>NC_073265.2:27425000-28675000 GCF_029289425.2 Pan paniscus | reverse complement strand
CCTTTCTTTTTATATATGAAAATGAACAGTACAAAGCACAGACCCAGGTCTTAAAATAAATAAGCTCATTCAAAAGAAATCAAGCTACAATTAAGTGAAGACGTATTACAAATTTAAGAACATCACCATCGCACTAGCAGCACATTAAGGCCACCAGTGCTCAAGGATCTTGGCTATCCCATTGCTTTGACATTGATGTATAGGCTAAGAATGTTGACTAAATTAACAGACTTTTTAAAAAGTATCTTTTAATGTAGGATGCTATTAATACTTCCACTGAGCTTGTAAAAGATCCCTGGGGTGCTGATCCTGAGAATCTATTAATGGAAGTGCACACATGAAATGACTTGCTTCCTTTATGTAAATGCTTACTCAAGAAGATGATGGACACTGGGGGACGTTTTGTGACCAGGAAAATACAGTCATCTGAAAAGATTGGCAGAGAATACTGCCTGGAGGGGGATGTGCTCCTTGTTTGACTCCTTTGAAGATCAAAAAAAGAGAGGGAGGATTGGGAGAGGGCTGAGCAAGAGAGAGCAGGAAGGAGACACACTGAGCTGGTACACATCATGGGATGAAGGCGAGGGGAAACCAGGCTGCAATAAGTTAGGAGTCTACAGAGAGGGAGATATGAGAGCCATTTTGTGAAACTTTCCCCTAAGAATGGAATCATGCTTTGTGAGGTAAACTAATGGGGGGATAACATAGGTTTAATGGGGGACCTTTCAAGGACCTCTTGACTTGGTGCACCTATTCATCTCATCAGTGATTATTCTGTGCCCAAGACACCATAGTGTCCTGGATTTACAAAAGATAGGCATGAGACTGTCTCTGCTTTTGTAGAATCAACAATACCTCTGAAGGACCAAACCTATGCAGAGACATGCTCAATTTCATTTATTTAGTGATGGAACTTCATGGAAAGATGGCTAATGCAACATAACATACACTACATGAAGGATGAATCAGACTTCCAAAACTATAGTCTAATTCACTACTTGAAAATATTCTTTTTCTTTCTTTCTTTTTTTTTTTTTCCTGTGGCCCAGGCTGGAGTGCAGTGGTGCAATCATACTTTTGTAGTAAAGTGTCCCTGTGGTTTTGGAATGAGAAATGAGACATTTATTTTCCTCAACTCACTGCAGCCTCAACCTCCTGGGCTCAAGCAATCCTCAGGCATGTACCACCATGTCTGGATAATTTTCTTTTTCTTTTTCTTTTTTTGTAGAAGTGGGGGTCTCACTATGTTGCCCAGGCTAGTGTTGAACCCCTGGTCTCAAATGTTCCTCATGCCTTGGCCTCCCAAAGTGCTGGAATTACAGGCATGAGCCACTGTGCCTGGCCAAAATACTTTTCTTAAACAATGAGTTCTTTTTCATATTACCATGAATTTAAAATTTCTCTGAAATGACCAAAGACCACTTTTTGTTTTCAAAAGATATACAGTACATCCAGGGAGCTGGCTTCCAAGTTTCTTTTTTCTTTGCTGTTAAAGGCAACAATGGAAAAAGACTTCAGAAGGTCTCTGTGCTCAGGATGGTGAATGATGTAGGAAATAGCTCTGTACTAGGGACTCTGGGGCAACCAAAACATTGGTACATTGCTTGTCTAGCCTAAACCAGTGGGAACTATTCTCTGGATGCTTTTCCCCTTACGTTTTCCCCTTTATTGCCCTCATGGACAGACTCATACATTGATTTATTCAACATATATTTTGATCTCCACCTATGTGTTAGGCACAGTATCAGGCACTGGGCACCCCATTACATACAGGTCCAAGCAGTCCCTGCCCTCAAGGAGTTTAATATCTAGCCAGAGAGACAACATTATTAGTTTAATAATAATTATACACTTTTTTTGTGTAATATTACTGCTTAAAGATTACAATTAGCTCAATTATAAGATAATTTACAAAATACCCAACGACTAATGAATATGGGTAGTCATTGTCCAAATAGCTGTGCACACATCATCATTTAATTATAGTACTGATGACAGCTGCACTGGCAAAGTGCAGGGTGTGATGAGAGTGGGTAATGGGGCAACCTGCCCTAGCCGCAGGGGCCGGGGAAAGCTTTCCTGAGGAAGTGGCTGTTAGCAAAAGACTGGGAGAGGGAATAAAAGTTGGCCCGGGGAAGAGGAAGTAGAGAGGAAGGGCAGAAAATGGTCCAGGCAGAGGCAACAGGACAAGAAAAGGCCCTGGGGCCTTTGAAACCCAGTTCCACTCTTGATTTGCAAACCTTTTTAGGGATACTACAAACTAGTCCCCTTACACTTTTCAAACAAAGAGAGTTCACAGTGCTTTCAGTTGCCCACTTTTATATGCTATCAACAAATTCCTAGCTCCCCCCATTTTCTCCATTTCCTCTGTCCTCAGTCTTCCCCCAACAGTGTTCAGTTACACAAAAGGGCCTACGTGTTTACCAGCCTCTTCCATGACCCTGATCAACAAGCTTTGGTGGAAGACATCTGCGTCTAGACAAAAGATTGGTTAGTCTTTGTGAAAGTAAATGTTCCAGGTCTGACTCAACCTGACCAAGAGCCAAGAAAAGGATGATAAGGCTGATGGAAAAGATTTTCTTAATGAATGGCAGTAAAAAACAGCCCAAAGGTGAAGGCAAGAAACAGCCTTGGTGTTTCCTGGGGCTGCTGGCCCCAGACAGGCTCTTGAAAGCACTCAAGGATAAGAGGTAGGAAGGTTATTTCATTTCCTCTCTGCCTCTTTCTATTTTAACACTTTCCTCCCTCTCACGCTAATCTCTATTCCCCACACCTCATGCTCAAAACAGTCACCCTTTAGGTTTCGGGGGGTAAGTATTACCCCTTTCAAGTGGGTTAAAATGTCTGGAATGGAGATTATTAAAGCTAACTTTCCTGGTTATACCTTTTTTTTTTTTTTTTTTTAACTCTTTCAACTTCAGTATGTTGGAAAGTTGAGCCTATCATGTCACCAGGAGGATTGAGAGTTTAAACAACAATTACAAATTATGTGGAAAGTTGGAAAAAGAGGAGAGTTCCCTCTATTCTTCCCTGGCATCTCTGGGTGGCTGTTGTCCACGCTGGAGGAGTTGTCACCTTATGTGCCCTAGAGGGACCTCCCCTCAGGAATCAGCAGTGGGATAACCTTGCAGGTGTTTTTTGTTTTTTCCCAGAAATAAGAGATGTAAGCAAGGTTTAAATTCATAGCCAAGTAACATAATTTGCTGTCAAATTTAATGAGAAAAATTTAAAAATTAAAGCCACATCTAATTTTTAAAATACATGATTATGTACTGAGCTCTTTCAACACAGAATCTTACATAGGTCTTCTTTCCTTTTACAATGATCCTTGTAAGGTAAGTCACACAACTGTTTATTTTACAGAAAGGAATCTGAGGCTTAAAGAAATTAAGTCTCTGGCTCAAGATCATAACTAGTAAGTGGCAGAACCGGGATTTGACAGGTATTTTGATTTTAGGTCCAATGATCTCTTTGTTACACTCACTTCCTCACCTGTGGGCTGTGAGGGACTTTGTTGCTTAAATAAGCTAGGGCTCCAAGAACCCAAGCTTCTAGGATAAATAATAACCCAACCAATGCAGGGTGTCCACTATGATTCACCGTGGCATCCTTACGTATTTTGGAAGACAGCAGTATTTGAAGGACAAGATTTTTTTTTTTTTCCTCTAGGATCCTCTAGGAAGGCAACTCAGGTCCTATAAAGAAGCTGCTGATTTTCACCCAGTGGCTGGGAATTTGATGGGTCCCCCTAAGATCTGCAAAGGGATGAAACTGGAACTTACTCTCCAGTTCTATGTCTAGGGTGGGTGGAGATCGATATTTTGGGAGAAAAATGGGAGCATAATGTAGAGGAGAGCCCCTGAAGGTTTGGGTTCCTTGTGCTGAGACCTAACATCCTACAACATCTCCTTTGCAACTGGGAGCGCTTTGGAATGTTTTAAAACACATGCTCGAGTTGAGCAGTCGAGGCTCAGAGGACACTCTTGCATGAGGTGGAAAGGCTCAAAGTCCTGGCCTTCCTTCTCCTTGTCTCTTGACTCTTGCTTCAGGGGGAGAGATGGTGAAGTGGAATGATAATGGATCTTGGGCATCAGACCCAGGTTCAAATTTGTGTTCTACTATTTTTAGGCTGTGTAGTCTGGACTTCAGTTTTCCTATTTGTCAAGTGAAGCTTAATAGTACCTCCTAAGAGGATTTCCCTGGGGATTGCATGAGCGAATAAGGGTTCCACATACTCTATGTCAGAGCCAGTGCTCAAACGTTGGTCCTCACATCCTGCACAGAGGACCTCTTCATATGTGATTATTTGTTTTATTTTACTGTCATTTATTATTCGTTTATCGTGTGCTCCCCCATTAGAATGTAAGCCCTAGAAGGAGTTATATAATATTGTTTGTTGAATAAATGATATTACTTTGAATAAATAATACTCAAAGTAAGAAGTTCCAGGCACTGTAACAGTTCCAGCAACAGTTCCAGGCACTGTTCCAGTGCCCAGAACATGGTAGATTTGAATAAATAATATTACTGCAATAAATGCATATGTCAATGTTAAAGTGGAGAGATAGAAGCACTCGGGAAGCATAAAGAAAATTCAGCCTCTTAAAATCTGGGACACCTTGAAACCATGAGTGGCTCAGAAAGAGCCAGCAGTCTCTGGCTATTGCTGGCTTTGCTGGGCTGCCCCCTAGAGGCGTGAGGTTAGGATATTCTGTAACGACAAATGACACAGAGGGGACTGTCTGTTCTGGCTTCTTATCTAGAAGCCCTGCACCTCTATAACCCCAGGGCTGTTCTTGGAGCTGGGGCTCAGGGAGTCAGGCTGACAGCACAAGGACAGGGAAAAAGGAGGTCCTGTTCTGACATTCAGAGGATCTGTCTTTTCTCTCCTGGGTCTCCAGGACCCTATCCTTCTGAGCTAGATGCACCTACGTTTTGAAAATGAAGATGGGTAGCTGTGCTGAGGCTCTTGTCAGCATGCAGTTGAGATACTCTTTGGCCAAAGCAGAAATTGGTAGGAATTCTGGCATCCTTGGCTTAGAAAAGAGCCTGAGCAGGTAGATTTTTCTGCTTGTGTTAGCTTATGAGAAAGCCCAGAGTCTCTGCATGAGCTTCTAAAATGCCTAATACTTCTTACACAATTCAAGTTGGACGGCAAGTGTCAGTGATGCAGCACCTTCAGACAGCATTTCCCAGAAAGTACGCTACAGATTCCATGTCTTTGTGAAAGGCGGCGGCACGTGTGCAGCTGTGATGACAAATGCAGCGGGTGTTGCTAGTTGCTGAAACACAGCTAGGGGTTTGGTTAACCACAGGAAAGCTGGGGTGAGGGGCAGTCCCTCCGTTCTTGTATTTTCTCCCTAGATGATTCAAGGTGGTCCCTAGTTCAGCCTCAGACACGAGACCCAGATCACTGCAGGCTGTCTGTTGCCAAGCGACGGGAACCATTTGGCACCAGCCGTAGAGAGCAACCAGAATGGGCAGAGCAGAGAGTTAGAGCCCAGAGGACTGGAAGACGCTGCCACAGCCGCACACACTCTAGCCTGATGCTACAGGTCTGTCACTGATGATCCTAAAAGGCATGTGGTTGACAGATGCTATTTACAGCCAGGACTGAACAAACTCAAACACAATTCTATGTCGAACAGTCAGGGAAAATAAAGTTAAAACACCAGCAATTCCCATGGCATATCATTTATACATATCTTTGTGTTTGGAATTCACTTCTGAAATTCACTGCCTCTTGAGGGCTGGCTGGTGTAAGACATAAAAGTGAGCTCTGGGTCACTTTGGTCTTTTTTGATTCAATTTGAGCACCTTCCACCCCATGATTGTCCTAGGCATTGGAGAGAAGGTCTGTGCCCCTCTATCAGATGGTGAGTTCCCTGAGGACAAGAGCCTTATGAATTCATTGGCGATGTCTCCCCAGTCCATCCCATCCCACACACACAGTGCCTAGTGCACCACTTTGGGCATTTTGGCACTTGGTAAATATTTGCTGAACTGAAGAAAGAAACTCTTTTTTTCACTTCTCTTCTGCTGTCACTGCTAGGCATTACATGTCTTTTTTTTTTTTTTTAAATTATACTTTAAGTTTTAGGGTACATGTGCACATTGTGCAGGTTAGTTACATATGTATACATGTGCCATGCCGGTGCGCTGCACCCACCAACTCGTCATCTAGCATTAGGTATATCTCCCAATGCTATTCCTCCCCCCTCCCCCCACCCCACAACAGTCCCCAGAGTGTGATATTCCCCTTCCTGTGTCCATATGATGTCATTGTTCAATTCCCACCTATGAGTGAGAATATGCAGTGTTTGGTTTTTTGTTCTTCAGATAGTTTACTGAGAATGATGATTTCCAATTTCATCCATGTCCCTACAAAGGACATGAACTCATCATTTTTTATGGTTGCATAGTATTCCATGGTGTATATGTGCCACATTTTCTTAATCCAGTCTATCATTGTTGGACATTTGGGTTGGTTCCAAGTCTTTGGTATTGTGAATAATGCCGCAATAAACATATGTGTGCATGTGTCTTTATAGCAGCATGATTTATAGTCATTTGGGTATATACCCAGTAATGGGATGGCTGGGTCAAATGGTATTTCTAGTTCTAGATCCCTGAGGAATCGCCACACTGACTTCCACAATGGTTGAACTAGTTTACAGTCCCACCAACAGTGTAAAAGTGTTCCTATTTCTCCACATCCTCTCCAGCACCTGTTGTTTCCTGACTTTTTAATGATTGCCATTCTAACTGGTGTGAGATGGTATCTCATAGTGGTTTTGATTTGCATTTCTCTGATGGCTAGTGATGATGAGCATTTTTTCATGTGTTTTTTGGCTGCATAAATGTCTTCTTTTGAGAAGTGTCTGTTCATGTCCTTCGCACACTTTTTGATGGGGTTGTTTGTTTTTTTCTTGTAAATTTGTTTGAGTTCATTGTAGATTCTGGATATTAGCCCTTTGTCAGATGAGTAGGTTGCAAAAATTTTCTCCCATTTTGTAGGTTGCCTGTTCACTCTGATGGTAGTTTCTTTTGCTGTGCAGAAGCTCTTTAGTTTAATTAGATCCCATTTGTCAATTTTGTCTTTTGTTGCCATTGCTTTTGGTGTTTTGGACATGAAGTCCTTGCCCATGCCTATGTCCTGAATGGTAATGCCTAGGTTTTCTTCTAAGGTTTTTATGGTTTGAGGTCTAACGTTTAAATCTTTAATCCATCTTGAATTGATTTTTGTATAAGGTGTAAGGAAGGGATCCAGTTTCAGCTTTCTACATATGGCTAGCCAGTTTTCCCAGCACCATTTATTAAATAGGGAATCCTTTCCCCATTGCTTGTTTTTCTCAGGTTTGTGAAAGATCAGATAGTTGTAGGTATGTGGTGTTATTTCTGAGGGCTCTGTTCTGTTCCATTGATCTATATATCTCTTTTGGTACCAGTACCATGCTGTTTTGGTTACTGTAGCCTTGTAGTATAGTTTGAAGTCAGGTAGTATGATGCCTCCAGCTTTGTTCTTTTGGCTTAGGATTGACTTGGTGATGCGGGCTCTTTTTTGGTTCCATATGAACTTTAAAGTAGTTTTTTCCAATTCTGTGAAGAAAGTCATTGGTAGCTTGATGGGGATGGCATTGAATCTGGAAATTACCTTGGGCAGTATGGCCATTTTCATGATATTGATTCTTCCTACCCATGAGCATGGAATGTTCTTCCATTTGTTTGTATCCTCTTTTATTTCCTTGAGCAGTGGTTTGTAGTTCTCCTTGAAGAGGTCCTTCACATCCCTTGTAAGTTGGATTCCTAGGTATTGTATTCTCTTTGAAGCAATTGTGAATGGGAGTTCACTCATGATTTGGCTCTCTGTTTGTCTGTTGTTGGTGTATAAGAATGCTTGTGATTTTTGTACATTGATTTTGTATCCTGAGACTTTGCTGAAGTTGCTTATCAGCTTAAGGAGATTTTGGGCTGAGACAATGGGGTTTTCTAGATATACAATCATGTCATCTGCAAACAGGGACAATTTGACTTCCTCTTTTCCTAATTGAATACCTTTTATTTCCTTCTACTGCCTAATTGCCCTGGCCAGAACTTCCAACACTATGTTGAATAGGAGCGGTGAGAGAGGGCATCCCTGTCTTGTGCCAGTTTTCAAAGGGAATGCTTCCAGTTTTTGCCCATTCAGTATGATATTGGCTGTGGGTTTGTCATAGATAGCTCTTATTATTTTGAAATATGTCCCATCAATACCTAATTTATTGAGAGTTTTTAGCATGAAGGGTTGTTGAATTTTGTCAAAGGCTTTTTCTGCATCTATTGAGATAATCATGTGGTTTTTGTCTTTGGCTCTGTTTATATGCTGGATTACATTTATTGATTTGCGTATATTCAACCAGCCTTGCATCCCAGGGATGAAGCTCACTTGATCATGGTGGATAAGCTTTTTGATGTGCTGCTGGATTCGGTTTGCCAGTATTTTATTGAGGATTTTTGCATCAATGTTCATCAAGGATATTGGTCTAAAATTCTCTTTTTTGGTAGTGTCTCTGCCCGGCTTTGGTATCAGAATGATGCTGGCCTCATAAAATGAGTTAGGGAGGATTCCCTCTTTTTCTATTGATTGGAATAGTTTCAGAAGGAATGGTACCAGTTCCTCCTTGTACCTCTGGTAGAATTCGGCTGTGAATCCATCTGGTCCTGGACTCTTTTTGGTTGGTAAACTATTGATTATTGCCACAATTTCAGCTCCTGTTATTGGTCTCTTCAGAGATTCAACTTCTTCCTGGTTTAGTCTTGGGAGGGTGTATGTGTCGAGGAATGTATCCATTTCTTCTAGATTTTCTAGTTTATTTGTGTAGAGGTGTTTGTAGTATTCTCTGATGGTAGTTTGTATTTCTGTGGGATCGGTGGTGGTATCCCCTTTATCATTTTTTATTGTGTCTATTTGATTGTTCTCTCTTTTTTTCTTTATTAGTCTTGCTAGCCGTCTATCAATTTTGTTGATCCTTTCAAAAAACCAGCTCCTGGATTCATTGATTTTTTGAAGGGTTTTTTGTGTCTCTATTTCCTTCAGTTCTGCTCTGATTTTAGTTATTTCTTGCCTTCTGCTAGCTTTTGAATGTGTTTGCTCTTGCTTTTCTAGTTCTTTTAATTGTGATGTTAGGGTGTCAATTTTGGATCTTTCCTGCTTTCTCTTGTGGGCATTTAGTGCTATAAATTTCCCTCTACACACTGCTTTGAATGCATCCCAGAGATTCTGGTATGTTGTGTCTTTGTTCTCGTTGGTTTCAAAGAACATCTTTATTTCTGCCTTCATTTCGTTATGTACCCAGTAGTCATTCAGGAGCGGGTTGTTCAGTTTCCATGTAGTTGAGTGGCTTTGAGTGAGATTCTTAATCCTGAGTTCTAGTTTGATTGCACTGTGGTCTGAGAGATAGTTTGTTATAATTTCCGTTCTTTTACATTTGCTGAGGAGAGCTTTACTTCCAACTATGTGGTCAATTTTGGAATAGGTGTGGTGTGGCACTGAAAAAAATGTATATTCTGTTGACTTGGGGTGGAGAGTTCTGTAGATGTCTATTAGGTCCGCTTGGTGCAGAGCTGAGTTCAATTCCTGGGTATCCTTGTTGACTTTCTGTCTGGTTGATCTGTCTAATGTTGACAGTGGGGTGTTAAAGTCTCCCATTATTATTGTGTGGGAGTCTAAGTCTCTTTGTAGGTCACTCAGGACTTGCTTTATGAATCTGGGTGCTCCTGTATTGGGTACATATATATTTAGGATAGTTAGCTCTTCTTGTTGAATTGATCCCTTTACCATTATGTAATGGCCTTCTTTGTCTCTTTTGATCTTTGTTGGTTTAAAGTCTGTTTTATCAGAGACTAGGATTGCAACCCCTGCCATTTTTTGTTTTCCATTTGCTTGGTAGATCTTCCTCCATCCTTTTATTTTGAGCCTATGTGTGTCTCTGCATGTGAGATGGGTTTCCTGAATACAGCACACTGATGGGTCTTGACTCTTTATCCAATTTGCCAATCTGTGTCTTTTAATTGGAGCATTTAGTCCATTTACATTTAAAGTTAATATTGTTATGTGTGAATTTGATCCTGTCATTATGATGTTAGCTGGTGATTTTGCTCGTTAGTTGACGCAGTTTCTTCCTAGTCTTGATGGTCTTTACATTTTGGCATGATTTTGCAGTGGTTGGTACCGGTTGTTCCTTTCCATGTTTAGCGCTTCCTTCAGAGCTCTTTTAGGGCAGGCCTGGTGGTGACAAAATCGGTCAGCATTTGCTTGTCTGTAAAGTATTTTATTTCTCCTTCACTTATGAAGCTTAGTTTGGCTGGATATGAAATTCTGGGTTGAAAATTCTTTTCTTTAAGAATGTTGAATATGGGCCCCCACTCTCTTCTGGCTTGTAGGGTTTCTGCCGAGAGATCCGCTGTTAGTCTGATGGGCTTCCCTTTGAGGGTAACCCAACCTTTCTCTCTGGCTGCCCTTAACATTTTTTCCTTCATTTCAACTTTGGTGAATCTGACAATTATGTGTCTTGGAGTTGCTCTTCTCGAGGAGTATCTTTGTGGTGTTCTCTGTATTTCCTGAATCTGAACGTTGGCCTGCCTTGCTAGATTGGGGAAGTTCTCCTGGATAATATCCTGCAGAGTGTTTTCCAACTTGGTTCCATTCTCCCCATCACTTTCAGGTACACCAATCAGACGTAGATTTGGTCTTTTCACATAGTCCCATATTTCTTGGAGGCTTTGCTCATTTCTTTTTATTCTTTTTTCTCTGCACTTCCCTTCTCGCTTCATTTCATTCATTTCATCTTCCATTGCTGATACCCTTTCTTCCAGTTGATCGCATCGGCTCCTGAGGCTTCTGCATTCTTCACGTAGTTCTCGAGCCTTGGTTTTCAGCTCCATCAGCTCCTTTAAGCACTTCTCTGTATTGGTTATTCTAGTTATACATTCTTCTAAATTTTTTTTCAAAGTTTTCAACTTCTTTGCCTTTGGTTTGGATGTCCTCCCGTAGCTCAGAGTAATTTGATCGTGTGAAGCCTTCTTCTCTCAGCTCGTCAAAGTCATTCTCCATCCAGCTTTGTTCCATTGCTGGTGAGGAACTGCGTTCCTTTGGAGGAGGAGAGGCACTCTGCGTTTTAGAGTTTCCCGTTTTTCTGTTCTGTTTTTTCCCCATCTTTGTGGTTTTATCTACTTTTGGTCTTTGATGATGGTGATGTACAGATGGGTTTTTGGTGTGGATGTCCTTTCTGTTTGTTAGTTTTCCTTCTAACAGACAGGACCCTCAGCTGCAGGTCTGTTGGAATACCCTGCCGTGTGAGGTGTCAGTGTGCCCCTGCTGGGGGGTGCCTCCCAGTTAGGCTGCTCGGGGGTCAGGGGTCAGGGACCCACTTGAGGAGGCAGTCTGCCTGTTCTCAGATCTCCAGCTGCGTGCTGGGAGAACCACTGCTCTCTTCAAAGCTGTCAGACAGTGACATTTAAGTCTGCAGAGGTTACTGCTGTCTTTTTGTTTGTCTGTGCCCTGCCCCCAGAGGTGGAGCCTACAGAGGCAGGCAGGCCTCCTTGAGCTGTGGTGGGCTCCACCCAGTTCGAGCTTCCTGGCTGCTTTGTTTACCTAAGCAAGCCTGGGCAATGGCGGGCGCCCCTCCCCCAGCCTCGCTGCCGCCTTGCAGTTGGATCTCAGCCTGCTGTGCTAGCAATCAGCGAGACTCCGTGGGCGTAGGACCCTCCGAGCCAGGTGCGGGATATAGTCTCGTGGTGCGCCGTTTTTTAAGCCAGTCTGAAAAGCGCAATATTCGGGTGGGAGTGACCCGATTTTCCAGGTGCGTCCGTCACCCCTTTCTTTGACTCGGAAAGGGAACTCCCTGACCCCTTGTGCTTCCCAGGTGAGGCAATGCCTCGCCCTGCTTCGGCTCGCGCACGGTGCGCGCACCCACTGACCTGCGCCCACTGTCTGGCACTCCCTAGTGAGATGAACCCGGTACCTCAGATGGAAATGCAGAAATCACCCGTCTTCTGCGTCGCTCAGGCTGGGAGCTGTAGACCGGAGCTGTTCCTATTCGGCCATCTTGGGTCTGGATTCGGCATTACATGTCTTAAGGGGTAATCTTTTCTCCCCTTCTCCTGCTGTGTGTTGCCATAGTGCACTGAGCTGGCTTTTTGTCCAGGATGCCCCTGAGTTTGGTATTAGAAAGTGACTTCCAAAGAAGAATTATTTGACACTAGTCATGGAGAGAGATGAAAATAAGGACAGAGGGGCCCAGGGACTCTGTGATGTGGTCCTTAAAGCAGCCATTCCCACCACGTCTCCTGTCAGGGTCCATCAGCAGCTGTGGCAGGCCCAACAGTGGCAGGAATGGAAACAGCAGGACTGGGATTAGGACACCCAGGCCCTGGCAGGGGCCCTGCCACTGACGTTCGGCAGGTCCCATCACATCTTTGGGGTTCAATGTATTCATCTCTAAAAGGAAGGCTTGGGGTTGATGATCATGATGGTGTTTTTTAGCTGAGCTATTGAGTATGCCATCTCCCCACTCAATTCTCCACCTCCCCTCATATGAGTGTCTCCCTACACCTTTTGGCATGATGATTTCCTGTGAATAGCTGTGGTGACTTTTAGAATCGTCTAGCAAATGACTTTAGTCTTTTCTTCTTGTATCTCATGGAAAAGGGCTAAGTTTATGAATGTAGGCCTAGTGTTGGGAGAGGATCTGTGGAGGAGGAACGGGGACTTGTACAGCATGATTTGCCCTTGCTGTCACCTAGCAAAAGAATTTTTGGAATTCTTAGGGCTGTCCCCTTTCAGCTGTAGAATTTGTATATGCAGCATCTGATTGGGCTGTCATGCCTGCATGAATCAGACTAACCTACCACAGCAAGGTAGGAACACCAAGGCAGAGACTTTGAATCCACATGCCTGTTTTCTTTTGTTAAGCTTGGGGAAAAAAGTCTAATGGGATTTAAAATGATACAACCCATCTCTTACCTTATAGAAAAATCAACTCAAGATGGATTAAGGACTTAAACCTAAGACTTGAAACTATAAAAATTCCAGAAGATAACATTGGAAAAACCCTTCTAGACATTGACTTAGATAAGTATTTCATGACCAAGAACCCAAAAGCAAATGCAATAAAAACAAAGATAAATAACTAGGACCTAACTGAACTAAGAGCTTTTGTGCAGCAAAAAGAACAGTCAGCAGAGTAAACAGACAACCTACAGACTGGGAGAAAATCTTCACAATCTATACATCTGACAAAGGAGTAATATTCAGAATCTACAACAAACACAAATCAGTGAAAAAATCCTATCAAAAAGTGGGCTAAGGACATAAATAGACAATTCTCAAAAGAAGATATACAAACGGCCAATAAACATACAAAAAATGCTCAATATCACTAATGATCGGGGAAATGCAAATCAAAACCACAATGTGATATCACTTTACTCCTGCAAGAATGGCCATAATCAAAAAATTGAAAAACAGTAGATGTTGGCGTGGATGTGGTGATAAGGGAACACTTCTACACTGCGGGTGGGAATGTAAACTAGTACAGCCACTGTGGAAAATGGTGTGGAGATTCCTTAAAGAATGAAAAGTAGAACTACCATTTGATCCAGCAATCCCGTTACTGGGTATCTACCCAGAGGAAAAGAAGTCATTATTCGAAAAAGATAACTTGCACACACATGTTTATAGCAGCGCAGTTCATGATTGCAAAATCGTGGAACCATCCAAATACCCATCAATCAATGAGTAAAGAAACTCTGGTGTATATATATATATATATACAATGGTATACTACACAGCCATAAAAAGGAATGAATCAACAGCATTTGCAGTGACCTGGATGAGACTGGAGACTATTATTCTAAGTGAAGTAACTCAGGAATGGAAAACCAAACATCGTATGTTCTCACTGATATATGGGAGCTAAGCTATGAGGACGCAAGGGCATAGGAATGATACAATGGACTTTGGGGATTTGGGGAAAGGGATAGGAGGGGGCAAGGGATAAAAGACTACAAATAGGGTGCTGTGTATACTGCTCAGGCGATGGGTGCACCAAAATATTGCAAATCACCACTAAAGAACTTATGTAACCAAATATCACCGGTACCCCAATAACTTATGGAAAAATAAAAAGTATAAATAAAATAAAAAATAAAATAAATGCACACCCCAACCCCATGCCAAAAAGAAAGAAAGAATAAAAGATTCAATCCTATATACTTAGATTCTCTAAAATTCCGTGTGTGATCCTGATTCATAGCCTTCTGATATGTCCGTTTTAGTCCACCTGTGGTTCAGATTTCTCTAGGCGCGGACCCATCCACCGCATGTACCCCTCCTTCATGTCTGCTCTGCTTGCCTTTATCTGTCAGATGGAAACACAGGTGAGAGTGAAGACCCAGGGACAGGCAGCTTTGCTTCTCCCCGGACCTCCCTCAATTCACCTGGGAGAGAAGTAAAGAAAATTTCTTCCCTCCAACACTTTTGTTATGAATAGTTTATACAAAACCTGCAAGGCAATTGACTGCTATCTAGTTCTTTAATCTGCCTGTTTAGACTACTAAGGACCATTGCCAAGAAGCGCCCATGATCTGAAATGTTTGAAATGTTTCAATGCCAATGCACAATAGCGCCTCAGAGAACCTGTGGTCACGTGCGGATGGTTGGATCGGGTCCCCATGTGTAGAAAGGCTGAGTGCACATCCCACTGCTCCAGCAGCATTCTGGCTCTCCACAAGATGGAAAATGCATTGTTGCTGAATTGCCAATGATAGGATGAGTGTGCAGTAGGGGTTCTGTCCAAAGTGGGGGTCATTCCGGGAAAACTCTGCTTTCTGAATTAAGTATTACGAAGCTTGGCATTTGATTCAACACTTCTCTTTGTTCTATTGTAACACCTGGCAGAGATATAGTGAATGATCATCTTTTTTGGAGTTTATTAATTCCATAAGCCTCTGTTTATAAATGGTTGCTTTAAATAAAGAGCAAATAGATAAAAGTGAGAGCTGACAGATGGAGCATCAATCCTTTGATGTCATCCTTGGATCAAACAGGCAAGTCCTTGTGAGTAACTTTCCAAATTAGCCCAGCCAGGCTTGGTGGAGCAGGGCATTTGGGCCTTTAGGGAGGATAGCTAGGCCTGTTTTGCAGGCCCACACCAAAGCCCAATTCATACCCACTCTCTGGGGACCTGTTGAAAATACAGATTTAGCAACCTCTTGGACATAATGTTGGAGGCTGTTTTAGACTCTTCTGGAAGTCAAGGTAGGTTTTTTGGTGGTTTATGAAATACCTTTCACAGAGTTGAGAAGTTATACAAATTCATCAGACACACACACACACATAGAATCTAGAAGTTATATCTAGGTTGGCAGAGAAAACTTCCTGTGTCATCTTTGAGGTGTGGTCTGCCTAAACATCTGGAGGTTTTTATCTCTTGCAAAGAATTCTCTTCAGGTCTTTGGAAAAGCCATCTGCTCATTTGTCTTGAGCCTTATCTTCCCATCTAGATGATAGCCTTCTTGAGGAATAGTGATCTTAGTCTACATTCTCCAATGAAGCAAGCATAGTGCTTTGCAAAGATGCTAGGTGATATAATTGAGGCACAATAAACCTGCTGTTTCTTAGTATCCCCAATGAGTCCATGCAGATGCACCAAACAGATAACTCGGACATGTCTTTGACACTGTGTCAGCTGGATTCCCTGGGAAGAAAATGCTGAGATGGAGCTAGAGGTTTATGGAGTGGAGGGATAATGCCTATAAAAGGGGAAGAACACAGGATTGAGCAGGGGATGTCTTCAGAGACCCATGCGAATATCATACCTGTGGAAGGAAAAGGGGGAGGAAGTAGGACTAAGAATTGGGAGTCTCAAACTATAATGCAGATCTGACAAAGTCTAGGGAAACCCAAAAGGGAGCTCCAGAGAAAACAATTACAGGAGTCCTGCATTAGGTAGAAAGGAATGGGCCCTAATATCCCTGCTGTGTGCAGTCATTGGCTAACAGCTGCCTGGAGAAAGTGTAGCTTCAGCACAAAAGCTGAAGCAGTTCCTGAAGGTGCTAATGGCTGGAGCTTATCAGCTAACTGCACTTCCTGCAGCCAAATAGCAAGCTCTTTCTTGAAGGGACACCTGGTAGCATGCCTCCATGGACACACAGGCATCCTCCTGTATTTCCCCATCTTGCTCCATCATACCCATTCATATGAAATCCGTGATTTGAAGTCATTTTAGCTCCCAAACATTTTTCAGGTTGGTTTATTTCTTCATAACTTAGACGCTAGACCAAGTTACTATTCTTTCTGTCCTGGACCCATGACCAACGTGATAAGCATGTGACCAGTGCAGTCATACAGGGACCCTTACTCCAAAGGACCCTCAACTTGGGGTTTTATGCTCTGCATGAGCTGTCTTGCACTGCTTAATGCCAATTTTATCTCTGAACTTAAATTTTATAAGAGGAGGGTGATGGGACCATGTGCCTTGGCTCATACACTGTTCCATCTCCTGCTGCCTCTCTGCTTCCCTTGAGGGTTCTTGGCTACCCACTCCCTGGTTCCTGGTGCCCCAGGCTACATCTAGTCTCCTCTTGCCCACCTCCATCGCTGCTGCTGCCTCCTCCTGCCTCTAACAGGTACTTGGCCACAGGTGTGAGGAGGGTTGGGGTTGGGTGTGGGTTCTTGGGGCTGAACATGGTGATGACCATCCCTGCCAGGGACTGGCAATGCCATGGCACATTTAGCACATGACTCAGCAGGGGTATGCTTCTTGCACATCCCAGATTTACTTCCTAATGTGGAGGTTACAATTCTTTGTGAGGTCCCCTCTCCTGTAGGTTGGGGAGGCAGGCCCATGGGAAGGGCAGACACCTGGCTCAACTTCCCCACTTCCAGCTGGGGCAGGGAATTTCAAGCTGGTGGCTGACCCTGGAGCAGTTGGGCTTTGTCACAGGGTGGTACTCCCTCCTGAGTGCCAGTGAGAATCTGCACTCACCCCAGGAGTATCCCTGTGCCCAAGAGAGCATAATACTCAGTAGCAATTTAAAAACCACAGGACCCATTAGCACAGGAGAAAGGAATAAACTTAATGTTTTCCTACCTTTAAACGCACTTTTATCCTGCTTTGTGAACAAGGGGCCTTTCATTTTGCTTTGCACTGGTCTTTACACGTTATGCAGCTGATCCTGCCTGTGGTAACTTCTAGCTGCCTCTTGACATCCGCCCTTCCCTCCCTCCAATCTGTTGTCCACATTGCAGTGTTCCAAACCTAAATCTGATCAGGATACAGCCTCGCCCCAGGTAAGGTTGCTGCATAGCTCCCCATCACTCTTAGGGTGGAGTTGCCTAAGGCCTGTAGCACAGGCTGACCATGCTCTAGCCTCACGACATGTGTGGCAGTTCCTCCACATGCAGAGAGCTCCTGCCCTGGCGTGCTCTCTCCCAGGAGGCACACTGGGGTCTCCAGGAGCACCCCTGTGCCTGGGGCTTGGGGATGAGTGGCCCACCTTTCTTGTCCCTCAGTGAGACAACTCTGAAGTATGTTTTACATGGGATCTCATAAGTCCTAGCGGGATTGAGGCCCAGTTGCTCAGGTGGAAATCCACTGTTGCTGTCTTCCTCTCTTCTCTCACTTTCCTCCTCCCTCACTGAGCTCTCTGAAATCATCTGCTAATTAAACTATACTTGAACCCAGTCCTTGTCTCAGAGTCTGTGTCTAGGGAACCCAACTCAATCTGGCCCCACCTGCCCTCATCCTGCACTCCCTCTCGAGGTCCCTCTGTGTTTGTTGACTGTGCCACACTCCTTCCTGCCGTGGCCTCTGCAGGTGCTGCTCATTCTTTCTGAGATGTTTCCCATCTTCTGTCCCTCTGAATTCTGCATTAATCATTAATTCCTAACCACTCCAAGCCTTTCCTAACTTCAAAGTTATAGCTAGGTTCTTTGATTACATATTTTCAGAGCCTCTGTTTCTTGTGCATCAAGATACAGTTTGTACATTTAGGGTCATTATGAGAATTTGATTAACATCTACCTTGTCCAGTAGCTGTCAGCTTCCTGAGAGGAAGGACCACATGCCTTATTGCTTTCCACTTTCTCTCCAAAGCCATCACAAAGCCTGAGTCTTTACTGGTGCCCAACACATATTTACTAGAAGCTTGATGAATTCAAAGACATTTAAAAACTGTCACAGAAGCCGCTCGCAGCTTACAAAACCTCTAAGTCATTTAAGCTGTGTGACATGGGGCAAGTTCCTTAAATTTTCCAAGCCTCAATTTCCTAATGTGAACACGGAATAATAATCATACCTGTCTTTTAGGGCTCTCTTAAGAATTAAATGAAATAATGCATGTAATGGGCTTAGCAAGGTGATTGCTAATTAAAATGCTGTTTGTTTCTCTATGTATACAATTTGTGAAAATATTAGGAATTATATGGAAGGATGACTATAAAGCAGAAAATAAAACCTATGATAAAAGATAAAAATGAAGGAATCAGTGTGTCTGGCAAAAAAGATGAGGGACTATGAATTGCTATACAAAAATATATAGACTTATTCCCCAGAATTGGGGCTCTTCTCCATCTTCACTGAATACGGGCTACAAGAAAATTTTGACAAACTGCAGCACATTAGATAAAAATTAGCTGTAAAGTTGAATTTCCACTAGGGCCCCAAGTTTACTGTTGTCTCCCAGTCAATTCTCTCTATTCTTAAATATTGTCATTATAATTTGGTTATGTTTAGCCTGCACTTTGTGTTGCAACAGGTTTGTGATGTGTCACTAGAAGCTGAAGTCAGTGTTTCAGGGCAGTATGTTAGTTTCTACTCAGGCACAACTAGCAACACATCCTGTCTTTGCATGTTTTCTGTTTCATGTGCTCTGCAGATGAGCAATTAACATTTAAATGCTCATTTTGGTGTTCTTTTTAAAAATGAGGAACTGTCAGACATTGAAACATACTTGTGACATGATTCTTAGAAGTAATTGAAAATTGAGATGGGTGAACTGTTGCCTAGGACTTGAATTTCTACAGGCCAAGCCTTATTTGTGTATTTACTTAATATGTAATGTATGTATTTTTGTATTTGCATATTTAATATTTCTATTATACTCTGTGTGTATTCATTTAAATATTTAGACATATAAGCATTGTTCATTAAGCACCTTCTAGGAAGAAGTGATACATGATTCAGAGAAGAGCTAAAGATGTTTCCAGTTCCAGGGAACTTTGATAGGAGAGTTGTGAGTTTACATCACAGATAAATCCTCATTTGATCAACAAGTATTCGTTAGCACTTGCTATATTCCACTCTTCGAAGGTACTGGCCATATAACCTTGAACAAACAAGAGTTTTACTTTCTTAGAGCCTGTAGTACGTAATTCCAGATAATGGTGATAAATGTCATAAGAGAGGACTAGCAAAGCACTCAGTAAATTTAGAAAGCAAGGAGCACATCCATCCAGGAAGCTTTCAAGGAGAAGATGGGCCTTAAAGTAAAGGCAGGGGTCTACCAGCTAAAGAAAGGGTCTAAGGCTTCCAGGGGGGGCAATGATGATGTCCAAGGGTTTGAACTCATAAACAATGTCTAGGTATAGGGGATTGCAAATCATCTATTAAAGAGTCAATCGAAAAAACAAAACAAAACTACACAACCACAAAGGAGTGGAGAGAAGCCTGCAGAACAGGATTCCTTAGCCTCAGCAGTACTGAGACTGGTCAATTCTTTGTGGCAGAGGGCTGTCTCATGCATTGTAGGATATTTAGCAGCATCTCTGCTCTTTATGTATTAGATACTGCCAATACCACTAGCATACCTGGAGTCATGACAAAAATGTACCCTGGATGCAGGAACAATGCACCTCCCCTTCCTCTTAGGGACCACCACAATAGAGTGGGACCAGATTGTGAGGATCCTTAACTATCATGGTGAGGAGTACTGATTATAACTGGATGTAAAGGGTCCACCAATATCAGCTGAAAGATTATGCTGTTAGCTTTGTGCATCAGATTGGTGTTTGAAGATATTGAAAGGGCGAGGGGAGATATTTGAGGGAGAACTATTAATAAGAGATTAACCAGGTAGTAAGAGAAAGGACAAAAAGAAAGAAGATGGTAGAAATTATATTATTAATCTGCCTTTGCCACTTGTTTCCAGGTCTTTTGCATCTCTTGTTAGTTTGTTCTATTCTTCTGATTGTTGAAGTGCTCAAAGCCTAAACTTGCTCTTTGAGGGGTGTTATAAAACTTCAGATCATTTATTTGTCATAGATGAAATAGGTTCCTAAAAAGATAGTTCTCTCTGGGGGAAGTGAAGGATGTGAGAAAACTTGTAATAATCTGGGTTGACTTTGGATTGTGGAAAGTTGAAATGCAAGAGACTTAGCTCCTTTCAGTGCTCCCTCGAGATAGTTTCATGCTGTCAAGAACTGAAATGATACACTCAAAGATTAGAGAAATAGCTAAGCCTTCAGCAAGTTTATAGAGGAAAGAACACATTCATCCAGGAAATTTTCAAGGAAAAGATTGGATATTTATGCAATTTTATAGACAACTTGGGAAGGGCAACTTAATGAAGCCCACATTTATCAGTAGTATGTGGGGTGTGTGTGTGTGTGTGTGTGTGTGTGTGTGAGAGAGAATGAGAGAAAGTGTGAGTTTGCGTGTGTGATTCCTTCCTCCTACCTTACCGTCAGTGCTTGAGCTTACTCTGCATGCCTCTTGAGGATTCTCACTCTTAGTGTGGTCATAGGCAGGAAATGGAAACCTGGTGGTTTCCAAGGCCATCGCTTTTGCTGATACACTGTGGGATGTTGGGCAAACCATTTCACCTCCCTGTGCCTCTGCTTTAGGTCATTGAGAATGAGGAAGCAAGATTCCATCAAACATTTAACTTTCAAAATCAGCTGTGGTCCAAGGGGTTGAGTGTCCTGGCTAATTGGCTTCCTCTTAGTTAATCTCCCATTTCTATGTTATGATCAAACTTTGATTGTGGTAGAGTCAATGGCTGCTCTGTGTCTGTGGTTTTAACGCAAGTCTGATCTTGAGTCTGGGTATGTGCATAGGTCTAAATCTTAGCCTGTAATAAGCCCTCTCCAAATCCTTCCTGAGGCTGTGGGCTAAATATGTCCTGGAAGTGAGAAGCAAGGTACAAGGTGCCAGGGCAAAAAGAAAACACCACCTGAATAATGTAGTAGGTAGAGCCAGCTTTTAAAGATAAGTTTGCCTCCCTGCTCAGACAATTGATCTCTGCACTCAAAAGCAAATAAGTCTGTCTTACCCATTTTTTTCTTTTTTTGTTTTAACTCGAAATATGTCACTGAAGTGCTTCCTAGGTTTGGGAAACTGGGCAGTTGCAGAAAACAAATTTCCTCTTGCTGGGGAGGTTACATTCAAGTGTAACCTGGGAGGAGACAGAAAATAGAGAAATACGTTTTTTCAGGTGATTAAAAATGATAAAAAATGAGATAAAGGAGTCAGGGTGATAGTGAGATTTTAATCTTTGAGGTAGGGTGGCCAAGGGGAGCATTTCTGAAAAGGTGGTATTTAAGCAGCCATCTGAATGCAGTGCGGAAAGGAATGCCACAGCCGTTTTTTAGGGGAGCACCCCAGGCACAGGGGAGCAGCAAGTTTTAAAGGTCGTGAGGAGAAGTGAGCCTGGAGTGTCACAGAGCACAGACAGCCTTTGCTTGAGGTTTAAACTGTCTAGAAATAGGCTGAGGAAGACCCGGTGGTTCTGGGATACAAGAAGAGGCATTCAATTATTCTGTTGTATCTTTCCGGTTTTATCACTTCCAACTCAGAAGTGTGCGACAATACTATTTGCCCTATAGTTTACTAGAAAAAGCTAGATTGTACTTCTGGATAAATCAACCATCTTGAAAGGAGAAATCTGCAGGGAAGAACTTGAATGAGGTAGCTTTGCACCTACTGGAATGGGAGCCAATACAAATGGATTGTGCGATTGGGGTCGGAGCACTGGGGCCTAAAAGATACTTGAGAATCGTAGTTACTATCTATGATAGCTCCAGGGCACTGTGAGGCTTTGGAGCGTCCTCTTAACCTAGGGACTCCACAGAAGGTTAGCAATAATTAACACATGGCTCCAAATCCATGATATTTCATTTCCTTCCAGATGGGGACTGTGTTTTCATTTATTGCCATTCCTCATTGCAGAGAGCACAGCAATAGGAAAATCATGTGCACGTAGTCAATATTTATTGAACATGTTGTAACTGAGTCATAGACCTAGGAATCTGGTGATACTGGGAAAATCTTGGAGGAGCTTCAGGTCTTGGCCCCTGCTGATGAAAGTATGAGTTTCTTCAAGACCAATATGGAAAACATCTTCTAAGCTCATATCAGGATGGACTTAGCAGTCATAAACCAATCACTTGCCATAAACCAGTCATAGATATTATTCTGAAGGAGATTTGTTGCTAGAGTTGTTGTAGTCACAGGATTCTAGTGTCATATTAACAATGACTTTTTGATGACCATATCCATAAAACATCCATATACTTGCCAAAATTGAGAAACACATTAGAGAACATAGCTTGTTCCATTTGTGTAGGCTGTGAGATCTCACTAAGGTATTCTAGATAACATTCATTGGAGTTGAGTATCTCTATTTCACATTTACCTATCTTTTTTGGAAAAATCTCAAGGAGATTCCACAAAGTCACTTGCAGATGTTTAAGGAAATACTGGCTCTTCTTTATTTCCCTTAATTCCTCTTGCTATCATCATTGTTATTATGATTCCTGCTACTATTATTTAGAGTTTTTATTGCTTGTAGTGACCTTTTCTTTATTTTCCTTCCAGATATGTTACTGAATATCCTATGCCATAGGATAGGTTAGTAGATTTCTAGTTTTGTTTCGAAGGAGAATTAATGATTCAAGTTTTATTTATAGGGATAATAGTCCATAGATACTTGATGATACTATCATCCCACTGTCTTGCAAAAGTAACGATGCATTTATTTGCTATTGTTTGAAATATCTTACTTGCTTTGTGATTTGGGGCATATTTCTTAGCATCTTTAAACCTCATTTTCATCATATGTAAAATGAGGGAAAATTAATAGTAACCATGTTAAAGGTTGTTCTTAAAATTACCTGAGATTTTATGTATATTTATATCATTTTATCTATCTGTCTATCTACTTATCCATCTATCTACCCACCCATCTACCCACCCACCCATCCATCCATCCATCCACCCACCCATCCACCCACCCATCCATCCACCCACCCATCCATCCAACCACCCAGCTACCCACCCACCCACCCACTTACACACCCACCCACCCACCAACCCATCCACCCACCTACCCATCCACCCATCCACCTACCCATCCACCTACCCACCTACCCATCCACCTACCCACCTACCCATCCATCTACCCATCCATCCATCCATCCATCCATCCATCCATCCATCTTACCAAGCCCTGTGTCTGGCAGAAGTTGGGTTCAGTAAGAAAGAACTGGAATCATTAGCTATGATAATAAATAGAGCTGGGAAAAAATAGAAGGTAACTTTAAGATACAGCATGACTACATCAATAAGCTCACTACTTAACTTTGTATAAATTCAAAGAGCTCCTAGGTAGACTAAGTTCTTCAGAAATAGGACTCATTTCCATTTGTTTGGACCAGTGTAGATTCAGTGATTTAAACATTTTTTTCCTTCTAAACAGTCCTCACATCTGATATCCCAGTTACATATTTGTTCTTTTGTAGCATTATCATCCAAGGTATTTAATTTTTAAAAACTATACATAAGAAAAGATGATCTCTACAACCATGATTAGATGATCACTTGGATAATGGCTGCCCAACTATGAGACTTTATAAGTCTCAACCCTTATGTAGTACCATTAGTTGGTATATTCAGTCATAGCAATTATTATACCCATTTTATAGAAAAGCACACTGAGATGTAAAGAGGTAAAGTAATACCTCACAGTGCAAGTTTGAATATTTCTTAAGTGATACTCATACTGAAGTTTACCTGATAACAACATCATTTTCTTAAATACAATACTGCCCATGCCAGTGGAAATTATAAAACCCTCAAAAACTCTCAAACAGTTCAAAATAGCAATATAATCTTAAGTCACAAAATAATAGGGATTTAGAATAACATAACATATTTCATATAATACCTGGAGATAAGGATGTGGCGTTGCATAGAGGTAGACAAACCAAATAATATCAAGATTTTTCAATAATGTTGTCTTTTATTACTTTAGGAACAAATTGACAACCACAAATTACAAGCTAAGAAGAATAAGCAGTTCATCTTAGCATTGTCATTTAATAAAACTAACAATTTTGTCACATTAAAATATACGTTACTTCTGTTGTATTTGGCCATACATTGATGGGTGTATGGCTATATTTAGTATTGCAATGGTTACATTTAGTATTACTTTTGTAGAAAAAAAATAGAACTTTTTTTCCCCCATTGTTTAGTCCACTGGTACTAATAACTTGTCTCATCATGAATAATTTTCCCTGATGCTGCGTTCTTTTTCTTTGTTATCATCAACATGTATATGATCACACTCAGATTCTAGATCTTACTCCCAGTAAGGTTCTCTTGTCCTTGATCTTGGCTTTTTTCCTTGAGCAGGGCTGGGCTTTTTGTACCCCACGCTAATGCTTCAAGCTGCCTGGTCTTCTACTGAGTTGGAGCATGCCCAATATTGTGATGCAGGCATAATTTCAAATATTCTTTCAGGTTTTTTTTAGATTATGGGTCAGCCCATGGATCTCGTGCAGAAAACTAGAGTCACCATATCAGATTGGTTTAGTCCTAGAGAACTAGGTGATCAGGAACCTTAGAAGCTGAGCTTCCCTAAGGAATAATGTTGTAAGGAAAGCCCGTTACCCTTTTTGAGGGAATTGGGTTGCCCTATACTGGGATAGTGGCCTCAGGAAGGGTAAAGGGCTCAGTCAGAGTGAGCCCTGCACCCTGAGTCTGGCCATGCAGGAGCAGGAAGATAGAAACAGGCCAGGCAACTCCTTGTTCCTTTCACGTAAGCATTCTGTCACTTCTTGTTGCACTCCAACCCCTAGACTGCAGGGCACTGGAAAAGTTTGTATAGGTAGTTTTGGTTTAAAACCAGTTTTAGGTGTAGTGAGGTGTTAAGGATATGAAGACCTCTCTGCCTCTCACTGAACTCTCCTGCCAGAAATCTCCCCATCTGTTTTCTATTGTCTGAAATTCCTTAAACATATGTCTTAAATTGCACAAGATTAAAGACTTAAACATGCAAATATGGTAAATGATGAGTCTTTTGTTGAATTTGGGAAGGAGACTGGAAAGAGAACTTTGGAGATATAGAAACAAATGCCTGACCTTTGCAGTGTTCTTTGGGCTAGTACTACCTATTTTTATCTTGCTGAGAACCTCTGTGTAGCAACCAGGTTTTTTTGGTAGAATGTTTCTTCACTTTCTGAACCTCCAATGACAAGTCATCACCATCTATCATGATGCTCTTTTCCAACAGTGATTTCTGTTTTCATCAGTGAATATATCTGACACATTGTATTATTCATATGTTCTTTCTAAAGGTCCAGTTAGATGACTTGTATTATCTCTGATAGGTGACAATGGAACTTAAAGCACCAGCCAAGTAAATCTGGTGAGGGGGCAATTGGGGTATCATCTAGGAAGCTGAGACAAAAATGAGGGAAAAGAGGGACACTGTCTTACGTTATATGAACTAACTGCATGTTTTGGGTTGAACTTAGCATTTTATTTATTTGAGCGTTAATACACTTAAAAATACCCATTTCAGTGCCTGTTATATTCTAGAAATTGTACTTGGTGCTAGATTTACAACAGAACAAGAAAGATGTGGTTCCTCTTTGCATAGAGCCATGGTCTAGTGGCTAGAAGTGTAGCCACAAGAGACCACGAGATCATCTAGTACAAACCACCTCATTTTACATATTAGAAAATGGAAGCACTGAGATGGGAAGGAAATCGCCCTTTGGTACAGCTGATGAGTAGCAGAGCCAGAATTCTTACTTGGCTCTTAGGACTCACAGCCCAATTACCTGGTTAAATTAACAAAGTGAATTAATGCAGGTCTGCAGACATTACAGCTACAACCCCCACAACAGTCTCCTGTCTGTGGCCTAAAAGTCTCTGCCCTTCCCCTAGCCTCACAGATACCAGATAGGGACATAAATATCAAGGTGAATTTTAGTTGTGATGTTAAATTAGATCATATTCCTGTGTGATGAAGAAGCAGAGTGATGGAGCATTGTTCCCTTTGGGTGAAAGTCGTCTTCTTCCTCTACCCCTCAGTGCATTTCTGGGCCTGCCTGGGCAGAGAATTTTGGCCAACTACTGGATTTTTGTTAAAACTGATAATTAAAGAGGGAGCAGGAAGGGAGTACGTTCCAATATGATCCAGAAGAGTCAGCACTTGCTCTGGATAATAAATTCTTTATGCTTCAGGTTATTACTCAACCTGCGTTTCAGGTTCCCTTCTGGAATCAATAAAGGGACATTCTCAATCTGTGGATTTAATGACTGACTTCTTGCTTATAGAGCTAATACGTTAGAACCACAGGAAGGTAGGTGGCGGTCTGGAATCATCCACAGTGTGTACGCTCCTGCTCTTTGTAGGACTCTTGCAGGCAACTTTTAACCTTATTTCAAGATTGTCTTTAATAGAGATCCATATTTCTGGAATTTTCTAGAAAATAAGAGTTTTAAGAATGTAGTGGGAGTTTTTAGACTGGTTTTATATGACATTGGACATGCATTTTAATATGGAATGCTGGGGTTGTTCCTGTAGGCCTCCCAAAGTCACAAAAAGAAGCATCCTTCCTCAAGGCTCCCGACACATTTCATTGATGGTCTTAGCCTGTGTGTGGTGCCCACCCTATGGTGAACCCAGGGCTCCTGCAATGACTCGACTGCAGCTGCCATTCTCTTCCTTTCTCTCCCATTCAAGGAAGCATATGACCATGTTTCCCAAACTCGTTTTACCTGGAAACTTTTTTTATTTTCAGGGATTCCCTATTAATAATTCTTGGCACTATTCTGTAGAATAAAACTTGGGAAACAGTGACATATAGACAGGAAAATGAGTGAATGCAATGATGTTGCAGGGCTAATCTCGCCACAGTTCAATTTATTAAGGCAAAATGTGTAATTCCTCAAATTCTGTACTTTAATTTGTATTGATAATCCAGCGCTGGAGTTAACATAGATTTCAGGAGTGAACAGAATGCTGGTTCTATTCCCTTGGTTCTGGCTTGAGAAGGGGCTGAAGAAAATGGTGAGCCCACTCAACTGAGGGTAGTGTCTACTTCTGCCCCAGAGAATTTGTCCCAGGGAGGATGCAGCTCAGAACAGCAGGTTTTTCTTAAGTGTGTACTTTCATTGATGCCTCATTTCTGGTCAGCGTGAGGGGAAAAGCGGCAAAAAGATAGTCACTCAAGTTAGTCATGTTGGGAAACTTATCTGTTTTAGGCAGTGGTTCCTCTCAGCAAGGGGTGGAAGATATGTGGTCCAGCCTCAGGCTAAAGCCGTTTCCCAGTACTATCACTAATACTAGTCCTGTGCTATTTCCAGCTCCAGCTCGTCATTTGTCTATTGGCTTGCGAAACTACCATCTAAGAGGGCAAAAGCATTTCTACTGCCTTGGGCCATTTCCTCCTGACATTCTTTACTGATGACCTCTGAAGCAGCTATGATCACTTCTTGGCATGTCAGACGATCATCTATTGGCTCTTTGTCTCACCAGAAACAGGCCAGCCCCAGCTGGTCCAAGCAATATGCGTGTGGGTTAACTTCAGGGATACAGGGTCCTGGGCTGGTTCCCAGCTAGTCTGCATTTAACAAAGCAAAATTGGGAGTTGTGATGATCTGGAGGTGTTCTGAAGGGGTGAACTGGTGGAATTACAAATTACTTAGTTCATTCCCTGCCCTCCAGTAGAAATGAATCTAAACTAATCCAGACTGGTAAGAAGGATAGACACAGTATTAAAGGCCTATTGCAAAGAAGATGCTATAGCTACTTTCCTTCATTTTGGTGACCCCGAACTTTGATGTTTCTTGGTGATGGAAGAACCATGACTGTCCCTCTTCCATAGAATTTTCCTTAGGGTTCACTGAATTCATGTACACATGCACACGCACACACACACTCACACAGTTTACTATTACCATTAGGGACTGTGGTGCATGTGGCTGTGTGCTGAGGGAATAAAAAAATGCATAATAGCCTGCCTCCAAAAAAATGTATCAGATATAAAACATATGCAAAGACACATATGATAAGAACCATGTGAGTGTGGACCATGAGTTAGAGTTATGAGTGTGGGGTATTGTGAAGGAGGTGCATCTGCAGCTGAGCATCACAATACAACAACAACAACAACAACTACTACTACTACTTTTTAACATTTATTAAACAGTTGCTAAATTCCTGGTATGGTTTTAAATACCTTGACACACTCTTCTAAGTGCTTCATATATGTGTTTAATCATCACATTCCTCGAAGGAAGACAGAGGAGGAAATTGAAGCATTTAAGAAACTTGCCCAAGGTCACACAGCTGCCTAAGGGTGGAACTAGATTTAAATCCAAAGCAGTCAGGTTGCACAGCCTTGCTCCTGTCTCCCAAATATGCTGTCAATAATCGAGGAATTTCAATATGCACAGAGAAGAGCAAAGGCTTTCCTGCTGAGAACAGACTGGTCAGTAAAGGAGTAAGGGTAGTAACGTTTTAGATGGGAGCAGCCTGGCTTGTGGGTGCTTAGTGTAGTGATTGGCACAATGCCTGGAATGGAGTAAGTGCTTGTTTGTTGAATTATAGGAATTTGAGTTATTGACTGAATGGCTAGAGAGAGAGAATGTTAGAGAAGTAGGCTGTTATCAAATTGTGTAGGGTTTTGAATTTCAGCTTAAGTGGTTTAAACTTAGTACTGTGGATGATATCTTCTCTACAATGCTGGATTTCTGAAGAGGCCAACACACTAGTCTATAAATGTGCTATTCTATACATTCTTCTTTGCATTTTCTCTTTTTCAGTGCTTTGTAGACAATTGCTACAAAAAAATGGAAACCATGCTAATCGAGCCTATTACCAAATGCTTGCTAAATTTTGCTATTTAACTATAGAAGTTATATGTTAGCTTTAACTTGACAAGTCAGTCTTTGCTTGTGATGCCCATAGCCCCTTCTAAATATATGCTAATGGACAAGTCTTTAGGTAGCCCAGTGATATATGGTGTGACCCTACTCTGTCTGGCTTCTGTGGGCATCATGACATGACAATGCACTTGCTTTTTAAATATCAAGAATATGGAAGCATTAGCAGTGGATGTAGAAACTGGAAGATTATGCTGAAGAGAATAGCCAAAGAGACACAAAGAACTACATGTATAGTGAAATTATGAGGGAGTAGAGGTAATACATAGGGAGAAATTATTTTATGTATCTTGAGCCCAGACGTTTTGATTTCAAATTCAGTTCTGGATGCTTCCTGAAATTTTCTATAAAGTTAAAAGTCCTCCCACCCCTTTTCAATATTCATTCTCCTTGACTTTTCTGCTGCATTTTACATAATTGCTTGTTCACTTTTTTTTGGAAACCCTTTCTACTGAAATGCAATATTCTCCTGGGTCTTCCGCCTTCCGCTACTGCCCCTATTCTCTTCTTAAGCACCTTTCCTTCTATGCTCAAGCCTTTGATGAAACACATTTCTTTTCTGACTTTCCCTCTGCATAATGTTATCCATGTCCAGGCTTTAAACCCTCATCACTTTTCATATGTGCCCCAAAGTATGCAGACAACAGAGACATCTTTTCCAAGCTATCATGGGAGGGCTCCCATTTCTAGTTCTTTGCACAGTGCTTCCAACTGGATAACACTAAATCAAGAACGTTCCATGTAGTTCCGTGGATGCCCC
Organism: Pan paniscus; assembly: GCF_029289425.2. NCBI lineage: Eukaryota > Metazoa > Chordata > Mammalia > Primates > Hominidae > Pan > Pan paniscus. Next base: position 28,645,021 of record NC_073265.2, on the reverse strand, counting down.
CTTGGTTCAAGACTTTATTACCTTTTACCTGGCATCTTTATTCCCAAAGGATTTTATATGCTGCTGCCAGATGAATCCTTAAATCACAGCTGTGATTTTGTCACTGAAGATTTTGGGTCCTAAATCTTCAGTGACTCCTGATCTACCAGAAAAAATTTACATTCCTTAACATCATACTTCAGTGCATCTTCAATATGGTTCCACCAGACGATGCCAGAATATCTATGTGTTTATGCTTTTGCAAGTAGAATCCTTTCTATTCCTCCTGTAGCTTTTGAAATTCTATTGGTTTTCTCCAAATTTCCAGAGTGCTGCCTCTTTCATAAAGCATCAGCCATTCTAAGTGGAATTGATATATCTTTTTTCCAAATGTCATGAGGTTATTATTATTTTTTGTTGTTGTTTGTAATTCAGTTAAGGCAATATTATAAGCTTATTGAATATTTATTTTACTTTCCCTGTGATAGCACTGATTTGAATTTGGCTGTTATACAGTTGTCAAAGCTCCCTATGTATGGCCTGCTTGCTCTCAAACCCTGGCCTTTCCCTGCTCTGTTCTGTATCACAGGGGCCGACCTTAGGGCTAAGCTGCCCAGACTTTTGTGTCAACTGGTTTCGCACCGGTTGGTAACAATGGCAGGTGCTAGCATGAGAAACCAGGGTCTTCTCCCACTCCCTTCTGCCTTTTGGAAGCTGTGTCAATGGAGCTGTATCTCTTTTGAGACTCCACCTTGCAGCTGACAGTTCCAGCCTCTAATGGTGGTCCCTGCCCTTGGGTTCTGGGAGCACAGTCTCCTGTTTTCCTGCCTAGGGATGACAGTGGCACCTGCTCTTGTTTATTTCTGGGCTCCTTGTTCTTGCAAATGTATAATCAATTCCCATGTATTAAATTTCTTTTATTTTGAAATACAAATGGTTTCTGCTTTTCTAGGATAGGTGATGATGAATGCACTCCCCTTCTAATTTTCACACCAGATGCTGTCTTATTCTTACACATGTGCCATGGTGCCTGGTTCTGTGATTTGCATACTGTAGGTGCCAAAAAAATTCAATAAATTCATAAGTAGAGGAGGAATATTGCTGTTTAAAAATAGCTGTTAATTTTTAGAGAAATCACTCAGAAAAATTTAGGAGGCACTAACTATATTAGTTGCCAAGGAGCGATACCAAAAAAACAAAAAATTGAAGACAACATCCCTGTCATCGAATATTTAAAAGGCTACTGGAAGATTTAAAAAGGACATTCAATTTTGCAATAGAAAATTTAGTGGACTGGAAAATATCTACTTAAAATATTTCTTTGTCATGTTTTCTTTTCCTGAGCATTGAGGAATGCTTGTGAAGTTACGGGGCTTGAATTGTTCTTAACATTAGCTATCCAGTATCTTTTTCTAATCCCAAATGTCGGTATTCTCCACTTTGGCCCTAGGAGATTAGGAGGGCGTTAAAATGGTTACTGTGTTACATATTACATTGATTTTGAGTGTTTTGTTTCTTGAGGTCCTTGAGCCTACAAGAACTCATGTGTTCTCTGAGTCACTGTCATCGCCACTGCTCTGTAGGTTTCCCACTCCCAAGAGCTGCAATAACAGGGATGACTATGCAGCAATGTGTGGGTTGCAGCTGGAGTAACAAGCCAGCACTTTCAGACCTATCCTCATGGCAAAGGAAGGTGGATTTGTGCTTTTAGTTATTAATGGAATTCCCTACTCTGCCTTTGGACTGACTCATGGCCTTGAACCTTCTCTCCCAGTTTTAATTTCCTCACTCTTAAGAAAGTACACGAGTGATGGAAAGAATTCTGTTAGAAAATGACTTGATAGAATACAGAATGAGCTCCGAGGGAGGGAGAATTTAACCACTGCCATAGATAGGTGCTGCCACACAAAGTTGTTGTGAGAAGTAATTAGTCTGGCGGATCTGGGGAAGAATGTTGATTTGTTGAATCAACAATTATTTATTGGGTACCTACTACATTACCAGTGACAAAGACTTTCCCTTGACCAAAACTTTAGTCAGGCTCCTCTGAGTCCTCTGATTGACCTTGAACTTCCCCCTATGTCCTTATAGAATCCCATTTGAGCAACAATCCTCCTAAGTCAGGTTAGAAAAAATTCTCCACCCTTGGAATTCCTTGATATCTTATCACCCTGGCCTGCCTTCGGCCATAATCCTATCAAGTTGATTTAGCCAGAAAACCCTTATCCTTGATATTTACTGTTAGTAATTTTCTATCCACTGCCCCCTGCCCACCTGCTCCTTGGTGATAAACCCTGTCATGTATTTGTTGGAGTCAGAGTTGAGCCAGCCTCTCTCCCCCACTGCAAGACCCCACTGTGGTGGTTTCTATACCTGTAGCCATGTCCCCTGCCCCTTGAATAAAGTTTGCATTACCATCTTTAACAAGTGTTAAATGTGTGGTAGGCCATTGATTGGACTGAGCTCCTGTACCAGGCTCCAAGAGACCAACCAAAATGGAGTCACTCAAGCTAAGTTTCCATGTCACCAAACTGAAACCTAAGCTGTTTACTTGTAAGATCTGACCTTTGGAGAAATCAGGAGAGATTATAACCACCCTAAGCAGGAAAGTTTTCTGAAAAAATAAGAGATTCACAGCAACCAATCAAAAGAAGCCCAGTCCACCTAAGCCAGCATGATAAAGCAGTCTCCACTGCTTTAACCCGTAAAGGAAAGTAACCTGTAGTAAAATAAAGGAAAGTAACCTGAGGTAACCTGATGTTAACCAATCCAGTTTTTGCATTAGGCTGTTGCCTTGTTCCCGCTCAAGCTACCTTACAAAAACTGACTGTTCTGCCATCTCCAATGGAGCCCCTGTCTATTTTGTAGACTGGATGCTGCCTGGTTCATGAATCACTAGTAAAAGCCAACGAGATCTTTAAAACTCAATTTGTTGAAATTGTGTTCTTTGACACAAGTGTCATGAGTAATTTTTTAATTTAACACCAGTACTGTGGTTGGCAGTAAGAATTCAAAAGAAGTTGCCAACAAGCTTCTGCTTTTATCATAAGAAAATATACTATTCTTGTTTTCCTATTGTTAATCTTTGAAGAAAAAAACATCAGAATGACCTTTTCTGTTTGTTCAGATTCTTGGAGTTGAAAGCAATGGGGAAAAGCACACATTTGGTCTATTGGAGTTAGTATCTCTTACTGCTTTGCATGTAGATGTGATTAACTTTTTATTCATGTAACAATGCATAGTGTCTAAAGTCTCCTTAAAATGTCTGCCTGCATTGACAGGGAACACAGACATTTAAAAATAAATTAGTTTCCACTTGGGAGGAGGGTCCTGAGGGAGTGAAGTCAGAACCTCTAGCCTGGAAGGCTGGCCTGGTAACAATTTGTTCATTGCTGAGTGTGTCGGAAATCAGCTGGGACTTTAGTTTTAGTAGAACTTTTTTCTTTTTTCTCCCAAAGGAGAATGTGTCCATGACTATTCACCTTAAAGGCATACGGTTTTGATATTAGATATTTCAGAGAGTTTGCTATTCCCCACTGCAGAGAAACCTCAGCTGCCCTGATCATGAGAATAGTAGGCTTAGCTCAGCAGCCTGGGACCTCACGCCTTGCTTGGAGTCTCTGCTTTTTCCCAGGCAAATTTGGGAAGGGTATGATTCCCTATCTAGCACAAGGTACAGCTTGCGTGTGCTCATGTAGAACTGTTGGATTAGAGGTTACTGGATCTTCACAGGAAACATAGCTCAAGGGAGGAGGCTGAGGGTCTCCAAGCACCTGGGCATGGCTTAGCTTTTCCTCTGCCAGATCACTCATTTATTTAAGGAACATCTCTTGAGTACCTATCATATGCCAGGCCATTGCTGCTGTTAAAAACAAATAAATGACAGGTGTTAGACTCAAAGAATTGTGGTAAATATATACAGCTTTTAAATTCCAATCAGGTAATTTTATAATTTTTAACATGAGCTAGAAGATGATGGATTTTAAAACCTACTCTAAGAATAGGTTTTATACAGCTTTTAAATTCCAATCAGGTAATTTTATAATTTTTAACATGAGCTAGAAGATGATGGATTTTAAAACCTCCTCTAAGAATACTCTTCATATGGTAAGGTCAACCTCATGGGGAGGTAACCCCATAATGGGGAGAGGATGGATGTCACTGATAAAAGATCCTATTCCCAAAAGTGACTCCCTTAGATTTCTCAAGTTCTCAGTATTTTTTCAATTTCTGTTTTGGGTAACAAAGATTTTAAATCTGCAGATACCTTTGAGTGACCAATTCATGAAGCTTATTACAATGGCAGTTCAAGTTTAACTTGAAACTATTATAAGTTAAGTTTAATTTAACTATTAAAATGTCAGTTCATCAGTTTAACTTCCTCTTAATGCTCTGGAATTTTCCTTTCTGAGCCTGGAGAAGTTTTCTTTTTCTTCTTCCTGCCCTGTGGCTCTCCTTCTCCTAGGTGCCTACTTTCTGCTAGGCAAGGGAACAAAAAACTCTAGGCAGGGGTGGGAGCTCCCTGAATTTGAAGTGGAGGAGGAGAGAATTGAGATAGTACCCTGTGTGGATTTGGTCACAGTGTGGTGAGAATTGTGACCATCTGCTAGCAGTGAGTTAGCTGCTTAGTCAGGTGTTAAGACCAGGTTGGGGTTGAAGGGGTTAGCAACATCAAGGGCCCAACTGTGGTTGCAGAAAATGGAATTTGTGGTTGAGTCAGTACAATCTGATCATTTCTGGTGCAAACAGATAGCTGGCTAATGCTTGTGTATGTGTGTGTCCAGGTTTCCGAGCACATGCTTATTTGTGTGTGTGTGTGTGTGTGTGTGTGTGTGTGACAGAGATAGCTAGCTAGCTAGAGAACAGAAAAGGTATAAGATGCCTGGCCATTACTTATCCAGCTGTGGGAGCCTCAAATAATGGAATGACTCAAATAATGGAACTTTCAAGTTAGAAAAGAGAGGAGGTTGTTGACTTGCCCGGCTGGTTAGAGGTGCTTTTGGAGCAGTTGTGACTTTATGGTGCCCTGAAAATACTGCTTGAAGCCCTCTGAGAGCTGGGGATACCTGAATGTTTTCTAGATTGAAAATGATGAGGATCATGTTGGACCATCTCAAAACCCTTGGGCCTAACCTAATGTAGGCCTTGAAGAGCTTGTCTGAGTCCAATACGTTGGAGTCATACCAGCAGAGCTATGGTCGCCATATTGCAGGCCAATTGCATGGCACACCCCAGACTAAGGCTTGTACTTACATGATTTCATTGAATCCTGTCAATAAGCTCATGAAGTAAGTATTATTAACCTTGGTTTATGGATGAAGAAGCTGAGGCTCAGAGTGATGAGATAACTGCTTAAGATCTAAAATCAGAGGGTTTTGATGTCTCTATTCTTGATTGACTTGTGATTTTGCTTTTGTGACTAGATTTATGATAATGATTCCCTATTCTGTCCCATGAGAAAAGGTCACAGGGCCTCCAGGTCTCGGAGCTGAACACTCCAATATGACGCAAACCAACGGCCTGAACTTCCACATTGCTGGCTCTCCTTGCGTGTTAGCTTGCTATCGCTGGTTCTGTGACGCAATGTCCATCTTCTTACTCTGCTCATAACTTGGGTGATATCAAGGCAGGGGAGTGAAACATCTGCCCTTCAAAGACCACAAAGGAAGCTATCATGTTCTTGATGACAGCACAAGTGGCAGTGGAGAAAGTGAGGAGCTGCCCCAGCCTGTGGAATCACAATGTTAAGTATCAGAGAGGTTAAGAATAAATTTCATTGCTTTTGGTATAGAAGTTGTTGGTTTTGTCAATTTTGGCTTCCCAGCTGACTTTTTATTCTATGTAAAGAATTTGTCTTTTGTACAGAGCTTGCATGCATTTTCAATTGCTGAATTTGCACACTTAGTTGATAACACTGAAAATGATCCATCTATGTAAAACAGCAAAAGTCAACCCATGTTCACGTTCACAGCTGAAATTATACCTCTTCTCAAATTATGCCTATTGTCCCATCATTCATACACAATTATGTGCTACTCTTTATTCTGGTATGACAGATTTTATTTATCTTTGGGTTGCACCTCTTGAAAATTGTTTTTAATGTAACAATAGCTGCATTAGCAACAGTAACAATAAACTGTCTCTGGTTCCATTCTTTGACCCCTGTGTCCATCATCAATTCTTCCACCCCAATCTTGGAACTCACTCTCTACAAACACTCCTCTGGAGCCTCTCTTCTTCAGTCTTCCAGCATTGCTCCCTCCTAGGTTTTCTTATGATATTTTATATTGGGATAAATGAAATATTGATAGTTCTCCCCTCCCAATTGCACTTTAAGCTCTGTATTAATTAGGGGCCTGCCACAAATAGAATTCACTCACATGGTTGAACAGAAGAAATTTTAATGAAGGCTATACAGCATGCTTTAGTGCAGGTTTAAAGGAAGTTGAGGTAGACACTAGCAAAGTGAGCAGCTATTGGCACATGTGGGTCTTGAGGAGCAAGTGGGGAAAATGGTGTTACTGAATCACAGAGAGGTCTGGAGCCACAGGAAATGGGCTGCTGGGCAGAAGCTGTACCTGTGGAAAGAGGCTGTGATCATCATAGCCAGCCTCGGAGATGGAGGGCACTTGGGCTGCTGGAGAAGGGATGAGAATGGATCTGACCCGTGGGAACAGCAAGTGGAGAAGAACAAGGACAATATATCATTCATCTTTGAATCCCCAGTGTCTAGCATGGTGCCCAGCACTGAGTAGAAGGTTAGCAAATGCTTTTAAAACTGAACAGAACTGAAAGAGATCTCAGAGCTCAACAGGCTTAGCTCCCATATTTTATAGAGGAGAGCACTGGAATTAAGAGATATCGAGATGACTTACTGAAGGCCATGCTAGCAGCTAGTGGCTAAAGGAACACAGAGGAGTCTCTGGATTCCACATCCAGGGCTCCCTCTATGCCACCTGCTATGCCGTGGCCAGTGCTGGTCTCGATTATTTTCCTCATCTCATGCCTCTGCTCCTCATATATTCATCTCAGGCTTCTTCATTCTGTGGTCCTTCTTCTCACTCTCACACCTGGAACAGCTTTCCTTTCCTTCCTGTTCTCAATCACACACATTACTGAGCACCAGATCTGAGTGTATCAGGTAATGCACTCATTCCTAGACTCAGAACTGAGGAAGACCGTGCCAGCTGCCACATTCTGTTCCCATCTGTTCCTTTGTACCAGCCCTTCCCTGTGCTTGGAATGGATTTAATCTCTTTGACCCCCTGGTCAACTTCTGTCCACCACTCAAGGCTCAACTGTTGGTCCCCGGCTTCTGAGAAGTAGCCTTGACACCCTCCACCCTCTTCCTTGGCTTTGAACTCATTGCAAGCTATTCTGTATGCAAGTCTTGCTCCTTTACTTAAAGATGAGCTCTCAAACTCTAGCTTGATTTCTCTCACATAGTGAGTGACCGAATAGAAGCTGAATGAATGGGTCCATATAGGAGCTGCATTTGAGACCATTTCCTTCCTCTTTCTCCTTCCATTGTTACACTCTCAGAAGATCAACACATTCCATTTTTAGTGGCGTCTCTGCTGATTGTGGAGCACCTATGCCAAAAGCTACTGTATTCCCCATTTGACAGGTGTAGACACTGCGCTGCAGAGTAAACCAGCTTGCCCAAGGTCTCGTGGCCCAGGGGTTTGTGCTGAAATTTGACTGTAAGACTGCCTGACTCTGAACATATTAACCATGCTGCATTGTCTCATATGCTTGATGTTTATAAGAATATATTCTTTTATTACTTTAACATTGAAATAATTAAAATGATATATGAAGAGCCTTTTCTTCTCCAACTCACACTCATCTCTTCTGCTGTAAATGTAGGCAGCTGCCTTTCACTGCATTTTTTTTTATGGCACCTAGATGCTTACCAAGCCCCTTGCTAAATTACTTTCAAACATTAAAGGAAATACCATGTTTTATATTTTCTTAAATTACATTTGGTACCTATATGTACACAGTAGATTTTATGATCTTGTGATATTGGCAAGAGATTGAAATCTCTGTTTTTGAAAGACAGCCAGATTGAGCTTGGTGCAATTAAGCAATCCACCCAAGGTCTCACAATGAATAGTGGCATAATTTTGACTACAACTATGAGAAAAAATTGGAAGTAAACACAATTTGTTTCTTGATCTCCTTATCTCAGTATCAGACCTTTCCAGGTTTCAAGTAAACATTGAATGAAGCTGTGAGGTGTGGTCCCTCCTAGGACAAAATGCATTTTTTATGGATATTTTTAAGACTGAAAAAACATTAAAACTCAAAAGTGTTAAACCACAATGGTGGAAATAGAACGACAGGTAATTCCATCAGTAATTTGGGCAGCAACCAGCTGCTAGTATTGTGGAGTGATAACATAGGCTTTCCTAATAAGATCCAGGTTTCTCCAATTATCTGATTTCTTAGTAACTTCCAAGGGGATGATGATCCCAGTTTCCACTCTTGATTCTCTCTCCCTGCCTCTGTCTGGATGTACACAGGTGCTGAGGGGTGACCTCCAAAGTAAACTCAGGACTGCACATGGTATAACCCAAGAGACCTAGCTTGACTTGGGCTTGGAGGAGACATGAAGCACAGTCCTACAGGAGTAAACTGCAGTGTGGACAAAGTTTACTTCAATAGTTTGATCCTGACTGTGACTCATATTTTATGTGGAAGACAAACCCAGAGATAAGGTATTTGATAAGAACTTGCTTTGATATATTCCGAAACTGTAGTTGGTTATATAATTCCAGGAAAAGCAAAGGGACTCTTCAGGTTTTCTGATGTGTGTATCCTTAGATTGAGAGAGAGAGAGCAAGAGAGAAAAGTCAAGTCATTTTTGATCAGTACTCCTCTGGTCCTTTGAGGTACGATATTGCCATTTTGGTGGGTCTCTGACAGCTGTGTCAGACACCAAGTCAGCTGGTGCTATGCAAGGATGATGCATCTGTGAAAACTCACAGAGGGGGTTCCCAACCATACCTCTGGAGCAGTGGACACTCAGGATTGGTTGCTGTGTGGGGAGGACAAGGGAGTCTGACGTGGCTGGAGCAGGAAAGGGTTTATATGCAGGTGTGAGCTATCACTGACTTGCTGGCCTGTTTGTTCTCTGTGGCATGTGCATTTTGTCTTTCTTTCCCTTAATATTTTAAGTGATTTCTTGTGTATATTCTGTCCCTGAAACTGCCACAACACTAAGCTTATTTTTCCATATCTCACCTGTACTTCACATTACTAGGTATTAGAAAATAATAAAAATACAGGCACTGGTGTTTATTTACTCAGCTTGGTTACTGCCTTAATGCTTTTCGGGGCTTGTCCTTTATTTATTTGCATTTCCCTCCTGTCATTTTGTATGTCGTTGTTTTAGCATCTGGCAAACTCTCCTGCACACTTGTAGGATATACACTAAGAAGAAAATGGTAAATATGCTCTTAATTGCCGTTTTCATATTTAAGTGCTATCCCTCCATCATTGCACTACAATGGTGTATCTGCAGACTATGGCTATGGTTATCACTAGTTACATGGACAGAGCAGAGATCTGTGGGCTAGAAGCCAATTTCCAACAATGTCCACACCTTCTCTGGGACTCCAGATTCCTGGAGTACAGACAGCAACTTTTGCTTCATTATATACAGCTTAAACCTCTCAGAGTGCTGTTTTATTTTGGTTTGGTTTTGATTTGGGAGGTTAGAGGAAGAGTCTAACTAAGATTATTATATTTTCTCAACCAACACGGTAAAATGCACTTTTTAAAAGTCAAAGACACATACTACTTTGTAAAAAGTGGGTTTCAATATTTGAAGTCATGAACTAAACTTTTAGGCATAAATGCAGGACTTTTTCATAGGCCTTGTTCAATTCTCAGATTATAATACAACATTTATTGAATGGCTCTTTTTATGCAAGGCAAGCAATTTATTTCTTATTATTTAATATCATTTCCTGAGGAGATGAGTTCTGTGCTTATAACCCAGATTGGGGGTTATCTTGCAGATGAGGTGCTGCAGATGCATGTAACCCAGATTGTAGGTTATCTCACAGATGAGATGTGAGTCATCTTGCAGATGAGATGCTGTGACACTAGGCAGGCATCTGATAGCAGACGGGAGTATCTACTCAGTGTAATGGGTCATTCTGTGCCTGGGAGTGAAAATTTGACATGTAGGGATAAGCTGTCAGTCCAGCAGGAAACCTGTTTTGAATTCTCTCTAGATTTTTAGAATTTTAAAATACGTTTTTCAGAGAAAGGTTAACCATGTTTATCCATTCTTATTTGCTCAACAAGTATTGACTGAACAATTTAATGTACAAAACAGGAATAGAGCAATGAACAAGATGGTCATTTTCTCCTGCTCTCATTGTTTACGTTCTAGTAGGAAAAACAGACATTCACAGAGATCTGAATACTTAATTATTACATTCTAATTGCAATTGTCTTGAAGATGAAACACTGAGTCATATGAGAAAATATAATAGGAGACAATGTATTCACAGAATTTCACAATTCTGAAAAAGTGACATTTAGACAGAAATAATGGTGAGTGAAAAGAAATGAGCTAAGATGGTGGGGTGGGGATGGGGAGGAAGATTGTGATTCAGGCAAGGACATGACATGTGATAAGGTCCTGATGCATGCAGGTTTTAGGTTAAGGACCTAAAAGAAGGATAAAGTAGAGCTTAGTGGGTGCAAGGGAGAGTGGAGTGAGATGAGGCTGATGAGGGCAGCTAGTCATGCGTTTTAACTTTTTTATTAGAACATCAGGAAACCAAAGACGTTTTTGAGCAGTGGCACAACACAATCAGATCTGTGTTTCAAGAAGAGGGGCTGGCTGCTGGTGGAAAGTGGGTTGAAAGGTGGTAAAGAATGAAGGGATAGCAGGAATGAGGCTACTTCAACAGTCTAAGCTAGAGATGAGGTGGTAGTTTCTTTGTGATTTAATGCTTTAAATGCCTACTGTATTTGGGGTGTTGGATCAGCACTAATTAGTACTAGCTAAGCTGTACATTTCCTGGCAGTTTCTCAGTGTTAAAGTGAGGGCACCCAGTCCTCCACACCAACTATGTATGTCTCCACTGGGTTTGTATTTAAGGATGGTATGTGTAATGCTATCTGTTTCCTTAGGGCTTAGAACCCTGTAAAGTTGAAGGCAGCAGCTTCTATGAGCTCTGGCTTTTGTAAAAGGCAGTGAAAATTTGATGATTTAACAACCTTCTGGCTGCACCCATTCTTGCTCTTGTTATTTATTTATTTATTTTTGACAGTTAGCGTGCCATGCTTTGGAAATGCCATATCTGTTGTGCAATATTTGGGTGACTAATTGAGGCAGGGTTTCCCACACTAGGGGAAACACTCTCAGCTCGTGGGGAACGTGCCAGCGTAAGGATCAAATGCATCCCAATCCTGTAGGTCAGGTGCCCTGTCTTCCTGATTGTGTGCCAGATGCTGCTGCTAATGATATGAGCTTCACAGTTCTGCTCCCAGAAGCTGCTGCTGAAGCCTCTGACTTGCGGGTCTCTAGATACGGAGGCCATCTCATAATGGGAAAGTCTTTTCACTTGGTCATTTATTACATTGCACCAGGTTTTCACACCTTTTGGTAGTCTATAAGAAACGTTAAATAGTGGAAACTTTGGAGACAGACATATCTTGATTGTACTATGTGGAGCTCTGTAGCCTTGGGCATATTATTTAACCTCTATGAACCTGATTTTCCTCACCTGTGAAAAGGAGAGAATTATAACACTGGCCTTTTGAGATTCCCAAGGGAACTAAATGTGATGGTGTATATAAAGTGCCCTGCACACAATGTGGCTACCACACTGTAGGCATCTGATAACTATAAGTTTCCTTCCCTATATTAACCATGTAATAACTAGCTTGTCTGATGTCACACAAGGGGTCCAGAGTCTTTCTGCAGTAATGGGATAATCACCACATCTCCATATTTTGTAGCTGATTTGGTTGTTTCACTTGTCTATGCTGTTTCTCTTTTCTGAGGGCACAGATAACTAAATTTTCAGTAGAAGGATGAGGCAGGTAAGACTATAAGCTCTGAGTATACCTGACTATAACTTGTAGACAATTAGCAACATAATATATGCAGTCTGGTATTTGGTCTCGGACAAATGCATGAGATGATATGGTGTTGTTCTCAAATAGTTAAGAGAATGGATCCTTCATCTATGAATTTACTGAAACCTCATTTGAACCATTGATGATCACCTACTACATCTTTGGGTTAATAGGTCCATGAATGTCTTAACTACATTCAAAGAAGTGCTTTTCCATTGTGCTTCAACTTATCCTTTTGCTAACCTTAAATGGTGCTTCTCTGTTCTATTGTTTTTTTGAGTTGAGCAATAAATTGTTTTCACCTTAAACCCTTGTTTTCAGTTTAGGCAGCTGAGCCATAGTGAAAAAGCACTGGACCTGGGTTCAGAACATTGGTGCAGAGTCTCATTTCTGCCACCTGCTTTTTGGATAGATGCCATTTCTTTGAGCCTCGGTTTTCTCATATGTGAAATAGTGATAATTCCACTCTGACCCCTTTCTGTTAGCTGTGAGGATCAAAGGGTATCATTGAAACTTTCATAACCTGTAAAGCACCATACAAAGGTTCTCCTCCAGTTCTACTGAATTAGAGTCTCTGGTGATGGGACCCAGACACCATTACTAAAAAAAAATTTAACCAAGTGATTCTTAAGTGGAATAAAGTTTAAAATCCAATGCCCTATAAAAATACAGGATGACATCCCCATTGACAAATTACAGACATTATTTGTCTTAGATGGACTCAAATCATTTTGGTGATTTGATGAATCTGGTGTTCACTCCTGAATCTGGCTGTTCACTCCTTACCCCTTCAGTGATTACTTTCAAGGCCTGCCATTGTCCTCGCCTGTATTATCTTTCCACAACCTGGTTCTCCAGCCACATCAGACTACCTGTAGTTGCCATTCACTGAAAGTCCCATTCACTTCCCTGCCTTTGTGATTCTGCTGAGTAATTTCTCGGGAGAATATTCTTACTGTAGTGCAGGGACCTGGCCTTCTTACAGCACTGATAGAGACATAGACATAGGCACATAGGAAGTGATCTTACGACCATTCAATTTATTTTCTGCTTTATAGAGGGAAACCTTGAGACCCAAAGAATGTCAGTGATTTTCCTGAGGTTACTCAGTTAACGGTAGAGTCAGTATTAGAATCCAGGTCTCCTGACTCTCAAGCCAGTGCTCTTTATACTATACATCCTTCTAAAAATACTAATTGAAGCCTAGCACGGTGGCTCACGCCTGTAATCCCAGCACTTTGGGAGGCCGAGGTAGGTGGATCACTTGAGGTCAGGAGTTGGAGACCAGCTTGGCCAACATGGTGAAACCCCGTCTCTACTAAAAATACGAAAATTAGCTGGGTGGGTGGTGCTCACCTGTAATCCCAGCTACTTGGAGGCTGAGGCAGGAGAATTGCTTGAACCTGGGAGGTAGAGGTTGCAGTGAGCCGAGATCGGGCCACTGCACTCCAGCCCAGGTGACATAGCAAGACTCCATCTCAAAAACATAAATAAAAAATAAAAATACTAATTGAGCACCTATTATACACTGGGCACTGTCGTGTAGTTGTGCTAATAAATAAATATGCAAGCAATCTTATGTATCCCATGCAAAATTTAAGCAAGTGCTTGTAATTTAGCACTTGTAATTTTTAAAACGATCTTTTCTAGTATACTTAAACACATACTTAATCTTCAGATATTTTCAGGACAGTATACTTTCTCCTCTAGTGTGTCCTACCACCCACAGCCCATGTGCATCTTCCTTGTACTCCACATCTGACCTGAGCTGCCTGAAGTCAGGGCTTCCCTCCAGAGATTGCGTTCACCCTCTTCCTCCAGTCTCAGAGCATGAGCAGGCTGCTTCGGGCCTATTTCCTTCATCTCAGTGCTCACGTTTGGCTGCCTCACTGTGGCTCCCTTTGGTCGCCAGAGATAGTCTTTAGATGGATCCTTTAACTTCACATCTGATGTCCTGACATCTGTTCCTCAGGACCGTCATTTACCTGGGGTTTGTACTTGGTGTTTTACTTTGGGAGATACTTTTAAGTTGTGATCTGATACAAAGATTTTGTTAGAATTTACAAAGTATGTGCTTGGGCCAACATACCCAATCTAATCTTCAAAGTGTCCCTATTTACAGTTACAGAGCCATGCAGCAATCTGATTCTCAGCTAGCTCAAATTGCACCCAAAAACTCCTACTGAAAATATAAAGTGTGCAGAGGGATAAGTGCAGAAAAGTGCGATTCTCTTCTCTTCCTCTTTATTAAATTTGATTTAAGAGCAGAAATGCAGGGATTGGAAATGCTGATTACTAGAGAGTTCTTCCTGAAAATAAAAAGAGTGGCCCAAACTTCTCTATTTCACAACCCAGTATCTGAAGGACTACATGAAGCAAGATGAGCAAAGCTCATTGTCCTTTCAACATTTCCTCTGTTTCTCTGCATTTCTAAGGCCCCTTTATTTCCAGCCTATCAGCAACATCAGATTAGAATACAAACAATAGTGACGGATCAGTACTCTATCTCATAAGATCAAATATTGACTAAAGTCTATAGCAGCAAAGAAAAGTTAGCAAATCTATCATCTTCCTTGTTTCTAATGCCAGAGCCTATCATGTGTTGTTGAAAATAAAGTTCACTTTATGAAAATCACTAGAAATTGTAAGGAAATTATTATGTGTGAAATCTTACAAGATCTGTATTTCCTTCTAGGGAATCAGAATTAGGCAAATATCGAATATTGATATAAACAAAGGATATACTATCTTAGGCTATTATTTACTTTTCCTTCTTGAAAGAACCATGCATTTAGTAGACATAAATATTTTTGCTATGGACATTAGTTAATGCTTGGTCTTTAGCTACTTCTTTCTTATGTGGCTAAAGACCTCGCCATCTCCCCTGCCTTTTAAGTCCAAAAAGCACGTATTGAGTATCTACAACATGCCAAGCATGATCCTAGGTGCTGGGGATACCACAATGAACAAATGTGTTCCTGCTAGTGCAAGAGACAAAGACTGTACCTTTAAAAAGGTTTAATGAAATTGAAAAACTTTTGAAAGAAGTGATGAAGGGAGAATAGAGGGAGTAAATGAAGTGAAAAGGAATTATGACCACACATTCTGCATTTATTAAAATATACTTTGTATACATATATACCATCAAATTAGAAAAAAACTAGATGAAATATATACACATAAATCTTTTTTTTCTTTTTTTTATTATACTTTAAGTTTTAGGGTACATGTGCACAACATGCAGGTTCGTTACATATGTATACATGTGCCGTGTTGGTGTGCTGCACCCATTAACTCGTCATTTAGCATTAGGTATATCTCCTAATGCTATCCCTCCCCCCTCCCCCCACCTCACAGCAGGCCCCGGTGTGTGATGTTCCCCTTCCTGTATCCATGTGTTCTCATTGTTCAATTCCCACCTATGAGTGAGAACATGCAGTGTTTGGTTTTTTGTCCTTGCGATAGTTTGCTGAGAATGATGGTTTCCAGCTTCATCCATGTCCCTACAAAGGACATGAACTCATCATTTTTTATGGCTGCATAGTATTCCATGGTGTGTATGTGACACATTTTCTTAATCCAGTCTATCATTGTTAGACATTTGGGTTGGTTCCAAGTCTTTGCTATTGTGAGTAGTGCCGCAATAAACATACGTGTGCATGTGTCTTTATAGCCGTATGTATATATACACATAAATCTTTATAAAACAATACTAAAACTGACTAAACAGAAAAAGTCTGAATAATACTGTAATTTTTTTTGTTTTTTGAGATGCAGTCTTGCTCTCTCGCCCAGGCTGGAGTGCAGTGGTGCTATCTCGGCTCACTGCAAGCTCCGCCTCCTGGATTCAAGCCATTCTCCTGCCTCAGCCTCCTGAGTAGCTGGAACTACAGGTGCTCGCCACCACGCCTGGCTAATTTTTTGTATTTTTAGTAGAGACAGGGTTTCACCATGTTAGCCAGGATGGTCTGGGTTTCCTGACCTCGTGATCCGCCTGCCTCGGCCTCCCAAAGTGCTGGAATTACAGGTGTGAGCCACCGCACCCAGCAATACTGTAACTTTTAAAGGAATTGAACTAATTACTTAAAGTCTTCCTACTATGAAAACATCATCGCCACTAGTCTTAGAGGTGAGCTCTATCAACCATATTTAAGGAACAGGTAATTTCAAACTTTCAGGTAATAAAAAAGAGGAAATACTCCCACCTTATTTCATGATGTGGGTAAAAATTTGGTGTCAAAACCAGATTAGGACAGACAAAGGAAATTACATAGCAGTTTGTTCTGCTTATGAACAAATATAAAAATGCTAAATGAAAATGTTAGCAAAATGAATCCACAGTGTATTAACAAAATATAATAAATTATGATCAAGTTGGATATTTTCCAAAATGCAAGGGTGAGTTAATGTTAGAAAATATATTAATGTCATTCACTATCTTGAAGTGAACAAAAGTATGAGTATCTTGATAAATACAGGAAAAGTACCTATAAAGTCGAACAACCATTCATGATAAAGATTTGTAGCTACCTAAGAATGCAAATTTCCTGGACCTGTTTGAGAGCAGCTAAAAAAGACCTTCAGCAAATATGATACTTAATGGCAAAGTGTTAAAAAATATTCTGTTTAGGATGCAGAATAAGACAAAAATGTCAGGTATCACTGTCTTTATGCAAATTCTAAAGCAAGAAAAAATAAAAGGTATAAGGATTAGGAAAAAAGAACAAAAAGCCATTATTTGTGAATGATATAAATTTTTGCATAAAAATGAATAGAATCTACACAGTTTATGGTTGTATTTCAGGCATATTAAGGTCCTTGGATTCTCAAATGTACCCTGGTTGATGGAAAGGTTAAGGGTTAATATATGTTGAACCTTAACAGTCATCAGGTTCAGTGCTAGATTGCTTATTTAAAATAGTAATAACAATTGTTATTGCAGCTACCATTTATAGAACTCCAACTTCCCTGCTGAGAACTAGATACATTTTTACAGTGAATATCTCTAATCCTCACACATACTTCAAAGTACTATTCAAGGTACCATTATCCTTCTTTCACAGATGAGAAAACAGATTCAGAGAAGTAAGGTAACTTACGAAAGTTCACACAGCAAGAAAGTGGCTGAACTGGGATTTCAAAGAGGGACCGTTGGTCTCTGAGCCCATGTGCCTTACAGTATAGTTTTCCTAAGGTACAGAGCTCATGTTCTGCTGATGTCCTAGCTGCTCAATAAATATCTATGGACTGTTTCACCTGGAGGCAAGGTCAAACATCTGTCTCACAAAAGGATCAGGACTTCTTAAACATTAGAAGTCAGGGCCATTACAGCAGTTATTACTTTTCTTGTTCTACTGCTTTTCCTCCTGGGGCCAGAAGGGACTTTTTAGGGCGTTTATACTGCTCAGGCACTAGAAAGAAATGGAGCCATCTGCATTAGTTTGCTAGGGCTGCCACTACAAAATGCCACAGACTGAGTGGTTTAAACAACAGAAACTGATTTTCTCGCAGTTCTGGGGACTGGCCGTTCAAGATGAAGGTGTGGGCAGGCTTGGCTCTCCTGAGGACTCTCTCCTTGGCTTGCGGATTGCTGCCTTCTCGCCGTGTCTTCACAGGGTCATCCCTCTGTGTGTGCGCCTGTGTCCTAGTCCCTTCTTCTTATAAGGACACCAGTCATCGCTGATTAGGGACCACCTTAAGGCCCCATTTTAACTCAACTACCTCTTTAGAGACCCTGTCTCTAAATACAGTCACATTCTGAGGTACTGGGGTTTAAGACTTAAAAATGTGAATATTGGGAGAAACGATTCAGCTCATAACACCATCTCAGGAGAACAACAGGGTAGGTTTGCAGTCTCAGAGAGGTCGGGCACTTCAGAGTGTGTGTGGCGATGAGTCTGCACCCACAGCTGTCTGTGGACAGAGAACAGCAGCAGGCAGCGCTACCGGGCTCCACGAGCAGTTAACGTAGGGTGGTTACCACAAAGCTGCAGACTTCGAAGACCAGTCTTATGGGACTTCTTGATGAAAAGGCAAATGCAAAGTCTGCTCTCCAGTGAGAAGCACAGGAGAAACCAACAGGATATCCCCTCATCCCCATTTTCCCTTCTTCTTTCGGGAACCTGCCAAGGCTTGCTGAGTGGGAGCTGTAAAACGCCTACCCAGCTGACCCTGCATTAGTCAATTCTGATAGGACAATAGAAACTTAGAAGTGGTCTCAAATTCCCAGATGGATTTGTACAATAATAAAACTTTGACATTTCATGAGAGTATTTTTAAGCCTGTGTTTTGGCATTTCAGGGGCCACAGAGAACAGAACATGGGACAAAAACCTGCATAATCAAGCTGGACTTATCTCTCCTACTGCCCTCCCCAATTCTTAGCCCCTCCCCATATTCCTTTCAGAAGAGAAACAGAGCTTTCTTTTTGGAAAATAAATCTAGAGGCAGCTTTGAATCCAATCCAAGGGCAATTTCCCAAAGAGCCAAGCCAACATTTAGTTCCTTCCCAACCCTTCAATTGAATGAAAATGTTGCAAGCCACCTTTACCGGATACATTGAGACTACAGGTCTCCAGGTTACTGCTGTGGTCATCACTTGAATTGCTGTTGACTTTACATCTGGAATTGATGAACTTGTATATAGTTGCATTTTTTAAACTGCCTTAGCATTGTAGTCATAAGTGTGGGGGAATTGGGGCTGAGTAATAGAGTAAGTTCAGAATAATATCATTTTCGTATTATTTTCTAACCTCGCATCTCTGGAATACACCCACTTTTGTCATAATTCATTGTGTCTTTTGACTCAGGGCTAGATTCAGAGTACAGCACGCCCCTGAATGTCACAATGATACTTAAATCATCACAATGATATTAGAAGGGAAATGGTTACACTTTCATTTGATGGAGAGGGCATGAAGGGCAGTTAACGTTTATTAAATATTTGCTGTATGCTTGGCACTATGCTACTAATTTTCAATTATTTTATATAAAATAACATGACATTGGCAACATGTATCACTAAGACATACCACCAACCCTGGTTCAAGGCTTGGAACAAGTCACGTGAAATGCAGGGTCCATGATCCACTTACATTTTCATGTCTCCCCTTTTCCCACCTTACCCACTACAATGGACTGAATGTTAGTGTTGCCCCCCCAGAAATCCACATTTTGGAATTTTAATTCCAAATGTGAGGATATTAGGAAGTGGGGTCTCTTGGGAGGTAATTAGGTCATGAAGGTGAAACCCTCATGAATGGGATTAGTGCCTTGATGAAAGAGACTCCAGAGAGCTTTCTCACCCTCTTTCTACCATGTAAGGATACAAGAGAACAGTCTACAACCCAGAAGAGGACCCTCCAGAACATGATCATGCTGGCACCCTGATCTAGGATGTTTCATCTCTAGAACTATGAAAAATACATTTCTTTTGTTGATAAGGCACACAGTCGATGGTGTTTTGTTAGAATAACCTGAGCTAAGATACCCATGTTTCTCAAAGTATTGCCTTTTGGTTGCAGAATATAATACCAAAAACTGTTATCTGCCTATTTAGTTCTGATTTACTGTTCACAGTGAGGAAGCCGCTTGCTTAACCTGTTTTGTTCCCTCTAACACGAGCCTCTTGACCCCCCTTCTCCCCTTCCCCACTCACTCAGTCTTTCTTTACTGGGGATATCATGAGGATTGCGTGAACACTTTATTGACAGAACTTTAGTTCCTTGGAATTAAAGTTCTTTCAATATATAAGGAATAATAATTGTGTCTGTGAAATTTGTTCACTCAGAAATAACTTCTGAAAAGTCATTGGTTGTTATCTTTTTGTCTCTGCCAAACAGGTTACCTCTCCATGCCTCAGTTTTCCATATCTATAAACTGGGAATAATGTTACTTATGACATAGGGTTAGAGAAGATTAAGAGAGGTCTCATATGTGAAGCAGTTAGAACAGTGCCTTGTGCATTTTAAGTGCTACATGTGAGTTTGATATAATAACATATTTTTACTGCTGCTGCCAGATGTGAGACATGCAATTTAATATCACATTGTTTGCCACAATACACAGTACAAGTGTAAATGTGTTATCTTGAATTAAAACTTTGCAAGTAAAGATCAGATAAATATTTTCTTAGAAAAAATTTAACTCAGTGGGGACCTTTTTAGGACCATAGGCATGGTGGTCATACCTCAGTCACTCTTGAAAATAGTTCTTAGAATAGACACTCTTTATTACTTTTTTCTTTCCAATTTTTATTTTAGGTTCAAGGGGTACAGGTACAGATTTGTTACATGGATAAATTGTTCATTGTGGGAGTTTGGCGTACAGATTATTTCATCACCTAGGTAATCAGCATAATACCCGCTGGGTAGTTTTACAATCCTCACCCTCCTGCCACCCTCCACCCTCAAACAGGGCCCAGTGTCTATTCTCTTTGTGTCCATGTGTACTCAATGGTTAGCTCCCACTTCTAAGTGAGAATATGTGGTATTTGGTTTTCTGTTCCTGCATTAATTCACTTAGGATAATGGCCTCCAGCGGCATCCATGTTGCTACAAAGGACATGATCTCATTTTTTATCGCTGCCTAGTATTCCATGGTGTATATGTACCACATTTTCTTGATCCAATCTACTGTTGGTGGGCATTTAGATTAATTCTATGACTTTTCTATAGTGAATAGTGCCAGGAAAAACATATGCATGCATGTGTCTTTGTGGTGGAACCATTTATATTCCTTCAGGTATATACCCAGTGATGGGGTTGCTAGGTCAAATGGTAGTTCTTTAAGTTGTTTGAGAAGGCTTCAGATGGTTTTCCACGGTGGCTGAACTAATTTACATTCCCACTAGCAGTGTGTATGTGTTCCCTTTTCTCTGCAACCTCACCAGCCTCTGTTATTTTTTGACTTTTGAGTAATAGCCATTCTGACTGATGTGAGATGGTATTTCATTGTGGTTTTGATTTGCATTTTCCTAATGATTACTGATGTTCAGCATTTCTTCATATGCTTGTCAGCTGTGTGTATGTCTTTTTTTGAGAAGTATGTTCATGTCCTTTGCCCCCTCTTTTTAAATGGGGTTTTTTTTTTTGCTTGTTGATTTGAGTTTCTTACAAATGCCAGATATTAGTCCTTTGTCAGAGGCATAGTTTGTAAATATATTCTCCCATTCTGTAGGTTGTCTGTTTACCCTGTTGATAGTTGCTTTTGCTGTGCAGAAGCTCTTTAGTTTAATTAGGTCCCACTAGTCAATTTTTGTTGCAATTGCTTTTGGAGTCTTTGTCATGAAGTCTTCGCCTGGGACAATGTCCAGAATGGTATTTCCCAGATTTTCTTCTAGGATCTTTATAGTTTTAGGTTTTACATTTAAGCCTTTAATTCATCTTATGTTGATTTTTGTATATGGTGAAAGGAAGGGGTACAGTTTCAGTCTTTTGCATATGTCTAGTCAGTTATTCCAGGAGCATTTATTGAATGGAGAGTCCTTTTCCCTTTGCTTGTTTCTGTCAGCTTTGTCAAAAATCAGATAGTTATAGTGCATAGCATAATTCCTGTGTTCTCTGTTCTGTTCCATTGGTCTATGTGTCCGTTTTTGTACCAGTACCATGCTGTTTTAGTTACTGTAGCCTTGTAGTACAGTTTGGAGTCAGGTAATACTATGCCTCCAGCTTTGTTCTTTTTGCTTAGGATTGCTTTGGCTAGTTGGGCTCCTTTTTGCTTCCAAATAAATTTTACATATTTTTTTCCCAATTCTGTAAAAAATTTCATTATTAGTTTGATGAGAATGGTATTGAATCTGTAAATAGCTTTGGGCAGTATGGCCATTTTTTACAATACTGATTCTTCCTATCCATGAGCATGGAGTATTTTCCCATTTGTTTGTGTCATCTCTGATTTCTTTTAGCAGTGTTTTATAATTCTCATTGTAGAGATCTTTCACCTGCCTAATTAGCTGTATTCTTAGATATTTTATTCCTTTTGTGGCTATTGTGAATAGGATCACATTCTTTTTTTTTTTTTTTTGAGATGTAGTCTTGCTCTGTTGCCCAGGCCGGATTGCAGTGGCACGATCTTGGCTCACTGCAAGCTCCACCTCCTGGGTTCATGCCATTCTCCTGCCTCTGCCTCCTGAGTAGCTGGGACTACAGGCCCCCGCCACCATGCCCAGCTAATTTTTTGTATTTTTAGTAGAGACGGGGTTTCACTGTGTTAGCCAGGATGGTCTCCATCTCCTGACCTCGTGATCCGCCCGCCTCGGCCTCCCAAAGTGCTGGGATTACAGGCGTGAGCCACCGTGCCCAGCTGATCACATTCTTGATTTGGCCCTCAGCTTGGACCTTATTGGTGTATAGAAATGCTACTGATTTTTGTACATTGATTCTGTATCTTGAA
The DNA here is from genome assembly GCF_029289425.2 of Pan paniscus. Classification (NCBI taxonomy): domain Eukaryota; kingdom Metazoa; phylum Chordata; class Mammalia; order Primates; family Hominidae; genus Pan; species Pan paniscus. The sequence goes on along the minus strand of NC_073265.2, from coordinate 28,622,543 downwards.
ACTTTGCTGTAGTTGTTTATCAGATCTTGGAACATTTGGGCAGACACTGGGGGGTTTTCTAGGTATAATGTTATATCATCTGTGAAGAGAGATAGTTTTCCTATTTGGATGCCTTTTATTTCTTTATCTTGCCTGATTGCTCTGGCTAGGTCTTCCAGTACTATGTTGAATAAGAGTGGTGAGAGTGGACATCCTTGTTTTTTTCTGGTTTTTAAGGGGAATGCTTCCAGGTTTTGTCCATTCAGTGTGATGTTGGCTGTGTGTTTGTCATAGACTGCTGTTATTATTTTGAGGTATGTACTTCTGATGCCTAGTTTGTTGAGGGTTTTTAAACATGAAAGGATGTTCAGTTTTATCAGAAGACTGTTCTGCATCTGTTGAGATGATCATGTGGTTTTTGTTTTTAGTTCTGTTATGTGATGAATCATGTTTATTGATTTGTGTTGTTGAATCAATCTTGCATCTCAGAAATAAAGCCTGTTTGATCGTGGTGGATTAGCTTTTTGATGTGCTGCTGGATTCCGGTTGCTAGTATTTTGTTGAGGATTTTTGCATCTGTGTTCATCAGAGATATTGGTCTGAAGTTTTCTTTATTTATTGTGTCTTCGCCAGGTTTTGGCATCAGAATGATGATAACCTTTAAAAGGTGTTGTGAATTTGAGAATCACCTCTACTGATAGGCCTTCCTTGTCCACTCTCTCTAAAGAAGCCACCCAGTATCACTCTACCAAATCCTTCCATTTCATTATCTATGTAGTACTTTTCACAATCCTGTATTTTTCTTGTTTGTTACTATGTGGATCCACTTTTGGAATGCAGTCTACCTTGTTTTCTGCTGTGTCCACAGGGCCTCAAACAGTGATGAACACAGAGTAAGTTTTAATGGTTATTTGTTACATGAATGTGTTTATAAAAAGGCAGACAAATGATAGTAACCCCACTAACAGCTGACTGGTTTGGATTAGATTGTGATATTTGAAAGAATCAAAGCTCTTGCTGATGGTGGCAGACATTTCAAGTTTTTCCCATGAATTCACAATGATATAAGACTGAACTTATTTCTGACTGCCATTGTAATGCACAATGTATTATCAGCTCACTAAAATATGCTTTCATTTTCTCATAATTAATATTGAGTAGGGCAGTAGCACCAGAAACAGTGCAAGGCACTGCAGAAGCGGGAGTAAACTGGTAAAAGGGCTAATATTTATGGAGCACTTATTATATGTCATGAATACTTGTGTAAATTTTTCTGCTTGGATATTACCCAATTTATTGATTTATTCTTCTTTTGATGAACATTTCCTGTTTATACTGATTAACATTTTAACTCATGTCTCCTCGTGCACACATGCAATCATTTCTCTTAGGGTATTGGTTCTTAATTTGTGGTCCTTGAACAAGAGCTTAACCTCCATTAGATTACTGAGTCAGAATCTCTGTGGATGGGACCCAGGATCTGGGTTTTAATAAGCTCTCCAGGTGATCATGATGCACATTAGAACCACCTGGAGAGCTTTTAACAAAACCTAGGATTTGAGCCCTACCCAAGAACAATTACGTCATGATCTTGCAGGATGGGGCGCTGTGATTCTGTGGTGTTGCCGGAGTTGAGAGCTATGGCTATCAGTTAAGTAAGTAAAAGTTGGATTTTCAGGTCCTAGGGGATGGCGTTGTTAAATTTTACTAAGTGAATTCAAATTGCTTTTACCAAATGGTTGTTCTGATTTATGCTCCCACCAGCTCTTGGTGAGTATTCTTGTTGGTCCACGTCTTTACCAAAACTTGTATTGACTTTTTAATTATTGGTGTTTTGATAGGTGTGAGATGGTATAATTTTAATTTGTGTTTGTTTGATTAGTAATGAGATTAAGCATCTTTTTGTATGTTTAAAGGCCACCAATAATTTTTTATTCTGTGAAATGCCTGTTCGTGGTCTTCTGCTATTTTTTTCCTACTAAATTGTCTTCTTATTGATTTGTGGTAATTCTTTATGTGTCCTGGATACTAATTCTTTGTTCATTATGTACGGTGGAACTTTTCTATATTTTGGCTTTTTATTTTCATGAGGAGGTACTTTTATTAACAGAAATTGTAAATTTTAAGTAACTGAATGGTTTTTTTGTCCTATTAGTGTTTGTGGCTTTCTTTCTTTCTTTTTTTTTTTTTTGGTATCCTGTTTGAGAAGTCTTTCCATATCCAAAGTTCAAAAGAGATTCTTCTACACTTTCTTCTAAAAGTCAGACTTTTACCTTACACATTTAAGTACTTAATCCATTAGTGGTCTGAAGTAGGTCTCTGTTTTCGCTTATTTTTCTTATAGATTAACAACTGTTAACTAATTATTTACTAATTAACCTATCTTTTCCTTACCAAACTACCATGCCGACTTTGTTTACGTATTTGTTTTAGATAAATGCATGGGTCTGTTTCTAAACTATCTATTCTATTGGTCAATTTGTTCACCCTGGAGCTAGTACTTCATTATTTTACTTATTATAAATTACGGATTATAATCAGCCCTGACCCATGATAGAGCAAATCCAACTACTTAATTTTTCTCCAAGAACATCTTGCATTTCTTTTCTTTTTCTTTTTTCAGAGACTGGGTCTTGCTGTGTCACCTAGGCTAGGGTATAGTGGTATGATCATAGCTTACTGCAGCTTTGACTTTCTGGGCTCAAGTAATCCTCCTGTCTCAACCTCCCAAATAGCTGAGATTACAGGCATGCACCACCACATTTGGTTAATTTTTTAAATTTTTTGTGAAAATGAGGTTTTGCTTTGTTGACCAGGCTGGTCTTGAACTGGCCTCAAGTGATCCTCCCACTTCAGCCTCCCAAAATGGTGGGATTACAGGTATGAACCACCATGCCCAGTCACATCTTGCACTTCAGTGGCTTAACAATCAGCTTGTCAGATACCATGAAAAGTATTGCTAGAATTCTGATGAAAAAATGCATTGAATCTTTAGTTCAATTTGTGAATATAGATCAACTCTAATAATGTTGAACCTCCTATTTAATGAGGATAGTATGGCTCTGTTTATTTAGGAGTTCTTTAATGTCTTTTCATACAGTCTTACATTTTTCTACATACAGTCCTTCCAAAATTTCTGTTGGATTTGTCTGAATTTCTTATATTTTTGTTGTTAGTATAAATAGTATCTTTACTTTTTAGCTGCAATTTCTAACTGCTGGCATCTGTATATGAAAATGAAATCGATTTCTGAATTAATCTTATGTGTGGCAACTAATATAAATTCTTTTATTAATTCCAATAATGTTTTATAGATTATTTTGAATTTTCCATGCAAACAATTACATCATCTGTAAATAATTGTTTTCTTTCTAACACTTATACTGTGTGTGTGTGTGTATGTGTGTGTGTGTGTGTGTGTGTGCATGTTTTGCTTTACTACTTACTGGGACATTAAGTTGCATAAAAGGAGCATAAATGTAGTAATAGTGAACCTTTGCCTTGTTCCTGATTTTAAAGGCACTGATGTTTTCAACATTTTATCATTGAGAAATATATTTGTGGCAGGGTTTTTTGTTATTTTTTCTTCTGTTGTTCTCTGTTTTTAGCTAGTCTTGAGCAGTTTAAGAAAGTTCCCTGCCATTCCTAGTTAGCTAAGAAATTTATCTTCTGTGGTTGAATTTCATCAGTTATTACTTCCGCTTGTTTTGAGATAATTATTCAGGGTTTCTCCCCACCTGTAGTCCATTAAGAGGTTGAATTACCTTAATACAATTTCTAATGTTGACTTAACTTTGCATTCTTAGAATACACCCCCACCTGGCCATGATTCGTTTTCTCTTTTTACACTGAGCAATCAGTTTTTCTAATGTTTTTGTTGAGGATATTTTTACTTTATTTTCACAGGTCAGATCACCATATAATTTTTCTTTCTTGTACTGTTCTGTGTCATGTTGGTATTAAGGCTTTACTCACCTCACAAAATATTTTAGGAGAGTAGACCATTTGCTACTCTCTGAAAAGCTGGTATAAGATGGTGCCTCATGCCTGTAATCCCAGCACTTTGGGAGGCCGAGGTGGGCGGATCATGAGGTCAGGAGATCGAGACCATCCTGGCTGGCACGGTGAAACCCCGTCTCTACTAAAAATACAAAAAATTAGCCGGGCATGGTGGCGGGCACCTCTAGTCCCAGCTACTTGGGAGGCTGAGGCAGGAGAATGACGTGAACCGAGGAGGCGGAGCTTGCAGTGAGCCAAGATTGCGCCACTGCACTCTGCCTGGGCGACACAGCGAGACCCAGTCTCAAAAAAAAAAAAAAAAAAAAAAAAAGGAAATTATCTGCTTCTTAAGGTTTGCTAGGATTCTCCTCTAAAATAATGTGTCTTGATACTTTATTTTTGTAAAGATTTTGCTTTTGCTCATTTTACTGAAATATCACATATACCCAGAAAAGTTTAGCATTCAGTGAATTATTATAAATTGAACACACCCCTTTAACTAGCACCCAGATCGAGAATCCAAACACTGCCAGCACCAGAGAATTGGCCTGCCATACCCTCTTACAGTCCTTCCTCAATCATAGTTTGAAGTAACCTGAGTTTTAACACCAGGTATTTTTAGTTTCGCCTGTTTTTAAACTTTACATTAATGAAATTATATAGTTTGCATAAGTCAAGATGTTTTTGAGAACTCACAAATTTCTTTAATGCCTATAGAGCTATTCTGACTTTTTCTTCTTTATCTTCTCTTTGATAATGTATATTTTTGCTCACTAAGTTTTCAAATTTGTGTGTGTACAGCTGTTCAAAGTATTTTTTTAATCAATGCAGTATCAGTGGTTAAGTTTCCATTTTATTTCTGCCATTTATTTTAAAAGATCACTTTTGTTAAAAGTTTGTCTATTTTTATTAGTCTTTTAAAAAGCCAACTTTTGACTTTCTTTGCTGTATAGTTTCTATTACATTAAATTCTGTTCGATATATTTTTCTCTCTACTTTCTTTAGGTTTATTCTGTTGCCATTTTTGTCTCATTAATTTTAACTGTATTTTCTGCATAAAGATAATTCTAAAATGAGGTTTTCTAAATACCATTTTAGCTGCATCCAAAGGGTTAAGGAGTATTTTTATTATAATTTAGTTCTGTGTTTCCCCTCCACAATTCTTATCTCATTAATTTTAACTGTGTCTTCTTTTTTACATATTTAAAGATAATTTTAAAATGAGCTTTTCTATATATCATTTTAGCTGCATCCAAAGGGTTTTATTAAGGAGTATTTTTATTATAATTTAGTTCTATGCTTCCTCTCCCCCAAATTTCGTTATATGTTCTTTGACATATGATGTGTTAAGACTTTTTTTTTCAAAATAGAATTATCTTTTGGATTTCTAATTTTATCATGAATATATGCAGGCTGTATAATACCGAAACTGCAAAATTTTGGGACTTGCTTTGAGATCTAGAATGTATTTAATTTTTTTAAAGTGGTTTATGTCTACTTATGTAGCATGTCTGTTTTCCAGTTGTTGATTGCGGTGTCCTAAATACTATATTCACTAGATTTATCTTTTCAGTTGTGTCAGTTAATCTCTATCCTTACCGTAATAGTGAGAATGGGTTGGTTACGCAGCAGTAACAAACTCACAATTAAGTTTATTTTTGGCTCATGTTCCATATTATCTTTATTGAGGAACCAGCCTGACAGAGGATCCCATTCTTTGCTCTCAGCGGGGAAAAGACTTCTGCAATCTCACCCCAGTCACTAAATGCTTTTGTCTGGAAGCAGCACATATACTTTCTGCTCATATTTCACTGGCCAAAGCAAGTCATATAGCCACAAAAGCCCCATCTAACTTCAAGAGGGAGAAAAGTATTTTCCCGCCATGTACTATGAAGGAGTAATTTTTGTGAATAACACAAGTGACTACCACACTTTCTGATTTATTGTGTTCACGTTATCTATTGACTACTGAGGAAAGGGGTTTAAATCTCCATATCATGATGATAGAATCATGATATTCTTATATATTATTACATTTTTTCTTCATATAGTGTAAAACTATATTATTGAGTTGCTATAAGTTAAAATCCTACAACTTTCAGGGAGAATTGTATAGTGATCAACTTTGCTTTTCAAAATGTTCTTGCTTTAAATCCCATTTTGTTTGTTATTAATAGATACCTTTGCCATTTGGTGAGCTTCATAGCTGCCTGGCAGCATATAGCTCCCGTCTTTTTGTTTTCAATGTTTTTATTTCCTTTTGTTTTAAGTGTATATCTTGTTAAAAAGTAATAAAAAAAAACTATTCTTGGATTGTTTTATTGTCCTAAAAATCTCTACTCTTCAAGAGAAAGTGTATTTCATGTACATTGACGGGTTTTGCTGGTATGTTTAGAATTTTTCTACCACCTAATTTTGTTTTCTATTCATCTAGCCATTCCTTCTTTTTTTCTTAATTCTATTCTCTCTCCCTCTTCCATCTTTCCTCCATTTTCCTGTTTGTTTTCTTTTCTTTTTCTCTTCCTTCCCTTCCTCCTTTCCTTTCTGACTACCTGTCTTCTTTGCTTTGTTTTGGATTGATTGAGATCTTTTTGTTTTTTAAAATGTATTAAGTTTTCTCCATTAGTTTGGGAGTACATAGTATTTTAATCTTTTAGTGTTTACTGTGTTTATTTTAGCATGCATATATGCTAACAAAGTATGAATTTAACAATCTTGTAACCGTACTCTTGACTAATAAAAGGATCTCAGTACCTTGATAGTCAAAGTTTGAGTCATTAACCAGCAGCCTGGATATATCTGGGAAGTTTATAGAGATAGACAATTTCCACCCTAGACCTACTGACTAAGAATCTACATTTTATCAAGATCCCCTAGTAACTTGTATGCATATTAGAGTATGAGAATCTCTGCTTTAGAATATATTAACTCCAACTGTAGTCCTTCTAATTTAGATGCTTTTGGTGTCTAGACTTTATCTGGATCATTTTTCACTCTCAAATTAGACTTTATTATTTCCATTTTATGCAGTTAACATTTGTTTACCACAAGTTTCCCATTTTATTTGCTCAGTATTCCTTTTTGTCACGTTAGATCTTCCTTCTCAGAGCCTTCCCTCCTTTCTAAGGCACATCTTTTAGTAATTCCTTTCATAAGTTGCTATTGGTATTGAACTCAGTTTTTGTTTATTGAAAATGTCTTTATTTTCTATTGTTTTAACAGTATCTCTTACTGGATAACATTTCAAGGCCAATAGTTATTTATTTTTTTCTCAGCATTTTTAATATATTTTTATTTTCATTGGACTTTCTTTGTTGTTGAGAAGTCAGCTGACAGTCTAATTGTACTTCCTTGGTAATTAATCTCTCTATCCCACTTCCTGCCCTCTTTCTCTTTGCCTTCTTTGAAAACCTTTATATATACACATACATACATACATACATACATATACACACTCACATATATACTTATATACACACACACATATATACATATATACACACACACAGATATACACACACACACACATGCACACACACAGACACACAATTTTCCAGATCTGATGAAAGATACCAATTCCAAGCTTTAAAAAACCTAATAAATTGTAAAGCTGAATATATATATATCCGTTAGGTTTCCTGAACCTAAGCATCGGTATCTTTAATTGATTCTCGAAAGTTTCTAGTCATTGGTATGGTTTAGATCTGTGTCCCTACTCAAGTCCCATGTTCAACGGTAATCCCCATGATGGAGGTGAGGCCTAGTGGGAGGTGATTGGATCATGAAGGTGGTTTCTAATAGTTTAGCACCATCCCCCTAGTGCTGTTCTCATGATAGAGTTCTCATGAGATCTGGTTGTTTAAAATTGTGTAGCACCTTCCCCGCTGCCTTTCCTGCTCTGGCCATGAAAGATGTGCCTGCCTTCCACCATGATTGAGAGTTTTCTGAGGCCTCCCCAGGAGCTGAGCAGATGCCAGCATTTTGCTTCCTAACAGCCTGCACAACTGTGAGCCAATTAAACCTCTTTTCTTTATAAATTACCCAGTCTCAGGTATTTCTTTATAGCAGTGCAAGAATGGACTCATACAGATAATTGGTACTGAGGAGTGGGACATTTCTATAAAGATACTTGAAAATGTGGAAGCAATTTTGGAACTGGGTAATGGGCAGAGGTTAAAAGAGTATGGAGGGTTCAGAAGAAGACAGGAAGATGAGGGAAAATTTGGAGCTTCCTAAAGACTTGTTAAATTGTTGTGGCCAAATTGCTGATAGTGATACGGACAATGAAGTCTAGGCTGAGGAGGTCTCAAATGGAAATGAGGAACTTACTGGGAACTGGGGCAAAGCTCACTTTTATTATGTGCTAGCAAAGAGGTTGGCTGCTTTGTGCCCCGTTCTAGGAATCTGTGGAATTTTGAACTTGAGAGTGATTTAGTGTATCTGGCAGAATAAATTTCTAAGCAGCAAAGCACTCAAGATATGGCCTGGCTGCTTCTAACATCCTACAATTTATATGTATGAGCAAAGAAATGATCTGAAATTGAAACGTATATTTAAAAGAGAAGTAGAGCCTAAAAGTTTGGGAAATTTGCAGTCTAGTCATGTGATAGAGTAGAAAAACCATTTTCTGGGAATGAATTCAAGCTGGCTGTGGAAATTTGCGTAAGTAAAGAGGAGCCAAATCTTAATAGCCAAGACAATGGGGAAAAGGCCTCCAAACCACTTTAGAAACTTTCACAGCAGCCCCTCCCATCACAGGCCTAGAGACCCAGGAGGAAAGAATCATTTCATGGGCCAGGGCCAGGTAGCTGCTGCCCCGCACAACCTCAGGACACTGTTGCCTGCATCCAAGCCACTCCAACTCCAATTGTGGCTCAAAGAGGCCCAGATACAGTTTGGGCCACTGCTTCAGAGAATGCAAGCCATAAGCTTTGGTGACTTTCACGTGGTGTTAAGCTTGTGGGTGTTGCGGGAAGTCAGGGACCCTGAATGGAAGGACTGGCTGAAGGCATGACAGAAGAACATGGATTGTGAAGATTTCATGGACATTTATTAGTTCCCCAAATTAATACTTTTATAATTTCTTATGCCTGTCTTTACTGCAGTCTCTAAACATAAACTGTAAAGATTTCATGGACACTTATCACTTCCCTAGTCAATGCCCTTGTGATTTCCTATGCCTGTCTTTACTTTAATCTCTTAATCCTGTCATCTCATAAGCTGAGGAGGATGTGTGTCACCTCAGGGCCCTGTGATGATTGCGTTAACTGCATAAATTGTAGAGCATGTGTGTTTGAACAATATGAAATCTGGGCACCTTGAAAAAAGGACAGGATAACAGCAATGTTCAGGGAACAAGAGAGATGACCTTAAACTCTGACTGCCGGTGAGCCGGGGCAGAACAGAGCCATATTTCTCTTCTTTCAAAAGCAAATGGGAGAAATATTGCTGAATTCTTTTTCTCAGCAAGGAACATCCCTGAGAAAGACAACGCGCCCCTGAGGGTAGGCCTCTAAAATGGCCCCCTTGGGTTTGGCCATCTTCTATGGTCGAAACTGGAGGGATGAAATAAGTCCCACTTTCCCATAGCGCTCCCAGGCTTATTAGGATGAGGAAATTCCTGCCTAATAAATTTTGGTCAGACCGGTTGCTCTCAAACCCTGTCTCCTGATAAGATGTTATCAATGACAATGTGTGCCTGAAACTTCATTAGCAATTTTAATTTCGCCCCAGTCCTGTGGTCCTGTGATCTCGCCCTGCCTCCATTTGCCTTGTGATATTCTATTACCTTGTGAAGCACATGATATCTGTGACCCACACCCTATTCATACACTCCCTCCCCTTTTGAAAATCACTAATAAAAACTTGCTGGTTTCACGGCTCGGGGGGCATCAAGGAACCTACCGACATGTGATGTCTCCCCTGGATGCCCAGCTTTAAAATTTCCCTCCTTTGTACTCTGTCCCTTTATTTCTCAAACTGGCTGACACTTAGGGAAAATAGAAAAGAACCTACGTGAAATATCGGGGGTGAATTTTGCCCAATACCTGGCTGAATTTCCCCTGATATGTGGGTGCACAGAGTGTAAGAGTTGAGGCTTGATAGCCTCTGCCTGGATTTCAGAGGATGTATGGAAAAGCCTGGATGTCCAGGCAGAACCCTGCTGCAGGGGCAGAGCCTTCATGGAGAACCTCTATAGGGCAGTGTGGAACGGAAATGTAGGGTTGGAGCCACCACACAGAGTCCCCACAGGGGCACTGCCTAGTGGAGCTGTGGGAAGATGGCCAACATTCTCCAGGTTCCGGAATGGTAGATCCACCAACAGCTTGTACCATGTGTCTGGAAAAGCTGCAGGCACTCAAAGCCAGCCTGTGAAAGCAGCTGTGGGTGCTGTACCCTCCAAAGCTTCAGGGGCAGAGCTGCCCAAGGCTTCAGGAACCCACCCCTTGTACCAGTATGCCCTGGATGTGAGACATGAAATCAAAGGAGATCATTTTGGAACTTTAAGATTTAATGACTGCCCTGCTGGGTTTCTGACTTGTGTGGGACGTGTAGCCCCTTTCTTTTGGCTGATATCTCCCTCTTGGAATGGGAATATTTACCCAATGTCTATACCCCCACTGTATCTTGGAAGTAAATAACTTTTTTTTTTTTTATTTTACCGGCTCATAGGCAGAAGGGACTAGCCTTGTCTCAGATGAGACTTTGGACTTTGGTCTTTTGAGCTAATACTGGAATAAGACCTTGGGGGACTGTTGGGAAGGCATGATTGTATTTTGCAATGTGAGAAGGACATGAGACTTGGAAAAGGGAAGGGGTAAAATGATACGATTTGGCTCTGTCTTCCCACTCAAATCTCATGTTTAATTGTAATCCCCAATGTTGGAGATGGGGCATGGTGGGAGGTGACTGGATCATGAAGGTGGTTTCTAATGGTTTAGCACCATTCCCATAGTGCTGTTCTCATGGTAGAGTTCTGACAAAATTTGATTGTTTAAAAGCGTGTAGCACCTTTCCTGTCCCACTCTCCTGCTCCAGCCATGTAAGACGTGCCTGCTTCCCCCTTTGCCTTCTGCCATGATTGAAAGTTTCCTGAGGCCTTCCCAGGAGGTGAGCAGCTGCCAGCATCATGCTTCTAATAGCCTGTGGAACCGTGAGCCAATTAAACCTCTTTTCTTTATAAATTACCCAGTCTCAGGTATTTTTAGACCAGTGTGTGAACAGACTAATACAGTCATTATATCTTTGAATATGGTCTTTCCCCCATTTTTTCTCTTCTCTCCTTCTAAAATTCTCATTATGTGATTGTTGACTCTTCTACTCTAGTTGCCATGTCTCTTACTTGTATATTTTCCATCACTTTGTGTGTAGCTGAGTTCTGGGTTATAGCTCATATTTGTCTTTCAGTTTACCAATTCTCTCTTCGCCCATCTCTTCTGAATAGAGCCTGTAGCCCCACTCAAATGTGCAGGTACTCTCAAAGAATATGTCAGCCCTAGCCTTGACTTATTCTATAATCTCAATTTCATGTCACTTTGGGGCAATATTTTCCCTTTATTTTATGTCCCAGTTAACCATGACTTTGAGAAATGTTTATTATATTTTATCCAGTATTTTTATATTCTATACTAAAATAGATTTTTCTACAAATCTTTTTCACTGTCTTTTTATAAATGAAAATTTAAATTTTGCTTGTCATTTATTCTATTATACTTAGTATATTAATTTGTATTTTGAGACAGGGTCTCACTCTGTCAGCCAGGCTGGAGTGCAGTGGCATGATCACAATTCACTGCAGCCTTGACCTCCTGGGCTCAGGTGATTCACCCACTTCAGCTTCCCAAGTAGCTGGGACTACAGGTGCATGCCAGCATGTCTGGTTAATTTTTTGTATTTTTTTTGTAGAGACTGGGTTTTGCCATATTGTCCAGGCTGGTCTTGAGCTCCTGGGCTCAAATGATCCACCTGCCTTGGCCTCCCAAAGTGCTGGGATAATAGGCAGGAGCCACCATGCCCAGCCTATTAATTATTTTTATACTGTGATTTATTATTTCTGTTCAGTTTTATCTCCTTGTTGGCAAATTCCTATCTGATTCATTTTGAGGTTCCCAAGTTAATTTACTTAAACAATATTTGTTAAATGAATGATGGAAAGAGTTGATTGAATCTTGTTATATTATCTAAGACTTCATTGTGGGGAAGTACGCAAAAAGGTAGTCCCATAAATTTAACCATTAAGGACTCAAGCACACAGCCAGTATGGTAGGAGGAAATACCGGTTCAAGTCCTAACTTTTTCATCTCCTGTTGGACATCTTCCTAGATTGCAGAAAATTAGAAAAACAAGATATTTTCTCTAGATGCTTCCAGAATTGTGCAAAAATTGTTTTCCATGAATTTTTTGTCTTGAATTCTTTTTAAAGGACTATTAAAATTATGTTCAAGTTCCAGACCACAAAAATGCAACTGCAAATAAATAATGTGATCAAAGAAGACACTGAAGGATAGATGGCAAAACAGTCTTAGAAAATTATCCTCTCTCTTCTACCACTCTTATCACATAGCAGCTGTTGGTCATATAAATTTTAGTTGAATATGGGCTTTCCAATTTTTCCACATTTAATCAATTAAAGAGTAAAAACTAGACATCTACATAATATTTGAGCCAAATACGAAAATTTATTATAGTCAAGAAAGGACAACTTACTAACATTATCCAAAGATGACTAAGCCTCTCAGAAGACTAGGTGCATCTCTCTCCTCATTCCATGATTTAGAGGCTTAGATAAGTCTTAGTTCAAAGTGAGTGTCCACCCTCAATCTCCAAAGACTGCCACACTTGAAGGTCATTTCCATGCATGAAGAAACAATTTTCAAGGCTACAGTTATGGCAAAAATAAAAATTATATACATTCCTTAAGATTGGGAAGGGTTTTTACCCAGTTGAAGGATCAATCCTTGACGTAAGTGGAACACAAGGTGAAGCATTCATTAAGACTGAAAAGACATCAAAATAACATTGATGAGTCTGATAATAACGATATTTATGTTTCTACGTATTTCCTTCTGGCTAATTAGAATAGATTTTAGGAAGCTTTACAAAGTGAAGTTCAGCACTCCACTGACAATATTGAATCTTTGATCTCTCCTTCTATTCAATTTCTGCAGTATCTGACAATACTGGCGAAGACCAGCTCATCAAAGATACTCGCTTTTTTCCTGGTTTCTATGTTGGTAAACTCCCCTGGATCTCCCCCAGTCTTTCTGTTTGCATCTTCCCCCTCCCCACCCCTCTCTACACCCCACTCCCAGCCTTTAAATTTTGGGATAATAGGAAATTTTGAAGTTGGCCATGAATCATTTCATTGGGTATCACACTTGAATTAATTCCACATTTTTACCTCTGTATATTATCTCTTTTATTTCTCTAGGTCCATGTTTCTAATAGTCTACTTAATACTTCTGGCGGGACATCCCCCAGATAACCTTAGTTCACTGCACAAAACAGAAACCATAATTTTCTCATTTCATACCTATTTGCCCAATCTAGAAATCTTAGCTTTCTTGATGTCTCACCTAATGTTCCTTACCATTCACATATAATTATGAACAAAATCTACTTAAATATATAACCAACAGTTGTATTTCTCTGTTTTGCTTATGGTATTTCTTCCTGTTGATACTTTAATAAAAATCTAGCTCATTGTTCAAGAGTTAACCCCAAAACTGATAGTTCTTAATATCCCTCAATGGAATTAATCACTTATTATTTTTAGTTTTCCTGTTTTTTTTTTAAAACATATCCCTCTTATTAAGTAAAATATAATTGACACCCTTTACGTATGCAAGCACATATAAATCCTTTTGGATAAATTGCAAGATTAAAGTCTGTCTTTTATTTGTTTGTGGTATGTAGTATTAGGCTTTCAATAAATATTTTTTAGGATGAAAAAGGTATGCATGGAGTTTTTTTTCTGTTTCAACCTCAACTAGAAAAATCTATCCCTAGTGAAAAAATAGAAGACAGTTCTCAATGGGAATTACTATGTGACTCCTGCTTTTAAAAATTCCTTTATTTTCTATGGGCTCTAAAGTTAAATAGAAAAAGCAAGTTTAATATGTATCAGCTTTTAAACAGTGATGAAGCAAAGCAGGTAGAAACCAAAACACCACCCGCCCCCTCCCTGCCCTCACACTCTTAGTTTGGCCAATGCAAGACAGACCAGTATCAATTTCAGTTCAATGTAACATCTGCTTAGCATTTGTTATATACAAAGGCAGAAAGTACAAATGAGACACTTTTTGAAAGAGTTCTTCTTTTTGTACTCTTTTTGCTTTATCATTTTTTTTCTTTAACTCAGAATGACTCTTGTCCATAACCAAGCAAATTTTAACGTTATATTATTGGCTACTGACAAGATTTTCATTGATAATGTTACTGGCTACTTGCAATATAGTTGCATTTTCACAAAGACAAGCTTGAAGGTGCCATTGAAGCAGAATGTATAAGGACAGAAATCATATGGATAGTTCTGATAACCTTAGGAATGTTTCAAGATAATACAGAGTGATAAAGATTCATTTATTATTCATAAAGGTATCCCAAATATCAAACTTAATTGAACTTGAATACTTTTTAAGTAAGTTGTTCAAAAGAAGCAATCCACAAACTTTCTTTAATGATTCCTAAAGCATGGGCACAGTAATCATAAAGTTCTCATAAATTCTCAGAAAATTTTCATAAAATTCTAAGTTGTATGCAAAATCAGAAACAAAAATAATCCTTTTAAATTTACTGTTTGTATTTGCTACCTACTTTCAGGATCTAGTAACATAACACACTTTTATTGCCTCTGTGAACCACAATGCACATGCCGTACTGTCTACCGCCAACAGGAAAAAACTACTTCTTGACGCATGCAATTTAACAATAATTGCAGGGACCATTCATGTCTGAGTCCTAGAACTGGAATTTCCTGCATTATGGATATTTCATGTTGGAAATGTTGCTGGTTTGGCAGAGTAAAAAATAGATGGCTTTGGCTCTGTTGGGAAATAACACCCTGAACTGGATCACTGTGACATTCTAGAGGTTTAACCTATAAATTTGGTGAGCTGGAGGATGAGAATCTTTGGTAGATATCTGTAGATGTGCTATAAAAGAGTTATAAATTGGCTGTACATTTTAAAATCCTTTTTAGGAAAAAATGAGGAAAAAGCATCTAAGCTGTTAATTTATGTAACAATTTATCTTACATGATGGTGGTATCAGTAGTTGTCCAAGAAGAGACAGCTATGTCACATGTTATGCCTATCAATAACCAAATAATTCAGTCAAATGCTTGTGATACGATGGGCCTGTGCTAGGGATGAGAACACAGTGTCCAATAAGACAAAGGGTAGTGCTCCAAGAGATGATACACCAGTGAGTTTAGCCTCAGCAAATCTTTCAATAGTCATCAAGTTAGATATTGCTTGTGAAGGTGGGTTGTATTCTAAGTTAAAAGATAATTGAGCTCCTAAACTTGCATAATAGTGTGGCAACTTCTACTTGGCAGATATTTAGAACTAGGGTGATCATATAAGTTATCACCTAAACTGGGGTAATTTTGGATAGAAAGGAGGGGCTGCTCCTAATTATTCTGGGGCAGGAGGCATAAACCAGGGAAGTACCAACCTATATATGGTCACCCTATCTAAAACCAGAGATGTTTGTTTAATAATGTACACTACTCAATTTGAAACTTTCAACAGTTGGAGAAACAGCAATTTATCTGCTTTCCTTAGTGACTGTCCAACAGAAGTGACATTTAATAGAAGTATGATATTCATTCTTCCAGGTGTCTCAAGTTCATCATTTCCTGATGATCAGGAAAGATCAGAAATCCACATCAATGAATCACATTAGCTGTCTTCTTAGATGATACTTTCCTGCTTGGAGCCTGTATTAAATGTCAGTATGAGAGAGAGCTGTGCAACCATGTGACTTTGCCTCTCTGTTTGTGATAAAAATATTGTTGAAGATTTTTCCCATTGTGTCATTTAATGGCACTTAAAAGAGTCCACATGATTTCTCCTAGGATGTTTGTTCTCTTTTCAAGAATAAATGAGCTTCTTTCTGTCAGATAGTGATTTAGATAGGCTTCCCGTTTGTCCTTTAATGTCTGGCTCCCAGTGTTCAGTCATAAGAATCCATCGCTGAGGTGAAGCATTCATATTTTGCTAATTTTTGTGTTTGGCTCTATTTCTTTTTTTATGTGTCATTGTGTTTCTTCTGAATTAGTTACATTCCTGAAACTTGACCTTTAGTGTTTAATGTTGCTTCATCATCAAATAAAGTTTGAACTTTTGACCTGGTACTCATGGTCCCATGTGTCTGATCCCAAACTCCTGGTCATTCTTATTTGCTGCTACTGCTCCTCATGTGCCCTTTCTCCAACTGAACTATTTGCTCTCCCCAGTACATGCCTCCTATTTTCTTGCCTTCATGCCGATGTTCATGCTATTCCCACTATTTGGGGACCTGAGGAAAATTGAAAAGTGTATTAACAGCTATAGCGGGGTATAGAGCAGAAAGTTTATAGGGGAAGAATAAGATTGTCCATCAGAACATTTGGAACCCATTGGAAGAGAAAATGTGAAACACCCTGAGCCCTTCTTTACTGCACGTGCTCTGGTATGATGCCGTTATCCTTTCCATATGGGAAGACTTGTCCTTGAAAATTCACCTTTTGAATGTGCAGAGACTCATTTTTGTTCTTATTTGTCTGGGGTGTGGGAGAAAGGGAGCGGCACGGAGATGGTGTTGAGAGGGCAGGAGTCACACAGATCATGTGTTGGGCAGAGGCCTGCTAAAGCCATCTGCTTCTCTTTGGATAGTCATTCAAAACCTTTTAGGCATTTGCCACCCCACACCCCACCTCCCAAAGCCAAAAGCTTGGGCATATGCCCCAAGGAATAGGATCCCAGGAATTTACCTCATGTTTATAATCCTATAATCTTCTTGGGTGGGGAGGAGAGAATGGGAAGCCATTGGAGTTATTCCTGAATATGACCAGGCATTTGGGGTCTGAATGTTTTTGAGAAGTCATGAGAGAAAAATGTGAAAAGAAAATACGTATGGGGCAATATTCACAAACTCTGATTTTTTCCATGACCCCTTCTTTATTTATTTCCTCCTTTTTTGTTTTTCTTGTGCATTTTGTAGGATAGAGTCTTGGCTCTATTTCAAGCACATTGCAGAGGAATGGTGGAAAGGGATTGCGGTTAGCTAGGTTATCCTGAAAAACAACAAAGAAATTGAATACTCAACTTGGCAGTGGCCCAGACGTCTTCCAGTGGATAGTGGTCTGCTATAAGCACAAAAGACCCACGCACAGGGGCTTGAAAATGTGGTTAGGCCTATTTACTTTTCAGCACAGAAGGAAATTAGAAACAGAGGTCTGGATTGCCACTGAGAGGCAATTTTGAGTTAATTAATGAAGCGAGGGAATCCAATGGCAGTAACAGAGTCAGTTTTCCACTTTGGGCTTGGAAGCAGGACCTCAAGTGATTCTAGTAATCTGAATCTTGTGTGGCTGCCCAGGGAGCTGTCTGCCATTTCAACACACCGGGCTGCAACATTGTAGAATGCAGACCTCCTTACCTGTTTTTGTATTGTGCTGTCACTAGTGGTTAGAAAATATTTTGTGAAGGTAGCTGTACAGTGACAATGGCACTGAGAAATATTTACCTGTTAATTATGATGACAGCAGTTAGGGTAATGGTTAAATGTTAGAGAAAAGTCATAAAGACCAAGACTGTGAAATAAGATGACAATATTGATACTGACAGATAAATCTTAAAATAATCTTTCTGCTAGTTGGCAAGTTCACTATAGATAGAGGTTGTGTCTTGCTCAGCTTTGAGCCAACAGTGCCTAGCACACTGAAAGCGTCAATAAATGAATGAAACTCTTCTCATTTGTCTCCTGGCCCTTGAATTGTCCTCTTACAGGTGTGAATCTAGTGGTTAAACTATTTTTTTTTGAGACGGAGTCTCACTCTGTCATCCAGGCTGGAGTGTAGTGGTGCTATCTTGGCTCACTGCAACCTCTGCCTCCCGGATTCAAGTGATTCTCCTGCCTCAGCCTCCCTAATAGCTGGGATTCCAGGTGTCTGCCACCACAACTGGCTAATTTTTTTTTTTGTATTTAGTGGAGACGGAGTTTTACTATGTTGGCCAGGCTGGTCTCGAACCCCTGACCTCGTGATCTGCCCGCCTCGGCCTCCCAAAGTGCTGGGATTACAGGCATGAGCCATCATGCCCGGCCTGGTTAAAATATCTTTAAAATATCTTTGAGAGAGTATTTTATAGCCAACTCAGTAACTTCTGCTCCCGATGCTTATGTTCTTAAAACATTCATTTTGCATTTTAACCTACATCCTACCTGCCGTTATGCAAAACTTTTGTTTTGTTCTGTCCTTCATGAAATTAATGTCTCCATCTTCCATATAAAGTGGTCTCCTAAGTTAAGTAAATGGTCCAAGTGAGCCACTGCTGTCCTCAAACAGTGAGAGGACCCAGCATACATGAGTCACAAAGCCACATGAATGACAGACACACACATACACACGCACACGCATAATGTGTTCTAGAGAAGCAACAATGAAAAACATGTACATGACTATGTGGATATTTCCTTGGCTAGTATGTTTTTCTGTTGATGCTTTGCTTCTAAATAATATTGAGCTCCTAATCTTGCATAATAGTGTAGCAACTTTTTAATTTTTAGGGGTTAGTTTTTAATTTTCTTGTACCTTTTTAATTTGAAAAATGTCAAACTTAAAAGAGGAAATTCCTATATACTCTTCTTCCCCCCAGGTTATCACCATTTCATTTGATTTTGTTCTCTCTTTCTCTGCATGTGTTTTTCAATCTTTTTTTTTCATTATTGTTCCCTCAAGGAGGCATTTTAGACCTCTTTTTCCCTAATTACCCCTTGGAAGTTTAAGACCACAGACATATCGTGTATCTGTTTGTGTAGTATGGCCTTTTGGGGAGCCACAAACCATTGTATCTAAGAAATTTCTATCCCCTAAGAGCTGATGTTTACCCTCTAATTTTTCTATATCACTTGAGAGTAAGTTGGAGACATAGTGTACTTTCCCCTAAATATTTCAGTATTTATTTTCTAAGAACAAGGGCTGCTTCTTACATAACCAAAATACAAATATCAGAATCAAGAAATTGAACATGGGCATAGTATTGACATAGTATTATTATTTAACCCACAGTCCATATTCAAATTCTGTCAATTGTCCCAATAATGCCCTTAATAGCTACTTTTTCTCAGCCAGGTTTCAATCCAGGATACATACGGCAGTTAGTTGTTGTGTCTCTTTAGTCTCTTTTATTGTAGAATATTTCCTCAGTCTTTCTTGGTCTTGACATTTTAAAAGAGTACAGAGTATTCTGTAGAATGCTTCTCAATTTGGTTTTGTCTAGCATTTTGTCTGGATTAGATTCAGGTTATACATTTTTGGTGAAAATGCCATTAAAATGATGTTATGTCTTTCTTGGCACATCGGGAGACACATGATGTCAGTGTGTCCCATTACTGGTGATGTTGACTTTGATCATGTGCTTTAGGTGGTGTCTGCCAGTTTTCTCCACTGCAAAGTTACTATCTTCCCCTGGTAATTAATAAGTAATTTGTGGGGGGAAATACTTGGATACTGTGTAAATAACCTGTTTCTCATAAAACGTTCCCTGCTGGGTTTAGCATCTATGAATGATCTTTCAACCCTGCCATCCTTCTATAGTTTTTAGGTGGAATTCTGCTATAGGAAAGAACTTTCTCTTTGCCCTGCTTATCTACTGGACTCCTGAATTCTAATTTTATTCATTAATTCATGATCTGGAACAGAAACCTATAGTAGTGAACAGAGGCTAAAGGCAATTAGCTCATAAGAAACACACACAACATATCCACACACGCATACTAAATGTGTATACACACACAGGACATATATATACACATATACTAAGCGTGCGCGCACACACACACACACACACACACACACACACACGCAGACACAAAAACATTGGAGACAGCTTCTAAGACCATTTGCTGATGAAGGCATTGCTTATTCCACAAAAGGCAGAACACGTGTGATGGACTTCTCAGAGAAAGCTGAAATCAGTATTCACAGCTTCTAACAGTAAATTGAACATGAGAAAACTCCACTAACTACCCATCATTGGGCCTGATTGCTTGTGGTTCTGGGAGAGAGAAGAGACATCTGCACAGGAATTGGAGCCAGGCCCTGCCGCATGCAGCCATCAGCCTCAATGTGGCACTATGAGCTTTGGCTGGGAATAAGACACTACATCTTGGCTTGGGGACACAAACCTGGAGTACTACCAGGGTAAGGCAACCAACCCAAAAGCGACTTGACAGGGAGAGGAGTCTACCAAAAAGAAACAAAACAAACAAATTCCCTCCCAAACAAGGTAAGCTTTCAAGAAAAATTACAAAGCACACAAGAATATTTTCTGGCATGAGGATAGTCAACAGACCCAAGAATCTGTGGAGTCCCTGCATGAAGAACCAGACATAATGGTGCAGTATTAAAAAAATGTTAAAATAAGGATTCTTGAATCATCAAATGAGTAAAAGAGGGAAGGGGAACAAAGAATTCTTAAGAATAGATAGGGATTAAAATATAGAAACCTTGGAAGTGAAAAGTGTAGTCATTGAAATAGAAATTGCAAGTGATAAGGTGAACTGTGGACTAGACATCTGGGCCAGTCTAGGGTGAGGCAAGGAAGGTATCCAGGGTGCAAAATGTAAGAAGGCACTCACTGTCTCTGCCAACCCTGAACTAGCACATGCCCAAGAGTGAGTGACTTCTTACATTGTACACTCTGAGTACCTTGCTTGTCTTACCCTTGTCCCATCGCTGGTTGACATGGTGGAAGGGAAAATTATGAACTGAAGATAAAACTAAAGAAATGACTGGGATAGCAGATAAAGAAGTTTAAAAATGAAAAGAGCAGCTGAGAGATCTGAAAGAAAGCTCCAAATTATATTTTTTAAATCCCAGAGAAGAGAAAAATAAAGAGTAAAAAAAATATTGAGAGATAACCTGAAAAGTTTCTAGAAGTAAAGATGTTAACCCTTTGATTGAAAAATTTCATCCTTATAAATGAAACTTTAAATGATTTATGATTCATTGCCGAAATATGAGGGGCCCAAATTCCTAATGATCCCCTGACCCTGGCCAGTTTAATTGGGTTGAGTAAATTCTATTTAATCTCAGGGCATTGGCTCATTAGAGAGAATTATGTATGGTACAAAGATTATATTCTCAGTTCTACTTGTCTGGTTGGTAAACAGTCTGTGACTGGTTTCTAGTACTCAGCCACTTCCTAGCAGCAGTGGCTCTATGGTGACTCGACTGTATCATCACTCACTGAGGGGAGGTAAAAGCCTTTTGTTGGCAGCTGTAGTTCGGAGTTAGGCTAGATGCGTGTTTGAAACCACCCACCTACAGGTCTTTCCTCCTTGCTACTGTGTGTGAAATGTTTTCAGCTCCCTGTGCCTCTGCTCTGGTAATAGGCCTCCTCTGGCAAGGGAAATGTGTTTTGCTTATCAGACTGCAACACTAACAGCACAAATCATTCAGTAGAAAGTATGCTTTAGTCCTTGAAGCTGTTTGGTTTTCTTTGCTCCTTATCACAACTAACTATGTAGCTACAGGCAGGAAGCCTGACCATTTGGGCCAAGTCAGTGCACACTTAGCCAAAGAGATGGGTCATTGCTTATTTCTGGGCTCTCTTTAGTCCTCAGGCCAATTTGGGACTAGAAATGGATGCAAAGTTTACCTCCCCATTTTTATGGGCTTTTTATCACATGGGTGGTAAACAAAAGCTCGCTTCATGAAGAACTTTAGGGCAGGTGGAAATCCTTAGGTATAGGGGAGGGAAAATTTTGAAAGAACAATTTGAGTAACCCTTGTGAGGCTTCTTGTTTACTTCAAGATAATTAAAATGTCCTGGTTGAAGGAGAAAAATATGCTTTGAGAATTACTCATTTGGTGTTTTTGAATTAAGGGTTTGGCATCTCTTTCCACGAGTGAGTAATTTCTTTTGCCGTGAGTGTCTGTGTACAGATAACACACCAAAATAATACAGAGCCTGCAGCTGAAACGTACCTGGGAAGAAGTGCAGAGCGTCACATGTGAATTGTGGCTCAGCAGACGCTAAGTCAAAAATCTCACTGGAAGGTTTAGGACCTGAATTAAGACACTGAAGGATTGGATCAGGGTGTGTGTGTGTGTTTGCATAAGAGAAAGAGAAACAGTAAGAGGAACAGAGACTGAGAAACCGAGAGATAGGGAGGCCAAAAAAACAAGAGACAGGAATAAAAACAGATTACCCTTGAGAGTTCAGTTAAAAATTAGAAGACTGGACTAGGTGAGAGAAAAATTGCCTGGTCATCATCAAAGTACAAATATAAACCTAAAATAAAGATCATTCGTGTGTCAGCTGTACTAAAAATGTAGAAATTATACAAAGGGCTGTCCCCTGTTCTAAGCAAGTGGAATGGGGCGTGGAGAGAAGTAAGGTTTGTTGTGGTTGTGTAATACAGTAGCACAGGATTACAGGGAAATGACTTTTTCTAGTGAGATCCTGAGACCTTACTTATGAAGTCTCAGGTACCCATTTTGTGCAGCTTCACTGAGTATCATCTTGATGGAATGGTGTGGTCTGGAGAGCCTCAAAATTATTTAAATGTTGGCCTTCCTAACTTATCCCATCTCAAATAGAAAACGGATATATGCCAACTACACAATGTATTCATTTGGACTCAATACAATAATCAGGATATTAGGATAAAGCTTTTACATTTCAAAAGTTGCTTTCACTTATGGTATCCTGTTACATTTTTAAAACAAGTCTGTGCTGGGGAGGTGTTAACCTTTCTCAGACAAAGAAACTGAAGCACAGAGATGTAAAGTTACTTTTCTAAAGCCACAGAGCTAGAAAATGGCCAAGCAGGACTTGAATCTAAGTTCACTATTCTGCTGTGCCATGCCTCTGATTGCCTGCCATGTGAAATGCTATTTGTGGTTTTGCATTTTGTTCAATTTTCCATTACAACTATGTTAACAAAAGAATGTTAGCGTCCAGGTTTATAGAAAATTACCATATCCAAATTCTCTGCTAGAAGTTGAGGGAGATTCCTAATTAATTTTTCTTCTGCTACACCTGTGGCTTGGGGGGGTGCAAAGAGTATGCATTTGGGAGGAATTTTCTCAGTGTTCTAGGCTGAACGAGTAAATTCTAAGGTTTGGTGACCTTACATGTTGAAAATCATTGCTAGATCAATTATTTAAATTTAGTAGGTTTTAGGGGGCATCTTCTGAGATCCATTTAAGACAGTTTCTTGTCATTTTTGTGAGAATTCATTTGACTTTCTGTTAAACTTCTTCCAATCGTGACAGAGTGGCCAGTTCCTGGCTAAGCAGAGTGGTCAGGCTGGGTTTAGCTCATCTCTGGGTTATTGGTATAGTTGGAGGGAACACGGCTCAGAACAGAATGTGAGAAGAGAGCGCCACATGGTTCCACTTCGAGACGGTTTATTTGGGGATTAGAATGAGCCTCATTCCATGTTACCCTCCCTGGTTCCATAATCTCAAAGTCCATTTGAAACTCAGAAATAGACTCAGAAACAGATATTTTTGAGGATTAGAAGAGGCTTAATGGAGACATAATCATCTTCAATTTGGCCTAGATCACACATCTTAAAGATGGAAATAATAGATGAAAGAATGATTGGGTGATTAAAAACCAATGTTGGCCTATTGTGTGGCATTACAAATGAAATTCCCCCAAATACTTATTCCATGGGCTATGGTTTCATATTGATGGATACTGATGATAAATAAAATTGGACAATTATTTTTCTTTTTGATCCAATAGCTGATTTTGGATAAATGGCTCTCACAGAAACAGGTAAGAAGCAATCTTTTTTTCAAATTTCCTGTGTTTAAAGCTTTGGCAGAGTCGTCACTAACCCTGACATTCAAGTCCCCTAAAATCATTTTGCTTGCTATGGGGTACTTTTTAGAAGACAAGATTTCAGAAGGCTGACAGATTGGTTCCATATATCTGAGGAGTCTGCATTCATATTTTTAAGAGGGTTGTATGAATGTTAAGGCATCTCAGGGTTGTCCTGCCAGAAAGCTGGCAAGGTCGGGGAAGTAAGTTGATGCTTTTCAATTCAGTTAACAGTAATTCAGTATCAGTTATGTGTCTGGATCTCTGTTAGGTGATTTGACATTTCATTTTCTCATTTCTTGTTGGTATTTTGAATGATATCACTGCTTCCATTTCATAGAGTAAGAATGTATTAGGCCGTTCTTGTGTTGCTATAAAGAAAAACCTGAGACTGGGTAATTTATACAGAAAAGAGGTTTAATTAGTTCACAGTTCTGTAGGCTGTACAAGCATGGCACCAACATTGCTAGACTTTTGGGGAGGCCTCAGGGAACTTTTACTTGTGGCAAAGGCAAAGCAGGAACAGGCATATCACATGGTGAAAGCAGGAGCAAGAGAGAGAGAGTCGGTGGGGAGGTGCCGTATACTTTTAAACAAGCAGATCTTCTGAGAACTCCCTCACTAATGTGAAGACGGCAGCAAGTCATGAGGGATCCACCCCCGTGATTCAAGTACCTCCCACCAGGCCCCACCTCTAGCACTGGGAATTACATTTCAACATGAGATTTGGGCAGGGACAAATAAACTATATCAAAGAACAAAGAAGCTCAGCGATGAGTCCTTCCTGGCATAGCTTATAAGTGGCAGAGGCAGGATTCAAATCCAGCCTTCGGACATGAAGCCATCTATACTCTCTGTTACACCCCTGTGGGCGCACAAGTCAGGGGACTCTACAAGGTTTCAGGCCAAATGAGCTCTAAGTCACTAGAGAAACCTTATTTCTTCCAAAATTATTTTTCTAGGCTGAAGAATAAGCATCTCTAGAATTTCTGCATCATGGCATTCTTTTTCTATAAAACAGACTTCTGATGCAAGGCCTGGGAAACAGGTTTATAGGTCTTTACCTTTATAATCAGGGGAATTCAAGTCACTGCCAAGTATGATCTAAAATGCTCCCCAAGGGATGCTTGTAGAGAAAAAATAGAACCATCTGTTTATTTAATTTATCCAAGCAGAAAATGAAATTGGGAAGCATTTTACAAAGCAGTTTTAGGGTATAGGAAGACTTTGTATGTGATTCAAATAGCCAAATAAGGTCGGGGGAAAAAGAGTTAACTCTGGGAGGGGAAGTCTGTCTAAGAAACCAAAAAAGCAGTCATCATATGCTCCCTGGTTCAGCAATGGACCATGTTTACATGGTCATAATAATGATGATAAAACTCTATTAGGAAGATGTGTGTAGAAATGAAGGTGGGGAGGTGACGTGTGGGTCCCTGAAGTGGCTGCTTTAATCCAAAGGACTTGGACTGTGAGTATGGTTTTTGGGTAAAATCTCACCCTCAAAGAGTCAACAGCCTAGTCGCTACCTGGCTCAGGAGAATTATTCTCCTTTATTTTTTAATACTCTTCAAGGCCATTTAATTCTTAGAAAAGGTTCTGTAATTTTTAACTTACGCTCTGAAGCTAGAAAAATGCCTCTAATTTCCCTACAACTTCCATTTTCAAAAACTAACCAGAGATATTACTATAAAGTTTGTCATTTGTTTATAAAATAATACTAGATCTTTAATTATTAAAATGGGTACAAAGTCCAATTTTACAAATATGCTGGTTCTGATGAACTTTTCTGATGGAAATTTGAACCATGAAGTAGCCAGGACAGTGACGGGAGACATGGCCTCTGCACAGGCAGGTCACTTCCTCTTTCCTGGATTAATTTCCTCATTGGAGGAGCAGAGGAGCTGAACTGAAAAACTTTACAGATCTTTCCAGCATCACAATTTACGGTGGTGGAAATGGAGACCCCCCTCCATGTTTCTGCAGGCCCAGTTCCCTGAGTGCCCCCTTAGTACACTTCTGTGGGGAGTACACTCTGGTCCTGGCAGCTCCCAGCCAGCAGGACAGGGATTCCTCCGAGGGCCTGTGAGGAGGAGCTATCCCATGAAAGTGGAGCTGGGTTCCTACCGCAGATGTGAAGGATGCTTGTTGTCCTAGCAGGCCAGCCTCTGGGGCAGCACTTTTCTGGAGAACAGTCTTCCTTGTTATCAGGAAAAAGAGGCTAATGATATCCTTATGTGTTCATACTTGGCTTCCATCTGGATAAGTGAGTGATCCAGCTTGCTGAGAGTGTTTACAGTCCACAGAGACAAAAGAGTTTTTGGAGCCTGAGGTGAACACAAAATGGCAAAAGGCAAAGGTTTTCAGAATTCCATGGTCAAATCTGGGGCTAACAGATGCAGCCAGGAATGCTTCCACCTACCAAGCTGAGGATCTCACGGTTTCTCAGCTCAATTCTTTCGACTGCTTGCATCCCAGCAAAGGCTCAAAGAAGCAATGTGGTCTATTGGTATCGAGGACTCTGGTGCTGTGCTGGCCCCAAGGCCCCCGAGCCTGCCATCATTTGAACTCTTTGGCTAATTTTGTTACTGCTTTCAAACTGTTTAACCCGAGGAGAGGGCTCCCTCCGGCGCTGTCTCCTGAGGCCTTGGAGAGCTGTGTCCCTCTCAGTTGTGGTGTTGATGTTCTACAAGTGATTGAGAGCTGGTGTTTTGGTTTGCAGAGTCATCCCTCAGCGGTGGGAGAAGACAGGTGAGAGCCAGGGAGGCCACTCCTATCTGCGGTTCTAGAACCAACCATCCTGACGAAGGACTCTATTTAACTTGCTTCTTATCTTTCACATCCACCATTTTCCTCTCCTTATCCTTCCCGTGCGAACTTCATTAAAACAGGACGACTTCCTGTCCCCAAATGCCCTCGGCATTTCCCACGTTAGAACCTTTGCTCAGGTAGCCTCTGTGCCTGGAATGCCTGGAATTTCGTCCTCTGATTTCAAAGTCTCTGATTCCCTCCAAATTTTACCTCTTTTTTTGTTTTGTTTTGAGACAGAGTCTTGCTCTGTCGCCCAGGCTGGAGTGCAGTGGCGCGATCTTGGTTCAGTGCAACCTCTGCCTCCTGGGTTCAAGCGATTCTCCTGATTCAGTCTCCCAAGTAGCTCCAAATTACAGGCATGTGCCACCATGCCCAGCTAATTTTTGTATTTTTATTAGAGAGGGGTTTCACCATGCTGGCTAGGCTGGTCTCGAACTCCTTACCTCAGGTGATCTGCCCACCTTGGCCTCCCAAAGTGCTGGGATTACAGATGTGAGCCATTAACTCTTCATGGAGGTTTAGTGCTTCAGGCTATTGGAGCTTGTGTCAGGCAGCTGGCCTGATGTCTTGTGCTTGGGCCCTATGTTGGCTTCTAGCAGTCCCTCAAAAGAACCACATTAATTCCTACCTTTTGTGACAGGTCCTTTATTTTATACATGCCATTCTCCCTGCCTGAATGCCCTACCCTCACCATCCCCACCACACCCCTTTTGCCTGGGAAATGATGGCTTGTCCTTCACTTCTTAGTGTCAAGGTCACTTTCTCAGGGAAGTCTCCTCTGAAGCCCCATCCTCCAGCTCTGTGCTTTCATAGGACCCTGTACTTCCCTTCATTGCATTTATTAGTATTTTAATGAATTACTTAATTTTGTGCCTGTCTGCTTGATGACTATGTCCCGGACTAGATTAAGCTTCATAAAGACAGTAGTATATTTTTCATGGTCTTCCCTGAATTCTCAGTTCCCAGTGTTTAACGTGTAGTAGATGGTCAGTAATTTCTCCCTCAATTAATG
This sequence comes from Pan paniscus, assembly GCF_029289425.2. Taxonomy (NCBI): domain Eukaryota; kingdom Metazoa; phylum Chordata; class Mammalia; order Primates; family Hominidae; genus Pan; species Pan paniscus. The sequence goes on along the minus strand of NC_073265.2, from coordinate 28,594,700 downwards.
GATGTTAAATTGGGTTTCTCCTATTTGAGTCTGAGCTCCTTCACAGCAGGTGACGGCTTCTGCTGCCGGGGCCAGGTCTAGGGGCTCCGGCTGGGCTTGGGATATATATATGTATATGTTGTATTGTGATAATAAACATAACATAACATTTACCACTTAACCATTTTTTAAGTGTACAACTTAGTGGCATTAAGTACAACCATGTTGTGCAGTCATCATCAGACCTGGATTCTGATAGCCAGACCTGTAAGAATCTGTATGGGAGAATAAGACCTATAAGACTCTGTATGGGAGAAGCTGGAGGCAAAGGGGAATCAGAGTGCAAAGTCAAAAGAGAGCTTTCGGAATTAAGGAAGAAGTGAACAATGCAAAACATTAAGTCGGCAAGATGGGCAGTGCATAAGAAAATCTAGATCTTGGGGCAGGCACCATGGTTCACGCCTATAATCCTAGGACCTTGGGAGGCCAAGGCTAGTGGATCATTTGAGGTCAGGAGTTCGAGACCAGCCTGGGCAGCATGGCGAAAATCCTGTCTCTACTAAAAATGTAAAAACTGGCTGGGTGTGGTCATGCATGCCTGTAATCCCAGCTGCTCAGGAGGCTGGGGTGGGAGGAGGATCACCTGAGCCTGGGAGGCAAAGGTTGCAATGAGCCCAGATCACACCACTGAGCTCCAGCCTGGGTGACAGAACCACTGTCTTTAAAAAAAAAAAAAAAAAAAGCTCTAGAACTCTACAGAAGTGGCTTGAAGTAAGGTCAGAGAGGCAAAGAAAGTGGGTTCTAGAGGGAGTTTATCCCCAGAGGGACAAACATGGTGATGGGAAACCTTCCGTGGGCTTGTAACTGAGTTCATGGGTGGATGTGCTGGGATGCCAGGGCTGCTGCGACACCAGAGGCCACTTCTTCTTCACCTCTCTATACTTAGAATCTCTCGCAGAGTTTGGTGCTTGAGATGGCATGTAATAAAATGTTTTAATTAAACTTATGCTTTATGGCAATTGCAAAGGATGGGGTGGATGTTTGGGATGTGGCGCCTGCCTCCTTAACCCACAGGTGAAGGGTATCTGAAATGATCAGTTGCCTCTAGCCTGTTGCATCCCTGAAAAGCTGTTCCAGCTTCTTAGTTTTCAGATGGTAATAATGCTGAGGGGATCGAAGAACCGTTGTTGACAAAATACAGGTTTGCCAAATTCACAATTTTTACCCAAGAAGCAGGTTGGCTGGGGAATTAGGAAGCGAATGAATGCTGGTGTCCTTTTGCTAACCTCTGGTGTAGCAGAGTCTGTGAGCCTCCTTGCCCTTTTCCCCTCCTGCCCTGCTGAACTTGGGGGTGGTGGGGTGGTGCTGGACGAAGGACCTCTTTGTAGCCTCTGACAGGTTTTATTTTCTGCCCTTTGGCTCCGTTTGCATCGTTGACAGACTTGCATTCAGTTGCCAAAACCTTAGGAGGGAGAGAGCACGTCCTTGCTCTGACACTGTGGAAAGGGAGGGGGCAATGAACGCTTCTCTGAGAAGGCAGGAAGAGGGATGGCTGTCATTCTGCAACTGCCCTCTTTAGTTGGAAAACCTGCTGCAGCCAAGTGCAGAGTCAAGGCCCTCTGGAAGGGAGGGAAAAGGCAGGCATTTCAGGCAATAGGACAGTGGGGATAAGTTAGTGAAGATGGGAATTAGCATAGAGTGAATAAATAAGCCTGAGGAATACAGAGGGAGCAGGTGGTGAAGAAATGGGCAGTATGGGTAAATAGACAATCTATGGCCACATGAGAACTAAGCAGAGATGTAGAGGTTTGATGCAACAAGTTACAGGGAGATATTGAACATTTTCAAGCATTAAATAAATTTTCTTGGAAGCTATTGTATTTCATATCCTGATATAGGCTCTGGGATATGATGGTAGGAGAGATTAATGTGGGCCTTCCCTTAAAGAGCATAGAGTTTAGAGACGGGGGCAGGTAAGCACCAGGGAATTACAATGCAGTGCCTACATGAAAATGTACCTTAAAATTAATGTAAAGAAATGAATGAATTAGAAGGTGTAGAAATCAGAATCATGGAGGCCTGATATGAAGCTCTTGCAATAATTGGATACATGTTATGAAGACCTTGAGTGTATAGTGGTGGGAATAAGCAGAAATGAACAGAAAGAAGGTACATTTCTAAGAGGGGACAGTACCTGAAATGAGGTTTTGTCTAACTTTGCATTCAGTGTAATATTTGAATGAATGAATGCTGAACTTTCTGACTCTGGGTTATATTAAGAAGGTGGCAAAAGTATAGCTACATGATTTTGAAGTTGGGTGACAGAATGGAGATACCGGTAACAGAACAAAGAAGCTGGGGAGAGAGGAAGAGGGGTGGGAAAAAAGGAATATGCTGTGGTCTGAATGTGTCTGCCAGAATTCATATGCTGACACTTAACTGTCCACGTGATAATATTGAGGTAGAGCCTTTAGGAGGTGATTAACTTATGGGGGCAGAATCCTCACAGATGGGAATAGGACCTTATAAAAGAGGTTGAAGGGAGCACTCTTCTGCCCTTCCACCTCTTCTGCCATATGAGGACACCTAGATTGTACGATCTATGAGAGATGGGCCTTCGCTGGACACTGAATCTGCTGGACCTTGATCTTGGAATTCCCAGCCTCCAAAACTATGAGAAATTTCTGTTGTTTATAAATTACCAAGTTTAAGGTAGTTTGTTATAGCAGCAGACATGGACTAAGACAGAAGGGAAAGGAAGGTGTTGGATTTGGCTTAAGAAGACATGTTGAGTTTAAAATGATGGTGGAACATCCCAGAGGAAGTGTCTAGTTTGTAGTTAGAGAAAAAAGCAAGCAAGCAAAGAAACAAACAAGTCTTGGAAAGGAGTGTTGGACATTGCATGTTAGAACAGGCTGTGAGATATTCATTTGGAGTAATTAGTCAGGTAATAATAATGGAATACCTCAGACTGAGTTCCATGAGAAAGAAAAATAAAACTATAAAAAAGAGCACAGAATTAAGGATCATGACTTAAAAATTACTCACACTTTTCTCCCAATGATTGGGTTCTGGATTTGGCCTTGCTGCTGGACTTCTTGGTCCCATATGTCTAGGGTGAGCTCTTCTCCTGGCTGCTCACCAAGTTCATCCTCACCTCCTGCATCTTTCAATGTTGCTTACTCTATGCTGGGGATTCAGCCTCTACCCAGGTTTACACACAAGTAGCTGAACCTCAGCTAGTGTTTTCTAGGCTTTTCTTCCCAACAGCTAGACCCTAGCCCAGGGTCACTTAGCTATAACTAGGATCCTAATTTAAATTAGATTAAAATCGTCTCCCCACAAATTCTCAGACTGTGCCAATTCCAGACACCTGTATTTCACCACGGCCTAGATATTTCTTCTGTCGTTCTTTTCACATCAGACCAGATGGACCGGACACAAATGCTGGGACCCTGATCTGCCTGCCTAGTTGCACCCTGTCCCTTGCCCCATTGATGTTCATGTCCACATTTCAGACCTGCCCTGGTTTTTTCTCGCCTCTTTTCCCACTGGCCCCAGTTAAACTGCTGTCTTACCTCCAAGATAGAGGGCAAAGTAGAGAATACGCGATTCTTGGCATGACCTTCCTCTGGTCCTAGAGAAATGAGTCCCCACTAGGATTCTGTGAATCTGTCTGGATTATTTTATCGTCTTCTTTTTTAAAATTTGGTAGTCATCTCAGTAGCTTTGAGAAGAACCATCTTTTTATGATGTTCCCACACAGCCTGGAAACCTTTGCAAAATGTTGTGGCCTTTTTGACTCTCAATTATCATCTGAAAATTCCTCAGTGCTTGTCACAAATGAGATGACAATCTAATTAGGAAGCTTGACTCTTCCAAAGATGTCAGCTTTCCAGAAGAGAAACAACGGAAATCATCATGGAAACTAAAAAGCATTATGTTTTAGATTTTCTGAAAAATAAGGTGTAATGTAATTTTTTAAATTAGTTGTGAATTTTTCTGAATGTTGCAGCCATTATCCATCAGGGAAGTAACCTAAAATTGTGATAGGAAATCTCATTTGTCAATTTTGCTTATAGAAAATTGTTTTTGAATTACGTATGTTTATGAATGAAAATTCAAAATGAATAAAAGGGTATAAAATAAAATGTAAGTCTTATCACATCCCATCCCCCAGTTTCCTAGTTCCCCGCCCCACCATTGTTACCGCTTGTATAATTCTTTCAGAGATGGTCCTAATGTGCACGCACACACACAAAAACACAAACACATGTATCATCTTTTTTTTTTTCCTTTAAATAGTGTATTATGCAATATTCTGGGGTTTTTTTTGTTTTTTTGTTTTTGTTTTTTTTACTTTCCAGTATCTTAGGGGCTATCATTAGTAAGTTTACACAGTGCTGCTTTATTATTTTCAAAGCTATAAGAGCATTCTGTTATCTGAATATATATAATTTATTTAACCAATTAATAAATAAGTGTATGTGTTAATGTGCTGAAGAGCTTTATATCATTTACAATCCAGGCTATTAAAATAATATCATAATTAATATTTTTATACTTATTAAAATGACCAAGGGAAAGTGAAAATAGTGTACCTATGCAAGTTTTATTATAGGATAAATTCCTCAAAGTGTAATGTTTGTTTACAGAAATGAGGACATTTTAAATTTTCATGGATACTATTGTTACCCATTTATACTCCATCAGTTCCTACTGATGTATGAAATCTGTCTCTTTGCACCACTGGACAAAGTTACAACACAAAGAAGCTTAACAACAAAGTTTCTATATGAAACTTTATCTTAGTAGAATAAGCATTAATATTGCCAAATAGCAGAATATTTCCATTAAAAAAAAATGTTAGACATTTGGCCTAAGGCCATACAGCCCTTCCCAGGTAACTGTAGGGGACCCTTGTGGATACCAAAATTCATGGATTCTCATGTCCCTCACATAAAATGGCCATAGTGTTTGCATGTAACCTGTATACATCCTTCTGTATATTTTAAATCATCTCTAGATTACTTATAATACCTAATACAATGTAAATGCCATGTAAATAGTTGTTAAACCATAATATATTTTTAATTTGTATTATTTTATTTTTGCATTGTTATTTTTTAAAATTCATTTTCAGTTTTTTTTTTTGAGATGGAGTTTCGCTCTTCTTATCCTGGCTGGAGTGCCATGGCACGATCTCGGCTCATTGCAACCTCTGCCTCCCGGGTTAAAGTGATTCTCCCGCCTGAGCCTCCGGAGTAGCTGAGATCATAGGTGTGCACCACCCTGCCTGGCTACTGCTGTATTTTTAGTAGAGATGGGGTTTTGCTGTGTTGGCTAGGCTGATCTGGAACTCCTGACCTCAGGTGATCCGTCTGCCTTCGCCTCCCAAAGTGCTGGGACTACAGGCATGAGCCACCACACCCAGCCATTTTCAAATATTTTTAATCCATGGTTGAATCCACAAATGCCAAACCTGCGAATATGAAGGGCCAACTCTAATTAGCTGCAGGCATGAAAAATGGAATAAATAGCTCTCCATAGTTTGATTTGAGGGGCTCAGAAGACATTGGTATTTTTTTCCTTAATATCTTATTGGTGTTTTCTACCAATATTGTCTAATAAATATTTGATGATTTTCAATTAATAAAATCCACTTAACCTATTTTATGTCATATTTTCCTCACAAGAGTCCTTGGAAATAAACAGGGCCTTGTATTTCAACTCTTTTTGTCCAGATCAATCACTTGAGGATTAAATGTTCATTTATTTGTTGAAGGTCAGCAGACCAAAGATTCAGGAATTCTTTCTTCTGTGTCTGTGCTCCATACCCTTTCCCTTTTGTGTTTGGAATTAGACTTGCCTGAAGCATGCAAAAGGAAAGAAAATATTATTTCCTAGTTATTTTCTTCTTCTTTCCCCTGAATTGTGACTTTAAAAGTTTATATTTTAAGGTATACTTTTCTTTTTTATTTTTGAGACAGAGTCTCCCTCTGTCACCCAGGCTGGAATGTAATGGCGTGATTTTGGCTCACTGCAACCTCCGCCTCCTGGGTTCAAGCAATTCTCTTGCCTCAGCTTCCAGAGTAGCTGGGATTACAGATGCTCGCCACCACTCCCAGCTAATTTTTGTATTTTAATACAGATGGGGTTTCACCATGTTGGCCAGGCCGGTTTTGAACTCCTGACCTCAGGTGTTCCACCTGCCCCAGCCTCCCAAAGTACTGGGATTACCATCATGAGCCACTGTGCCCGGCTTAAGGTATACTTTTCTTAATGCGCAAAGTGTCCTAAAAGTTTGAAAGTAAATGCAAATTTTATGAATTGAATAAAAAAGCTATCAGAGTTGCTCGTTTTTCTAAACAAAGACTCTAGTAAATCTTTTTGGAAAGAAATATTTTCCAAAGAAAAAGAAAACTCCCTATTTTACTTGTAATGAAAATCTGAATTATAATATGTATGTCCCTTGAAATGTTTTTTCTTTGTGCATTTTTCTAATGTTCCCAAAATAGTCCTTAGAAAAAAAAGGGGACTTATTAAACATTATTGTCTGACTCCCTAGATTATTTTATGGTTAATTATTCTCTATTCTTTTGCTCTTACATATAATTAACTTTTGGGACTATATAGTGCGTTAAGAAAAATCCGTCTTTTAATTTAACATAATGATTAGATATCATCATATTGAAAGGCCAGAAAAACTCCACCATTTGCCACATAAGAGGGATTCATTAATTACTAAGTTTTGTTGACTAGCAGAAGACTAATCCAGTATCATTTGTGGTGCTATCTTTTTGTTTTTTTCGGAATAGATGCAGATTTTACCATTTGTTCATGACATGTTGATATTCTTTGTGTACCACGTCATGCAGTAAATATGAATAGCAGTATGAAAACAGCACATTTATGTGTTTAAAAAGTAAGTTTTGTTTTTCTCCAAATTACTTTATCCTTTGGTGTTATGAAACATACTGACACTAGAATTCTTTCTAACAAGAATTTCCTCCTTAATGGGGAGAAAGGATAATGGCAATTGAAAACAAATGTTGCTTAGGCATTTTACAACATTGTAGAATTTCCACTTAGGGGCACATTGGATTCTTGACCAATTCGGCTCAAGAGTTAGGGATTCTTTGTTTTGAGAACAAAGACATTAGGAGAGATTTACGTGAGAGGCTCTTTGTTATGGCCTAAGCATCTGCTCAATTGTCACAATCCACTTGGCTAAATCACTGTTTTATGTGAGTTCAGTACTTTTCTGTTATCAAAAAAAAGGCAATGAAAGCACTGAAATTTAGGAAAAGATTTAACCAAAGCCTCTGGGAGAAGGGAAAAAAATGGAGAGCACAAGGTGATTTAGAAAAGAGTGTCAGCTCTAGAGAGTTGAGCCCTCTCATTGTTACCTTTGACAATAGACTTTACCATGTTTCCTCATGAAACAAAACAAAACAGTTGTTTTTGTTACCTGATGCCCCTGGTATCATCCTGTTCCTTCAACAACAAACTCGAGGAGGAGATTTCATTTGCATACTCAGTGTGGGTACCTTCTGGCTACTCTCTAGCTATTCATCAAACTTTGTGTTTTAGAGCAGGGGTTGGCACACTTCCTGTAAATGACTGGATAGCAAATATTTTTGTTTTGTGAGCCATATGGTCCCTGTTGCAACTCTTCAATTTTGAAAGCAGCAGACATTGAACTCCGAAAGAGATGATTTGTAAACAAATGAACGAGTCAATGCATATTTACTTACACAATTCGTGAGTGAGCTGGATTTGGCCTACAGGGTATAGTTTGCCAAATTTTGTGTTAGAGGATGGGTAACTTTCCATTTATTCATTGTTGATTTATTCATTAACTTAAGTGTTTATTGGGTACTTACTAATTGCCAAGTACTATAAATAACTGTATTCTAAACTTCACTTTGCTTTAACAGAAGAGAACCAGCAAAGCAAACTTATCAAGCAAATTAACAATGGCAACACTATCTGAAATAATTAATTTTCATAAAAATGGAGTGTAAAAAATGGAGTATTAGCCTGCATTTATATTGAAATGAGTTATTTGGGTAAAAACATAAAATAATTCTCTATATAGTCAGAATACCATCAGTCTGTATTGAAGGTCTGCTTGAATACAGTAGAGCAGGGTTAGATATTTTGTGCATATCTCACATAACTCAAGGGTAGGTATACTGGTCAACGGAGTTGATAGGTATGAAAATGCAAGGACATTTTGCAATAAAATACAGTGTTATATTTTAAGTCTATTCACACGTTACTATTAAGGGCAAAGCATGCACGCACATAAAATCACAGATTAAATAACATGCATGTGATGCTTATAATGCAAAGCTGGTGGATGTATTACTAAATTAAGTTTTTGCGAGTGTTCCAGGTCCGTGAAGTTGGTTTTATCTCAGCCACCTTATTCTCTCATAGATCAATGTATTTCCTCTGAAAGGTAAGGTGTGTATGAGAAAAGAAAAGGAAGGAACATCTCTATTTCTGTCTAAAATGGAGAGGGTTGAATCACAATCTTTCCATAGTAAAAAAGGCAAAACTCTTGTCAACCTTTTTCATAAAAATGGATTATTAAAATGGATTACAGCAAACCTTGATACAAAAATTTTACAAATATGCTAAAAAAAGTCACAGGCTAACTTCTCTTATTCATAAAAATACCAAATAAAGTATTAGCAAAATGAATCCATGACATTTGAAAATGATTTTGTATCATGAACAACTTGAGTTTATCTTAGGAGTGCAAGGTTGGTTTAACATTTAAAAATTGATGTAATTTATTACATAAGCATGTATTACAAAGGAAAAGAACCATATGATCCTATTAGTGGATGCAGAAAATATTTGATAAAATTCAATACCCATTGAAATGGCTAAAACTTAAAAAAAAAGTCTTAGCTTTTAAAAAATCTATGGGAAACATTAATTCTGGTTAATTGTGAAATAATAAAAGATATTCTACCTGAAATTGGGAATGAAATAATGACATAAATTGTCACTACATCGATTTAACATTGTACTAGAAGTCACCAGTGCAATAAGGCAAGAAAAATAAATGTAAACTATAAAGACTGAAAAGGGAAAGATAAACTATTCCTATATGTGTATGCAGAGAATTTAAAGAATCTGTAGATAAACTATTAAAATGTCGAAGTGATTTTAACAAGGTCACTGAATACAAGGTGAATATACAACAGTTAGTGTCTATGTATCTACAACAAACAACTAGAATTTGAAACATAAAGTAATTAATACCATGCCAAAAACAGTAAATACCTAGGGACAAATGGAATAAAAGAAATGCAAAACCTCTAACCAGAATATTTAGAAGCTTACAGAGAAATGAGAGACCTAAGTGTGTGAGAGGAAATAATTTGTTCATGAATTGAAAGACTCAATCACTTATGTATTTCCCCAGTTATATATACCTTCCTTGAAGGTGAGAGGAAAAATAAGTTTTTTTTTAAAAGAGAAAAGGAAAGATGTTACATGCTTTATCTGTGCAATTTGAATATCCCCAGTTCAACTATCATATTTATGGGATGCTTACCAAGTTTTGGGCATTTGGAATTTAGGGATGAATAGGATATGGCCCATACCCTTGAGAACCTCAAGAAGTATGTATATGTGTATAAACTCAAATAATAGAATGAGATTGGTGAGACAAAGTGAGATGGAAGATTCCCACTTTGTTATGGGGTATTCATCCTTCTTTGCAAACTTTTCTACTCATAGGCTGCTTTTCAAATTGGAATGTGCATAAAAGTTATTCTAAAATGTGTTTAATGTGCATATTCCAAGACCCTATCCCCAGAGATTCTGATTTGGTGGATCTGGAGGCTCAGCAAAATTAGACCTCAATGGCTGCTGAACAACAGTTTTGGAACTACCCTTGCAGGCGGTCTTCCAAGCTGGTATTTTAGAGATAACCCTAACAAGGGTGTGGAAGATGAACTGGAAGAGTGGAGGAAAAGGGGGTACAGCAGGGAATCTCACGCAAGAAGGAACATGAGGAGATGATTGCAGAAAGTCAAGAGAGAAATGACTTTAATGGATCACTTCTCCTAGAATTCCCTGTGTCTGTGTGAGTCGGGTGGCTCCCTTTGTGGTGAGCATCCTGAGTGTGGGAAGCTCACCCTTTTGGCATTTTGTAACTTTCAGTGCCCAGCATGGTATCCTGTGATTTCTCACCTGGTGCTTATGAGTGAGTGAGAGATCTGGCCTATCCATGCAACCTTTTTGGGGCATGTGCATTTTGTTTCTGGGATGCTTCAGCTCCTCCTCATTTCTCTTTTGCCATCTTGGGTTCATTGATACCCCTTTCCATGCAACGATACCCTCAGGTGTCCCTGGCCCTTGCCGAGCTAAGTCTGGTTTGTCCTGGCCTATTGTGCCCTGGTAAGACCTCTTCTCTTCTCTTCTCTCCCACTCTCACGCTCACTCATGTATCCTCAGTATCTAGCTCCATGCCTGGCTCATAGGTGTTCAAGGAAGAGACAAAGAATTCATGATTAAAAATACGAATGAGTAAATGAATATGAGGGCAGGCAGGTGGGCAGGCCTTTGGGCATGTAGACTTTCCTCCTAGGAAACCAGCAAAAAGTCTGCTCTGAAGGCAGTGAGTGAGAGGATTAATTCTAGCAGCAAGGCTACCAGTGCCCCCAGCCCAACTGAGCTAAAATAGCTCCCTCCTGCCAGCCAGTTAGATCCAAAACCAGAGAGGGGAGGGCATTCACTCCAGACTGCTCCCTGAACAGACACACGCGCCTGACTTTTGGAAATGACAACTTGTCTATGAGGCAGGACATAATTTATGGAGATTTGTTGGGTTGGATGTTAGATATTTCCTAGGATTTTGGAGTCCAACATTTGTTCTTCGGATTTAAAGGAAAAATAATGATGTTATAATTCAGAACAAAGCTCTGCCTCTGGGAGAAAAATATATGCAAAAGATCCCTCGGTAAGTGCTGGAGAAGGCAGGGGCCGGCACGCTGACTCTTGGCAAAGCCAGCTTGGCCCCCATGCCGGGATGAGCAGCCAGGGAGACCTGTGCAGGATCTCAGACCCCAGCTCACACAGGAGAGGCTGAATGTCCCTGGGCTCCTCTCTGCATTCTCTGTGGCAAATTCAGAAAAGGGATTAAGTAAGAGTTTTATCCTCTTCTTCCTGCTCCCCAATTTAGCCACTGATATGGTAAAACGATCATTTGAAATGAAAGCCCCTTAATGAATATTTAGCTTTCTCTGTTTTGCCACAAATTATTTTAACATTCCTTGGAGCCTCCACCTCCCTCCTTATTTTACGAACTTTCACATTTTAATGTCAAAACAACTCTAAGAAGTAGAAACAGCTTGCCCATACAGCCTGGCTCTGGGAAGCTAACGTATTTTGCAGTCACACTCCTGTGGTTTGGTGATTAGGGTCAGTTTTAATGCGTTGTGTCTTGCATCCACATGGGGTTTAATTTTCCATTTCAGAGCATGTCACCAGTTTCATATAGATTTAATGTTACTGAGCTTTCATATTACTTTGATTTTCTTTCTCGGGTAATTTGTCCTCTCTTGGTTTCTACTCGTAATCCTGTTTTTTTTAAATTATTTTATTTTATTTTTTAAAATTTTTTACCTACGTGATCCTTAATTTCTCCATCTGTGGAATGTAGACAACATTGCCATTTTCCTAATTCGCTTTGAGGATTAAGCTAAATTGATGTATTTAAAGCACTTAACACAATACTTGGCACACATAAGCTACTCACCAACATTGGCTCTCAATTTTGTCCATTTCTACCTAATAGAGGCACTGAGCCAAATACCAACTAACTATAAATTTTTCATGGAGAAAAATATTATACCAAGTTTTATGGTGTGTCCTCAAAGCTCATGCCATGTTGTAATATACTTGTTTGCAAAAATGTGTGTGTGTGTGTGTATGTGTCTCTCTCTCTTTTTCATCAGACTGTCTTCCTTCTGGGCAAGATAGCATCTTACTAAGTCCCGAAGGCCCAGCAGGTATATAGAACCAGCACCATGTTCACATATAACAATTACTGTCTTACAAGCAGAAGTGCAGGAATCAGAAAGGCCTGGGCTTTAATCCTGGGCTGTGGATTCCTTGGCTAGTTAATTCTCTGAGTGTTGATGTCCTTATCTGTAAACTGGAGATAGTAATGCCTACCTTTCTAAGTTGTTCTGAATATTAAAGAGGCAATCAATGGGAATATTTAGTTAGGCACTGGCTCTTAGGGTATGTGCTAAATAAATTATAGTTTATTAAGAAATAAGTCGATAGCATATAATTGTTTTTAAAACCAGTATGCACTTTCCTCTCCACTTCATAACCACTTAATTTTCATTGATATGAGAACCTGTCAGAGTCCTGCCTAATGAAAGGGAACCCTTTCTTCCCTGAGTAACACGCTGCACATACAGGACCTCAGGGGTCCTTGGTGCTGACCAGTGAAGTGTCTGCCTCTAGCCTCTTCCTCCATGATGGGTCCTTCTCCATGTAGCAGTCAGTATGGCCTTTGCAAAATGTTGATCTGATGATGCCACCTCACTGCTTTAAATCTTGGAGTGACTGTCCATTCTTTTGAGACGAACAGAACTCCTCAAGGCTCCACATTGGCCCTCTACACCTTCCTTCTTCCTCTCAAGTTACTTTCTTTCTCTTGTCTCCTCTCTAGCCACACTTTTCTTCTTTCAGTTCTTGCTGACACAAGACATGTCTTTTTCCTTCTGTTCAGAGTGCTGTTCTTCCCTCAGTGACTTGTTAACTCCCAGTCATCCTCAGCCTTGCTTAGCCTAACCTTGCTTCTTGGGAAGCCTGTCCTGAGCCATCTAATATGGTCAAATCTAATATCACATTCTCTCCTTGCAATGAATGCCTTTCTTTGTAATATTCTCTACAGCCACGGTTTTATATTTGGTAATCTTTATCCCCACTGAGACCTTACAAAAGCTCGTGTGATTATTTGATTAATATATATATCCTGTACTGTACTGTGGGGTCCAGGAGGTGAAGGACCTCCTTCCGTTTTGTGCATTATTGTATCAAAGACTCCTATTCAGTTGGTTTACACTGGTCTGGCCCTGCCAGTTACTAAACTTCTGACACAATTCCATATGAGTAGGCAAATAACTGACTCCTATATACCCTGAGTGCCCCTTCTGCCACCCCAGCAGCCCACCTGAAAACTGTGCCCACCCCCTCCCCTCACACAATTCAAGAACAAAACATGCAATGCGTGGCACAGCAGGGCTCTTCAAAATGACTGGCACTGGTGCCATGCCCATGTCTTGCCGTTCTGAACTATTTTGAACATCACATGGCAAGTGTTTGATAATGTCACTTGATAAACATTTATTAGATGAAGAGGTTGAGAGGATGCTCACTGAAAGGAAACTCAGACGTGGCTTCAGACTGAGGCTCAGCTTGCCCTGCAGCCGTGGCCTGGGCTGCAGCCTTGATCCTTTATTCCCAAGTGTCCAGGGAGTTTCTTCACCAGAGGCCTTTCTTCTGACTGAGTGCACCATTCCTATGATGGTTGGGGTTTGAGGCCTGGGATCCAAACTAGAAAATGTGGCAATTGGAGAAAAACAACCCCCAAACAAGTTCATATTCTGTCCTCTGAACATTTGCTCCATGATGGATGGGTTGACAGAAGTAAGGAGAAATATGGTTGGCAAGAGTTCACAGAAGGATTTATTGTGTCTTCTATTTCCGCCTTAGGCCAGTCTTTTTCTTTTCCTGTGTAAAATAATTAAATGTTGAGACAAGAAATAAGTAGTTTTTTCTTGTTTCGCGAAACAGGGTAAACTTAGAGCCCTTGCTACCCAGGGGGTGTGGAAGACGGGAAGATGAAGGATGGTGCTGGGCCCATGTTGGGAAGGTGTCCTAATTGTGATGGCAGGGAAGGAATTTGCTTGCTCCTCAAGGAATCTCTATTTCACAATTCCGAGAGGCAAAGTCCCTTTGGCTAAGCCCTGCTGGCCTGCCATGGCATTTGGAAATTGTGCAGTGGTAAGACACATGTTAAGGTCAGTGAGGGCCCCCAGCTCTCAGGGCTTTGATTATGATTCACCAGCATGGGGTGAAGCAGATGGAAGACATAGGTCAAAATTAAACAATAGCACCTGCGCAAAGCAGTATGCCACCAGGTTAAACCTTACTAGAATGTTATTGATTCCTTCATTATTTTAAGCGGGGATAAAAACGTGAATGGCATACAATGTTTTCCCTTATTTTGGCTTTGAAGAGAAGATAAAAATGTGCAGAAATAACAGTAATATTAAGTAGAATAGAAAAGTGCTCAGGGAATTTAGAAAAAGATTATTTTCTACAGGGGCATACACTGTTTCATGGGGAAGATATAATTTGGGGTTTGAAGGGCATGTAGAACTTGAATATAAGAAGATAAAGAAGAAACCATTTGTCACAAGTGTTTAGCAGAGAATGATCTAATCAGAGCTGTGACAGTGGTGTGCTGGGTGAGTTCAGGACGAGAGGTGAGGGAAATTGGGCCAAGGGGGTACAATTATATTGGTTGGGGCCATGGCAACTGAAGGCCTGGAAAGGTGGTGGTCAGCAAGAGAATTGTCTGTTCACAGCCTCTGGAACGTGAGTAGACTTCGAAGGCAGGCCGCGGAGAAGGGGCAGCGGAGGTGGGGATAACAGAGCCATTAGCATAGACCTGATATATCAAATAAAAAAGGATAGGTAAAGAGGGAACATCGGGTTTAGTTTAGTTTTTCTGAGCTTAAGAAGCCGACAGGATGGAGGATACAGATACGAGATGGACAGTTAGAAAGATTAGAGCTGAAGGTGAAGGTCACAACCAAGCTATAGATTTGGGGGTGAAATTTATGAAAGTGAAGGGAAGCCACAGGCAATGATGAGACTGTCTGCAGACAGACTTTAGAGAGAAACTGGGCAGTGAGGGAGTACTGACAGCAATTCAAAGGAAACAGGCATAGTGATCTGGGAATTCCCTGCGTGCCAGCAGCTACTGACTTTGCATCCAATGATGCAGTTGAGGTGAGTAGAGAGAGGGAGGCCTGTGGAAAAGGGTGAACACTGACTTTTAGAATCTGCCAGTCAGTGTCTAGGCAATGTCTAGTCCCAATTTGCTGAGGACTTTCCTGATTTTAGCATGGAAAGTCCCCGTCTCAGGCAAACTGGTATAGTGGATTACCCTATATATCTCATATCTTCCTGCCTTTAACTTATTGCATACATAACTTTTTTTTGCTTTTTACCAGAGGGTCAACTCTTTCCCGTTGAGGCATCTGTGCATGGGAAGAGCACTGTCGTCTGCGGGTTGCTCAGCAACCCTGCTGTGTGTCCAAAACACATGGTTTTACTTGGATCAGACTGGCCAACTTTGCCCCCTAATGGGCCATGTTTATACTTAAAAGTAGCACAGTGAGCTCCAGTTTTGATGAAAAATGGACAAACCATTTTGGTCCGGAAGTTTGAAGCTATTAGCTCGATGAGAACGGGCTCTATCACTATTGGATGTTCTTCATTTGCTGTGCATGTTACCTTGGAATATGGGCTTTGGTCATGCGTGAGGACAAAAGAGACAGAGAAACGTCAAGGAATGCCTAGTTTGATATATTATTCAAGGATTCATCTTGAAACTGGAAACAGGTGTCCTTGAGTCTAAGCAGACGTATGTAAACCAAGGCCCCCAAATAAGTGAATGCAAATACACTATTGACTCCCCTCCATGGGCAGTGGCTCTTGGGAAAACTCATGTCAAATTATCCACCACGTTACACACTAGATATTTATGAAATATTCAGCTCTGAACTTGGCTGTGCAGGAGAGTCAAAAGAAAAAGGCATTATAGTTCTTATTTTAGGGGCATCAAAATTCAGTCATGAAATAAGAGGCAAATACACGTGAAAAAAACCAGAAAAAGCTTCACATTGTGAGGCATAAAAGTAGGTATTCTAGAAATTCAGAAGAGGGGATATGGGTGTGGGCAGGAGAAACCGAAGAGGGCTTCATGGAGGAGGGGGTGCTTCTGTGGGGGATTGAAGACTAGAGAGGAGACAGTGTCTTCACAGAATCACAGCCATTAGTGAAGGCTGAAAACTCAAGTCTGTTTCTCTGGGAGCCCAGTATCATCTCCATTACTTTACTCTTGCTTCTGTCACCAAAGGCTGTATTTAAAACATGGTAGGTGAGCAAGAGAACCGACGTTTCACCTTCTTTCCTCTCCCATAGTCACTTCTTGATTGCTGATGGCAACTCCAGTTGGTTTCTTGCTCGACTTCCAAATTCTCAATCCCATCACAAGTTTCTGGGTCATTTCACTGGTGTCCTGAGTTATGGTATTATATTCAAGTTTATGGGCTAGGCGCAGTGGCTCACACCTGTAATCATAGCAGTTTGGGAGGCCGAGGCGGGCGGATTGCCTGAGCTCAACAGTTCGAGACCAGCCAGGGCAACACAGTGAAACCCTGTCTCTACTAAAGTACAAAAAAACTTACCCGGGTGTGGTGGTGTGCACCTGTCGTCCCAGCTACTCGGGAGCCTGAGGCAGGAGAATTGGTTGAACCTGGGAGGCATAGGTTGCAGTGAGCCGAGATCATGCCACTGTACTCCAGCCTGGGTGACAGAGCAAGACTCTGTCTCAAAACAAAAAAAAAAGATTATAAGGGCTGTCAGTGTTTATCTTTTCTTTTTACTCTTCTCATATGCTTGCCAAAGCAGAGGAGCTGAAATAATTTCTCTAAGAATTGTTAAATTTTCTGCTACAGTCAAATAAGATGTGATAGGCTTTACTCTTCATCCTGTCAGTGTGTGGTAATTTTATCAAATTCTACCAACAAAAAGCATGGGGTTCTGTTTGACTTGTTTGGCTAATGTTTCTAGGTGCCCTAACATTTAGGAAGGACCTCCTCAGGCTCCTCTTCTTGGACCTGGGTTGGACTCCTTAGGATTTTGGATTTAATAGCCTGAAGTGTAAAGGCCAAGAGCTCCAAGTGACTCACTCTGATTTCCTTATTGGGGGCCAGTTTGCAGCACTTTCCCGGTAAAGCAAACCTCTAAAGCATGTAGCAATTGCTGTGTACTTAACTTTTTGCAGAAAAGGGAAATGCAATTGGACGTGTAGCTTCTTGGAGGGAGGTTTTGGAAACAGAATGAATATATAAAGATGAGTGGCAGGAGCCAGCTCGGGGGTAGATGAGGATGGCAGGTGGCGGCGGGGTGGGAGTGGTGAGGGGCCATGAGGAAGAGTGGTGGGAATGAGGCGGCAGCACCTCCATCCCAAGGAACTTTGCACATAGTGATGAAACAGTCTACCAGTGATGACATAGTCTACTGTGCTATGTCTTGTACTGAACTTGCAGTTGAACAGATGGTACAGTTCCTCCCTGTAGGCTGATGTCCCAACTTTTGTGTTAGTCTAGTGTGGCTGATGTGGGGAGATATTAAAAGTAAAGAACTGTGAGGAGTCTTGACTCCAGGGACAGCTCAAAAGCCACCCTGACCAATATCCCTGTTTCTGACATTGCAAATTCTGTCCTATTCATCCTCAATGTCTGACACATAATGAATGTTTGTTGATCAAATGAGTGACCATGTGGGACTCACTGAAGAGCTGTTTTGTGAGAGAAAGGGAATACATAACAAGCTTTCCCTTGTCTTGGCAGGTCTTATGACAAATCTCAAACATAAAGTTCAGGCTGGGCATGGTGGCTCATGCCTGTAATCCCAGCACTTTGGGAGGCTGAGGTGGATGGATCACCTGAGGTCAGGAGTTCGAGACCAGCTTGGCAAACATGGTGAAACCCTGTCTCTACTAAAAATACAAAAAATTAGGTGGACATAGTGGTGGGTGCCTGTAATCCCAGCTACTTGGGAGGCTGAGGCAGGAGAATTGCTTGAACCCAGGAGGCGGAGGTTGCAGTGAGCTGAGATCGCACCACTGCACTCCAGTCCGGGTGACCAAAAAAAAAGTCTCAAAAAGAAAAAAATTCAATCTTGCATCCATTTTAGTGGCTCATCATTACCTTCCCCATCATCCCCTTCCCAGTCTCCAGAGTTAGGCATGCTTAGTTAGGCAAGTGAGGATAACTTGCAATATCTCAAAATGTGACAAGTGGGTCTTTGATCTAAATATTTTCTTGAGCTAGAAGGCTATGGGCAGAGAGGATGGAACCCTGATTTCTCCATTGCTGCTTGCCACTGGGGAAAAGCGTTAGGAGTTCAGTGCCCTTTGTGTTCACTGCAGGAGTCGTCCTGCTGCCACATTATATTCCTGTCTAGAATTGCAGAGAAGAGACGTCAGGACTTGAAGAATTGCATATGCTGACATGTTCAGGGTTATGTTATCACTCTGTGGAAAGCCTTTCCACTGCTCTTAAAGTTCGTAAAAAATGATGTTTTCATCACCTCAGAGGGACCAAGCCAAACATTTGGTAAGTTTCTGCCTCAGTCTGTTTGTAGACTGTTATGGATGAAAGATGCCTACTTCAAAACCTCATCACTGCTGGGCCTGAGTGGTGAGGTGTTTTTCAGTTTCAGTATATACACACACACACACACCCCCCAACACATACACGTACATAGACACAGACACACATAGACACATACAGATACACACACAAAGGCATACAGACACACACACACACACATACACAGACAGACAAACGCATACAGACACATATTGATAAATATACAGGTGGTGGAAATGGGGAGAATAATCTCTGACAGAGATATAGAAATTTTGTTGGAAGGTCTCCTATTGCAGAAATAACTCGTACAAATAAATAAATATCAAACAAATCTGAACAGTTGGGGAGATACAGGCTTGATCAAAGTTCGTTCTGACCTAGCCAAGCAGACCTTCCATTGGATTCTGGCTAGATTTAACTCATATGCAAAATGACATGGGCTGGATATGTGTGTGCACCCTGGCTCATGTCATGAGCCTCTATTTCTGCAACAAAACCTAAATCAGGGAGAATGGAAAGCTCTGGGTCTAAGTTTAGTTACTCGGCTCAATCTGTACGTGAATAACACTGAATTTATGTCCAAATTTTGCCAGAGAGAGTCAGTGCTTTTTAGCAAACGCCAAACTAAATAAGCTGTTGATTTAGAGTTTTTCAAGGTATCCCCCTAACCTCCTACCCTTTAGAAAGGCCTTCCTTAACATTTTTTCAAAGGGACCTGATCCTGTTGGCCTGCAATTACCACATAGGTGACCCTTTGACATGCTATATTACCCTTAAACAAATTTATTTACTTCTAATAGAACAAAACTAAAATACATCCAGTGCCTGAGGGCATCTACGTAGGAGATAATCATAGCAATGAAAATGAATCTCTCCCTTCAGTCTCCTTGGACTGTAAAGGAAATGGCTCAGAACGATGCCTCTGAAGGTTGCCAGACCAAAAGGATGAACCTTGTCCATTGTTAAAAGCCTCCCGGTCTGGATGTCTGTTTATATTTTTCGTATGTGAACTTGTGACCCAATAATAAACTACCTGGCTCTCAAACCCATTTCCTACCCTAAACTTTTCAGCTGGGCCAGCCGTGGGCAGGTGTGCTTCTGCCAGTTGCCTACCCCTGCTGCTGATTCTAGCCGTGAGCATTTGTTCCAGAGCGCAGCCAGCACCCTTTAAATTCCGTTTGAGCACCTTGTGACTGGCTGCTGTGTGAGGAACAAGACAAAAATCCTCCCAGCTGCCTCCAGCAGGGCTGGTTCTGACCCATGTTTCTCCTCTGGGCGTGAGAAGGATGCTTTGTGTGTTCTTTTGAGCAGCCACAGTGGCTTTTCTATGTGAGGGTAAGCTGATCATGGGTTCTGGTTGGCTCTGTGCCATTCTGCCTTACCCAGAAACCCATGAAGACCCTAACACCTGAGGGTTACATACATGCCTCAAATTAATTTTCTTTCCTTTTCTTCCAGTTCACTTTCAGGCCAGGCTGTGCAACCCTCAAGTGTGCACATCTGCTCTGGGGTCAGGCTCTTGGTGTTTTCTCCTGGTGGACTCCCAGACTCCTGAGGATTTCTCAGGCTGCTTCCCTGCCTGGAACAATCTTCCTAGCTGTTCTTCTGGCCAGATCCCTCTTTCCTTCAGGTCTTAGTGTTTTCCTAAAAGCCTTTAAGCTACCAGCATGGTTTGTAATTTTCTACACACACACCATACTCATTTTCTGCAAAACACTTATCACAATTAGTGAAGATATGTGTGTACTTATTTACTGTCTTTCTCCCAAAATAGAGAGTAAGCTCTATGAGAGTAAATACCACATCTTTATTATTACTTTACATCTAAAACTTACATTGCTGTAGATTGCCAATAAATAGACCTTGATTGAATCAATGAGTGAAACTACTGTCAGATCCTGAAAATGACCAGGGCTCTGCATTAGTTTTCCCAGAAAAGGTCAGAAAACAGCAACTTTGCCTCTCTTCCTTTTGGAAAACTAGGAGAGTCAAAAGGAGAGTTTTAGCATGACGGGGAATAGAAAGATACAGCCAGCAAGACTTTCATTATTGTCCAAGAAAAATATCAGGAGGCTAAGCTAACACCTTTGTGCTGAGCCCAGACATGCCTGGTCCTACCAGCTACCTTGCCAGCATTTCCCTATCTGCCTGGTCTGGCAGCCCATGTCAGAGCCTCTGTCTCCCTGTATGGTTAACTATTAGAGTTCCTGTAGAATTGTTGGCACATCATTTATCCCCTGGCATCTTCTCAACAAGGATTAATCATCCCCGTGAGACTTGTTTATGTACTTGATTGATTTGGATAATTCCTGGTGCCTTCTGAAGGGGCAAGCCCTTTGCATAGAGCTTATGGAGGGCCAGGATATCTGCTACCTAAGTTGCTCTCAGTAAAGTCAATTCAGTTCCTTGCAATTCCATTCTACCCAATCAAACTTCGCTTAACTACAACGTAGATAAGTAGTGGTTAATGAAACCATTCGCTAAGCCACTTAAGGAATTTCCTCCAATAGGTGGCATTGGTGTTTTCTGGTCTCTTTGGGAACCTCTAAGTGTTGCTGCACAGGTCTCTAGATCTTTGGAGGTTTTTGATGGGGTTGGGGAGGAGTGATGCTGGAATGGCTTATTCACCCACAGCTTCCAGAGTGACCATTTCAGGCAGGACACCACCCAGGCAAGGTTACCTTTGCCAATGACCTCTTAAATCTTTTTCAGTAGTCCTTTTTGTCACCATTTATCTTTCATGTGTTGTCTCCTGTCCTCATGTTTTTCTTTCTCTCTCTGCCATGTTGGTAAGCATGTACACTGACACACTCAGGGGTATCAGTTTCTACCTGGGCTCTGGATCTAGACAGTTGGTAGGATCTGATTCTAGTCAGGGGTGTTACTTCAGTACCTTTTGCAGTATTCTCTTGATTATCATTTCAAGTGATTCCTTTGGTTATAAACTTGCTGTAATGGCCTTAACTGAGCACCTACTATGGGCCAAGTACTCTGAGCCCTGCTTTCAAAATAATTCATAATTCATTACAGAAAACAGATGCTTGAGTAAACATAAAGCGACATCTCACTTTGCATACGTGTGTGAGTGTGTATCAGTGTTCTACAGGGATTGCTGTCATACCCTGATAATGACCAAGTCCCTGAATTCTTGTTATGTTTCTGACTGGTAAGAATTTATATATTTACATCAGGCGTTGCAAATTCACATGTCTGTGTGATTCAGGCAGAAAATGTATATGAAATAAACTGTGGGACTATGATATATTTGAGAGAGCACACCTACTCTAAGGAGAATAGTGGCTATGCAATATTTTCTGATTATTGCTATTCAAGAATGAGGAACCAATGTTGCCTACTCTTTTGATTATTCAAGAGAACATAAAAATCCGCATTTCTCATGTGACTTTTTCCAATGTTTAAATCATGCTATTGGCCAAAAAACATCCAACCTACTTCTGAATGCAGCTCGCAGCCACCAATTCATAAAACTGGTTTGCACCAGGAATGCAGACTTTCTGATGAATATCTTAGCTGAACTGAAATTGTTGGGCCTAATTTGGGGGGCTTTTAGCTACTGTGTTATCAGTTTATCTCCTGTGGTGCTGATGGCCTTAGCTACCACGGATCGCTGTGTACTCTCTGATGATCCATTATCCTCTGGAAGATTCACCTTATTTGTTGCTGTGCATGTGGTGAGAACTTCACAAGATGCCTGCAAAAATCACTCGGAGTTCCGTCGCTTTGAACGCCGCTGGGTTGCCCTGGTTTCTGTTTCCTCTTTCATCCTCTCTGCCTTTATGTGAATTCTGCCTTCCCTAAATTCTGTTCTTTAGAATCTCCTTTTCTTTTTCACATCTCTTCTGTTCTCCTGACCTTCTGGTAGAGACTAGTTTAGTTTTTCATGAAAACTGTTTATTCTTCTTCCTAGGCATGTAACTGGATGAGACCCCCCCAGCCTTCTCCTTGCAGCTAGGGAAGGCCATATGGCTTACCGGTGGAGTTTGCCTGGACTAACATCAACTCCCTCCTACATGCAGGCTTCCCAGCCCTGTAGTTCCTTACTCAGTAGCTTGATGCAGATAATCACTGCGATGTTAAAAGCCAAAACAAAATTAGCTGGGCATGGTGGTCTGTGCCTGTAGTCCCAGCTACTTGGGAGGCTGAGGTGGTAGGATCGTCTGAGGCTGGGAGGCGGAAGTTGCAGTGCATCGTGAATGTACCACTGCATTCCAGTCTTGGTGACAAAGCGAGACCCTGTCTCAGATAACAAGAAGCAGCATGAGACCCTCACTAGATACAGCTGTCCAATCTTAGACATTTTAGGCAGCAGAACTGTGAGCCAAACAAAACTTTTTTAAAAAAATAAATTACTCAGCCTCAGATATTCTGTTGTAGCAACACAAAATGGACTAATACAGGGTATGTTAATGGACTATTAGATGTCTGCTAGATTGTAAGCCACATAAAATCAGAGAGAGAATTTTCTAATTGTCTTTTCAAAGCTGTGTTCCAAGAACCAAGCATAGAAGCAAACACACCATAGGTGTTCAGAAAATGCTTCTGGAATAAATGAATGAAATAATTTCTTCATAGAACTTTGTTACGGACTTAGCCATTATACAGCCATCATATACCTCAGTCTTCATAGCATAACAAATGAAGAAATGGAAGCTCACAGAGAGGAAGTGACTGTCCAAGGCCAAATATCTAGTTAATCCCAGGACACAGATCAGCAAGCACAGAGTTTCAGTCTGTTGCCTTTTTTTCATCCCATCTTCCATCCACAGTAACCATATTTACATCCACAGATGCTAAGGAAAGAAAAGCAAGATTTTGTGCCTTTGCTTCTAACCTATTAATCTCGACTAGAATGAGTTGCATATTAATACAGTTTACATGTGAAATAAGTTCTGAATGGGCCATGTGCTTTGCTGGGGATTCATGGGAAACCTGTTTTGGAAATCAAATGGCAGGAGAGACATGTAACTGTCATTTGATCTGTACCTTATGAAGTTAAGAAAGTCATCCTGCAAGAAGCAAACTTGAACTGGATTTTTTTAGAATGGGATATATTTCGTTTGGAGAATAGGGTCTTGGAATACGATACTGGGTATAGCGAAGCTCACAGTCAGCAAAGGGTACAGTGTGTTACTGGGTGGTCATAGCCAGACTGAGGCACAGGTTGAGTAAAGCTGAAAGGGCTTTCGGGAGCTTGGGAACAACAGGGCAGGTGGATAAGCAAACCCAGAGATTATATTTGATAGTTGGTGCTTATATTTCTTTTATTTGAATTAAAATATGATGCAGGTAAATATAAACTCCATTTTAAAAATGTTTCTGTAGAACAGCTTCCCACACACACACAGGTTTATCCCAGCCCAGTCAATGACAAACTCTGTTTTCCACACAGACCTTTCAAAACTCAGCGCCGTGATGGAATGACTGAAAAGGACTCTTCTGGGTGGCCATTGCTCTTTGTTTCTGGTTTTATAAATCTATGATTCTGTACTATATGTCTTTTCACTGTCTTTCACAAGTAGGCATATCCCAAGAAGTCCTGGTTGTCACATTAACCCTCACGGTGGCATTCACTGTGCCTGGCATAGAACCTGTCTGGATGGGCAGGTTTAGGTGATGGAAGAAACACTCATACTATCCTTGAGTGAGGTTTGGATGAGTTGAGGTTTCATGGAATAAAAACTTTGCCAACTTCTTCTCCAAGAAAATAACATCAATCTAAGAATTCAATTGGAGGAGGGCAATTTATTTTTCAAAAGTTGCTTTGTGCTTGCAAGTTATTCTTTTGAAGATGGAGTGACTCTATTTTTGATAAGCGATGCTGGAGAATGAACGAATACAAGGAATAGGGATTCTGAGTCCTCAGAAAAGAAGGCTATATCTTCTCTACTCTACTCACTTTCAAAGTCTTGCGGGCCAAGATTAGGTTGACCTCAACCAACTGGCACTGTAGCCCTATTGGAGGAATGCACAAGCCCTGTGTCACTTGTCACTGCTTGCCCTAAGTCAAGAGTCATGCTCCCAGGAAGCCGGAGTGCAGTCCGGCCTCCAGAAAGGCCTTCCCAAGACAGCACAGATGAGGATGCCTGGGACTGGTGCCATCTGAGCTATCACACAGGGTTGCTTTAGTTCTAAGACTAACTCAAATGCTGAGTACAGCCCTGGACCCTGAGAGTCTGAGGGACTGAGTTAAGGGGACCGTATGCAGTCCCGTTCCTAGGAGGAACTACTCTTATAGTTTACCCTAAGAATAATAGGTGAAATAAATGCATAAAAAGGTAGCTTGCCAGATCCTCAAAACATGTAGGATTTTCCAAGGAGGAGCACTTGAAAAAGAAGATATAGTTGAACTTTGGGAGAGAAGTATGAAAAGAGAAGCAGGTCTTTGCAATGCTGTGGAAATGTTTCCAGCAGCCAGAGATGCTCTATGCTTATGGGCATCATGTTATGTGTTCACAAGGGAAGTTACCTTTCCTGTGAATGTTGGTCTTGGCTTGTCCTTTTGGACGAAGGGGTGGGTTCTGGAGGGGAGCAGAGGACGGAAGTAGAAGATCTTACCATATTTTAAAGGGAGTTTTTAATATTTGATTTTAAACAAAATGCATAGAAAGTTAACCAACTGCACAGATGAAAAGGGGAAATCCCTATGTCCAAGTTTTGTCACTGTGGTATTGAGCAAAGTCAAATTTCTGCAATTTCAAGGGGGTATGTACAAAGCTCTTCTCTCTATGTATGGGACAAAAGCTGCTTCTGCCTAAACCGTTTTGAGTTGCATCATAATTTTCACACAGACCCCTCTCTCCCCATCAGATACAAGCTGCAGCACCACATGGTTGGGCAATGACCTTTTCACACTTTCGAGTCATGTTGGACATTTTGCAATTACAAATTTAATAGATAACATGTGCGTCAAAATCAGCTTTGAGCCTTCCTGTTTGACGGAGTTTTTGGACAAAGAGCTGTTCTTCTGAACTTGTAACATGCAAAGTATGCAGGTAGCATGTAAAGTTATTTTCACCCTATTTATTTTCAAAGACTGTATTTTTTTTTAAAAGAATCAAGTTAAAAAATACATTCTGTCACTCTTACCTCATGCCAAAGCACTGCAGACTTTACAGTGTAATCTGCATTTGGGCACAGACAAAGCTTGAGAGGTTGAGCTCAAAGGGAAAAAAAGGTTTGTGAGAGTTATGAGCAGATGGAGGGAGGGCTTTATTTTTAATTAGGAGCTCATTTAGAATGGAAATCTGTATGTAATCTGAACTACTGTGTGTACGGTGGTGGACATTAACTGGGAGAACAATGAGAACCTCTGTTGAAGCTTTATCTGAACTGCAACTCTGTTTTCCATACCTCAGTTGTCCAGGTAACGATATTGTCAAATCCAGTGACTTGATCATAAGGAGACTCTCAGATGGGGCATAGGAAAAACGTACACAATGCCTGATGATGGGGAAGTGAGGAGAGAGAGAGCCTGTGAGAAGGAATGAATCACTGTTGCAAGCTGAGATGCTTTTGTTCCCCCTTTATTAAACACTTCTTTCCAAGTCTGGAGTAAGTTTCTAGAATTCTCTTTGTCTTTTCCCTCTGCGCTTTCCTAGTTCTTTGTCATCTTAACAGCTTTTGGAGGAACCAGTCAAATATTTAAACTGAGACATGGTTCTTCTTCCTTTCCCTTCCACAGGAACAAGTTGCATCTGGTAGCCATGTCATAAACCAGTGTAAACACATCTCCTTTTCTGTCTTAAAATTCACATGACTTTCTTGACCTACTTTACATACAATAACATTAGAGCCAAAAATGTACTTTGCCTCATCAGATAGGGGCTTTGCTTGCCTGGTCCTGCCTCTTTTCTGTCTATCAGTATCTCTTGGCAGAGGTACTTCCATTACAACCCGGTGTCCTGGGGCTGGAGATAAAAACACCCAACATGTAGCAGTAATGGATGAGCTAAGTCTGACAGAGAGATTAGCTCATCAATTTGGGGGTTTGGGTGACGATGGTAAAAATATAGCTGTGCTTTCCTCAATCTCATTCTCTTGTGAGCACTTCTCTTCTCTTGAAACACTTGAGTTCTTTCTAAATAATGTGGCACGTGAGAAGAGGGCATGATAAGACACCATTTGAGAGAAATCCGTCAAGGTACAGGCAGACCTTGAGAAGAATTCAAAAAGTATAATTTCTGGGTAGTGATTGTAAGTTTTTAAATAACTTTTTTTTTTTTTCCAAAAGAGCTTCAAAGGAGATGGCAATATTTTTAACTGAATTTGATCTAATTCTTTCTTGACGCTTACAGAAGAAATTCAGTGTGGAGTCCAGGAAAAGAGAGGTTTGCCCCTCTGTTGGGGAACGAGGTACATAGGACATAGGATGGCAGCCTTTGATGGAGCTTAAGAATGGCACCAATGAGATGCAAAGGGGAACGGGAGAGGCATGGAAATGTCAAAGAGAAAACCAAGACTATACATGCTTTTAAAAATTACTTATGGGCCGGGCGTGGTGGCTCACGCCTGTAATCCCAGCAATTTTGGGAGGCCATGGCAGGTAGATGACCTGAGGTCAGGAGTTCGAGACCAGCCTGGCCAACATGGTGAAACCTCATCTGTACTAAAAATACAAAAAAAAAAAAAAAAAAAAATCAGCTGGGCATGGTGGTGGGTGTCTGTAATCCCGGCTATTTGGGAGGCTGAGGCAGGAGAATTACTTGAACCCGGGAGGCCAAGGTTGCAGTGAGCCGAGATTGCGCCGCTGCACTCCAGCCTGGGGGACAAGAGCAAGACTCTGTCTCAACAAAACAAAACAAAACAAAAAAAAGTTTTTTAAAAAGCATTTTTTTCCCATTATAAAAATGTAATATAAAAAACATTTTTTGTATTATTGTCCATGGATTGGGGCCAATTAACTTATGATAGGTAGAATTAAGTGTAGTAAAGAAAGCGCCAGTGGAAAAAAAGAACCCTTGGGAAGGAGGGGAAGACTGAAAATACATTCATCCGTTAATAAATCCTTCTGCTTATGAAATTTTAAAAAAATTTCACACATTATTACTCTCTCTGCACAACTCAGACATAGTTATTATTCCTTGTGGTATGTAAGAAAGGTGGGTCTGAAAAAGGTATTCCAGATGTGAAATTCAGATTGTGTTGGCTGATAATTCAACCGAAGGCATTTACTCTCTGTAGTTTTCCAAGCCATTCTCCTGGAAGGACACACCTGAGGGTGGGCAGATGCCAAGTGTGAGGTGAGAGGAATATGGAAACCCAGGCTGGTTCATCGAGAGAAAAACAGTCTCCTTTAGAGTTCTGTTTGAGCATATTCATAAGGGCAGCCCTGCCTACCTTGGAGGAAATCTTGGGAAGATAAAGTGAGGAGTGAATACTGGGCATTTTTACATGGCAGTACACCCTCAGGGGCAAAGCAGATATGTCTTGTGGGATTTGGGATTATAACATCAGATATACTCAAATATCAAACAGAATTTCATGGATCAATGTCCCATTTGTGTGCATTAACAAAACAATTAAACATTATAAATAGTGAAGGCAGAAGCTAATATTTTCATGTATGAATTGGTCAGTCTACAATGTTTATTAATATAGTCGTGTTTGGAGGCTGAGAAGCCAGTAGATTAGGGAATAATTTAGATTTCAGTTTTGAATACAACTTTTTGCTTTATTATAATTAAGTCTTTCAAGGCTTCTATAAGTGTTTCCTTCATAATCTGGACACTTATTTGTATTGCCTCTTGCATTTATTATAATTACTAGTAACTGTTCACTTTAGTAAGATCTTGTGTTAGTCGAGAGAGAGAGAGAGAGAGAGAGAGAGAAGAATGAAATCAACAATGAGATCAGGCCAGACCCAGGTCAGCACCTGGACATCTTGTGATCAGTAAACTAAACCAAGTTTGGGACTGAAGGCTTTAGTTGGCTTTAAGAATAATTATGATATTAACTTGAGTATTTATTATGTGATAGGTGCTTAGTATATTACATGTACTATCTCTTTTAATCCTCCAAAGCCACCCCAGAGGCAGAAACATCATTCCTCCCATTTCACATACAGGAAAACTGAGTCCTAAAAGGCTTTAGCAACTTGTATGATGTTACACTGCTGGCAAGTGCAGGGTTGGGATTAGCATCCTGCTCTGTCTGATTTTAAAGTGTGAACTGGATTCCAGGGGGTGAAATCACTGTACTTCTAATTTTATGAAGATTGCTGTAGAAGGCACCATCTGCCCATAAAACACCTTTAGATAAATCCTCTAAGCACAGATTTAGTTCTCTGCTAAAGTTCAGTTACTTAGGTTGTGGAATATTAATTACTGACGTAGCTCTTCTTTTCCCTGTTCTTCTTGAGCAAAATCCAAAGGCAAGTGAGAGCCAAATAAAATCTAGGCACCAGAATGAGCCCCAGTTGAGTGCTACCCCTTTCTTTCTCCTGAGAATGTGCCCCAGCTTAATTTATTTCTACAAATATTAATTAAAAAATAAATACACCATCCAGTACTATGTTTAGTGCTGTTAAAGAAAATAAAATCAAAATACACTTGAGATAATTAGGTCAATATAAGAGACCACATTTATGTCAAAATAAATGATATAATTTATTAATATATTAATTAAACATTTTATAATTAATAATATATTAATATGAATATATTAATATAATTTGTGTCAAAATAAATGATATGATTCAGTGCTCTGCTGCCTACACAATTATTCTGTTGAAATATAATTTCCTTGATTTCTGGATGATCTGAGATATTTTTTCAAATATCTGATTTGAATATTCACTTTTACCACCGCTGGACCAATCGCCACAGGGAACTAGCTGAACCATGCTTTGATCCTCTTATGTGGTGCTCAGTCATTATGAGCCCACTAAAGAACATCTCATCAGTCAAAATAAAGTTCATTCTGAAAAAGCAGAGACCCTCAGGAGAGACATCAAGGGTATTTTCTTTTCTTTCTGGAATGGTCAATATCTGAGTATACTCAGGTTGTACACATATCACTGTGATCAAAATAGGCTCCTCAAAGTAGCAAATACCAATTCCCTGCTACACATACAGGCAGTATGGAGTAGCCACTTTGCATATTCATAAGAAATATGCAGTTAATCTGTGGGTAGAAAGTGGGTGATCATTCTCCATTTCAGCGGATTATATCCCTCTCCAAAGACCAGGTCTGGCTGTAATAAGTTTTTATTACATTTTATAATTAAATATTTATATATATATATTTTATAATTCAGGTAGTTAGTTCACTTTTAAAATCTTGTGGATGATTTCATCTTTCCCCCTCCACATGCCCCTTTGCATGTAATTCAAGATTCCTTAGATAAGTTCTTCTATCAAATGTCCATTTGACATTTACAAAAATGTCTTCCTCCCAGGGCAAAGACAGGTACCCTTCTCATATCTTCTAAAACACTAGACAAGAGGAGAAATGGGAACACATCCCAGTGAGAGAAACATGGCAACTAGCTGGATTAGTGTTTTCCACATGGAAGGGCTTTGGGTCAGAGCTATGTAGCTATGAGGGCATATCCTTAAACTCTGCAGTGTGGCGGAGGGAGTGGGCTTTGGGATCCTGTAGGAACCCCCTGGAGCTATATTGGGAGTGAATGAATCAGTAGGAACCCTGTTTCCAGTGTTAGAGATCCTGACTTGTCAGAAATTCTGTCACTGTGCAGGCACATTCCAAGGCATCTGTCTATGCCTGAGCCCTCAGTGGGCCGTTCCCTAAGTTCTTGTCACAAAAGCCAAAAATAAGCTGGGGAAGTATATCACAAACTGTGAAAAATGCTCCAGATAATTTGCATTTTTAGATCACCCATTCAAATGGAACCATATCTCTATGTTGACTTTGGACCCTAGATGAATTCCTGTGCTTCAGAGTTTGAGTATCTTTGGCATGATCTTTAGAGGGATAGATCATTAGAGGTTGTCGTAGCAATGAGGGGTTCTGCATTTGTTTACATTTTGTAGTCTTGTCAAAGCAGAGGACAAAAGTGTCTATATTTTGTATCTTATATCTTTTGTTTTTTTTTAGTGATCTGACATAAGGTACATTCAAGAATGTTCTCCTTAGGCCGGGCGCAGTGGCTCACGACTGTAATCCCAGCACTTTGGGAGGCTGAGGCGGGCGGATCACGAGGTCAGGAGATCAAGACCATCCTGGCTAACATGGTGAAACCCCGTCTCTACTAAAAATACAAAAAGATTAGCCGAAAATTAGCCAGGCGTGGTGGCAGGCGCCTGTGGTCCCAGCTACTGGGGAGGCTGAGGCAGGAGAATGGCGTGAACCTGGGAGGCGGAGCTTGCAGTAAGCAGAGATCTTGCCACTGCACTCCAGCCTGGGCGAAAGAGCGAGACTCTGTCTCAAAAAAAAAAAAAAAAAAAAAAAAAAAAAAAAAAAAAAAAAAGAGTGTTCTCCTAGGGCTAGAGTTTAGTTGCAGCCATAATTGTTCATACTCAAAGTGACTGGGAAGAACTTCTCCTTACCCCGACTGTAGACCGATTGACCAGCAATAACTGGTGCTTCTCGCTGAAGAGTAAGATTCCACGAGGCACGAGTTGGCAATACCCAGATTGATTTTGGCTTTTCATTGTTTTGACATTGATTTTATTGACATATACTTAATAACTGATTTTGTTGAACCAATACATAAAGGTCCACAATTGTGGATCCCACTGGTATTTCTTCCCAAAACAATTATAGAAAATCAAATAAAAGGAACATTAGGTTCATTGCATTTAGGAAAAAAAAATGGCCCAGCCTCTGTGCTGGGGTTGAGGATATAAAGATAAGTAGGTTGTGGCCCCACTTGCATAAAGATCATCATCCACGTGAGGAGGGATAGAGGGTTGAGACATATAAATAAACAATCTTATGATGAAGGAATAAGCCACAAAGAAGTATGGTTAACCAAAATGGATGTTGATTATGCTGCGATGAGGGAAACTATGGGAAGTCCAAAAAGTGACACAGAGGTTGAATTTTAAATATAACAAAGGCCCTGACAGATGTATAATGTGATGAAGACCATTCCAAGCAGAGGGAAAAACCAAGAACAAAGCTACATGTGACATTCCTAGAATCTTCAGAGGTGTATGAACATTGAGGCATAGCCGAGAACATAAAATGTGTTGGGAACTAGATGGAGACAAGACTGAAAAAGTCAGGGAGGGTGAGATTTTCTATGCCTGTACTTAGAATTTTGAACTTCATTTTCTAGGCAGTGGGTAGTCATCACAGGGTTTTAAGTGGGAAAATTTTGTGACTACTGTTGTGCTTTCTATGGCTGACTTGCTATTACTGACATTTGTCTTAGACCAGTTAGTGTTACTATAACACAATACCTAAGGCTGGGTAATTTATAATGAAAAGAAGTTTATTTGGCTCATGATTCTGGTGGCTGCAAAGTCCAAGATTGGGCAGCTGCATCTGGGGAGGAATTCATGCTGCTTCCATTCACCATGGAAAGTGGAATGAGAGCAGGCATCTGCAAAAAGATCACATGCCAAGAAAGAAAAACCAAGGAAACCAGGCTCTTTTTAACAGTCTACAATTGTGGGAACAAGTCCACTCCCCCAAGAGAAAGAACTCCCTCACCCCCATGGGAAGGCAGTAGTCTTTTCGTGAGGATCCACCTCTGTGGCCCAAACCCCTTCCATTAGGCCCCACCCCCTAACACTGCCACCTTGGTGATCAACTTTTTTAACATGAGTTCCGGCAAGGAAAAACCGCATCTAAAGCATGGCACCTTCAACCTTTCATGCCATCTCAAATCTGAAGGAGATATGAAAACTTTATGAACTCAGTCATCACAATAAAATTAAAAAATAGCCTTTCTCATGTGATTCCATTCTTATTTTATTTTTCTTTTTTGTTTGCTTGTTTTTTTGAGACAGGATCTCACTCTGTCATCCAGGCTGGAGTGCAGTGGCACAATCATGGCTCAATGCAGCCTCCACCTCCCAGGATCATGTGATTCTCCTGCCTTAGCCTCCAGAGTAGCTGGGATTATAGGCATACACAACTCTGCTCAGCTAATTTTTTAATTCTTTGTGAAGTTGGGGTTTTGCTGTGTTGTTCAGGCTAGTCTTAAACTCCTGGGCTCAAGGGATCCTCCTACCTCCCAAAGTGCTGGGATTACAGGAATGCACCACTGCACCCGGCTTTATTTTTCTTTTTTAAGAAATGTAAACAAATTATTTTTATTTTGATAATATTGAGGCACTAATTAAAATTAATATTGACAGTACTCGGGTACTATTGGCAATAGGGAACCTTTTCTTTTCTCTTTTTTGTTCCTACCAACTCTTAAGATTGAATCATAGGAAGGTGAGAGGTCACTTGATGCCAGAGGTAAATCTACCATAGGTAGATTCAGAACAGAATGCACAAAAGGGCTCAACATTTTGCCACCCAACAAAATAAAAGCAGAAACCAACCCTGAAGGCTTTTGCTTTGTATAGCTGCCACCAGGAGACCATCCTTGTCTTTTTGTAGGAGAAGTAGCATGAAACTAGGTGTCGAGGCTGGTATCCTAATCCTATTTCTTAGGTTGACTTGTTGTGTAAGGTTGGGCAAGTCTATTAATTTTTATGAATATATAATGTCTTTATATTTAAAATGGATAAAATACTAGCTGACCTTACCCACATGATAGTGTTGTTTTTAAGGGGCCAGAAAGATAATGTTATTTTTGGAAGTATAAGTTTTTCTGTAAATACAAATTATGTATGATGGTGATTGTCAGGGTCAAATGTCACTGACTGAGTCCTCCATCTGGTTTAATGGTCTATTCCCTTCACTGGCCTAGATAGCACATGTAAGTCTCTAGGATTAATCTTTTTCTTAAATGTAGAGCAACCCACTTTTGATAATCCACTCTTGTGTGTGTTATCCATTATATTATTTTAAGGTTGATTATAAACATTTCTAGATTTTACCAATATCTTTCTTCTCTACTTGCGGACACATGGAGTACTTCACTTCTGAATCCCCTTGCATTTTCCCCCATTATTAAATCAAATATTCTTCTAAGGATGTAGAAAAGTCTGTGAGAAAAGTAGTGAGCCCAGGAGCCCTAGAGAAGACCATGCATTGGTAAGAGGTTAGAAGGGATTATGTATTAGTGTGTCTATAGCTTCAGAGGGTAGTCCATAACCACCACTTCTGGGGTCTCAAATGCAGGAGGAGAAGGCCGTCCATCAGCTCCTTGCATTTGGACATGGGTGAACTCAAATGCCCACTGTCTCTCTTTTACTAGCTCACTCTTGCTCACCTTCATATACCATCAAGAAGCCCCTGTTGTAGTCACATTTTGCTCGGGCAACCCTTCAGTCAGTAAGCAACTATTTAAAAACTGCCTTACTCTTTAGTTTCTCTTGCTACGTGTTATTTGTATTCATTGTCTAACTTTAGCATGTTGTTTAATAATTCCTTTATATCAGAGTACATGTTTGTTGCAGTGTAGAAGGAAGATGTAATAATATTTGAAAACTGTGTATTACTGTTGGTCTGGCATATAAACATATCCACTAAGGAGCACATTACATAATAAATAATTAGACAATTGGTGAATTGTTAGTTAGATGTTGCAAAGTGTTTTAGTGATGCTTGGGGGAAATTGGTTGGAATTTTTAGAAGGGTTGGGAACACTTTGCTGTTTTATTTCCACTTAAAATAATGAAACATACAGTCCCAATATGTAAATTCACTAGCAGACTTTCTAAGATAGATTAAATCTGGATAACAAAGCATTCCTGCATTCAATTTATGAACTTAAAAATTGTAAGCAACACAAATCTGTTGCTAGTTTTGACTTCTCCTAGCAATATGTTTAACTCAGGTCAGAAGGTCTAGGAGCAGAATGAAATCCATCAAATGTATTTGTTATTTTGCTTGTCTTGTGAAGAATATTTAAACCAAGATCTGTGGTTGGGGAAAGGTAAAGAGGAGGAGGAGGAGGAGGAGGATGGGGAAAGGGAGTGAATTCTGGTAATCATTCTCAAAATAACTGAGGACAGAGCTGACATTATAAAGTTTCAAGGATATTAGTGGAGAATATATACAGTAGGTCCTTTCCAAAAACTCAAACATTCAACTTGATTTTATTTTTGAGATGGAATCTCGCTCTGTCACCCAGGCTGGAGTGCGATGGTGCGGTCTTGGCTTATTGCAACCTCTGCCTTCCGGGTTCAAGCAGTTCTCCCGCCTCAGCCTCCCAAGTAGCTTGGATTATGGGTGCCCACGACCATGCCTGGCTACTTTTCGTGTTTTCAGTAGAGACAAGGTTTCACCATATTGGCCAGACTGGTCTCAAACCCCTGACCTCAGGTAATCTGCCTACCTTGGCCTCCCAACATGCTGGGATTACAGGTGTGAGCCACTGTGCCCAGCCTCAACTTGATTTTAATATGAACTTTCTTTAGGGACACACACTGGTTTGGGAAGTATGTTCCGGCATCCTCTGTTTAAGGACTTCATGGAGTTTATACTATTAATAGTCTGTATGCTTATTTTATTTTATCCTTTTCTGTGTACATTCCCCAGTCAGTTTGTGGAAAACACTTATGGGAAGACATAATGTTTCTCACATGACTAATAAGTCAATATCCTATTTTGAGTGGTTGGGATTTTGAGTTTTGCCAAGGTTTTTAGCCCACAGTTACTTCTTCTCTTTCCAGCCTTGTTTGGCTTTAAGCAGGTGGCTACTTTGACATACATATTAAATCAAGAATATCAGCTTGTCAGCTTGTTAATGAATGAGAAGTTTTGTTGAATGTGTGAAGTCAGATTTTGTCTGTCTACATTGCCTCATTGTTTTTTTGACTTTTATATTCCACGTCAGCTTCATTTCTCCTCCAGCCTTCTACATTGCCCAGTGGCATGAACTCTGGGAAGGAAGTTTGGTATTACCTCAAGCAAATATCATAAAAGGTTGAGGCAAGATTTGTGGATAGGAAGCCTGGTTATGAGAAATCAGGTTTTAAAAGGTTAGATAATTGCTCAGAGAGGAATGAAGGAGTGACCAAATCAATGGCACGTAGGAAAGTGGCCCAAGAAAGGGTCCTTTTCCACAGGGAGATGGCTACCTCTCCTCCCGTTTATTACACCATGTGGCTGATGAGTCTTTATTTCCATTTGGAAACAAAAGTCAAATACAGAGTCACAGGTGAGATAATAGTAAAACAGTGCATTATATTTATACTTGCCTTTTATTGTCAAAGATATTGCATATTTATTATACCTTTTTTTTGAGCTAGTTTAATGAAGTGGAAAGAGCTAAATGATCTGATAAAATCAGCTAGTGCATCTCTCACTGAAGCATCTTGAGGATCGAATGAAATGATGTTACAGTTCTTATAGTTTTTATCAAGCTGAAAACTTTGCAAGGGTCCCTTAAATTCACTGAGCTTTGATAGCTTGGGGTTAGGTAGCAACTGGACAATCTCTACCTTTCTCACTCTAATGTTTGTTATTCTTATAAACTTTGGTTGGTAAGTAGAGTTGGATTTTTTAAAAAAATTATTTCACTAAAGAGGAACTGGAGCAAAGAAATAAAGTGAGTGGCCTCACCAACTGAGGAGGAAAATCTGAACAGTCCAATACTTTCCCCACAGCTGTGCTTCCCTAGTAGGTGTTAGAAGCTGATGGGGCCAGCTGTGGCCCATGAGAAAGGCCCTGTGGCCCCAGACATGGACAATCATTCACTTCATACAAATTACTTTAGAGTAGAGAACAGTAAATTGAGACCCCAGATTCACCATACAGGAGCTCTGATCTCAAAGAGAAGTTACCAAAGCTGCTTCCCTGGGTGAAATGGAAATTCCTGGAGGTCTAAGCTGCTGGTATGTATGAAGAGCTGTATGGTACATGGGCAAGAAGGAAGAATGGCTTCCCAGAGAAGGCAAGACTTACCAGTCATGCAGGAAATGGTGCTCAGAGAAATTTAAGCTTTGTATTTTGATTCAATTTTATTTTCCTTTAAAACAAGTGATTCTTATTTCAAACTATAGATTGCTTTGATAATTTGATGACGATGAATAGGGTCATTTTAGAAAAATGCACTTTGAACCATCATGTATTTTTGCGAATAATTTCAGTGGATAAGAAAATCCCCTAAAGACCATATGTTGGCCTCTTAAGTCTTGGTCCAGAAGTTTTATCAACCACAATAATAGTGGGACTCCATTCTCAAAAATTCTGATTCATCAGATATTAGAGAGTTAGTCCCAGGATTATGAATTTTTAATAAGCACTCAAGAGAATTCTGGTTTAAGTGAGCTGGACCAAACACTGAGAAGCATTGTCATAGGGATCTCTGGCTCCTAGTTAAAAGGCATTGCCTCAGACTGCCTTAGAGCTCCAATGTTTCTGTATATATTTTCAAAATTAATTATTATCTTTCTCAATTTCACTCTATAAAGAAAACTCAAGTTCCCCATCAAATGAATTAGCCATTTTGGAGCAAAAATCAAATGAAAGGAAAGAAGATTTTTGTTCTGACTGAGCCAGTTTGGCTGGCTTCCTATCCTGGCATCACCAGTTGAGTATTAAATTTCCAAGTCACTGGGTGACAGTATGCCTGGCTTCATCCCAGTATGGGCATTCATCAGCTGCATTGTACAGTAAGTACAGTAAGAACTGTCTTGTAAGAACGGGCTAGACTTAGTGAGACAATCCTGGTTTGTTCTGAAGAGCATAATCAAATGAGTGATTGCAAATGGAAATTGAGATCAGAGCCAGAAAAGGGGTCTTGAGCAGCAGATTTGTGATCAAGGCAATGCTGCCCAAAGAGGGCAAATTGAGCTCTCAGGAGGACTAACATTCAGGAAAACGTTAGGTAATGGGGCTTGAGTTGGATGAAGGCAAGCAGTTCAGGATGGAGGCTGTGATAAAGATGTTAGTCTTATCAAATACTGGCCAGTTTAAACACATTAGACTTGACTGGACAAAAAATGTTCTACATGGACATTCACTGATGAACCCTTATTACATAGAAGTCCAAGAAATAAAAGTTCATGGATGGTAAAATATGTCCATCTTATTTCTGATGATCATTTTTTGACAGTGAATGTACATAGAAATGATGAATAGCTCTATGTAGTTTTCATTGGTAATATTCTTTATTAGGGTATTATCTAGTTCAGTGATTGGAAAACTTTACATAGACAGAGGGTAGAAAATTTTAGACTTTGTGACCTATCATACTGTCTCCATTATAAATTCATTTTTAATAATCCTTTAATAATGTAAAAATTCTTAGCTTTCAGGAAGTATAAAGACAAGGCAAGAACTGGATTTGGCCCTAAAGCTATGGTTTGCTGACCCTCTTATAGATTATCTCAACAGTATAGTTATTTTCTATTTACATAGTATTTGGTGTTCTCTGATAGGAAATATAGGTCAGTGGAAGAACAGCTATATTTATTTAAGTTTCTCATGGAGGATATATCCCCTTCCTTATTTACTGAAAGGAGGGCTTAATACCATAAGCGTGAGAAGTGGTGTTTTCTAAGCCTGAGTCCTCCTGTAGCCATCTAATATTAAAACCTGTAAGGAAAGAGTTGG
The DNA here is from genome assembly GCF_029289425.2 of Pan paniscus. Taxonomy (NCBI): domain Eukaryota; kingdom Metazoa; phylum Chordata; class Mammalia; order Primates; family Hominidae; genus Pan; species Pan paniscus. Next base: position 28,556,616 of record NC_073265.2, on the reverse strand, counting down.
ATTTCAACTTGGTTTCTTTTGATCTATAAATTCAGGTATGATGGTGGTCTGGCCCTTTTGGGCTCTAAATTTAGCAATTAGCTTACTTTTGTTTATGTTTAACTACAATAAGCACCTTCTGGATTATCTGGATCTGGATTATCAGGATCATTATTTTATTGCCTGTGTACTAAAATGAGATTTAAGTCCAAGTAGACATTTGAACATAAGATTATTTGGGTTCCAGTAGGACTGCTTTAACTGTTTCCACATAATGAGACTAAAACAGACATAAACTTCATAATGGCCAAATGATGCCAACAGACAGTTGGGAAGGACTTTATCAGAGAAAACATTGATTGGATATTGAGTCATTGCATAACACATGGTCTATATAGTACAAAACTAGATAGATCTTGTAACATAGCTGTCAGCTCCTTATCCTCCCTGGAGCAGAAGAGGTTCAATTTTAGTCAAACAGTATGTTGGTCACATTTGATTAATGCTGTTAATTTGAATTTCAATGGTGGCACATTTAATTTGTAAATATGCATAAAGCTTGTTCAGTTATGAATGTATGTGTGTGTATGCAGTTTAAATTACCTCTAGGAGTGTTAGGAGATGGTCATAGTGGTCAACGTATAAATAAGGGCCAAGAACAAAGTGGTTGCAGTTAAGATGGTTAAAGCAGGTCTGTGGTGATCCACAGCAGGCCAGTGTTGTAGAGAGATGCCCCTTCCTAAGGCAGGTGCAGCCTGGAGCCAGGGCTCAAGGCCTTGCCAGCAGTGATTGGCTGGGTTTTAGCCTTGTTCACCCCCTCAGCTGAGCACTGTTGTTCAGGGGTATGTTCCTGTCCTAAGTAAGAGGGGGTGTGATTTAAGAGATGATATGGGATAATAATCTTTGGGACTTAGTCAATTAAGTCTGGAGATGCAGAATTATTTCCTAACTTCCTCATTGACCGTTTTAAAACAATCCTCACTAAGCCACGTGGCTTTGGTGATGATTGTTTTAAAACAATATCTGATTTACTGAATCTTTCAGAAAAATTGAAATAACTGATATGAATTTTTCACAAGCTTTGATACAGTTAAGAAAAACAAAATGTAAGAAAAGAATATTGAAAGAGCTAAGCAACAGCAGCAATAGGCTTGGACAGGAGGTATGCGCACTACAAACTCGAGACCTGTGGACTTAGGCACTTCCTCTTTGCCATGGGTGTGCTTATTGGGGGTGTCATGGGCATGAGTCCACAGTGCCCTCTACTGCCTCCCAGTAGGTCTGTTCTAACATGCAACAGCTTGGTGGTCTCTTGTCCCCAGAATGAAGCAACTTTTTAAAAAAATTTATAATTATTTTATTTTATACTTTAAGTTCTGGGGTGCATGTGCAGAACATGCAGGTTTGTTACATAGGTATACACGAGCCATGGAGGTTTGCTGCACCCATCAACCCATCATCTACATTAGGTATTTCTCCTAATGCTGTCCCTCCGCTAGCCCCTCACCCTGGTGTGTGATGTTCCCCTCCCTGTGTCCATGTGTTCTCATTGTTCAACTCCTACTTATGAGTGAGAAAATGCAGTTTCTGGTTTTCTGTTCTGTTAGTTTGCTGAGGATGATGATTCCAGCTTCATCCATGTCCCTGCAAAGGACATGAACTCATCCTTTTTTATGGCTGCTTAGTATTCCATGATATATATGTGCCATATTTTCTTTATCCAGTCTATCATTGATGGGCATTTGGGTTGGTTCCAAGTCTGCTATTGTGAATAGTGCCGCAATAAACATACATGTGCATGTGTCTTTATAGTAGAATGATTTGTAATCCTTTGGGTATATATCCAGTAATGGGATTGCTGGGTCAAATGGTATTTCTGGTTCTAGATCCTTGAAGAATCGCCACACTGTCTTCCACAATGGTTAAACGAATTTACACTCCCACCAACAGTGTAAAAGCATTCCTATTTCTCCATATCCTCTTGGCTAAAATCAAGTGTAGTATCTGTTCTTATCAGTTTAATGGAGCAACTTTTAAAGGGAGTTTCCTTCTAGGTGGACCCGTCACTATGGTGCAGAGAAGCAGGGAGTGACTGGGTGGAACTGCAGGGCTGCTTCAGTGGGCAGGGAGAGTGCATCAGGGGAACCACGCAGAATGCTGGCCTACTCATCTGCCTCTCCATTTCACAGGAGAAGCAGAGAGCTGTTGGTTTGATTGACTTAAATGAATTTTTATTTATTTAATTTATAGTAAGTGCCACGTATTGCTAGGCCTTGCAAAGTCAAGGGTATCAGGAATATAAGAGGACTGAAAACAATATTCCTCATGCTTCCAGAGCAGATGCCTAACTGGGGAGGCAGAGCTCAAGTGTGGTACGCTGAGAAGGCCTAGGATGCAAACACAGGTGGATTTGTTTATTACTAATGCGGCACAGGGAAACTTCTCACAGTGAGAACATATTTTGTCAGTAGGAGGAGTGCCACATAAGATGAAATCAGACTGCACACATGCATGAGTGTTTTCTGTTTAACTTGGGGGTGAAGATGAACTTTCAAAGGGGCCTTAGAGGCAGGTATATTACATCCATATTTTTGAGTATGAAGAAGAAGGGGCAAGCAATACTTAGTGGAAACAAGACAAAATTCAGAGATAAGAGTGCAAGTGGAGTTCAAACATAGTAAGAAGAGAGGTTAATGGTATCTATCTCCCAGCAGGCAGAACACCACCACACTCTTGGGAAATGTTTCCCCAGGCACTGGAGTATGGAGGTGTGCTGCCCCATTAGTAGGGGGTTCTTAGTATTGAGCCAGGCTTTTGCTTGCTTGAGGCCTGATTACTGTAATACTTGGTCTAATTCTTTTCATCTTGGGCCACAGGCTTAGGCATTGCTGAGCAGCTGCTGTGTGTTTTTGTCCCCTAGCAATGGTGAGCACTTTAGCCTTGATATATTGGAGCCTAAAAACATATGGCAACAGCTCTCAATCAGTGTCCTGGAGCTCTCAATCAAGTTGATGTTGTGTTTGGTTGTATTAAAAATGGATTTGGCCGGCACTATGGTTCACACCTGTAATCCCAGCACTTTGGGAGGCCGAGGTGGGTGGGTCATGAGGTCAGGGGATCGAGCCCAGCCTGGCCAACATGGTAAAACCCCGTCTCTACTCAAAATACAAAAATTAGCTGGGTGTGGTGGCGGGCGCCTGTAATCCCAGCTACTTGGGAGGTTGAGGCAGGAGAATCATTTGAACCTGGGAAGTGGAGGTTGTAGTGAGCCGAGATTGTGACATTGCACTCTGGCCTGGGCAACAGGGCGGGACTCCATCTCAAAACAAAATAAATAAATAAAAAAGGATTTAAGGATAGTTTTCATGGCATCCTTTCCCCATAATTGCAGATATTAAATGCAGTCTAAGAACAAGTGTTAAAACATCCTCAGAGACAGTTTAGTAATGAAACACCCAAGTCTTTCTGACATTAATAGGCTTTAGTGGGATTAGCTTAGTAATAGTTACATAATGTGTGATTCGTGGCAATGAAAATGCTAAAAGGGCCAATTATTGCATCATAATGGACACACCTTTAACATAAAGATACATTTGTCATTTTCTGGTGTTCATCTATATTTAAATGAAGGATACGAATCATCATTGTAATGGCAACTTTAGCTGTCAGGGATCCTGTTGCATCTCTGCCTCAGCCAGTCTGTGCACAGATCATGGAGCACCAGGGCCGTGGAGCATGTGGGCTATGGAATCGGGTTGCCTATTTTCATCTTGACTCCATCACTTGCTGGGCAACCTTGAGTAAGTGGCTTAACCATTTTCTGAGCCTCAATTTCTTCACCTATAAAGTGGGGGTCATACTAGTGTGTCCCTGTAATTATGGGGATTAATGGAGATAACATGTAAATCACACATAGCAATGTTAGGCATAAAGTAAGTGCCTAAGGAGTATCAGTTTCTTTAGTGTTGGATTTGTTGCCATCTTGAGCTCCATGTATCCAGAATTTAAAATGGAGATGATTCTTCCCAGCAATGTTTTAAAACTTGTAGAGCTGAGTTCTTCTAGGAAGACAGAGTAAAAGGACACCATTTCAGAAGAATTACTGGATCTCAGGAACCTAGGGCCTAAGCTGGTCATGGCCTCTGTCTATTTCTGCTGTCTAACACGCATTCCAGTTGTGTCCAAGTTTTCTTCCTCCAGCTCCAGGAACATCCACATATTAGGAGGCCTAAATTGAATTGCCATCATTATTTTGCCAAGGCCACCACTCCAACTCAAAATTCATTAGTACCAAGGGCCTTAGTCTGAAAATCTGACATGAATCTTTTTGGTAAAAGAGAATCTTTGAGATGTTTTCTTTGATGGCCTCAGGCTGGGGCAGTAACATGTGTCTAAGTCCTCCTCAGTTCGAGGTGGGCCAAATATAAGAAACTTGTGGATGTCGGCCAGACTGAAGTGAGGATTATTCTGGGTAATCCTGATCATGGGGTCACATCCCATTCCTTTCACCATTGGAGTTTAGCAGACGTCTACATTTGGGTAGAGTTTCATTCTCACTACACAGTGGACAGCTCTTCTGTCTGCCCACAGGCAGACTTTGCTGGTTCTGAATGCTTGAAAGGTTTGACTTTGCAGTCTGCTTCTGCTGAGGATTTCCTACTCCTGAGCCCTAGAACACTCAGATGTTAAGATGCCAGAAAGATGAGGAGGAAACAATAAAGAAAACTGAGAAGCAACCAGTCAAAGGAGGAAGATAAAACCCTAGGAGAGTGTAGGATCCCGGAGGCCAAGGGAAAAAAGTGTTTTGAGAATCAGAGAGGGGTCAAGGACATCAAATGCTGCTAATGGATAAAGTAAGAATGAAAACTAAACATCATTCGTTGTTGGCAATATTGATTATATTAGTTTGGTGCATTAGTTTTATTCTCCCTTTAATTATAAAATCTCCATGGCATTAATTATTATGCATTTTTTTTTTTTTTTGCAAACCAAGAAGCTAAGATTCAGGATATATAAACTCTCCAGATTCACAAAGATGGGGAAAAGTCGCAGAATTGAGGTCTGCACTCAGGTTTTCTGACCATGATTTTCATTATCTCTGATACCAGATATTTATACTTTGGTTTAACTTTAAATCATAGATTTCCTTTTCCTAGGAAATAACATTTTAAGACTCATTATACATTGTGGATATAAGATTTTGTTCAACTTTTAAACTCATAAGGATCAGGAATCTGATGGAGATAGTATTTTTAGAAAATTCCTACCCTTGCTGGGAATCAAGCTAGGCCTGTGCATGACCACCTTCAACATTTGGCCCTTCTAAGAATCTCTGGATATTTTGTGGAAAGCAGAATGGGAAGAGAAAAACATGAAAAGTAGAGACCTGATATGTCCTCAAGCATAGTCCTCTCCCAGATCATGTTTAGCTAGCTTCCCCTGAAGAGACTTCTGAGCAAGTCAACATGTATCGGCCAGGGTCATTCAGCGTTCTGGGCAATGGCACAGGCATTAATTCTGGGACAGATTAACTCAAAGATTATTGAAGAAACAAGACCTAGGTATAGAATCAGATTCTATTGTTTCTATTTTGCTGTAAGAAAGCACTTGTATGTAGACTATATCAGGATTACCTCAATTCTATCCACTGCTCACTTAGTTTAAGATTATTTTAAGTATCTTTAAAGAGTAGTGTACATGCAAAGAGTTTAGGTGAGAATCTGTGTACCTCATTAAAGTACTGGAATTTGGACACTAGTATCAAGTGGTTCTTTTGTAGCTCAGTGAATGACATCATAAAAATGGAACATTCAAATGAGAATGTCCAAGGACCTGCTGACTTCACTGCTGAATTCTACCAAATATTTAAAGAAGAACTCATATTTTCCAAAAAACCAAAGAGGAAGGAATACTTCCAAACTCTTTTTACAAGGCAAGCATTACCCTGATAACAAAACTAGACAAGGACACTGCAAGAAGAGAAAATTATAGTCCAGTATGCTTCAAGAACATAGATGCAAAAATCTTCAACAAAGTACCAGCAAACCAAATTCAGTAGCACATTAGAAAGACCATTCACCATGATTACATGGGATTTATCCGTAGGGTGCAAGGATGGCTCAACATATGCAAATCAATAAATGTTATACACCATATTAACAGAAGGGATAAAAACCATATGATCATCTCAATAGTTTCAGAAAAAGCATTTGACAAAATGCAACATTTTTTCCTGATTAAAAACTCTCAACAGATTCGGTATAGAAGAAATGTACCTCAACACAATGAAGCCCATATACTGCAAACCCACAGCTAACATCCAACTCAGTGGACTCAGTGGTGAAAAGTTCAGAGCTTTTTCCTTTAATATCAGGTTCAAGACCAGGATGCCCACTCTCATCACTTCTATGTAACATAGTACTGGAATTTCTAGCCAGAGCAATTAGACAAGGGAAAGAAGGAAAAGGTATCCAAATTAAAAAGGAAAAAGTTCATTGTCTCTGTTTGCAGACATGATCTCATATTTAGAAAATCTAAAGATTTCAGCAAATATCTATTAGAACTAATAAGTGAATTCAGTAAAGTTGCAGAATACAAAAATCAATACACGAAAATCAGTAGCATTTCCATATACTTACAAAAAATTATGTAAAAGGGAAATCAAGAAAATAATCCCATACGTAATAGCTATAAAAATATTTAGGATTAAATTTAAAGAGGTGAAAGATTTGTACACTGAAAACTATAAAACATTGATGAAAAAAGTTGAAGACACAAATAAATAGAAAGATATTCTGTGTTCATGGACCCAAAGAATTGATATTGTCAAAACGTCCATACTACCCAAAGTGATCTACAGATTGAATGCAATCTCTATGAAGTTGTGAATAACATTTTTCACGTCAGTAGAAAAAAATCCTAAAATTCATATAGAACCACAAAAGACCCTGAATAGCCAAAGCAATCTTGAGCAAAAAGAACAAAGCTGTAGACATCACACTATCTGACTTCAAAATCTACTACAAAGCTATAGTAACTAAAACAGCATGGTGCTGTCATAAAAGCAGACACATAGACCAATAGAACAGAACAGAGATCCCAGAAATAAATCATACATTCATGGTCAATTGATTTTTGACAAAGATGCCAAGAACACACAATGGGGAGAGAAGACTTTGCTAAGTTGTGCTCGGAAAACTGGATATTCACATGCAGAAGAATAAAATTAGACCCCCATCTTACGTCAGACAAAAATCTACTCAAAATGGATTAAAAACTTAAACATAAGACCTGAAAATGTAAAACTACTAGAAAAAAACATAGGAGGAAACCTTCATGACATTGGTCTGGGCAATTATTTTTTAGATATGAATTCAAAGCATAGGCAACAAAAGCAAAACTAGACACATGACATTATATCAAACTAAAAAGCTTCTACACAGGAAAGGAAACAACGGAGTGAAGGAACAATCTACAGAATGGGAGAAAATATTTGCAAAGTATACATCTAATGAGGGGTAATATCCAAAATATATAAGGACCTCAACTCAATAGCAAGAACACAAATAACTTGATTCACAAGTGGACAAAGGACCTGAGTAGACATTTCTCAAAAGAAGACATACAAATGGCCATCAGACATATGAAAAGGTGCTCAACATCACTAATCATCAGAGAAATGCAAATTAAAAGCACAATAAGATATCATCTCAGACCTATTAGAATGGTTATTATCAAAAAGACAAAAAATAACAACTGTTGGTGAGGATGTAGGGAAAAAGGGACCCTTGCACACTGTTATTGGGAATGTAAATTAGTATAGCCATAATGGAAAATAGTACAGAATTTCCTCAAAAAATTAAAAATGGGATTACCATATGATCCAGCAATCCCACAACTGGGTATATATCCAAAGGAAATGAAATAAGTATGTTGAAGAGATATCTGCATGCTCACGTTTATTGCAGCATTAGTCCCAATAGCCAAGCTATGAAATCAACCTAAATGTCTAAATGCATCAATGGATTAATGGATAAAGAAAATGTGGTATATATACACAAGGAAATACTATTCAGCCTGAAAAAATAAGAATATCCTGCCATTTACAATGGTACAGATGGACGTGGAGGACATTATGTTAAGTGAAATAAGCCAGACATGGAAAGACAAATACCATATGATCTCACTTATACGTGGAATCTAAAAACTTTGAACTTATGGAAGTAGAGAGTACAGTGATGGTTACCAAGGTCTAGAGGATGGGGGCAAAGAGAAGATACTCGTGAAAGGGTGCAACATTTCACTTATGAGAATAAATCCAAGAGATCTGTTGTACAACATACACTGGAAAATTACTAAGAGAGTAGACTTTAAGTATTCTCAGCCCCTAAGAATGATAAGCATGTGAGGCAATGCATATGATAATTAGCTTGATGTAGCCATTCCGCAATGTATACATATTTCAAAATATGTTGTATACCATAAATATATTCAGTTTTTATTTTTTAATTAAAAAATTTTAAAAATTGAGACTGTACTCATGGCTTTGGAACAATGTGAATAAGGTTTCTTTGTTAAGGGACTAATGAATATTTTTGTTTATGGGCCCAGATGGTTAGGTGGACTGAGGAATGCCATGAAAACAAAATACTTGAGGAGAACTGAGAGCACAAGGGAGATTGATGTGGCTGACCCGTTGTTGTCCTTTGCTTTAGTCCAACGTAGAGATTTTCATTACTTATTTTTCACACTGAGAAAGACAACCTACAGTGATATTAGAGATGTAGCGACGGTGCAAAATTGCTGGAGAAAATAACCTGAAGACAACTGGAATATTACTTGCTTCTCACAGATATCAAATTCACATTTACCCACCAAGTAATTTCAGATCAGATGTCTTTTTTCTGCATTTCCTTTGCTTTTCTACAGCCACAAAAGACAGCTGTCATCATGAGCTTCATCAAACCTGAAAAAAGTCACTACAAATTTGGCATCATTGACATCAACAGTAACTGGTAGGCTACTCAAGATGGAAAATACTCTCTTAAACTTTAACTTTATTTTGAGACATAAGGTAGTGGAATTGTTGAATTGTAAAATGCTAACAAACAGAATTTATTAAAAACCCAAGGTTAATTAAAACAACCCTAGTCATGAGCCATTTCTAAGTTTTACAGGGCTGTTTTGAATAGTTTAAAAGTAGAGACTGGTGCTAAGTCAAAGTACTCGGTCCATTTGGATCCCTATGAACGTCCAAGACAACCACAAAAATGCTGAGAAGAGTCCACAGCTTTGCATTCAGAGCCTCCATGACTGTGCCCATTGTTTGTGAATGTGGGTGGAAACTAGAGCCCAAACCTCAGAGAATAAAACCTGCCTGATACAAAAAGTACCATGAGTAGATTCTGGAATGGCAGTGACCCAAACAAATTGGAGAGGATTGAGGAGACTCCAGGATACATATAAAGTTCAAGGATGGATGTTAGGTAGCTTTATTCGTTAGGGCTTGATGAATTGGCATCGTGTGGGTGGGGCAGGATGTAAAGTCTTCAGTTCAAATGAAATGAGGAATTTATCTGTGATCCTGCCATCAAGTAACTGCACATCATCTTGGCTCACTCTGAATCTCTCTGTGGTTCTGTTTTCTTATGGGTAAAATGCGGGGAAAGGGATCGTCACTGCCTCTCCCAGAATTAATGAGGTGATATTCACAAAGAGCATTGTACTCTTAGGAAGGAATGCTCTGTGGCAGGATATTATAGGGCAGTAACATCAAGCTTGTTTAAAACGTGTGCCTGCTGTTACCACGTGGGTGCTATGGCTCAGCAGTCTTGTATATCAAATATAAACCAATGCATATGGAACTGTTTAAGGATAACAGATGATGAGCTGAATAAATGAAATAGTTTATTTTATACTAAAGGTAGTTCATGCTTAAAAAATGCCTTGTGGCTGCCATTTCATCTTCAATACAGTAAAGACATATTTGAGCAATCCCATTTAGATAATCACTGGCCATTGATGGCAGAAATTAGAAATGCAGAAAAAGATTGGGTCAGTGAGTCTGTTTCCTGGGAGACAGCAGGGAGGAAGCAATTTCAGCAACGATGCTGGGATACTCATGCTGTGTGTTAAGCCACCTTCACAAACTTGCCTCCGTGACTGTGGCTGTGATACATGCCCAGACAGAACTCGGGATTGGCTACCCCTGGACTCACTCTTCACAGTTGCCTAGAATCTTTTATACCAGGACCACGTCAGAAACCTCTGGGATCCATAAGTAAATAGCAAGGCTCTGCACTCAGAGTGGCACCTGCAGATTTTCCACTTTGCTTTTGCAAGTTATTCAGACACAGCATTTCCATTCATCAGGAAAATAAGCCAACTGCCTCCTAAAGAGCATCTTTTCCTATATTTAGGGGTTCTGGGGTCCACTTGCTGAAATCAGATAACTTCACTACCTTAACTTAAATTCTCCAGTGGATTCCCATTACACTTAGGACAAAGATCTCATCTCTTTACCACAGCTCACTTCTAACCTCTTGGACTAGCGATGCCCCTTGTTTGCCATGCTCTAGGTGTAGTTTCAGACTCAGTTCTACCCCAAGCCTTGGCTCTTGCTGGTCTTGCTGGCTAAAGTGCTCTGCCCCAAATCTCCAAGTGCTGGTAACCTCATGTGCACCTCCAACGTCACTTACTCGAGTCCTTCCCTGATCATCTGATCTAAAGTCCTCTTCCCTACCTACTCTTCATATATCATCTTATTTTATTGTGTTTTTGCACTCACACTAACTGTAATTATCTTGCATATTTTTCCTTGGTTATTATTTCCTCCTCATGAAAGTGGAGAGCTTGACTGTCTTCATACTTTTGGGGCTCTTGTGTCTGGAAGAGCACCTGGAACATAGTAGATTCTAAGTATGATTTCAGTGGATGAACTAATGGACAATAATTCACAATTTGGACTTCCAAATTCTGTCTGGGATTTTTAGTACTAGTAGCTGTGACTAATTCTACGTAGTGATATGTTTGCTGGGAGGAAGTCTTTCGTCTAATGTGCAGTAAAAGTAGTCTAGAATTATTCCATTCTTTATGACTTAGCTTTAAGGGCAAGTGAAATTCTAGAATTGCAAAATGCTAACAAACAGAATTTATTAAAAACCCAAGGTTGATTAATACAACCCTAGCCATGAGCCATTTCTAAGTTTTACTGGGCTGTTTTGAATAGTTTAAAAGTAGAGACTGGTGCTAAGTCAAAGTACCCGGTCCATTTGGATCCCTATGAATGTCCAAGACAACCACAAAAATGCTGAGAAGAGTCCACAGCTTTGCATTCAGAGCCTCCATGACTGTGCCTATTGTTTGTGAATGTGGGTGGAAACTAGAGCCCAAACCTCAGAGAATAAAACCTGCCTGATACAGAAGGTACCATGAGTAGATTCTGGAATGGCAGTGACCCAGACAAATTCTAGAGGATTGAGAAGACTCCAGTTTACATACAAAGTTCAAGGATGGATGTTAGGTAGCTTATTCTTTAGTGCTTGATTATGTTAATCATCATCAAACAAGATGATATATGTTGGTCATCATCAAAAGCTAACAAACAAGCTTCCTTATAATTGTCATCTTATTGTGTTGAATCACTCCAAAAATAGCTCTAATACACTAATTAGTGCAGACTATGGGATCCAGAGGAACAGCTATTTTTGGAGTGATTCAACACAGAAAGATTTCTTACTAAATTACTCTTCATTTTCTAGATATATAGAGGGTGGCACAAGAATCCAGAGATTCAATCTCAGTTCTCATCCTTATTAACAGAATGTTTGAAAGAAGATCAACCTTTCTGACTTTGTAGTGTCATATATTACCTGCCCGATCTATATCTAAATGATGTTATGAGGATCAGGTGAAATATGTGGCTGAAAAGTCTCTGAAGCCTTCAAAGTGCTATTTGGATGTAAAATATCAGTTTATACATGAACATCTAGAATGATATATCTGTTGATTCCCGTATTTCTTACCAGATGATATATTTTATTCCTTGTATCTGCAGTTCCCAGTGTAGTAGGTATTTAATGCATTATTGAATGAATGAATACTATTATGATTTCTTTTTTTCTCTTGGCCAACTTCTGTCTCCTCATTGTAAGCATTATTAGCTTTGTATTTATTTTTCACTCTCTTTTATAAACTTGGCTATTAAAGAGAACAATTTCATAGAGTTCATTTCAGTGTGATTTTCTTTTATTTTGGTCACTGCATATGGTCTGGACGTGGGTCTTCAGCATCGCAGGGCATGGGATGAGGGTGAGAGAGAGAGCGAGAGAGAGAATGCATTTGTTCAATAAATAGAGTGAAGGGTAAGGATCACACTGACTGTGGCCCATATCCTTCTGGGGTGTGGACTTGGGCATATTTGAGACTTTTTACTATTAATACTAATCACAACCCCAGCCCACTCTAATCCATGTGCCATGACCATTGGTGAAACTCTGAAGTCAAGACCTTAGTGAATCATGTCCTAGTTTGTTGGGCAATACCTTTATTTTTGGATTTGGGTTATTTGTAGATTGCCCTTTTTTGGTATAAATGAGCAGTACTGTTTATTTCCATTTTGCAATAAAAAGCTACTGGCTATTTAGCCAGAAAGCAAATATTTTCACTCTGAATTGCTTTCTGGACATTTTTTCCAACAGTGTTTGATTTGAAGCTGTGAAACACATTACTCCCCTTCCCTCCTCCCATCCCCTGCCCCTGCCATTTCCTCTTAGGTGGATCAAAACCAGTGCTTCAGAAAATAAAGCCAGTATTCTTTGATTGCTCCTTTACCATATGAAAGCATCAGAGAGGCTGAAATAAATGCCTGTTTGGTCCCCAAACACTGCCATCCAGGAAAATCTGCCAGCCAACCAGGTGTTCCAGAATATTTTGCCTGAGGGCCAGCCTGCCCAGGAACTGGCATTGAAATATGTCTGGGCTTTGGTATTTTCTGTGCAGCTTAAAGTGCTACCTTTGGGCACATTTATTGGGATGCATAAGAAATAGTGTACAATCTGCGTAGTGATAAAGTTTTGTGTGTCTTAGACATGATCTCCAGTTGTAGAATATTTCTTTTACAGACCTTTGGATCCCTCAGTTTCTTTTTTAAAGTTAATTTTGTATTTTTCCACCTGAATGTCTTCTCCACTCTCCATTTATTTAGCTAAATTTTTAAATCTTGTTTGTTTCCTTATCCACGGAAAACTTTACCCCCAAACCTTTACCCTTTACACAGTAACATACCTATCCACTCACATACACGCACACCACCACTCACCCACCAACACACCAAAACAAATTGTAAAATCTTAAACTTAAAAGTTTAATTTCATTTCCAGCTGTAATTTACTATCAGTAGCCTGGTTGTCCTTTATTTTAGTCATTTCCAGCCCTGCCTGGCTAAACTCAAGTCGCTCAACTCCCGATTGACTCATAGTCTAGGTATTTGGTAGGAAGATTTTAATCTTTCTTTTTCATGTTGGTGACATTTCCTAGTTGTGCTCTGCCATTCCTTAGGTAGCTGATAATGGGGCTTTTTTCTTTTTAATAATAGCAAATAAGAACAGTATAATTAAAAAAAGAATGAAAGAAAAATAGTAATTTCAGAAAGAACCAGTATGAACATAGCAATGAATTGCAAATTTGTAAAAATAACTTGGGTATTAATACATCAGATTCCTGAAAAGTGAGTGAATGTTTTCTTCTCATTTTTTCCCAGTGTCTTCTAAGTAGAAGATGAAGGATGCTTTGCAGGTGACTAAAATGCACTGCCTTGTTATTACAGGGAGCGGACTCAAACCTTTCAAATATTTTGAGTGGTTGCAAAAAAGAAACATAAAACAATTCTATTTTCTGAGTTTTAAAAATGTCTGAACCCCCGGAAGACCCAGCCAGACCAAATCTGCTTTTTCTCCTGGATCCATAATGTACAGTGGTAAATTAAAGGCTTCGAGAAGCTCTGTAGTAAAGAACTCTGTTTAACTTGATGTTTTACACATTCATTAGACCATGAGATTTCTCTTCTTGTAGAATAAGAATTAACATCTCATAGAAAATTTCCAGAGACCACAGTTAAAGAAGGGTTCTCTGAAGCCTTTTAAAAGCAGAGAGTAGGCAGCCTGAGGTACCAGCTCTGCAGTGTGATCAGCAGAGGAAGACAGAATTGGGAGAAGCAGCAGAGGTCTATGGCTTCTAACTGGAACCTAACGATAAAAGCACAAGAGATGCTGAGTGGTGAGCTTCTGCCCACAGAGGGGACAAGATTGAGGGAGAGGAAAGGGGCTGAGATGTCCCATGTGACCCGAGCAGGCATGCAATAAGCTCATCCCTCAGTTAAGCCAGGTTTTTCCAACTTTGTTGGATATTTGAATCATAGTTGTTTTGTTCTGCCATAAAGACAATTGACTGAGTTTTGATTTCCCAATGTATATGGGGGGAAAAGTAACCTTCCTGATTCATTAATTCAGTAATTACTCAGTATATCTCTGGTGAGTATTCATAATCGTATTATTGTGAATAGGTTTGAATAATCTGTCTTGTTTTCAATGGAAGTTACATCAATTAGGTTTCCTACAAATTACACCCCCCCACCCTCTGCTTCCCCAACTCACACACATATCTGTTTCTCATTCTGTGGTGACACATAATGAAAGCTTATTGAGAACCTGGTCTGTGTAAGACAGCTGCCCTGCAGATGTTCCAGAATTGTATTAAATGCTCTACACATTAATGTTGACTTACAGGAGTCTGAAGTTTTCACCCCAATCTCAAGCACTTTAACTCTTCATTCCTCTTTGATTTACTTTCAAACTGAATGATTAAGGAACAATATGGAAACCACATGTAAAATGCCCAGTGAGTTTTCTTTTTTTTTTTTATGTATAAAAACAATGGAGAAAGCCAATGTAGAAATACCGAGGCCAACCAGTGGTTTACTTTGATGCTTACCAGGGAACACTAGGGAAATTTGCCAGTACATGGATCCTGTTTGGAAGAATCAGATCAAAGGAAGAAATATAGAGTGTCAGACCCTGGCACCTCCCAGATTTGTATGTTCAAAGTGCAGTGTCTAAAGCAATTTTCATTCCTTGTCCATGTTGCATTGTGTGTCACTCTTCTCTTTTAAAAAGTCCTCAAAATGAAAAGACATATGCTCATCATGAACAAAGATGCAACAGAAGTGGAATCCTCAGGTAGCCTTGGATTTACATTTTATTTGGGGATTTATTGACCTTCGGAAAGGTTGAAATCCCAGATAGTAATGTATTTCATGTCCTTCACCCTTTCTAAGAATATCCTCAATTTCATTTCATTTTTAATTATTATTTTGTGTTAATTTGCAAGAGCCCCTGAAGAAATAATTATTCATATAATTAGAGTCTATATAAATAGAGTTTATATATAGGCAGAGTCTATAACTCAGCTCTTCTCGGAGGCAATGAAAGAAAGGTTAAAAGGAACTCTGGAGAGACTATGAAAAACGGACTGATATACAAGTGGCCTAGGCTTTGTAGCTGCTGAGATGTCATAGCTCGTGGGATGATACAGGGATTTATGAAAAGCCTGTGATCTTCTGAAGTTCCAGATGGAGGTGTGGAGTGTTGTTGGTGGCAACATTTCAGAGAGGGTGCTTGACATTTGTACTTCTACCTCTAAACTTGGCAAAGAGCTTGAGTATGATTAAGACAGAGAAAAAGGTCTGTACCTTCATCATCTATGGTTTTCTGCTCTTATCACAGACCCTAAACTTATAAACGAGTAGAGCCACCTCATGTCACCTTCAGTTGCCTTCTGCTTCTGCTCCTAAAAGAATCTGGGAGGCACTTCTAAGTCTGGTAAAAAGGGTGGATGGTACATAAGCTTCTCACTTTGTATCTTATAATAACATTCCTCAGGCTTTCTGAAAGGCCAACACCTTGAAAAAGTATGTCAAATTGCTTAGTGTTTTGAATGTTTTAAATGTTAGAGGCAGCTTTGCTTGGTTCCGATGGTACATTTAGCATTTAATTGGAAACCAATTTCCCTCCTTATTTTCTTGAAGGAGATTTGGTCCTAGACAACTGTACTGCAGAACTGGGGGGACTTTCAAAAAGGAAACATACTCCCAAGATTTTGTTTCTACTCAAATACCAGAGCAAAGCTCTGACCTCATACAAATCAGTTGAGACAAGCCCATTTCTGGCTGTGTATTTGGATCCCAGAATATTATTTCCCCTTGCATTTCATGATTCCACCCCTCCAGATTTGGAGTCATTCACTGTATGATATTTGTGGTGACATCTTAGACTTCAGTTTCCGTAATGAATGCACCTGAGTTCCAGCACTAATTTTCTCTTCCCTGGGAAAAACAAAAAACACAAAACCATTTGTATGGCCCCCTGAGTTGTCACTTCATCAATAAGCGAGGCTCTGTGCTTTGGGATAGTTCAACAAATAGTTTTGCCACTGACCACAGATTTGGATGAAATGATCCTTTACTGCAGACAGCACAGGAGTGATCCAAATCAGGACATATGGGGAATGGTTTCTCTTGCCATGTGGCTTTTGCATAGGATCATATAACTACCAGGCCAACAGACCCACTCATTAACCCCATCAACTGCAAATAGAGTAAGTCTCAGGAAAAAATAGCTAAATTCAAACTACACAAATGGCTTCTGTTTTCTCTTGTCATTACATCCTTGGATCTTAGGCATTACATTAAAATTGATTGGGTTTTTTTTTTTTTGGTCAAAAACCTCCTCAGATCTTTTCACTTTAAAATTTTCCAAAGCCTCCTTACATGTCTATGGTTTTTGTTTAAGAATTTAGAAAACAATGAACAAAAACCTTTCTCCCCACCCAGTTCAAACTTTTCATTTTGTTAAGCTTGTAAGTGTTATTACCTTTTTCATAAGGGTTCATTTAAATTAAGCCTCAATGATTTGGAGTGAAATTAATTAATAACTAATATAAATGTATTAAAGATCATGTCTATATATAAATCTATTTGACTGTTTTGACTACATGAAACCTACTTAGTAAATTGGAACTCACTGAATAACCAGTTATTTGAGGATGTATATCTTGTTGAGTGTTTGGGTGATATCTCTCCTTTTCTGTTGGGTGAAACCTCTACTTTTCTTTTAGGTTCCACAAATAAATGAACATAGCACTGAGAGGGAAATGCAACTGAGAATAGTTACATATTTTGTTCAATTACTAAGAAACATGTCATTGTGAGACTAGTGCTGTACTCAGGTGTCATTTGCATTTTCTTTTCTTCAGAAGGCCTAACACATTACTCTGGTGGATATTCTACTCATTAATACTCCATTCCATTTGGTATTTGAGTCCTTTGAAATTCAATTTCATTTTGTGACAATGCTGACTTACTGGGGCAGCCGACAGTATGAGAAGAATGAATTGTGTACATAATGTTTGATTTGTACCTTCATGTATTATAATATGTCAATGTATTGACAAGTGGTAAGAAACCAGAGCCAGTGGGGAAGATTAGTGGGAAGATGTTGCCTGCTGCTGCCTGTGTAAATTCTCGCACAAGTGGCCCTTGTACCTAGCAATTTTAA
Source organism: Pan paniscus (assembly GCF_029289425.2). Classification (NCBI taxonomy): domain Eukaryota; kingdom Metazoa; phylum Chordata; class Mammalia; order Primates; family Hominidae; genus Pan; species Pan paniscus. Next base: position 28,539,028 of record NC_073265.2, on the reverse strand, counting down.
GTGATGTTTCATTTGTGATTGTGGAAAACCAGAAGGAGCATAGCAACAGCTTCTTTTTCACTTGCTCTTTCCTTGGGAAATTCTAGAAGAAAGGGACAGGAGAGCATGCTGATTTTAAAGAGGGAAAGTTTTTAGTCTTTCAGCACCTCAAGAATCAACCTGTAGTCTGTCTTCTGTACCCTAAAATGTCTTAGCACCCATGTGCTTAATGATACTGAGTTACAAAAGTTAAAGTCAGGCCTGGCATAAATGTACATTCATCCTTTCTTGGATTGTAAGACTTTTGGGGACAGGATTTGTGTTTTATTTTTTCTGAATCCTGCAGAGTGTTTAATAGTAAAATAATGAATATAATAGTAATACTGGCAGCTAACAATTGTTGAGTGTTCACTATAAACCAAGCAATATATTAGGCACTTTATATACGTTATCTTGTTTAATCTTGATTATAATTCTAGTGTTGTTATTATTAACACCTTATAGATAAAGGAATTGAGGCTTAAAGTTTGCATAACTTGCCCAGGGTCATGCAGCTGGTGTAGTGGGTTGAATAGATTCCCGTAAGGTATGTGCAAGTCCTAATCCTTGGTACCCGTGAATCTGACCTCATTTGGAAATAGGGTCATTGTTGATATAATTAAGTTAAGAATCTTGAGATGAGATTATCTTGGATTTAGGGTGGGCCCTAAATCCGATGATTGGTCTCCTTTTGAAAGAAAAGAAGGGAGATTTGAGACACATGCAGAGAAGAACCCCATGTGAAGATGAAGACAGATTAGAACGATGCATCTACCAGAGAAGGAATGCCAAAATTGCTGACTACCACCCCAAACTGGGAGACAGGCATTGAACAAATTATCCCTCAGAGGCTTCAGAAGCAACCAGCCCTTCTAACACCTTGATTTCAGACTTCTGGCCTCCAAAACTGTGAGAAAGTTAACTTATTGTTTTTAAGCCACTTAGTTTGTAATAATTTGGTCCAATAGCTGTAGAAAACCAATATAGCTAGGAAGTGATGGAATGTACGCTCCATTATTGGAAACATGGCCCCACTGCCTATGTTTTCAGCTCTAGTCTTTATATGCTGTCAGTATTGATTAGGCTAATGTTATGTTTATAATATTTAATAAATAGTGCTGGATTTTTTTTTTTTTTTTTTTGAGATGGAGTCTTGCTCTTGTTGCCCAGGCTTGAGTGCAGTGGCGTGATCTCAGCTCACTGCAACCTCCGCCTCCCATGTTCAAGGGATTCTCCTGCTTCAGCCTTTCGGGTAGCTGGGATTACAGGCACATGCCACCTTGCCTGGATAATTTTTTGTATTTTTAGTAGAGACAGGGTTTCTCCATGTTGGCCAGGCTGGTCTCGAACCCCTGACCTCAGGTGGTCCACCCGCCTTGACCTCCCAAAGTGCTGGGATTATAGGCGTGAGCCACTACACCCAGCCTAGTGCTGGATTTAAGTTTTTTGAAAGAATACAGATGAATAAATTTTGATTCTTCTCATTTCTTTGGAAAAATGTTAGTGCAAGAATGCATGTAAAGTAAGAATAGCAGTATTTTTTGGTGATAGCCATTTGGAACAACTATGGGCATGCTCCCAGAAAATTTCCCCTTAGTTCACATATGTAGCAGACAATTATAATCCCCAATATTTAGTATTTTAAGTTCATTGATCAGGTGTTTGCTAAAAACCTCCTAAAATGATAAGGCCATCCTGAAGCCCACTAGGCCCAGTTAGTCCATTGGTGCAGTCTCTACCCAGGAAGCTCCCCAAAATATCTGTCTAGGAGCATCCCTCCCACAGAGAGCTTATTATTACTTTTTTTTTGGTGGAGATGATTATCTTAGTTTAGAAGCCCCTCATTTTAACTGGGCCTACAGTTTACTCTGCAGAAATACAAAGGGGTGGAGTAAGTTAATGTTGAAGTGAATGTGGAGAGCGAAGACAGAGGAAGGAATCTTAGATATTTCCCACAACTGGAAGACAAGTGTGAGAGGAGAAATCATTGCCCGGAAAATCACTAAAAGAGAAATATAACATTCTGCTTGTGGTACATGTATAACTAAAATACTTGGCACTTTTCTGTAATCAATGATTACTCTAAAAAAAGTAGATTTTTTAAAAGGTAGTTCTTATTTTTAATTAAGAGAACCAGTCCTGACAAATTCACAGCTAAATTCCCCTGGATGTACAAAGAAGAGTTGGTACCATCCCTACCAAAACTATTCAAAAAACAAATTGAGGAGGAGGGACTCCTCCCTAACTAATTCTATGAGGCCAGCATCATCCTGATACCAAACCTGGCAGAGACACAGCGAAAAAAGAAAACTTCAGACCAATATCATTGATGAACATTGATGTAAAAATCCTCAATGAATACTGGCAAACTGAATCCAGCGGCACATCAAAAGCTAATCCACCATGATCAAGTAGGCTTTATCCCCAAGATGCAAGGTTGGTTCAACATATGCAAATCAATAAATGTGATTTGTCACATAAACAGAACTAAAGACAAAAACCTCATGATTATTTTAATAGATGCAGAAAAGGCTTTCAATAAAATTCAACATCCCTTCATGTTAAAACCTCTCAATAAAGTTGGTAGTGAAGGAAAATACCTCAAAATAATGAGCCATCTGTGAGAAACCCATAGCTACCATCATACTGAATGGGCGAAAGCTGGAAGCATTCCCTTGAAAACTGGCACTATACCAGGATGACCTCTCTCACCACTCCTATTCAATGTAGTATTGGAAGTCCTGACCAGAACAATCAGGCAAGAAAAAGAAAGAAAGCACATCCAAATAGGAAGACAGGAAGTCAAAGTATCCATGTTTGCAGGCAACATGATTCTATATCTAGAAAACTCCATAGTCTTGGCCCAACACCAACTTCAGCAAAGTTTCAGTATACAAAATCAATGTACAAAAATCACTAGCATTCCTATACACCAAAAACAGCCAACCTGAGAGCCAAATCAGGGATGCTATCCCATTCACAATTGCTTCAAAAAGAAAAAAAAAATATCTAGGGATACAGCTAACCAGAGAGGTGAAAGAGCTGTACAATAAAAAGGAATGCTGAGGCAGGTGGATCATTTGAGGTCAGGAGTTCAAGACCAGCCTGGCCAACATGGTGGCCCAGTTTCTACTAAAAATAAAAAAATTAGTCGGGCGTGGTGGTGGGTGCCCATAATCCCAGCTACTTGGGAGACTGAGGCAGGAGAATCGCTTGAACCCAGGAGGAGGAGGTTGCGGTGAGCTGAGATTATACCACTGCACTCCAGCCTGGGTGACAGAGTGCGACTCTGTCTCAAAAGAAAAAAAAATAATTACAAAACACTATTTAAAGAAATTAGAGATAACACAAACAAGTGGAGAAACATTCCATGCTGATGGATAGGAAGAATTGATATCATTAAAAGGGCCATTCTGCCCAAAGTAATTTATAGATTTAATGCAATTCCTATCAATCTACCAATGACATTCTTCACAAAACTAGAAAAAAACTATTTAAAAATTCACATGGAACCAAAAAAGAGCCCAAATAACCAAGGCAATCTTAATAAAAAAGAACATCCTGGAAGTATCAACTTCAGTGTTGAATCATACCCAACTTCAAACTATACTACAGGGCTACAGTAACCAAAACAGCATGATAATGGTACAAAGACAGACACATAGACCAATGAAACAGAATAGAGAGCTCAGAAATTAGGCTGCACACTGACAACTATCTGATCTTTTACTAAGCTGACAAAAAGAAGCAATGGAGAAAGGACTTCCTACAAGAAATGGTGCTGGGGTAACTGGCTAGCTATACACAGAAGACTTGAGACTGGACCCCTTCTTTACACCATATACAAAAATCAACTTAAGATGGATTAAAGATTTCAGTGTAAAACCCAAAACTATAAAAACCCTGGAAGACAACATAGTCAATACCATTCTGGATATAGGAATGGGCAAAGATCTTATGACAAGGATACCAAAAGCAATTGCAACTAAAGCAAAAATTGACAAATTGGGTCTAATTAAACTTAAGAACTTCTGCACAGCAAAAGAGACTATCAACAGAGTAAACAGAAAACCTACAGAATGGGAGAACATTTTTGCAAACTATCCATCTGGCGAAGATCTATTATCTAGCATCTGTAAAGAACTTAAATTTACAAGAAAAAAACAACCGAATTAAAAAATGGGCAAAGTACATGAACAGACATTTTTTGAAAGAACAAGTTCTTTTGCAGCCAACAAGTATATGAAAAAAAGCTCAATATCACTGGTCATTAGAGAAATGTAAACCGAAACCACAATACTACCTCACACCAGACAGAATGGCTATTACTAAAAAGTCAAAAAATAACAGATGCTAGTGAGGTTGTGGAGGAAAGGGAACATTTACACATTGTTGCTGGGAAGGTAAATTAGTTCAACCACTGTGGAAAGCACTGTGGTGATTTCTCAAAGAGCTAAAAACAGAACTATCATTTGACCCAGTAATCCCATTACTGGGTATATTCTCAAAGGAATATAAATCATTCTACCATAAAGACACTTGCATGCTTATGTTAAGTGCAGCCCTATTTACACTAGCACATGTATAGCATCAACCTAAATGCTCATCAATGACAGATTGGATAAAGAAATGTGGTACATAAACATATGGAATATTAGGCAGTCATAAAAAAGAATGAGATCATGTTCTTTCCAGGGACATGGATGGAGTTGGAGGCCATTATCCTTAGCAAACTAATGCAGAAACAGAAGACCAAATACTTCACGTTCTTATATGTAATTGGGAGCTAAATGATGACACAAAGAGGGGAACAACAGACACTGGGGCCTACCGGTAGGAGGAGGGAGAGGATCAGGAAAAATAACTTACGGGTGCTAGGCTTAACATCTGGGTGATGAAATAATCTGTAAAACAAACATCCATGACACATGTTTACCTAAGTAACAAACCTGCACATGTACCCCTGGGCCTAAAATAAAAAAAGAACCATTCCTGAAAGGACTTAGAACAGAGGCATGGATCATCCTCCTCAATTTACATTAGATTTGGTTTTGGTAAGAAGCATTCTTGCCTTGTGCTTTTTGTCAACACCGTCCAGTGGCTTGAAACATCAGGCAGAAAAGCCACCAGTAACTAACCCTTGGAGGAAGCTGATATTTTGTCTGAGTAAAAACTGTGAAATTTCATTCTGCTAAAACCAGTGACATTTTAAGGGTGGCATTATTGAAATGGTAGGACATTTGGATAATTTTCCCACTCCAGAGCCATTTCATATCCTTTTCTGTAAAGTGTATTCCTCTTTATAACTCCGTAAGTTTGGCATTACTATTTCTATTTTTCAGATGAGAAATTGAGGTGTGGGGAGGTTAAGTACCTGCCCCAGATCACATGGCTTTCAAAGAACTCCGATCTCTGGGGATATTTCCTAATACTTCCCTAAGTAGATGAGTAGTTGGGAGCTGAGAGCCTCTGCTTCACCCCCTTGGCCATGTGAAGCTAATCTAAGACTGGTGCCATTCCTGACCACTAGCTGTAGAAATGCTTTAAGGGTTGCATGCACTGGTAGACTAAAAGCACAGGGAAGGAAAATGGATTAAATATCCATTTCATTCCAGCACAGTTATATGTGTCTAGTTAGAGAAAATGCCCTGGAGCCGCCAAGGGTTAGTTTTTATTCCTCATCTCCTTGGGGAGGATAAACTAGAAATTTTTTGAAAAAAATACTGTCGACATTGTTAAACTCTAAACCTCCCTCTGCTCATACCAGCAACTTTCCAATAGCTAAATATGAGCAATTTAGGCATAGGTTCATAAGACAAAGTGAATCCACTAATATACAGTTGTCCATTTTCCCAGCTGTTAAGGTGCAGATTTCCAGGAACTAAATTAAAATTGAAGATTGCCAGAAACTATTTCCAACCGTGCCTTGGTGCTTGAGTTTAGCGAGGATGTGGCTAAAGAACTGTAAGAATATTTGTTATCCTAGTAGAGGAATACCTCTTTAGAGACATAGATAAAATACTTTATTGCTTTTAATTACCTTACTTTTTATTATTTTAATAACATTTTATTCAATAAAAAAATGGAGTTATTTTAGATCTACACAAAATGATCTGGCTTTTATAACACATAAAAGCCTAAGAAAGAGAATGAAAGTTACTTGTAATTCCACCATTCAAGGGTAACTACTGGTAGAATTCTGAGGTATATCCATCTAGTTATTTGTAAGTGAATGTGTGTCTGTGTGTGTGTATGTGTGTGTTTGTGAAATCAAGACCATACTATTTTTAAAAATGCCTGTTTTCACTCAGCCATATATTATGAACTATGAGCCATATATTTTGATTTTTCCTACATCACTGTTATTCTATGGCATTATTTTAAGTGGTTTCATAAATTTACTCAATTTATAAATGGTTTTACATTTTTTTGAAATGTAAACAACATGCTATTAATATCTACATATATAGATATAAAAGAAAATGTATCTGATTAATTTTCTTGGAGGAGCTTCTGATTAAAGTACATTTTAAAGGCTTTAGATCCATATTCTCCCCTCCTAGAAGGTAGGAACCATTTTCACTTTTTACCCATAGCAAATTAAAGCCCCATTTCCTTGCATCCTGATCAGAACTTCTTGTTTCAGTCATTGCTAATTTGGTAAGCCAAACATGGTATTTCATTATTTAAATTTTTCTATTACTAGGAGGGATAATAATTCATTTGTTATTCAGTCATTTCTTCATGAGTTGTCTGTTTATTATACTGAGCATATTTTTTGTCTTTATTTTTGTCGTGCCTGTTGCTGACTTCTAAGAGCTGTATAATTAAAGAACTTAACTCTCTTTCCATCATCAGTTTCTTTTTCATTATTCTTTTTGTGAATGCATGTGAAATTTCCATTTGTTTTAAATTTTATTGATGGCACTTTTAACTTTCAGAAGTTATGCTTTTTAGGTAGTCAGATTTAATAATTTTTATAAGTTAATTTTGCCTTTAAATGGTTGCTTACTCAGAATATCCTTCCTCCAAGATCATAAAAGTGTTCATAATATTTTCTACCAGTTTTAAAAAATGTGCTATTGTTATATTTAGTTCTTGAGTATGTCCGGAATTTGATTTGGTGTACATTATGAGGGAGGAAGTTAACATTCTCCCTTGTATTTAGCCTATCACCTAAATAATATACTAGTCTTCAAATGATATTACATAAAACTATCACAAACCATATTTTACATGCACTTGCATTAGTTTAGAACTTTATATTTTGTTCTATTGATCTGTTTATTCCTAGACTTCTACCACAGTATTTCAATTGTTATTGTTTTATAATATGGCTTAATGACTTTAATGAATTCCCTCTGCTTGTTATTACTTTTATCACTCTTATTATTTAAAACTTTTTTCTTGGATACTTTTATAGTTCATTCTCGCAGGAAAATTTTAGAATATTTTGTTAAACATTTTTGAAAAAATATCTCATTGGTATATTATAAGTGCATTTAATATATTACATGAATCTTGGGTAATCTGAGTTCTTTTCAGTATTTAGTCTTCTTATTCAGATGTGCTTTTTACTTGTGAAGTAGCTTTATTCTCTGCAGACATTTTCTGAGGTTATAATTGTTATGTCTTTTTTATTAAATTTTTTTATTTCCATAGGTTATTGGGGAACAGGTAGTGTTTGGTTACAAGAGTAAATTCCTTAGTGGTGATCTGCGAGATTTCGGTGCATATCACCTGAGCAGTATACACTACACCCAAATTGTAGTCTTTTATCCCTCACCCCCTTGCCACCCTTTTCCTCGAGTCCCTAAAGCCATTGTTTCATTCTTATGCCTTTGCATCCTCATAGCTTAGCTCCCACTTATGAGTAAGAACGTAAGGTGTTTGGTTTTCCATTCCTGAGTTACTTCACTTAGATGCTCTCCAATTCCATCCAGGTTGCTGTGAATGCCATTAATTCGTTCCTCTTTATGGCTGAGTAGTATTCCCTTGTGTGTGTGTGTGTGTGTGTGTGTGTATTTATATATATGTGTATATATATGTATATATGTGTATATAGATGTATATATATGTGTATATATGTATACGTATATACACATATGTATATCACAGTTTCTTTATCCACTCATTGATTGATGGGCATTTGGGTTGGTTCCACATTTTTTGCATTTGCGAATTGTGCTGCTATAAACATGCATGTGCAACTAATTCTCCACAGGGTGAAGATGTAAAATGTTCTATATTTATCAATGACTTTTTTTACTATAGTAAATATATTTGTTGCTCTTACTGCCAATTAATCATGGACTCATCATCCAGTAAGATAAATGTTTAAAGGGTGCTTGGGAGTGGGGGTTGTGTAAAGCATTAATAAAAGAAGTAATCTGTGGCTTCACTGATCTATGTTGATCTTCACTTTAGTTTTACTATGGCTATTATATACATGGATTTATACATAATATACTATGAGTATTTTCTAAATTAATTTCTGCCACAATAATTTTTATCTTGTGGTAAACTACTGTTTAGAAAATAGGTATTAATTTCTCCTGTTACTTGGTGGAAATTATAAATACAAGATTTTTCCCTTTAATCCATCCCTTTGCCCTCTGAAACCTCACATTTCTGTAGCCCCTTGTTTTCTTCTTTCCTGGCACTGAATTGCCCTCTAAAGGGATATTCAGAACATAATGTTGTGTGCCCTGTATACTGTCCATAAGTCATTCTCTCCTGAATGATTTGCTTGGATGAAAGGTGCAACTGTTATGTTACCACCTGACTTCTTAAAGGGGAAGGGACCTTTATCCTTTCAATAATTGCAAATACTTCTAACAAAATAAACAGGTAACAAAGTGAAACTTGCTTTTCATGTATTCTCTAGGATTTCAGAAAAATATAACATTAACAAAGTTTATAGGGTAACAGATTTCTCCCTGAACAAGAATCTATTAAAAGTAGTACTGCATTTTCATGTCTCTCTAGCAGTGTCCCGACAGATGTTTAAGCCTGTGAAGGAGGGTGGAAATGGCAGAGAAGCCACAGGAAGTATAATGAGTCATGCCACTCCAATTGTGAGCCCTCCATAGAATCCTAAATAAATATAGTTCGGATACTTTGCACACTAATCACCTTTAGTAGTGATATGACTCTTGGATATTTTTAGAGCCCTTTTTCTAGGGCATGTTGCACCTGGGCACAGTAGAGCCAGCATTACCTGGCTATATGCCTTGTCCTGTTCGGAAGACAGCCTGTGCAGGCAGCTAACAAAAGAACCTATGTCTCTTGGCCTTTTCCATGGGTCCTTGCCCAGGGCTACCTGTTACTGGTATTTGAGTAATTTTAAACAGTGCATGATATCAGGATTTTTCCTGAATAGTCTCAAAAATTGACTCATTGCCTGCCTTTCTCAGTTATTCTGGAAAATTGGGATGGATGGGAAGATTTGGAAAATACAGTCCTTGTTTTCTGCCTAGAAATAGTCCTAAAACTGTCTTACTGTTATCAAATTAGCCACCCGGTCACTTTTATCTAGAGGACAGGATCACTGAAGGTTAAGAGTTGAGCTAAAACTATAAAAGTTGCTGGTATTTTTTCCATAGTGCTACAGTGATTATGAGAAAAATCATGTATTTTATCTTTAGGGGAGCCCACGTGAATTTGGTCATCTCATATTTGATTTTCTGCTCTGATACTGTATTCTAGAGTCATTCCTTGCCCTTAAGAAGATGATTTCAAGGCCAGCAACCACACAGATAAGAATAACCAGTCTCATGAATCAATTCCATTAAAGTGTTTGTTTACATTCTTCGCTTCTAGAAATACAAACCAATTAGTTGTTTGAGAAAAGTTCTGAGAAAAACGAGAATCTTGGGGACATGAGGGGAGAAGGATGTGGTGACAGATTGGTCTCCGCTCCTTTTTCTACTCTGTTTGGCATAGACTATACTTTTTGAAGTTCATGATATGATAAATCACTTAAATGTTTTTCATGTGTTTATCCTCTGCACAGTGTTTCTGCTAGTTGGATTGGAGTCTGCTTTTGTGAAGAGCTGATTGTGGGGTAAGAGTCTGCTCAACATTTGTAGGATAAGTTCACTGGAGGAGATGCAGGGTGGAGGACACTTTTCTCCATCATAGCCAGGGAACCAGAATCGAATGAACACTTTTAGCTCACTGTTCTTCTGGGCTAGCGTCTTACCTTTGCCTTTTTGAGGTGTATAGAAGAATCATTGTTTGATTTTCTGAGCTATGACCAGCTCTCAAAAACAGGGATTTATATTTTTGGTCTCTGCAATGTCCTCATTACAGCATGAAAAAAAAAAAGGTCAGGAGACATGGAAAATGTGTTTCTCTGGGAAATTCTGGATATGAAATGAGAAGTCCTAGATCAGGAGTTTTTAAATCTTCTTGAACAAAACATAACTTAGATATCAGAGGCAAAATAATATGGTTCAAGCCCAGTCCTACTTCCATCTGTCCTGTGTATGTGGAGCATTGAGAAACTTTATGAATTTCTGCTGGAGAAAAGGAATCACAGATATGAAGTTAACAATGATAAAAAGGATAGATAGGTGCAAAATAGACAAAAATATGTTACAGAACATGCAGAAGCAGGATCCATTCATTCTAATTGTAGGGAGTAAGGAAGCACTCTAGAGAGGAGGTGGTATTTCAGTAAGATTCAAAATATTTCAACAGGTTGAGAATTGGAGGAGGGGAAGTATTTCAAATGGGGGCAATACTTAAGCCCAAAAGCATGAAAGACCTTATTGCTGAGAATACTCACTTCCCAGAGGCATTAAATACAAGTGGAATAAGTCCAGAGTTTCTTTCTCAGACCTGACCTAACAGCAAAATATGTGATCTGCATCAAGTCAGTTTCCTATGTGCAAAATCAGATGCAGATCGCTGTCTCAGGATGACACCTCAAATTCTCAGACATCACAAGACATATGCAGTGACCAAAAATGAACAGAGCCCTGGGAGGGAGAAAAGGCTTCTGTCAGATTTTGTCCTATTATATAGATAGATTTTTCAGATTACTTAGAATCTTGGAGTTACTTTTTTTTTTAATTCTGAGTATCATTTGTAGAGCTTGAAAACGTTTCTTAGAACCTATTCCGTATGGAAAGAAGCATCCTTTTGTGATTATTAGTGATCCTGATTAGTGATTATTGACTACTACTCTGAATTTTCAACAGTGGGTATACTAAACTTTCAGTACTTGTTAACATTTCAGTTAAAGCAGGCTAGGCAGAGACCTAGAGAGGACAGAGTTGCTCTGGAGTATAGATGGCTTTTTAAAAGCATCTCTTGCTTTATGCTTCCATAACAGAAAAACCAGGAGACAGTTTTTACCAGAAAATGAGATATCCGCCTTATGGTATCCAGATGTCATTCTTGTTTTACGTGAAGTATGTGAGCAAGATTTTTGTTTCCCTCTGTTTTGTGTGTGTGTATATTCATCATCTGGCTGTTATCTTTGTAGAGGCACAGTCTCCTTAAAGGTTTTCCAAAAATAACGCAAGAATCAAGGGAAGAGGAGGAGGATTAGAAAAGTTTTCTGGGTTAACCACTCAGCTATATCAACACTTGAGTACTATATTCTGGATCAGGGAGAAATACTGAAAGCGTAAGCAAAGAAGCAAAATGGCGTATGGAAAATGTGTGCCCACACACTTGTGAACGCAAAGAAGTGACTACCTGCCAGAGGTGATAGTCAGTGGAGGAAAAAGTCCAGCTGAAAAGCCAGTGAAAATGCCTATCTATCTACCTGTTTGGATTCCTTTCTTTACTAGAGATGAGTGGCTCCAACAAAATCCTAGGGTTCTCATGCAGTAAGGGATCTTTGGGTTAACTAAGTTCCCATATCAAGTAATGACTAGTTCTGAAAGAGTTGAATACACCAAGTACATTTGTCACAGTAACAAAAGTTGTTCTCTTTTATCTTTATTTGGTGATTCAAAAGCAATTTAGTTGGATGATATTTTGTATTGCCATGGAGTCATCATTAGGAATATTAAGACAGTTTTTAAAAATGAATGCAAATTTTTATGCAAAGGAGGTTTAGTTTTATTGCCATAAAATGTCAGAACAACTTGAATTTGGTAAATGCCTGCTTTTTATAAAATTTAAAATTTACCAGTCCATCACTGCTTAGTGTCTTAGGGAAGAAGAAGTATTATCTCACCAACTCAGGGGTGAAAATATTTAAAGTGTCTCTTCAATTGGTGTGCAACAAAGCTAAATAAAAAGAAGGAAAGATTTGGGTTGTTTACATCTTGATTCAGAGAAGTAACCACAAAAATGCATTGGCTTTGACAAAATCTGGCATTAAATTTGTGTATCCCCTTATAGAGTACAAAACGCTGTCATTCATGTTTATTATTTTGTATATCAACTGTCTGTGCTGCATTTCATATATATATAAGTCTTGAGGAGATTAATGATGGAGCCAAAACTAAGCAGCTATTAAATGGCCATGATGTGACTTGAAACAGTTACTCTCACTGTAGGTACTATACTTTTTCTGCTAAACCTGATGCTTTAACTTCAAGTTTTCAGCAGAGATTTGCAAATTTTAAGAGGTTATCATCATGTCATCATCATATCTCATCATCAAGCTTAGCTTACACATGGGGCAGAGGTTGTGATGATGAGGGAGTAATCATTCCATGCCACCTCCTTTCTTCTTCATTTGAGTTAAAATTTATCTAGTTATTATTGATAAAGAAGAAGAAAAATGTACCTCTTGTATTCTTTCTCTCTCTCTCTCAAAGAATCTTCTTCTTTCTTTGGTTATTCACATTATCCTTTATATCTTCCCCACTTTATCAACTCTCCCCCAAATATCTAACCACAGAAATGCCAAAGCAGCTGTTTTCTGGGACAAAATGATCCTCTGCCTTTTTGTTTGGGCACCACCCTTGCATACCAGAGATAGACAGGCTGTTCTGATCACCCTTTGCCTAAGAATCCAGTTAACCACCTTCACAGGCTTCATTCCACAGGCCACACATCAGTCCATGGCTTCAGTAATATGGAAAGATGTAGTTGTTAAATTTCAGTGCAGAAGCAGAAACCAGTATATTTTGCCCATAATGGCAGTAAATCTAACCCTCTACCACCACACACACAAAATCACTCTCAGCTGTATCAACAAACAGAGATTTAATTTAAAATCCAAACTCTGAGATCACAGTTTCTCAACTTTAGGAAGTCTTCTCCTAAACCGAGCAATATCAGGCTAGAAGGAGCAAGGTGGGTGGGGATTCTCTCTGGATATGGAAAAATATTCTCCCACAGATATGGGATTGCCCTTCAGATCCATTCTAAACAGCACCAATGATCCATGTAAAAAGATAGACATGATAGACATACTTTAGGGAGTAGAAATTCAAATGTTCCAGAGAGTCACAGGCAAGCTGAAAATAGTAGCAAGAACAGAAACAAATGATAGTTTAGGTTAACTTTGGTATTAATGTACATCAGCTGCTGTGGCTATGTAGTCATTGGCCAGTCTCAAGGAAAGGTTCAGAATCTCTGAAACTGTGGCATGGAAGTGGTGGTGATCCACTCAAGTCCCATGTCAAGAATGAGGTACTCATTCCTATATCTGTGGGAGTGTGGCAGTGGATGGCTCCCAGCTGATTCTCCTCCAAGAACTGGCCTCGGCCATCAGTGCTGCCTTGCCCAAGGTCATGTCCCATCCCCAAGGTCTTCCCACACCAAATGGCTGTCCTGCGTGCATCAAGGCAGCACAACTCTGGGGGCCACCACAGCCCCAGGGCTTCCTGTAGGATGGCTGGGGCCCCTGCTGTGCATGCATCATAGTCCAACCTCTCTTGGCCCAATCCTAAAAGCAGTTCTTCATAAAGCTTTTACATGCAATCTCAGAGCCTCAGAGTCTGTCCCCTGGGGATCCTGATTTACCACATATTCTTTCAAAACAGTTAAAGTGTCTGTTCATATTCTTCACCCACTTGTTGATGGGGTTGTTTGTTTTTTCTTGTAAATTTGTTTGAGTTCTTTGTAGATTCCGGATGTTAGCCCTTTGTCGGATGAGTAGATTGCAAAATTTTTCTCCCATTCTGTAGGTTGCCTGCTCACTCTGATGGTAATTTATATTGCCGTGCAGAAGCTCTTTAGTTTAATTAGATCCCATTTGTCAATTTTGGCTTTTGTTGCCATTGGTTTTGGTGTTTTAGACATGAAGTCCTTGCCCATGCCTATGTCCTGAATGGTATTGCCTAGGTTTTCTTCTAGGGTTTTTGTGGTTTTAGGTCTAACATTTAAGTCCTTAATCCATCTTGAATTAATGTTTGTATAAGGTGTAAGGAAGGGATCCAGTTTCAGCTTTCTACATATGGCTAGCCAGTTTTCCCAGCACCATTTGTTAAATAGGGAATCCTTTCCCCATTTCTTGCTTTTGTCAGGTTTGTCAAAGATCAGATAGTTGTAGATGTGTGGTATTATTTCTGAAGGCTCTGTTCTGTTCCATTGGTCTGAATCTCTGTTTTGGTACCTGTACCATGCTGTTTTGGTTACTGTAGCCTTGTAGTGTAGTTTGAAGTCAGGTAGCATGATACCATCTCACACCAGTTAGAATGGTGATCATTAAAAAGTCAGGAAACAACAGGTTCTGGAGAAGATGTGGAGAAATAGGAACACTTTTACACTGTTGGTGGGACTGTAAACTAGTTCAACCATTGTGGAGGACAGTGTGGCAATTCCTCAGAGATCTAGAACTAGAAATACCATTTGACCCAGCCATCCCATTACTGGGTATATACCCAAAGGATTACAAATCATAGTACTATAAAGACACATGCACACGTATGTTTATTGCAGCACTATTCACAATAGCAAAGACTTGGAACCAACCCAAATGTCCAACAATGATAGACTGGATTAAGAAAACGTGGCACATATACACAATGGAATACTATGCCGCCATAAAAAATGATGAGTTCATGTCCCTTGTAGGGACATGGATGAAGCTGGAAACCATCATTCTCAGCAAACTATTGCAAGGACAAAAAAACAAACACTGCATGTTCTCACGCATAGGTGGGAATTGAACAATGAGAACACTTGGACACAGGAAGTGGAACATCACATACTGGGGCCTGTTGTGGGGTGAGGGGGGTGGGGAGGGATAGCATTAGGAAATATACCTAATGTAAATGACGAGTTAATGGGTGCAGCACACCAACATGGCACATGTATACATATGTAACAAACCTGCACGTTGTGCACATGTACCCTAGAACTTAAAGTATAATTAAAAAAAAAAAAAGTTAAAGTATGTTAGAACATGCTGGAGAAAACAACCCCTGGATATCTGCCACAGCTATTCTCCATATTCCAGGGAATAAAACAAAACCACCTCACCAAGAATCCTTAGAATGCCCCTTGCTATGAAAGAAACGAATTTTATCTCTAAACAACTCACAGAGGTGAGATGTCAATGGCTCCACCAGCTACACCAGTAGTATGTGTAATTTCCCACTTATCATTACCAGTTCCTTTAAGTGAGGAACATTTTGAGCAACAGGTTTTTTAAAGGAGTTGGAGAGTATTCTCACATTAATATCTATAGAATGATAATTAGAAAAGATAAAAGGATACTTTTATCATATGGATTAAGAATGATTTTCTTATCTAAATATGACTACAAATGTGTTCACATTTTTGTTCCATCTGTCCTGATCCCTGAGTCCTTAGCTCATTGGCAACAATGATTGGCTCAATTCTTTCACAAACTTTATTTTGACTAATTGGTTAAATTTTTAATAATTCGGATATAGTTTTTTTTTTTTTTTTTTAACAGAGTCTCGTTCCGTCACCCGGGCTGCAGTTGCAATGGCACGATCTCAGTTCACTGCAACCTCGGCCTCCTGGGTTCAAGTGACTCTCGTGCCTCAACCTTCCAAGTAGCTGAGATTACAGGCACACGCCACCACACCTGGCTAATTTTTGTATCTTTAGTAGAGACGGGTTTTACCATGTTGGTGAGGCTGGTCTCGAACTCCTGACCTCAGGTGATCCACCCGCCTCACCCTCCCAAAGTGTTGGGATTACAGGCATGAGCCACTGTGCCTGGCCATATTTATAGTTTTAAAATCCCTTTTAGTCACTGTGCAGCCCCCATGATCCCATGTTCTATAGCTGACTAGAGGTTTATGAACTTTTTTAAACGTAAGTTAGGATGGCTATTAGTGGGTAAACCTCTTCCAAACTCTGTGGGTGCTGCTCATAAACATGATACTTGTTCCTCAAATAAATGCTCAATTTGTTAATTTGCAATTTGGGATTTTCAAATTTATGGCTTCCAAGTTCTACATCAGATACTAAAATCAGGTTATCAGATAGGCAGGTAGTTTAGCAAAGTACATATGCTTATTTTATTTCTTAGGTTCTAGAAAATCTGGTCTAAATCTAAACCTGGTCATTCTTTTATGCTTGGAAAATCCTCCTACTTCAGGAGTTGGGGGATGACCATAGTCAAGAACTGAAAAGAATGTTCAGAGTTGGGAGCTGAGCTGAACTTGTGGTAACGACTCTATGCCTCCCTTTCTTCAGTAGCTTTGAAGGGAAGTCACAGTCAATGAAATGAAGAAAAAAAAAGGAAGAATGTGGGGTTTGAGGCGTATTTTTATTGAAGTTTATTAAATTACATTACCTAAATGTAATTATAGTAAAATGCACATTTCTCAAATTTTGATGATCCCAGTTACACAGAACATTTACACAGAACTTTACATCACCCTAGAAAATTCCCTCATGCTTTTTCCCAGTCAGTTCCCCACTCCCTCCCAAAAAAGTTAATCTCTGTTTCGATATCCTGACAAATTAGCTTTGCCTGTTTGCCTATTCTTTTTATTTATATATTGTTAACTTTTTAATTTCTAAAATTTTTGTGGGTACATAGTAGCTGTATGTATTTATGAGGGGCATGAGATGTTTTGATACAGTCTTTGCCTGCTCTTGAAATTGACATAAATGGACTCTTGTGTCTGGCTTCCCCATTGCACCTCTGCCCTCAATGTATTATCTTTGAGATTCATCCAAGTTATCACATGTATCGGTAGTTAATTCATTTTTTCTGCTTTGGTTGACTCATTTTGCATTGTATAAATATACCACAATTTGTTTATCCATTTTCCTTTTAATGGACATCATGTTGCTTTTAGTTTTTGGCTATTGTGAATAAAGCTGCAAAGAACAATCTTGTACAAGTTACTTGGTGGACATATGTTTTCATTTCTTTTGGGTGAACACCAAGGAGAGGAATTGCAAGATCGTAAGTAACATTTGGCATTTTTAGGCTTTTTAATTTTAACCATTCTAGTGGGTGTATAGTGGTATCTCATTGTAGCTTTAACTTTTATTTTCCTGATTACTCACAGTGTTGAGCATTCTTATATCTTCTTTTGTGAAATGTCTGTCCAAATCTTTTGCCCATTTTTATTGGGTTATTTGTTTTGTTTAAAAACTACTTAATTGCAAGAATTCTTTATATTGCCCAAATACATATGCTTTGTGAAACATATGTATTTTTAGTGTTCTATTTTTTTTTCTTTGAGATGGAGTCTTGCTCTGTTGCCCAGGCTGGAGTGCAGTGGTGTGATCTTGGCTCACTGCAAGCTCCGCCTCCCGGGTTCATGCCATTCTCCTGCCTCAGCCTCCTGAGTAGCTGGGACTACAGGCGCCCGCCATCACGCCCGGCTACTTTTTTTTTTTGTATTTTTAGTAGAGATGGGGTTTCACCATATCTCCTGACCTCGTGATCCTCGCGCCTCGGCCTAGTATTCTATTTTATATCGTTCCTTGACTTTTTATTTTTACCCTTTGCTTTATTCTCCAGTAGTTGATCCTAGGGGTCCATCTATCTATCTATCTATCTATCTATCTATCTATCTATCTATCTATCTATCTATCTCCATCCATCCATCCATCTGATATGGTTTGGCTGTGTCCTCACCGAAATGTCATCTTGAATTGTAATCCCCATAATCCCTATGTGTCTAGGGAGAGATCTGGTGGGGGTTGATTGGATCATGGGGGCAGTTTCCCCATGCTGTTCTCATGATAGTGAATGAGTTCTCACGAGATCTGATGGTTTTATAAAGGGGTCTTCCTTCTTCGCTCATCACTATTCTCTCTCCTGCGGCCCTGTGAAGAAGGTCCTTGCTTCTGCTTTGCCTTCTGACATGATTGTAAGTTTCCTGAGGTCTCTCCAGCCATGTGCAACTATGAGTTAATCAAACCTCTTTCCTTCATATATTACCCAGTCTCAGGATATTTCTTTATAGCAGTGTGAAAACAGACTAATACACTATTAGTCTGTATTAATTTGTTCTCACACTGCTATAAAGAAATACCTGAGCCTGGGTAATTTATAAAGAAGTTTAATTGGCCCCCAGTTCTGCAGGCTGTATAGGAAGCAAGGCAGTGTCTGCTTCTGGGGAGGCTTCAGGGAGCTTTGACTCATGGCAGAAGGCAAAGCAGGAGCAGGTGTATTACATGGCAGGAGAAGGACCAAGGTGGGGGGTGCCACACACTTTTAAACAACCAGATCTCACGAGAACTCACTCACTATCATAAGAACATTGCCAAGGGGTATGGTGTTAAACTATTCATGAGAAACTGCCTCCATGATCCAATCACCTCCCACCAGGCCCTACCTCCAACATTGGGGATTACAATTCAACATGAGAATTGGGTGGGGACGCAGATCCAAACTATATCACTGTCTATATATCTCTTAGTATAGTATGTCTTGAACTTTATGTGTAATGTAAGAGGCTTAACAACAGTATAATACCATTTGCCTTCCCAGTCTTTTTTGCTATTACCGTCGTATAATTTGCTACTATATAGATTACAAACCCCTAATTACAAGGCTTTTATTTTAACTTTAAATCTGTTTTTTCAAAGATATTAGGAAAAAATAGTATTACGTATTTATCTACTTCTTTACCATTTCAGGCACTTTTTAAGCTTTCCTGTAGAACTAAGTTATCAAGTTTCAGACTAGTATGATTTCAGCATGAAAACCTGTTTTTTTTTTGTTTTTTGTTTTTTGTTTTTTTTTTTAGCATTTCTCACAACGTAGGTCTACTGGCAAAGGATTCTTCTCAGCTTTAGTTGATATGAATATGTCTTCATTTCATCTTTGCTTTGAAGGATATTATTACTAGATATATGTTCTTTTTCTGGATATAGAGAACTCTAGGTTGACAGACCTTGTGTGTGTGTGTGTGTGTGTGTGTGTTTTGAAATGAGGCCGCACTGTTTTCCTGAAAAGTCAGCCATTTTTTTTATTGTTATACTTGTACATATTGTTTATTTGTCTGTTTTTAGGATATTCTTTCTTTTCAGAATGTGTTGTTATGTGCTTACAATGTGTGGCCGTTATTCCCACAGACTTTTGATTTTTTTCCTATCACTTTGTTCTGAGACCGAGTACAGAGCCAATGACAGCTTGCTGTTTTCTCATAGGCCTCTAGTGCTCTGCTCAGTATTTTCTTCAGTCATTTTTTTTTTTTTTGCTTCATTTCGGATTGTTTCTTCATGTGCTAAATTCAACATTAGGGCCTGCTCCAAGACAGTTTCTGTTGACTGATATTTTTCCTGAATATAGGTCATACCATCTTATTTCTTTGCCTATCTCATGATATTTTGTTGAAAACCAGTCATTTTAGCAAATAGATGATGTCAAAATTCTGGATTCTTACTTTTCCCCCAAAGGTTGTCATTTTGTTGTTGCTGCTGCTCTTGTTTTAGTAAGTTGCCTAGACTTATTCTGCAACTTGTTTCCCCACTGATCTCACTGGACCACTGGTTTCCCCACTGATGTCAGACAGCTATTTTTTTCTTTTTTCTTTTTTTAATTCTTATTTTCATTTTACCAGCCTGGGTTCCCACGGGATTCCCCTGCATCTCGTAGTTTAGTGGTCACCCAAAGACTGGTCGGATGTTGTGCTCAAACACCTCAAGCCAGCAGAGCTTCCACCTTCTGCTGATGTGGTAACAGGAGCATGTTCCAAGTTCAGACAGTTTGCAAGTCTTCCCTGGGTTTTACTTTCAACTGGGCCCTTCTGGGTGTCCCGTGAGCGTGTGTGTAGCATCGCATCCCCGTCTGCCTGGGGTCTTATCTAGGCTTTCTGCAGTGCTCTCATTTCTAGGATCTCTTTGCTAAATGTCTGGCTAGTCTGCCAGCCTGAAATGCCCCCGATCTGTGAGAGCAACCTCAGACTATGAGGCGTGTGTGTTACTAGCCTTATTATTTTACTGACAGTCCCACTAGACACGAGTGAGCCCTGCTAGGAGTGAAGCTGCTGGTTTTCATGACCAGCCCTGCCCTGGTAGAACTACCAAGACCCTTGAGCTGGAGAGATGATGGGAGCAGCCCCAGGCAAGAAGAATACCATGGAGGCCCAAAGTCTATCTGTCTTTTATTTAATGGGTAAATCCTTCTCAGTTGGTTTGTTTGCTTATTTTCTTGTCTTTGCTTAGTTTTCAAAGGCCTAAAATTATTATTTTTGACAATGTTATCCAATTTTACAGTCGTTTCTTGGGGAGATTTACTGATTATCGTGGTGAGAAATCTTTCTCTGACAGATATATTTTGACAAAGGAGAGGCAGAAAAAGACAAAGGCTATGATAGCATGAGAAAGCTACTAGGAACAGTTTTCCCTGTGATTGGTAAACCTGTAACTAAACTTCCAGGCTTTTGGTTCAAGGAGCTGTAAGGATTAAACATCCCCGAATACAGTTATTTTAACCAAATGACTCAACGATGAAACAGGTTTAATAATATGCATAATTATTGTGTCATGGGAATTAAATACTAGGATAAAGAATTTACAGAAAATATATCATTATATTTTTTACGTATTTATATGTATCTTTTTGTAATATACATGATATATACTACAAAAATTATAATTACTACCATATCTAGCTCAGAAAATGTTTAGATTTTTAAAAAATTATGAGAATGATTAAGGATCCTAGAAGACTATCAATATCAGCATTTTTCCTTGATGCTTCACTTAATGGAAATTGGTGCCATCCTAAATTAAATGTTAAATAGTAAGTGTTGTATTCCTTGCTCTTTGTTTCTATCTGATATTAGGGACAGAGACAAGTTATCAGCCCCTCCATCTCTGCTCCAACTCTCTGAAACCTTTACGAGGACCTCATGTTCCCTTAACTGGAAGCAAAGCCCTTTCCTTCCAGCAGCAGCGAGGAGAGGTGGTGAACACGCAGGGTGATGGCCTCTCAACCCCCTGCCATGTGGCTGGCTCACAGCCTTCTCAGCTTGCATGTGAAAAAGGAGTTTATGGGCCACCTGATGGCCCTGGCTCTGAAGAGATGGAAGAAACAAGGGGTCTTCTGAGCATCAGGAAGCTGATGCTGTCTGTTGGGAGGCTTCTCTGACATCACTCCCTCACCTTCTACCACCCTGCTCACCTGCCTCCAGGCTCTAGCAACTGGGCTACTTGCCACGGGCCTCTAGGCCAGCATGGAAATCCCCACAGCAGAGGGAAATCCCAGCAGAGGCCTAGGGTCCCCAAGGATAGCACGCAGGCCTGGAGGGGCTGGGGAGAGGGGCAGGAGGGCCAGCTGCTTCCCACTGCTGCCTCAGGAAAATGAGGCAGAAGTAGACTAGCCTAAAGACCTTACTGATTTTCACTGAACTTCTGCTCAGCTTTTGTTGGCCCCTTATCTTCTGGTCTCCTGTAAGATTTTTTTCTGGGCATCAAGGATTGGACTAACCAAGCTTCACCTTTTGTTTTTGTTACTTGTGTGTTTCGTCTCTTTTCCCCAAATATCAGGTTAGGGTGTGTGGCGGTGACATTACTTCTTCAGCTATTTATCTTTCTATAATATTTCCATAGTCCTCTCCCTATTTCTCTGCAGGTTCAGCCTTTTTTGTTTGTTTGTTTTTGAGACAGGGTCTCATTCTGTCACCCAAACTGGAGTACAGTGGCACAATCATAGCTCACTGCAACCTTTGCCTCTGGAGGCTCAAGCCATTCTCCCACCTTAGCCTCCTGAGTAGCTGGGACTACAGGCGCATATCACCATGCCTGGCTAATTTTTGTATTTTTAATAGAGGTGAAGTTTCACCATGTAGCCTAGGCTGGTCTTGAACCCCTGGGTTCAAGCGATCTGCCTGCCTCAGCCTCCCAACGTGGTGAGATTACAGGCATGAGCCACTGCATCCGGCCTCTGCAGGTTCAGCTCTTAATATTTTGCACGAGTTCATCAGGTCAAATTTTAGTTATGTTCCAAATAGAATACAAAACATTCTGGTAATTGACCAGTACAGTGTTTCTCAATCATAGCTGCTCATTAGAATCACTAGGTGGACGAGGCTATTTGAAAATCCTGGTACCCAGGCTGTACACTCTGGTCCAGTGAGACCAGAATCTCTGGTTGTGCAATCCAGGTAGTCTGTACTAAGAAACAATGCTCTCATGGCAAGTAATACCTTTATGTGGCACACTAATATTTGTCTTTGCTGTTTTATCTTAAACCAACATTTACCACATCCTCAAGGGATACATTAGAATATTAATTGGCAAAGAGTATAGCCATGCAGAAACTGAATTATATCATGGTCTCCATTGCAGTCTGTAAATACTTCTGAGGTCGTGTTGGCAGAATGCCTTTCAGTGTCCTTGTATTTGCTAGCTGCTTTGGTGGCTGACAGCCTAAAAGAGACTTGCCTCAGGAGAGCAAATAAGAAAAAACAAATAAAACTGTAGATATGAATGTCGTCACATTTCAAAGACTGCTGGCCCATTATGTAAAATGCAATGACACATTATTACAAATATTTACCTTAATTTTTCCCCCCTGTAGTCTTTGTTCTCATTTAAACACTGAATGGCCATTGACTTCTTTTGAAAAAGAAAAAGAAAAGTGGTAAGTCTTTCACTACCTTTCTCTTCAGACTTGACTTAGATTTCCTAGTCCCGCTGTTTGAGATGACTTGATTGCCTCTATTTCAAGCTCTGTGGTTCATTTCTTCAGCCTCTAAGCTGTTTCAGCTTCCTTTAGGCCCTGGATAGAAAGCTGGTGAAAATCAGCAAATATTTTGCATAAATAGTTGTTGGACCCCAAACCTCCACAAACCACCTTTTGAGTTTTTTTCTTTTTAAGGAGAAATGGGTAGAGAAGTGAGAACCAGTTTTATGGATCTGGTGCCTAGCAAGGTGCCTAGCAGGCAGTCTGAGAGCCCCAGATATTGGTTGAGAACTTGAAACACAGTGCTCGATGGAGTTCTCCTATATTTCTAATCGAGGATGGTATTCGGGGGTTAGCAAGCAGAAAGAATTTCCCAGCATGAGAGAGGTAAAAGGGAAGAATGTGTCATCCAGAATTTTGGCAATTCTATTTTAGAATTTTCTTTTAATTGGGGGGGCATATTGTTTGTTTGCTTTTTAAAGAAAAGAATCACAGTTATTTTAGGATGTGTGATGCTGGAAGATATTATATTCAGATCTATTTAAAAGAAAAACATTTAACTTTTTTCCAAGACTCAGTCCCTGCTTTAAGTTTTCTCATAGTGCATAAGTTTGTCAGGCATGTTTCTATATTCATTGGAAAGAATAAATTACAATTGGAAATAGAAGGATTGGGGCAGCTGCAAATGACAGGCAGGCTGCACACTGGAAATGCCATGGGGTAGAATTCCTGAGACTGCAATACAAGCAGTATTCCCTAGACCTGTGAACTTCAGTGGTCCTGAGAAGGAGACTGGACCTTCTTCATGCCAGTAATGACAGTGAAGAATCACAGTTGTCATTTCCACCTCTGCTTACAATATTCGGTTGACTAGTGTTTAAGGGTATTCAGTAATTGTATTCTCAGATCTGGTCCATGCATTGCCACCTTAGTCCACTTTAGGGGTAATAGCATAGGCATAGGAAGAACATCTACTGACCTGGTGGAAAAGATGCTCTGATAACATGTGCATTGTTTATTTGGACAATAATAACATTCCAAGGAGCAAAGGTCAGACTGTGCCTTTCATCATTTTCTCAGACAGTCTTCTTTTAGCCACAGCACCTCAGCTGGGGCAACCATGAAGTACAGCTAATTTTCCAGTAGAGGACAGAACTGTGGTTTGCTATGTAGAATAATCTCAGCCTGCTATAATTAATATTGTTTTTCTCCCTGTTCTTCCTGTCATTCCCATCATGATATAATAGCTCAGTACTACCCAAGAGTCACAGAAAACTAGATGGAATTGCTTGGCCTGGTCCTCTGGATAAACATCTCTTGCCATTGTCACACTGAGGGTCCCCTCTTAGCCCAGTCACCTGGTTTCTCCATATGATTCTGGAATCTGGGTGTCTGTTGGACTCTCATAGAAGTTCCTCTGGAGGAAAGACCATCCACTCAGTCTACAGCCAAGCCAGGATAGGATAGGTATGAAGAGTGCTGGGTTTTCAGGAAGCAGGAGAAAGATCACCAGGCTGAGGGGCTTCCCCAGGTCCTTTCTGAAAGCAGATTTGCTAGATCCTCATGACAGTTCAAACTGAGTGTTTAAGGACTTTTACTCATATACTGAATATTATGTCTCTATAATCAGGGGAGTGGACAAGGTATGGAACATAATGTCAGATGCAAGTCTCCCCATTCTGGGAATTTATAGCCTGTTGAAAAAATCTCCATGAAATTATTAAACACCAGTGTCTTGGAGGATGTCCCCGTGTATTTGGAATGACCAGGAAGATGCTGTGGAGGAAGCAGGATTTGAATTGGGCCTTGAAACCTGAACAGACTGTGCCTGGGTGGAGGGACGGGAAGAACTAACTGCATAGTAGTAGACTGCAATAGCTTGGACCAAACCTGAGGTTCAGAGCTCATGCCGGGAAAGTGGACCCACTATAGTGACTTGTACACATTTGTCCAGGGAGATAACGACTGTGCCTAGAGGACAGGCAAGGCTTTGGTCTTTCACTAGAATATGTCCTCGGACCCACTGTAAACCCATTCCAGCATGTTTTGCTAAGGGCAGGATGTCCTGGAGCATGTACAGCAACAGACAGAATGACAGAACAGGACATAGGGAGCTATCTATTACCACTCATACTAACAGCATCCTGCTTGCCATTTGGCTTGACTTAATTTCTTTTGAGCTCTGTGCCTATCTGTGGGTTGGAGACAATTTGTGTTGTTGCTCCTTTGTGGAGCTTCTCCTCCCCCTGAGGAAGAAAGCATCATTTATATCCAGGACAGCTCTCCAGATTATTCTGGAGACAGCTCAAAAAACCTGTCTCCTCAGGGAGGATGCCTGACAAGGTCCTCTTCAGGGAAGGGCTTCTCAAATTTTACCATGCATAGGACACACCTGGAGGTCTTGTTAAAAAGGTCTTAACTCATTAGGTCTGAGATGTCACCCAACATCCTGCCTTTCTAATAGGCCCTCTGGTGATGCTGATGGTCCAAGGATGACAGTAGTGAGGCTTGCGGCACTGTACAGATGCTTATGGCAACAGGGTGGCTCAGGAAGGTTGAGCGTGGGAAGGAGCAGGATGGAGCAGAAATACTTTTCATATGAGACTATAGCCGCCCAGGCTCCCACATAGACTTTACAATGAGTCATGGGCACTATCCACCCAGACTCACACTTCCCATTAGAAAGTGCTCCCCGAGGATGTGCCTACGCTGAAGTCTCAAGAAGATCATGCCTTTCCCATAAGAAGCCCGGGGAAGAAGCTTATGACTTTCCAGCAGGGAAAGGCAGTGGCAAGCTGAATGCTCAGGTGGTTTTGCCTTTTCTCCCCATCAATGGCAGGTTGGAAGGTGGAGCTGGTGGCTTGTTCCACTCTGTTCAGCTCAGCTGGTGTTTATTGCCTATCTGCTCTGGGCCCAACACTGCTAAGTATGTGGATCTCTGGTGAAGGGTGAAAAGTGGTCTCTGCTGTCCAGGGGCTTACTGTATGATTGGGACAAATAAACTGAACACTTACAAGCAATGAAAGAAAAACACGAGAGAGTAGGGATATAATTATGTGCTAAATTGAATATAATCAAGTGCCAAACCCATGACACAAGCAGTAAGTGCTGTGAAAAGTCAGGGAGGGTTTGAATGTTGGCTTAGCTCCCTGAATCCAGAGTTACAGTTTCTAAATTGAGGGTTCTATTGTTTGACTTGCATTGGGTTTTAAAGATCTTGTGGATACAGAATCGGGAGCTACTGGGTGGGGTGGGGAGAAAAAGCAGAGTCCAGCACAGAAACACAAGCCACTTGTTTTAGGTACTAAGAGCCCCACAGTGAATGCACATCATACCCCCACCCACCACCCCAGACCTCCCCATCCCTCCAGTGAATGAAACATTTCTTTAAATGAAACCACCACTAGATAATGATATCAATGCTACACTGTGCTGGGTTTGACTGGACACTCTCATAGCTTGTAGGGGATTCAGCCTAAAGTGAGTTCTTGCCATAGAAGGTGAATAATAATGAGGCTTAAAGGGAAAGGCCATCTCAGGATCTCAGGGAAGATACTTTTTAGTTTGTGGATGAGACAGACAAAAGAAGAAGGGGCTGGGAAGGGCCCTCGAAGGCAGAGAGGGAATTCTTATCTTTCATTTTGTTCATGAAAGCCCTGTGGAAGAACAATGCCATTCAGCAGTTATACAGCACTGTAAACTCTTTCGTAAACTTCAGGTGGCAAAGTCACATGCTCCTCCTGGACAATGAATGTACATTGGTCTCCTCCTGTTTCTGAGAATGATGATGGGCACACTGGCAGGAAACACTGGTGCATCCCTTGCCCTGCCCAACTGGGAGTACAGGCTAATCCCAGCATGGCCAAATCTATCAGGCAGCTCAGCTGTCTCATGTGTGAACAAAGCACCAGTCCTCCACAGCCCCCAGCGGAAGAAACATATATGAAATTCTCTAACGTTTCCCATGGGAAATCCCTCTCCCAACTAGGATTGAAGGAAAGGGTGGCACCTCACCTCCTTCCTGCTGGTGGGATCAGGATACTCACTCTCAGCTCCCTTCAAAGAGGTCCTCATATACCCTCTTGTTTTGCACCGTGACTGAATATCCTTTTCTGGACTAGTGGCCCTGAAATCATGGGACCCCTTGTTGAACAGCTCCTTTGTGGAGTCTGTTTCATGCTCATGTTGGTATCTGAGACTGATTGTGGGGTTGCCTCAGGCTAGACAGAGGCAGGAGGAGTGCTCCTGAAGCATTGGCTCACACCAGCAGCTGTTTTCCATAGATGGAAAAACGCTGATAGGAAACTGCCAAAATCCACCTGCAGGCTGTGCTTGAAAGAAATCCTTTGCATTTGCTGATATCACTTTTTCTATCAGTAGCATGTGGAGCCCCAGCAGTCCCCAGGTGGGATTCCTGGGCCAATTTTAGCCCACACAGGCATTTTCTTTAGCTGGCCTTGTGGCTTGCAAAAATCTGAATTACTTCTTCACATTTTTAAATGAGTGTAGTTCCCTGTAAAAATCTGGGTTTCTGGTTTCTCTTGAAAAACTGTGAGGGATCTGGCAACCCAGGCCATGCTCCTGCTTGGGCCAGTTGATCTGAAGCAGAGGTACCCCTGCACGCTGCTTGTTCCTGCACCCATGTGCTCTCCCAGCCCAGCCTCTGTGAGCATTTGGCTCTTTGACCTTGAAGAGTCACAAGAACAGCCTGCATTTACTTCATCTTGATTTGATGGGTGATGTTCCTCAGGTAGGCAAGGAGTCAAGGTAGGGTGGGGCAGGGGTAATTTGGGAAAAGTAGAATCCTGATTTTAGGATAGCTTAGAAATGATCTAAAGGCAGATAAATAATGTATGTGCTTCTCAGATCATCTGTGGAGAAGGAGCAGTTTGTTTGTTGCTTTCCAATCCATCCCAGATCTGTGCTTTTGTAAAATGCAATATGCACTAATTCCTACAAAAATAAAAGGGATAGAAGACATATGAGATACAAGGCAGATTTTATTATTAGATTTTATAGACACAAAATTCATTTTAACAAACATGATCGGAATAAGCATAGGAAAAAGAAAATATTTAAAAACATGGTGCATTTGATGTATACAAATATAATGTAACTATAGAGGATCACTTTCGTACTAATAGCCCTTTTTCTCTCTGCAATTATAAACTAAGGAAACTATGAGTAAAATAGGAATATATCATGTTAAATACCCATAGACATACTTTTAATGAACACAATGTATATCAATATTTAAGGTTCTTTTTTTTAAAATTATACTTTAAGTTCTAGGGTACATGTGCACAATGTGCAGGTTTGTTACCTATGTATACATGTGCCATGTTGGTGTGCTGTACCCATTAACTCGTCATTGGCATTAGGTATATCTCCTAATGCTATCCCTCCCCCTTCCCCTCACCCAGTGACAGGCCCCGGTGTGTCATGTTCCCCTTCCTGTGTCCAGGTGTTCTCGTTGTTCATTTCCCACCTATGAGTGAGAACATGCGGCGTTTGGTTTTCTGTCCTTGCGATAGTTTGCTGAGAATGATGGTTTCCAGCTTCATCCATGTTCCTACAAAGCACGTGAACTCATCATTTTTTATGACTGCATAGTATTCCATTGTGTATATGTGCCACATTTTCTTAATCCAGTCTATCACTGATGGACATTTGGGTTGGTTCCAAGTCTTTGCTATTGTGAATAGTGCTGCAATAAACATACGTGTGCATGTGTCTTTATAGCAGTATGATTTATAATCCTTTGGGTATATACCCAGTAATGGGATGGCTGGGTCAAATGGTATTTCTAGTTCTAGATCCTTGAGGAATCACCACACTGTCTTCCACAATGGTTGAACCAATGCAATGTATAAGCATGCTTCTCGCTTGTCGGTTTTTGTAGCATAGCTGGAGTGGCAATGACACCACTCATGTGGAAGATGTTTCTGTTTCGTTAAGTAACATTTACAGTGGCTTGAGTCCAGTCTCACAGAGTTACCTTGACATGAAAGAGAATAAATACCAAAGTAACTTCAGTAAACTGAGGATATTCATTTTTAACTTTTTGTAGAAATGAAGCAAGTGATTCAGTATTTCCAAAACTCACCTTTGATCCTTCACCAGTAGCATATTTGAACAATTTATCCTTTAAAGTTACAATTAACTTTACTTTTAATGAAAGAAAGGGATTTTGGATTTATGAATTTCCTATTTGTAAAATATTCTTATGATGAAAAGTTAAATTTAAAACTTTCTACAAAATTTCTAAGGTATAGGGCAATATCCTGGCAGATGTAAAATATTCTTATGATGGAAAGTTACATTTAAAACTTTCTACAGAATTTCTAAGATATAGGGCAATATCCTGGCAGATGTAAAATATTCTTATAATGGAAAGTTAAATTTAAAACTGTTTATAAAATTTCTAAGGTATAGGGCAATATCCTGGCAGGTATATAATTTCAAGATCATCACCTACTTCATTATTATTTATTATTAACTTACAGGACTTTCAGCACTCTTTAGAAACTCTGTTTGTCCAGGCTTCTAGCTTTTCGCACTTTAATCTTATCTGCCATTGAAAACATGTCACATTCTTTATTTGCATGGAAGTATTAAGATCTTTAAAAAAAATCAACGTTACCAAAGAAATAAGCATGACAGACTGTCTAATTCATATCTTTGGAATGTTGGGGCTTGTTTCTTATCTTGTCTGGAACACAATAGGGTTGTTGAATAGCTCATATATTACTGATAAAACCTTTCTCCTTGATAACTCATATCCCAGTAGTTGTGTATAAGCAGCTTCCATATCATTACAAATAAAAAGAGTAATATCAAATTTAGTGCATTAGCTTGTAGGTAATTTACAATTGCACTAAATACACCTTTTAGTCCTGCTAACATTTTTGTTTTGTAACAAGACTTTCTTGATAAGGAAGCAATTCATTGGTTTATATTGTGGTGTAGCAATTCCAGAATACTTTTCTGCTATTGTAGCTATGCCATCTGAACATAATCCCAAAATTTAAACTCTACGTCACATTCGTTGATTATTCCATCATGGTTCTATGTAATTTAGACCTGGTTGTGTTGTTGGAAATGAAACTTAGAAAACAAATTCTTTATGTTACTGTCATGTTCAGTTTGCACATATGTTAAAGGGATTGACATTTTAGCAATACTTATACACCTGTCTAGTTGCCATGAAAATTACATTGTTAGCTGTATTTTAAAAAAATATTTGCTTGTTATTATTGGCCTGCATAACATTGTGCTATGGTGCCACTGGAAAATGGCAGTTGTGCTACCTTGCCTCGTGACATTCTTTTAGTGTTTCCAATCCAGCATCTTTGATTCAGTCCTTTATTAATATTTCAACAAATGTATGTGGGTCTTTAGATTTAGCAATTCAAAGTGTTCTTTTGTAGGAAGCCCACTAAGCACATTTGTTTCTGGTGGCGTTTTAATGCAATACTCTTTATTTTCTAAATGATTCTTTTGGTTTTGAATTACTTTTATAATTTGGAGGTCAACATGCCTTAGGTTTTAATGTTTTCATTGATTCATTAGTAAATGCATCTCTTCAAATAACACACTGTTATTTTAGCACGTAAGTACCAAATATGGCTACAAAACTGCATTCAGTGCATGAAAGATCATACTTCTTAGGTACTAAGAGCCCCACAATGAATGCAAATCATACCCCCACCCACCACCCCAGACCTCCCCATCCCTCCAGTGAGTGAAACATTTCTTTAAATGGAACCCCCACTAGATAATGATAACATTGCTACGCTATGCTGGGATTGACTGGACACCCTTATAGCTTGTAAGGAATTCAGCCTAAAGTGAGTTCTTTGTGGGGCTTTTAGTACCTAAGTAAAACTAGTACAGCTTCATAGTTTCCATTTTTTTAGAATCTTGTCTATTGTTATCATTTAATTAACAAGAACAATCAGTATAGGCCGGTCTTTTCTTAACAAAATAGTTTAGTGAAGCTTGTTTTCTATCTGTAAATTGGGATTACCATTAATAATATGAATTTCAGTTCTCTAATATAGCTAATGACAATAAAAGTAGATTTCAGACAGACTTGATTAAAATTAAAATTGCTGTAAGCAAAAAGTTACATATCTCATATACATTTATACTTTTTCTGATTTTTAAACACTTTTGGGTAACAGCTGACAAAAGTATCCTTAAAAGTCACACTTCATGCAATCCTATTGTACATGACTAGTAGGCAGCTTGCATTACATGTGACTCACTAGGAAAGGGTGACAACTCACGCTGTTTCAGCGATAAGTGTGAAATTGCTATAAAAGCATCTAAACGCTTACTGTCAAATTTCATAATTATCTTGTCACAGACCCACAACAAATAGCTTGTGGATTGTCACTGGTCCATGAATAACATTTTGCCTAGCACTAAAATAAATTCCTCCCCAAAGGCCCTTATGAAACCATTATAAATTATCTAATATCTCCTGAGAGATGCTGGACTGATAAACTGCTCTCTCAGACGCTAAGATTACGGATTAGATTTGGCCATGATTGTCAAAATAAAGCAAAATAATGCCATTTACACAAGAGAGCAGTTATTTTGTCACATGAAAGGAGTCTGAATTGGAGGTGGGAAAGGTAGTCAGTGATTCTTTGCATCAGGGATCCAGGGTTCTTCTATCTTGTTGTTTCACTGGACATGGCTTTCTTACTCAAAGAACTTCATCATCCAAAATGGCTACAGGAACTCCAGCCATCAGGTCCACATTCCAGCTAGCTGGAAGGAGGCAGGTGGGTTGGTAAAGCAACTCCTCTTTTTAAGGAACTTCTTGGAAGTTGCATTCACTGTTCTGCATACGTTTCATTGGCAGAAGCTTTAGTTGCTAAGCCATACCAAATTATAAGAGATGCATTCAGTTGTCTATTTGTCTATTGTTACCATTTAGTTAACAGATGCATTCAATTTAAAATATTATAATCAACTTGCTTTTTTTTTGCATAAGAACATACTTTTTATGTGAAGGTTTCCAGTCCAGGTGCTAGACTGGAAAGTTTTCCAAACAAAAGCATGAATAACTTTGGAAAATGGCTATTAGGAACACTCATGACCTAGGCTGAAAACCTTCAAGGGGAGACTGCCTATGCGAGGTGCCAGGGATATGGCAGTGGACAAGGCAAGGGCTGTCATCGAAGAGGCTGCAGTCTAGTAGAGGGGTCACAGGCAAACAGGGAATGGCAACATGGTAGGAAATGGGCTTTGAAGGATACTGCTGGAGTGATTTCACTGCAAAATACAAGATTTCAAATTGGAATCAGATGCAGGCCATTCTTTTGAAAGTGATATGTCCTGCGGAAGTCCTGCTGATTAGCTAAAAATATATTTGAAGACAGACAGATTGACATTATATTTGTTAACATAAAACTGCCGGTTTGTTTCCCTAAATGCAGGTCAAGCCTAGGTAGGAACACCCATGATTAGAGAAATCCCAGGTCTTAGATATCCTAGAAAGAAGGCTCTCTGTAGCAGCACATTATTAACAGGAGTTTGTATCCCTCTACATAAGAAAACATAAACTAGGAAAAGGGGCTTTTTGTTCTTTAATCATAGATGAATGTGGTTTTATCAGTAGAAGTTATTCATCTATTAAAAAATGTCCACTTGTTCAGATTAATAAATTAGAATCAAGGGACTTCTAAAATGCTTGCATGTTGGTAAATATGTGAGTATAGACATAGATATGTAGATATTTTGTCAATTATATAAGTATATATATACACATACATATATGTATATATATACACACACATATGTATATATATATACACACATATATACACACATATGTGTGTATATGTGGGTGTGTGTGTGTGTGTATATATATACATATATATACACATATATATATATACTTATATATACACATATATATATATACTTAAATTCTAGGGTACATGTGCACAACGTTCAGGTTTGTTACATAGGTATACATGTGCCATGTTGGTTTGCTGCACCCATCAACTCGTCATTTACATTAGGTATTTGTCCTGATGCTATCCCTCCCCAAGTCCCCCAACTCCCGACAGGTCCCAGTGTGTGATGTTCCCCGCCCTGTGTCCAAGTGTTCTCATTTTTTTAATTCCCACCAATGAGTGAGAACATGAGGTGTGTGGTTTTCTGTCCTTGTGACAGTTTGCTGAGACTGATGGTTTCCAGCTTCATCTTTGTCCCTGCAAAGGACACGAACTCATCCTTTTTTATGGCTGCATAGTATTCCATGGTGTATATGTTCCACATTTTCTTAATCCATTCTGTCATTGATGGGTATTTGGGTTGGTTCCATTTCTTTGCTATTGTGAATAGTGCTGCAGTAAACATACGTGTGCATGTGTCTTTATAGCAGCATGATTTAAAATCCTTTAGGTATATACCCAGTAATGGGATGGCTGGGTCAAATGGTATTTCTAGTTCTGGATCCTTGAGGAATCACCACACTGTCTTTCACAATGGTTGAACTAATTTACACTCCCACCAACAGTGTAAAAGCGTTCCTATTTCTCCACATCCTCTCCAGCATCTGTGGTTTCCTGACTAATGATCGCCGTTCTAACTGGCATGAGATGGTATCTCATTGTGGTTTTGATTTGCATTTCTCTGATGGCCAGTGATGATGAGCATTTTTTCATGTGTCTGTTGGCTGCATAAATGTCTTCTTTTGAGAAATGTCTGTCATATCCTTTGCCCACTTTTTGATGGGGTTGTAAATCTGTTTAAGTTCTTTGTAGATTCTGGATATTAGCCCTTTGTCAGATGGGTAGATTGCAGAAATGTTCTCCCATTCTGTAGGTTGCCTGTTCACTCTGATGATAGTTTCTTTTGCCGTGCAGAAGGTCTTTAGTTTAATTAGATCCCATTTGTCAATTTTGGCTTTTGTTGCCATTGCTTTTGGTGTTTTAGACATGAAGTCCTTGCCCATGCCTATGTCCTGAATGGTATTGCCTAGGTTCTCTTCTAGGGTTTTTATGGTTTTAGGTCTAACATTTAAGTCTTTAATCCATCTTGAATTAATTTTTGTATAAGGTATAAGGAAGGGATCCAGTTTCAGCTTTCTACATATGGCTAGCCAGTTTTCCAAGCATCATTTATTAAATAGGGAATCCTTTCCCTATTGCTTGTTTTTGGGAGGTTTGTCAAAGATCAGATGGTTGTAGTTGTGTGGTGGTATTTCTGAGGCCTCTGTTCTGTTCCTTTGGTGTATATATCTGTTTTGGTACCAGTACCATGCTGTTTGTTTTGGTTACTGTAGCCTTGTAGTATAGTTTGAAGTCAGGTATCATGAAGCCTCCAGCTTTGTTATTTTTGCTTAGGATTGTCTTGGCAATGCAGACTGTTTATTGGTTCCATATGAACTTTAAAGTAGTTTTTTCTGATTCTGTGAAGAAAGTCATTGGTAGCTTGATAGGGATGGCATTAAATCTATGAATTACCTTGGGCAGTATGGCCATTTTCACGACATTGATTATTCCTATCCATGAGCATGGAATGTTCTTCCATTTGTTTGTGTCCTCTTTTATTTCGTTGAGCAGTGGTTTGTAGTTCTCCTTGAAGAGGTCCTTCACATCCCTTGTAAGTTGGATTCCTAGGTATTTTATTCTCTTTGTAGCAATTGTGAGTGGGAGTTCACTCGTGATTTGGCTCTCTGTCTGTTATTGGTGTATAAGAATGCTTGTGATTTTTGCACATTGATTTTGTATCCTGAGACTTTGCTGAAGTTGCTTATCAGCTTAAGGAGATTTTGGGCTGAGACGATGGGGTTTTGCAAATGTATAATCATGTCATTTGCAAACAGGCACAATTTGACTTCCTCTTTTCCTAACTGTATACCCTTTATTTCTTTCTCTTGCCTGATTGCCCTGGCCTGAACTTCCAACACTCTGTTGAATAGGAGTGGTGAGAGAGGGTATCCTTGTCTTGTGCTGGTTTTCCATGGGAATGCTTCCAGGTTTGCCCATTCAGTGTGATATTCGCTGTGGGTTTGTCATAAATAGCTCTTATTATTTTGAGATACATACTGTCAATTTTTGTTTAGACTTATTTCTTTGTGGATAAGACCTTGCTGCTGCGGTCTGTGAACCAGACATTTATAATAAATCAGAAAGCAGCTACCTTCACATATATCCAATTACTGAGTTCTCTCAAAGAGGGATTTTTTTCTAGTATTTTAAAGCTTTGTTTTTCATAGATCTTATCTTGTTTTCTTTCAGAGGTTTCATTCCATTCCCCTATTGTTAAATTCTTCCAGATTGCTATTTTTGAAATCTGCCTCAGAAGAAAGCTATTATGGAGTCTCATATTTGTGGGATTTTCTAATATTTCCTTTACATAGCTTTTCTCAATAATTTTAAATCAAATTCATTAGCTTTTCCTTTGGCAGTCTCAGGGCAATTGTTTTTCACATCTCTCTTGGAACTCCTATCAGGTCAGGTGTTAAAGTTCTGCAAGGGCAGCATTGGTTTCCACTCCCCAACCCACCTCTAGATTGAAACATTTTTGAGAAAATCAGTGTCTCATTTATATTCTCTCCTTTATCATCTATTGTGAACTGGATTGTGCCCTCCCCCATTCATATTTGGGACCCTAACCCCCATTGTGACTGTATATACAGACAGGAGCTTTAAGAAGGTGATTAAGGTTAAATGAGGTTATAAGAGTAGGGCTTAATATGATAGGAATGATGTCTTTATAAGAAGAGGAAGGGGCACCAGTAAACTGTCTCTCTCTCTCCCCTCCCCCTTCTCTCCTCTCCTTCTCTCTCTCTCTGTCTCTCTCTGCATAGAAAGAGAAAAGTTCATGTGAGGACACAGAGAGGAGGCAGGTGTCTGCAAGCCTCAATATAGACGCCAAATTTTCCAGCACCTTGATCTTGGACTTCTAGCATCCAGAACTGTGAAAAAATAAATTTAAGTTGTTTAAGCTACCCAGTGTGTGATATTTTATAACAATAGCCTTAGCAGATGAATTCATTATTCAGCATATAATTCCTAGTCAGTAGGTATTTGCTTGTCTACTATTGACTATAACTCATTTATTATGGGGAAAAATTTGGTTTATAATTATCTTACATTCTTGTCTTAAAAAGCATCTCTAAGAGCCAATTTAAATGCTTTTCCCCAACTGCTTCCCATAAACACACACACACACGCACGCACACATGCACACACCAGGCATTAGTCATTTTGAGTTTAAAGAATGGCCAGTACATTTCTTTTCATAATCATGGAAATTTCCTAATTGCACCCTTTGGATAGGAGAGACATGTTTCTCAAGAATCCTATTCCTTGGAAGATATGTCATTCTTTTATGTTTGTTTTTGATGTCTGATTCCATAACTCTTTGCTCAGTTGTTTGTCATTGGAGGGATCCCTGCACCTGTCCACACAGGAAGGTGGAACAAAGGGGAAGGGTATATTTTAAGCAGCATGGATTCATTTATTCATTCACTTAATTATTCAAAACACTTTTATAATATCTACTCTGTTCCAATCACTGTTCTGGGAGCTATAACTACAAGGCTGAAAAGACAGCATGTCCCTACTTTCAAGTTTACAATCTAGTGGTGGATGAGGCAGGCCATATACATATGAACAAACAGATAAACAAGGTAGGTGTAGATAGTGATAAGTTCTCCACAATTCTAAGGACAGCTCTCCTCCACCTTCCAGAAACTAGTAGGGCCCACCAGGTTAGGAGCCATAGATCCTGAGGGGACCCAATAATCTGTGGGTTGCCCCCAGGATCTTATGTGTGGCTGACACATACAATTTTTCAGTTTTAATATTTTATCGTCTTGGTTAAATACCTATCTCATTTAAGTGACAAGTGCCTGGGGTGCTACTTTTAGCAAGTTTGTAAAGAGGAAATGTCAACTCATTCTATCTAGAGGAGAGATCTTTTTTTATTTTGTTTTATTTTATTGTATTTTATTATACTTTAAGTTTTAGGGTACATGTGCACAATGTGCAGGTTAGTTACATATGTATACATGTGCCATACTGGTGTGCTGCACCCATTAACTCGTCATTTAGCATTAGGTATATCTTCTAATGCTATCCCTCCCCCCTCACCCCACTCCACAACAGTCCCCAGAGTGTGATGTTCCCCTTCCTGTGTCCATGTATTCTCATTGTTCAATTCCCACCTATGAGTGAGAACATGCGGTGTTTGGTTTCTTGTCCTTGTGATAGTTTACTGAGAATGATGATTTCCAATTTCATCCATGTCCCTACAAAGGACATGAACTCATCATTTTTTATGGCTGCATAGTATTCCATGGTGTATATGTGCCACATTTTCTTTTATTATTATTATTATTATTATTATTATTATACTTTAAGTTTTAGGGTACATGTGCACAATGTGCAGGTTAGTTACATATGTATACATGTGCCATGCTGGTGCACTGCACCCACCAACTCGTCATCTAGCATTAGGTATATCTCCCAATGCTATCCCTCCCCCCTCCCCCTACCCCACAACAGTCCCCAGAGTGTGATGTTCCCCTTCCTGTGTCCATGTGTTCTCATTGTTCAATTCCCACCTATGAGTGAGAATATGCGGTGTTTGGTTTTTTGTTCTTGTGATAGTTTACTGAGAATGATGATTTCCAGTTTCATCCATGTCTCTACAAAGGACATGAACTCATCATTTTTAATGGATGCATAGTATTCCATGGTGTATATGTGCCACATTTTCTTAATCCAGTCTATCATTGTTGGACATTTGGGTTGGTTCCAAGTCTTTGCTATTGTGAATAGTGCCACAATAAACATACGTGGGCATGTGTCTTTATAGCAGCATGATTTATAATCCTTTGGGTATATACCCAATAATGGGATGGCTGGGTCAAATGGTATTTCTAGTTCTAGATCCCTGAGGAATCGCCACACTGACTTCCACAATGGTTGAACTAGTTTACAGTCCCACCAACAGTGTAAAAGTGTTCCTATTTCTCCACATCCTCACCAACACCTGTTGTTTCCTGACTTTTTAATGATTGCCATTCTAACTGGTGTGAGGTGGTATCTCATTGTGGTTTTGATTTGCATTTCTCTGATGGCCAGTGATGATGAGCATTTTTTCATGTGTTTTTTGGGTGCATAAATGTCTTCTTTTGAGAATTGTCTGTTCATGTCCTTCACACACTTTTTGATGGGGTTGTTTGTTTTTTTCTTGTAAATTTGTTTGAGTTCATTGTAGATTCTGGATATTAGCCCTTTGTCAGATGAGTAGGTTGCGAAAATTTTCTCCCATTTTGTAGGTTGCCTATTCACTCTGATGGTAGTTTCTTTTGCTGTGCAGAAGCTCTTTAGTTTAATTAGATCCCATTTGTCAATTTTGGCTTTTGTTTGCCACTGCTTTTAGTGTTTTAGACATGAAGTCCTTGTCCATGCCTATGTCCTGAATGGTAATGCCTAGGTTTTCTTCTAGGGTTTTTATGGTTTTAAGTCTAACGTTTAAGTCTTTAATCCATCTTGAAT
Organism: Pan paniscus; assembly: GCF_029289425.2. Classification (NCBI taxonomy): domain Eukaryota; kingdom Metazoa; phylum Chordata; class Mammalia; order Primates; family Hominidae; genus Pan; species Pan paniscus. Next base: position 28,500,478 of record NC_073265.2, on the reverse strand, counting down.
TAATTTTTGTATAAGGTGTAAGGAAGGGATCCATTTTCAGCTTTCTACATATGGCTAGCCAGTTTTCCCAGCACCGTTTATTAAATAGGGAATCCTTTCCCCATTGCTTGTTTTTCTCAGGTTTATCAAAGATCAGATAGCTGTAGATATGCGGCGTTATTTCTGAGGGCTCTGTTCTGTTCCATTGATCTATATCTCTGTTTTGGTACCAGTATCAGGCTGTTTTGGTTATTGTAGCCTTGTAATATAGTTTGAAGTCAGGTAGCGTGATGCCTCCAGCTTTGTTCTTTTGGCTTAGGATTGACTTGGAAATGCAGGCTGTTTTTTGGTTCTATATGAACTTTAAAGTAGATTTTTCCAATTCTGTGAAGAAAGTCATTGGTAGCTTGATGGGGATGGCATTGAATGTATAAATTACCTTGGGCAGTATGGCCATTTTCACGATATTGATTCTTCCTACCCATGAGCATGGAATGTTCTTCCATTTGTTTGTATCCTCTTTTATTTCATTGAGCAGTGGTTTGTAGTTCTCCTTGAAGAGGTCCTTTACGTCTCTTGTAAGTTGGATTGCTAGGTATTTTATTTGCTTTGAAGCAGTTGTGAATGGGAGTTCACTTATGATTTGGCTCTCTGTTTGTCTGTTATTGGTGTATAAGAATGCTTGTGATTGTTGTACGTTGATTTTGTATCCTGAGACTTTGCTGAAGTTGCTTATCAGCTTAAGGAGATTTTGGGCTGAGACAATGGGGTTTTCTGGATATACAATCATGTCATCTGCAAACAGGAACAATTTGACTTCCTCTTTCCCTAATTGAATACCCTTTATTTCCTTCTCCTGCCTGATTGCCCTGGCCAGAACTTCCAGCACTAGGTTGAATAGGAGTGGTGAGAGAGGGCATCCCTGTCTAGTGCCAGTTTTCAAAGGGAATGCTTCCAGTTTTTGCCCATTCAGTATGATATTGGCTGTGGGTTTGTCATAGATAGCTCTTATTATTTTGAGATACGTCCCATCAATACCTAATTTATTGAGAGTTTTTAGCATGAAGGGTTGTTGAATTTTGTCAAAGGCCTTTTCTGCATCTATTGAGATAATCATGTGGTTTTTGTCTTTGGTTCTGTTTATATGCTGGATTACATTTATTGATTTGCATATATTGAACCAGCCTTGCATCCCAGGGATGAAGCCCACTTGATCATGGTGGATAAGCTTTTTGATGTGCTGCTGGATTGGGTTTGCCAGTATTTTATTGAGGATTTTTGCATCAATGTTCATCAAGGATATTGGTCTAAAATTCTCTTTTTTGGTTGTGTCTCTGCTAGGCTTCGGTATCAGGATCTTCGAATAAGTTTTATTTAAGAAAGGAGGTGCATGTTCTTGAACAGAAAATTCTCTGGGCAGCTAGATAGATGATTACACAATTACACAGATAATCCTCATCTTAGAACATTATTATAAATTATTTTATAAATGAAAAATTGCTACATCTGTGAAAGATGAGATTTTGGGGTCACATGATAGAGTAATAGATAAATTCATAGGTGGAATACCAGTGCAATAATTGGAAATATAACCTCAAGACACCTTTTTTTACTGCAGTAAGGGTATATTTCTCTGTGTTTGTCATTACTTGTTAAAAATAATTAAAATTTGAACTGCTTTTAATTATACTTGGTAGACTGGTTCTCTTTGTATGCAATTTTATAGTTAGAGGTAATTACATGGAGGCTTTCCTTTTAGGGTTACATATGACTTTCCACCATTCTATGCTACTCTCTAGAAAAGAGTTCTGGACACGTAGAGTATTTTAAATTCAGTATTTGTGGAAGATTATATTCTTATACACGACGATTGAAAGACAAACATGTCCAAATTTTCTAATTAACCACAGGTCAGTTATATACCAGAAAAAAATGGTGTGCCTTAAAGTTCAATTTTGTCAGTATTTTTCACTGGATTCATGAAAAAGTTAGATACTAAAAATTTTTGGTAGAATGCATGGGGACAGTAGGTTAAAGACAATCTAAGATTGTGAATTTAGTAGTTACATTTGAGTTCATTGTGTGTTTAATAATTCATTTTTAATAATTAAATGCTCAATAACTCAACATATTGAGTATAATAATAAGCTCATTGGCACCATATTGCCTTACCTTTCAAGCCTCTCAGCCTACTGATCGATTGTTCAGGAAGCATAATGCACATTATCCTGTCCTGATTCTATTACTCAAGAACCACACACAAAGGAGGGAAAGAGGGAGAACATTGGGATAAATAGCTAATGCATGCAGAGCTTAATACCTAGGTGAGAGGTTGATAGATGCAAAGCACCATGGCACACGTTTACCCGTGTAACAAACTTGCACATCCTGCACATGTACCCTGGAATTTATAAAAATAAAGAATTCAACAATTATTCACGGTTTAAGAAACATGCTGTCTTCAGTATTTGGTATTTTTTCTATTTCCCCACTCTCTGCCAAAAGTACATTCAAGCACCTCAGAAGCAACCAAGTCGCAACTTTTTTCCCTCTAAATTAAATTATCAAGGCAGAGGTCTCATTTCTCTACTTACTTTGCCTGAGTAGAAAGGGTAACTCAGTGAAAGTGCTGTGTGTGACGTGTCTGGGAAAGCTACATGGGGGAAGCAAACACACCTGTTATGGAAACATCTGAGTTTTCCCAGGGAGAGCAAGAAGCACTTGTGTGTCCGCAACAGATGGTGCTGCACCCGCTAACCGCAGAGTCATGCCCATCTGTCCCATATAGTACAGTTGCACCCCCTGAATTTGCCCACTTTTGATTCCCTGATCCTGTTGGAATAGCAGGCTATGGCATTCCTGTGGGAAAATGTACTGTGTACCACAGTGGCTCAAACTATGTACTGGAATTTAGTAAGTAAAACCCTGGAATAACCAACTTTCCTCATCATATGTCCTAATGACCCCTTTGAATCTCATATACTCTTCTTGTAAAATGGTCCAAATGGCATTCCTGGAGGGGGTCCATAGATTATATAGTGTATTAGTCTGCTGAAGTTGCCTTAACAAAATACTGAGTAGCTTAAATGACATAAATCTATTTCTCATTGTTCTGGAGGCTGGAAGTCCAACATCAGGATTCCAGCATGATCAGATTCTAGTGAGGGCCCTCTTACTGGCTCCCAGATTACTTCCTTTTACTGTGTCCTCACCTGACAGAGAGAGGCAGAGAGGCAGAGAGAGAGAGAGAATCAGTCTCTTCTTTTAATAAACCCACGATTGGATTAGGGTCTCACCCTAATGACAATGACCTCATTTAACCTTAATTAGGTTCAATGTTCCATCTCTAAATAAAAGCCCTATCTCCAAATACAGTTACATTGTGGGGAAGTGGTTAGGGCTTCAAATATGAATTTTGGGGAGCACAATTCAGTCCATAGCATATAGATGTGTGAGGATTAAGTGATTAAAAGGTCAATTTTTTTTGAATGCCTATTCAAGAAAAATCATTTAGGGGTTTCATTTTCTTTAACACAAATCACAAGTTTAAAATGTGACTTTAACCCAAGTCACATTTTCTTTAACTCAAAACTCTTTAAAAGTTCTTGGTCAAGTATTATCATTCATTGAATGATGTTTTCCTTGGTTTGAAAACTAGTGAAGGGTGATGGGAACTTGTGGCGAGTTAGGGAGGAGAAGGGGCACAATCTTAGCGAGGAAGAGGGAGGAGCATAATGGGAAGAACATTTGGTGCAATATTCGCTGAGTTCTAGCTCAGATTTAATCTAAGTTTTATCAGTCAAATGGAGACCTTGATAATTACTTTTTAAAAAAAAGTTTTATTGTAATTGACAAATAATTTTGTATATTTATGGGGTACAATGTGACTTTTTGATACGTGTATACACTGTGGAATGAGCAAATCAGGCTAATTAGCTTATTCATTTTCTGAAACAATTATTTTGTTGCGGTAAGAACATTAAAATTCTCTTTTTTTAAGCTATTTTGAAATATATAATACATTACTATTAACTATAGACACTGTGCTGTGCAATAGAACACCAGAATTATTCCTCCTAACTGAAACTTTGTATCCGTAGAGCAATGTGGACATTTTCCCTGTCTAACTCCCCACAGCCAATTCTGGGTTTATACCCAAAGATATTTAAATCAGTATTTCAAAGGGATGTTTGCACTCCTGTGTTCATTGCAGCATTATTCACAAGAGCCAAGATAAGGAATCAACCTAAGTGTCCATCAGCTGATGAACAGATTTTTAAAAATGTGCTGAATATACAAAATAGGATACTATTTAGCCTTAAAAAAAAAAAAAAACAGGCAATTCTGCCATTTTCAAACAGGGATGAACCTAAGGACATTATGTTAAGTAAGATAAGTCAGGCACAGAGCGACAAATACCATATGATCTCACTTATATGTGGAATATAAAAAGTTAGAAATTGTAGAATTAGAGAGTGGAATATTGATGACTGCTTCTTAATGTGTATTTGGAGTTTGAATGACTAAATATACATAAAGTGCTTATATTTGAACATATAGGATGCTACAGATATTTTTCTGTCCCTTGCCCCATCTTTCCTAGTATAATAAAGTTATGCTACAAGTTAGTCACTTACGAATTCCAATTTGAGGATTCAGTTTGTGACTTTTGCTGGTTCCAAGAAATCAAGAAATACTGAGCCATTGCATGAACAGTGTCACTAATTATAAGAACTTGAGAAGTTCAACTTCAACAATTCTTAAAGTCTCCCTTGAGTAGAAGATGAGTGAACTGTCATAATTGGGCAAGAAGTGAGTTAATTCTGATTGCAACAGTAGGCAGCTATTAAGAGACGAGTGTAACTCTGGATAGAAGTTTCTATGGTTTCTGCCTTCAGCTCCGTCATGTTCAACATTCTATTCAAGACCTAGATCAAAGGAGAAGTTGATGAGCTTAGTATTCAGCTGAGAGAGATGGGCTATGTTGGCTAGAAATTAAGCAATGAGCTCAATCTAGCAAGATACAAGTTCTGAAGTTGGACTCTTAGAAGCAACTGAGGCTCAGGCATTTCTGTAGGCACTACATTCTGGGTAATTTAAAAAATGTGTATACTTATCCTCACATCCTTTAAGCTCAGCTGAAATCTACTCTGCAAAGTCATGCTTGAACCCTTGCTTTGAGCTAAGTGTTCTGTCAATTCCAACATATACACCTGTAATAAAACTGCTGAAATAATGTTAAAGACTCTTTAAAGCCAGGATCTTTACCATATTAATTTTCATACTCCCAATGTCTAGCGTAGTGCCCGGCACATAAGGAATTTCCAATAAATTATGGGCTGTTGCTAGAATAAAAATTCAAAAGTAGGCAGTGTTGAGTTGGCAACTTAATTTTCTAAAAAGTATTAATTGCCTGCCTATATGGACAATAGAAACAACAACAACAAAAATATCCTGCCAATAAATCAGGCTTTTTGGCTGGTGCCTTGTAGTGCCTTGTAAATATTAGTAAGCATGTTTCCTATTCTAAAGTAGGTTTAAAAAAAAAAAAACTTAAATTCAGTAACTTCATTTCACCTTCTTGAAGAACCTGCATTTCCTTTATATTTATAACCATTAGAGTGAGGCATGTTAAATAATTCAAATGAGAAATCCTAGTTTCCACCTTTATATATCTCTCGGGTTTTCCTTTGTTCACCCAGTCTCCTGCAAAAATCATCAAATGTTCAAATTTATAGTTTGTGACTTGGTCACCCTGAACCTCTTGGTGGCCCGGAATGAACATGAGATGCTGTTATTTAGCACTTGGAGCTCAGTTAGATATTAGTTTTCCTATAGTGCAATCCTCTGATGCCAGTGAGGAAGGAAATCAGAAACAGGAATCAGACGATTCTGGCCAATCCTCCCAATACGAGGAGAGAGTCACTGACGGAAATGGGTCTGGATACTGGGTTTCTCTCTCCTAAATCCTTTGATGCCAGTTATTAAAATGGGTTACTTCTTAGAGCCGTGACATTGAACACTTCAATGAAATGATGCAAGATTTGGACTCCAAAATGTCCCCTTTATCCCCTGTCAGCAGCATGAGCCTGAGCACGGCAAGAGTCAGCCAGTACAGTGCACACACGCTCTGTTGAACTCATGTTCTTCCACCCAGGAGACTGAGGTTTCTGTGTAAAGAGTAATGTCAATCCGCTGGAAATCACTGAGTTGTCTGTTTCTTTGTTTATGACTTCTCCATATAGTTGGTTCTGCTCCAACTTATTTGAAAGGGACATCTGTTGGATGATTTGATGTGATGTCTGTTCCCTGAAAGTCATTTCTGACAGGGCGATGTAAAGGAACCTGAGAGGGAGCTCCGTCATGTGATGAGTGGCTGTTAAGTGCAGGAACAGATTTGAGAGGATTATCCAAGACAATAACTTCAAGATCAAACTAGGCCATGGAGTTAGCCATAAGGCTCTGCAAATTCTTTGCGGCTCAGCCCTCTGGGGTCTCCTGCCACCGTGCTTGCCAGTAATGAATTTCACTTCCATGTGGGATCTTTCAGGTCTTCTTGACACACTGAAGCCATATGTGTTTCAGTCACTTCAGATATCATCCTGCTCTTTAACTTGAAGAACAGTCTAAGTCAGTGAGGTTTGCCATGGCATCAAATCTCCTTTTAAACCCACACCGCTTGAATAATAACTATGATTCTGGATAGTTGACTCATGAATATTTCCTGCGAAGGAACAATGAGGGTATTCTGAGGAAATTAAATCCATACAAGTAATTCCCAAACTTTATTCATGTTTGAATACTTTCTAACTTCAAATGTTTTTACCAGACTGGTAACACATAGCAAAATCAACTGATAAGATTGTCCTTTTTTCTTTCTTCCTCTTCCTCTACCTAACATTTCTCTAGTGTGGTACTAACTGGAGAAGGCACAAAGAGTAAGTAGATGGAAAGGGAAATGAAAAGTCAAAGAGCCCTACACTTTTTTTTTCCCCCTCTCTCCTGGTAGTCCTACTTCAAAGGCAGTGTAGCTTTCTCAGAAAGGCCAAACCAAACTCAGAGGGTGAAGTTGGAAAACCCCAGCAACCCTATGATACACAATAAACCCATGTAAGGAGGTGGTCCCTTACAAACAGTTGGCTATGAATATCTTCTTTCAAATAGTCTGACACTCGTGGCATAATTATTTTTGTAAGAGTCCTCAGGAAAGTCTGTTTTGAAATACTGCATAGCTTAAGACTACAATAGTACCTTGCATAGTTCAATGTAAACATATCCAGGTGGCTTGTGAAGAAGAGAGGAAGCCAGAGGTGATGCTTCTCTATAGGAAAATGACACTGCAGCCAGCCCCCCGAATCCTGAGAAGACCCTAAATACACCACTCCCCCTCCCCGACAACTACCCAAGTGATAACCTGTGAGTGACTGGATTCTAATCTATCGAATAGTTTCTGTACATGAAAAAAAAATCAATTTTGGAATAAGAGTTGTCAGCAGAAAGATTTCCATTTATTAGGCACCTACCAGGTGCCTGATTCTATTGGGTACATTAAAGATATTCTTTCATTTAGTTCTCACCTGGAAACTCTCAAGGCTTGTTCACATTTTACTGATGAGAGAAATAAGGCACAAGAAGATTAAACAAACAATCCAGGCCAACTCAAGTGGAGGGATGTGTGGTTGAGTTCAGGTCTGCCTGTAAACCGCTTGAGGCCAGAACCTTTTCTCTGTTTTGTTCACTGATGTGTCCCAGGTGCCCAGAAGAATGCCTGGCAAATTGTAGCTGCTTAGTAAATATTGAATGATTACCTTAATGAGAGAATCCAGCACATGTACTCCTAAGTATTATTCTCTACAGTTTCTCCTCAGTCTCCTCACTCCAGTCTGTTACCTGCCCCTTTCTCCCATCCAATTTCAAAGGGAAATGGAGCCCAGAGCTGCAGTGGCTGCTGTAGAAAGTTATATCTCTGTGTACATCCTGCTGAAGGAATGGAGCGATTGTCAGGGAGTTGTATCATTGAGTCTGAGGCCTTACTTCCTTGCTCTCCCCCTTCTATTTCCTGCTTCCTCCCACAAAGATTTTCTGAGTCCTTGCTGTGTGCTGAGCACTGGAGACTCACTATGAACAAAGTTGGCATGGTCCCTGTCTTTATGCAAATTATTGAATAAATTATAGGTACGGTGAGTGTTTTGACAGAGAGGTAAGAATGTTATAGAAACATATAACAAGAGGACTCAGACCTATTCTTTGAGGTCAGGAAAGACATCCTTGCAAATTTTAACTTTAAGACAAGACATAAGGGATAATTAAGAGTTCCTAATGTATACCTTGGGTTTCCTGGATGTCTCTGCCTAAGACACTTTTAGGGAGGAGTTAAGACTGTTTTCCTATAATACTAAGAAGTCATTTGCCTTTTCATTCTTATTGCATTACAAGTGTACAGTGGAGTTTTACAGAAGCTGCAGAACATAGATTTCACAACAGATTGAATGCAGAAGCAGACATGAGAATCCATTTATCCTTTAGTAAGCCAGATATTGGTAAGATTTGCAAACAATGCATAACAGCGCTACTAGTCTCACTCACGTATTTTTGGTTTTGGAAAACGTGGCTATGTTTTCATAAAATGTTATTTATGTTAAGGTATAATCAGTTTACTATGTTGTTATAAAATGAATTAAATATTTAAAAATGTATTGGTTCTAATTTGCAACATGATATAATGATATAATCTACCTTTTTTAAAATGAAAAGGTCTTTGGGGTTCTTCAGAAGATTTGAGAGCACAAAGGGGCCGAGCCCCAAAAGTTTGAGAATGGCTGAGCTAAGAGAAGAGGAGGAGGGAGTGTTCCACAGTGAATAAACAGCCTGTGTAAAAGCCCTTCCCTGGTATATGACTTGTAGTTTTGAGGATATTAAAGAAGTCCAATGTGGTTGGAACATAGAAGGTGATGGAGAGAGAATATAATATGCAGACCAATGGGTAAGCAGTGCCATATTTGAGGGCATTGACTTAATCTTAGGTCAGTGGGAAGTCACTGAAGGGTTTTAAGCAGGTTGGAATTGATGAGATACATGTTGAGAGAGGAAGGAAAAGGAAAGAAGAAAGGAAAAGAATGGGGGGACACAGAAGGGAGGTCAGGAGGCTTTTGGGGAAAACTTGGTAAGCTATGAGGGAGGGACAGTAGGGCTGGATAGAAGAGGATAGATGTAAATAATATTATGGAGAATCTAGAGGACTTGGGTTTGATTGTCAGTAGAGAGTGACTTGTTTTGTAAAAGAAGGAATGAATTTTCTCATGGTTTTTTAGTCATACCACTTGATTTTAAATTCTAGCGCTAATTCTGTGACTGTGAGCAAATTATTTAAACTCCATAAGCTACAATTTTCTCATCTGTAAAAAAATAGGAATAAGAGCCACAATTTCATATGGTTGTTGAAGTTATTTTAAAATGCACACATATCTAATATAACTGGAATATCGTAATTATTTATTTGTTACCCTTACCTTCTCTTTAACTCTCTTTCTTACCATTTTAAGATGAAGGGGGGGAAGTTGGCAGTGTTCTTCAGGGAACATAAATTCTTGGGAAGGGAGTTTGGACACCATATGCAAAATCTCCTCCTGTGATTCCTCTACACACTGGAGGTGTGCTTTCCTCAAGCACTTGAAGCAAATGTGTTCTCTAGTCTCTTCTCTCTCTCTCTTTTTCCCCTGAAGACTACTCTGTCATTTAAGTTCACTTATTTTTGTCTTACCTGCTCACTTTGAACTTGAAACTTTGTCCCGTTCTTCCTGTTCCATAGTCTGATTCCTACTATTTTTTTCCTTCACTATTTTCTTCCCAAAGTCTTAGGCTAGCCTTCTCTATTTCTCAGCTTTGTCATGCCCTTGACTTTGCAAGATTCTCTTTCCTGGCAACCACCATCTACAGACAAAATATTAATAACTTTGGAGGAGTTAGGACAGAGGCATTAAAATTATTATAAATAAAACCAGACAGTCCTTTTGACTGGGGCCTGAACTACCTTCTGTTATTCCTACAAGTATCTTTTGAAAGGCTGTTCTCAAATGCGTTGACTTGAGAATTTAGAGAAACATTCTTTCGGGCTGAAGGGAAAGGAGACAGAGAACTACAAGGTCACAGGACCATGACAATATGTTGCATTTTGCCAAGTGGCCCTTATTAAACAGCCTAGGAGGTGAGTGGAGGAGAGCATGGGTCTGGCAGTCTGCCCTGGGACAAGGAGCTTTGTCTGCACGCAGGTTCCCAGCTCACAGACGGTCCACATTTGAATAGAGCCCATTGTTTACCACTTGGGTGGAAAACAGAGGAAATAGGCAATGAGTCAGGCACCCACTTGTTTCAAAAGGAATTTTTAAAAGAGTTTCAGGGAAATCTAAGAAAAAAATAGAAGTTTGAAGGAAGATGAAGGAGACAAGGACAAACTGAGGGTTGCTGGATGCTAATGACATGCTTTTCTTTGCTGATAGCCTATCATTCTGGGTCTGTGGGTTCCAACCCTGAACCTGAATCCAACAGGAAAGGTACTTCTGGAGAAGAGCTTCCACTCTGGGGAGGCATTCTGACTAAGATCTAATCTGAAGTAGTTTGGAGTAAATTGATCTGCCTCTTTTCTCCATTTAAAGGACATTTGCTAAAAATGCCTTCTTCTTCAAAGGGCCTGCAGAACAGAGAGAGGGGATTACAGTGTGTATAATTTTTGAAATATGGTAACTGATCAGCAAATGGCATAAACTTAGATCTTAACGGGTCCTGTTTTCTGTGACATGATTTCCTGATCTGCAGATGCCCTGACTGACATTCTACATTCCTATGGCTCAATGCTTGGTGTAGAAATGGTCTTTCCATTTTGTCATCTCATTTGGGAAAAAATGCATGATAGTGGAATGAATGCCACAGAAAGGAAGGAAATGAGGTGGTGTCTATGGCAAAGACTCAACTATGTTCTGCTGAAAGCTCTGGTTTGCAATCCAAACTTGATATATTAACTATTTTTTTTAATTTTCAGAAACCTTAATTTTTTCCCCAAATTTGGAAAGAAAGGAATAAAATTCAGATATTACAGAAAAAAATCTCAAGGAAGCAAATAAAAACAACCTGTAATCTGATCCCCAGAGATAACCAACATAGTATAATGCTGTATATCTTTTGATATATAAAATAGTAAAATATGTGTATATATGTATATATAATTAATGGAATATTTTATACATTCTTGTTAGTAATCTAAATTTTTCATCTATAATTTGTATCACAATTTTTATGTTATGATATATCTTATTCTTCCTCAACATAATTTTGGAGGCTGTTAAAACATTATTAAATTGTTCTCCAGTTTTAGACACTTAGATTAGTTTCAAGGTTTTACTATTAAAATCCTTCCTACTAAAGTTTTCTAACAAATGTTCATTCATTATTCAGCAAGTATTTCTTGAGCACCTACTAGGTTCGAGATATGAAATTAGGCAGTTTGTTGGGGGCAAAATGGTAAGACACAGATAGTCTCCTCTTTCAAGGGACTTACTGAAAAGGAATAAATCTTTCCTAAATAATCGTGACTATTTAGGAGATGAATTTCCTTTTCCTATGGGTTTCATGTCTCTTTATATTCTCTATAAGTCTGGTTCATAAAGCTAACTTTTGTGGCTGGTTTGTTAAAGATTTTGTTAACTTATAAGCTAAATATGTAAGTTAGAAAGCACTGACAATATTATCACAGTGATTATGATTGATATAATTTTATAAACATAAATAGGAACTGCACAGAGAAATAGCTGAAATTGGACTCCATTATAATCAGAAAATCAGCTTAATAATATTGAGCTCAGAAATTCTAGTCTGCACAGTATAACTGAAGTTGTGCTTTGACAGCAGCAACTCAGATGGTGGTCACAACCTTACTTTATTGGGACAATGAAATATTTTAGTGGAGTCATTGGCATCTCACTCTGCTTCTGAAATCAGGGCCACCTCTATTATTACTTTCCCAGTAGAGATGACTGGTTTGCTCATTTGGTTAGCATACACTTTCCTCTGAAGTCAAGACTGTGGGATTGATTCCATTTGGTTCAGTGATTCTCTGACTACTTCAGGACCACTTCAGCTTGCATTTCTCAATTCTAAACATCCCTGGTAGAAAATCATATCCTTGTTATAGACAAAAAGATGAAGAATGCAGAAATATTTGATCAAAAGTGCCAGAGTCATGGTTGTAAAAGGCATAATTTTAAGATGACTTCCAAGGCCCCTGAACTTGATATTATGCCCATATTAGGGTGAAATGGAAATTGTCCAGGTAGGCAAAACTAATCATGCTTTTAAAAGCAGAGATTTTTCTCTGGCTGGCAGCAGACGAGGGAGTCAGAGAGATTTGAAGTGTAAGAATAATTCAAACTACCATTGCTGGCTTGAAGATGGAGAACCCACTTGGAAAGGGTAAGAAGAAAATGAATTCTGCCAACAACCAATGAGCTTGGAAGAAGTCCCCAAGACTCAGATGGGAATGGCAGCTGGCTGATATCTTGAGTGTGAGACTCTGAGTGAAGAATTAGCTAAGCTTACCTGGAATTCTGTGCAATAATAAGTGGCTATCGTTTCAAGTTTGCATTGTTTGCATAATTTGTTATTCAACAGCAGAAATATAATACAGCGGTCAGAACAAACCAGATTTTATGCCTTACTGATACCAAGTTTGCAACCTCTTTACCCACCGTCAACCAAGGGCACATTTCTTGACAAATTTAAATAGGTAAGAATGAATTTTATGAATCTCTAAACCACCACATAATAGAAGAACATGGTATCATCAAAGGTATAAAGCCCATAATATATGCACATTTATCGATATTAATGAAAAGCTTCTTATAATTTATAAAAAACAAACTCATGGTAGTTTAACAAATGACATAATAGAAATACATGCAGGCTGCTGTTAGGGTATAGAGGAGGCTCACCTAACCCTACCTGGGTGGAGCAGGAAGAGTTTTTCCTAGAGGAAATGGTGATTGTCAAAGGAATGTAGGAGGTGACAACTTATGTTTACAGACCCTGTTCATGTGTGTAAAAAAATTGGGGGAGATAGAAGTCTACTATGATGAGCCAAGAGGAGGGGTAGGAGGTGGATAAGGCAACTTGGGATTTCATTTCCTTTCCTACTCCAAGTCTTAGAGTGATCATCTCAGAGAGGAATGCTCTTATCAAGACCCTCACTTAAAATCTTGCCCTGGTAGTAGAAGGTACTTCAATGACAGGCTAAAGGCAGCTTTTCACTACTCATCTAAAGTTGGAAAGGCTTTAGATGTGAGTTAAGTTTAATGGAAGGTATCCCTACTGTGGGGGTATCTAAACCACAGGCATCTGAGAAAACCTTAGGTGAGGGCTGAATGCAAATAACTACAGTGCTGAGAATTTACGACGTAGAAAGGTTGAAAATATTGCAGTAATTATTATTACTGCTGTTTCTTAAATTCCTCATTTACAAAATCAAAGTAGGACCAATTCCTGTCTAATTAAGCCAACGTGGTGACAAAGAAAAAAGTTATTCTGAATGTTTTTATTTCATTAACATTATCTCATTTCTTTGAACTATATTCACTGAATATGTTTTAATTTGATGACTCGAGTCAGTTGAAAGTGAATAGAAACCATGTGTATTATTGCATGCATGGTTGGGGACCAAGAAGAGCCATCAATGCATCACCAGATGAACTGGCTTACCTCACTGGCTCATGTGTGAAAGTAAACATAGTTCCACAGGACTTTCATACTTTCTGTCAATCTGGCCATATAAATTGACAACCAGAGCTTAGCAAGTTCCTCAGAGATTAGGCAGATCCAATCAAGTTTGTAGGTGAAAGGGTCAAAATGAAGGTTAGAAGATAATTCCTCTGGTATCCTCATGTATTTTGAGAAAGAAAAGGGTCTAGTAAATTACAAAGATCCTCTTGTAGAAAGAACATTATATGAAAATGTACAAATGGAGTCATTTCTTGGGGGAGGTGTCTTGGTGTCCTGGGAGGCTACCTCACTTCTAAAGTCCTTAGATGTCTTCTGTGCTTGCAGTGAGTACACCTGTTGAAACAGGTGGAACAGGTGGATGACTGTGGGGAAAGCCAAGGTGTCTTTTGGAGGATCCCACTTCTATTAACTTCATGATTGATACCTAGGAGTTATGGGGGAGACAGAGGATTTGTACTAATGCCAAACAAAAGACCAGTGCATTCACGTGGGCATGAAGGGAGGCAAATATAATCGAGCTACATGTCACTCACTCTTATTGTGCCATCACCCTACAAGTGATTGAGAAAGTAACCCCTCCCACAGTCAGATGGCCCTGCCCATCAGGAATCATATTAATGGCTGGTGCCAACCCAAATGTTTGCCTTTATCTTGTGCCACCATTGACTATTTTTCAGAAATCAGGATGTTGTTTCCCACTCTGAGATGTCTGGTTGAGCGGGTTTCGGTGTGATCAAGGAAATATGGCTGCCCTCACTCTAACTATTCCAGCTGCCTTGGCAGCCTCCTGGCACATCCGAATGAGGCCATATATTTAGTAAGGCAATGTCTTACCTAAGAGATCTGAGACAAATAGAGACGTTTCTATATCTGACATTCAGAAAAGCTATAGGGATGAAGCTTTAGGGTATAATGGAATATAGAGAGGATTTCAAGGGAAACAGACCTGGGGTTACTGACTGTGTAATCTTGAGAAAGCTACTTTATTTCTCTGATTTGTCAATTCCTCTAATTTATCAACAAAATTGCCATGCATACTGCTTGGCATAATGCATGACAGGGTATTAGCTCAAATAAATGTCAGTTCTTTTCCCTTCCTTCTTCATCCAGCTTTGGGGAAATTCGACATTTGGTATAAGTGTTCAAAAGAATTACAAAATTCCTGTGTCCTTTGAGGCAAGAAACTTTGCATAATTCTTTCACCCTTAGATCAGAATCCTCATCTCCTGCCTTTTCCTTTTGGAGCTAGCAGTCACAGGAATGACAACTGGCAAGGGGATGCTGCTTAAGCCTAAGACAGTGAGATGGATAGCTTAACCAATATGTCAGAATGGAAGCTTCAAGTTATTCATGTTGAAAATCTGCATACTGTCTGAAATCAAGTGACTATTGTTTAAACCATTTTTGGAATTTTTCACTTCAGAGCTTTTACATAAACCTTTGGAAAAAACTTCTGTGGGCCAGGGTTCTAGGTATGATACTCCCTCTCTGATCTGTCCACCAAATAATATTTAGATAAATACAGCTCTACTTTCAAATAGTATGCCACCTGTTATGGATCAAATGTTTGTGTGCCCCCAAATTTATATGACAAAATCCTAACGCTCAAGGTGATGGCATCAGGAGGTAGGGACTCTTGATAGGAAAGTGATGAAGCCATGAAGATAGAGCCCTCATGATTGGAATTAGTGCTCTTATAAAAGAGACCCCAGAGAGCTCCTTCACCTTTCTGCCAAGTGTGGACACAGTTAGAAGACAGCCATCTATGAACGAGGAAATAGGCCTTCAACTGGACATGGAGTCTGCCTGTGCCTTGATCTTGGACTTTCTAGCCTCCATAACTGTGAGAAATAAATGTTTGTTGTTGAAGCCACCCAGTTTATTGTATTTTTGTTATAACAGCCCAAGTAGTCTAAGACACCATGTAACTGCCTACAGCAAGAGGAAAGGATACATGATTTTGGAGCCCAAGTACAAATAAGGTAGACACATAGAAATTCATCTCCAAGAAGAAAAATGAAAAATGCATGTCTATGTGTGAAAGCTTCAACTGAGCTTTTGTGTATTGTCCTTCAAAAGGACTTATCAGCATTTTTGTTTGTTGGCTGTGTTTTGCTTTTTTCTTCTATATTATGTAGTTTCTATAAAGAAGCCAAGACGTTCCCTCATTGGTTTCCTGAACAATGTAATCAAGGACCCCCATGGTGCCCCTGGTCTTGAGGATCCCATGGAGGATCAGGGAATGTGGTGGTGTTCTCCCTGTTAGCTTCTTCTGACTAGCAAAGGCATTTTTCAGATGGAGGGAAGGGCCTTTCCAAGTCTGATCTCAGACCTGGCTGTGTCCAGATTGTGTCACAGGCTGTGTCCAGATTGTGGTTTTGGGCACTTGTAATTACCAGCTTGGTTTTGGCTGGAGAAAGAAAAATTCCTATCATGAATACACCCAATTACCTCATGATTCAAAGATGGAGGCAGACATGCACAATCAACTTCATTCTTACCTGATTCACCTGCCTCTACTCAGGAACTGGAAACATTTCATTGTAGCTCTTTCATTCTTTCAGGAAGTTTATTTTTTCTTGCATATTTATAGGTGTTTAATGGAACTTCCATGAGGCCGTTTAACTTTGTTCGTGATCATCTAATATTGTCACCATGTCTTAGGAAAATTTCTAGGCTCAAAAG
This sequence comes from Pan paniscus, assembly GCF_029289425.2. Lineage (NCBI taxonomy): Eukaryota > Metazoa > Chordata > Mammalia > Primates > Hominidae > Pan > Pan paniscus. The sequence continues at coordinate 28,484,050 of NC_073265.2, read as the reverse complement.
TCTACCAATTTATGTGGTGTTCCAAATGCACAGCTACATTTGACCATTAGGAAGCCAATGGTTTTCCTAAAAGAGTTTGCAAAATTCTGCAGTGTTATAGATATTCTTGCTTTAAAAAACTTGTGACTTTGTCCTTGCGATAGTTTGCTGAGAATGATGATTTCCAGTTTCATCCATGTCCCTACAAAGGACATGAACTCATCATTTTTTATGGCTGCATAGTATACTGCATGTTCTCACTCATAGGTGGGAATTGAACAATGAGAACACATGGACACAGGAAGGGGTACATCACATTCCCGAGACTGTTGTGGGGTGGGGGGAGGGGGGAGGGATAGCATTAGGAGAGATACCTAATGCTAAATGATGAGTTAATGGGTGCAGTACACCAACATGGCACATGTATACATATGTAACAAACCTGCACATTGTGCACGTGTACCCTAAAACTTAAAGTATAATAAAATAAAATAAAATAAAAAACAACAAACAAACAAAACTTGTGACAACTTCTAAGCTAATAATAACAATGGTAACAACAACCATAACAACATCAACAATAAATGCTGCCTCTTAATGAGCCCTTATGTATTTTTAAGTACTATGCTAATGATTAACACGAATTACTTAATTTAATCCTTAACAAAGGCCTAGTGAGGTAGGTAATTTATTTTCTCCATTTTTCAGGTGAAGAAACTGAGGCTAAGATAGATTTATTGACATATTCAAGGCCAGAGAACAGATAAATGGTAAAGATATATTTTTATAGGAAAGAGAATACTCCTATTATTCAGCTCTATAAAGGAATGAAATTCTGACACATGCTACAACATGGATGAATGTTGAAGACATTATGCTAAGTGAAATTAGACAGACATAAAGGACAAATACTGTATGATTCTACATATGTGAGGTACATAGGGTAGTCCAATTTTATAGGAACAGAAAGTAGAATAAATGTTGGTAGGGGCTGGGAGCAGAGGGAAATGTGAAGTTATTGTTCAGTAGGCATAGGGTTTCAGTTTAGAAAGATGAAAAGTTCTGGACATAGATAGTGGTGATGTTTATACAACAACGTGAATGTACTTAATTCTTCTGGACTGCATCCTTTTAAGTGGCAACAATGTCATTGTAATGTTATGCAATTCTACCACAATAAAAAATTACTAGAAAAAGATGAAAAAATTTTAAACAGTGAATACTGACCAATTAGTGTGCCTTCAAATGAAGGATTCATTGTATATTTTAACTTAAATCAATAAACTCTAAGTATGTAAATGATGAATAAAAATAGACTACCTTGTAGGAGAAGAATCCTTCTCTCTTTTCAGTGGAAGCATTGTTTGACTGCTTTCCTCAGGGCTTTGGTCCTGTTCTCCTTGGGTCTGACAGGAGAGAGACAAAAACAAGCATGGTGTCTTATGTCTTCACTATTAGTTTTACTTCCTCATCATCTCCTTTCAGCAAAACCATCTGAAGGTCCACTATCCGTTGACTTCCATGGGGTGACAGTGTTACAAGCTTTTAACTTTCAGTGGTCTGAAGAAGGTGGAGTTTTATTTTTTCTCTTGTTTCTATCGATCCCTCCTCCAACACCCATAGAATTGGCCCCAGTCTAGGTGCGAACATGGCACTTGGTTTGGTTTTCATTGGCCCACTATTCAGTCCCCACCACCTCACCTCCCTCTCCCTCCCTTGGAGAGCATCTCACAGCCTTGGGATCTGACAGTTGGCATGTCGTTAAGGACAACAGCAACAACAAAATGACCTAAACTCTTTCTCTGGGGGTCCACACGACATAGGTTGTAGCCTTAGTCTTCTACATTTAAAACAATGTAGTTAACTCTTGCCTTTAACAAACCTAATTAAAGGTAATGTTTGAATGGGAAAAGCTGAAATTGAGATGTTTTGGCTTTACCAATAGCTAGACAAAGCTTGTGCCAAGGCATTCTAACAGATCTGGTTTTGTTAGGTTGTGGCTCTCATGCTAGATCACGGCAAACCCTCTCCTAAATAAATGGAAATCTAGACTACTGGGCCACACTTCATGTCCTGCTTCTACCCAGTGCAATTTTTAAAGACTGTAATGAATATGTGCACATTTTAAATTTATTTTTATATACATATTTGCCCGTTTTGAGTCAGAATGAATTTGGGAAATTTTAATCTCCAGGACTAGGCAATGTTATTCATTTACTTAGGTAAAACAATTATTCAGTTCCTTGGAAAACGTAACAGTTGCAATATTATTTTGCTCTAAGTCTGTTACTACAATCTGTATATGGTGAATGTGCTTTACTGAGAAACATTTGGGGAAATTGTGGCACAGGTGATTCTATCTCATCAGAACTCATCATTGTTAGTGGCTTTATCAACCATGAAAAACCGATGACTAATGTAGTAATAGTACATGTGGCTTTTTAAGGAATGTAGATGCATTGAGGAAGTGAATTATTCATGTGTATATTATAAATAAGCAGATAACCACATAAAACCTGTTGTAAAAATGTCAGTAAGGATAAGTACAGGAAAATAAAACCACCCATATTAGATTCTTTTTTTTTTTAAATAAAGGACAAACATAGTCCACTGTGGAAGACTGCAGTTTATCTCACAGTGGCCATCTCATCTAGACATTCTTTGGCCTAGGCATGAATGTGTTAGGCTTTCAGTTCTGTGTTCATGAAGACATTTTTGACCACTCCAATAATATATCTAGAGATGTGTCTCTTTCTCTCACAAGTTTAATGAAAAACAACCTGTGTACTATCTGTGCTTGTTAGAATGGAGTTGTTACTACAACCTTTCCTCCCATGTGAAGGATTACAGGATTATCTATCTTGCTTACTCTTGCTCTCCCTCTTGTATTCCATGTCTAACATTCCTGTTTCAGATCTACCTTCTCATGCTTGGCTTTGCCTTTATTCCCCAGTCACATCTTCTTCAAGTTCAATGGTGGAAAAATAATGGAAGAACCAGTTATTAAGTACATTCCTAGAAGATCTCTGGAAGACCCTACCAAGAGATCTTGGGAATGGAAGGCAGATATATGTACAGGGATTAGGTCTGTGTAGTTTAGTGCAAAAGGCGTGGCTCTCTTACAAGCTCAATCACCTTATCTTCTCCAAGACGTTTATTTTTAATCTACTTAATTGAGGGGGATAAGACTTCCTTGGAGGGTGGTTCTGTTAATTAAATAGACTGAAGTATGTACAATTGATTAGCATGGTATACACATATATTAGATGCTCAATAGCTTGTTTCTCATCCCCTGTGGCAAGATCTTTTCATGAGAAAAGAAACTTTATACTGATTGAAAGCTCTAAACTGCTCCCAGAATATCCCAGAACTCTTGATATGACAAGAATGTTCTTTCTATTCAGGAACAGAAAGTTTTGGGCCAAAGGTAGAGGATGTCTATTTAGACATAGCTCAGCAGGTGGAGAAGAGGAGATGATACTCAGGCATGAGCACCTGCAGGCTGCATTCTTCTCTGTAGCTTCAATCCAAGGAGGCAGAGTTACAGTGAGAGGAAAGCTTCAAGAAAATTTGATGTTTTCTTCTTTATCAAATGTCTCATCTTGCAAGGGTTTCATTTTTCACTGCATATTTCGAAGAGCCTGGGTTTCCTGATGCCATTTGGAGTCTTGGCTTTTAAGACCTTTCTCAGTCTTAATCTCAGAGGAACTTTCTTGTCCTGCAATCAATGAAAAGAATTGGAGTGCGTTTTACATTTACGAGGGTGTTGACATTTGACGAGACGAAGAATCCAGATGTCATGGGCCTCAGTGGGGCTGCTTTCCCTGGCTCAGCCTTGGTGGGCAGTATAACCAGGGGATGCAGCTCCGGATCTCTCTGCCCTGTGCATAGGAGAGGGGAGAATGCCATTAAGAAGCAGACTGGAATGATATATTGCTTCTGCTGCTCTACTGACTTTCCCCCCATACCTATTTGGTTAATTGTTTGCCATAATGACTTGGAAAATGATGCCAGTTTTAAGACAACTTCTTTTCATGGCATAAGAACTTATTAATCAAAAATTTACAAAATACACAATAAAATTAGTATTTCTAATTTTATTAGTATCACTAATTATTTTTATTTATTTTTAATTTATTAAAAATAATTATTATTTTATTAGTATAACTAATAAAATAAAATTAGTTAAGAAAGACACACTCAACACAGTAATTTCTAATCAGAGAATATCACATGGAACAAATTTGAATTGCATACCACATAACCAAATGTTCTATGTTGCCTGTGTACACTAACTGAGAAGGATGAAGAGGTAACCTCTTTTAAGATATTTTGATATGTTGTTTACATGTACTGTTTCCACATATTTTGAAGTACTTTTGTGTTTTTCTAATACTATAACTTTATTTTGAAGGCATTTTGGATACAACATGACTAAAAGCCCTTGCAAACATTGAAAAACTAGAGAAGAAAATGATATAGGAGAAAAAATATGCCTTCCACAAAAATGACTTTTCCTTCACCATCAAGTCTCTCTATCTCTCTCATTCTTTCTCTTCTTGCTCTCTCTGTATGTGTGTGTTATTTGGTGAGCATAATAAACCTACATGCTATTACATTTTATTCACAAACTTCTTTTATTTACTTCTAAATAATTGTTTATTAGTTATATAAATCTTCAAACATTCTTCAGTTGATCTATTTTTCTATCTGTGATACTTATTTGGAAATATTATGTTGAGATGGACCGTATTATTTTTACTGTCAAATAGAAGATTTTATTTAATGAATTTTTAATTAGTTACCAAGATTTCAGTAATGAATTAAAGGTTTTAAGGAAGGAATAGAGGAATAGGTGTATTTATTACAGATCCCTGTCTGATTATCCTTTCTATGCTCAATATTATATTCCCAACTGTGCTTTTGGTTTAATGAGTGCTATAAATTCACTGATTAAATGAATGATTCTCAGTTTATATGAAGAAGAAAAGAAGTATAAGGTCAGATGTTTTCTGACCTAGACAGATAGTAAGCCGGGAACTTGGATGGGACTTTGTATTAGTCTGTTTTCAAACTGCTATGAAGAACTGCCTGAGACTGGGTAATTTATAAAGGAAAGAGGTTTAATTGATTCACAGTTCAGCATGACTGGGGAGGCCTCAGGAAACTTACAATCATGGAAGAGCCCCTTATAAAACCATCAGATCTCGTGAGAACTCAATCACTATCACAAGAACAGCATGGGGGAAACTGCCCCCATAATCCAACTATCTCTACCTGGTCTCTCCCTTGACATGTAGGGATTATAGGGAATATAATTCAAGATGAGATTTGGGTGGGGACACAAAGCCTAACCATATCAGACTTCAAGAAGTTACAGAATTCATGTTTCTACATTCATTCAGGAATTAAAGTATATAACATAAATAAGAACTATAATTTACTGAGTTGTGATTTAGGCTGTATTCTAGGCACTTTATAGATGCATTTGAATTCACAAGAGTTCTGTAATATGTATATTATTTTATTGATTTGGGGAAACTGAAGCTCAGAAATCTTACTCATTTGTTTAATTTGTCTCTCCCTTTCCTCTACCACACTACAAAATAATTTAAACCAATGTTCAAAAAGAATGACTTCCCCAAGGTCACCCAACTAAAAGTGCCGAGTCAGTTTTCAATCAAGGTCTTTAGAACTCCAAACTCTATTTATACCCACCCCTCTCACTGATGTGTTACAGAGTCGAGGGGAATACTCTCCCAGTTCTTTAGGACTCTGAAAATTCTACTAGTACTTCAATGCAGTTTCTTATCAGCCAGGGAACAAGTGGTAACTCAATGGCAGGATGACAGGTCTCCTGGGGTCCTATTGGGATAGTGCAGTCTCCCTTAACCCTGTAAGGAGCCTGAGGGATATGTAGAGCCCTGGAAATGGCTGAGTTGAGCTTTTCTGTCCTTGATATTCTTAAAAATGTTGGAGGCACTTCCTGAGCTAAATTAGACATTCCAGGAAAGCTAAGCCAACCTAAAGCTCAAAAACAATTTTTAAATAACTCTCTCCTCATGTGTGTCTCATTTTCTTAAGGCAGCTATAAAGACCCTTTTTTATTATCTGTATTGGGACTATGAAGTAGATTAAAGCAGAGTCCATTTGTGGGGAGGAAGTAGTTCCTGAGTGCTGGCCTATTCTTGGGGGAGATACTACCACACCAGGTAAACCTCATGTGCAAGGGGCCTAGCCAATAATGACTTTGAGGGAGTGGCTTTGTGTCATGGCTGGAGAGCATTAGGAAGTGTCCTGGTCTGTAGTAAATTAGAAGTCATGCGTTCCATCTAGGAATGATGGGCTGCTACTTCCTTTTGTTGGATCTCCTGATTTTTTTTTCAAAGTCATAAATCTAGATGTTTAAAATAAACATTTTAAATGTTTGTATTAGTCCATTCTCACACTGCTATAAAGAACTACCTGAGACTGGGTACTTTATGAAAAAAAGAGGTTTAATTGACTCACAGTTCCACAGGCTGTACAGGAAGCATGGCTGGGGAGTCCTCAGGAAACTTTTAGACATGGCAGAAGGCGAAGGGGAAGCAAGCACCTTCTTCACATAGTGGAGTGGCAGAGAGAAAGGGTAAAGGAAGTACTACACACTTTCAAGCAATCAAATTTCATAAGAATGAACTCACTGTCATGAGAACAGCAAGGGGGAAATCTGCTCCCATGATCTAGTCACCTCCCACAAGGCCCCTTCCTCAACGTTGGGAACTACAACTGGACATGAGATTTGGGTGGGGTCACAGAGCCAAACCATATCAATGTTGGATCTATTTTTTAAGAACTATATTGATCAAGATAGGCTTGGGCTGAATTGGGCTCTGAAGCGTAAAGAAACTTGACAAATACATGATAAGTATCTCTTAATCATCTTTGTAAAAGACAGTTCACTTTTACAAAGTGAACTGACCTGACTCTGTGTCTCAGAATGATTCAGTCCTTCCACTGACCAGTAATGGACTAAAAAAAAAAAAAAAAAAAAGAAGTTTCACTTTGAATTGTTTAGGAAAGCTAGAATGCATGTGTGAAAAGGCTGGATTTCAAGGGATGGAGTAGAAACCCAGCTTTTCCTTCCATAATCAAATTTCATAATGTTGTTAAATCATGTCTGCTTTAAGTTCTAAAATGTTCTCCTGTCTGTTGGGCAGAAAGGCCACAGAAGCAAATCCTCTTTTTCTTATTGTCCTTGAAGAACCTGGGGGTTCTTTCTGCAGAGGAAGAGCATTGAGAATATTTAAAAAGAGTTTCCCAAGCAGCCCTCCTAATTGTCCAAGATCTTAGGATATAACAAGATATACATTTAAATATGTGTTTCAGCATTTTTTACATGTCCTGAAAGCCCTAAGGAATTCACAGTTATCAGACAACCTGACCACCATCAAAATACAATATTTAAACACCAGCAAAATATCTCTTATCCTAGGACCTGTAAGAGGCTCATATTAATGGTATGGATCCCATTCATCAGAATGAAAGTTTTCTCCAAAGGTAGACTGCACATGCTGATTTAATGGATCATTAATTTCTCTGCTATCATTGATGGATGTTTTCGGCTGCCATTATTTATCAGTGATGCTGGGGACCACTGGTACAGCTCATATAAAAGTCATCTTTGAATTCAGTTTGCTTCACATAGTATAATTTCTCTCTATCCAATTGTCTTCTTATTGCATTTCCACAACCTGAATGGTAACATTAGTACTCATGTTCTTAGCATATCAGTTGTGGGGTATGAGTCTCAGTCTACAGGATCAGGTGTGCCAAAGAATAACACAGGTACTTATTTTCTAAAAATCAACCTAATTTCACATCTGATTCTTTTTGTGTGGCTAAATTGATGGGAATCTGGTAGGAGATTGAATCCACTTTACCTCAGTCATGTTTGGTGTCACCTCTGTCAAAAGTAATAAAACCCAGGCACTAGTTGAAGCGGTAAGGACAGATTTTAATCAGTAATAACTATTAAAATAAGGAAGAGCGCCCAGTGTGAACTAAGCTCAACTTTGATTCTTGTAGAGGTAATGGGGTTTTTTTTTTAGCTTCTAATTATTTTAATTTTTAATTTTTGTGGGTACACAGGTGTATATATTTATGGGATACATAAGCTATTTTGATATAGGAATACAATGCATAATAATCACATCAGGGTAAGTAAGGGTCTCCATCACCTTAAGCATTTATTCTTTCTTTGTGTTACAAACAATACTCTTTTAGTTTTTTTTATTTTTTATTTTTATTATACTTTAAGTTATGGGGTACATGTGCAGAATGTGCAGGTTTGTTACATAGGTATACATGTGCCATGGTGGTTTGCTGCATGTATCAACCCATCATCTACATTAGGTATTTCTCCTAATGCTATCCCTCCCCTTGCCTCCCACCCCCTGACAGGCCCCAGTGTGTGATGTTCCCCTCCCTGTGCCCATATGTTCTCATTGTTCACCTCCACTTACGAGTGAGAACATGCGGTATTTGGTTTTCTGTTCCTGTGTTAGTTTGCTGAGAACAATGGTTTCCAGCTTCATCCATGTCCCTGCAAAGGACCTGAACTCATTCTTTTTTATGGCTGCATAGTATTCCATGGTGTGTATGTGCCATCTTTTCTTTATCCAGTCTAACATTGATGGGCATTGGGGTTGGTTCCAAGTCTTTGCTATTGTGAACAGTGCTGCAATAAACATACATGTGCATGTGTCTTTATAGTAGGATGATTTATAATCCTTTGGGTATATACCCAGTAATGGGATTGGGTGTGGTGTTCTTAAGGGGAGAATGAGAAAGTAGGACACGGGAACAGTGGGGACTTGAGTAGAATCAGGGAAGTGGAAATTCTCAAAAAGCAGGAAGGCAAATCTGTCAATGCTATTAGGTCATTTGGCTTTCTTAACTGGCACTTATGGAAAGTAGGCTCCTAACCTCCTACAGAGACTGGGAGATGGGGAGACAACACCAGCACATCTTCAGGTGTTGGAGAAGCAGTCAGTTCTTTTGGCAGCCTTGAGCTTTCCCAGGCAGGAATTTAAAGGAGGTAGAGCTGTCATTCTAGGGACATGAGCTTGAGTTGTTAGAAACTATGCTAGCGTGTCAGTGTGTGTGTGTGTGTGTGTGTGTGTGTGTGTGTGTGTGCGCACCAGGGGCTATGGACAAAATCATTTATATTGAGAGTAGTTTTTGTAGTTTCTGTAGTTTTTATAGGCTGAAGTTGAGGTCTAGTGGAGAAGAGGGCTCAGAGGGGCCTGACTAGAGTTTGGTCAAGGAGAGAGTCTTTGTCACCACTCTGACGGATGTCATGCCAATGCTGCAGAATCGCCCACGGCCAAGCATCAGGCATCAGGGTGCTGGGTATGCTCTGTGCACTCTCCCGGCTACTCTGTTCTGTGGTCCCCATCAACATCACGTTTCAGGCCTGGGGATCTCCACTGCTCCTGCCACTCTCAACACACAGGAATGTTCTTGAAGGCAGGAACTCTCAGTGGCCATTGACTCATCCCCCAGAGACAGCTGGGGATCAATTCTGGGAATATGCCACACCAAGAAGAGGCCTGAGTCCTGCAACCCTGCCTCTGGCAGGAGATTCCTCTCTGTTAGTTGAAGGGCAAAACTCCTCTCTCTCATCTGCTTTTTTCAAACCTCCATGCTATTTTCTCCAAACTCTCTCTTCCTTAATGAGCTTAGGCTTTTGAAGATATAATTCAGGAAGTTTTGCTGGCTACTTTTATTTCTGCTCAGTCACATCTCTCCCTGAGGCACTGAAACACAAAGCCTGCTGTTAGACTGATTAAGGGGGAAGGGGAAATTCAGAGAGAAAAATAAAAACTAATATCTTAGAATATTTTCCACTCACACGTACTTGTTGGCACAGAAAGATGAGAACCTAGATTTAGAAGTTCACCCTGCATAAACGGTAGCATATAAGAGGGGCTCAGTTTTGCATCACTGATAATTTGCTTAAGTGAATGTTGTAGGAAGCCCACTGGTCAGGGTCATAAGGTGGGTGTTCTGGTTTCTCTCTTGCCCACTGTCCCCTTACTGCCAGACCTTACCTGTAATCTCTCTTCCAACAACCACATTTTTAAACTTACAGCAGTAACTAATCCTCATGATACTAAATGTACAAGAAGGTACAAGTAGCATATACATTATTAGATTGATTGGCACCTAAGCAATGCTTTTAGGCTTTTATAGACAGAACTCAGGAAGTTCTGAGGCTACTTTTATTTCTGCCCAGTGCCATATCTCACTGATTGTCACATATCTAAGGAGGTGTTTACCTGATGCCCAATACTGTCCTGCATGGTCATCTCAATCTCAGAAAAAGTCTGCCAAACCAGTTACTCATGTCAAAGGCTACCCTTTTCCAATTGAATTTTTGGCTGTTATTGCACAGTACAAATATTTCATTCTCCGACATAAATGGGACATCACCTTGCCTCTGGCAATTGTCATTTGCCCCCATAACTTCTCTCCCTTTTCTTCTGGAACCAATTTCCAGGATGACAATAATTTTCTTCTTTTAGAAGTATAATTTTTTAAAGCAAGACTGACCTACAATGTCTGTTAATATACTGACCTACTTTTTTTTTTTTCTTTTTTACAAAGTGGCCTGGCCAGTGACTGGGAAAATGATAATTAAGCAGGCATGGTGGCTCAGGCCTATAATCTCAGTGCTTTGGGAGGGCAAAGCAGGAAGATCACTTGAGGCCAGGAGTTTGAGATCAGCCTGCACAAGTTATCAAGGCTCCATCTCTACAGAATTTTTTTTAAAAACTAGTCTGGCATGGTGGCACACACCTGTAGTCCCAGCTACTCAGGAGGCTGAGACGGGATGATGTCTTGAGTCTAGAAGTTTGAGGCTTCAGTGAGCTGTGATTGTGCCACTGGACTCCACCCTGGGTATTGGAACAAAACCTTGTTTCTGTTAATAATAAAATTTAAAAACATATACCTAATCAATACAGTTACCATTTTTAATGGAAACATTAAAATCCATCTTATAGGTAAAAAGACTTAAGCCCAAAGAAGTGCTTTGAAACACCATTTGAATATGCATTTGGAGGTCTGTTGGCAGGTCTCTCCCAATGTCTCCTCCCAGCACCGTTCCCTCCCTCTCTTTGTTATGTAACAAGAACAGTCTAAAATGTCTTCCATTGCAGTCAACATTTCATTCATTTTACATGCTTTTCCCTTTTTCTCACTTGGCACTTGGCTGTATTGCTTTCCCGAAGCTGTTGATCATGTAGAAGGTGAATGTGTTCCATGGGCCTATTCCTGTCTTTTCCCTCTGAGTTGCATGTGCACAGTGCATCTGATGTGATTTGTCATACGTGGATGGATGTCAGTGTCCCATGCTGCCTTCCTTCTCTCCTTTTCCTTCCCTCGTGGTTCCCTTGCCAGGAACAATGTATGTGTTTTGTCGAGTCCGTCTTACCCAAGGCCAGATGCCCTTGGCTGAACTCCAGGATGCATCCTGATCCTGTTTACAGGCGAGGAAGGACCAAGTCTGGGGCCCTGGAGAGATTGCGGGAGCATGAGAGTTAATCATCGCAGGCACATGTCACATCAAAACAAGCACATCCTTAGCCGGCTTCCTCTGGAGTTTGATGTCATGATCAGTGTGTTGTTTCCTGATGCTGAAGCCACGACAGATCTATATTATGCTGGTTTCCATCTCCTGAATTAAAATTGCCTCCTGCAAGGAAACAATGAATACTGAGAAGGCTGAACACGTTACTGGCCACATGTTCTTTCTCATCTCTGCATACTTCTAAAATGGAAACGGACCAATTTTTCTCCAGTGCTGTTCTGTCTCCTGAACTACCTCTTTGTAAACATTTCCTAAGGGCTTTCATTTAATCAGGAGCCTATTTCCCAGGGATTTCAAGTGTGTACCTGACCTGGGTTTGTGAGCAAGGGAACCCAGACAGGATCAAAAATATTTTTTAAAAATGAATACATAAGAGCTTGGATTTGAGAGCCGCACTTTCTTTAAAACATAAATGATGATAAATGTGTTTTCATTTTATTTGAGAATTGGCTTTTCTCAAACTTAATAACAGTAAAATGGCTTTAGAAAAAGTAAGTGTCTCCTCCCCAATTTCCCTAGAGTTAGATTTACTGGTAATTTGAATAATATTTTTTGTCTCCATATACTTTCTATATATTTACAATATTCCAGAATTTTTTTACACAAATGGATTAATATTATACAAAATTGCCTGGAAACATTTTTATTTACCAATGTTTTATGGGCTGTTTGTACTAGCGGAGTGATTTTCTTTATTATTTTTAATGCTAGGCAATATGCCATTGGGTGAATGTACTGAAATTTATTAAACCTGTCCCCTATTGGAGACAACGTAGGTTTATTTTGCCCCTGTTGCTGTTGTTCTTTTCTTTTTTTTTGGTTTCTTTCAACTTGCAAACAATACCACAGTGAACTTCCTTGCACACTTATCTTTATATACATTCCTAAAATTGTGGAATTGTTGGGTCACACATGTTTTTTAAAGTTTGACAAAAACTGTCCTCCAAAAATTTGCATTGATATTATTGGTGTATGAAAATTCTTATTTTTCTGTAGGCTCTCCAATATAATTGTATATTGCTAATTAATAATTTGATATTTGCCAACTAATATGCAGTTTTAAAATCTTTGCCATTGTCTTAGTCCATTTCGCTACTATAATAGAGTATCTGAGACTGAGGAACTTATAAATAAAAGAAATTTATTTCTTGCAATTCTGGAGGCTAGGAAGTCCAAGATCTATGTACCAGCAGGTTTGGTGTCTGGTGAAGGCCCATCCCTCACAGATGGTGCTGTCCATATATCCTGGGATGGCAGAAGGGACTGGAGGGCAAAAGGGCTAGGTCATTTTTACCTCCCTTTACCTCTTTAGTTCATCTCCCTGAAAGCTATTACATTTAAACATCATTGGCACATCATTCTAAGAAAATAAGCACTTATCTCTATTTCTTGATTTATTCATTTTTAATATCCATTCTAGTTACAGAAGAGTAAGAATTTAAATCATTCATGTGCTCTTTTCCTCCCCACATTCCCATTGTTAATTTTTTAAAAATTAATTTATTAATCAAGTAATTCAATGTTTTGTTAACTTTTATTTCTTAAGCTATTTATATTAGATACTATCTTTTAATTCCCAATATGTAGGAAGAAGTAATTAGCACCCCTCTAAATTCATCAATCTAGCAACACTTTTATTCTCTCAAAGTCCTTTTTGTACCTAAGGGTTCTGTGCTTTCCCTTACACGGATCTTGAAAATTGAAAGCCAATAAATAGAAGTTGTAATGTTTTAATTTCAAACTATTGTTCAAAATGAGCTAATTAAACCTGAAGATTTGGGAACGTAATACCATGTTGTAAACCTATGCCACACAAATGAGAATGTTACAAGCCTCAACTTCTAAAAATTCTCTTTTTGTTCATTTTATTTGTGTAACCTTGAAGTGCAGCTTCTTTTTTTCTTCCTCCTAGAGTTTCTAATTGCCTTTCCTTTGTCTGATTAAATAATAGCTTATAATTATATTTTTCTTACCACCTTCTCCACTGTTCTCTTCCTGAAATTTATCAACGGAGAATTGTGGTATTTTCAGGTTTTCTACATCTTCTATAGTCTTTCTTGATAAATTAAATTTTAAAAATTATTTCACCCATATCTTCAATTTATGTGAGTAGAGTAATTCCTTATATATCCTCTGTGTCTTTGATTATGCTGTCTTTCACAATTTTACTTTTGTGTAATTATTTGATTTTTTTCTTGAGCAAACTCGTATTTATTATTCATGTCCTGAATTTATTTTTCCACTCTCTTTGTTCCTATTTTCTCATTCCTTAATTTCTGGTTTTGTCTTTATTGTCTCTTTCATTTTTCTTGAGATCTTACTGTTGTTACGTTTCTAACTTCTAGAGTTAATATGAAGTTTTCTACATATAATTAGTATCTGTGATATTGTGATATAATAAGAAATATATATTTGGTCTCTGCCCCTAGTATCTGGCACAGTATTCTTAAAACTCTTATAATTTCCTGAGTGATAGGGGTGCTAGGTGCATCTTTGGTTCTAATATTTGATCTTTGACCCTGGTTCCTGACATAGAGCTCCTAATCCCTTGGAATTTCCTGGGTGATAGGAGTGTCTCTTGTTTCAGTGAGGCAATTTTTGGTGGTCTTTGGGGTGAGAGCTGGTCACCAGAAAGACCAAGCCATGACCAGAAGTTTCACCCCCACCCACCATCCTCCATGAAGGGGAGAGAGGCTGGAGGTTGAATTAATAATTGATCATGCCTACGTAATGAAGCTGCCACAGAAATCTCTGAACTACAGGGTTTGGCAAACTCCCAGGTTGCTGAACACAAGGAGGTGCTGGGCAAATGGTGTGTCCTGGAGCAGGCATGGAAGCTCCATGCCCCTTCTCCCATACCTTGCCCTGTGTATCTCTTCCATCTGACTGTTCATCTGTATCCTTTGCAATATCCTTTATAATAAAAGTAGAAATGTTTTTCCTTGAGTTCTGGTGAGCCACCCTAGCAAATTATAAAACCCAAGGAGTGGGTCGTGGGAACCCTGAATTATAGTTGGCTGACCAGAAGCACAGGTCACAACCTGGGGCTGGCTGTTGGCCTCTGAGGTGGGAGCAGTTTTGTGAGACTTGTGGGACTGAGCCCACAAATCTGAGCCCACTTGTGGGACTGTGAGACTTGTGAGTCTGTTCTCATGCTGCTGATAAAGACATACCTGAGACTGGGTAATTTATAAGTGAAAGAGGTTTCACTGACTCACAGTTCAGCATGGCTGGGGAAGCCTCAGGAAGGTTACAGTCATTGCAGAAGGGGAAGCAAACATGTCCTTCCTTACATGGAGGCAGCAAGGAGAAGTGCTGAGCAAAAGGGGAGAAAGCCCCTTATAAAACAGTCAGATCTCAGGAGAACTCACTCACTATCATGAGAACAGCAGCAAGGGGGTAAACTATTTATTCCTATTTTCTCATTCCTACCCAGTGCCTCCCATGACACTTCGGGATTATGGGAACTACATTCAAGATGAGATTTGGGTGGGGACACAGCCAAACCATATCACCTGTGGAATCTAATGCCAGGTAAAAAGCATCAGAGTTGAGTTAAATTGTAGGACACCCAGCTGGAGTCCAGCTGGAGAGTTGCTTGGTGTGTGGGGAAACTCCCTGCTCTCCTAGTATGACACCTGTTGTTAGAAGTGTTCTATGTTGAAAGGTGTGCTTTCTGATATTGGAAACGTGAGTGTGAGAGTGGGAAAAACAGTTTGGTTTTTCCTATCTCTTGGCAGTATCCAAGATTGATCTCCAGACCTATGAGAAAAAACAAAAATACCTAGGGAATCCTATGTAGCATGATAAATAGTTTATTTTTATAACATCAGTTTTTAAGTTTTTTTTTTTTTTTTTTTTTTTTTTTTTTGAGACAGGATCTCACTCTGTCACCCGGGCTGAAATGCAGTGGCACCATCATAGTTCTCCATAACCTCGAATTCCTAGGCTCAAGCAATTCTCCCACATCAGCCTCCTGAATAGCTGAGACTGCAGGTGCATGCCACCATTCCCAGCTGATTTTTAATTTTTTCTTGTAGAGACAGGATCTCACTAAGTTGGCCAGGCTGGTTCAGCAGGAAACATTAATCATTTATGGGTACAACAAATACCAATGTCTTTTGCACCCCAAACACCTTTCGCATTGGAACAGGAGGGATATTGAAAGGATCACATTTGGGAACTCTCCCTCTGCAACATGCTGTCTTATACGCTAAGCCTGCCTTTCTCCTTCTGCTCTCACCCTTCTGATTTGCTTCCTGTGATTTGAAAGTGGATTATTATAATTGTTTATTATTTTTCTTCATGAGAGCAACCCCAAAATATTATTTTGGAAATTATTCATGGCTTTGGATTAAGCCTTAATCTCTTATCAACTCTATCAATTAGGATTCTGTCAAGAAACGTACAGGATAGTAAAAATAGGCAATACAAAGAGAATTTGATAAAGGGAGTTATTTACAAAGGTATGGGTAGCATGTCAAAAAATGACAAAGAATAGTTCAGAAAGTTAAGCAAATGGTAGTACTGCTACTATCTCCAGGCCTCAAGGGGTGAGGCAAGGCAAAGGTTACTAGGACCTGAGGCAGAGAGTACTGTGTGGAGAGGGCCAGCTGACAGGAATTGTGTTCTCAGATTCGAGGGATCAGCCAGCCAGGCTTGGCCCTGCAGGGAAGGAACCACTGGAATAAATACCCTAATTTACTCTCCTCTTCAGACTTCTGTCACTACTTCCCATGGTCTGACAGTGATGAAAAGCAAGAGGGCAATAGTGCTGTTGACATAACCTATGATTACATTTTATTATTTTTTGGGATGGAGTCTCGCCTTTTTGCCCAGGCTGGAGTTCAGTGGTGCAATCTCGACTCACTGCAACCTCCACCTCCCGGGTTCGAACAATTCTCCTGCCTCAGCCTCTCAAGTAGCTGGGATTACAGGCACCTGCCACCATGCCCAGCTAATTTTTGTATTTTTAATAGAGATGGGGTTTCACCATGTTGGCCAGGCTGGTCTCGAACTCCTGACCTCATGATCTGCCCGCCTCGGCCTCCCAAAGTGATGAATAAAATCTTATGGGGCAGAGAACAAGTTGGAGAAAGAAAGGGCAAATGACAGATACTCAATACACTCACCTTGCCAGGGACCACTCATTTTAATCCTGCTCAGTTTCCAAAATTCATCCACTCAACTTGTCTGCAATAACCTTGTGGAGTTCTGTTACCACTTAAATTCTAATAATTACCTTCATTGTAAAAAAAATTTTGGTGACAAGTTCAATTTTTTTAATAGGTATACAGCTATTCAGATTTTCTATTTCTTCTTTTGTCTGCTTGGTTAAGTTGTTTTCAAGGAACTTATCGGTTTCATCTAAGTCATCCAACTTATTCCACAGGGTTGTTTTTAACATCTATTTATTATACTTTTTATTATGTGCAGGATCTGTAGTGATACATTCTCTTTCATTTCTGATATTGGAAAGGCGTGCTTTTTTCTTTCACCTTGATCAGTCTTGCTAGATGTTTGTCAGTTTGATTAATAGCTTTGAAGAACCAACTGTTGGTTTTATTATTATTATTATTATTATTATTATTATTATACTTTAAGTTTTAGGGTACATGTGCACAATGTGCAGGTTAGTTACATATGTATACATGTGCCATGCTGGTGTGCTGCACCCATTAACTTGTCATTTAGCATTAGGTATATCTCCTAATGCTATCCCTCCCCACTCCCCACACCCCACAACAGTCCCCAGAGTGTGATGTTCCCCTTCCTGTGTCCATGTGTTCTCATTGTTCAATTCCCATCTGTGAGTCAGAACGTGTGGTGTTTGGTTTTTTGTCCTTGCGATAGTTTACTGAGAATGATGATTTCCAATTTCATCCATGTCCCTACAAAGGACATGAACTCATCATTTTTTATGACTGCTTAGTATTCCATGGTGTATATGTGCCACATTTTCTTAATCCAGTCTATCATTGTTGGACATTTGGGTTGGTTCCAAGTCTTTGCTATTGTGAATAGTGCCACAATAAACATACGTGTGCATGTGTCTTTATAGCAGCATGATTTATAGTCCTTTGGGTATATACCCGGTAATGGGATGGCTGGGTCAAATGGTATTTCTAGTTTTAGATCCCTGAGGAATCGCCACACTGACTTCCACAATGGTTGAACTAGTTTACAGTCCCACCAACAGTGTAAAAGTGTTCCTATTTCTCCACATCCTCTCCAGCACCTGTTGTTTCCTGACTTTTTAATGATTGCCATTCTAACTGGTGTGAGATGGTATCTCATTGTGGTTTTGATTTGCACTTCTCTGACGGCCAGTGATGATGAGCATTTTTTCATGTGTCTTTTGGCTGCATAAATGTCTTCTTTTGAGAAGTGTCTGTTCATATCCTTTGCCCACTTTTTGATGGGGTTGTTTGTTTTTTTCTTGTAAATTTGTTTGAGTTCATTGTAGATTCTGGATAGTAGCCCTTTATCAGATGAGCAGGTTGCAAAAATTTTCTCCCATTTTGTAGGTTGCCTGTTCACTCTGATGGTAGTTTCTTTTGCTGTGCAGAAGCTCTTTAGTTTAATTAGATCCCATTTGTCAATTTTGGCTTTTGTTGCCATTGCTTTTGGTGTTTTAGACATGAAGTCCTTGCCCATGCCTATGTCCTGAATGGTAATGTCTAGGTTTTCTTCTAGGGTTTTTACGGTTTGAGGTCTAACGTTTAAGTCTTTAATCCATCTTGAATTAATTTTTGTATAAGGTGTAAAGAAGGGATCCAGTTTCAGCTTTCTACATATGGCTAGCTAGTTTTCCCAGCACCATTTATTAAATAGGGAATCCTTTCCCCATTGCTTGTTTTTCTCAGGTTTGTCAAAGATCAGATAGTTGTAGATATGCGGCATTATTTCTGAGGGCTCTGTTCTGTTCCATTGATCTATATCTCTGTTTTGGTACCAGTACCATGCTGTTTTGGTTACTGTAGCCTTGTAGTATAGTTTGAAGTCAGGTAGCGTGATGCCTCCAGCTTTGTTCTTTTGGCTTAGGATTGACTTGGTGATGCGAGCTCTTTTTTGGTTCCATATGAACTTTAAAGTAGTTTTTTCCAAATCTGTGAAGAAAGTCATTGGTAGCTTGATGGGGATGGCATTGAATCTATAAATTACCTTGGGCAGTATGGCCATTTTCACGATATTGATTCTTCCTACCCATGAGCATGGAATGTTCTTCCATTTGTTTGTATCCTCTTTTATTTCATTGAGCAGTGGTTTGTAGTTCTCCTTGAAGAGGTCCTTCATGTCCCTTGTAAGTTGGATTCCTAAGTATTTTATTCTCTTTGAAGCAATTGTGAATGGGAGTTCACTCATGATTTGGCTCTCTGTTTGTCTGTTATTGTTGTATAAGAATGCTTGTGATTTTTACACATTGATTTTGTATCCTGAGACTTTTCTGAAGTTGCTTATCAGCTTAAGGAGATTTTGGGCTGAGACAATGGGGTTTTCTAGATATACAATCATGTTGTCTGCAAACAGGGACAATTTGACTTCCTCTTTTCCTAATTGAATACCCTTTATTTCCTTCTCCTGCCTAATTGCCCTGGCCAGAATTTCTAACACTATGTTGAATAGGAGCGGTGAGAGAGGGCATCCCTGTCTTGTGCCAGTTTTCAAAGGGAATGCTTCCAGTTTTTGCCCATTCAGTATGATATTGGCTGTGGGTTTGTCATAGATAGCTCTTATTATTTTGAGATACGTCCCATCAATACCTAATTTATTAAGAGTTTTTAGCATGAAGCGTTGTTGAATTTTGTCAAAGGCCTTTTCTGCATCTATTGAGATAATCATGTGGTTTTTGTCTTTGGTTCTGTTTATATGCTGGATTACATTTATTGATTTGCATATATTGAACCAGCCTTGCATCCCAGGGATGAAGCCCACTTGATCATGGTGGATAAGCTTTTTGATGTGCTGCTGGATTGGGTTTGGCAGTATTTTATTGAGGATTTTTGCATCAATGTTCATCAAAGATATTGATCTAAAATTCTCTTTTTTGGTTGTGTCTCTGCCTGGCTTTGGTTTCAGGGTGATGCTGGCCTCATAAAATGAGTTAGGGAGGATTCCCTCTTTTTCTATTGATTGGAATAGTTTCAGAAGGAATGGTAGCAGTTCCTCCTTGTACCTCTGGTAGAATTCGGCTGTGAATCCATCTGGTCCTGGACTCTTTTTGGTTGGTAAGCTATTGATTATTGCCACAATTTCAGCTCCTGTTATTGGTCTCTTCAGAGATTCAACTTCTTCCTGGTTTAGTCTTGGGAGAGTGTATGTGTGCAGGAATTTATCCATTTCTTCTAGATTTTCTAGTTTTTTTGCATAGAGGTGTTTGTAGTATTCTCTGATGGTAGTTTGTATTTCTGTGGGATCGGTGGTGACATCCCCTTTATCATTTTTTATTGCGTCTATTTGATTCTTCTCTCTTTTCTTCTTTATTAGTCTTGCTAGTGGTCTATCCATTTTGTTGATCCTTTCAAAAAACCAGCTCCTGGATTCATTGATTTTTGAAGGGTTTTTTGTGTCTCTATTTCCCTCAGTTCTGCTCTGATTTTAGTTATTTCTTGCATTCTGCTAGCTTTTGAATGTGTTTGCTCTTGCTTTTCTAGTTCTTTTCATTGTGATGTTAGGGTGTCAATTTTGGATCTTTCCTGCTTTCTCTTGTGGGCATTTAGTGCTATAAATTTCCCTCTACACACTGCTTTGAATGTGTCCCAGAGATTCTGGTATGTTGTGTCTTTTTTCTTGTTGGTTTCAAAGAACATCTTTATTTCTGCCTTAATTTTATTATGTACGCAGTAGTCATTCAGGAGCAGGTTGTTCAGTTTCCATGTAGTTGAGTCGTTTTGAGTGAGTGTCTTAATCCTGAGTTCTAGTTTGATTGCACTGTGGTCTGAGAGACAGTTTGTTATAATTTCTGTTCTTTTACATTTGCTGAGGAGAGCTTTACTTCCAACTGTGTGGTCAATTTTGGAATAGGTTGGTTTTATTGATTTTCTCTATCATTTGTTTTCTATTTCATCAATATCTTTACTATTTCCTTTTTTCTACTTAATGTGCTCTGCTTTACCTAGCTTCTAAATGTGGGAACTTAGATCATTACTTAAAAACCTTTCTTATTTTCTAATATAAACATTTAAAAGCTGTAAATTTCCCTCTAACCGTTGGCTGCATAACACACATTTTTATGTATTGTATTTTCACTGCTTTTTAGTTTGAAATATTTTCTAATTTGTCTTGTGATTTCTTTTTTGGCTTATGGGTTAGCTAGAAATGTATTGTTTGATTTCCAAATCTTCGGGGATTCAGTAGGAATCTAATTTATATTGATTTCTGATTTGATTTTCAAGATTTCAATTATTTGAAATTTATTGAACATTATATTTTAATGGGGCAGCATTTTTTATCTTGGTAAATGTTACATACATTCTTGAGAAGACTGTTCTTCTCTGTTAAGTGTGATATTCTATACACATCAATTAGATAAAGGAGATTGATAGTATTGTTAACAACTTCTATATCTTTACTGATTTTTTTGTCAACTTGTCCTATAAATCATTAATGGGTGTCCTATAAATCAATAAGTGGGGGTGAAAATGTCTAAATATAATTGTGGGTTTATCTAATTATTCCTTTAGTTGTGTTTGTTTTTACATTATTTCTTTTGAAGCTCTTTTATTAGGTACATGAACAATTAAGATTGTTGTTTTCTTGATTGACTCCATTATCATTATGTTTCCCTCTTCTTTATTGCAATACTAAGTACTGTAGCTACACTATCATTCTTATACTTGTTGTTTGCATGTTATAACCTTCCTTCATCCTGCTACGTTCAAGCTATCTGTATCTTTATGTGTAAAACTAAGCAGTTGTAGAGAGCCTATGTTGAGTCTCATTTTTTAAATCCAATCTAACAATCTCTACCTTTTAATTGAAGTGTGCTTCATTTTCATTTTATATAATTATTGACATGGTTGTGTTTAAGTCTAAAAGCTTGCTTTTTTTTATATTTTTCTCATGTTTTTGTTGTTCTGTTCTTCCTTTCATTTTTAGGGGGACTTTTAGGGCCTAACGAAATAGGTGTTTTAGTATCCCATCCTATCTCCTCTGTTGACATTTTAGCTAAAACTTCTTGCATTTGTTTATTTAGTGATTACACTAGGGTTTAAAATATGCATGCTTAACTTACTCCTTTCTACTTAGAGATACTTTTGTAATACTTCAAATAAACATGAGAAAGTTATATATAATTTAACTTTAGGATTGAAAGTTAATTTCATCCTTTAGTTAATGTTATCATGTATTTGCTTTTAAGTACATTGTAACTCTCCAATTAAAATGTTTCTTTTTTTTGCTTTAAGGAATCAATTTTCTTTTTAAATAATCAAGAGAAAAAAGTATTTTATATTTATAATTTCTGGGTTTTTTTAACCTTTTTGTAAATTTGGATTTTTTAAAAAAATTGTTTAAAAAATTTTTGTGGGTACATATTAGGTATATATATTTTTAGGGTACATGAGATACTTTGATAGAGATAAGCAATAAGTAATAATAGCATAGTGCAAAATGGGGTATCCATCCCCTCAAGCATTTATCCTTTGTGTTACAAACAATACAATTATACTCTTTTCATTATTTTAAGATGGATGATTAAATTATTACTGACTGTAGTCACCCTGTTGTGCTATCAAATACTAGATCTTATTCATTCTTTCTAACTATATATTTTTTGGTACTGATTAACTATCTCCACTCCTCCCTCTTCCCCCAGCTACCCTTCCCAGCCTCTGGTAACCATCCTTCTACTCTCTATCTGCATGAGTTCAATTGTTTTGAGTTTTAGCAACCACAAATAAGTGAGAACATGTGAAGTTTGTCTTTCTGTGCTTGACTTATTTCACTTAACATAATGATCTCCAGTTCCATCCATATTATTGCAAATGACTGGATCTCATTCTTTATGGCTGAATAGTACTCCATTGTGTATATGTACCACATTTTCTTTATCCAGTCATCTGTTGGTG
The DNA here is from genome assembly GCF_029289425.2 of Pan paniscus. Lineage (NCBI taxonomy): Eukaryota > Metazoa > Chordata > Mammalia > Primates > Hominidae > Pan > Pan paniscus. The sequence goes on along the minus strand of NC_073265.2, from coordinate 28,461,367 downwards.
GACATTGAGATTGCTTGCAAATTTTGGCTATTCTGAACAGTGCTGCAACAAACTTGGGGGTGCAGATATCTCTTTGATATACCAATTTCCTTTCTTTTGGGTATATACCTAGCAGTGGGATTGCTGAATCATATTGGTAGCCCTATTTTTAGTTTTTTGAGGAACCCCTAATCTGTTCTGTATAGTGGTTGTACTAATTTACATTCTCACCAACAGTGTGCAAGGGTTCTGTTTTCTCCATAACCTCGCTAGCATTTATTGCCTGTCTTTTGAATAAAAACCATTTTAGTTGGGGTGAGATTGTGTGTCTTTGTAGTTTTTATTTGCTTTTCTCTGATAATCATCAGTGATGCTAAGCACCTTTTTATATCCCTGTTTGCCATTCGTGTGTCTTCTTTTGAGAAATGTCTATTCAAATCTTTTGCCCATGTTTAATTTGGATTATTAGATTTTTTCCTGTAAAGTTGTTGGAGCTCTTTATATATTCTCGTTATTAATCTGTTGTCAGATGGGTAATTTGCAAATATTTTCTTCCATTTTGTGGGTTGTCTCTTCACTTTGTTGATTGTTTCCTTCACTGTGCACAAGCTTTTTAACTTGATGTGATCCCACTTGTCCATTTTTGCTTTGGTTGCTTGTGCTTGTGGATATTACTGAAGACATTTTTGCCCAGACCGGCATTCTGGAGGGTATCCCTGACTTTTTCTTGTAGTAGTTGCATAGTCTGAGGTCTTAGATTTAAGTCTTTAATCCATTTTGATTTGAGTTTTGTATATGATGAGAGATAGCCATCAAGTTTCATTCCTCTGAATTTGGATATCCAGTTTTCCCAGGATCATTTATTGAAGAAACCATCATTTCTCCAATGTGTGTTGCTGGCACCTCTGTTGAAAATGAGTTCTGCATTACAGTGTAGGTGCATAGATTTGTTTCTGGGTTCTCTATTCTGTTCCTTTGGTCTGTATGTCTGTTCTTATGCCAGTACCATGCTTTGGTTAGTATAGCTCTGTAGTATAATTTGAAGTCAGGTAATGTGATTCTTCCAGTTTTGTTCTTTTTTCCCTCTGGATAGTTTTGGCGATCCTCATTTTTTTGTGGTTTCATATAAATTTCAAGATCGTTTTTTGTATTTCTGTGAAGAATGTCATGGGTATTTTGATAGGGAATGCATTGCATCTGTAGATTGCTTTGGGTAGTATGGACATTTTAATAACATTGATTCTTCCAATCCATGAACATGGAATATCTTTCCATTTTTTGGTATACCCCTCAATTTCTTTCATCAGTGCTTCAGGTTTTCACTGTATAGACCTTTTACTTCTTTGGCTATGTTAATTCCTAGACATTTAGTTTTATTTATAGCTATTATAAATGAGATTATGTTTTTGAGTTGTTTTTCACATTGTTAACTGTTGGCATATAGAAATGCTGCTGATTTTCGTATGTTGATTTTATATCTGCAACTTTACTGAATTTGTTTCTCAGTTCTAATAGTTTTCTGGGGGAGTCTAAGTTTTCCCATATGTAAGATTGTGTCATCTGCAAACAAGGATAATTTGACTTCTTCCTTTCCAAAGTGGATGCCCTTTATACCTTTCTCTTGTCTGATTGCTCTAGCTAGGACTTCCAGAACTCTGTTGAATAGGATTGGTGAGATACCGCATCCTTATCTCATGCTGGTTTTCAAGGGGAATGCTTCCAGCTTTTGCCCATTCAGTATGATGTTGGACATGGGTTTTTCATAGATGGCTTTTATTATCTTGAAGTATGTCTCTACAATGCCTAGTTTGCTGAGAGTTTTCAACATGAAGTGATGTTGAATTTTATCAAGTCTTTTCTGTACCCATTGAGGTGATCATGTGGCTTTTGTTTTTAGTTCTGTTTAAGTGATGAGTCACATTTGTTGATTTGCATATATTGAATCAACCTCGCATCCCATCGAGAAAGTCTGTTTGGTTGTGGTGGATGAGCTTTTTGATGTGCTGCTGGATTCAGTTTGCTAGTATTTTACGAAGGATTTTTGCATCTATGTTCGTCAAGAATATTGGCCTGAATTTTCCTTTATTTTGCTGTGTCTAAACTGATTAATTAAAAATAAATGGATTAATAGCAGTGTTTTAAGACAAAACTGTAATCTATATGACTAAAATTTTATATGTTTACTTAGTATTTCTCTTACATGTAGTTTAGATTTTTCATTTCTTAATAACAGAATTGCATGATTTTTCCCAAAAATCAGTTTTTATTTTGATTGATATCTATATTGTATATTTACTTTATTTACTTTGTATTATTTATGTCTTAAGAAATAGCAAATTTCTTAAAACTTAGATTATAAACTTCTGTGACCTCTTCTCTTCCTTTTGTTCATTTCTTTACAGCACCATTTCTTTACAGCAAATATCTATGTAGTAAGGGAAGTGTGATAGTGCAGGACATCAACATTTTGGTGCTAAATTAAGATTGTCTGGATTTGGATCTCACTTCTGGCACTTAACAACTGTGAAATCTTGATCAATTTTTCTATTTTCTTTAAGCCTCATCCATAAAATAAGGATAATCATTATGCTATCTCCTAGTAGGTGTTTTAAAAGATGGTTTTAATCCATACAAAAGCACTCGACTTAATGTCTGGTACACAGAATGTATTAATAATATCCAGTCCTTAAAATACAATATTGATTTATTATGTAAAAAATGAAACATGAAGAGGCAGCATAGGAGAATGGAAAAGAGACAGAAAGTATCTGTTTTGCTTCTAACTCTGCCTCTTATTATTTGTGTGATCTCAGCTAAACCTTTAAACTTTCCAATATGCACTATCTTGTAAAATGAGCAGAAAAGGTCATCCTTGCCTGCTTCACAGTTTTGTGCAAGAATGAATCAGGCTAGCATTTTATAGCTTATATAACAATAATAAAAACAAAACTTTATGCAAAAAGGGAAATACAAACAATTTAATGAGACATTGGGGCTGGGCATGGTGACTCATGCCTGTAATCCCAGCACTTTGGGAGGCCAAGGCGGGTGGATCACCTGAGGTCGAAAGTTCGAGACCAGCCTGACCAACATAAAGAAACCCTGTCTCTACTAAAAATACAAAATTAGCCGGTCATGGTGGCGCATACCTGTAATCCCAGCTACTCGGGAGGCTGAGGCAGGAGAATCGCTTGAACCCAGGAGGCGGAGATTGTGGTGAGCTGAGATTGCGCCATTGCACTCCAGCCTGGGCAACAAGAGGGAAACTCCATCTCAAAAATAGTAATGATAATAATAAGACAATGATTTGATATATTAAATGGGTCAATCCTAATATTTCTCTACCAGAATCACTCTACTATAAAAAAATTTAAAAAATTAAAAAAATAAAAAGTTTATTTCCTCAGCTTTGTCCTGGGATGATTCCCTTGTGAGCTGCCAGTTTCTTCTAGGTAAACCACTGCTTTGTGAGGAAAGATATGCTTAGTCTTATCTGAAATTCAATGAAGATTTACATATTTCATTATAAAAAAGAATAAGTTGCACATTTCAAATATGGATACAACACATATGCTTCATATGCACGTGGCACACGTGTGAGCATAAATGTGTGTTTCTGTTTAATGAACAACATACTTGAAAAAGCAAACTGTAGTTATAAAGCCCAAATTGTGGAAATTTAAAGTAAGGGCTGGACTCCGATGACATTCTTAATTGCTCAAAAAGTTCTTTCGGGATATTGCCAGATGTTATGACCTCTTGCCAAAAGAATCTTGATTTTTCCAGACATGTGTATATGATGTAGATATTTTGTCCCATTTTCTAGGAAGAAGCGTTCTTGGGATGATAGTTCCAGAGGGAGGACTGGGGCACCTCTCAGTACCTGCTCTGCTGTGTGGAATCCAGTCAGGTGGTAGAAACCATACTAGTAATTTGAAGAAGGAAATTTAATATAAAGAGTTCTCAACTAGGTAAACAGTTGAGTTCAAAAAGGAATATAGAGATTTCTATGGTTTAGGTGGGGTAGCAGCTATAGAAAGTAATCACTATCCTTAGGGTTTAGGGAAAAATAAACAAGGGAGGCAGAAAGGGTGGGTGAAATTTTAAAAGGGTAAACAGACTGCTCTTTTTAGCATAGGAGTTTTTCTGTATGGCAATTGCTGTGAAATATGACATTCCTGAGGCCATTTTATGTCTGGGAGTTTCTGGAATACCACCTGAAATTACTACTTTAGGAGGAAATAAGATATTTTCCCTCAAAATGTTTTTTTTTTTTTCTAAATCTAAGCAATGAAAACAATTGACAGAACCACAAACTGTTTGCCACAGAGTTTCACTTACCACATAATGAATTCATGGATTCCCCACTCCCCAATATTCACTGACTTGAATGTAGAAAGTTCTAGGCTTTGTCCTCTGGGAGATATAATGATGTGAATTCCTTTAACTTGGTATCTGTGAGGGGAAAGAAAAATACTTAAAAGTCACTGTAATACAAAGTAGAATGTGGTTAAGAGTTACATAAAGATAGTAGATACATGCAGAAGAAAAGTTATAATAAGAATTTCTATTTGTCTATGGGCTTTACCGTCTTCGTGGCACTTTTCATACGGTTCATCTCATTGGGGTTATCAAAATAACTATGAATAGGCCAGATATTATTATCCCTATTTTACACATGAGGAATGCGAGGTTTAAAAGTGACTTCCTCCCAAATCTCACAAGTAATAATTGGCAGAGTAGGGATTTAAACCATACCTCTTGAAACCCAACCACTTCGTCCTCCTAAAGCAACTCAATACTCTCAGAAAAGTGTTAAACTACTTATCATAAGTAGGACTCCATTTTGATATTGGAAGACACAATCCATTTTCTTATTCAGAGGCCCCACACTTCAAAAGTTAAATGGGGTAGAGGATCATGTTAACTAATAGAGAACCTGCACAGAAAAGCAAGTAAAGTCCCCCATTGAGGTGAAACAGTAGGAAACTTTTTGAACGGCTGAAAATGATCCCTGCAGAAGAAGTGAATAAAACTCTCAGGCTGAGGTGGGCACAGCTGGATCTCCCTTGCTAACTGCATGATTTCTGGCCTCCTTCCTAGAAACTCCCTGACATGTTTCTGGAAGCTCAGTCACAAAGTCAGGGGAAGGTTATCTGAGACAGAGCCGTTCTGATGTACTTGAAAGGATCTTCTCTTCCCCAGCCAATAGCCTGTCTCACAGCGGGCGTCACAACTGCTGAGTCACTTGCTGAGTGAATAGCTCAAAGACAAGCTCCCATTGATCAGGCTGCCCAGAACAAAACCATTCCAGTCCCTCAAGAATTTAAGCCACTTGTAAGCTGCATTCTTTACATTCAGCTCATAACATAGCTCTGCGTAGGTCCCCTTGCTCCACATAACACTTTAAATTTCTGGTCATGGGCATACACGACCTTCTGCATTCTTTTCCCTTGAATAGATGCTTTTACTCTGAAGAGTTTAAGCATGTTCTTATCTAGTTCATAGTGTTACCTGCATGCAGCCAAGTCTTGCTCCTTTTAGGGAGTGGTATTTTTTCACCTTCAACAGTTAGCCTTTTCTTTTAGTGGCGCATCTCCCCAGAGCACAAGAAGAGCCCTCAAGGAGAGGGGCTTCGGGAAATCCATGGCTGTGCATTACCTCTTTTTTGTTCATCTCTCTCTCCTTCATCACATCTCACAGGTCATTTGTCCTGTTGGACCAAAACATCGCCATGGTAAGGAACCTTTCAGCCAGGGACATGTCGGCTAAAGACAGTTGTAAGTAACTGTTACTGGCCCATGTTTTATTTCAAAGCTGTTTGGGTCGGACTTATTTCACCCATCTCAAAAAGTTATTCCTTCTAATCCCATTAATGAATATGCTAGAGTAGAAGGCAAAATTCAGAGCAGGCAACAAAATGTAATGTAGTGGGCACAAATTAAATACTGATTCAACTGGGTTTAGATTCAATTAAGTTATCAATTTTGAAATAGAGATTTTCCACTAATATGGAAAATATTTTCAATTATAAATTCTTAATGAAGATATTCACTTTAACATTTCTTTTTTTTTTTTTTTTTTTTGAGGCGGAGTCTCGCTCTGTTGCCCAGGCTGGAGTGCAATGGTGCGATCTCGGCTCACTGCAATCTCCACCTCCCGGTCTCAAGCGATTCTCCTGCCTCAGCCTCCCAAGTAGCTGGGACTACAGGCACGCATCACCACACCTGGTAATTTTTGTACTTTTAGTAGAGATGGGGTTTTGCCATGTTGCCCAGGCTGGTCTTGAATGCCTGAGGTCAAGTGATCCCCCTGCTTTGGCCTCCCTAAGTGCTGGGATTACAGGCATGAGCTACTGCGCCCAGACACTTTAACATTTTTTTAAATTGCACCATAGGGCTTAGAGATCTTTGCATATAGTAGATACTTACTATGTACCCATTATACATGAATGAATGGATGAACTAATGATGAATGTAAATTCCCACACTTGAATCTGAATAAACTTATAGACATAGGATAGAGAAATGCCTTGATAGGAGCATTTCTTTTATTTACTGTATTCTTAAAATACAATTTATATTTTAATTGAATACATTAAAAGTGCAGATATATTAGGTCAGTACTTACAATACACAAATTCTTACTGTGTGTCTTACAATATGTAAAACATTGTAATAGGTTCTGTGGGGACCTCAAAGATTAAACAGACACTGAAATTACTGTAAAGGAACTTAGATACAAATCGCATAATAAAAAGGGAAGATGATCAATGATTTAAGGGGCCTGTGAAGCATCTCCTGCAGGAATTGGACATCTCTTCTGATCTCCCAAAGCTTTGGGATTCCTGTACCCATCACAGGCAATAGCGGCAAAGCAGTTCATTTCTTCCCTCTCCAATCACAGAAACGTCTGTTGTTAAGTAAGCTGTCAATTCTCCTCAAAAACAAAACAAAACAAAACAAAAAAACAAAACAAAACCAAAAAACCTCTTCTGCTGTGTCTATGAGAGAACTCACACTGCCCGGCCGTCGTCATGAAAAGTTGTTCTTTTTGCCTCATTAAATGATATGATATCCCCTTTTCTGCATAAAGTTATTTGTCCCCTCAAGAGATGTATTTGTCTACTGTCTCCCAGTCCAGGATAATGAATTTATTTTGCACTTTCAGCTTCAATGCAGTGTAAGCAGATTAGGGTCCATCCTCACACCTAAACAGTATGATGTAAAGCAGAGCTTTCTGTTTTCTCTTCCACCACATATCACATGCTTTGTTAGCTCTTTGTCAATGTGATTAGGAAACCACACCGCTAATCTAGTGGGAGGGCAGGTGTTTTTTTTGATGCAATGCCAATTGATTGATGGCTAAATATTACTAAATATCCCTGGGAAAACATTACCTCATACGAGGAACAAAGTTATAACCATTGCTGTATTTAACACACAAATTCCACAAGAAACCTCTTTGTTCTTCCTGACAGCTCTTGACTAATTTCATTTTCATTTTTCAGAATAAAAACTGCATATCAGTGTTGGTTATGTTGGCTCACCACCTTCATGATATGGAAACATTCAGAACATTTATTTAAGAAAATAGGTTGTGTATTTTCACACTACCTACACACTATGGACCAGATATCTAAAACTGGTGCTGTCAGAATTCAAAAACCATGGCTGGTAGACCTGGTTGCTCAGTGTAATATGAGTAGGCACATGTATTAATTGTTCCCTAGAACAATTGTTAATGGAGTCTACAATTTATGTCACCTTATTCCTGCAATGATTTTTAAATAAAAGGAATGAGCAGCAAGAGTATAAATATACTTGCATATTGTTTGCCAGAAAAGCTTTCATCCTTAGGTGATCTCCCATCTAGAGTCCATTCTCGGTGTCAGTGTTATTCTGCTTTCTCTTCTTTGATCCTTCTGTCTTTTCCTAATTGAGTGTTGTATGTCAGAAATATCCAGCAATCTGGGACATCAGAAAAAAAATTTTTAGACTACTATGACCCTTGGACCAAATTTTGAAAAAAAAAATTATTGTCATGTTAATCCCAAATATGCCAAAGCCTTCTCTTATATTTAAAGGGACCTTCCAACTTTCTGTTAGATAGTTTTCACTTTGGGTTTTTATTTTCTATTGCTATTATGTTAAAAAAAAAAGTCAAAGAATCAGTTTCTTTCCATAGGAAGTTATTCATATATTGTTTCAAATCCTGTTATGTGGTTTTTCGCAGCTAACATGATTTTTCATTGCTAGAGGTCAGAGGAATATACGCTAAAAATTATTACTTTGATTTAAAGTGACTCTAGAAAAATGGTCAATGGTTTATGGTGTTTCCCTGTGTGTGGAATGATGATAGGCCTGGGAATTGTATGAGAGAAGTTCAGGTAGGGGAATTGAGAGACTGAAAAGATGGAAGTTGCTAGAGGGACGGGGAGGGAGGTGAACTTCACTTTTATAATGGGGTGGAGCTGTCTATGTGCTGAATACAGTAATGCTATTACAATTCATGATTAGCATCTCCTGAGAAACTGGTTTGGATGGTCCTCTACACCCAACTGAACTGCAGAATGACAGATGCAGGAGCATATTTTCTATAAATTGTAGCCCAAGGTCTACTTAAGTGAACTTTGACATTCAATTCAAATTGGTTTTTTAGACTGACACCTCTGGCTCAAAGAGTACAATTCTGGCCTAGACAACTTCCATGTATATGTATATGTATATGTATATGTATATGTATATGTATATGTATATGTATAGTGTGTGTCAAATCTTTGAATGCAGGGCCAAGAAGTCAGGTGAGTTTTTCTTACCAGGATTTTCTTCAAAGGCTTAAAAAATTATCAAACCCATAAATATGACTGAGCTGCCACATTTGTAGGAGAAATCATATAACCATGACTCAATAACTTCAACTTCGATATTTATGATGCTCAGTCATGAAATCTCTTTGCCTCCTGATTCCTATGACATATGTTCTTCTCTACTTCAACTATCATGAGCCCCACCTAAGAGCTCCTCATTTTATTGGGGCTCTAGACTCATTTAAGATCTGATAATAAGCTTCTTAACTATTCCATAGTCTCCCATTCCTAATGTAACTGTGTTTTCTGACCTCAAAATATATTGAGCACCTACTCTACACCAGGCCCTCTTCTAAGTACTGTGAGCACAGTGATGGACTTAGAACTAGTGTCCTTTTTGTGACAGAGCTCAGAGTCCAGTGGGAGGAACAGACAAGTCAGTATTTTATCTATAGTGTTACTTATATATAACCCACACACATATATAAAAATATATATGTATATATATAAAGATGTATATAAGGATATATATGTATATATACACATATTTTTATATATGTGTGTTATTCTTATATCCTTATATATATGTATACACACATACACATATAAGGATATAAAGATAACACATATATAAAAATATGTATACTTATATGTGTATGTATATACCCTTTTATACATCCATATATACATATCCTATGTACATTTATATATATATATGGATATATATCATATATGTGTGTGTATGTACATACACACATATATTCACACACACACACATACATACATACATATATACATATCCCCCCTGGGCTTCCCTCTGTATATATTCTTAAGTGTTTCTGTAGGGAGGCCCAGGTAGTCAGAAGGAAACATACGAAGGGCTTGGTGGGGTGGTAAGAAAAGCAAGGCTCCCTAGAGGAGGCAATAACTAAGTCCCAGTCCAAGAGCAGGAGAAGTCCAATGTCCCAGCTCAAGCAGTCAGGCAGAGAGAACAAATTCTCCCTCCCTCCACTTTTTTGTTCTATTCAGACCCTCAAGGATTGAATTATTCCCAACCACATTGGGAGGGCAATCTGCTTAACTCAGTCTACTGATTCAAAAGCTAAGACCTAGATGAGGAAGAGAAAGAATCACAGGTAGGGGGTTGGCAAGAAGTTGTTCTAAGCAGAGGATTTTTCATTTCCTGATCCAGAGTCTGATACTTCACCAATCACCATGCACTCACAAGGCCCTGCAGTTTGCACTACAGGAATCTCATGGCACTGTAACAGAATAAAAATTGTAAATTCTGACACTCACAGGCTAGTGGGAAATCTTGCTTATCTGTTTCAACTACTGCTAAGATAGAGTTCAGAGACAGGGTGGGATCTATTTGGAAAGTGATCCAGCTTGCAATATTAATTACAGACACTATTGTCTGGGTAGACCCCTTCCTCTTCTGGGAGAATACTAATCACAGTGACGCTAACTCACACTTATTATTTATTGCTAAGGCTTTATATATGTATTTTTTTCTTTTAGCTTCAGAACAGGTCCGGATAGTAGATTTTATTGTTGTTGCTATTTTAAAAGTGAGAAAATCTGAAGCTCATAGAAGTTAAGTCAATAGCTAATAAATGGCTAATAAATACAGGAATTAATATTTACAACCAGTCACCCCACTTGCCTGCACTCTTACCCACTAGATTCTGCAGTAAGGAGTGGTTGGGTACATTTTATTACTTGAAGAGCTAAATAAAGATTTTTCATGTTCAAGGAGAATACATACTCAGGCTTCAGTGACCAACCCAAGTATTATCTTTTTAAATACCTTCCCTGCTGTGTCGAGTGAGAATTATTTTGTTTATCTTGTTAACATGGGGTGTGGCACACACTAAGGTAGAGTATTAGCTGAATGGGAAGTGAATAAATGTATTTCTATCACACTTAATATTAATTTATATCATAGTTGATCTTACATTGAATTATGAATATGGTAATGTTTATACATTTATTTGTATGTTAAACTATGAATTTCTTGAGGAAAAAGATCAATTTTAATCCCATTTTATGCCATCATCCTGCACAAATCTTGGCAGGTACATATTCAGTAAATGTATACTAAACAAGTGAGTGACTTGGAGAATAAATGAGTCAATGAATGGATGAATGAGAGGAAAGGATCTTAGAGATGAGTGCTAGCATGGTCAGAAATCCAAACAGTGTCAGTGTGTACACTAAACATCTCTGAGCACTTATCTCATTTTCTTGCATATAATAGCTCTGAGAGAGGCCTGTAGGACTTTTCAAAGATCCTTGTGATTCTTTTCAGATTTTTTCGGGCTACATGACTAGGTCTGGCAGTAAATGAAGTGGAATACGTCACTTTCGGCTTAGGTAAAGAGGAGGCACTGGGCAGGGACATGCTGGCCTTTTGAATCTGAAGAGGCGAGCCCTAACCACTGGGCCAGTGATGGGAGTGGCAGCCCAGATTACCTCTGAGTAGCCTTCACATCATTCTTCTCTTTTATAAGGAATAGTACATATTTGCAGCCTTCAGTTTTTTTCTTGTGTTTTACTATAAGCATTTAGGAAGAACCAAGCCACTCCTTCAACACTTAGCTTGGAAATCTCCTCACCTAAATATCCAATTTAATCACTCCAAGTTATATCTTCCACAAAACACTAAAACACAAATATAGTTCAGTGAAGCTCTTTGCCACTTTATAATGAGAATCGCCTTTTCTCCATTATCCAGTCAAATGTTCCTTCTTTTCACCGCAGACCTCATCAGAATTGCACCTAATGTCCATATTTCTACCAACTTTCTGTACAATATTAATGTATTCTCTAAGAAAACAAAATCTTTTTCCTCTTTTCTTTGAGTCCTCACCAGAATCACATTTAACAGCTCCTTCATAGCAATATTGGTTTTTCTAGCATGCGTCTCAGAAAAACTCTCCCAGCCTCTACCCATTACCTAGTTCCGAAGCCTCTACTATATTTTAAGTATTTGTTATAGCAGCACTCTATTTCTTGGTACTAACTTCTGTAGTCAGAGTTCTCCAGAGAAACAGAACCAATAGGATGTGTGTGTGTATAATTCCTTATAATAAATTATATTATGTAAATTATAAGTGTACAGAATTTATTATAAGGAACTAATTTACATGATTATGGAGGCTGAGATCCCAAGATTGGCTGTCTATAAAGATGGTGGCTCAGGAAAGCCAAGGGTGTGATTTCAGCCCAATTCCGAAGGCCTGACAACAAGATTGCTGATGGCCTAAGTCCCAGTCCATGAGCAAGAGAAGTCCAGTGTCCCAGCTCAAGCAGTCAGGCAGAGAGAACAAATTCTCTCTTCCTCTACTTTTTTTGTTCTATTCAGACCCTCGAGGATTGAATTATTCCCAACCACACTGGGAGGGCAATCTACTTTACTCAGTCTACTGATTCAAATGCTATTCTCACCTGAAACATCCTCAAGGAACATCCAGAAATAATGTTTAGCTGAATATGTGGACACTCTGTGGTCCAGTCAAGTTGAAATGTCATATTAATAATCACAGACTAATGTAAGTATTCAATTACTGTTGAATGAAAGAATAGGTAACACCATTACCCATGGCATTAAGACTGACCTCACTGACATATGGATCATGGCACCAAATTTTGTTTCATACTCTATAGTTTAGAGTTGTGTGGCCTTTTGAAAACAATTATGGTGAAGCCCTAGTGTGTTAGGCAGTGTCTAGAAGTGTAAAGGTTCTTCTGCTTAGTCCGCTGACCTGAGTAACTGCAAAACATGCAAGTTGTACTATCTCCTGGTTAAACTATAAGAAGGTTATAAAAATAAAGCAAAGCAAAATCTCCCTGGGGTTAAGTGTGGGTTGCATGTTAACACTGGCACATTAATTGTTTATGCCTTGCAAAGAGCTGTAGCAAACAATCTTGCCTAAAGTTTAGCCAGTCTGCAAACTGAGTGTTTGGCTCACACAATTACCTGTGGATCCGTGCCAGTTGTCATCAGCATGAAGTCATTCATTTGTTCATCATATATTTAGTGAGCACTTACTCAGGACTACTAAAATGGCTAACAAGCAAGATTAATTAGAATTTTTGTTCATCCTCCTTCATCTTTGAACTTATAGGCCAATTTTAATTCAAAGCAGTGAAACTTATGCAAGATCTACAGGCAAGGGATAACTCTTATAGCTGACTTGGCCTAATTGTGGTGTTTCTCTTTCTTCTGTTTATGTTCATAAACAGTGGTTTGAAGGCACTTGGAATCTTAGTTTTCTTATCAGAGATCTGATTTATTTGGAGAGTTGGACCTCAGTTTTTATGAAAAGCTCAAAGGCATTGGTTGTTTTTTAGGCATTAAGTAAAATCACCCTGAGGGTATCCCACTAACCCTCTAGCTGGCTGAAGTGTGTTAATTTGAGTACGTAATTCATTCTGATGGAATAAATTTGTTGCAACTTGTTGAATGCTTATTCTTTAGCAATAAAGGACTTACGCACATCCTCAGTGATTTCTGATGAAGTCTTTATGTTTCTTGGCTACAATTATTGCTATTTTCAAGTACTATTTTAAAAAAGATGTGTGTGTGGGGGAGGTGCTTATCAATTATTATATTTCCCTTTGATTTTAAGGTGTTGGGACCTGGTGGTGCCTTTGACTAAATCATATCATATGACCCCACAGGGCTCTAAGGCTGTGGAAGGAGCTGCCCTCCAGCTCAGGGGTCCCCACTAAAGAGGTTAGGCAGTCGGGAAAAAAAGGAAGAGGTAGGTTTATTGCCTGTGTTGGGTAATCTGATGCCTTGGGGTGAAATGAATACAAGTCAGACAACCTTTCTATAAGTTCCTTTGGATGGGAGCTGGCAGAATCTAGAACTGGCAGCTTTTCATCATGGAATATCCATTAACCTTGTTTATCTCTGGAAAAACAGTGCTGTATTTCCACAGTCTGCTGCTCGTCAAAGAATGATACAAGAAATCATCTTTGAGTTCAAGGGAAAGGATGAGCTTTTTAGCCCTTGTGAAAATACCGTCTTGGGGTGCTGATTTTTCCTCTTTGTTCTGAGATAGCAAGTGGCATGCAATAGAATATGATCGGAATACAGATACCTGATTCAGAGATGCCCTCCTCAGATTCTGGTAGCTACAAACTAGAGACCTCCTATGGCCAGACCCTAGCTTCTTCTGGTGTCTGCAGTTGATATTTGAACTTTGGAAGCTAAAGCTGAAAGTAGAATTCAAATTCTTACTCTGACTTCCAGGTTTTTTTTTTTCCCTTGACATAATGTCCCAGAACAGTGCTGCTGGACTGCAAGATTTCTAGTTCTTTCTCTGTGGTTCACCCTACATCTATGTGTGACATTTCTATATACTCAGAACTATAAAGCATTCTCATTTGTCTTCAGAGCAAACAATAGGTGTTTTATGTGAATATTTATTAATGAAAGAATCTGTATAAGAGTTTAAAAAGGGAGAGTTTGATTAAACTTGTGAAACATGTTATTCACAGAAACAGGTGTTAAACGTGAAAGTAGGCTACAGTATGAGGTTTTAAGTCACCAGGTGTAGCAATTTTCAAATAAGAGAGAAAATCATTTTCTTGGAGGATAAACTTCTATTTCATCTTGAGACAATTGAGGTGGTTGAAGGAGGATGCTGTTGAATCTGATGCAGAAATTCCTAATTCTCTAATTTAAATGTAATTAATTTATAAATATGTCCTTTTAGAAAATACATTGAAAGATAGAGCTTAATTTCTAAATATTTTAAAATGAATTATAGAATATGGACTTGGACAAATAATGTGCTAGTTATATACTTTGTCCCCTAGTCTCTAATCAGCGCAGATTGAGTCAGTTTTAAATAGCAATTCTTAAAACAAAATTCGAGGAAGAAGATGCCACAGAATTCTGTGGTATGTCACTTAACAATTATATCAGGAAACTCTTACTCATACCTAAACACAAGCCCAGTATTCTATATTTTAAATGTGTTTTTCTCCAATAAATGGTCAAAAAATCGTGTTTATGTATAATGTAATTAAATATAATATACAGTTGTGTATATTGCCACACACATCGGCTTGATCGTATTAAAATGCAACATCAGAAGAATAGCATTCTTTATAGTTGCATATTTTTGCTTGACTGGTCACATTTGATGAATAAAGGGTATTTCAATCTTCGAAAGAAGTTTGTGTTCTTATGCTGTTGGCTGTCTTATTAAATGTCCATGAAAGGCAAGCTTAAGGATATGTAAATCTAACTTTGAATATGTATGTAGCATTTTCAGTGGGCCATTGTACTGATTATTTTCACACATTACATCACTTAATTTCTATAATATTCATGTGATACAAGAATTGCCAATGCCATTTTATAGGCATATTCCATACAGAACTTCAATGCCCACCTTAAAGTCCAGCTAGCTGAAGAATTTTATGCCAAGAAATGCAAACACAAAAACAAAAGGTCTTAAAGAGTGATAAAGACTCTTGTGTGACTTAGACAGACAATTCTGTCTTCATGATTGGTTCATTTTAAAAGAAAATGAAGCAAGAAACCTGAACAAATAAAAATAAAGTCTTCTCTATATGGGAGATCATTGGACTGGAATGAGAGTCAAGAAATATAATAGTACCTCAACTCTGTGACCAGCTCTGTGTGTTGTATGGAGCCACAGTTTTTTTCTCTCTCTATAAACTCAATATAATGGCCATAATTAATGTATTTTAGATGTTTTGACCGTGACCTATAGTCATAAATACACTTTATATTGCAACTCATTAAAATACACACACACACACTCTCTCTCTTTCTCTCTCTCTCTCTCTTTCTCCCCAAAAGTTTTACCAAACACTCCTTATTTACTATGTACGATGCATTCTGGTATTTTCTACTTTGTTCTATTTCACCTTTAAAAATCATGTTTGTGACCCACTAAAATGATTTTACAACCCACTGAGGGATCTCATCTTGAAGTTTAAAAAATGTTTTTAGCTCTTAAAAGCAAATCATAGTATATTAATCTTGTATTTTATTATCACTCAAAAAACAAACCCATCCATGCCAATCCTCACTCCAGGAAACCACCAATGGAAATAACTGCTCTATTTATATATGTTCAAAAAACTAGAGATAAAAATTTAACTGATGTTTTCTATGTTTGAAAAATGATCTATATATTTCAGGGAAAAAATAGTGAAACTCTGAGCTATTGAGTAATACAAAAGGAACAAAAGTCAACATTATTCATTGAGCAAATATGCTTATTAAGCTATCTGAAGCATCATAACAGGAGGTGGCTATAAAGAGTGTGGAACACAGTGTTTTATAGTACAGGACTTAAACATTCGTCATTATTAATGGCAATAAAAGAATTGATGGAGTCTTTCACTACATCTTTTATTTAAAAAAAAGGAAGTAATCATTCATTCCCTATATACTTGCACAACATTTGTAAGAAGAAAACTTTATATTTCTAATAATAGGAAAATAGACATTCCAAGAATTAAAGCCAGTTTCTTCAAGAATGTACTCGTTTCCCAAGTAACTTTTATACTCTTTAATATGTGTTTGTGTCACTAAGAAATCTGAGTTTATCATTGAATACTGGATCAGTTACCCATTCCACAGTGTTTGTTGAGCTCCTTCTGTCTGCCCAAAACTGGGGATACAAGACAAATAGTACTGATGAAATTTCTGCTTTCACTAAGCTTACATTTCTATGAAAACTCAGTGAATCTTCACATCTTTTCAATAAGATAAGTTGCTTTGGCATTTTTTTAATTCCAATTTTTATTTTAGATGCAGGGATACCTGTGCAGGTCTGTTACATGGGTATGCTGCACCCAGGTAATGAGCTTGGTGCCCAATAGGTAGTTTTTCAACCTCCTCCTCCCTCCCTTCTCTAGTAGTCCACAGTATCTGTTACCCCATGTTTATGTCCATGTGTGCTGAGTGTTTAGCACGCACTCTTCATTTTAATACACACATATAGACTAAGAAATATTAACAAAACCATGTACAATTTAATGCATATTGAATAAGCCTCAGAACTTGGAGCAATCACTTAAGATGAAGGAATTGCATGTGGGCAAATCTGAATATTTGGTGTATTACAGTTAAAAATGTGATTTACTTTGGATAAAAGTGGCTCAGCACTGAGGAATGATGAAGAATGAAACTGGTGAAGTGTTAAAGACTGGAGTGATATCTGATAGATAAGTGGTGTAAGGGACAGTAGAATAGCGGGTATTCCTATGGCAGATAAACAATAGACAGCCACTCTAAGACTAGGGCTTAAAACTTGGGTTTCCTTTTTATTTATTTATTTATTTATTTATTTATTTTATTTTTTATTATACTTTAAGTTTTAGGGTACATGTGCACATTGTGCAGGTTAGTTACATATGTATACATGTGCCATGCTGGTGCACTGCACCCACTAACTCGTCATCTAGCATTAGGTATATCTCCCAATGCTATCCCTCCCCCCTCCCCACCACAGTCCCCAGAGTATGGTATTCCCCTTCCTGTGTCCATGTGATCTCATTGTTCAATTCCCACCTATGAGTGAGAATATGCGGTGTTTGGTTTTTTGTTCTTGCGATAGTTTACTGAGAATGATGGTTTCCAATTTCATCCATGTCCCTACAAAGGATATGAACTCATCATTTTTTATGGCTGCATAGTATTCCATGGTGTATATGTGCCACATTTTCTTAATCCAGTCTATCATTGTTGGACATTTGGGTTGGTTCCAAGTCTTTGCTATTGTGAATAATGCCGCAATAAACATACGTGTGCACGTGTCTTTATAGCAGCATGATTTATAGTCATTTGGGTATATACCCAGTAATGGGATGGCTGGGTCAAATGGTATTTCTAGTTCTA
Organism: Pan paniscus; assembly: GCF_029289425.2. NCBI lineage: Eukaryota > Metazoa > Chordata > Mammalia > Primates > Hominidae > Pan > Pan paniscus. The sequence continues at coordinate 28,443,683 of NC_073265.2, read as the reverse complement.
GATCCCTGAGGAATCGCCACACTGACTTCCACAATGGTTGAACTAGTTTACAGTCCCACCAACAGTGTAAAAGTGTTCCTATTTCTCCACATCCTCTCCAGCACCTGTTGTTTCCTGACTTTTGAATGATTGCCATTCTAACTGGTGTGAGATGATATCTCATAGTGGTTTTGATTTGCATTTCTCTGATGGCCAGTGATGATGAGCATTTTTTCATGTGTTTTTTGGCTGCATAAATGTCTTCTTTTGAGAAGTGCCTGTTCATGTCCTTCGCCCACTTTTTGATGGGGTTGTTTTTTTCTTGTAAATTTGTTTGAGTTCACTGTAGATTCTGGATATTAGCCCTTTGTCAGATGAGTAGGTTGCGAAAATTTTCTCCCATGTTGTAGGTTGCCTATTCACTCTGATGGTAGTTTCTTTTGCTGTGCAGAAGCTCTTTAGTTTAATTAGATCCCATTTGTCAATTTTGGCTTTTGTTGCCATTGCTTTTGGTGTTTTGGACATGAAGTCCTTGCCCACGCCTATGTCCTGAATGGTAATGCCTAGGTTTTCTTCTAGGGTTTTTATGGTTTTAGGTCTAACGTTTAAATCTTTAATCCATCTTGAATTGATTTTTGTATAAGGTGTAAGGAAGGGATCCAGTTTCAGCTTTCTACATATGGCTAGCCAGTTTTCCCAGCACCATTTATTAAATAGGGAATCCTTTCCCCATTGCTTGTTTTTCTCAGGTTTGTCAAAGATCAGATAGTTGTAGGTAAGCGGCGTTATTTCTGAGGGCTCTGTTCTGTTCCATTGATCTATATTTCTGTTTTGGTACCAGTACCATGCTGTTTTGGTTACTGTAGCCTTGTAGTATAGTTTGAAGTCAGGTAGTGTGATGCCTCCAGCTTTGTTCTTTTGGCTTAGGATTGACTTGGCGATGCGGGCTCTCTTTTGGTTCCATATGAACTTTAAAGTAGTTTTTTCCAATTCTGTGAAGAAAGTCATTGGTAGCTTGATGGGGATGGCATTGAATCTGTAAATTACCTTGGGCAGTATGGCCATTTTCACGATATTGATTCTTCCTACCCATGAGCAAGGAATGTTCTTCCATTTGTTTGTATCCTCTTTTATTTCCTTGAGCAGTGGTTTGTAGTTCTCCTTGAAGAGGTGCTTCACATCCCTTGTAAGTTGGATTCCTAGGTATTTTATTCTCTTTGAAGCAATTGTGAATGGGAGTTCACTCATGATTTGGCTCTCTGTTTGTCTGTTGTTGGTGTATAAGAATGCTTGTGATTTTTGTACATTGATTTTGTATCCTGAGACTTTGCTGAAGTTGCTTATCAGCTTAAGGAGATTTTGGGCTGAGACGATGGGGTATTCTAGATAAACAATCATGTCGTCTGCAAACAGGGACAATTTGACTTCCTCTTTTCCTAATTGAATACCCTTTATTTCCTTCTCCTGCCTGATTGCCCTGGCCAGAACTTCCAACACTATGTTGAATAGGAGCGGTGAGAGAGGGCATCCCTGTCTTGTGCCAGTTTTCAAAGGGAATGCTTCCAGTTTTTGCCCATTCAGTATGATATTGGCTGTGGGTTTGTCATAGATAGCTCTTATTATTTTGAAATAAGTCCCATCAATCCCTAATTTATTGAGAGTTTTTAGCATGAAGGGTTGTTGAATTTTGTCAAAGGCTTTTTCTGCATCTATTGAGATAATCATGTGGTTTTTGTCTTTGGCTCTGTTTATATGCTGGATTACATTTATTGATTTGCGTATGTTGAACCAGCCTTGCATCCCAGGGATGAAGCCCACTTGATCATGGTGGATAAGCTTTTTGATGTGCTGCTGGATTGGGTTTGGCAGTATTTAACTGAGGATTTTTGCATCAATGTTCATCAAGGATATTGGTCTAAAATTCTCTTTTTTGGTTGTGTCTCTGCCAGGCTTTGGTATCAGAATGATGCTGGCCTCATAAAATGAGTTAGGGAGGATTCCCTCTTTTTCTCTTGATTGGAATAGTTTCAGAAGGAATGGTAGCAGTTCCTCCTTGTACCTCTGGTAGAATTCGGCTGTGAATCCATCTGGTCCTGGACTCTTTTTGGTTGGTAAACTATTGATTATTGCCACAATTTCAGCTCCTGTTATTGGTCTATTCAGAGATTCAACTTCTTCCTGGTTTAGTCTTGGGAGAGTGTATGTGTCGAGGAATGTATCCATTTCTTCTAGATTTTCTAGTTTATTTGTGTAGAGGTGTTTGTAGTATTCTCTGATGGTAGTTTGTATTTCTGTGGGATCGGTGGTGATATCCCCTTTATCATTTTTTATTGCGTCTATTTGATTCTTCTCTCTTTTTTTCTTTATTAGTCTTGCTAGCGGTGTATCAATTTTGTTGATCCTTTCAAAAAACCAGCTCCTGGATTCATTAATTTTTTGAAGGGTTTTTTGTGTCTCTATTTCCTTCAGTTCTGCTCTGATTTTAGTTATTTCTTGCCTTCTGCTAGCTTTTGAATGTGTTTGCTCTTGCTTTTCTAGTTCTTTTAATTGTGATGTTAGGGTGTCAATTTTGGATCTTTCCTGCTTTCTCTTGTGGGCATTTAGTGCTATAAATTTCCCTCTGCACACTGCTTTGAATGCGTCCCAGAGATTCTGGTATGTTGTGTCTTTGTTCTCGTTGGTTTCAAAGAACATCTTTATTTCTGCCTTCATTTCGTTATGTACCCAGCAGTCATTCAGGAGCGGGTTGTTCAGTTTCCATGTAGTTGAGCGGCTTTGAGTGAGATTCTTAATCCTGAGTTCTAGTTTGATTGCACTGTGGTCTGAGAGATAGTTTGTTATAGTTTCTGTTCTTTTACATTTGCTGAGGAGAGCTTTACTTCCAACTATGTGGTCAATTTTGGAATAGGTGTGGTGTGGTGCTGAAAAAAATGTATATTCTGTTGATTTGGGGTGGAGAGTTCTGTAGATGTCTATTAGGTCCGCTTGGTGCAGAGCTGAGTTCAATTCCTGGGTATCCTTGTTGACTTTCTGTCTGGTTGATCTGTCTAATGTTGACAGTGGGGTGTTAAAGTCTCCCATTATTATTGTGTGGGAGTCTAAGTCTCTTTGTAGGTCACTCAGGACTTGCTTTATGAATCTGGGTGCTCCTGTATTGGGTGCATAAATATTTAGGATAGTTAGCTCCTCTTGTTGAATTGATCCCTTTACCATTATGTAATGGCCTTCTTTGTCTCTTTTGATCTTTGTTGGTTTAAAGTCTGTTTTATCAGAGACTAGGATTGCAACCCCTGCCTTTTTTTGTTTTCCATTTGCTTGGTAGATCTTCCTCCATCCTTTTATTTTGAGCCTATGTGTGTCTCTGCACGTGAGATGGGTTTCCTGAATACAGCACACTGATGGGTCTTGACTCTTTATCCAACGTGCCAGTCTGTGTCTTTTAATTGGAGAATTTAGTCCATTTACATTTAAAGTTAATATTGTTATGTGTGAATTTGATCCTGTCATTATGATGTTAGCTGGTGATTTTGCTCATTAGTTGATGCAGTTTCTTCCTAGTCTTGATGGTCTTTACATTTTGGCATGATTTATAGCGGCTGGTACCGGTTGTTCCTTTCCATGTTTAGTGCTTCCTTCAGGAGCTCTTTTAGGGCAGGCCTGGTGGTGACAAAATCGGTCAGCATTTGCTTGTCTGTAAAGTATTTTATTTCTCCTTCACTTATGAAGCTTAGTTTGGCTGGATATGAAATTCTGGGTTGAAAATTCTTTTCTTTAAGAATGTTGAATATGGGCCCCCACTCTCTTCTGGCTTGTAGGGTTTCTGCCGAGAGATCCGCTGTTAGTCTGATGGGCTTCCCTTTGAGGGTAACCCGACCTTTCTGTCTGGCTGCCCTTAACATTTTTTCCTTCATTTCAACTTTGGTGAATCTGACAATTATGTGTCTTGGAGTTGCTCTTCTCGAGGAGTATCTTTGTGGCGTTCTCTGTATTTCCTGAATCTGAACGTTGGCCTGCCTTGCTAGATTGGGGAAGTTCTCCTGGATAATATCCTGCAGAGTGTTTTCCAACTTGGTTTCATTCTCCGCATCACTTTCAGGTACACCAATCAGACGTAGATTTGGTCTTTTCACATAGTCCCATATTTCTTGGAGGCTTTGCTCATTTCTTTTTATTCTTTTTTCTCTAGACTTCCCTTCTCGCTTAGTTTCATTCATTTCATCTTCCATTGCTGATACCCTTTCTTCCAGTTGATCGCATCGGCTCCTGAGGCTTCTGCATTCTTCACGTAGTTCTCGAGCCTTGGTTTTCAGCTCCATGAGCTCCTTTAAGCACTTCTCTGTATTGGTTATTCTAGTTATACATTCTTCTAAATTTTTTTCAAAGTTTTCAACTTCTTTGCCTTTGGTTTGAATGTCCTCCCGTAGCTCAGAGTAATTTGATCGTCTGAAGCCTTCTTCTCTCAGCTCGTCAAAATCATTCTCCATCCAGCTTTGTTCTGTTGCTGGTGAGGAACTGCGTTCCTTTGGAGGAGGAGAGGCGCTCTGCATTTTAGAGTTTCCTGTTTTTCTGTTCTGTTTTTTCCCCATCTTTGTGGTTTTATCTACTTTTGGTCTTTGATGATGGTGATGTACAGATGGGTTTTCGGTGTGGATGTCCTTTCTGTTTGTTAGTTTTCCTTCTAACAGACAGGACCCTCAGCTGCAGGTCTGTTGGAATACCCTGCCGTGTGAGGTGTCAGTGTGCCCCTGCTGGGGGGTGCCTCCCAGTTAGGCTGCTCGGGGGTCAGGGGTCAGGGACCCACTTGAGGAGGCAGTCTGCCCGTTCTCAGATCTCCAGCTGCGTGCTGGGAGAACCACTGCTCTCTTCAAAGCTGTCAGACAGGGACATTTAAGTCTGCAGAGGTTACTGCTGTCTTTTTGTTTGTCTGTGCCCTGCCCCCAGAGGTGGAGCCTACAGAGGCAGGCAGGCCTCCTTGAGCTGTGGTGGGCTCCACCGAGTTCGAGCTTCCCGGCTGCTTTGTTTACCTAAGCAAGCCTGGGCAATGGCGGGCGCCCCTCCCCCAGCCTCGCTGCCGCCTTGCAGTTTGATCTCAGACTGCTGTGCTAGCAATCAGAGAGATTCCGTGGGCGTAGGACCCTCCGAGCCAGGTGTGGGATATAGTCTCGTGGTGCGCCGTTTTTTAAGCCGGTCTGAAACGCGCAATATTCGGGTGGGAGTGACCCGAGTTTTCCAGGTGCGTCCGTCACCCCTTTCTTTGAGTCGGAAAGGGAACTCCCTGACCCCTTGCGCTTCCCAGGTGAGGCAATGCCTCGCCCTGCTTCGGCTCGCGCACGGTGCGCGCACCCACTGGCCTGCGCCCACTGTCTGGCACTCCCTAGTGAGATGAACCCGGTACCTCAGATGGAAATGCAGAAATCACCGTCTTCTGCATCGCTCACGCTGGGAGCTGTAGACCGGAGCTGTTCCTATTCGGCCATCTTGGCTCCTCCCCGAATTAAGTTGATTTCTGGGATAGCCCGCGTCAGACCACGCCACGCCCGCTCAAAATCTGCAATGAAAACTTGGGTTTCCATGGAGGGAGTTCATGAGTTTGGAAAGAAACATATATTTCACTAACCTCTAACTGAAATTTGCCGTTTTCTTCATTTATGAATGTCGGCAACACATCGCATCTGAATTATTTCCTATGACTTTGTTACAAATACAGATCATAGATCTTTCCATATTCTGTTATGGTGGCTAGAGATATCTTGAAATATCATTTGTGCTATCAGCATATTTAGATTATGGTGCTTATAGGTTAAGTACTAAATCATGTTAATGTAATAATAGGGACTCATATAAATTATATGAATTGTATGTTTGCACACCCCCATGAAAAAAGCTCTATATTTCTATATTGATTTCCCTGCAGATTTTTTTAAATTATAGCGTTCACAACTACAGAACTAATTATGTTTTATATCCTCTTTGAAGCTACACTAATTCCTACCTTAATTATCATCACCTGCTGAGGGTAAATTTTGTTTTAAAACATTTTTGAGAACTGTATTTCAGTGTGATTATTTTACTTGTAATCTTGTGTATTTTATGTTACATATTTAAAGATATTATTTCTGAAAGGGGTCCTCAGGATCTGCCAGACTTTCAAAGGGGTTCCTGTCTCAAAAAGGGTTAAGCTCTTCTGCTGTAAGCAAAAGATGACAAACTCAAATGCCTACAGCACAGGCCTCAAGAACTGACTGAAGAAAGGGACCCACTAGAAGGCCAGTATAACAATCTAGAGAAAAAAAATTGGGGGGAATTTCGTGGGGTCCCAATAAATAACAGTCCCATTTTTCACTTAAATTTGGATCCAACTGAAAAAAGAAAAGACAAATAATAAATCAGCTAGAGTTCAAAGTATCACCGTTTCAATGAACACACCTGATATTAGAGAATGTGGCTTATTTCTTGGCTGTCACAACTCTAGGGGCCCTAGGTGAGAGAGGTAAGAGGACTGTAAGGTAAAGATGCCTCCTGGAGTCCTGGAGCTTTAACCCATTCAGCAATAGCATGCTGCAGCCTGCTTCATCACCACCACTACAGACACTGATTCCTGCTGGACTTAAAGCAACTTACCCAGTAGGGCTGGTTTGGGCAGGCTTCCTCCTGCTGAGATGAGATTTTTCTGCAGGAGGCTTTGAAATAGGTCAGAACAATGCAGCAATTAAATGGACTCCAAGGCCAAAAATATTCTTTCTATTCTGTTTCCCTTGCTCAGTGCTGTCCTGCTACAACTGTTCAATATAATCTATTGGAAGTAACTGTCCAATATAACCTACTGGAAGTTATGAAATAAAATTAAGTGAAAATGCAGAGAGAAACTCCACGAATAAAATGCCAAGAAAGCGAGGATGCCCCAAATTTGAATATAGTTCCTCCCTCTGTGAAATTCTCTCAGAAGAATTAAAATCGATACACTAGTCCCTTCGCAAGTTTATGTCTAATGTTAACAAAACCCAAGTGAATTAAAGTCTGAATCAAACTCTACTGCTTTGGTGAATTAAAAGCCCAACCCAACGTGACTAATGATATACTGACTTCCCATTAAGGGTTGGGGTGAGGGGTCTCCACAGTGTTAGCAGAGTGAGGGTTCCTGCCAGGGCTTGCAGCTGGGGCTCGCTCCTCTTGAGGCTGGTGTGGTTCCTGCAGGACTGCAGAAAATATATGCTGGGTTTCTGATGACTTTACTGATGAAAAGTTTCAAGCAGTTATTATTTTCACTGGTGGGCCACACCCACCATATTGAGAAAAGAAGCCAAACCTCATCCTCTAAAGCAATTATCCCAGAAAAAATTACATTCTCAGAATGTGGGGCTTAGTATGTTGTCAAAAACTATGGCCCCAGATGCAATGTCAACATGAAGGGGAGGCTGAATGAGTCCTGGAATGGTAGATGGAAGAACCTCCTCCCAAACATATCCACGTCCTAATCCCATGGACCCTGTGATACGTTACTTTGACTTTTCAGACATCATTAAGGATTTGAGATGGGCAGATTATCCTGGATTATCTAGAAAGGCTCCGTATAATCACAAGGGTCCTTACAAGAGGAAGACAAGAGGGTCAGAGTTAGAGAGATTTACAGCTGCTACGCTACTTCCTTAAGGATGAATCAAGGAATACAGGTGGCCTCTAGAAGCTGGAAAAATCAAAGAGATGGATTTTCTCCTAGATGCTTCAGAAGGCCTGCAGCCCTGTCAACATCTTGATTTTAGCCTAGTAGATCCCACTTGGGACTTCTGACCTCCAGAAGTGTAAGATAATAAATTTGTGCTGTTTTAGGTCACTAAGTTCCTGGCAACTTGATACAGCAGCAAAAGAAAACTAATACAGTTGGTTGAGAGCTTGTATTCTGGGGCAAATCCAGCCTGTATTCAGATCCCTGCTCAGCCACTAACTAAATATGTGGCCTTGCTGCCTACTAGCATAGGCTGAGGTCCCTGAATCACTAGCATGTGTGTGATAAGACAAGTGGCTTGTACTGTTTAGGGGAAAGACTTCACCATGAGATTCCCTGCATCCACTTAAGGCAGGCCTTTTCTAAGTCTCGTGCAATTGGTGTCTGCTGATGTCATTCCCGCACATGTGACTTGGCTGAGCCCCAGGCTTTCTGAGTCCCCCAGCCACTACTTTGTCAAAGCTGAATTGTCCTGGTATTTTCCCTGAGTGTTACGTCTTTGTTGAGGGCAATGGAATCTTGCTTTAGGCTGTCACAATCTATAAAACAAACAACTACATATAAAAAACAGTCCATATAAAGCTACCACTGGACAAGCTGTAATTATCTGTTGGGGTTGAAATATTATGTCCTAAAGCCTAAGGCCCCTTTTCCAAGTCATAGAATTTTTAAAAAGCCAAGTGTGAAATTATAAAAAGCAACCTTATGAGCTAATAAAAGCCTCCACAATCCACTAAGGTCAAAACATCTCTCTCATGCACACAAAAAAATCCAAAGCCCAGAACCGCTCAAGATCATCTAATGTTTGTTTTATTTTTCCCACTTCAGCCATTTGTTATGTTTCTCAGTGTTTCCAACCAATCCACCAAATGTTAGACTATTCTAAGGAAAGTCCTTTTTTTGTGGCTAAATTCAAACACAACTGAGAAATAAGACAAAGGAATAAGGCAATCATACACCAAAACATCATCTTTATTACCGATAAAGCTGAAGTTACAGGATGTGGCTTATATATGCTGTCAAGGGGTGAATGAACGGGACTCTGGTGAGAGGCCAGAAGTACAGTGATAATGTATGATCCTCCACATGGAAAGAGAGCAGCAGTTGCTAAAGCTTTCACCCATGACGGGGATAAAAGCCTGCCTTAGTCTGCTGTGGTAAAGAAGACTCAACTCAGGCGAGAAGTTACATACCCTGTTCAGGTGGATTAGGTGCAATGGTTTTGACTGACACACAGGCCACTTCAAATGGCTCAAGCACCCATCCCATGGACTTCCAGTCCTTCTGAAATCATCGTGTGAGATGAGTAAAAATGTTCCAGTGTAGTGGAAAGAAAGCTTTGTGATACCAGTCAGGTGATGATTATTTTTTTTACTGTGGTGTGAGCAAGCAATGAATGCAAGAAGCAGCCCTTTAGGTATTGTTATGTAATTAACATGACTAATAAAGACATAAATCACAACTACCCGGAAGATCCTGTTGGAGGTGACACTGGATTAGCTATAGTATTTGCAGAACCCTCATGAACTATAAAAATAAAATAGCATAAAACTTATTCCTAAAGCTCATTTATAAGGTGAATTTTTGGCTTTTGTTCTTATTCGGGAAGAGACTTGCCTATTTTTACACAGAATTTGATTTTCTAGTTCACATTCATTTCATTGTGCAGTGAAGATATTAGCTGAAGTGTGAAGGTCAGTTTACGTGCAAATGCCTTAGCGTGGAAGTTTGTGGCAAGCTATGCAGGTGATGAGATTGTCAGTCCCCAAAGAGCCTGGAACTGGTTAGGATGGAGCTGCTAAGAGTGTGTTTACAGCTGACATGCTTCCTCTGGTAAATCTGGATCATGCTCACTCCAGAAAAGCACACTCCTCTGCTTTATAGGTTGTGCTTCTCAAGACTTCTGGGGTTATTTTCATTGTCAGCTATAGCTTGAAAGCTTAGTTATGACTTGCTGATCTGATGCCCTAGCCTATTTGTGTTCTCTGTTGATGTCTCAGAATAATTCATGCTGTTGGGATTCCTGCATCTGAAACTCCTTGGTACATATGGGCTCAGCAATGGACAGAGCTCAGGTGTAACTGAAACCCCAGAAAGCTGCTTTTTTGCTGACATAAATCAAGGATGTTGATTTCGAAGAAAAAATTTGGATAGCTTAAAAGAAGTCCATCACCATCATTGAAAAGCCTAGACAACCTGTGTGTTCAACTGATACTCAGCCAGGAGCTGTCTCTCCAGGAATCCAAAAGAATTAAAAGGAAGCATTGTGCTATTTAGAATTATATTCAAAAAGCGTGAAGCCGCTACTTTAGATCTATAGAACATTTAAAATTGTTGCAATATTTTAGGTTATATCTTTGTGTTCTTTCAAATGGGTGTAATATTTTAGATTTTATTATTACATTATTTGAAATGGTTGCCTTATTTTAGGTTTTTTTTTTTTTTTTTTTCCTGAGACGGAGTCTCGCTCTGTCACCCAGGCTGGAGTGCAGTGGCACAATCTCGGCTCACTGCAAGCTCTTCCTCCCAGGTTCATGCCATTCTCCTGCCTCAGCCTCCCAAGAAGCTGAGACTATAGGCACCCGCCACCGTGTCCGGCTAATTTTTTGTATTTTTTTAGTAGAGACGGGGTTTCACCGTGTTAGCTAGGATGGTCTCCATCTGCTGACCTCGCGATCCACCCACCTCGGCCTCCCAAAGTGCTGGGATTACAGGCGTGAGCCACCATGCCCAGCCCCTATTTTAGGTTTTATCTGTTTATTCACTTCCATTTTTTTTCCCCAGGGAGGATTGCTGGTGATGCAGATTCCTTGTGAAAATTACTGATTTCACTGTAGTAATAGTGAAATAGTAATCCTTTCTCTAGAGGAAAGGATGAGTTTTGATGATCATTTCCTGTGCTTGGGGTACTTCTTCTTTATTTTTTCTTGGGAATTTTTTGTATAGTATCCTCAGAATCCAATAGAACTAGCATTTTAAACAGCAGTGCAAATGTAACAGCAAGTGCTGAAACCAACCAGGTTGAAATTCCACAGCCTCTTCATCTCACCAATGACAATTTGATTTTACTTCAAAGTGGCCATGGCTCTTGCAGTAACATACTACTTTGAGGCCTGGTTTTGTGTACCATGATCTCCAACTGCTTCACATGAGCACTTATTGCTGTCACCCCACCCAGATGTACCTTAGTGTGCTGGAAACCTGCGCTCATTTCTTAGATATGGAGATGTTTGTGGACTGAATCATTCTGACTAGTTACTCTCCATCTGGTGCTTTGTCTATTTCGTTTCCTCTTTTGGTTCAGTCTGGAACAAGGCCAAGAAACCAAAGTTCTTCTCTGGAAAGGACTTTCTCTGCCATGGCAGGGAGGAATGGGTATGTCTTCATATAGTGCCTGGGGGCAGCAGGATATCCTGGCAGGGTGTGTGGCTGTCCCTTCCAGGGAAATAGCTATGGGTTTGTTCTCTACACCCAGGGTTGGAGAATGGCTGATCACACAAAAATTTGAAATAGTTACTAAAGAGAGAGACATTACTTTGGGTGGCTTATAAGAAGTTGCCATTATTATTCGAGAATAGTGTCTTGGACTGACTCATCATGGCTTTAGAGGTTGGGTTAAAGTGTCTGCCCAGCACAGTGCTACCCTAAGCATAGTGCTTAGTGTTGCTCCCTTAGAAATTCTTCCCTCAAAGCATCCTGGGGGTCAGCTCAGCCTCAAGTCACTCTGGGACCTCAGGGACAGATTTTGGGGGGTGGTAAGAAATGGCAACCAGGTTGGGTGTAGGATGACCCCTGAGAAAAGCAGTCAGAAGTCCAGAATATTATATCCCAAAGCACTGGAAATCAGGCTGACTTCACTGTTTTTGTTCCTGGGCTATGGTCAGGTAAGTAGGGATGGGTGGAAAGGGTTCTTGCAGCAAGAATACTGAAAATTAAATGAATTATGGCTTTGTGGATCTATATAGATAGAACTCCAATTGGAGATCCAGGTGAGGGGTCTGCCATAAACCAAGGTATCTGACAAACAGGCAAGGCCCTAGGCGAGACTCTGGACTCAGCAGGGAAAACCAGAGCCTGAAGCAGGTACACCAGGCTGAAATCAAACCGACAAAGAGAACACAATAGGGCAGTAAAGGAAAGCTTGACTCACTTTGTGCATGGGTTCCCATGCCTCATCCCTGGGACTAGGTAGAGTAGGGCTCCTCAAACTCAGCACTTATGAACAGTTGGGGCTGGACAGTTCTCTGTTGGTGGGGGGTTACCCTCTGCATCGTAGGGTATTTAATGACATTCCTCACCTTTACCCACTAGGTGCTATTAATTAATACTCCCTCAGCTGTGACAACCATAGATGTCTCCAGACATTGACAAATATCTCTGGGTGGAAAAAGTTGCCCTAATTGAAAACCATTAGTTGACAGCAAAAGACTAATTCCTGTCAGCACTGACTGGTGGGACCACTTTCTTGATCAGAATTGGTTCAGGAATAGGCACAGCTGAATCTGTCAATTAAGGCTCTCGGGATCTGCAGACAAGCAGGGCTAGTACTTGACAGAAACTGTCCAAAGACCTTTAGCACTAAAATGAGAAAAACCATTAAGTGTTGGAGAGGAGAAGGCTATCATTGTGTTTGGAGTTAAGAAGAGGGTGGAGAAGGAAGATGAAGATGTCAGGGTGAAGTTAGGTCTGTAAGTCTGAGCCAAATTAAGAGCTTATGGTAGAGGCCATGCCTGCTCCATTGGGCTTGTCTAGACCAAGACCTATTATTCAGAACCCCCAGTCCTTGCCATCTGGTGCACTTTGGTATCCAAATCCTACATTTTGATTGAGCACTGAGCAAAGGCCTAGGTGGATCTTTGATGATGAAGTCCATGCTTGTCACTCCAACTTGATGATCCACTCTCTTCCATATGACTGTCTGGTTCATTATGAGAAGGCTTACAGGAGGCTACAATGGCAACTTTCCAGCAATACGAATGCTTTGAAGGCTCAGATGAACTCTGTTAAAAGAAGAATGCCCAGCAAGGTCCAGGATAATGTTTATGCTGAATCTTGTCCAAGTTTCTCTTCCTGGGAAAGATATTAGCTGACTCTGGAGCTAAGTCTAAGTTGAGGCCAGTGAGACCTGTCCTGTATCTTCATCCCCATAACGATGGTTGATACTGGCTTTATTCATGGCTTCCTATCTACTGTTTCCAGAGATGATCTTTCACAGTCTTCAATAAGCCTTCAACTGTCAGGAACTTTAGCATTTCTAAATTCAGGATTTCTGCTATTTCCTGTGGTCGTATTGGCCCTATAAACAGCACATCTTTCTTTTCAGTGAAGAAATTAAATGTCACATAGTCTGCTCTGAGAAAAGAGCCAAGTTCAGGGCAGAGACTACCTTCCTGGGTACCCCCCAAGAAGGAGTCTTGATCACTTCTCTAAACATGCCCTGGATGTTCCCAGAGCTCATGAAAATGCTGCCCTCCAATGGTGCTAACAGCTTTGGTGAAGGCTAAGTCCAAGCTCTGAATTCAGGAGAGCAGAGCTGCCTCCTGCTCCCACCACCATGGTTCTCAGGCAGTAATGGTGAGCATGGCATTTGAGCACAGTATGTGGCAGATGGCAGGAATTTAATGCATAATTTTGTTTGTAAATTGAAAATGAAGTAGTGTTCCTTAAAAGACTTCAGGGTATTGGGAGCTTTAGGTAATTGCAAATGAATTTCATGGGGCTTTGCATGGGGTTAAGTTTCTTTCTACCTTCTAAGAAGATCCATAGCAGCACAAGCTGACTTTTCTTAACTGAGATCAGGAAGTCATCAACTAACAAACAGGGCGGCGGCATTTAGCCTCTGCTGTGTACTAACTATCTTTATGTTTGTTTGTTTGATCCCTAGGATTCAGTACTATTTAGTTAGAGGAAAACATTTTTTCTACTTGAATATGTTTTTATAAGGTTTCTGATCCATTAGGCATTCTCTTCTTACTGATAAACATTTGCAGGCAGATTGTAAAACTACATTTGGAGGGGCAATGGGGGTAGAAATTTGCTTAACTTTTGTGCATTCCTTATTGTTGTACTCTCAAAATTTCCTACACTCTAGATTTACTTAGAGTTTATTTTATATATTTAAATGCCTATATTTTCTTTAAGTAATTTTTTTGTATTGGTTTGAAGAGTGTGTATGAAAGGGAGGGGGAGAGAGAAAGACACACAGAGAAGGTTTTGCTTTCAGTGCCTCAAAAGGCTTAACTTGGTTATTCAGGAATGATCTCAATTTTGTTTTGCACATATTTCACTCTGAATTTTATCCAGAAATTTAAGGTTATAATAACTCTTCTGTGGTTAAAAGCTGTTTTAATTCGAGGAACCTCAGTCTGAATATACTTTAAGGAAAGAAAAAGTCTAATATATTTGGTACTGAACACTTAGGTCCTAATTTTCTGTTCTGCCCTTATGCATTATGCAATATTTTCAGTGGGCTGGTGTTCTGCTTGGTGACCTTTGAAACATGCAGGCACCATCTTGAAATGAGGACCAATAGAAGTTCTGTCTTTCCTGTTTACTGTGCTCTCTTTCCAGGACTTCTTCCTGACAGTGTGTCTCAAACCCTGAAGGTTGACAATGAACACTCACAGAAAAAAAGATAGAAATTTGTTTGTGGAAGTGGGTATCTGAAGGGTTGCGGTTGATAAATTATTGTGAAATGGTGAGGAGATTATCTGAAATCGATCAAAAGTTATAACGATGGTTGTGGATGGGTGTGGCCCATCACACACATGGTGAACTACACTAGCTGGTAGGTGTCTCAGGTTTGTGAATGTGTGGATTTTGTGGATCCCACATAGCTCAATTCAGCTGAGTGCAGTTTCCTGGGTTCATCTAATACTTTTTGCAGATAAAATTGCAGAGAGTAAACTTGGCATTTACATTATGCTCAAATTGTTTCCTGATATTTCACTTACACTGAAACGAATGCAGTTTCAAAATAAGAATTTATAGCTAAACCAAGCGTATAACTATGATGATCACAGCTAACATATCTTGAGCCCTTGTTACGTGCCAGGCACAATGCCTAGCTTTTGACATGTATTAATTAACTCATTAAGTCCTGTTAGCAACTCTTGAAGTAGGTACTATTGTAACCTTTATTTGTAGATGAGTACACTGAGCCACACAGGGGTGAAACAACTTGCCCAGGTTCATAGAACTACATGGGCAAGACTCCAGCTCCTGTTTTATTCACTCTGCTCTTCCTCCCTCTCTATTGAAAGGAAAGTAACTACTTTTGGATGCTAAACCTCAACTTTACAGAGTAGCAAAAACTATCAGATGTTCTTGGCCTATCATTTGCCACCTGATATTAATAGGAAAATGTCTTAACTCCTTCCAGCCAGCAGAACACTCACTGAATATGACTTAAAGGGATTGATGATGGAGGAACTGTCTAAGTTATGTCAGAAGAATCCAATGTGTTCACTCACTTTTTGCTTTAGTCTCCTTTCTTTCCAGGGCAAGATTTTCACTATGTGCTAATGGAAAGCAGTGGGCAGGGGAAGGGCAAATAAATGACTACACAAAGGTACATACCTGTACTTGGCCAGGGTGGATCTATATTTGGTAAGATTAAGCCCTATTGTATTTTCATGTCTAACAGTTACAGAATTGAAACTTGTCCCTCAGGACAGGAATTTGCCATCTACATTCCAACATTCCTTGTCTTCTGAGCAAAACCACTGCATTGATGTCATCTAATCCTCTTGTTTTTATATTTTCCCTCTTAGCTTGGTACTGTCTCCTTTCTTCTCTGGCCATTCTACCACACTATAATGGAAGGTTTTTGTTTTGTTTTGCTTCATTTTGTCTCCCCCACTCCTTTTAATTTGTCTTTGCTGGTGAGGGTAGTGGTAGTAGGAAGGAGTACGTTGGGAAGAGCAGAGAAACAAAACCACTCTAGGCTTTGAGAAAATTAAAAATTTGAGGTCCATTCTCATTTATTCTTCTTATTAAAAATGTATTTTTGTTTGCAACTGTTACGTAAGTCTCAAATTACTTAAAAATTGAAAGTCTCAAAAATTTCCTTTTGATTGTATAAAGGTTATTTAAAAAAATAATAAATATTCTCACATACAACCAGAAATGATAACAATTGCCCAAGCCCAGTGGTTCTCAACTCTGGTTGTAGGTTAGAATCAATACTTGAGGATAGTTTTTAAGTTATTTAAGAAACAATATCAACAACCCCCTCCCTTGTTCCTGTGACCTGACAAAGGACAAGAAACTATGGTAAGTTGACCAGGGCAAGGACTTCTGCCTCTATTACTATACAAGGACTGCACTGGATAGCATGTTCATTCATTCATTCATTCCTCATTATTTACTGAGGACTTAACAAGTGCCAAGCATGGGGACGAATGATGTGATGATTATGTATGCTCTGGAGTGAGAAGACACTGAGATCTGAAGGATGTGCAGGAATTAGCAGGGTGAAGGCAGGACCATCAGGAGAGAAGGTTGTGGGAAGAGTAATCTGGGCAAATGGTAGAACTCTGTGGTGGGAAGGAGAAGACCTCAGAGGAAGTTTTCAGAAGGAATGTGTGGCTGGGGAGGGTTGTGACTGGCCAGGACTGCTCTATGAGACCTTCCTGTCTAGTCTCCAGTCTGCACTCACTGGCAGCCTGGGGAATGACCAACAGAATATTCTACCACCACTCTCCCCCAGTGCCTCTCTGAACAGTCAACTGCGATAGCTGCTCTGTCTTCACTGACTTCACCTAGGCCTTTCTCTCCGCTGTCCTGTCCATATGAGGTTTCCTCTGTGGTCACTTATTGTGTAGCAGCATCTATTCCTTAACTATCTAAGAAACCTTGGCCAGTTTGAGGCAGGGACGATATAAAAAGTCAAGGGAGGCTCTGGGGATTTGGGTTCTGGTCTTGGCTCTGATACTAAGTAGCTCCGGTGTCACGAGTAAGTCCTTTCTTTTGGGGGACCCCAATTTACTCACCTATAGGATGAGAGAGTAGGCTCAGAGAAGGGTCTCTGAGGCTCCTCCAAACTGAAAGCTTACCTTCTAGAGAAGCTCTTCAAGCCAAAAGTCTTTACCTTGAGATACCAGACTTGCTAGTTAATTTAGTTAAATTACACTTTTAAAATAATCATTGCTAGGACATAAGACTAGTTGAGAAATATACATTTTAATGCATATTTTAATTCAGCCAAGCTTGGGATGTCCTATTTCTATAGAATAGCATAAATATGGATGTTATATTCCAGTGGCCCTAATTGTGGTTAACTTTCATAGATCCAGATGCTGCATATACCACAATTGAATAATAAAATGTCCTCAGACACACAGTACAAATATATGAAATATTCATTTGTGTTAATGTGATGAGCCCTGAGATGAGTCATTCAAAATGGTGGTAATCTAA
Organism: Pan paniscus; assembly: GCF_029289425.2. Lineage (NCBI taxonomy): Eukaryota > Metazoa > Chordata > Mammalia > Primates > Hominidae > Pan > Pan paniscus. The sequence goes on along the minus strand of NC_073265.2, from coordinate 28,426,561 downwards.
TTATATTAAGAAATAATTTACTTACCTAAAATGAAAAAAAAATCCTAAAAATACCTAATGTTGGTATTTCTCAGGCTCTATTATTGGCCATGTCAATTGGAGCAACCTTTTGGAAAGTCATTTGGCAACATCTCCTAAAGCTGAATATACATGAAGCCTAGGAGCCAGGAATTCCACTTCCAGGATATGGCCAACAGAAATGAATACATATGTTCACCAAAAGGCGTGTCCTAGAATGTTTATAATTGTGAACAGACCAAAGCTAGAAACTACCCAAGTGTCCATCAACAATGGAGTGGGAAGTAAAATGTCTCTTCGTACAATGGAATCTACATAGCAATGAGAACAAAGAACTTACAAAAGCACACAGCAACACGGATGAAATTCACAAGCATAATTCCGAACAAAAAATGCCGTGTACCAAAAAGCTTATAGCATATGACTCCATTTATGTACAGTAGAAAAACAGGCAAAACAGCTAGCCTGTTAGAAGTCAGAATGGTGGTTACCCTTTGAGGGGCTGTTCCTAGATGGGGACTCATGGGGTAATGTTCATTCCATGTCTTGAACTGTGCACTGATTACACTGGTGTGTTTAGCTTGTGAAATGTATCCACCTATACACTTATGTGGTTTTCTGTATGTACATTATATTTCAATAACATTTTAAGAAAGTGTTTTGCCACTTATTAGTTCATTTGACCCACACAACAGTTCTAGGAGATAAGAAGGCCAGGTAACTTTTCTTCAGATTTATAGAAAGAAAACAGACTCAAAGTTTTGTCCAAGGTCTCAGTGCTAATTGGTGGTGGAATCAGGTTAGGTATGTCAACCTCCTGGGCCAAGAAAGATAGTCTCTGTTGGAGCACCTTGCACAGTGCTTGATGCATAGTAGGTGCTCAATAAATTTCATCTGAAGCTGGATCATAGAATGCTAGTCTTCTAATCCCACAAGGCTGTTATCCTGCTGTGTGAGTAACCATCTTCTCTGGTGGTCTAATGTCCCTGATAGAATGTGCGTATTCTCTCCTAAGAGAAGAGTGGAGAAGAGGCCTGAGTCAAATATCCTAAGAAGCTGCCAAAATACCTGTGGAGAATTGCATAACCTTGTCCCTCTAGGGCTTAGAAAAGAATGAGTCAGACAGTCAGTTCTCAGACACGGTGCCCAGGAAAACAGGAAGAAGGTTCACTTAGGCAGAAATCCATATATGTGACCTTGGATACATCACTGAACTTCTTCAGGGGCAACAATTTGAAAGACATATTTGAGACACTCTGCCTAGGATGACGTGATCCTTCTGTAGCTGATCTTCTGAGACCCGTGAATTTTATGTACTATTTTCTAACTATATTCTCATTATTTTCAAGGGCATCAGACTGCATTTCAAACTTGACAATTCCTTTGCTATAATTTCAGCTCAAATTTTGACTAATTTATACTTTAAATACAAATATGCCCCATTTTCTGCTTGTCTTCATAGTTCAGAAAGAAGTTATACCAACTATGTTATATAAAGTAACCAGGGGTCCTATTCAGCTTGTTAACCATGTTTCTTAAAAAAAAAAAAAAAAAAAGTACAATAGAACTTTCTTTGTCAATATAAAATTCGAGTTATTTATGATGTGGCTAAAGATATGATAAGAAGTCTCAGAAATGGAATCTGTTATTGCTTGGAAAATAAAATCTCAAGACCTTCTTTGGAAAAAAATGGAGAGTGATAAAATGCTTTCATTTAGGGCTTGGCTGTGATGTCAAGGTCAGCCAATGAGCTCAGAGGGAATCTGAGAAAAATAAAGAGAAAAATAGAAACAGATGTCTGGAAAATCTTCTTGAATATTGCTGGTGAAATTGTATGGTTAGAAGACAAAATTTCAGTGTTACATCCATCATCCTAAAAAGGTTATAATGAAAGCCATTTAAATTGGTGTTCAAAAACCTTGTGAGAACTTTGGTTGACTGTATTCCACCATGAAGTGCGTTTTGATCTGAAGTCCTGGTTAGGGTATTCCTCCAATAGGTCAGCTCCCATGGGCCTCCTATTAAGTCAAAGTCTCTATTTCAAATTAGCATAAGAGAGAACGTTGATGAAAAGGGGAATAAGAATAAAGCTAAAGAATTGTTTTGGCTTCTGATTGATCAGCATCTATGTTCTCAGAAGCAAGTTTCTTTTTGCCTCTAGTTGCTGCTGATGGTAGGAAACAGAAAAATACCTGTCTTAAAAAGTTGCCGAAGATGGTCAGTTGAAAGGGTTGAAGAGCCTAACAGAGGAAATAGATCACCAATAATGGAGCTAAAAAGGAAAGAAAGTAGACAGCTTAGAGATAGGACCCTTGGAGACACTCAGATGGAAGGGTTGTCAAAAGGCTAAGCATAAAAGACCAGGAAGAGCTATAATTCTAATTAAGGTTCAGGATGGTTTAAAAAGGAAAATAATCAAGATTGGTAAGAAGAGTTTAAACGATAGTAGTGATAATGATTTGACAGTTTGTTCTAGAATGTCTATCTATTTTACTGATTAGTTTTCAAGAATGCTGTAATTCATACTAAGAAAAGTAGAGAAAGCTGATTATTTCTAACTCAGTACTACAAAGGTTTGACTTAATTCTGTTAAATTCCTGGCTTACTGCTAATTGTATGACCTTGGATAAATTACTTCACCCCTCCAAGCCTCACTGTCTTCATCTGTAAAATGGAGAAATAGTAGCACCTACTTCATGACATCACTTTGAGGCCTCCATGGTGGATATGAATTGCTTATTCCAGAGCTTAGATTATATTAAAAGAATACTAAATGGTTTTGTTGATGGTGGTAATGATGATGTCCTTGAATATCTTTAAATTGAGGGACTCATCTCTACCTTGTCTTTCAAAAGATTCAAAGTGTCTTAAAAAGTCCCAAATAATAAATAAAATTTTATTTCTTTTTATTTCTTGTTTATATCTCACCTCCCCTAAAAGCAAGACTAAAACAAAATATTTATAAGGTTATTTCAAAAATAAAAATGGGCTAGACACAGTGGCTTATGCCTATAATTCTAGTGCTCTGGGAGACTGAGACAGGAGGACCACTTGAGGCCAGGGGTTTGAGACCAGTCTCGGCAACAGAGCAAGACCCCACCTCTACAAAAAAAAAAAAATACAGTAAAAAAAAAAGAAAAAGAGAGAATTTATAAGAGAAAGATTAAGTCAGAATCAAAGATGTGAACTAGAGAGAGTCTGTTTCAATCAAAATCTTAAAATGGATGGTTCATTCAAAATACAGTAATGTAAGAAATATTTATTTTTGAAGACTATTTACAAAAGTGGGATTGTAGGAGACCTTTAAGAGATATTACTTCTAGGCCTGAGGAGGGTGGGGTCTGGAACCCTGAAGAGAGAGTCTTGTAGAGCACACTGCCTTGAGAGGACCACAGGTCTCTGTTGAGAGGCACAACTAGCCGGAGGTGACCTCACGGGGAAGGACTGGGGAAGCACATTCTCTGAATTCACTCTCTTTCCTCTTTCTCATCTCCTGCTGCATCTTCCCATTTGCCCAAAGAGAACTGGAAGCCAAAGGGAGTGCGAGCCATTGATATTATTTACACAGACCCATCTGTTTCCAGGAGCAGAGGAAGAACGGAGAAGGGTAGGCAGTGGATCCAGAGGAGCAAAGAGAACATGTCAAGCAGAGGGTCCCAGAAAGTTGATAAATCAACACTGAAATCTCAACCAGAATCCAAAGCACAACGGGGAATAGGATCATATACAAAAATAGTGTCATCAAATAATAAAACACCATGCCATTTCCACTAGAGCTTGTCTAGAGAATTCCACTTTTAAATGACATTCTGTAAAATTGTCCAAGTTGCTAAACATATAAAATTGTTGGATATCAATTTACATCAATTAAATTTGGGATGCATCTAGGAAAAATAATACTTTTGGCTTTAGAAATTGGTCCAATCTATTATTTCTGAAAATGAATAGATAAAGATTTACAAAGGCAACTTTTACATTGTGACAATAAAATATCTTCTTTTTCATTAAGATTATTTTTAACCTACTATCATGACTGTTAAGTAGATAGCTCATAAAAAGGGTTCAGATCATTAAGGTAGGTTTAAAAGAAAGAGGACCAAAACGTGCTGACTTATTCCATCCAGAATTGTTCGCTGATACAGTGGGAGAATATCCCCGAGGGTTGAGTTTCATGGGGGTGAAGTGTAAGTACTGGGAATCAACATTCTCAACTGAGCACACACATCTTGGCCCATCAATGGTTCTTTCTCACAGAGATGGAATCTAAGAGAAGGTGAGAAAAAGCTCCAAGTCAGCTTAAACTGATCTGGACAGATCGTTCCCTCTAGGTGAAAAGTCTGCCAGAGGAATCAGTGGTTGGAAGCAATATTCTCCTGTTTTGATATTTTGAAAGCCAGATCTCCCCAAAGATACAGCAAATAGAGCAGAGATTTGCATAACTCTCTTTGGTAAAATCTCTACTTTGTGTAAATACAATATTGGACGGATGGGGCAAATCCAATACTAGTTGGTTGTTAGTACCACTAAAAAACAACTTATGTTGTTAAACTTTATAAACACTTTCATAGAATTACATAAACCTCAGAACAACATTGTGAGGCACTTTCCTCTTTCGAGGATAGAAATGTAAAACTCAAGAAGATGGAGAATGTTCTCCAGATCACCAACTGCTAGGATTAGTGTGAGAATGATGACTGGAGGGGGTGATAATCAACAGTCTTCTAAACATCTTTGTTACATGAACAAATGATACAGGTGAGAACACAGTCCTTTGCTTGTTTAGCTCCTGAGAATGCACATGAATTTAGAGGATGAACAGGGTGGGATTCCCATGCAAATCACTTCCATCTCTATGGATGTAGGTGAGGATGGGGAGAGGCAGTGCCAGTGGCAGAGCAGCAGCAGGACTTCCTGGTGGCCCAGGCACCCAGTGGCTGTCAGAGCATGCCAACCTGCAGGAGCCAGACAAGCGTGGGTGGTTTGAGGTAAGTCCATGTCTCACGGATTGCCTGGGAGGCTTGGAAGCCTAACCACCCACGATGACAGGCCCTGACAGCCACAAGCAGTCATCACTAATCTGGGTCCCACTGCTCCATGCTCACTGTGTCAAAGGCTGCAGGTCAGTTGACAGCCTGGCAACCCTAAATTTGGAGTGCCTCTAGGAAAAATAGTAATATTGTTTTCAGAAGTTGGCCCAATCTATTTTTTCTGAAAATGAACAAATAATAAAATGATCTATAAAGGCAACTCTCACATTGTGACAGTAAAATTCTATTGTCAATTTTATTGCTGTTACTCAGAGTGAGTCCTCTGTGTGAGGCGTCATCAGCAGGAATAACCAGGGTCATTGCTTGACCTTTTTGGATTTTTTGTGCTAGAATCCTCTTGAGCTATTGTCAGTATGTGTTCTCCTCACCTCAGGGAAGTGAGACCTGAGTAATCACCCTTTTCACAACCCTTCTCAGAATTTTACAGAACAACTGGACTCAGTTAAGAAGCTCACAGCATCAGCATGCCTGGCAAGGAGACCCTTTATTTCCCTTGTTAACAGGCCTGTGGTGGGCACTCAAACAACCAGATTGTCTCTCGGGAATCTCTTTGCCTTGTGAAACCTAGAAAATGTCTTCAATGACAGGTGTTTTTGGAGGGGAGTTAAAGAAATAGCTTCTTCTCAATTAATGCAAAACACTGCCTCTCATTCCACCGTGCAGCTCCACACATTGCTTCATGACTTTTCATCAGGCTTCTGTAGCCCCAGAAGGGTACACTTTGGCAATAGGACATTGCCCTCTTCATTAGGCTTGGCAAAGCCCACTTGAGATACGAAAGCTCCACAGAACCCCTCAAATTCATATGCTGGGCTACCCTAACTCTAATGTGAATGAGAATGGCCATAATGTGATAAAAACTTGTGAGTACCCAGCCTATTCCTCCTGAAGACCCTGAACACATTTCACACTGAGAAATATACTCTGGGCTCGATGTAAGCCATGGACAGGAAGCACTGCCATCAGCCAAGAGTAAGATTCCAGGAACTTCACCTGAAACCACTGCCAGATGAAAGCCACCTTGATTCTGTGACCATTGGGGACTTGGTTTCCTTAGTTGAATAAACACAGAATGTGGAGCTGGTAGATTCGGGATTAAAGCCCTCCACTGCCATTTAAGACGAATAGGGTTTTAGGTAGTCTTCTTAATTTCCCGAAGCTTCACTTTCTCATCTATAAAACCTGGAGATACCAATGCCTGTCTTATAGGGTTTCCAAAGCGATTAAATGTGCGCTCACAGAGAGAGGATGGGGACAAATAGCTCCCAAGGCATTCTTAACTGTGGAATCAAGATGGCCTCTTGGATCCTTGTAGCATCTCTCTAGGTGCCCAGTGGCTTTCACCTCCATGACTTCCTTGAGTCTCACACTAATCCCATGAAGGGGTTAAGAGCAGCTCTGGAACACTGTTGTGTAAGAAGAAAAAGGCACAATACTGAGAAGTTTAATGACTTTTTCCTAACATCATAACAGGTGGAACCAGGACTGATTGTTCTGCCCAAAACATTATCCAGGAAACTCTGCCAAATCATATTTTGTAAACAGTCTTACAATATCTGAACAGCAGATATTCAGGTGAGACACAAGGAAGAAGAGCTGTTCTACCCTGAAACTAGCCACAAATGAGAAGTTCTAGAATCTTCTCTGACGCTGAAGGATTTAGAAATGCCAGTCATGAAAATGGCATTTCTGTTGAAAAAGTAATGATTCTTTAGCCACACCATTAACCTATTTAAAATGATGCAATCAATTTTGCTGTTAGAGTCATCTGCTATGAATTATTGAGAAATAATGGCATTATGAAATATTATGAAGCCATTAAAAACAATGAGGCAGATCTATATGTGCTGAGATCAAAGGGTATCTATCAGATATTGTTTACTGAGAAATGCAGAGCAATATGTATAGTGTAATTGCATTTTTGTAAAAATAATATATACAACTTATATGGCATACCTGCTATAAGAGATCAGTAAGATTATATATCAAACTGTCAACTGGATTTGTCTCTGAGAATGTATTTGGAATGGGGATCAGGTAAAGGAATTTCAATTTTTTAAAACATTTTTTCCATTTAAAATTTTACAGTGAAGTGTATCCATCTTTTTAAACTGCAGAATATCAAAAGTCGGGAAAACAAAAAATCACATATAGTATATATAATAGATATTTATTGAATAAGAACTTAGTGAGTTTCATAATTCTCTTACAAAATATTACTATTATACTTCACATTTAATTTGGCTTTATAATATATATATTTTTAATATGCATTATGTCATTTGGGTTTTACATAACCCTCTTGAGTTGGGCAGACAGCATCTTACAAAATGGGATTTTGAGGCGCTGAAAGGTTACATCATTTTTCCAAGGTTATACATAAGTGATACTTGGACAATCTTCTTGTTACTTGACTTTTATTCTTTTACCTGAGATTTTTTGGGGCCCCTCTATGTGCTAGGCCCACTGTTCTCCCCACTACACCATATGCACTGCAATTTGCAAATAAAGATTTGAAAATACACAAGCACCATATAACTCAAAGCCTGAAAATGATAAATACAAACCTCTAACTAATGGATAACTCTTAGATGCAAATTTTATTTTGGTTACTCTCCCTATGTGCTTTTCTAATATAAGCTATAGCAGGTTTTATTTACTCAACCAAAGTTTCAGCTTGCTTTTCTGAAGAAAAGATTTGCTAGTTTCAACTTTAGCTTTTTTTCCCCTCTACCATTCACTTAAAGAGGCCATTACATGGTTTTTAGTTCATCTCCCACTTTAAAAGATAATCAAATGTCTGCACAGTCCTTTGTTTCTTTCTTCCATAGCAGATCATTTTTCCTTCATTTTTGTACGGGGAAAGGATTAGGCAGAAAAGATGTGCCAATCATCCCAAAAGACTGGAGAAGCTTATAAACCTCATCCCCAAAGGAAAATTCTTTTGCCATCATGTCTCAATTAACTTAATTTCTGTGGTCTGACTTTGCAAATAGAAACTTGAGTCCATCGATGTGCTCAAAGTTAAACACCAAACAACTGCAAGCTTTAACTGTAGGGTGTTGGCTGGCTATGCTCACACAGAGGAGAACTGCAAGGAGAACTCTGTCCATAGTTATCCATTAATAAAGGCAATGCAGACAAATATGATTCATGAGGCTCCTGCTACAGAGGGATGGGAGGGCAGGAAATAAAGTCTTCTAAGGCAATGGAGTCAAGGAGGTCTGGGTTCTGGGGATAGCATTTGTTTACACACTTATTCTTTTATCCTATTTATGTAGGTGCTGCCTGTGATACAGGTATAAAAATGATTAACAAGTAGGGTTATTGCCTTCCTGGAACAATATTTTGGTGTGAAGATGGGACAACAAACCAATTTTAAAAAAATTAATTACAGATTGTAATAAATGCTAAGCAGAAAATAAGCATAATGCTATGATGGTTAATATCAATGGTGGGGGAAGGCAGGAACCTATTTAGATAGGGAGGTCAGAAAAACCTGAGAGGCAGCATCATAAACTCCTGTCATATATCATTCTAATCCCTGCTGCAAAGCAGACACAGCCCCTCCCCTCCTCTCTGCCAGATTTTAATACAGCTCTCTTGAAAAGGCTGGGAGTAAAATGCCAAATGGAATAATTCCTCCAATGTCATGTAATCAAGTCTTGCAATGTGTTAGCTAATTTTGTGCTGTAGCATTGTCATAAAATGTTTTCTGTGGCTGAAGAACGCCTATTTTCTTCTTTATTTTTACTCTTCTTCTCCCTTCTAAACTATTGCCATTTTAATTCTGACCTCCCACACAGCAATGAGTTGAGTTTTCTCTGCAGTGACCATTGTGCAGTTGTAAGAATTTGGAGAGCAGCAGGAGCCTGCTGGGGCTGTGACTTTGTCTGGTGGCCTTGTTCTCAGAGAGAGAGAGAGGAAAAAAATGGGCTTAAGAGGAAGGATATAGATTATGAACAAAGGAAGCCTTCATGGCTGCAAATAAATAATGAGGACACAGGATCAATGGCAGCATAGAGCTCCTTTCCTAAATATTTAAGACAGTGAATTCTCTGGAATTGTTTTGGTACAGTCTTACCTTGAGGCACAGGACAACCCCCAGCAGACTTAGGGTGTCCCTTCACGTCCCAGGACACTATAACACAGAGTCTTTTAAAAAATTTTTCCCTTGACTTATTGTGTTCAAATGCTCTCCATTAGATAAAACCAGCAATGCAATGCCAAAAAAAAAGCATATATTTGGAATTCCTTCAGATGATCTTTTCTTGGACATACTGTTTAATTGCATGAGCTTTTCCAGATGTGAAACTCTGGGAAATAACACTCTATGGGAAATAACAAAGAATTTGTGAATTAAGTAAGTTATCCTGCTTTTATGCATTTTTTCCTGTGTGATTATATATTGTAAACAGAATGTTGAGGTTAATCATATGAATTTGTCAGAAAATGCACTCTCAGAATTGTTTTGCTTAACAAAAGTCAAAATTTCTTAAAAAGAAACCAGCTGTTTTACATTTATACCAAGATCAGGGTTAAATATTTAAGATCTTTGTATTGAGTCATTCCAAATGAGGTAACCAGTTCTCTTAAGACTAAATAGCATATCTCAAAGGCTATAATACATAGGAAAGAGTTTAATGTAAATTATACAATTAACATTTACAAAATAATTTCAACTGCTGTCTCTTTTTTTTTTCTTAGAGACCTGCCTGGTTTTAGCAAACATTCTGCTTTAGACAAATTACACTCATTTACTTTCTTAATCTTTTTGGCTTGATGTAATGCTAATACTGTGAAATTCAGATTTGAAATATCTACATCTCCCTGGCCTGATGACAACCCTTATAGTCCATTTAGATGAAAGTAGCATTTGGAGTGCTTTTGGTGTGAATTACCCATACAACCACTCTCAGCTGCTGGTCCCCATGCCACGTAGGAGTCTCTCCTCCTTCACCAAAGGCATTTCCTTCCCTTGGATTGTGTCTGGAAAGCTTACCTAGCCACAGGGGACAATAGTGTCTCCAGCAATTCCTCAGAGAACACCCAACTTTGGGACAAAGTCTTAGACTTTTATCATTTAGGGAGACAGTGATTTTATTCTACATAATTCTCAAGACAATGGAATAGATGATCACCTTGGAGAGTGATGCTTCATGACATCCCTTTTCCTTCACACTGGCTTCTAAGAACTAGCAGAAAGCTGGAGAAAACATTTTGCCTACGAAGGTTTGATCAGGGGCACTATTTAGCCAGGGCTGTGATCACAGTTCCGAAAATTTATATTTACTGGGGATAGGGAGCCGAGTCCTGGAAAAGATCAGAGATTAGGAAGTGAGATGATGGCATCAGTGTAGAGACTCAAGGCGTCAAACATCCTCAGAGTCTTTTACAGGTTCTCTAGTGTGTTTGCCTGGAGATCTTTATCTGGATATTCTTCTCCTGTCTGTTGAAATAAGGGATAGAAAAGGGGAAGCAATGCCCTTGGTAAAATAAATGCTAGTTTGATGTGTAGATAAGATGTCAGCAATCTGGAGAGCTTGAGATTGAGGTGGAAGAACCATATTTGAGCTACCACATGGAAAAAACATACCCATGTGCCTGTATTCATATATTTTCATAAAGTCTCCTGGTTTCCTACCCCAGGGAAGAAAGATAAGCATGTTGGCATATGGATTAGTTTGGGAAGAATACAAATGTTTATGAGCCATGTTTTTACATTAAGTAAAAGTTTACTTAATCCTGTGAAAAATAAATATTCTTATAATTTAGATTATTAACTCAATGGATGGGAGAACTTGAATGAGAATTTAGACACTGCTTCTTACTTACTAAAATATTAACAGTTGGGCAGCTTTGAAAAGAAGTAGAATAGAGGCAGCTTTCTCATTTTTTTTTCCTTTGTGGCTGGAAGAGGTGCAGGCAGCCGAAGCTCATTATTGTAGTGGCTTCTTTTCTTGCTCTTTTGGTTGATTCCTGGCCTCTCCTACTAGGGAGAACTTGCAATCAAACTATATACTTTGCCTCTCAGGGGCTCAGTTTCTTCCTCCAAAAAATTATTGAAAATCCCTTCCATCTGTAACATCTAGTGCTTTTATGGCTTAAAAGAAAAACATCACTGTCATAATTGCCATCATGAGGACAAGCTGCCTCAATCGACATTTATTTAGTGCTTCTTTGGACCCAAACAGGGCCCACCTGACAAGCTTGGCCAGGAGGGGATTAACTGAGGGGAAGCCAGAGAGGAGAGACTGCCAAAGACCTGACATGCCTGAAGTCAGAAGATGGACTCTGATAGCAAAGCAACCTGACCTCTGCAAGGCTTGTCAAGCTGCCTGGAAGGCAAGCCCACTCCCATCCTCCTGTGCCTACCCAACCCACAACTTGTCTTGATTTTGGTATTGAGATAATTAAGGAAAAAAATTAGATACGTAGTTATACATAAAGACTTTGATCTACCTATTTACCAATGAGGTAATGGTCATTGTTTTTTATAGGCCTACAATGACCAGCGAAATGTATAAATGAGGTGGGGGGAAGTAAAAATCTTTTAATTTTGGAAATGAAGAGAGACAGCTCTGAAAGAGAAAGAGACAATGGTTAGCATTCCTAATTTCTCCGCTGATGCCCGTTAGACCTGCTTCCTGACTTCTGCCAGGACTTGGCTCCTGCCACCAGGCAAATGTGTTCAAGAAGGCATCTAGGATCTTGCAGACACATCCATGTATCTGAAACCTGTGGCAAATGAGGAAGTGAAGGAGATGCAATGAAAGAGGTCAACAAGGCCCTGATTATGGGATCTATGCCAGGCTAGCCAGCAGGCCCCCTCCCCTTTATTTGTAGGTTTGGGGCTTTATGATCAGATGTGTCTTAGGAAGATCACACTGACTCTGATGGTGCTGGTTTGACTGAATCATTTGACTTTCTAGGACATACCTAGCACAGTAAACAGAGCGTTGCAGCTACACTGAGAAACAGGTGAAAGAAAGTGCTCAAAAATCTAACATTAATTCCTCATGGCAGCACATCTACAAGCTCAAACATAAAGACAAGTACGATGACTCTGAAAACATAAGAATGAGTAGCAAGTGCCACTCTCTACACCAAGGCTGCATACTTATGCTTTACCATTGATTATCTACTGATATGGGACCAATGCATGGTTTTTATGCCCTTAACCATTGAAATAGAAAAATACTCTTTCTTTCCCTGCTTCGTGACCAAGGATGAATCAGATCACCTTGTTACACTCATGCAATGGGCATAACTCAGAGAAACCCACCCAGAGTGGGAAACTGAGAGTCAAGCCCTTGTTCTGACACGAATTGGAGAAACCACAAAAATTGGCATGGCTTGTGCCTGCCCAGTTGGCATAACTGCTCTCAAATGGCCTTTGACACGCTCTGCTCCTGCCTCTGCTTGTTGGTGAGTTAAAAAATGCTGTGGATGAGTCAGCTGACTTTCTACTATAGCTTTCAGCATGGGCCGGGCAATTCTCTTGAAAAGCCTAAATCTGACTTCTATACATGTCAGTTTGAAAGGGCATAGGTGTATACTTCCCTGCTCTGGAAGGATAAACACATGTTACGAAGTGACTCACTAGAGAAAATATCATGTTGACAATAGTGTTGTTGCTGGAATTATTACTTCTCCAATTGATGTGGGAATACCTATATTCCCCCATTACTCTCCTGTTCAGCTCTGGTCTTCTGAAAAGCTGGTTATCAAAATGACACTTGGCACAGCTTTCCAAAATTGCTCACTCATTGTGATTAACTGCCATTGATTGCTGAGAGAGTCACTAAATGGATCATTTGATGACAACAACCATAGATGTGGGGTAAATGACTTCTTTCTTGTCTAGCAATAGGCAGCCTTTGCAATGGCCCAAAGTGATGAGTAACAAAAATGCTTTTAAAAAAAAAATTGACTTGTCATCATTTTCTTTAGTGACAGCACATTGCTCTTAAAGTAACAAAAATATGTGAAGGTAAACTTTTTTGAACATAGTCAAATTATAAATTGGGTTAGACTGTGGACTGAGCCCCATTATTTCATTTTAATCTAGGGATTAATTCCTATTTCAGTGGTACTCAAAGTGTCATCCACAGATCCCTGGATGTACCAAGATCTTTCTAAGTGGTTCATGAGGTCCAAGCTCCTTTCATAATAATACTTACATATTACTTGCGCTTTTGATCCGTTGATATCTCCACCAACTGCACCAAAGCAATGGTGAGTAAGACTGCTGGTGCCTGAGCGGAAATCAAGGCAGTGGCACAAACCATACTAGCAGTCATTGTCGTCTTCACTGCCACATGCTTGCAGTAAAATATCAGATGGCTTTTACTTAAAGATGACCTGATGAAGCAGGAAAAAAAATGACAAATTTTGTTAAATTTTGACCTTTGAGAACGCCTTTTTTACTATTCTGTGTGACAAAATGGGAAGTAACACATAAACATACACTTGTGCTGTAGGTTGAAGTATCACGGTTGTCTAAAAAAAAGTGTGTACTTATTTGAGTTCCAAGTCAAACTAGATATTTTTTCCATGGAACACCATTTTCATTAAAAGAATGACAAATGATAGCTATTCCGACTTGGGTCTTTCAAGGATATTTTCTTAAAATTAACAAAGTCAGCCTGTCACTTCAACAGAATGGAATTTGTTGCCAATGACAGAATTTAAACTTTCAAGTAAAATTATGTTTTAGAACTTACATCTGTCACCAATAGCTTGACAGCTTTGCAGTATTTAAATTTGTTCTGGTAAGGTTAGTGGCAATAATAATGAATGTGATTTTTCGATATGGTATAATGAAATTTGTCAAAATGTTGGAGACCTGCACAAAAGAGTGAACAAGTGTTTTCCAAATGATCAATTTATGGTGTTATGCAATCCTGTAGGGTTAAAATCTCTGTTCAAAGTGTCAAATAGACCAATGAGTTTTAGTGTAACAGAGTGTGAAAGGTTCACTGACATGGTTTCATATTCCATATTGCAACTGATACTCAAGAACTACTGCTTGTCAGATTGCAGTGTCATGATTATCTGAGAAAGGCATTAAAACCTTCCTCCCTTTTCCAACCAAAAAAGCAGATCATAACAGATTAAATACAGAAACTGATATGAGAATCTAGTTATCTTCTAATTAGATTTTTTTGTTTTAGAAAATATAACTATCTTCACAAAATATATTAGCTCTGTTGACATATAATGGGTTTATTATTTTTAAATAAATAATATTTTTAAAATTTAAGCTTTAGTTTTTGGTATGATAAAAAGCCACAGACATAACCCACATACACAAAAGTTCTTTGAAGTCCTCAGTAATCTTTTAGCATGTACAGGGGCCCTGAGACCAAAACATTTGAGAAGAGCCGTTTTATTTTAAGAACTATGTCATACCAAATCTTACGACAGCTATTATCATCAACCTAATAGGAAACACTTGTATTGAACTGAAATTAGAGGCATTCTATTGATTGATCATGTTATATGCAACTAATTTTTTCCAGCTGGTCACATGACATCTGTTCACTGGAATATAAATAGCAATTATTTGGGGGACAATTATTGGAGGCAGGGAATAAAATATCTGATAGTTAAGATTGCACTTATTAGAAACAGGTATTTCAACATTATTTTAGGCATTTTGAAATGTAAACCTCCTTTAATTCTATAATCAATGACCAAAACTTTGCTGTGGAAGTAGATATATTTGTTAACTTGGTATTTAAAATTTTAAATAACAAACATATGTCTTTGCCTCAACTCTCATTCTGCATTTCTGATTATGACTTTCCTCTGCTCAGGCATACAGATTATCTCCATAAACACAGAGAAAAGTGCATCTCAACACCTTATCACACATTCAAAGTCCTGTGCAATTGGTCCCAACCCTCACTAGCCTTATATGCTGCTTTCCTTCTCCCTCTCATCCATCTCCACTCACTCTGTACAACAGCCATGCTAAACTTTCTCCAAATACACCCTTTCCTTGATATCTGGGGACTTTTGAATCCCCTATTTCTACTCTTGAAATGCTTTTACTCCTCTTCTCCATGCAACAAACTCATTCAGGCCTCAAAATCAGTGATAAATTTAACCTCCAATAAGAAGCTATATTTTCATTCATTAATTCCCTCAACAAATGGGATTTGCTAGGCAATGGTTAGACATGGTCCTTGCTTTCATGTGTTATATAAATAATAAACGATAAGTGGCACAATTGTGATGAATGTTTGTGTAGAAAAGTTTCAGGATGCTTTGAGAATCTGGAATAAGAAGATTTTCCAGGGTCAGGGAAGGCTCACCTGAAGAAGTAACACTTGATCTGAGCACCAACTAATGATAGGGATAAACAGGAAAAGAGGGGAGGAAAGTGCCCTAGGTGGGACAGGGCTTTGTAGCAAGAGGGAGCATGTGTAGAATAGGGGCAGTAGGAAGAGCACTGTGTCTGGTGTGCAGTGAGAGAGAGCACAGGACATTTGAATTTAGAGAGAGTAGAAACCAAAGCAGGCAAGACCATGTGAGCATGTTAATGAGTTTGTCTTTAACCTGAGACTTACGAAACCATTAAACTGAAAGGTTAATGGATTCTCAGATTTGCATTTTGAAAAGATAACTGTTGTTGTTGTAGGAGAACAGAGTAGAGAGAGGTCAGATACAAGGCAGGGAGATCTGTGATGAGGTTATTGTAATAGTCTAACTGCACAGAAGTGGTTGTTTGGATTAGGAAGTAGAAGGAAAGAGGTGGATTTAAGTGACTTCAGGCAGTGAAATTGAAAGGATGGTGCGTGATGGATTGGCTGTGTGGGGTAAGGGAGAGACAGGTGTCAGGGATGATACCTGGGATTCTAGCTTGTGCAACTGAATGCATGAAGTGTCATCCATTGAGCCAGGCAGGCCCTAGAAGAAAGGCTTAGGAGAGAGCTCCTGACTTCCCCAAGAAGTAGTGACCACTGTGGCCCTAGTGTCATACCATTATTACGCACTTTTCTTTGTGTATGGACATTTGCCAATTTTGAATTTGGGGTTGTTGGTATCGTCTGCCCTGCAATGGAAGAATCCCCTATTATGTGAGCCTTTATAGGAGATAGAACACAACTTCCCAGTACAGAAAACAGAATGGATGAGATGCAATTTCTGTTCAATCCTGACATAAAGGTCTCAGACAGGTGAACTGGGGTTTGGCAATTATTTGCTTCCATATTAGATTTTGAATTTGGAGCAAGTAGAGAAAAACTGAATTGATAATTGATTTCACTATAGCAGTGTTCAGTAGTGACCATAGAGGTGACTGACTAGCTGAGATGGCAGTGGTGTCTACCATAGGCCGTGGCAGTGGTGCCAGGGGCAGCATTCTAATCAGGCTGTTTCTGCAGCATAAACTTTGCTATTAATCCTGCTGCTTATCCTCCCTTAATGCCTACCCATTTTCTGAATCTGCTTCCATGGCCTTCTGATTGAGGATAAATTGATGATGATGATGATGATGATGGTGGTGGTGGTAGTGGTGATGGTGATGATGGTTAACAGAATGCTTCGTATGAGTCAGGCCCTGCTCCAGTTAGTTCACATATATTCAATGCATTAATCCTTCTGCCCTCATCTGACGAATGAAAATCTGAAGCCCAGAGTGGTTGAATAATTGGTTTACAGGTCCTACAGCTAGTAACAGATAAAGACAGAATGGAGACCTCAAAGCCTGGCTCCAGAACCAGCCTTCTGATTAAGAATGGATTCTGTGGCTTGTAACCAAGAACCCTGGCTGGTACATTTGGTTCTGTGGTCTGTTTTCCCCTGGGAGCCCAGAACATGTTAGGGGTAAAGATTGGGTATCATTTTGCCTCACACAGTACACTTGTAGTTGACATTCCGAGTACTCAGGGTAGCAGCGGGAATGGTTCTCACATGATTCATCTCCCCTCCTTCCCTGCAGGCACACATAGCCCTGCTACTTGCCTCTGCTCAACTGCTGCACGGGGTGGGATCGCGGCACCGCACTCTGGTAAACTCTTTCTCCGCTCCATGGTACTGTTAACCCAGGGTTGCAGGTGCCAAAGCAGGAATGAAAGCTCCCATTGTACAACACCCATGCAAGGGATCCATGTAGAGGTTTCTGTGGGGACAAGGGAATGCTGAAAGCCAGCTGACAACACAAGACAGAGTGAAACTGTGTAGTTTCGATTCCCCGGGAGTGGGGAAGTCCGTTTGTTCAGAGCAGCTGCAGCAGCTCAGAAACATGTAGTGTCCACATTCCATGTGCAGAACTCTCTGTGCACAGAGCCAGTGAAGCAGCAGCCCCTAAAGGTGATGCTGCCCTTCCCTGGGGACTTCCTGTTGCCCTTTAAGCCTTTCAGTGCTGAGTTTGAAAAAGGTCAACAAGGCTGAATTTGGGATGAGGGCTCTGACCCAGAAGCTCCTCAGAGGACAAAGGGACCGGGAGTCAGGGGTCTGGGGTTACTCTGTGGCTTCCAGGCTACTGATGTGGGACATCACATGGCACAGTCTCTCTGGAGCTTCCTTACCAGAGAGTCGGTGTGTAACTACAAAGTTTCCCTGACATTCTTGGATAACTTGTGACCTAAAAGCCATTCAAACTGGGTTGGAAAGACAGATTGTTCCTGCCCTAACATCTTTGAGGATTGCAAGTTTCTCTAACTTGAGCCCAGAGACAAAAAGCAGTTCGGAACTGTCCTTGAAACTTTACTTCCTTTCCTAAGACTAAGACAGGATTTGAGAGAGCACAAATGCATCAGGGAATGTAGGCTTCCATTCCCATTCACCACCACCCTCACTCCTGTTCTTGAAGGAGGTGGCAGTCCTTACCATTCTAATGTATGTGGTGCTCTCTGCTGGCAGCTAAAATCTTTTTGTTCCCTGAAACAGGATGCCTCTGTAATCCTGAGTCACCAAACCACAGGGAGCAGCTGAGAGAGGATTTGGCTAACAGCCAGTGTGTGGGCCCTCCCACTCCCTAGAAGACCTCCTTCACCTGTTGTATGATCAACTACCCTTCCTATCAAAATGCAATTGCAATTAAAACCCCTACTTCTCCTCTTCCCTCTCTCAGTAGCTCTCTACTTGGGGTTGTCATACCCTCCCGACTGGGCCAAAGCTGCAGCTCTTCTTCTACAGGCAGGGCGCCTATCAGGAAAATGGGTCTTATGTTTCTCTCTTTTGTTTTATTTTCATTTTGTTGTTTCTCCAAATGGTAGAGCCAAGGGCAACAGTGCCATGAGGCAGGGGTAGGGCCAAGGAATGCTTTGATGAAAAGGGGAGGGGGGCAGGTATAATGCCTCTCCTTCACAGCTTCCATCAGCAAACACCCGCACTTCATATATGTGTTAAAGCCAGGTGAAAACAGTGTGTTTTCTATGCAAATGCAACTCTAAGACAAATCCCCCGGCCCCACTTTCTTGTCAGATCATTGCTACTGCCCAACTTACTGATACAGAAATTCTTGGTGCCGCCACAGCCACATGGATCAGAGACCAAAACCAGCTTCAAAAGGTCACAATCTATACCATCACTCATTTTTCATGACTGATTTTGTTAATTCCTACCTATCGCAGGTTGCCCTCAGAATGGCTATTCTCCATCAATGTCCATCACAATAATGAGAAATAATAGAAAAAGTAGCAGGAAACCATAGTTATCCTTCTTCAAGCCAAGAAGACACACATCAGAAATGCTGATAGTGGGTTATCAGAAGAAAATATATTTGCGGACTTATTTTTTAATTAAAATGTGAGAAAAGCAAGGTGCATAATTATATTTGTAAAAAAATGGCTGGGGGAGAGGTAAAGGAGTATGTGTAGGTGTGTGTGTGTATATATATGTATATATCTTGCATATGAGTAAACTATCTGGAAGGATTCACAAAATTAATAATGGCTAATATTTATTGGCACTTATTTTGTGACAGGTACCATTCTAAGCATTTTACAAATATTAATTCACTTAATTCTCATAAAAACTCCATGTGGGAGGTATTTTATTATCCCCATTTTTCAGGCCAGAGAACCAAGGCACAGAAAAATTAGGTATTCTGCCTGAAGTTACATGTCTGGGGAGCGCAGAGCCAGAATTAGACTTGAACAAGCTGTTGGCTGCCTCTAGGAAGGAGAACTGGTTGGCTCAAGAACAGGAGTGAGGAGAGAGACTTTTCCTTTTATATCTCTTTGTACCTTTTGAATTTTGAACCACAAATTTGTAATATATAGTCAGTGCATACATGAATATATATTTAAATTAATAAAATAACTTAGAAATATAAAATTAAAAATTAATATTAAAAAGCAAGGAAAACATACATGTTTTTTCTCTACCAAGTATGCTATCTAGAGAGTCGGTAGTAGTGCAGTGGTTAATGACTCAGAGGCAGACTGCTTGAGTTCAAATCCTGCCTCTGCCAATAAACTTGGACAAATTTATATTCTCTCTGTGCCTGTGTGGGTTATTTTAAGGATTAAATAAGTTAATAGGTGTAAAGTGCTTAAAAGAGTATTTGGCACATACTAGTGGCTAGATATATATTTGCTTTCATCATCTAAATTTAAAAACCAAAACTCATTCAACAGTCAATAAATATTGAGTGTTTATTGTATGCCAGACATCGTTTTAGGCTCTAGATATAAAGCAGTGAATAAAACTGAAAAAAAATTAAAGATCCTTGCCTTTATGGAGCTATTAAGTCCTCAGAGACTGAGAGAGAACATTACTTGGGGCAAGAAAATAAAACAGGCATCATAAGGTAGGAGAATAAGTGATTGAAAAAGAACATAAGATGTATAGTATCCATTCACATCAGCAAAGTCTCATGGCATGTCACATCTTCGGCAAAAAATGGGATTCATAGATTACATAGTATAGAATCCTTCATTATTCTCAGAATTTATATAAACCCCTCAACCTAGACAAAAGTAACAATAATTTCTCATATCATTTATTTACAAGTCCTTTCTACTTCGAAAGGGGATTTACAATGGAGCATAACCAGAAAATTCGTTTTGAAAAGAAAAAGATAACTCATATATGTGTACTTTGGAACTAGAAAAGACTCTAGAAAAATTCTAGTCGTAACTTAAATAGCCTTGTGGAAAGTAAATCTTTTCAGACTGGTTTCATTTCTGTGTGACTCGATGGTCAAGAAAGCATTGTGATGTTAATGTATCTCAGAATCATGTCAGGGGAATGTGTTAAGAGAAACAGCCTGGCTGATCTAACAGAGACACACATTCATTCATTTCACAGCCAATATTCCATTGGGCATGGTTTCTAAGTTTTGGAAAATAAGAATAAACTTTAAAGAGAGGTTGGAAAAATCAAGAACTAAAGTTAAGGCCTGTGGACAATGATATCCTGTGGTGGAGCGATCGAAAGCCTGGGCATGGCATGGCTTCTTGCTCCCTGCAAGGGTACACTTTTCACCTAATCCCAAAAGTCTTTCCTAGGCTTGTTTCTCTCTCAAATAATTAGCTTCTCCAAACACCCAACAAGGACCATTGTAACTACTCGGTGCTTTCTCTGCTCTTATTTGCATCCACGTGGTATCCTCTCTGAGAAGTACTCTGGCTGAGCTCATCTGCATGGCAAGACAAAGTAGAACATAATGAGGCTATACATGATAGGTGCATACTAATTTCTGATGTTACTTTAAGAATATTTCAAAATAGCATTTTGCTTCCATTTTTGTTACGGGAAAATTCATTTTTGTTGTTGTTACGAGTGAATCCAATTTTTCTACATTAATAGGTAAGATACTCTCTCTCCTTATAAGTTCCACAAGGGCGAGAATGTTTGACTATTTTCTTCATTGTTATATCCCCAGCATTTAGAGCGGTGCCTAAATGGACACACCAGATGTTCAATAAATACTTTTTCCTAAATGAAGAAAATAGACATAGAACCCACAAAGTAAATGATGCTAAATTCTAAAAAGAGTTGAGGAACTGAGACCCAAAGAGTTTATTGGATATACCTCAGGCCACAAACTAGAATGCATCCCAGGTCTGTGTGACTCTGAATTCTACCCTCTCTTTGTAATGCCAAACAAAATTATACTAATACCCTCCAGCTTCACCTTAGATCTAGAGGAACAGAAAGCCTACATGGGCTGTGGTGCTGTACTTAGGTTTAGTTTGTTTGTGCTGTCTTTTCACAGAATTGAGAGATTTTTAAAAATAGAGATCCCTATATTCCACAATGCATACGTCTAGCTCTCCTCTTTTCCCATGCATGCCACTCACCTCCATGCAGATAAAATACAGGTGCCATGGAAGATGAACAGCATCTGCTCACCAAAGCAACACAACAGGTGTTTCTAGGAGTCCCTGGACTATATCAATACTGCTAACTAAACACATAGGAAAAGAAACAATGAAAACTCTGTGAAGGCAAGGGTTTCTGTCTGTTTTGATCACTGAAAAGTACCAGTCACATACTATATCATCTAAAAAAACAGAGCTGAAATACTAAGGAAAATTTAAAACCAAGAAAATTATACACCTTGGTTTTAACTCGCTGCCATAGCTGAAATAGCCAGTTTGAATATTCATTGATTTCATTTTCCATACTTTGAAATGATTTGCCATGTATTGGTGGACATCAGAGAAAGGGTAATGAAAACAAGTCATGGAAAGGTATAAGATATCCCTTTATGCTGTTCTGATAAGTAATTTTGAAGCATCCACACATTTTGTTATATTCTATTTTGATATATTAAATATTATAACATGACCAGTAGGAATTTTGCTTGATTTATAACTAATATTTTCTTAAGTGCTTTTAGTTTTGTTGCTTCTGTATCCAAAGTTTGTTTCAATCCTGCTGCATGAGTTTTATTCCTGAGGGCCACTTTCTGAAAGCAGAATATCTAATTCGGGAACTCAATCCCATGGAGGTTAACTGTCCTACAAACTCAGGACACTAAGGGGAACCTCAAACGGAAAGTGCTTATGCCAGAGGTGGGAATTCATGAGATATAGCAAACATTTATAAATATTTAAATAGAAATCACTGCCATGTCCAGCCTTAAGCCTCTGCTTGATCAAAATTCTATCACATAGCAGTGGGTTGCTTTTTCTAGCTGTGATAACCAGAACAATTTTCCCATGCTACCAAGTTAAAGAGAAGAGAGCTTAAAAATACATATATAGGTCAGGTAATGTAACCAAGAGGTAGCCCCTGGGTAGGGGAAAGGAAGTGTTGTGGACTTCGGTCTGATCTGGAATCCATGTGATTCCAACAAAGGCTTTTACCTCTTTCCTGGAAATAAGTGTGATTGTTGGAAAAGAGGAAGAACAGACTGAGCCCCATCAGCAGAACAACAGAGCTCTCACTCCTTGCTTAGTTTCTTCAAGGATCAAGACCAGTTTTACCATGTGATAAATGAATGCAGACCTTCCTACTGAGGTAATAAAGAGGTCATTACTTCATAAAGTATGATGATTTACAAAGTATGGTAATGTCCTAACAAAACCTAAGCAATGTTTCACTCTCATTAGAGTGCTTTGAATGTGAATAAAGGACATGTGAAGACTGATACATGATTTAATCAGTTACAAAGACCACAATTCATATGTTAAATTCATGTCTTTTAATTTGATGTCTACAATTATTTGTTCGTAAGACCACAGGTGATTTACTGAAAAGAGCTATGCTTGTTGAAAACTACTTTGCTTAGAAATATGCCCTGTGCTCCCATTTCAAATATTGCATCAGTGGAAAAGAAAGAAAACATTTCATTGAAAATTCCCTTGTGTTTTCTGCTCCACTGATACCATGATTTATTTTCTTCACGAAGAACAAGTAGTCACCAAAATTTCAAAAATATTTTCCATGATACCAGGGCTAATTTTTCCAAGGCTTTTATCTTGAATAAGCCAAGCAACTTCCAAATGCATTTTTATGTCATTTGGGAGTATTTTTCTCTGCTTTTCTTTATTACATCTTTTCAGTTTTTGCCAACCCGATTGTGAAATGATAAAAGAAAAATCTAGCTACTGCGAAATCAATTAATGACTGCCACTATTAGTCAAGCAGGTAGGATTTGGATTAGTTTAGGTTATAGAATGCCTTCTCGTATTGTGTTAATCATGTGTAAACAAGGCACTCGTATTTAGAACAAACATTCTAGGAGGGAAGTAATGTTAATAATCTATTTGTTATACGCTTTTGAGAATTCTAACTCTATCTGATTCTTCTTCCCCCATTCTCCTCCCACTGTCTGGAGGTGACTGATAATATTGTCTACAAACCGTTTTCAAGATCTTTAAATAATAAAATTGTAATATACTACTTTTCTGTTTGAGCAGAAATGCTTCTGTGATTAATGATGTTTTGGTAGTAGGGAAAAATAACAGCCCTGTAACTAGTTCTGTCTTACGTAATCTATCTGAGGTTATATAGTCAGAGAGTTTTAGATAATACACAATATTTAAATGATATCTTCTCCTTAATTTGTACTGATCAAGAGGAAAGTTGTATCCAATTCCATGTTTGCTTGAAGAATGCACCTATGTAGAGGTAGAGAGCAATTTTTCATATGTCTAACTTTCTGCTTGGGGTCAATGGTAGATTTATTTTTAGCTCAAATGACTTGGAAGTTATATGTAAAAAAAGTGTTATCATTTCATATACACATCAGCTCATTGATATCTGTGCACATATGAGTTAGGAACAATTTGTATTTTGACTTGATTTGCTTTGCCTTTCTATATGCTAAATAAATGAAAGAAGAAAGAGATAAACTGTAGCCCTAAGTGTATGTAAACTTCAACTCATTCCAAATTAGAAAAATTTTATTCAATTATTTTCTCAAAAGTCTTATGACAAAGCAAATGGCCCTAGACAGTTCTGCTGATGGGAAGACAGCAAAGAGAAGAAAACAGATATGAAAGAATTTTTCACATCACTCAGGAAAGCTTATCTTTCCTATTCCTCAGTCTCTCAATATCCTTCTAGTAGTGGCACCTAAAATAACAAGATGATAAGCCAGGCCCAACAATGAGCCCAGTGAGTTCTTAGGAATTAAGACCTCTTGGGCAATGGACTCCAATAAGAAGAGTCAGAGACAGTCCCATTGGACTGAAGGCTGCCTCTTCCTATCAGCTCTGAATGCTACTCACATCATGGTCACTACCACCCTCCTTTGAGAAAATATTTTGTTAATTTTCAATTTGTTTTGCTGACTACTAAAGGAATACCCCAAAAGGTTAAAAAGGATATGAATGGATAATTAAGTAATTAACAAGAAAAGAAATCCAAGTGGCTACAGAATTTTTGAAAAGCCACTGAAGTCTAGTTTTAAACTGACAAGAACAGATCCTAGCCCAAAGGCTGAGAAGCAATTAGGATCTGGGTTTAAAATGACCAGATAACATTAGACATTTTTCTCATCTCCCAGAAATCACCCAAATGCAACAGAGGTACAAGACCCAGACACACAAACTCCAGTTTTGATTAAACTAACAGACTTTTGAAACTCAGAACCACAAAATAGAAGGAAAGGCTGCCCAAAGTTATAATAGGCAACAGGGAAGTGGGAAGGATATGGAACATGCATGTAGCTGCAGATCTCAGAGAAAGCAGAGCCCAGTTCTCCTTCCAGTGGCACAGCCCGAGGAGAACAACTTGCTTGACACAGTGGGAAAGCAGTGTATGAGTTGGTTCACTGTGCCTCCCTGGATTATTATTTTTTTTTGGTAGGCAATCTAAAAAATATGACAGTGTGACAAAACAGGGATTTATAAAGAAAAGCCATTTTGGAGGAAGCAGTTTGTGAGACCGTAAGAGAAGGAGAATGTACTGCATTATGAATAATTCTGCAGGGCAGTTCTCAGTTCACTGAGAGAACTAATGGCTAAAAATATTCACTCATACACACATCACATGTCATTAAAAAATTTTTTTTGTATGCAATAGAGCCACAGCCACATGCCTATATAAATCTGAATTAAATAGCCCACTAAGAATTTACCTCATTTGTATGTGAGTAATCATCAAAAAGAAACTATCACATGACATCAGAATTTTTCAGAAGTGGGAATGGGGTGAGAAAGAAATAAGAAAAAACAGACACTTCACCAAAGAAGATATATAGATAGAAAATAGCATATAAAAAGATGCTCAACACCATGTGCTATTAGGTAATTGCAACATGAAAAAACAATGAAGGATTATCGTACACAGAATGGCCAAAATTCAAAACGCTTACAACACCAAGTGCTGGTGAAGATGTGGAGGACTGGAAACCTCATTCACTGCTAGTAGACATGCAAAATGCCACAGACAGTGTGGAAGACAGTTGGACAGTTTACTACAAAACTAAACAATGTTACCATATGATCCAGGAATTGCAATCATTGATATTTACCCAAATGAGTTGAAAGTTTATGTTCATAAGAAAATTTGTTTGCAGGAGTTCATAGCAGTTTTATTCATTATTGCTAAAACTTGAAAGCAACCAAGATATTCTTCAGTAGGTGAATGGATAAATAAACTGTTGTATATCCAGGCAATGAAATACTATTCAGCACTAAAAAGACGTAAGGAGTGACATCAGTAAGATGGTGGGCTATGAAGCTACAGGCTCTCTCTTCCCCACAGAGAAACTGAGTTAACAAAAATATATGAACCAGAATACCGCTGTGAGAACTACAGAGACCATTTAAGATGCTACAACACCCAGCCATTGTAAAAGCAAGACAGGATTCCAGTGAAAAAAACAGAAAAATCTTCAGCATTTGTGCCCCTTCCCCTACGCAGCATAGTAGAGAGCTACTAGGAGAAAACTTTCCATATCAGGATCCCTCCCTCAGGACACATGTAAAAGGTGGATCATGCATCCAACTTTCTGGCTCATCTGGGGGCTGCTTGAGGGACTAGTTTCTGTCTTGTCTAATCCAGAGGATTGATGGGATCAGTGCCAGAGTTTGAAAGCAGATGAAAAGAGATGAGCCCATATTAAAGCTGCAGTTCCACAGTTATCAGAAGGAGCAAAAGATCAGAAAAGGTTTGAGAAGTCCTGGAACCTCCAGCAGGGCCAAATGGGTGAAGGTCTTCCCCTTTACAAAGCCAGCATACAAAAAATATGAGTGGTGGTTGTTTTTCCAAATGCCTAAATCCCAGCAAAAAAAAATAATAAGGTATAATGGACAGATGTTTGTGTTTCCTCCAAAAGTTGTATGTTAAAATTGAATCCTCAATGTGATGGTATTTAGAGATGGGGTCATTGAGAGGTAACTAGGTCATAAAGGTGAAGCCATCATGAGTAGGATATCCTTATAAGAAGAAGCTAGAGAACTAATTTGCCTTCTGCTGGTCATCTGAGGTTATATGGCTGTCTGCAACTTAGAAGAAGGACCTTGCCAGAGTCTGATCATGCTGTCACCATGATATTGAACTTCCAGCCTCCAGAACTGTGAGAAATATGTTTATGTTCTTGATAAGTAACCCAGTTTATGATATTTTGTTATAGCAGCCTGAAATAAAACACAAAGCATATAAAGAAGCAAAAAACACATGGCCCACTCAATGGAACAAAATAAAATTAAAGAAACCAACCTCAAAAAGCATATAAATGTATCACCTGCCTGATAAAGAATTTAAAATAACTATCATAAAAAATACTCAGTGGGCTAAAAGAGAACACAGTCAGAAAACTAAGCAAAGTCAGGAAAACAATGCCTGAACAAAATAAGAGCATCAACAGAGACAGAAGTTATAAAGAACCAAATAGAAATTCTGTAACTGAAAAATACAGTAACTAAACTAGAAATTTTACTGGAATGGCTCAACAGCAGACTTGATAAGGCAGACGAAAAAATCAGCAAACATGAAAAGAGGTCATTTGAAATCATTGAGTCAGAGGAGCAAACAAAAAAGAATGGAGAAAAGTGAAGATCGCTTAAGCAACTATTGAGACACTATTAAGGGTATCAACATACACATTATGGGAAACTCTGAAGGAGTAGAGAGAGGAAGAGAGCCTATTTAAACAAATAATGTTTGAAAACTTTCTATATCTGAGGAAAGAAATGGACGTACAGACTCATGAAGCTTAAAAACTACAGCTAGGATAAATCCAAAGAGAACCACACTGAGAAACATTATAAGCAAACTATGCAAAGTCAAAGACAAAGAGAAAATCTTGTTTTTGAAAAGCAGAAAGAGAAAAGTGATTCATCTCATGTAAAGGGACTTCCATTTGCTTATCAGTGGATTCCTCAGCAGAAACTTTGTAGAATGGAAGAGAATGGGGTGATATATTCAAAGTATTGAAAGAAAAAAAAAACCTGTCAACCAAGGGTATTGTATCTAGCAAAACTATCTTTTAAAATGTAAAAAACTAATATTTTCTCAGATAAAATGTGACAGTTCTTTACTACTAGACCTGCTCTACAGAAAATGCTAAATAGAATCCTTCAAGTTCAAATGAAAGGATAGTAGATATCTACATGAAGCCATACAAAAATACAAGGTTCTCTGGCAAAGGTAAATACATGGAAAAATATAGAAACCTGTACTATTGTAATTTTTGGCACACAGAATTTAACAAAATACAAAAAACCCTATAAATCCATGTTGATGGGTCTATTATATTTAAAGATGTAATTTGTGACATCAGTGACATAAAATGGGAGATTAGAACTGTAAAGAAGTAGAGTTTTAATATGTGATTGAAGTTATTAGTTTTAAATAGAATGCTGTAACTTTAAGATATTTTATATATTTTCAATGGTAGTCACAAAGAAAATATCCATAGAGTATACATAAATGGAAATAGAAAGGGAATCAAAGGATATCACTAAAAAAATCAACAAAACATGAAGGAAGGAAGGAAGAGAAAAAGATGGACAAGAAAGCTACAAGATAAAAGAAAATAATAAACAAAATGGCAATAAATAATCCTTATGGGTACTTTAAATGTAAATGGATGAAATTTCCCAATCAAAAGACATAGGTTGGTTGAATGAATTTTTTTAAAAAAGGATCCAACTATGTACTGTCAAAAAGAGACCCACTTTAGATCTGAGAACACACATGGGTTGAAAGTGTAAGAATGGAAAAAGATGTTCTATGTAAATGATAACCAAAAGAGAGCAGGAGTGGCTACACTAACCCAGACAAAACAGACTTTAAATCAAAACCTGGTGCAAGAGACAAATAAGGTCATTATATAATGATTAAAAAGGTCAATTTACCAAGAAAATACAATAGTTATAAATATTTATGCACCAAATCTCAAAGCTGAATGAAACTTTGACAAAATTGAAGGGAGAAATGGACTGAAGCACAATAATACTAAGAGATTTCAGTACTCCACTTTCAATAGTGGCTACAACAACCCCAGTGAGGATTAATAAGGAAATAAAGGACTTGAAAAAGTCTACAGACTAACTAAACCTAACAACATATACAGAATAGTCCACCCAACAGCAGAAGAATATACATTTTTCTCAAATGAACATGGAACATTCCATCAAGCTATGAAAAGACATGGAAGAATCTTAAATGCATATTAGTAAATAAGCCAATCTGAAAAGTCTATATACTATATAATTTCAACTATATGATATTCTAAATAGGGAAAACTATAGAGACAGTAAAAATATTAATGGTTGCCAGTGGTTAGGTGGGAGGGATGAATAGGCAAAGCACAGAGAAATTTTAGGACACTGAAACTATTCCATATAATACTATAATATGATACAGAACACAGCACACATGCCATTATGCTTGTCGAAACCCACAGAATGTACAACACCCAAGAGTGAACTCATGAAATGTATAATACCAAGAATGTAAATTATGGACTTTGGGTGATAATGATGTGCCAATGTAGGTACATCAATTGTAAAAAATGCACCATGCTGATGTGAAATGTTGATAGTGGGGGAGGCCATGTGTATGTGGGGGCAGGGAAATATGGGAACTCTGTACTTTTTGCTCAATTTCTCTGTGAATCTAAAACTGCTCTAAAAATTAAAGTCTATAAAAACTGATGTATTCCTATATAACAACATAAAAAGATGTCCAAGGAATTTTGGTTAATATAAAATAAATTGTAGAGCAATATGCTCAGTATTATGTTTTTATAAAATTATTATATAAATGTATATATATGTGTATATCATGTATATATGTATATATATATATATACACATAAATAGTTTGGAAATATAAACTGTATTTTTCTTGCTAGTAAGCAGAGATCAGGGGAATGAGTGGGGAGATGTCTTTTATTTCTTACATTTCTATGCTGTTTCAAGTTTACAGAATATTTATCACTATTGCAATTATAAATGCATATCTGGAAAAATTGAGTAACATGCTCAATATAAGCAACTGGAAAACACAGAAAAGTATAAGTAAAAATTATTCTTCTCTTCCACCCTGAAATAACCACTTTAACTACTCTGGCATATTTCTTCCCAATGTTTTGTCTAATATATCCGTTTGTGTGTATTTGTGTGCATGTAAATATATTGAGGACATGCTGTACATAAAATTGTATTCATGTTTTTTCACTTAATGCTGTGAATATATCCTCAAAGATATTACTTAATAATAATACTATTTCATCTTGTTAATGTACATTAATTTAATCATTCCAATACAATTAGGCAGTTAAGGTGTTTTGTGTATTTTCTATTATAACTATTTCTTTAGGATAAATTTCTAGTAGAGGAATACCGGAACAAATAATTTGATCACTTTTAAGGCTGTTTTATTTTGCCAAATTGCTTCCCAGAAAAATTGTGTCAATTTATACTTTATGAGCATTGCATGAAAATTTCAATCTCCACATATTCCTTAACAAAGTCTTAAACATTTCTAAAGAGTCTGACTATCACATCTGGTAATCACAGCAGCAAATGGAAAATGGAGGAGAAAAGAGGAGGCAGCACTTCTTCAGTGAAGGAGAGTGTGGCTTCAGCCCTTTTAGAATTAAAATCAACTCTATTCTTGCTCACAGATTCTCATGTCTTTCACCTTAAGATAGTAACTCCAATGTTCCTCCTGACCACCAGCATAATCTTGATGATGTGTCTAAAATCAGAGAATATTCAGGAACAGTATGTGCCATGCTAGAGTTTTGAGGTTTTGTTTCAGTGTTGTTTGGAACATTTTAACTTGCCTGTCACCTGGTTTTATTTGGATTTATGTTAATGCTAATATTCCTGGTTGCATTTACTTTTCCATAAAGAATAAAATAAATTTAAAAGATTGTCAAATAGCAATTATCTTATGACCAACTGAATACTTACGAATGAAGAAAAGTAACATTAGTTAATATGAAATAAAATAAATGGTACAAGAGACAGAATGTGTTGGAACACTAGGTACAGCAAGCTAACTTTTAAGCTGTTTTAGGGTTATATATCTCACTTCTCTGGTATACCAAAAGACCAGGGAACCATTTGCTATAGAGAAATAAAAGAGCTTTTCAGCATCAATCCAACAGAAAGTCAGGCTACATTGTTGAGAGAGGCCACAAGAGTTTCATGCTAGATAAAAATCTGAGTTTACCCCCAGCCCCCAAAACTTGGAATAAATCATTGAAATTCTCACCCATTAAATGTAGACATGAAAACACCAGTGGGCATCTGTCTGCTCATCACCATGGAGATGTTAAGATTCACATCTCTTTATAGGCAAGCAGGGCTTTTCATCAAGAGCTTGACCATGGCTTCACCCTTCTTCTAATCTCAATAATATTTCATGGCTGAACTCCAGGAGTTTATAATTTTTGTTTGTGTATTTTTTCTCTTTATTCCACTTTTGGAAATTAGGCTTTTACATACACAAGAGCAGACATGATCATTCAGATCATTTAGGCATTATTTGTATCCTTTTATATACATATATATAATTTTTCTTTTCTTTTTTTTTTTGAGATGGAGTCTTCGCTCTGTCGCCCAGGCTGGAGTGCAGTGGCGCGATCTCGGCTCACTGCAAGCTCCTCCTCCCAAGTTCATGCCATTCTCCTGCCTCAGCCTCCTGAGTAGCTGGGACTACAGGTGCCCGCCACCATGCCCGGCTAATTTTTTTATTTTTTAATTTTTTTAGTAGAGACGGGATTTCACTGTGTTAGCCAGGATGGTCTCGATCTGCTGACCTCGTGATCTGCCCGCCTCGGCCTCCCAAAGTGATGGGATTACAGGAGTGAGCCACCACGCCCAGCCTCCCTTTTATATTTTTTGCATGTAAATTTGTGGTGTGCAGCACAGGGCAGATTGTATGTGGGAAAATGAAAGACGTGTTGATAACGTCAAATGCCGAGATTATCTTGGTCTTCACTTAAAAAGCAATTCTTCATTATGCTTATTTTAAATGACTATAATATGTTGTCTGTTCCCTGCCAATTTATAATTTATTGCAGGCAAATACCAGAATCCATTTCCTGTGTCATTTTACCAAAGCGCCCTTGTACTAAATTTGTTTCCTTTTGGTTTCTGAAAGCCATCATATAAGAATGCTCACTTACTCCCTCATTAGAGAAATACTTTAGTTAACAATTCTGCAGGCACTACTATGTTGTGGGCATAAAAGGGGTAGCAAATACAGTTTAAAGTCTAGGTCTATGGCTGGTGTCTTTGTGTATCGGTTTCTTTGTAAATAAGAAGGTGGATGCCATCTACAGTGACTCTGCTGACTCAATGGATAGATGATGGCGGTGTTGTACCCTTGTGTCTCTGTTTCCTCATTGTTATGCAAAGACTCTGGGTGAACAGCATTATTTGAGACAGATTGGAATTAACAGGCAGAAGAGCCAGTGGCTGCATGGGTCTCTGTTCTCTTGGCTTCCTGCAAAAAAGAAATGCTTAGGCTGGAACACATCTAATTACACTGAGGATCTGGGTTCCAGAAAACACTCTTTTCTGTGGCTCTCCCTTTTTTATAGAGTAAGCCTGAGAGCAGCCTGGAACGGAGTGAATAAGCATTTTGGGCTTAAGTTCCTGGAAGTCTGAGCTCAGGTGCCAGCTGTTTAAAGGGGAGTTCTGGGAAAGACACCCCCCCCCACTAACTAGAGATCTGTGAGAAGCTGAGTTTGGACATAGCCTCCTTGCTGGCTGGGGAGTCTGGGGCACCTGCTATCTGTTTTCAATACATTGCTAATTACCCACTGGGGTCATTAATCAGAGAATCCTGTTTGTCTTCATGTCCACTTCTGAACTGGAATATTGTTGCTAGGAGCTATCTTCTTGTTAACCTATTCATTGGCATAATGACATACAACGAGTAAATGTGATTGATTTTTAAAAATTGGACTCAACTATGATTGAAGTAGAATTCTGGGTCATTTTCAGCACCAGAAATCATCAGCAACAGCTAGTTATATCTTTATTTACTAAAATGTAATTATCGAGGGGAATGTGTTTCCATTTCAGTTTTGATGACTTATTTTTGGTTTTCAGCTGTGGGACAGTTTTTTTTTTTTTTTTTTTTGCTTTATAATGCAGACTTTTAAAGATCCTACTTTTATAAACATTGAGAAAGATGAAAGATAATTTCACTGAGAAGAAGCAAATCTGTTCTTCTAACTATGGTAAATTTCTTTAGATGTTTTAGAATGGAATCATCCCATTTCAGCTGCACCAAGGTCTTCATTAAAGAGGAATGTTTAGGCTGAAACTTTTAGCTTTTATTAAGTTGGCAGCATGTCTTTGAGTATTTTTCAGACTATCTCATCTCTTTTTTCCCTTATAATCAGGTGAATTCTATCTAGGAGATAATGCATAAAATTATGAGAGAGTGAATATTAATCCAAAGTCTAAATTAAGGGTGGCCTTCCTGAAGTCTCTATGCAAATCTTATCTAATCATAAAACCCCCACAGAGAAAGATTATATAATTCATCTTGTTCAGTTGGATTTAGCAACTATTGGCCTGTTGGATAGCAATGGCCCTTTGGGGAGTGAGGCTGAGCCAGGAAGGCTCCAGCTATGGCCTAATAACCCCGATGCTGGGTCTCAGGCACCAGCTGACCTCTGAGAAACAGACTTTGGCATTTAGCTTTTAGTCTCAGCTCCAGGGTCAGCTCACATTGGCCAGTCTTTTCAGGGCAGTCTCTGTAATTGACTGGGCTTGTCCCAATTTTTTTCTTATTTGGGGAATTTCCCTTTTTCCCTTCATGTCCTAATAGGGAAGCCTCCCTTTATCCTTATTCAACCTTCACTGACTTTCTTCAGAGAGCTTAGCTAAACTTCCTTATCTTTTCTGGTTGAAATATCCTCTCTCTGGGTGATGATTTATGTGCACACAGAGCTGATAAATGGCTCTTCAGTTTGATGTTTATGTAAGTATCCCTTTACTGAAATTTTTGAGAGTCATCAATAGGTCTGATTCCTTGGACAGTGATCCATTGAGTCTAGACTAGAGCAACACTAGAGCTTGTAAGGATTCAGCTGATGTCCAAAAGAGAACGTTCCCAGGGGCAAAGAACATACCATATGCTCTCGCAAGCACCTTAGGGTCCTATATGATCTCTGCATAGAGAAGGATCTCCTTGGAACTTGAATGTAGCGTGAGAGATCATGGTCTGGAAAGGCAGGGAGGACCAAATGAAGGAATTGTCGTTTTTTGGTATTTCACTAGCTGCCAATATTTTCATTTTAATTTTTGGTCTGATTTTTCATCTGATGACTTCCAGGCCTGACCCCTGCCCTCTCAGCTGCACTGAGCTGAGATTACTCACTGCATTTGACTTTATTTGTAGAATGTGCTTCAGTCTCAAGGTCCCTGGAGTCCTATAAGCTGGCCACAGAACTACAGAAAGTAAATGAAAGACAAAATTATAAGGAAACAAGCCTTAGACATGCCTGTTGTCCCACCCTGAGAAGGACTTACTTCACCTCTAGTCATTGATCACATGTGGGAAAGAGTAAAGAGGCAATCATAAAAATTCACATATCCTTCCTAGTGCTGACAAGGGTCTCGATACTTCTCTGAAAACTGCTTCCTTGAAAGAGTGGGCTGGCCTCTTTCCCTGCTGATATTGTCTTTTCTTAAGGGTTTGGGAGAAATTCATGGCAAAATGATCTTGGGAATTCAAACATTGTGTTTAAGAGATGACCGAGAGAGCTATGGAAATGAGACATTAATGTTCTAAACTCAAGGGAGCCAATGGGTTGTAGTTTTGTTGAACGCTTTGGCTTGTGTCTCCCCAAAAGGGTAATTAAAACTCATCTCAATGATCTGTAACCTCAGGCAGTCTTCATTGCTTTCTATTTATTAAAAAGTCGAAGGTCACACACCTGAGTTCCTGGCATCTCTGAGCTTGAACATTCCAGCCAAGGACATTGATTTATCCAATCTGGTAGAGAGGACATCTCAACAAGCCTTTTCAAATCATAATGGCAGGGAAAGCAATAAAAATTCAGACAATTTTGATGATCCAGACCCCATATTATCCTAGACAGGATGTGTTTTCTTTGGCGGTTACCCTCTCTCTTCTGAGTCTTTCGGGAATCTTCCTTTTCTTTTTCTTACCTAGGGAAGGTTTACATGTGAAAATTCCCCATCTAATATAAATTAAAATACAGGTCATTTTTCTAGGATAAGGTTACTTACACAAAGTTTCAAGAGCTTTATGAGTTTAAATATTAACCCTTTGCTATTTCTTAAAACAAGAATGGAAGCCTTACTAAAGCAAGAGCTGCCCATTCTTTTTTTTTTTTTTTTGAGACGGAGCCTTTCTCTATCATGCAGGTTGGAGTGCAGTGGCACGATCTCGGCTCCCTGCAACCTCTGCCTCCTGGATTCAAGCGATTCTCCTGCTTCAGCCTCCCGAGTAGCTGGGACTACAAGCATGTGCCACCAAGCCTGGCTACTTTTTTTGTATTTTTAGTAGAGACGGGGTTTCACTGTGTTAGCCAGGATGGTCTTGATCTCCTGACCTTGTGATCCACCCGCCTCGGCCTCCCAAAGTGCTGGGATTATAAGCGTGAGCCACCGCGCCCGGCTGCTGCCCATTCTTTTCACAGACCACAGCAGCGTATGTTACCCTACACTCCAAAAAAGGCATGGAAAGATGCTGCCCTGAATCCTTTTGGGAATAAAGGAGGGTATGAGTTAATAAAATATTTCCAACAATCATCAGTCCATCCCAGGAAAGGAATGTTGTTTATGTGCATAATTTCTTTCCTAATTATACTCCCTTTAGGAAGAACTTTTTGGCTGGAATTAGTTACAGAGATATAGTTGCTTTGTCAGTGTGTACATTTACTTGAAGTGCACCCCTCATGACACACGAGGGAATGTAACGGTGCAAAATAAAATTGTTTCAACAAAGGATCTGAGAAAAGTTGGGAAAGAGTGGCTTGGGTCAGGAAAGGAGGAAGGTAGGTGGCACTATGGAAGTTGACCCTGTCAAGAAGAGAATGGTCAGAAATCAGGAAGGGAACTTGTCTTCTAAAGAATAGGTGGCTAAAAGAAAGTAACAGTGACCTGAGGTGAAACCAAGTGGGTAACCATTTTAAACTTGTGAGTGCTGGACTCTGACAGCACCCTGGGGTGTGGCTGTACCTTGTATGTGGCCCACAGTTTGTGCCCTCCAGTAGAGGGGCCCTGGAGTGAGAAACAGCTCTCAGAGTGCCTGGAACCCTGAAGACTCCTTATAGAGGAGACTCACTAAACAGGATGAACAGATAGTCAATCCCAAAGGCAATCCAGAGAAGGAAATCTTGCTTATTCCTTGTTTGGTGGCAATAGAACTGACTAGAAGCTAAGAGATCAAGTTCCAACCTCTGCCACTAGAGACAAAGTCCAGACTTTGTTTTGCCAGTAACTACAGGTGAGAGCTGTGATTTCCTCAGTCTGACATGGCCATTCTTTCTAACCAGTGCTAGCTGCTCCAAACAAGCTTCACCCCAGAAGTGGTAAAAATAAGAATTTATATTGTCATTGTCATTTCTCTAATTTTAAGGGCTTAAAAATTAACTCTTTGTGATTAAGCCTGTATACGCTTCCATTTCCATTTAGAAAACATGCTCTGGATTTCTTAATTTTGTAGACATGGGGATTAGGAGGGTTTAATAATGTCACATTCCAAGATGATAATATGTTGCTAAACTTCTGGGTGCTCCAAGTTCATTCCTTGTAACAGGTTTGGCAGGAACAAAACAATTACAGAATATGTGTACCTTTGCTGGTCCAGGTGCCAAGAGGAGCAAAGGGCTGAAGTACTGAGTCATTTAGTGACAGCCTTGTCTAGTCCCAAACAAGCCACTTATCCTGCTCTCTTCTCCACTTTCTGTATCCATGACAACGGGAGACTAGTGCTTGGATCTCCTATACTATTTCTAGAGGTTGTGAATAATAAAAAGCGTAGCAAGGCCAGGAGCAGTGGCTCACGCCTGTAATCCCAACACTTTGGGGGCCAAGATGGGAGGATCACTTGAGCTCATGAGTTTGAGATCAGCTTGGGCAACATAGTGAGATCTCTGTCTCTACAAAAAAATTAAAAACTTGACTGGGCATGGTAGCATGTGCTTATAGTCCCACCTACCAAAAAGGCTGATGGTGGGAGGATCACTTGAGCCAATGTGGTTGAAGCTGCAGTGAGTTGTGACTGTGCCACTGCACTCCAGCCTGGATGACAAAACAAGATCCTGTTCCAAAAAAAAAAAATAGCAAAGAAGCATTCATCTTGAATTGTACATAGTCTATCAAGTGGCCTTAGTCTTTCTTGGGGATATTTGTTTTGACACATAAATTAGAAGAGTTGTCTCTGATCTTTTGAACTGTCCACATACAGTGTGATTAAGTATTTCTTTAGTGAGAGCTAGGTAAATATTATGGACTTACAAAATGAGAAAACATGTAATCTTGGCTGCAGTTGTGGATGATAGATAAATGTTGTTTTAGCTAGCATTTGCAAAATGATTCACACTTTATAAAGCCCTTGTATATCCTTGTTACATTATACTTTCAGGTTTCCAGAAGAGTGTTCATTTTCATTTAATGCAATGTTCTTAGGGGAAGTTTGAGAAAACATCTGTTGCCACTAAATGATATCCAACCACCCTTCCCTTTCCTTATTTTTCTCCTTCAATAGTCATTGTGTCCAGAAAAGAACTAGATTTTTACATCACTCAGGAGAGACTCTATTAGTTGCAATATAGTAAACCCACATATATGATTGGTTATTAACAACAAGGGCTTATTCCTTACTGATGCTTTATGACCATCACGGGTCAACTGGAGGCCCTTCCCCATGTCCTAATCCTCAGGTGCACAGGCTCACGGAGGCTCCATGGTGTCAGGCATTGTCAGTTACTCTGGAAGTGTCTGGGAATGTGGCACCCGCTCTCCAAGGCTTCCACCCGGATGTGACACATGTCGCTTCAGTCATGTTGTACCTCTGCCTGTCTTAGATGTCCCTTAGCCACATATAACTGCAAGGATTTGGAAATAGCAATCTTACGTGCCAGAAAGAAAAGGAACTGAAAATATCGGTGAACAATACTAATGATTACCAGAATTTTATTTACAGTAGGCCTGAACTTTGGCAAAATTGTGAAGAAAGAAAATTTTATTTTGAGTGTCCCAATTCTCATTATCATTTTTCTGTGTTCCGTACTCCTTCCTTTGGCCTCTTCAGTCACCCAGGGCTCTTTTCTTTCACCATCAGAACTGGTTTGATATTTTTGCTAATTTGTCTAATTCTGAGGTCAATGTTATAGCTTCCGATACTATTTATATTTTTAGCTTCATTTCCGATGATGGAATAATAAGCTTTTCCTCCAATAATGGTTGGGGGGCAGTTTCTTTTTCTGTGGAGTAGTTGGGGATTGAGAGGTCAGAGCTAAAGGAGAGATCTCTTGAATTCACACCCTGCAGATGGGAGCACACAGGCAGCAGGCTCTGTCAGAGAGCTATAGCCAGCTGTGAGATGACAATCTCTTTTCTCAATGAGCTTAAATCATAGTAGTGAAGGAAGCGCAAAGACACACCTATATGTTGAAACGATTCCCCCAGCGCCCCCCACAAAAAAATAAGGCATTTCTTAGTGTGTAATTGAATAATGGTCCCCCAAAGACATCTGCATGGTAATTCCCAGGATCTGTGAATATGTTATTTTACATGACAAAAGAAACTTGGCAAGTGTGTTTAAATAAGGATGTTGAGATGTGAAGATTATCCTAGATTATTCATCCCAAAGAAATCACAAGGCTCTCCGTAAGAGGGAGGCAGGAGGGTCAGAGGTAGAGAAGAGTCAGCAACCAAAGTAGAAGTTAGGATGATGTGACCAAGAGTCCAGAATGTGAGTGGCTTCTAGAAAGTGAAAAAGACAAGGGACAGAGTTTCCCATAGAGCCTCCAGAGAGAACAAATTCTTATTTTAGTTTCGTAAGACTCATTTCACACTTCTGACTTCCACAACTGTAAGATAATCAATTTGTGTTGTTTTTAAGCCACGAAGTTTGTGGTAATTTGTTATAGCAGAAATAGGAAACTAATATATAGAGACTGTTTTAAAAAATGGTTCAGAGTGTAAGCTTCAAGGTCAGACAGAGATGAGTTTGAATTTTGGGTGAGCCAATCCCTCACTATGAGTGTTGGCTCAATATATACAACCTCTCTACTCCTCAGATTCCTCACTGGTAAAAGCAGGGCAACGTTAACAGCCACTTATAAAGATTGTTGTGAGATTAAATCAAATATTTTTTGTTTGGCCCACAGTACAGCCTCAGAGCATGTTAAATACAAATGTAAACTCACAAGCATTACTGCCTGGGATGCCGCAACATGTACAATTATAACAATAACGCTTTATACATGCATAGAAATTTCCATCTTCCAGAGCATTTGCCTTATGCAGATTTTATGTAATCCTTAGTTAAACTTCATGAGAGAAATCAGAACTAGTGAAGGGGCAACAGGAAAGGAGTCAGGCTGGTTGGAGACAGGCATGACTGGCATGGCTAGTGCAGACAGCTTCATGGAGCTCAAGTGACACCTGAGCAGAGATTGATGGAAGATATTATTTTCAGTTCAAAAATATCAACTGAATACAAAATGTGTATTTTGTGTATATCATTTGGCCCACACTGTGTCAGGCCCTGGAATGAAGGTTGTAGGTGTTATCAAACAGAAGCAAAGTGTATGAATCAAGAGAATGGCCTTTGCTTGGTTGACTTAGTGTCCTGCCCATCGCTCAATGCACATCACTTCTAGCAGCTAATGCCTTGAACCTTTAGAACGTTGTCTCCTGTAGGATAATGGTTTTGCAATTTCAGTGAAAACTATCGTTGTGTTCTCTGAAATTTAAATACATTGTGGCTATGCGGAATTAAGGACAGCTCACATGAAACTAAGAGGTGTGGAGTTTGAAAATTTACACTCATGGTTAATTGTGCGACTTTGCTATGAGAAAGACCAGGGTTCAAGCTCCAGCTACTGTTTTAATGTTATTAACCTAAGTTCCCTCTGTGTGAAGTAGGACCAAAATGGTACCTACTCTCTATATCTTTTTTACAGTTATAGTAAGCACTCTAAGTTTTACTCATTATAATAATTATTCTAAGCCAGAACTTTAAAAAAGATATCAGCTGATTAAAGTAACTAAAATAGCAAATACTAAGGTAACATTTCCTGAGAGCAACTTATAAGGAGAGAGTTTTCTATTCCCTTGTCCTGTTTTGGAAAACGTTCTCCAAACACATTTTCTCTCTCATATATTTCTCTAATATATATATTTGTTTATTTGGGGAAAAAGTCAAGAAAGCAAAAGACCTTCCCTTTCATTTCAGAGATAAAATTTTAGGAAATCAACAAAGTCAAAGGGTCTTGAACAATTTGTTGTTGTTATGCTTTGTTTTAATTGGCTTTTATTAGAAATAACCTTAAAATCTCTTTTCTGAAACTACTCCACCACCTTTTTTTATTTCTGATTTTTCAGTCTCCAGATTGGAAGTACTTTATATCTATCTCCTAATTGGGACTCCAAAACTTCCCACTCCTGGCTCCCAAACACTTGCTAAACTTTTAATTGCTAAAAAATCCCTCTTCAAATGTGAGGACATCTGTGGGCATGGATTTATTTGGCTTTCTTCTCTCCCACTTTTGCTGCATTTTATGTAAACATTTTCAAGCTGCCTCACACAGATTCCTGTATGGTTCCCCCTAGCAACTTGTTTTGAGCCTGGACACTTTCCATTTATGACTGCTCCATGTTTCCTACCCCTTGGCCAATTTAGACCCAATGCCCTAGTGTTCTTTCCAATCAGTGAGCTGGGTGACAGCTGACAGGAGGTGAGTAACAGATGGGCAGTTCACCTCAAACCATACTTTGGTTTGCAACACTGAGAGTGATGATCTTGCAAAAGAAAAAGATAAGAAAGAGAACATTTGTGGGGTCCTTCTTATTTCTTATTTTCCTGGACCTTCTTCTGGGCAATGACAATACTTCCAGGAGGCCGAGGTAGCTGACACAGTGACTTCTCTATATGCTGTTTCATAAGCTGAGTTTTCTCTGCCTGCTTCTTTTCTTCCCCACCCCCACCCCAGCTTTATTGATGTATAATTGACAAAAATGTCACATATTTAGGGAGTACAATGTGATTATTTGGTATACGTATACCTTGTAAAATGATGACCACATCATTAACACATTCATCACCTCATATAATTAGGTTTTTTGTGGTGAGAAAAAAATAAGGTCTACTCTCTTAGCAAATTTCAAGTGTGCAATAGAGTCTTACGAACTATAGTCACCATGCTGCACATTAGATCCCCAGACCGTATTCATCTTATAATTGAAAGTTTGTACTTTTGGACCAACATTCCTGCTTTTCCCCCAACCTTTAGCCCCTGGCAACGACTGTTCTACTCTCCGCTTCTGGATTCAACTTTTTTAGATTCCACCTATCAATGAGATTATTCAGTATTTGCCTTTCTATGCGTGGCTTATTTCACTTAGCCTGATGTCCTCAAGGTTTATCCATGTTGTCACAAATAGCAGGATTTCTTTCTTTTTAAGGCTGAAGAGTATTCTACTGTATATACCACATTTCCTTTATTCACTGATCAAAGGACACTTAGGTTGTTTCCATATCTTGGCTATCGCGAATAATGCAGCAGTAAACATGGGAATGCTAACATCTCTTTGAGATCTTGATTTTAATTCTTTTGGATATATATCCAGAAGTGGGGTTGCTGGATCAAATCGTAGTTCTATTTTTAATTTTTTGAGGAAGCTTCATACTGTTTTCATGTCTATAAGGCTTTTTCTAACAGAAAAGCAGAGACTAGACACTGTTCACTGCTCTGCCAGGCTCTTTTTGAGTGTAAATATGCACGTCTATGTGTTTGTGTCCATGTGATTGAAAAAGGGTTAAAAAGCAAGAATCAAAACCTTAATGGACATGGGGCAAAGCTTGGTTTTGGGATGTACAAAGTGGTCAGAGATGCCCCATTTTCTGTTTTCGAGGCTTCATAGTTTTGCCTCTGAAGAGTTTCCGCCACAAAGCGTTTCACATGGAGTTTTGGAGAGAGTGCCATATCTTAATGCCTGTACTGAGGCTGTGTTCCACACCTCTGTAAAGCACTCCTCGTCAACCCTGTGTGGTTGGAACTCACACTCAGTCTAACCCTCCTGGCAGGCAAAATGTTTGAGAAGACTCACTTTAGAATGGCTCATGGGAAAATATGAAAGTAGTCAATGGTTTTATGATAAAAATTAGCTACATTTCAGTGGATCATATTATATTTTAATTAGCTAAACTCCAAAATAAATATCAGCTCAAGAAAAATATAAGTAATTATCTCATTTAGGCCATATATTTCTTTTATAGTTTAGAAAACTTTAAAGGGTTCCCACATTTCAAAAATAAAACCGCTTGGGCTGTGAGTTCATTGCTAACTGTAGAGTCAATTGTTGAGTTGATTCTTGGGGAAATAGTATGAGCAGAGACAAACTTGGCTAATATATCTTGTAGAAAATATATGGCTTGAGGTTTATTCAGAAATTAGGTAGGGTGAGAAACTATGTGGCATTCCTGTTGCTTCTCCTTGCTCTTCACCCACAGAGGCCCTACTAACCAAGCCCCAAACATTGTGTGAGCATCCGTCTCAACACAGTGTTCCAGGGGCCCAGCAAGGTCCCTGTGTTTCAACGTAAGTCTGGGTTGTTCAGCTAAAGGGTTAAGGTCATTGTCTCCACAGCAGCGACTAGAAGTTTGCTCTAAAGTGAGCCTTTCTCAGGCCATTCTATGCCTCCCATTTCCAAAAACTAGAGCCCAGTGGCTCTGGGGCTCTATTTTAATTTCTCACATTTCTCTAATTTATCTTGATTGGGAGGGGAGAATTTGGCATCATTGAAAATAGAAAAAATATATAATGTGTTCATATTCAAGCTTTAAATTGGGCATCATATCTCTCAGAAGGTCCATTGAGAATTTTCAAATTTGGCTAAGTGTCTCTTAAAATATTCTTCCACTGTATCACTCAGCACAGTACATTGGAATAAATGGTCAGCCTGTGTGTCTATCACACCTAGGCTGTATGGCCTTTGAAGGCAGGCAGAGTTGTACTATTAATGAGGCCTAAACTTGAGCCTGAGCTGTGCTTTCCTTAGAAATCAGGCCTCCCTAGAGACTAATGGCATAAGCTCTTCAGCTCTCTGTTTGCTTCAGTGACCAAGAATTCCCTCAGGAGAGAACTTGCTCTATGAGAAGAGGAAACTAAGATACACCAATTTCATGACAAGAACTGTGGATAATCCTGAACACTGTAATGGTACCACCAGACTTTCAGCCCCTCTAGGCTTTTGCTTAGAATAACATTTGGCTTAAAAAATAAGAGCACTCTAAAATGAAAAAGGGTTGTTTTGCTGAAATCTCTTAAGGATATTGAGAGTTCCAGGTTTTGGTAATATGAGTGTGAGAATCTGCAGGTGCCTTCCCCAACACTGAGCACTGGCAGCCTCTGTCGAGGCCTTAGGCACAGATGGAGATAGAGAGCTCTAGCTCCGTGGCTTGGATCTGAAGAGAAGGAGAAGAGACATCGCATGGCAGCCCAGATGCTCAGTGCACAAAGCACATGCTAGGCACTCTTTAGGACTCCTAGAACAGTCTGGGAGGAGTTTGAGAGGGGTTTGGAGCGCCCACAAAACTGTTAGGGGTCAGCACCATGGAAATACTAGTGTATAACTATTGTTTCTCTGTTTTTATCCCTTAGCTAGGATGAAATGGCTTGGAAGACATATATACGTGTGTGTGTATGTGTGTGTAGTTATATATTATATAATTAAATATGTAATATCTTATTCATCTAATATATTACATATGTGTGGGTGTGAATTTTTGGTGTCAAGGATAGCATCTTGTACATAGAAATTTAGAGTTTTAATGAATTAATTATTGGCAATAGGCATCATTATGCAAAGAATTTTTTAGTAATTTCCATTTTGAATAAACCCAAATTATTTTAGATCCAGAATAATTTCTTTTAGGCTCTAGGCAAAGAGGCCTGGGATAGGTTTGCATGAAGACGAATTATATACACATTGGGAAGAAGTTTTGGGAGTCAAGACAGCATGATGACTCCACCAGAAATCCTATTTTCAGAAAGTATATTAAGACATTTTATAAGCCTTTATTGGTCATAAACAACAAATTCCTTGTGCACAATGTTGGCAAACAAAATCATTGTTTTCTGTAAGCTATCTCTTTTAATACACAAAAATTTCTGTTCTTGGAACAATATCAAGTTATTTTTTAAGGATAAACTGCAGTAGAATGAGTTCTCTCACTTTCTTAAAGAGTTTGAGTTCTGAGGCTTTAAATATATATACATGTGTATATATATATATCTGATTGACTAAAAAGAACAGAGGAAGAGTCTTTATTATTATAAGACAAATGATAGAATTTTATGATGGACTGTGGCTTCTCAGATCTGGCCAACTCTGAGATTCTGCTAAAGTTTACTAAGTGAAAGGTCAGATGATTCATATCTTCTCCCAAAAGAAAGCATTCATTGCAAGGTACTGTCATTAAAGGAGTTATTTAATAATAACTCCTTAAATTGAAATAATACTTTATACTTTCAAATTCCTTTTGCATACTTAATCTCAATTTGTATGGATAAAATTACTCTTGCCATCTTGGCCCTCATCCATCTTGGCTGGGGTTCATTGGTTTTCCATGGACAGACACTTCAGATTTGAATAATGTTTTCTAAGATTCAATTACATTTACCTAATTGGTTTAAGCACACAAGTTATAAATGCTATACCTTGTATACTCATATTTATCATTATGCAGCAGGTTCTTAATTAGTCTATAAAAGTTTGCTGAATGAGGGCTATCTCACCAGCTATAGTCAAATTGAGTGACATTATTATATTTTATTTTTCTCCCCTAAATTCACATACACTCTGTACTTATAAAGGTCAATAAATTGAGTAGAATTTTTATACTGTCAGTTTTAGGCATGGGAAAAACAGTGTAGAGTAGATCCACAGTCAGATTCCCCTAATACTTTTTGACGTTTGCCATTGAAGATTGTAGTTTCTCTAAGGTTAAGATGTTAAAAAGAATAAGCTCCTCCAAATGAGGAAATATGCTCAATTATTGTGATTTTTGCTAAAATACAAGTGAAAATTTCAGCTGGCACTGTCCTTACACAATCATTCTGAAAATGAATCTGTTTGATTGCTATCTTTCAGTTATCAGTTTAGATTTTTTTTCAATTATCTTTCAATTTAATCTCCACTGATTCCTAGAGAGACTAAGATGACAAGGGAATTAGAATCATCTAGTCTAGAACCATCTGGTCTGAGGGTCATAATGTGACTCATTAAAGAGGCCCAGGATGATATATTAAAACCCACTAAGATAGTAATAAATTATTTTCTGAA
The DNA here is from genome assembly GCF_029289425.2 of Pan paniscus. NCBI lineage: Eukaryota > Metazoa > Chordata > Mammalia > Primates > Hominidae > Pan > Pan paniscus. The sequence goes on along the minus strand of NC_073265.2, from coordinate 28,381,611 downwards.
TCATGCCTGTAATATTGTTGTGTATATCTTCCTAAGGACAGTTCAAATTCCTAAATGCAAGAGGTAGAAGTGTCTAATGGGATGTTAAATCTATTCATTCAAAGATACTTCTGGGCATGCAGAAAAATCCAGTTTGAAGCTTAGCCAAGATTCTTTCCTTTTCCACACAAAGAAAAGATTTGAAAGATTTGTAAGCAAACACTTTATTTCTGGGACAAAACTTGATTATAAGAAAAAAAATTCAGTTTTCTTCCCAGCAAGAAATGCCTTTTAAATGGAAAATATGATCAAATCATCTTTCATTTTTAGTCTTCACTGGCTTCCTGTTCCCTGCAAGATAAAATCGAAACTCCTTTGTATATCATGTGAGATCCTTTATGATCTGTGACATACACTGTACCAGGCCCATCATGGATAGTTCACATGTCATTCCTCACTAAATTCTTACAAAATTATGTCAACTTCCCCAGTTTAGAGCTGAAAAAAACAGATACTCAGAAAAGTTGCCTGAAGCCACATAGCAGTTAGGTGGGCATAGCTAGAATATTTGATATCAAATATTGTCTAACCATGCTGTGCTAGCCTCCCAACTTCCTTGCAGAAATTGCATTTAAAATGCCCGGAAGAGTCACACACATCCCGACATGCACGCACCTGTGTGCGCACACACACACACACTACACACATCCCCACAGGGAGAGCGACACAGAGAGAGAGAGTTCTTTTCCAATCCAAATGGAAATCTGAAGGAAGAAATAGCTTGAGAATATGATGGTGAAGATAGTGAAGATGGGTTAACTCACTGATTTTGGTTGTTTCATTCTGATGCCCCAGAGCATGAGAATCTCCAGAGAAAAATGTAAATCCCTAGAGGAAATTTTATTTCTTTTTAGCTCACAACATGTGCTGTGATTAATGATCATTCCTCTTACAGCAGCAGGTGCCGTTAAAAAAAAATTCACAAACTCTGGGCAGCAATAACCTAGAGGAATGTGCTACTGACCCCAGAAAAGAGCTGACATCTAGGTCTGTGCCATCCAATACAGTAGCCACATAACATTGAGCACTAGTAATGTGGTTGTTTTGAACTGAGATGTGCTTTAGCGTAAAAGACACTCTGGATTTCAAAGGCTTAGTATGAAAAGGTAAAAATTTCTCATTAATAATATATTGATTACATGTAGAAATGGTAATATTTTGAATGCACTGGGTTAAATATAATATGTTATTAAAATTAATTTCACCTATTCACTTTTTAAATGTTACTACTATGAAATTTAAGACTGCATATGTGGCTTACTTTGCATTTGTTCTGGACAGCTCTAGTCAAGTTTAGGCAGAAGTGGGTCCTTTGCCGATTTCCTCCCCAGGAGGCCTCAACTTGAAAAAAAAATGTGGAAAAGACGAGCATTTTCTAAAAATGCAGAACAAATTTGCATTTGTTTTTCAATCTGAGGCCTACTGGGGACAGCATCTCTCCAACATATGTGGCCCAGGAACACAGAAGATCACAGCTGCCAAAGAACTGGCTATGGCCTCCAAGAGCTGTGATTTCCTAAGGAGGGCGAGCTGTGCATCCTAGAGGAGTTTTGGTAACATTTTTCTATTTCTATGTGTTCAAATCACGCCAATATCCATAAGCACAAGAATATAGAAAGCAGCAATGAATGCTCCGAAGCCTTAAGTAACAATCTCCTGAGCTAGATCCCAGATGACGTAGGGTCACTCATCTGGATGAGAATAGAAATCCATAAAATTAGTTAGCTATGTCATTGGTAGTCTGCCTTCTGTACACTTCTAATTTCCAGTACTCATATCATACTTGAGAGCTTAGTTTCTATATTTACCTGTCTGACATAAAACATACAGATGTAACCACTACAAATAATGGCTCAAATATCATAGAAGTTAATATTTCACTCAAGTGAAATAGAAAACAAGAGTTTTCAATTGATGGAAGGCTCTTTTTCAGATAGTGACTTGAGACCTTGGCTCTTTCCATCTTGTGACCTGTCCCACTTTAGCACATGACCTCCAAGGTCACGGTGTTCATCTTTGTCATACTGGAGGTATAATTGACAGTCATAATTCCATTAATTGGAATTCAGTTGTAGCCTACCTGTGGGCCCTCAAAGAAAAGGACCATTTTGGCGGACACAAAGCAGTCTCTTACATAGTCTGCTCTTCTCGTTCACCATACACCAACTCTTCCCATACATAAAACACACTCATTCTTGCCCCAAGGGAGACAACACAAAGCTCTATCCAGCTGCTGCATCCAGTTCAAAGTCCATTCTTGCATTGCTATAAAGAAATACCTGAAACTGGGTAACTTATAATAAAAAGAGATCTAACTGGCTCACAATTCCACAGGCTGTACAGGAAGTATAGTAGCTTCTGCTTCTGGGAAGGCCTCAGGAAACTGACAATCATGGTGGAAAGTGAAGGGGGAGTAGATACATCTTACATGGCTGGCAGAGCAGGAGGAAGGAGGGGGAGAACTCACTATCACCACAACAGTACCAAGGGGTCTGGTGTTAAACCATGAGAAATCTTCCCCATGATTTAGTCACCTCCCACCAGGTCCCATCTTCAATGCTGAGAATTACAATTACATGAGAGTGGGGTGGGAACACAGATCAAAACCATATCACTTCTTAATCATGGAGATTTCGTTTGTTTGTTTGTTGGTAGACAAGGTCTCACTCTCTTGCCCAACCTGGAGTGCAGTGGTACCATCATAGCTCACTGCATCCTTGAATTCCTGGGTTCCAGAAACTCTCCTGCCTCAGCTTCCCAAGTAGCTAGGACACAGGTATATGCCATCATGCCAGCTAACTTTTTATTTGTAGAGATGGGGGGGTCTTGCTTTGTCTCCCAGGTTGGTCTTGAACTCCTGGGCTCAGGTGCTCTTCCCACCTCAGCCTCCCAAAGAGCTGGGATTACAGGCATGGCCACCCCACCCAGTCCGCAGAGTTATTTTTGATACAAGAACAATGGTTTTCATTGGTAGATTAAGTGTATAACAATTTGAGTCAATTACTTGACATCATATGGGCAAATTGTAAGTTTCTACCGATTGAGTTGGAGTTTTGCTAATGATAGCTTCAATGCGGTGTTTGTATCTTTACCACAGGAACTTAGACATTAATCCACCCTTTCCTTCATATTACCATCTCAGCGCCACTCCGCACATCCCAATTCCAACCGCTGGGTCATGGCAACCTCTAGAAGTCAGGACTAAGCATAGAATAAAACCTTGTCTCAAAGTCTTTTGTTTTCGTTTATTTGTTTTTTAAAGCAGTGCTTTGCCCTTTGGGAAGTATGTATGCGAAAGGCAGGGCAAAAACCAGCAATCCTTGCTTAAGAAGTAGGGGTATTTGCTCTGCCTCTGGTTTCCAGTGTCTGTTCTTCAGAGGCCTGGGCAGCTGCTCCTGAAGCTGAACACCATCTCCCAATGCCAACACCCAGAGCTTCTCTTTTCTCACCATAGCCAGCCCATAGCATGTGAATGAGAGCAAGAGTATCCCAAATGAAAACAAATATATTCAAACCACTGCTTCAAGCAGGAGTGCACCCGAATCCTCTACTTTCTCTATACAGAGCTGGTTAAATATATTAGACTCTTTGAACTTCATCTGCAAAATAATGATCATCTCCTTCACGTGTTTGCAGTAAAAAGTAAACAGTAAATATCTGAAAATGTAGAGCCCAGTGCCTAATTGGTAATAAGTAATCAATTCATGATCATTTCTAACTTTTCTTACTTCAGCTTCTTTTCAATTCCAATACCCCTGTGCACCCCCCGCTCTGCCCACCCACCCACACCTTGTCTGTGGCTTTCAGTGTCCTGATTGCCAGGTCAGGCTGCTGACCTTAGACAGGCTTTCCCACTCTCTCCTGCTGCGCCAGCACTTCTCAGCCCCAGCTGAAGAGGTTTTAGAACCATCTTTCCCCTTGGTGTTCTGCCAGCTAGCCCCACGACTGCCTGGTTCCATCTAGCCCCAGCCCATTTTTGTTTTATGCTTGTGGCTATTGGTAGCAAAAAATCAGTGGCTACACTAGCTGGAGACTGTCAAGGCCAGCTCGAGGAACCAAGAGCAGACTGGGATCTGGAGAGTACATGTGAGTGTGTATGTGTGATGTGTGATGTGTGTGTGTGTGTGTGAAAGAGAAGTTGGGTGAGAGTGAAGGTGTGCAAGCAAATGTGACTAAAAGTATTATACAATGTGTTAGTAAGAAGTTTGAATGTAGTAATACATAAGGCAGAGGATGAACAGGTGTGAATGATACAGAAGAAGGGACATAAAGAGAAGCCAGTGGGATATGTCATCGAATTAAGTTGAAAAAAGGAGAAAAATGTTTGTAGGAATGTAGTGGGGAAGGAAAAAATAGTATTAAAATATATGGAGATATATGTAAAAACACGTATGTGTGTGTGTATGTATATATGTGTAAATTTTATAAAATTAAGTCATGAAAAATAGATGGCTTGTTCCAAAGCTTAATAAGTTAGGGGTCAATTCAGGAAAAATCCTTACTGTTGTATATGCAACTCTCCTTTTCTAGGAGATAAATGTAGCCCCAGTTAAACAATCTATATATAGAAAAGACCAGCACCCTTAAGAGAGGAAGGCTTGATTCATGAGTAACGATGGCCAGTGTCCATTCCAGGAAACCCAGCATCTGCTCTTAACCACAATCCCTTAAGGCTGGATGCCATAGCCATATATGGAGTGCTATAGGGAAAGGAAGGGAGTCTCTTTCTGGAGTCCCCACAGATGCTGTATGTGGCATCCAGCCTATCTTCAAGTCAGCTCAAATTCAGAGGAAAGGGGTTCTGTTTTGATAGGGACCAACTAGACCCAACAGAAGGAAACAGACACATGAGCACAGGCCAACTTGCTGAAGGAACATTGCTTGGTTTCCTTTTTCTGTAGAAAGGAGCCAGTGTTCTGTGGTGTGCTGCCTTCTGTGTCTCAGAAGGTATGTTTTTTTTCTGATCCTAACTCTGTTATCATCCTGTTTGCACTTGGTGACTCACAGCAGATGCTCTGGCTTTCCCACAGCTGTGCTCTTATCACTGCAGGGCGAGCAGAGCAGCAGTCACATCTGCATGGTCCTGACCTTACCCTCCTGGGGCTGCTCCTATGCCAGCCATTCCCAGTTTAGAGGGGCTGTAATAGCGTTTCCATGGTAGTGAAGACAATTCACAGGAAAATAGTTTATTTGAATAGCAAATGCTTTGACCAGGTTCTGGACCGTGGAAAGCCCCTAGTACAGTGACAACATTAACCACACAAACAACAAGTATTAGTACTATTACTATTACATTATTATTACTATACAGGGAAATGAACCAACACCACCATGAATCAAACATTTTCCTGGAATTTTAGCATCTGATTTGGAAACATATTTCTTATTCGTTGACAAAAGACAAAGGGAAACTTCAGTAATATCTCTATAGCCTTATAAAAAATGAATGCAGAAATATGTTTGAATGTCCTGCTATCCGATTTTCCTCATGGTATGCAACAACGCCACTGTGGCAAATATTAGAGGAGAGAAAGCAGAAAGTAGCTCCAAGGCAAATTCCAGCCAAGGGCCATTTTATCATATCTTTTTTTCTGTGTCACTTTGGGTTTTGGGAAATCTTTTAAGTTGTATATCCAAAAGAGATTTTGAAGGGTTAACAGTGTCATTGATTAATCACCCTTAATGTTCAATTGTCTCACAATCCCAAGGCATTATGAAACCTCTTGTAAGTAAAGAAATTGTCATTTTATTTTAATGGTTTTGAGACAATTGTAGACTCACAAGCTATTGTAAGAAATAATATAAAGAATTTCCACATTCCCTTTACCTAGTTTTCCCCAACTCTCAAAAGTTCTGTGCAAAACCACAATTAAATATCAACCAGGATATTGGCATTGACACAACCCATTGATCTTATCTAGATATTCAGACTTCCCTAGCTTACCTATACTCATACTCATTTGCATATTTACTCCTATGTAATTCTATCACATGCATAGGTTTGTGTCTCTACCACTTGAGTCAAGATACAGGACAGTTCCTTTACCAGAAGGATCTCTTTTATATTGCTCAAATCAAAAGAACATTTCTCATTGAGTGGTACAAGGGAATACCTGTAATTGAGGAATTAAAAAAGAGTGAGGAAAAAACTCACACCTTGACCTTGTAAATCAGTGATTATTATGCTTAGGTAGAATATTTAATCAAACAGTTCTTTTTCTTCACCTTTAATTCACTTAGCAATCATTTTGGAGGGAGTGTGCTAGACATTAAAAAAAATTATTAACACACATGGTTCTGGCCAGGCATGGTGGTTCATGCATATAATCCAGCACTTTGGGAGGCCAAGGTGGAAAGATCCCTTGAGTCTCAGAATTTGAGACCAGCCTTGACAAAATAGTGAGGCCCCCATCTCTACAGAAAATAAAAAAAATTAGCTGGGCATGATGACACACACCTGTAGTCCTTGTTACTTGGGAAGCTGAGGTGGAAGGACTGCTTGAGCACAGGAGTTTGAGGCTGCAGTGAGCCACGATTGCACTACTGCACTTCAGCCTGGGCAACAGAGTGAGACCTTGTCTTAAAAATAAATAAGTAAAGACACGTGGTCCTTCAAAGAGAGAGGTATAAACAACCAATGGTATTTTGATAAATACTTTAATAGAAGAACGTACAAAGAACCAGTAGAAACAATATTCATTTGACTAACATTTGTAGTCAACTAACACCAGTAGAAACAATAGTCAGTCAACTAACATTTGTAAAAAGTTGGGACAGATTTATTCTAGCACATTGCTTTTCTGGCAGGGACAATGTTCCTTTCGCTCTCTACACAATTCTTACCAAAACTCAATGGAGACCAAACACACACAGAGGAATGTAAAAATCTGGAAAAAGGTCACGAATATACCCCCAAACCTCTTTGGATTGAAATGATTTTCAAAGGGTGAAGACTATGAAATTGTTCAGCAAGGACCCCACTAATAAGTCTGTCACACTTAGGGAATTTTTGCATTTTTATCTCCAGCACTTTCATAAACCTATCAAATTAGTCAGAACACACATGGTTAGATACCATTGAATTAAAAGAATGAATGCTGCTTTTGCTTTGTCTTGAGGAAGTTTTCAATGTTTACGCTAAAAATTAGTGAAACCCAAATTATCTGGTATATATCTGAAAAATCTGACGTTCATGTTCCAGAGATAACAGTGTTTATGTGTGTTTGTTTCTTCCTTCAAAACTGTACTAATAACATCTATTTGTGGGAGAGGGGGCTTCTTAGCTGTATAGAAGTAACATAAACATGGTGCTGTACAGACTAAGTGGAGAGTTGAGGTATTCAAATCAACCAGTTAAACAACAGTAAATGCAGTAGGTCATGAAGAGAGAGAGAAATGTGCATGGCTTATGATATGGGTGAATGAAGGTAGGACTTGAATCCAGCCCAGGTGTTGGATAGTGAGAGAGCAGGGAGGAAGTATGTCCCTTGAGAGATAAATTACATAAGCAGGTTAGAAAATGAGAATTATATTCAAGAACAGTGAGAGTCCAGGTCAATTGAGAGTGTGGAACTCAAATCAGGAATCATGAGATTGGTGGGCTCTAGGATCTGATGGCTCAGATTCAAAACCCAGATATATCACTTACTGGATGTATAAATTGGGGAATGAATTAACCTCTCTCTGCCTCAATGTTGTCACTTATAAATTGGGGATAATTATACCTGTCTCATGGGATTATAGTGAGAATTAAAGAAGATAACTTGTAAAAACCACTTCTCAGAGTGCCTTACATAGAATTGCTTACTGTATTATGACTACTATTCTATATTAATTATGAAATAATATTTTGTTAAGCCTTAAATGCTATCTTAAAAACAGACAAAAACAACTGAAGATTTTAACTTGTAGACAATAGTATGATCATTTTTAAATAGAGCAGTATGTAGGGAGATGTAAAAAGGTCTTTCCATAGAGACTGCATTAAAAGAGGGTGAGAATTGAGACAGGGAAAAGCTTTAGGAAGAAGTAAAATCATCACAGCATGAGAAAAGGAGAAACTGGTTTGGAATAGAAGGGAGAGACCTTAAAGGAAAACTGTGTGGAATTAGGGATTACTGGATACTACAGATGAGAGGAAAGAAACGTCTTTCTTTTTTTTCAAATTCTGGAAAAGATTGTATCATGAATTATATGAAAAAGGGAGTTGGTTTTGGTATAGAATGAGGAAAAGGATAATGAGTTTATTCTGAGTAGTTGAAAGTGAGAGTAGAATATTCTATATCAGTTGGGGTTCAATCAGAGGCATAGAACTGGTAGGAGCTCTCTCTCTCAATATATCACATCTATATATCTCAACACTTACATATGTATGTATACATATGTATATTTTATATTTTGTTTACATTATATAAACTTACATATGGATTTACTTGTTATGTAAGATTAGCTCACACAATTGTGAGGTCTGGCTAGGTAAGCCTGAATTCCACAGAGCAGGCATCAGGAAGAGATTATCATAAGCAGGCAGACCCCATGAGCTTCAGCTGATGCTTGAAGTCCACAAAAAGAAGGGAAGGTCCAGGGGCAAGGGGGAGCATGCTGGCCTGTTGGTGTCTCTGATTTTCATGGAAGGCCTAGTCCCTCTCTAAATGGCTTCTGCTTAATTAAGTGAGGCACCCAAGGATAATCTCTCTTTTGGTGAACTCAAAATCAACTGATTTGGGGCTTTATTTACATCTCCTCTTACTGGAGAATTCAAATGGTAGTTTGATTGAGTCACTGGTAGAATGTGCATGTCTTCATCACTGCCTCCCTCCTGCACCCTAACTCTCAAAAGAGAATGTTTCCTGTAGCCTAACTCTAACTAAAAACACACTAGAAAGGAAAGTCGGGGAAATGTGGTTCAGCCTAGCCAAACTGACACATCCCAAAGCCATCACACATTCCAATGGTGATGACATATATGTTATGAGAAAAATAGACTGAAAATGAGTAAAAGATACACACGGCCAGGCGCGGTGGCTCATGCCTGTAATCTCAGCACTTTGGGAGGCTGAGGTGGGCGGATCACCTGAGGTCGGGAGTGCGAGACCAGCCTGACCAACATGGAGAAACCTGGTTTCTACTAAAAATACAAATTTAGCTGGGCGTGGTGGCACGTGCCTGTAATCCCAGCTACTCAAGAGGCTGAGGGAGGAGAATCGCTTGAACCCAGGAGGTGGAGGTCGCAGTGAGCCCAGATCAGCCATTGAACTCCAGCCTGGGCAATAAGAGTGAGACTCCATTTCAAAAAAAAAAAAAAAAAAAAGATGCAGGCAGATGATAAGGATTTGAGTTAATAACAGAGAGCTGACAGGTAGATTAGGAAGCAGGAATTATTCATCAGGAAAAAGAGAGAAAGAAGTAAGAGTAAACCTTGTGCAGTACCCACAATGAGGCTACATCAGGAGGAACATGAGCAGTAAAGGAGCAGTGAAGCCAGCATGGTAGGAGAGAGCCACTAAAGGTTAGGAATGCAGAAGGCAAGAACGCATATACTGTCAGTTACTCTCCTGCTTAGAACACCTAATGAATCCATGTTGCCTGTCAAATATCAACAGTATACACTGAAACTGGTATTCGAGGCCCCTCATGCAGTGACCCCACCTAGTTTTCTATCTTCGCCCTCAGCCACTCTTCCATACTCATGACCCCTCTGCTCTAACCTTACTGGACTTCTAGCTACTTTCCAGCCACAACTTTGATGCTTGACATCTTCTCTTGGAAAGCCCTTCCTCCTTACCTAGCAATCACCTATTTATTATATGTCGTCTAGTTCAAATACTGCCTTCTGTCTTTTGCCTTCTCCAATCCTCATCCTCCATACTATTCAGAAATTAGAATTTCGTGTCTTCTTCTGCTAAACTACTTAAGCTATAAACATTAAATTACCTGACTCCTTCGCTCAGTTTTAAATTTCTGAAGGATACAACTATATGATATTTGCATTTGATCCCTAGCCTGTAGCATGATGCCTGGAAAATAGTAGTTTTTTTTTCAAATGAATGAAATAAAATAATGATTGAATGAGTAAATCCATTAAATATTGAATAGAGGCCCTTTGGAAACTATGTTCTCCCCTCCCCCTTGTTATATAACTCAGAGACTTGAGGAATTGTATTCTTGGCTGCCTATGAGAAAGCAAGTCATCATTTATTCATTCGCCATTGACTCATTTTTTTTTAAATGTAAGCTTATCTTTTTGAGAAACATATAGGAAAGGTATTTGAGGGAAGGTTTGACTTCACATTGTCCCTCAGTTAACCTTAGCAGTCACCTTAACCATCAAGAAAGACTACTTGTTAGATGTAAACAAAACCCTAAGCTGCTTTTCAAGTTCCCATAGTAGGTGGCTGAATCTAAATGTGAGGAAGGTGTGGACCATATTCAGGTAGGGGAGTTCAGGTGATCTGAAAGCACAGGCCACAGAACTACTCATGAGGTCTTGATGCCTCTAGTTTTTGAAGCAGATCTAAAGGACATGTATAGCAAGCTCCGGAAATGTCCAGAAACAATTTTGATTTTATAACCTCCTTTCATCTTTATGACTAAAATTAGCAAGTAGGACCAAGGCTTATGCTGATGACCTCAGCATAAATCCTCAAAGTTTGCCACAATCAGAAGAAAACATTTCTAGGTTGACAATTGTCCTGTGTTCCTTGTCCCTTCCTGTGGCACTTTCTTGTGCCCAGTCATAGTTTATTCTAACTGCTGCTAATTCCTCATAATTCTATAAAGTTTTCTTCAGCAGTAGATTGTTAGACCCTGGTCATCATGCCCCTATGCTGTCATTGTCCAAATACTGTGAAAATTGCAAAGGAGAGACAAGAGATGCCCTGTGGATCATCCAAGTGCCAAATATATCTCCCCTGACTCCACTGTGATAGAGCATCACCATCTCCTCCTTGTGATCAAGTTCATTTACCCTACTAGGGTGGTGATTCCTTTTTTGCCTGCTGGTCCCTTGGCCAAGGAACCTGAGTGACTGGGTGAGAACCATACCTTAAGGTTTCACAAAACTCTTGCTGTGTCTGTCCCCTGGTAGAAATGTTCCTCCTCTGGGAAACAAGATCCCCAACATTGATCCAGCTTCACAGGTGATACTGAACTTTATTCTTAGCAAGGTTCACACAAATATATAACAATAATTGGGTCAGGCTATTTTTAAATTGAAAGTATAATGAAACCAGAAATGACAATCTCAACAAAGAAAATTCTAGAATCTAGGTAGTGGGGCATAGGTGATTTGAGAAGAAGAACCCAGAGATGTGGGTTCAAATCCTAGCCCTGTGGCCTACTATCAGTGTGAGGGTGGACAAGTTACTAAACCTTAGCTTAGTCTACTCATCATTCAGAGTCAGTACTTTCTACTTGACGGGATTTTTGTGAGAACTAAATTAGAGGGTTCCACGGAAGAACCTATACTAAGTAGACTTCAATTCAACAATGCCAGGCCCTTCCACTTTGCTTTCTAAGATTATGCAGGGGGTTCTCAGCAGGAAGATGATGTGCTTGCCATTCTACTTCATCTATGCTTCCCAACCCCCTCTTGCTTCTCACTTAATCACAATCCAGAATGACCTCTGGAAAAGATAACCTAGGAAACCACAAAACAAATATAGAAGTGTTTAAATTTTCTCAGCAACAGAAATAGCTGGGGTGACTGGTCTTTCTCAAGACTCCTTGATGCATGACTAAGAGAATTTTGAAATGTCTTTTAAGTTTTCCTACTAGGGATACTGGTATTTCCCCACCATCCCATTTCTGTTATCCAAAGAGTTGTGCCATTTCTCAGAGAAGTTTTCAAACCTTCTTTATGCAGCTATGTTTGGAAATGAACTAATCTTTTTAGAGTGCTGAAACATGATATGTATGAGTTTTAGAGTCCCTTGATGACAGTGAATATGTAAATGTATGGATACATGCATCATATAAGGGATTATATACTGGAAGCAAGAATGAAGGTGAGAGTGAGAAAGCGAGAGAGCAAGAGAGCTAGAGAGAGAGAGAGAGGTGGTGAAGAGTTTTCTATGATGATACATGGTTTAAGCTGGAGGTGGGGGTGAAGTTGCCTAGTGGTTAAAGCTTTGGCCTTGAGTTTATATCCCAGCTCTGCTCCTCACTCTCTGTATGTCCTTGGCACACCTCTGAAACTTTCTAGGCCTTGTCTCATCTGTAAAATGGAAATAATATTACTAACTACTGGCTTCATAGAGTCATGGAGATGTGGTAGATGTGATTATGAATATTAAATGCTTTGTATTGCGCCAGGTATAAAGTAAGCACTCATTATAGAATTTATTGTTATCTGTTCATGGGACTTTCTTTTGTCTTCCAAAAAAGCCATCCCAATACTAAACTTAATTCTTGCAAAGGAAAGGACCGCCCCATTTGAAGTTTCTCACTGTTGGCACATTTGCTGGATAAAGCTTATTTCACTCAACATCCATTTCTACCATTTATTTTACCTATTTGTATCTGGAAGACTAAAAATGACATTTCACAGACTAATGTGCAGCGAGGTTCTGGATGTGATATAGTTTTACCAATGAAATGGGCATTCTACCAATGTAGGGACCGCCTAAGGGAGCTGGGTCTCCTGCTGCTATAGGGGCTAGTGGGCAAGGTCAGGAGAGGGAGAACATTTTTGGAGGTGGAAATCCACATTCCAGAGCCAGGTGGCCAACCCGTGGGTGTCACACAGTTGGGGCAGTGGCCACAGTGGAAGCAGCATAGCAGCTCTTTCCAGTCTCAGCCCTGTAACTATGGTGATGCTACCTTGAAGAAAGTGACTTCTCCTCCTCCAGCCCTTCCAAAGATTGTGCAAGCACCATTATGTGAAATCTCTCTTCTTACATATCTGGAGCTATTTCCAGTTATGTTACCTGAACTCTGAGTGACGTAGCACCTATCTGAGCTCTTTCAGTGCCCTTTACCTTGTTGCTGTGGTAGCTGATGAGACTTTGGATAAAATGGCCCATGTCCTATCTATTGACTGCTAGGTGTAGGCATATGATGGGCATTGTCATAAAAAACAAAAAAGAAAAGAAAAGAAACAAGTAAAAACAAAACCCCAAGCACCCAAATCCAATCCTTTCCTTCACAACACTTTGCAGAAATAGGGCGTCAGACTTATTAAAGACTTTTGTGCTTTTACTGAACCACTTGAATTCTTCATTAGCCTGTGGGGACCGTTAAAAAATTTGAGTCAGCAATAGGCCACTCCTAATGAATGTGATTCATCCAAGTTTGGAGTGAGAGTGCGTACTACTAGTGACAGGGTCATTGTCAGCATGTTTTAGATTGTCCTACTCTTTTGTTTGGGAAAACCTGTATACTTGGATATGTGGACTCACCACATACTGTTTACTCATCTGCTATTTTATACATTTATTCAGTAATTCAGTAGCTATTTGCTGAATGCCTGCTAATATAAATAGTTCTGTCTAGGTACGAGGTACACAGCAGTGGACAGAACAGGAAAAATGAAAAAATCCTTGTTTACATGGATGTTACTTTATAATGGGGGAAGAAAGACAAAAGACTCTTCAATCAAGCAATTAATAAGAGAATATGAGGTAGTGGTAAAGGCTGTGCAGAAAAACAAAATAGGTAGGCACAGAGTATACTTTTGTTAGAATAAACAAAGGAGACCCCTCCGATAAAGGTGGAAGCTAGCCAAAGACCTGAATAAAGAGAGGTGGCAAACCATTTGTGTATTGGAGGAAGCACACTCCAGGCAGAGAGAATGGCAGCACCCATGCCCTAAGCTGGGAGACTGCTTGACAAGGGTGGGTCAGCCAGAAGGCCAGAGAGTGGAGTGAGGAAGAAGAGCAGCTGGAGAGGAGGTGGGTGCTTGTGAGTCCTGGGAGGGACCTTTGATTTTAAGAGTGATGGGAAACCATGATGTGGAGTGACATTACCTAACTTACATTTGAGGATCATCCTGGCTGCTGAGTGGAGTAAAGGTTTTGTATTCAATGGGAAATAGACTTTGTGAGAGAGATTTGAGTGCAGGTGGTTGTGGAGTATGTTTGGGAACAGATTGTGTAAGGGAGTGAAGGAGGCAGGAATGGGCAGAGGAAGAATTCAAACTGTGATTGAGTTGATGTCTCAACTGGAGGCAAAGGTGGGGGCGGGTGGTCAGGCCTTTGTAACCCCTCATCAAACAATCATTAGACATTGGCTGCCCCTGGAAAGGAGGTGCAAGCTTGAGTGAGGCAGCTCCCTTTGATGAAGGTGGATTCCTGAGAAGGGACTAAGTTGTGAGCCATCAGGAAGTGACACTTCCAGCAACTGGGGGAATGAGTGGCTCAAACCTTAAGGGGCATTTGGGTATCAACAACAATCAACCCCTGTGCCATCTGCATCCAGCTTCTTCCTGTTTCTTCATCCCATCTGGCAGTAGCTGCTCTAGGATTCTTACTAGTCTGTTTTTCCAGGGGAAAAAAACTGGTCTCTTGACTATAACTAAAACTTACCTTCTTTACTACCCATTCTAGATTCTCTGCATTTGGCTCACTCCTCTGCTGGCCCAGTAGCTTATGTAATGGAGAGACTCAGACACTCACTCCTAAGGGGTCCGAGCTCTGGTCACCATGCCCTTCTGGTTGCCCATGTACTGTCAAATGGGTCAGAGGATAACCAAGAGATTCCCTGTGGATCACTGGGTGCCAAATGTGTTCTTCCCTGACTCCACCGTGATAGAGCAGTCCTGCCTCCTAACAAACAGGCTCATTTACTTCGACTATGGCAGTGATTCCTTTCCTTGTCTGTTGCTTTCTTGGCTAAGAAGCTCAAGGTGACTGGGTGGTTGTTGTACTATAAGGTTTAATAAAACTCATATGTTCCTTGGTGGACGTGTTCCTTCTCTGGGAAACACAGACCCACAAAACCTAGAGTGGTGGTGATGGGAAGCACAGATTCCCCAAGTGGGTCACTGGGAGTGAAGGTAAGCAGAGTTACCCTTATTTCTGCTATGCAGTTCCCATATCCATGTATTCTTCCTTTTTGATAATACAGCATCATGCGATGGTCATTGATTTAAGGTACGTACTTCATCTGCAAGCTGGTACCAGAGTTGCACCTTCACAAGGACAGTCCACAACACTGCCAGGTCAGAAGTCTCTGGGTACTGTAGCATGTGATAGCTCTAGTGGATCCCATGGTCACTGCTGAACCTCTGATGCTGTAAAGTGGATTCTGCAGTTACGTATATTGCAATATATATCTGCAATTATGTGATAGTATATTATGTTGGCTGTCATGTTGTTGGATCACACTCTCTCTAAGCCTTTGAATAACAGTGCTGGCTGAGGCCCTGCAGGGAGGAAAGGCAAAGCTAGTAGCTGGAATATGAGTTAAGTCCAATTAAGCAAAGCAAACCTCTTTCAGGATGAAAGTGATCCAGTGTAGTTAATTCACCAGCATGTGGGTGATTCGTCTCACTTAGGGTGCTACCAAACTGGGGACTCCAGTTTGGTCTTTATGGCTGGAATATTAAAAACTTAGTGGCTCTGGAGTTCGAGACCAGCCTGGCCAACATGGCAAAACCTGGTCTCTACTAAAAATACAAAATTAGCCAGGTGTGGTGGCGCACACCTATAGTCTCAGCCAGTCAGGAGGCTGAGACGAGAGAATTGCTTGAGCCCAGGAGGCGGAGGTTGCCGAGATCACACCACTGCACTCCAGTCTGGGCAACAGAGCAAGACTCCATCTAAAAAAAAATGAAACAAACAACCAAACAAAAAACAACTTAGTGGCAGTAATAACCAAATGAGCTTTGGTAAGTGAAATCTCATACTGATGGGCCCAAGCATAGGCTCCACTCTTGTGACCATGGCTATTCTGTTAATACACCTGTTGTACCAGCTCTAGGGTGGACAGTGACAGAATGGCTGATGTCTTCCGGTCAGTACTTCTGCTGAAGTCATATGGAATGTGTACTTTAGTTCTAAAGGGAGACATCGGGGTAGTGCAGAACAGCATCAACTACACCAGGTAAGGGATCATAATGGTTTCATGGATTGCATAGTGAGTATGAGAAAAGGGAGGAGGCAAGGATGACTCCTAGGTTTTCCACCTAATTATCATGGTGAATAGTGGAGCCACTCATTAGGTGGAAAGACTGGGGAAGTGTAATTTTGGAAATGGGTGAAAGGGTAAATGGATGGAATTTCAAGAATTTGGTTTAGTGTACATTCAGTTTAGTACACATTTAGTACACAAACATCTTGTGGTCATTTTGCCACTTTTCTGAAGGAGGTAGCATCTTAAAGATCAGTGTCCTAATGGGCGTTTCTTTTCTCCCAGCCTGGAAGAATTGAGACTGGTTGATTTTATTTTAAGCCTTTGTATAGCTCTTTGTGAAGATAAGTTAGTACAAATGCTAAACAAGAGAGCATCGCCCATTTGTTTGGCCTTTTCAAAATTTACATCCATCTAACTTGATCCAAACAAGCAACTTCTCTTTACCAGGAACCCCATAACTTGCTCACTTGGCACGCAAGGACCTCCTGTAGCCCACAACTGAGTTATTGCCACCACAGAAGGAGGAAGGGGAGGCTTGTTTTTCACTGTAGTGAGTTGGCCTGCTGCATGATTTCAGAGGCTGGGATTCAGCACACAAAGGTTACCTACTGTATTTAACCAGTGAGTGACTCATCAGGACAAGAATGTGGGTAAAGGGCCTCTCAAATGGTGACATTCTGCAGTTCTGCTCTTGTCTCTACAGCTATAGGCTGCAGTTGAAAGAAGAAAGGTGGCTCTTAGTAGACTAAAATAGGGGGCTGCATCACAATATACTCTGTTCATCCAGGCAGTGGCACATGACTTTGTAGGAGTGAAATGCACATTTTCCCGATCTAATTGTTTTCCAGAATCATTCTCTGTGTGGGAAATAAATCTCATCCTCCTGGCCTTAGAATTCTTAACATACTATTTGCTCTCCTAGGAGTTTTGGTACTTCCCCAAACTAATTGCTTATCTCAATGACTAAGGACAATTTAACAATAAAATTTCCTGGACTCTAATGCAGGAATTGCTGACTCATGAGGCCTGGAGAAAAACCCCAGAAACATATACTTTTGAAGGTAAACTTGTTTTTTTAAAGTATAACACACAGAAAAGTTCACAGAATTACATGTGTAAGTTCAAGTAATTGTCATGAAATGTGCATTCTCATTTAATGCTTTTTGTTTCCTATTTTGTAACTATATGTCTATTTCAAGGTCATGTTTTCTTTAGAATCCATATTTTTAAAGATCTCTATGATTCTGCTGCATTAGAGGTTTAAGAAAATCCAGTTTTGAGTATTTGAAATCTGTTAAACAATGTTATATACCAGAAGAAGTATCTCAGGTCTGAGTTAATAATAGTGAGGTTTGGTCCAACGTCAACAATGTCTTTCCTAAAGCACTAAGTGAAAGGGAGGGGAATTAAAAACCAAGGTCTGATATCATGGTCTGTTGAGGACGGATGGGGTAGGTGTAGAGTAAATGAAGAGTAAGTAACGTTGGATTGCTATGTCAAGAACAAAAACTGAGGAAACAGAGCCAAGCAGCTTTCCAGTTTTGGGTTCACAGGCTAAAAGGGGATAGAGCAGAATTCCAGAAAGAGAAGAGACTTGGGCCTTATGGTCTAGGCTATATCTGGGAGTGTCCTCCCTTGACAAGGTCATCAGGATTAACCCCTCTGCACCCTCCTTGCCTGCTTTGAGAAAGGGAATTTACACCACTGCTAGTCTATCTGCATTCTTACCATATTTTGGAAAGTTATTCTATTGTTCTATTACAGAGAAATCTTTGGCTAGAATTCAGTGGGATAGACAGTAAAACATGTTCTTGCTTAGGAATGGAAAAAGACCAACAACAAAACTAGTTTTCCATCCCAGCTTGACCACTTATATTTTTCAATAAATTCCTAATTTTATCCTTTTAAACATAGGTACTGTTACCTTTGGCGCTGCTAAGACCCAAGCTCTGGAGTCAGACTAATAGGGTTCAAATTCTTGCCTGTGATTTTGGGCAAATTGCTTAATATGTTCCTTCGTCTGTTAATTAGAAAAAATAATAGGGCTAGGCATGGTGGCTCATGCCTGTAATCCCAGCACTTTGGGAGGTCGAGGCGGGCGGATCACCTGAGGTCAGGAGTTCGAGACTAGCCTGGCCAACATGGCGAAACCGCGTCTCTACTAAAAATACAAAAATTAGCTAGGCGTGGTGGCAGGCGCCTGTAATCCCAGCTACATGGGAGGCTGAGGCAGGAGAATCACTTGAACCGGGAGGTGGAGGTTGCAGTGAGCCAAGATTGCACCATTGCACTCTAGCCTGGGAAACAAGAGTGAAACTCCGTCAAAAAAAAAAAAAAAAAAAGAAATAAATAAAAATAATATCTATTTATTAGGATTGCCATGTGGATGTAGAATTGTTTGAAGCTCCTGGCACGTAGGAAACACTCAATAAATCCTAGCTACTATGGTGCTATACTACTCACCTTAATAACATCTGCAATGTATTTTGAGTTCCTTTTAAGTAAAAATTATATAAATATATGATTAAAATATTATATTTCAAGGCAACATAAGTCATAAAATCAGAATTTCTTAAATATTGCCCACATCCATTTTTGGAATAATTTAACCTTCACCACTTATTCACTGCGGGAGAGAACTACGAATATTATCCAGTGACTATTACCCAAGACTTACAGGTCTGAAAGAATGTTGCCAGAACCTAACAGACATTATTATCAGGGAAAGTCATTCCTAACTACAAATGACAATGTGATGCTCCATATTAGCATTAAAGAACAGTAGTTGCATCCTTGTTCTTCTTCAGGTAATGAATGAGCCATCTCCACATTTTGGTAAAGTAGGTTATTCACCTGCAGGAAACTGTAAGACTAAATTCTGATTCCGCAAAGACCAGGAAGGCCCACCACACAAAACCACAACTGCTCCCCCTGATGGCTGGTGACTAGAATTTCACGCATGCATCTTAGAAAATCCCATCAGGCTAAAACAACTTTCCTATGAACATCAATAATGTGTCAGTCCATGGACACAGGAAGGGGAACATCACACACCGGGGACTGTTGTGGGGTAGGGGGAGAGGGGAGGGATAGCATTAGGAGATATACCTAATGCTAAACGACGCGTTAATGGGTGCAGCACACCAACATGGCACATGTATACATATGTAACAAACTTGCACGTTGTGCACATGTACCCTAAAACTTAAAGTATAATAATAATAAAATTTAAAAAAAGAATACCATAAAAATAGATTTGAAAAAAAAATAATGTGTCAGTCATTAACACTCTCCTATATTTTATACAGAAGCCTTAGAATAAAGGCATCTCAAAATGAAAGTTGAAGGGAAACTATAAAGCTGGAAAATACATTCAGGATGGGAGACACAGTGAAGGTCAGCTTTGCTGATTTCATAGTTCTGTGTGAATCCAGCACTGGTTACCTGTATACATTGACAATAATCATATGCTTACCCTAATATCTAGAATGGAGAAAAGACTATTTGGGGGGCTGGGAAAACCACTGTTTGTCAAACTAAAGAATGTTTGATTATCTTTCATGACTCCTCATACCATCTGGTGAGTAATAATGAGCTCATTCTACTTCATTGATTCCAACATTTGATATTTAAAAGTGGTAATAAAGACCTTCATTACCTCTAGCTAACTTGGATCTGACTATGAACTGTTTACAAAATTCCAGTTTTCAAAGGGAAATTCTTTTAGGAGAATGCTAGGCAAATGGCGGCCCACGTTGAGAGAGTAAATTGACTCTGTAGTCAGCAAAGTGATTATTTTTGTAATGGAGCCCACAGCAAAACCCTTTGCAGCACTCAGAAGTCATCAACAGAGCTTGTTCTTGGCAAACCAGAGCATTCTCTGCTTCAGAGAATTACTTTCTAATTACTAAAAACATGATACGGGAGGAACACATGTTGGCTCCAACCAAGTGTATAAGTGGTGGAAAAGTTCAGTGTAACTGTTCAGCGAAACTGTACAGAAGTAGAGTCTATGGGACTGTTGCTGGGAACATAGGAGTGGGTGGGAGCCAGGTTTTTCTTCTCTTTGTGGGATTTGGGAGTTAGGTTATATGTCCTGTCTTTGGAAATTAAGAACTGTTGATATTCAGCGATAATCAAGGAAAAGCACTTCCAGGAATGGGAAGGTACATAGGTTAATTGTATCAGTACAGCCTGTTGCCCTGTGGACTTTGGCTGCCGCGGCCATGTGATCTAACTAAGATGTTAAAATAGCAGATGAACATTTGCTAGATGAAGTAAGTTTGTCCTGATGGCTAGTTCCACTCTTCACTCTCCTGATTGAAAAAAATGTTGGCTTTCTTTCACTGCGGTGTTCACCAGATAGAAACTAAAACCGGCTCTGTGAAGTGAGTGGGAGGGTGAGGAAGGAAAAACAGTCCAACTAAAGCAGCTGAAGTAGGAAAGGGTCATGTGAGGAAGTGGAAGAGGTGAATGCCCTGGAAAAGATGGATGGAGGCATTTTTCTCAGCCATTTCGTGGTTGGATTGGGAGACGCTGAATTTGGAAAAGCAGTCAGACAGAAGCGTTCCGGATAGCCAAGCTGTTGGCGTACCACCGAGTGCCAATTCTCAGGGTGTTACCCAGTCATTCTTGGGGTTTGTTTAAACATGGCAAGAGTTCCTGGGAAAAACCTGAGGCCACATTACTTAGCCATTTGAACTGCGAGTCCAAAGTAATTTTTTAGCAATTACAGTAGCATATGTATTTGCAGAGCAAAGACGAGTCACCAAGTCAGAGGATGTCCGTTGTTCACAGTGTCAGTATGAAACATCAGCATGCTCCTGTCTTAGTTATGGGAATTGAGCCCTGGTCCATGCTCCAGCTCTGACATCTCCAAGGTAGTATCACAAAGCTAAATTGTGCCCCTTGACTTCTTCCTGGATGTAATCTAGGACTTGCCCTGGGGATGAAGGCAGAGTTATCCTTATTCCCACTTCTACTTCTGCCATTCCACTTTCTGTGATTACTTCGATGTTTCTCTCCCTACCTCTCCCCAGCTCGTTTTATTCAGCTCATTTCCTTTTGACAAGTAACCATTCACTGACTAGCGAGTACCTGATCCAAGGAATACAAGATGACCTATAGTAACTTATACTCTGTTAAATCTAGATGATGTGACTGTAGAATGAAACTAAACATCAGGTACCTCTCAAGCACCATCTTCAGTAAATCTCAAGTTTCTTGACTGCCCACATGGATCTCTTTTTTAGACTTCATTATTTTTGTTCCTGTCTCTGCCACTCAATAGCTGTATGACACTGGTAAAGTTACCTAACTTCCCTTTGCCTCACTTTCTTCATTTTACGATTATTACGAGGATTTAATGTAGTGTATGTAAGATCCTATTACACAGTAAGTGCTCAATAAACATTATCTACTATTATGTTATCCTCTTTTTTCACTGCCCATTAAGAAGACTCTTTTTTTTTTTTTTTTTTTTTTTTGACGGAGTCTCACACTGTCGCCCAGGCTGGAGTGCACTGGTGTGATCTCGGCTCACTGCAAGCTCCACCTCCCGGGTTCATGCCATTCTCCTGCCTCAGCCTCCTGAGTAGCTGGGACTACAGGCACCCGCCACCATGCCCAGCTAATTTTTTTTTTGTATTTTTAGTAGATACGGGGTTTCACCGTCTTAGCCAGGATGGTCTCGATCTCCTGACCTCGTGATCCACATGCCTCGGCCTCCCAAAGTGCCGGGATTGCAGGCGTGAGCCACCGCGCCTGGCCAAGAAGACACTGTTTTATATTGTTGCTTTTTTCTTTATTGTTACGGATGTGGTATCTTAAAACAGCAGCCAGATTTCATCAGTTTGGGGGAAAAGGACCACATCTTTTATTCTCTCCGTATCCTACACACTACCTAACAGTGCTAGACATACAAAGGGTGCTTCAAAAATACTTGTTAATTGAATAAAGTATGAGTAAAAAGAAAGACTCTCTCTGAGTTATAACTCCATTGAAATTTCCTCAGCAGAATGGCCCCCATACTTCATAGCTGCCTCTATGTCTTTACATAACAATCTCGGTTCTTTCTTTCTTAAATCATTTTCCTCCAACCTCTGAGCTTCTTTGCCCATTAGATGGGACCAGGATCAAGTAATATGCTGTACAACATTTGATACCATTTGGTGGCTTCCTGAGTAGTGGTCTGTTTAAAGCCATAAGCATACCTTCCTAATCTTGTAGAGCTTTCCTTTAATAGGCTAATCTTAATCAGACTATCTATGTAGCCACCCTTTATCTTTCCAACCATATATTCCCACATGCTACTGCCCCAGCTCACACACTTTGGGAGGCTCTAATAATAAGAATATACGTGTAAACTTCATACAGAACTTACCTGGGGCTGTAAAAGTGTTAGAGGCAGATAGAGAATGGGCCTGAGAGTTTAAGAAATTTCACCAGAAACACAGAGCAAATAAGAGGTAGGCCTAGAACTCCCCCAGGTCCTGAAACTCTAAGTTTTCTTTCTCCCATGGTAGGCTGTTTCTTACGAAATTGAAAAACTGAGATTGTAGTAAGTAGGATGAAGTCAGGATGATGTGTATATAAAATGAAACTAAGCTCCAGGTACACATCTCTTACAAAGAGCCCCACCTGGAATACAATTTCTCTGCAAACTTTACCACCCTCGAAAAAAATTGTTTGGGAGCCTCATAAAGTACCTCCTCAGACAGTATGTTAGAAAGTATGATTTCTGAAACGGGAGTGAGAGGATGAAGTATTTGCCTTCTCTGGGGTCTGGACGGAAGAGAATTATTCCTGAGAGGGAGATTCTTTCCTCATTAGTGGCAGCATGATGTATATGGCTGACCCATTACTCCCTCTCATAGGGTATAGCTGGGCATCTCTGTTTTAGCAAAGAGAATAATTCCTTTGCCATGAATGTCCATGGCTGAAGCACACAGAAAGAAGAGTAGATCTGATCAAAGAGCACATCCATGTTCATGGGTAGAACCATGGGCCCAGAGTGGGATGCTATACTGTACACAGTGAATGTGCTTCCTGCCTCCCTGTCTCCATCTGCACAATTGCCTAGCTCTGTGCTCTTTCTATGACTGTGGAGTCAGGTTGTCACTGCCACCCTCACCCTACTAAATGTCAAGATGCCCCATGTGTGAGGCAAGCTGGTAGATAGACACTGCTACTGCACGCTGACCAAGCTGCTTTTCTGGGCTTTGGCTTCCTTGGCTTTTTCCTGCAGAACTTAAAGATGCTCCCTGGAAGTGCCCAGTATCTTTGAAGCAGACTGAGGTCCCTTGAAGGTAGAATAGACTTTTCTCTCTTCTGCCTCCTAGGCAGACTGTTCTCAGAAAGTCTCTCTGCTAGAGCTGTTTAAATTCAAGCAATCAGTGATGCTTGTTACCAAGCGGTGACCAGCTTGCATAAGGACATCCTCATTGTTGCTCCTCTTTCCTCTGTGCTACACTCTCCATTTCCCCCATGCTCCTTAATAACGGGATAGCACATGAGATTTTGCTTTAGGCTTTGTAGCTAGGAATGTCAGCTAAGATAAGCATAGAGGCAGGAGAAAAGTTGAGATTCTGAAATAAAATTATTCAACCTCATTCATTACAACCCAGTCTGGCTTCTACATCTACCACATCACCAATAATCTATTTTTGTAGTTGCTTTTTTTTTCAATTTTATTTTAGCTTCAGGGGGTACATGTGCAGGTTTGTTACCTGGGTACAGTGCAGGATGCTGAGGTTCAGGGTACAAATGAACACAATATGGAGCATAGCACCCAACAGTTCGTTTTTCAACATTTGCCCTCCCCCTTCCACCTCTAGTAGTCCCTAGTGTCGATTGTTGCCATCTTTCTGTCCTTGAGTACCCAGTGTTTAACTCCCACTTACAAGTGAGAACATGTGGTGATTGGTTTTCTGTTCCTGTGTTAATTTGCTTAGGATAATGGCTCCAGCTGCATCCATGTTGCTGCAAAGGGCATGATTTCATTATTTTTTATGGCTGCATATGCATAATATTCTATGGGGATGTATATCCCACATTTTCTTTATCCGATCTAGCACTGATGGACACCTAGGTTAATTCCATGTCTTTGCTATGCTGAATAGTGCTGTGATGAACATGCAAGTGCATGTGTCTTATTGGCAGAACAATTTGTTTTTTTGTGTGTGTATATATCCAGTAATGAGATTGCTAGGTTGAATGACATTTCCGTTTTTATGTTCTTTTAGAAATCTCCAAACTGCTTTCCACAGTGGCTGAACTAATTTACATTCCCACCAACAGTGTTCCCTTTCTCCACAGCATCACCAATATCTGTTGTTTTTTGACTTTTTGATAATAGCTATTCTGCCTGGTGTGAGATAGTATCTCATTGTGGTTTTGATTTGCATTGCTCTAACGATTAGTGATGTGGAGCATTTTTTTTCACATGTTTGTTGGCAGGTTATATGTCTTCTTTTGAGAAATGTCTGTTCATGTTCTTTGCCCACTTTTTAGTGGGGTTGTTTTTCTCTTGTAAATTTGTTTAAGTTCCTTATAGATTCTGGATATTAGATCTTTGTCAGATGCATAGTTTGTAAATATTTTCTCACATTCCATAGGTTGTCTGTTTACTCCGTTAATAGTTTCTTTTGCTATGCCGAAGCTCTTTAGTTTAATTAGGTCTCATTTGCCAATTTTTGTTTTTGTTGCAATTGCATTTCCAGACTTAGCCATAAATTCTATTCCAGGGCCAGTTTCCAGAATGGTGTTTATTGGGCGTTCTTCTAGGATTCTTATAGTTTGATGTCTTATATTTAAATCGTTAATCCATCTTGACTTAATTTTTGTATATGATGAAAGGTAGGGATCCAGTTTCATTCTTCTGCACATGGCTAGCCAGCTATCTCAGCACCATTTATTGAATAGGGACTCCTTTCCCCATTGCTTATTTTTGTCAACCTTGTCAAAGCTTAGATGGCTATAGGTGTGAGGCTTTATTTCTGGGTTCTCTATTCTGTTACATTGGTTTATGTGTCTGTTTTTGTATCAATACCGTGCTGTTTTGGTTACTCTAGCCTTATTCTATTGTTTAAGATTGCATAATGTATTTGCTTAGGATTGCTTTGGCTATTTGGGCTCTTTTTTGTTCTGTATGAATTTTAAAATAGTTTTTTCCAATTCCATGAAAAATGACATTGGTAGTTTGATAGGAATAGCATTGAATCTGTAGATTGCAGTATGGCAGTAGTGGCAGATTGCAGTAGTGGCTGTATGGCCACTATAACTATATTGATTCTTCAAATCGATGAGTATAGAATGTTTTTCCATTTGTTTGTGTCATCTATCATTTCTTTTAGCAGTGTTTTGTAGTCCTCCTTGTAGACATCTTTCACCTCCATGATGAGATGTATTCCTAGGTATTTTGTTCTTGTTGCTGTTGTTGCTATTGTAACTGAAATTGCATTCTTAATTTGGCTCTCAGCTTGAATGTTATTGGTGTATAGAAATGTTACTGATTTTTGTATACTGATTTTGAATACCGAAACTTTACTGAAATTATTTATCTGTTCTAAGGACTTTTTGGCAGAGTATTTAGAGTTTTCTGATTATAGAATAATATTGTCCATGAAGAAAGATAGTTTGACTTCTCCTTTTCCTATGTGGACGTCTTTTATTTCTTTCTCTTGCCTGATTGCTCTGGCTAGGCTAGGACATTCAAGTACTATGCTGAATAGAAGTAGTGAGAGTGGGCATCCTTGTCTTATTCCAGTTCTCATAGAGAATGAGTCTAGCTTTTGCCTGTTCAGTATGATGTTGACTGTGTGTTTCTCATAGATGACTCTTATTATTTTGAGGTATGTTTCTTTGATACCTAGATTCTTGAGGGTTTTAACAAGAAGGATGTTGGATTTTATCAAAATATTTTTCTACATCTACTGAGATTATTATATAGTTTTTAAAAATTCTATTTATGTGGTTAATCACATTTATTGATTTTTCTATGTTGAACTAAACTTGTATCCCAGGAATAAAACCTACTTGATCCTGGCAAATTAACTTTTTGATGTGCTGTTGGATTCAGTTTACTAGTGTTTTCTTCTGGATTTTTGTGTGTATGTTCATCAGGGATATTGGCCTGTAGTTTTCTTTTTTTGTTCTGTCTTTGCCAGGTTTTATTGTGAGGGCGATGCTGACTTCATAAAATGAGTCAGGGAAAAACCTCTCCTCCTGATTTTTTTGGAATCCTTTCAGCAGTGTTTGTACCAGCTCTTCTTTGTATGTCTGTTAGAATTTGGCTGTGAATTCACCTGATCTGGGCCTTTTATGGTTAGTAGCCTTTTTATTACTCATTTAATTTTGGAATTTGATATTGGCCTGTTCAGTGTTTCAGTTTCTTCCTGATTCAATCTTGGGAGATTTTTTCCAGGAATTTATCCATTTCCTCTACAATTTCTAGTTTGTGTGCACAGGGGTGTTCAAAATAGTCTCTGAGGATCCTTTGTATTTCTGTAGGATCAGTTGTACTGTCATGCTTGTCATTTCTGATTGTGCTTATTTGGATCTTCTGTCTTTTTTGTTAATCTAGCTAACAGTCTGTTGATCATTTTTATCCTTGCAAAGAACAAATTTTTGGTTTTGTGGAATCTTTGTATAAATCTTCGGGTCTCAATTTCATTCAGTTCTGCTCAATTTTAATTCTTTTCTTCTGCTAGCTTTGGAGTTAGTTTGTTCTTGTTTTTCTACTTCCTCTTGGTGGGTGTTAGATCATTAATTTTGAGATCTAACTTTTTGAAGTAGGCATTTTATGCTATAAACTTTCCCCTTAACACTGCCTTTGCTGGATCCCATAGATTTTGATATGTTGTGTCTCTGTTTTCACTTATTCAAATATTTTTTGAAATTTCTGCCTTGAATTCTTTGTTTACCCCAGAGTCATTCAGGAGCAAGTTGTTTAATTTCCATGTAATTGTGTGGGCTTAAAAGATCTTCTTGGTATTGATTTCTATTTTTATTGCACTGTGGTTCAAAAGTATGTTTTCAAATTTTTTGAATTTATTGAGACTTTATGGCTGAGCATGTGGTCAATCCTGGAGTATCTTCTGTGTGCAAATGAGAAGAATGTATATTCTGTAGTTGATAGGTGGAGTATTCTGTAGATGTCTATTGGGTTTAATTGATCAGGTGTCGAGTTTAAATGCAGAATTCCTTTGTTAGTTTTCTGCCTTGATGATCTGTCTAATGCTTTCAGTGGGGTGCTGAAGTTCCCCACTATTATTGTGTGACTGTCTAAGTCTTTTCACAGGTATAGAAGTACTTGTTTTATGAATCTCAATGCTCCAATGTTGGGTGCATATATATTTAGGATAGTTATGTCTTCTTGTTGATTTGAACCCTTTATCACTATGTAAGGTCCTTCTTTATCCTTCTTTTTAATGTTGTTGTTTTAAAGTCTCTTTTATCTAAGAATAGCGACCCCCTGCTCTCTTGTCTTTTCCATTTATATAGTAGATCTTTCTCCAACCCTTTACATTAAGCCTATAAGGGTTGTTGCATGTGAGATGGCTCTCTTGAAGACAGTAGATGGATAAGTTTTCTTTCTTTATCTAACTTGCCACTTTATGCCTTTTAAGTGGGGCATTTACACCATTTACATTCAAAGTTTATATTGATATGTGATGTTTTGATCCATCTTGAGGTTGTTAGCTGGTTACTTTGTAGTTTCTATTGCACAGTTGCTTTATAGGGCCTGTGGGCTATGTGCTTACATATGTCTTTGAGGGAGCAGGTATTGTTCTTTTGTTTCCATGGTTGGAACTCCCTTAAGGAGTCTTGTAAGGCTGGTCTAATGGTAACAAATTCCTTTAATGCATGCTTATCTGGAAAAGATTTTATTTCTTTTTTGCTTATGAAGCTTGGTTTGGAGAGAGATGGAAATCTTGGCTAGAATTTGTTCTCTTTAAGAGTACTGAAAATAGGCCTTAAATCTCTCCTGGATTATAAGCTTTCCGCTGAGAAGTTTGCTGTTAGCCTGATGGGGTTCCCATTTTGTGTGATCCGCCCTTTTTCTCTTGCTGCCTTTAAAATTGTTTTCTTCAGTTTTGACCTTGGACGATCTGGTGACTATATACCTTGGTGATGTTCATTTTATATAGTATAAGTGTTCTCCGGATTTTTTGTATTTGAATTTCTGCCTCTCTAGAAAGATTAGGGAAGTTTTCTTGAATTATTCCCTTGAATATGTTTTCAAAGTTGTTTACTTTTTCTGCTTCTCTCTTGAAAATGCCAATAATTCATAGGTTTTGTTACTTTACATAATCCTGTATTTCTCAAAGGCTTGATCATTTTTTAAAATTCTTTTCTCTTTATCTTTGTCTGACTGGTTTAGTTCAAAAGACAAGTCTTCAAATTCTGAAATTCTTTCTTCTGCTTGGTCCAGTCTATTGATAAAGCTTTCAGTTGTATTTTGAAATTCCTTAAGTGAGTTCTTCAATTGCAGACACTCTGAATGATTTCTTGTTAAGATGTTTATCTCTTCTTTCATTTCTTGGACTGCTTTATAAGTTTCCTTGTGTTTATTTTCAACCTTGTTTCGGATCTTGTTTAGCTTCCTTCTAATCTATGCTTTGAATTCTTATTTTGTCATTTCTGAGTTTTTGCTTTGATTAGGGACCATTGCAAGGGAGCTCGTGCAATCTTTTGGTCATGTCACTACTTTCAGATTTCTCATTGTGCCAGAATTCTTGCACTCATTTCTTTTTATCTGGAGACTCTGGCATTTTAATTTTTGTAATTATGTTCATGTGAGTGGGTATTTTTCTTTTTCTTTATTTCTTTCCATATAATGTTATTATATGGAGTGGGTATTTTTCTTTTTCTTTATTTCTTTCCATATAATGTTATTATTTTCTGTTTCCCTTTTCACCTCTCCCTAGGGGATATGATTATAGAGAATGCTGGATAGGGTCTTTTGGGTTGTTTCTATAGCCCTATGCATTTCTTTCAGCAGGTTTTATATTGGGCAGTGCAGTTTGACCCACAAGCCCATAGATAACATTTATTGGTAAGAGCTGGCTGCAGCCAATGTGGCTGGGTATATACTTGATTATTCCTTACTGGCAGAAGTTCTCTGTTGCCTCAGGCAATGGGCTGATTCATGGAATACACAGTCATCTGAGCTCCCTGCTTAGCCCCCAGAGTGCAGGGCCCACTAAGTGTAGGACCAGACCAGGCAGGGTTGCCTACAGATCCCTCAGTGGCAGGCACAAGCACCAGCACTAAGGGAGAATGCAGTGGGCAGCCATGAAGCACCTAGAGATGTGCCTACACATGGAGCTGGGAAACCTCCTTGGCCCCAAGTTCTCTGCACCCCTGGGTGGGGAATGGCCTAAACTTCTAATCCAGGAGGGCGGGTGCTCCAGTTACCTGGAGATCTGCCTAAGCATGAAGCAGAGAGGGTCCCCCAACACCAAGATCTTTGCACAGGAGGAATGGGGTGACTCAGACTGCTGAACCAGGAAAGCAGTTGCTCTGAGTGACAGGACATCTGCCTGAGCATGGAGTGGAGAGGGCCCCCCCCCTCCAGCCCATGCATCAGGATCTCTGCACAGGACAGGTAGGATAACTCAGACTGTTGAACCAAGTGAACAGTTCCTCTGAATGCCTGAAGATCTGCCTGGGTGGGAGGCAGAGAGGGCTCTTCTGCACCAGGCTATCTGCACAGGAGGGGTATGGTGACTCAGGCAAGCTGGTGCTCTGAATGCCTTGAAATCTGTTTGGGCATGCAGTAAAGAGAGACTCACCACACAAGGTCTCTGCACAAGAGAGGTAGGGCTATTCAGGTTGTTAGACTATACAAGTAGGTGCTCTGAATGCCTGGAGACCTGTCTAGACATGTGTCAGAGAGGACCCCTGCACCCCATACTACAATCTATGTCCAAGAAGGGTTGGGCGGCTCAGGCTGCTGAACCAGGCAAATGGGTGCTCCAGATACCTGCATTTCTGCCTGCATGTGAAGCAGGGACAGCCCCACTGCACCATGATCTATTTTGAGGAAGGGTGGAGCAGCTCAAGCTGCTGAACTAGGAAAATGGGTGCTCCAAATGTCTGGAGATCTGCTTGGTCATGGAGCAGAGATAGCCTTGCTACATCACAATCTATGTACTTAAATGGTGGGGTGACTCAGGCTGTTGAAGCAAGTGAATGAGTACTCTGAATGCCTGCAGATCTGCTAGGGGTGGAGCAGAGAGAACCTGACTACACCACAATCTATGTCCAGGAAAGGTGGGGTAGCTCAGGCTGCTGGTCCAGGCAAGCAGGTGCTCTGAATACCTGGTATTTTCTCTGGGCATGGAGAAGACAGGACACCACTTTGTACCCCAATCTCAGGAAAGCAGGGTAGGTACACCAGCAGTGGCACATGCAGATCAGTTCCTGGTTGCCAAGCTGACCTTTGCTGCAAGTCTTGCCACCCAGGAGAAACTGCAGCTGTAGCAGCTCTACTCCTGCCCCAGGCTTGGGATGGGGGATAGCATATTTCCAGGGTCTACTTCCAAGGCATTTCCCACAGTTGTAGCTGTGGATGTCCCATACCCTGCTCCAGAGCAGGTGCTCCAATTTCTGGCCTTAAACTAAAATGCTTGCATAGCCAGACTGCCAGGACACCAAGGAATGGCTGACTTTGTATGCACCTGGATTAAAAATGGCATCCTGCTTTGAATCTTGGGTCTAGAAAAATATCTGCAGCTTTTCCTGGTGTCTTTTCCTCACAGAGTCTTCAAGCCTCTCCCAAGTTAGCTGCAGCGCTTGGTAGAGACTGTGGAAAGGTGAGCCTGAGTTGTTCCTATTCCTGATGGGAAGGTGATTCACAGAGGGAGGCTCTCTACCTCTCTTGTGTACTGGGGTTTCATTCACTTTTATCAGCTGATGCTGTCATGTGGGCTGTTTGCTGGCATTCTCCTTTCCAGGACCTGCAGTGTCCTTCCCAATTCCAGTGGACTCCCATTTTCCTTCTTGAATTAAAGCTCAGAGTTTATCTTTTTGTACTATCTTGCTATTTCCAAGTGGCTGAGTCATGCTGAAAGCCTCTAATATGCCATCTTGGGGGGAAAATCCCTTACTGTCACAAAATCTTCATCTTTGATGTTTGAACAAATGACATGAGCTGTCTGATATAAACAGGGACCTCTTGATCCTTTTAAAGCCATCCTACCCACTGGCTTCTAAGACACCATATCCTCTGCTTTCTTCCTTTCCCTCTGACCCTTCCTTTTCAGGCTTCTTCTCTGTCTCTTTCACCTCTGTTCTCTAAATGTCAGAGTAGCCTGGGGCTTAATCCTTCTACATGCTCTTCCTATGTGAATTCATCCAACAGTGTGGCTTTAAATAAATAACTTCTCCATGTTGATACTCCTGAATCTTTTCCTTTACTTTTTTCTTTGTGTTATAACCTCCTTGCCATCCCCACTTGCATATCCTAAAACAAATACATCTAAAACAGAGCACTTATTCTTCCCCAAACTGCTCACTTGATGTTCTTTCCCCATTTCAATAAGTCGTACCTTTATTGACCCAGTTGCTCTTGAAGAAGCCCAGTAGTCATCATTTTGACCCCTCACACAAGCCATTAATAGATCATATCATTTCTGTTCTGAAATAGATTTTTGAATCTGCCATTTTCACTGCCACTATCTCAGTCCAAGCCACCATCATGTCTCATGTAGATTTCTGCAATAACCAGCTAACTGGAGACCTTGTATCTATTTGCCCTGTGTCCAGTAATTTCTCCATTCAACCATCAGACAGATTCTTAAAAATATATATATCAAACTGTGATGCATTCCAGTAAAACCCTTCAGTGGTTTACCATTGCATTTAGAATAGAAATTTAGAATCCTTAACATGGCCTACATGACCTGCATGATCTGACCCTCACTCATTTCTCCAACTTCATACTGTTCTAACATTTTCTTTCAATGCACTAGCCTTAAGGACTTGCTGTCTGTTTCTCAAACATCTAAGCTATTTTTGATTCAGGGCCTTCAGATGTATTGTTCCCTGCTACCTGGAATAGCCTTCCTTTAGACTTTCCCTGTGGAACTACTAATTATCCTACAAGTTTCAGCTGAAATGTCATTTCCTCAGAGAAATATTCCTTAACTCTTGTGTTAGTCCATTTTCACACTGCTATAAAGAACTTCTCTGAGACTGGGTAATTTGTGAAGGAAAGAGGTTTAATTGACTCACAGTTCCACATGGCTGGGGAAGCTTCAGGAAACTTACAATCATGGCAGAAGGCGAAGGGGAAGCCGACACCTTCTTTACAAGGCAGCAGGATGGAGATGAGAAACTGCCACTTATAAAACCATCAAATCTCGTTAGAACTCACTCACTGTCAGGAAAACAGCATGGGGGAAACTGCTCTCATAATCTAATCACCTCCCACCAGGTCCCTCCCCCAATACATGGGGGCTACAATTCTGATAACAATTTGAGATGAGATTGGGGTGGGGACACAGTCCAGCCATATTAACCCCTAAATAAATTAGATTGCTATTTGTGCATATTTTATGTATGTTTAATACCTACATATCTTCCTAACTACTAATTTTGAAACATTTTGAGAATAAGTACTGGAGGACTGTAGGTCACACTCCTCACTATATATTATATTTCACAGATAACATAGTACTTGGCACATAATGGGTAATGGTTTGGCTCTGTGTCCCTACCCAAAACTTATCTCAAATTGTAATCCCCAGATGTTGAGGGAGGGACCTGGTGCAAGGTCACTGGATCATGGAGGCAGTTTCCCCCATGCTGTTCTTATGATAGTGAGGGAATTCTCATGAGATCAGATGGTTTAAAAGTGTTTGGCAGTTCCCCCCTCATGGACTCTCTCTATCCTGCCACCTGGTAAGACGTGCCTTGCTTTCCCTACAACTTCTGCGTGATTGTAAGTTTCCTGATGTCTCCCCAGCCATGTGGAATTGTGAGTAAATTAAACCTCTTTTGTTGATGTATATATATACATATTTTTTTTTTTTTGAGACAGAGTCTCACACTATCACCTGGGCTGGAGTGCAATGGCACAATCTTGGCTCACTTCAACCTCCACCTCCCAGGTTCATGCCATTCTCCTGCTTCAGCCTCCTGAGCAGCTGGGATTACAGGTGCATACCACCACACCCTGCTAATTTTTTTGTATTTTTAGTAGAGATGGGATTTCACTATGTTGGCTAGACAGGTCTCAAACTCCTGACCTTGTGATCCGCCCGCACTGGCCTCCCAAAGAGCTGGGATTACAGGCATGGGCCACCAAGTTTGGCCGGGTAATATCTTTATAGCAATGTGAGAATGGGCTGATAGAGTGGCACTCAGTGCATCTAAATGGATTGATTGACTAAGATTTGGAAGCTGTAGGGCCTCTACAGAAGACTGACTGATTAAAATTACAGAAGGCAGCTATGAATTCCTCTATTCTTTTCTTCATTTTCAGTTCTAATATTGTCAGTTGCCAGGTGTTCTGTCTTCACAGTCTGTTTGGACTATAACAGTAAATCTTCTTATGAAATTCTTCAGACATAGAATCATAGGTAGATGGAGCCTTCTTGAGTACCTAGTCAAATTATTATCTGATATGTACATTTCATTTTCAAAATACTCAGCATGTAACTACCCTTTCTCTGCTTGAAAACTGTACCTGCAGGGACATGGAATGCTTTATTTTCTTTGACAGTTGATTGCATCTTTGGACATCTCTAATTGTTATAATGTTGTTTTTAAGTATTCATATCAAGTCAAAATTGATCTTCAGTTCACCTGGAACTTCTATCCATTGATTTAATCATGCTCTGCAGAGTCACAGCAAATAACTTTTTAGCTATAGTTGTCCTGACTCCATCAAAACTTCTGGTCTCCAAAAAATTAATTGCCAATTTCTTCAACTATTTCTGAAATATTAATTTTTGGATCAATCTCAGAATTCTATTCTTGGTTTCCTTGTTACAAAACAGTTTTCCAAGGCACTAAATCTTGTGTGACTCAAAACTGACCACAATAGTGGAGCCTTATGACAGGATTAGAAAAAATCCTGCACCAAGTCACTTTTTTTCATGGTACCATTTCTTTAATTGGTAGCATGTGTGGGCACGTGAAGTGGGCACAGTGAGCCTGGTGGGCAATATTGCCTTCTGGATCTTTGGTTTGGATTCGGGATGGGATGTTGAATGTTTGTAGTCTGTAATTTAAGTTATTCCTACAAGGAAATTATATGTTAATTTGACCCTTAAAAAGTAGTAATCACCTCAGTTCCATCTCAAGAGCTTACAGTCTTAGAAATCAGAGCAGGCAGCTGATATAAAGTGGAAAGGGATTAGGGCATGTGCTGTTTAAATGATCCATTGTAAGACAGTCTTGGTGGTAGGAAGAGCGTTTCTTTTCTTTTGTGGTAAGAGGATAAGAAATGATGTGCTTTATGTGCTGAAGGAAGGGGAGGTATGAGTAATTCTTTCCTATGCTTGGGGATGGTGGTGGTGGACATGCAGACAATAGACACAGAATGCCTTGAGCTTGAAATCACTGCTTGACATGGAATAGTTAGATACCAGCCAGTCAAGAAAATTCTCCATTTTACCAAATTTAGAGATTTGATCTTGAGCCCTAAGCCCAGAAGAAGATGTATATAAAGGCAGCAGACATGAAGGGACCTTCACTCTCAGCATGAGGTGCTTCCTTGATGAGGAGGCAGCAGGTCTGGTTTTTATTTAACTGCCTCCTGCTATCATAGCATATTAGAAATAAAATTACATTGACATCCAGTGTAGAGGAAACATACCTCCTCATCAATGAGACTTGTCAGTCTGAGGTTTTGCATTTGAACCAAGGTCTTTAGCAGTTACCACATAGGTTGCAACTGGTAGAAGAAGGTAGGGACCCTCTGACTAAATCTGATGGCATATGTAACCACAAATACGGAGAAGAGATGTATTAAAAATCTCCAACCTATAGTTTATTTTCTGACAATCTGATAAGAAACATCTCCTAAATTTTCCGGAATAAGTGAAAATTCCATGATTCCCATGGTAGTCTTAGGATCATTGCTAATAGTGTAGAAGTGTGGCCTGGTTTGACAAAGTAATCATCTCTCTTCCCAATACTCCTAGTACTGAGATGGAGACCTCACTCTGGCCTTCAGTCATCTATTCCACCTTTATACTGCTCTGTTAGAAATATCTTCATGGAGTGGCAAAAGTTGTTTACCTGAAGCTCACAAGATGTATCCAGAAAATATCACCAGGGATCAGATCAAGCGTGACCCCCGTTTTGTAAGTCAACCTGTCAACTACTTGAACATGTTCTTCGTGTTGCATAGGTAATGTAGTGGTGAAGTATTTGGATTTGGAGCCAGAATAGTGCATGTAAACACGGGGAACACTCCCTACAACATAGTAAATACACAATAAGAATAAACTGTTATTTTTATTCATATCCTAATTTCCTCAACTTTTCTTTACAATATGGTATGCAACTTTGAGCATACAGACCTTACTTTTCCATATATTCAAAGTACAAATCTTGTCCTCATAGTGAAATTAGGTGTCAGTATTCTTAGAGATAGGGTGGACTGAGACACTCAATCATCACCTACCCAGAACTTCTGACAGTTATGCTAGGGCTATGGAGAGAATTCTGGAGATGAGTCTCAAGTCTCCAAACACTATAGATATGAGGCTTTTATTATCTGGCTCCCATTTGCAGCCCGCCATTGGTGACAGGTCTATTGTAATATGCCCAGACAATTGAAATCTTTAGTAAAGTTATTAAACTCATGAAAGGTTAGATAAGGTGGATTTTTGGTAAAAACCAGAGAAGAGTCTAATCTTCGTGCCTGAAATGATGCATACAAAGATGTTCATGCATGGAGCAGAAAGAAGCATGAGGAACGAGGCAATGCCTAGAGATCAGGGGAAGAGCTGTGGGCAGTTGCAGTTTGGTTCAAGTTAAATAAGATCTCCAAGGTGCAAGCATACCTCAACTAACATTCCTACCTTCAATTCAATTTATGCCCTGATTGAATGAACTTTGTCCTAGCTCTTCCTTGTTCTCTCATATCAACGTAAGAACTGTGACATGTTCATCCACTATAGTAACTAAGGTCTACTCTCCACCTGCTTGTTCTGGGCCAGTCACTCTCAGGATTTCCTTCTCTTTCTTTTTTCTGTCTCTCTTAAGTACTTCTGCGCTTTACCTCTCTTTCCCAAAGAGAATTACATCTGAGGAATTTGCAATGAAAAATTACTTCATGAAAAATGAATGTAAGTCTCTTATGGCAGTTCTACAGAATGCTGAGTTAAACAGAAAAGACTTCGGAGTTCGCGTCACTGAAGGGCTTCCCTGTGCCATTCAGTCTACTTTGTTCAAACATTCTCAAAGACCAGGAGCTCATGACTTTGGCTGGTTCCGTCATTCTACCACTGGGCAACTCTGGTTGCTGAAAAGATGTTTCTTAACATCAGCAGAAATCAGCTTCCCTGTATTTCTTATTGTTGGGACTAATTCATCTACTTGGAGCTACACAGAAATACCCTGTTTCTACTCCCACATAACAGAAAATATGTAAAGATAGTTTTAACATAGCAAGCCCCACTTCCTGTCAACTCTTCTGCTCCCTTTCCGCCTCCTGCCCCTGCATACATACACACACACACACACACACACACACACACACACACACACACACACACAGGCATACTTGACCAATTATTCTTTTCTTCAGGCAAAAACCAGCCAGTTATTTCATATATTCTTCATATGACTCAATGAACCATTGATATGTCACCATTCTGGTTACTCAATCCAAAAATGGTTGAGCCAGCCTCATTCCTACAGCCAATTTAGCAAAGAGGGTTAAGAGTGAGAGAGGAAAGTTGGGGGGACTCATATTTATGGAACACTTACCAGATTCTTCAGATATCTGGTTCAGTTCAAGTTTTAGTGGGCCCCTCCACCTTTGGCCTGGTTGACAGAAATCAGTCACGCCCAGATACATAAAACCTTTCCTGCTTGATCCTGACTTGCTATTAGTTGATAACTCATGGCTCCTCCTGCTGTGATTTTGCTTCTCACTTTAACTTTTCAAGACTTACCGTCATTCTTCTTCTGCAAGACAGTTGGATTAAGTTCCATTCTTCCAGCAGATAACATGAGGGCTGAATGTAAGAATTTTCTTCTTTAGCATTAAAGCCACAGAATGGAATTCATATCCTGAGCATTGAGTTGGCGAAGAGCTGCTGAATCCACCATGAGGAAATATTGGCAGGGAGGGGTAAACAGGAGAATATAGATAAAGAAGGAAAAATTTATCTGTACTGGCCCCATACTCGTCTTGGGGATAGGCATCAGTAAAATATAGTCTCTGCCCTCATATAGAAATCTAGTTCAGAAATGTTAGGCCACTGATCCTCATGTAATCCTTCCATAAGAAAAGCAATATGGTATCATGAAAAGTGCTAAATTGGAAAGTAGAAAACTGTGAACAAAATCTCTAATAAGTTGTCTCACTCTTCTTGGCCTCCTCCTGTTCCTCATATATAGACAAGGAAGATGGCACAAATTGAAAGCTCTGTAAGGACATTGGAATATAAGGATTGGTGATTCTAAGGTTTTTAACACATAGGGATTGTAAGATAATAAGGTAAATTGGAAGAAAAGCTCCAGGACTGAAATAGTTAATTCGTGACTTCACATTAAAAAGCATTCATTGAATATTTAACATTAAGTAGATATTAGCTGTTAATCTTTAGACAGGCTGGTTTCAATATTTGACATTTAAATTAAATAATCATACCACATTTAATAATAAAGTCACTGTATGTTAAACAAATACTACTTAGTTATTGAAACCATATGTTAGTCTAACCACATTGTGAGGGATTCGCATGTTTTCAATAACCATCTGATCTTATTTCATGTAGAGCACAATGCACATACTATACCATGAAAAGCAGAGAGGCTATTTATGTCAGCCCTGAATGATTTTAAAATAATTGTATTAAGTTTTACTTTCCTACTGATCCCCCTACCTAATAACCTATCTACCCATTGTTCAGATGCTGTCAGTGAAGTTTACTTGTCTTCCTGAATTCTTATTGCATTCCTGTGTTCTTATTGTATTGTACCTGCATTGCCCAAGTGAGTACCATTAATGCCAATCAACCCTTCCCTTTGTTCATATGGTGCCAATCCACTTTTTGAGTTGATTGGCAGGAACACAAACATTTCTATTTTTAATGTTTCTCTGGGATCATAAAAGACAGACATTGCCTTAAACAGAGTGTTTCCATTTCTATTCTTCTCTCATTTAAACAAATTCACAGTTACCAAATAGGAGAATGTGAATGAGTTCTTATTGGGTCATCGTACTCCATTTTCTCAAGTCCTGGTAATTTGTGTTTTTGTTATGAGTGTATTGACAATGTCTTTGCAGCCCTAGTTTATACCAATGATGTACTAGTTGTGCCTAAAGCATCTGAGGTAAAGGAAAGAAGAGAAAGTGGTGGGGAAGGGTCAGAAGAACAACACACCTCTCTTAAGATATTTCGGTGTGTTTCCTAGCCTGCTTTTGAGGTAGATCTTTTTGGGGAAGGCTGCATGTTTGCTAGAGTCAACTACCTTGTTGAAGTCCTATAGAAAGTCATATAATTTAATGAACGACTTGGAAAAGACTTCCTATTCAATATTTGGTGTTGGGATAACTGGCTAGCCATACACAAAAGATTGCAGCTAGACCTCTTCCTTACACCATGCACAAAAATCAAGATGGATTAAAGACTTAAATGTAAGACTCAAACCTATAAAAACCCTGGAAGACAACCTAGGCAATACCATCCTGGACATAGGAACAGGCAAGGTTTCATGACAAAAACACCAAAAGCAATCACGACAAAAGCCAAAGTCGACAAGTGGGATCTAATTAAACTTAAGAGCTACTGCACAGCAAAAGAAACTATCAACAGAGTAAACAGACAACCTATAAAATGGAAGAAAATATTTGCAAACTATGCATCTGACAAAGGTCTAATATCCAGAATCTATAAGGAACTTAAACAAATTTAACAGAGAAAAACAACCCCATTAAAAAGCAGGCAAAAAACATGAACAGACACTTCTCAAAAGAAGATATACAATCCAGCCAATAAGCATATTTAATAAACATCAATATCACTAATCATTAGAGAAATGCAAATCGAAACCACAGTGAGATACTATCTCACACCAGTCGGAATGTTTATTAAAAAGTCAAAAAATAACAGACGCTGGCAAGGTTGAGGAGAAAAGGAACACTTGTACACTGCTGGTGGGAGTGTAAATTACTTCAACCTTTGTAGTATGGCAATTCCTCAAAAAGCTAAAAGCAGAATTACCATTTAACCCAGCAATCCCATTAATCCCAGGTGGATATAAATCACTCTACCATAAAGATACATGCATGCGAATGTTCATTGTGGCACTATTCACAATAGCAAATGTGTGGAATCAACCTAAATGCCCATCAGTGACAGATTGGATGAAGAAAATGTGGTACATATATACCATGGAATTCTATGCTGCCATAAAAAATGAGATCATGTTTTTTGCAGAAATATGGATGGAGCTGGAGGCCATTATCCTTAGCAAACTAACACAGGAACAGAAAGCCAAATAATGCATGTTCTCACTTATAAATGGGAGCTAAATAATAAGAACTCAAAAATGCAAACAAGGGAACAATAGACACTGGGGTCTACTTGAGGGTGGAAGGTGGGAGAAGGGAGAGGAGCAGAAAAAAAAAAAAACTATTGGGTACTAGGCGTAGTACCTGGGTGATGAAATAATATGCACAACAAACCCTCATGACATGTGTTTAGCTATGTAACAAACCTTCACATATACCCCCAAGCCTAAAATAGAAGTTAAAAAAATAAACTTAAAAAATTTCTAGGAAATATATGAGAACAAGGGATGAATATGCATTTTATGTTGTATTTCACATTAGAAATGACAAGCACTGGAAAAAAAAATTAGTGGAATGGAGCTTTAGAGACTAGTCCACACCTGCATTTTGTTTGTTTGTTAGAGATGGAGTCTTGCTCTGTCACCCAGGCTGGAGTGCAGTGGCACGATCTCGTCTCCCTCCAACCTCCACCTCCTGGGTTCAAGCGAGTCTCCTGCCTCAGCCTCCTGAATAGCTGGGACTACAGGCATGTGCCACCATGCCTAACTAATTTTTGTATTTTTTTAGTAGAGATGGGGTTTTGCAATGTTGGCCAGGCTGGTCTCAAACTCTTCACCTCAGGTGATCCACCCACCTTGGCCTCCCAATGTGCTGGGATTACAGGTGTGAGCCACTGCCCCCGGCCCACATCTGCATTTTAAAGATGATCAGCTATCTAGAACATTTAAAGATTTGCCCCAAATCACACAGCTAGTTAGTGGTAGAGTTTGCAGTCAAATCCAGGACACATAATTCATTCCTTCCAATACATTACAGGGCTGTCAAATTCTGCTTGTCTTTCAAATCAGATTCCTATCCTTAATTTTTCCTTTTCTTAAATCAGCAGAATGGAAGTAGTTGTAGTCCTGGTTGTCTCATCCTGCTCCCACATGGCTGTGAACACTCTTTTTTTTTTTGTCTTACACAGTTGTCATCTATTCTATCCCTTCCTTGAGTTCAGCCATCTGATCATGAAAACTTAGAGAGACAGGGAGGTCAGCATTGACCAAGGATTGTTTCCTCCTGTTATTTTACTTAATCTCCTTTTTATTTTAGGAGGTAAAGGAAGGAAGAGAAATGGATGGGAATGGGTCAGAGGAACAACACACACTTTTAGGAGAAAGGAGATTAAGTAATATCTGCTTCCTGTATTCCATTGTGGCCTGAATTTCTCATAATGTGGGCCCACTCATTGATTCTCTGCAGATGCAACACATGAGTTATCCTGGGACCTAAGATAATTCCTAAACTTAGGCTGAATCTATAAAATCAATGGATAAGTCCTTCTAGAACAGTTACAGCTGCAAATTTAGACCAAACTAGTCAGTAACAGTGTCAACTTGGTGACATGATTGAAATGACTGGCACCATTAGGATTCTATGAATGGGGCTTCTGGGCAGAACAAAGCTAAAGTCAGAATTTGTATTGTAGCACTGCACCTGATTCCTTAAACTAATTTATATGACAGCATAATGGATGCCAGGACCTAATAGAACTTTCTCAGAGAGAATGGTTTTGATTGGGGGAAAACCAAACCAAACCGAAGAAACTACAAGATGATCCGGGGAATCTGAACTCTGACTAGATGTTTAATGACACTAAGGAACTATTGTTAAATGTTAAGTTTGTGGTAGGCTGAATAATGCCTCCTCCTCTCAAGGATGCCCATGTCCTAGTCTTTGGTACCTATAAATGTATTACCTTATATGGGCAAAAGGAATTTGGCAGATATAATTGAGTTAAGGATTACTCTGGCTTATCCAGGTAGGTCCTATATGTAATCGCAAGGTGTATTAGTCCATTTTCACACTGACATATAAAACTACGTGAGACTGGGTAATTTATAAAGAAAAGAAGTTTAATTGACTCACAGTTCCACCTGGCTAAGGAGGCCTCTGGAAACGTACAATCATGGTGGAAGTCAAAGGGGAAGCAAAGTGTATTAGTCTGTTCTCACACTGCTATAAAGAAATACCCAAGACTGGGTAATTTAGAAAGCAAAGAAGTTTAATGGACTCACAGTTCCACAGGGCTGGGAAGGCCTCAGTAAGCTTACAATCATGGCGGAAGGGGAAACAGGCACCTTCACAAGGTGGCAAGAGAGAGAAGAGTGAAGAGCAAAGGGGAAAGAACCCCTTATAAAACCATCAGTTCTCATGAGAACTCACTCGCTATCACGAGAACAGTATGGGGGAACCATCCTCATGATCCAATCACCTCCCACTGGGTTCCTCCCTTTACATGTGGCAATTATGGGGATTCCAATTTAAGATGAGATTTGGGCGGGGACACGGAGCCAAACCATATCACAAGGCATGTCTTACATGGTGGCAGGAGAGAGAGATAGCACGTGAGTGCAAAGGGGGAGGTGCTGCTCACTTTTAAACAACCAGATTTCATGAGAACTCAGTCACTATCATGAGAACAGCAAGTGCGAAGTCTACCCCCATGATTCAGTCACCTCCCATCAGACCCCTCCTCCCACAGGTGGGGATTGCAATTCGAGATGAGGTTTGGGTGGGTACACAGAGCCAACCCATATTACAAGGGTTCTTAGAAAAGGGAGCCAACAAGGTCAATGAATAAAAGACCATACAGCCACAGAAGCAGAGGCTGAGTGATATAGCCAGCATCCAAGGAATGCCATTTGCAGGAAGAGGCAAGGAATTTATTCTCCCCTGTGAAGCCTTGAAAAGGAACCAGACCAGATAAGATCTTGATCCTTAAGACTCATTTCCAACTTCTGACCTCCTGAGCTATAAAATGATACATTTTTGTTGCTTTACGCTAGTAAGTTTTTGGTAATTTGTTACAGGAACAATAGATAAGTAATAAAATGCAAGAAGTCTATTATTCTGTTTTAACAGTTCTTGCCTTTTACAAGTTCATCATATAATATTTATATGTGAATAAAACCATGTCTTAGATTTGCTACAAAATAATCCAGTGTATATGGAGAAAAGAGTGTGTGTGGTGGGGAATATTGATGAAACAAGATTGCAGTTGTTGATAATTTTGAAGGTGGATAATAGGTACATGTTTAAATTTCTTTGCTCTTGTTTATATTTGAATATTTCTAAATTTAAAATTTAAAAAAGTTAGGGGCATAATGACAAGTTTTTCCTACTTAACAAATCTTCCTAGAGCTGACTTGCCTGAGACGGTCATTTTGCCTTCCTTTATTCTTTCTCTTTCCCCCATCCTCAATATTCTTAGCAAATAATGAAGGAGGAGTTCTGGTAAGATTTCTAGTGACCTGGCAGACCTGGTTGGCAGGCAGGGTATGTAATTGCTGCAGGAGAATCGGTTCTATTTGGATACAACATCAGACTGGATTTCAACAGTGCTGGGGAATCCTTCATACCACTGGTCCCTATTTTTATACAAAACTGAAAGAGAAAAGGTAGAGAATACCACTGCTTCTGTTATTCATGGTGAATTTATTTAATTTCGCATTTTTATAATCACATGACATACACTAGGACAAAAAATAGTTCCATTTTCTTGGTTTCTCCCTAAGAATTTTGAGCACATTATCAGAGAAATGTGTCTATTCTTCAACTCTTTAAATAGACAATTTTAATACAGTGGTTCTCAGTAGAGCTATGTATCAGAATTAACTATAGATTTTTGAATTTTAGCATAATTTCCAAGGCTATATCCTAGACAAAAATCAGAAGCCCCAGAACAACAGGGAAACACTTTTTAAGTAAAGAAGTGGCATGATTAGATTTTGTTTTAGAAAGTCAATTTTGATAGCTGTGTGAAAGATAAGCTATAATGGTGAGACACAAAAGAGAATCCAGTTAGGGGAGTATTTTAGTAATGCAAGTGAGATATGATGTGCAGATGAAATAAGGAAATGTTATTGGAGATGGAAAAGAGAAGGTGGATTTGAAAGAGAAACAATATGTTTTGGTAACTTAAATGATGAGAGGAAATAAGTAGTGGGAGATACATA
Organism: Pan paniscus; assembly: GCF_029289425.2. Lineage (NCBI taxonomy): Eukaryota > Metazoa > Chordata > Mammalia > Primates > Hominidae > Pan > Pan paniscus. Next base: position 28,337,793 of record NC_073265.2, on the reverse strand, counting down.
TATAATGTATGTATAGGTGTGTGCACATACACACACACATATATAATATATAAAATGTGTATATAGACACATATATAAAATGTGTATATAGACACATATATAAAATGTGTATATAGACACATATATAAAATGTGTATATAGACACATATATAAAATGTGTATATCGACACATATATAAAATGTGTATATCGACACATATATAAAATGTGTATATCGACACATATATAAAATGTGTATATAGACATACATAAAATATGTATATAGACACATATATACCTACATATTTCTATATATACACATATATACATATATAATGGCGTATGTATGTATGCATATATGTATATATAACTATATACATGTTATATATACATATATATGTATGTATATATAACTATATACATGTTATATATACATATATATGTATGTATATATACCAGGATAATTCTTGGTCTTGTTGTGATAACCAGTAGAAACAGAGAGATGGCTTTTCCCCACTGTCCCACCATCTTCATCTTTCCAACTATAAGGAAGAAAATTCCTTCTAAAACATGCTCTTGCCTCTTTTTCCAGAAGGTAGGGAGTGGGACAAGACTTCCATGGTCTTATGCAATTTGTAAAGAAGAAAGAAACAACTGGAGAGGTTCCTGGGAAGAAACACAAAGTGTGGAAATGTGCCTCCACCAGGTCGCAGGATCCCTCATTCTTCTTAATTTCCTCCTAGTGGTGATTCCAAACGCACATCACTCTCTTCATGACCATTTCTCCTTTGCTCACTATCAATGGCACCTTCCCAGTCATTCTGGTCTCTGGCTAACCTGGAAGATTGCCAGCAGCTGTGCACTTTCAGGACCAAGACTTTGTCCTTGGTTCCTACCACTGAGAAACATATCCCCATGAGGAAAACCAACTGTCTGAGTCTTTTCTTTTTCCTATATAAATCACTATTCTGTGCATAAAAAAATTAGAGTGAAAACATGTATATTTTATTCCTATATAAGTCATAGCTAAAGAATGTCTCTAAACAGAGAGTTACTATTCACAGCCTAGTAACTCCCTCTCTAAACAGGGAGTTACTATTCACAGAACTCTAATTAACTGGAGTTCTGTATATTCTTTTACTGTCAAATGTAATATCTGAATTTTCCTTAGTTTACTACAGCCAGGACATCCCGTCAGGAAGAAATGCTGTGCTTGAAATTCATGAGTACATGTGTGCTGGATGAATATTCTAGCAGAAGCCTACCATTTGTCAGCATTTTCATAAAAAAGAAGCTCTCATGACAATATATGATGATACTTAAGCTAATAATTGCCTATTCTTCCTAATGATGAGGGGACTTGGATAGATTATTTTAGTAAAATTTGGTCTTAACATAGGTTTCTTCATCTAGGGAGTTATCCCAAGCTGTAGTAATACCACAGTTACCACTCCCCTTGCCAAAATTTGATGGGAATGCCCTCAAGGTGGGAGAGACTCACCAGAGCTGGATGGACACCTCGGGAGTGAGTGAAGGACAGGGAAATACTGCATAGCAATGTCTTGGACCATTCTTTTTGATAGAGGAAAAGAACACAGTGGAACATTTTGTTATCATTAGCTGTCAGGCTGTGGCTATTCCACGGTTACTAGTCAGAAGGCAAGATGGCCAGCTTTGTTAAATATAGCAACAAGTTCTTTCCACATGTGTTAGGAGAGGGAAAGTGGAGTAGGTAACAACATTTGTCAGACCACTTCGTTGTCAGCTTCTCTGATGTGATAAAAATTGTCTAAATCCTTCCTGGCTTGCCTTTTCCCCACTTTGAAGGAAAAATATTTTAAAGACAGGATTTCTTAGGATTCTTTGCACAATGGGAGAGACTTTAGAGAATGCCATAATGCCAAGTTGTGTTTAAATCTCCAGCAGCCCTCAGGTTCTTCACAAAGAGCCCCAGAAACCTCCTCACTAGAATGGCTTTGTTGTGAAGACTGGCCTGATTCACTCTGTTTGTCACTAAAGGCTTTGTGCACTGGTGCTTCCGGACAATTATAGAAGAAATTTTACAGTGAGACCCCTCTCTAGCACTTTATGTTGGTAATCATAAAAACAAGCCATTCTTTGCCTTTACTTTGCTGACCCATTACTAGACAGTTTTCTCTTATAATATCAATGACGTTGCCGCTCTTGAGGAATAACCCATTTTTTCCCATTGTAGTCCTCAAAATACCATGAGTATAACACCAAGATTAGTGTAATTAATGAGCTATCCGAGCACCATTGATTGAATAGGAAATCCTTTCCCCATTGTGTTGTGTCTTTACTTCTTTCCTATTACTAAATCTTTTGATTTATTCATTGGGAGAAGGTTCCTGTCCATTTTCTGGCATAAAAATATGAATGAATTCTCAAGTTTAAGCAAAATTCAAGAATATAGAAATATCTGCAGTCTGGTCTCATCTTGGGCTAATTTTGAAAGTTTGACAAAATTACAGTAATTAATTGTGACTTGTGACTGTAGTCACAAGTACCTTTGTAGTAGGTGATTGCTGTTACCCATTCTTGTACCTAACGGCTAATACTGTTTTGACTTCTACTGATATCATCAAATAACAGAATATAAAAATGTTACAGCCTCTACTTGTTGATGATTACAATCCAATTCAGTTGTTTTGTAAAGAGTCTGAGTAGGCAAAGCGATCCTAAGCAAAAAGAACAATGATGGAGGCATCACATTACCTGACCTCAAACTAACTATAAGATTACATTAACCAAAATAGCATGGTACTGGCAAACAAACAAACAAACAAAAAACAGACACATAGACGAATGGAACATAATAGAGAACCCAGCAATAAAGTTGCACACCTATAGCCGCTAATCTTGGACAAAGTCAACAAAAACAAACAATGGGGAAAGGATTTCCTATTCAATAAATGGTGCTGGGATAGCTGGCTAGCCATGTGCAGAAGTATGAAACTGGATCCCTACTTTTCCTCATATACAAAAATTAAATAAAGATTGATTAAATATTTAAATGTAAGACCTCAATCTATGAGAATCCTAGAAGAAAACCTAGGAAACACCATTCTGGATATTGGCCTTGGGAAATAATTTATAAGTAAGTCCTAAAAAGCAATCGCAACAAAAACAAAAATTGACAAATTTGGACCTAATTAAACTAAAGAGCCTCTGCATAGCAAAATAAACTGTCTACAGAGTAAACAGACAACCTACAGTATGGGAGAAAATATTTGCAAAGAATGCATCCAACAAAGATCGAATATTCAGAATCTACAAGGACCTTGAACAATTGAAAAAGCAAAATCAAATAACCTTACTAAAAATATGCAAAAGACATGAACAGACACTTCTCAAAAGAAGATATACAAGCCACCAACAAACATATGAAAGAATGCTCAATATCACTAATCATTCTACCAAAAAGATACATGCACTTGTATGTTCATCACAGCACTAATTCACCATAGCAAAGACATGGAATCAACCTAGATTCCCAGCAGTGCTGGACTGGATAATTAAATATGGCACATATACACCATGGAATACTATACAGCCATTAAAATAATGCAATCATGTCCTTTGCAGCAACATGGATGCACCTGGAGGCCATTATCCTAAGTGAATTAATGCAGGAACAGAAAACTAAATGCTGCATATTCTCACTTATATGTGGGAGTTAAACACTGGGTACTCATGGACACAAAGATGGCAACAATAGACACTGGATAGTAGGAGGGGAGGGCGGGAGAGAGTCAGGCAAGGGTTGAAAAACTGTTGGATACCGTGCTCAATACCTGGGTGGTGGGACCATTCATATCCCAAACCTCAGTATCATGTAATATAGCTGGGTAACAAACCTGTACATGTTCTCCCTGAATCTAAAACAAACATTTTTTTTCAGTTGTTTGGTGTTGTTTCTTTACTTCTTTCCTATTACTAAATCCTTTGATTTATTCATTGGGAGAAGATTCCTGTCCATTGTCTGGCATAAAAATATGAATGAGTTCTTAAGTTCAAGCAAAATTCAAGAATATAGAAATATCTGGAGTCTGGTCTCATCTTGGGCTAATTTTGAAGGTTTGACAAAATTACAGCACTTATTGTATAATAATACTGAATTTCAGTCAGCTGTTGCTGTTCAAAGACTAACATCATTGCAGCCAATTTTAGAAAAAATTTAGTCCATATTTTTGCTAGTCGCACTCACACCTAATATTACTTCTAATGACACATCTTTTAACCTCCATAATGTTAATTATTGTCAAAGTTATTTCACTGATCACAATGTGTCAGGCACAGTGCCAAGAAACTGATATTTATTATCTTCCTTAATCATCACTATTACCCTAACAAGTAGGTTCTATTATTATTTTCATCTTACAGATGAAAAAGTCTTAGCAAAGTTAAGCAATTTTACCAAGTTTACATCATTAGACTCAACTGTGCTTGATGCTGAACCCTATGCTTGCTACACTAATGTTTTACTGCTTAATTGTGCAACTAAAAAGTCATTGTCTCACTAGGGTGAACCACAGCAGCCCTGACTGCTTAGGAGTGCTAAAGTGTCTCATTGCTAACCATTCTTAACAGAACTCAGTGTGTTTAAGCACAAGATTATTGGTACACAGAGCAGAAAGCATGTTGCAGTAAAGGGCCCTGAGTTTCAGAATCAACCTGCCTACATCCCATCCCTTCTATTGTTAAACATAAATTCATTATCAAACCCATGACTGCTCCCTTCCTCTAAAGGAGCTGGAGTTGTGAAGGCAGCCTATAGTTTTGGAAGAACAGACTAGGCTTATTGCCATGGCTTATGTCATTACTTGAAGTGAGTACCAAGTAGCCACTAGGTTCTTTCTAACCCAATATCATCTATTTCAGATTCATCTGAACAGAACAACAGCTGAGTGCCCAGAAATTTGCTGGGTGTTGTAGGCTACATTTTCACATTTAGTGCTTACGATTACTCTATCCCTACCTTAAAGAAGAAAAAATTGAACCTTAGTAGTAAAATGACTTGCCCATGATCAGAACAAGTGGATAGCTAAGCCAAACTATGAATTTCAAGTCTAGTACGTGTCTGTTTCCTACACTGCTTCCTAGGACATAGGTAAATCCCTCTGAAACCTAATATGAACACTGCATATTCTCATTGTTTTGAAGTTTATTGACCTCTTTCTGGGTATTTGACATCTTGCTGATTTTCTTGACTGTTTTTTTTTTTAAACGTAAGAAAAAAATTCTTTTCCAGTACTTCCACAGAGTAGTAGTATTTTTAGAACTTTCAGTGTCCTGGGTCCTTAAAAGTTGAAGAAACCCTTAGCAGTTTTACAGTGGTCACATGTTGGGAGCAGGAATCCCATCTACCATTTGCCCTCATGGTACTGACTGGGCCATAGACCCAAAGTTCAGGGCATTAGGGTCTTCGTTACTGCTTTCTATTGGCTGTCCTGTAAAATGGGGCTAAGCTGCTGGTCTGCCTCATGCTTTGCATATTTGCGAGTCAGTAGGATTTGTTTTCTGTTAAACCGCTCAATCACAGGGAGGGATAGGGGGTAGCAAATTCACCTTCTATTTACTGGTTTGACCAGTTTAAAGTGAATAGGAGCCCAGAGAGATTTCTCACTTTCCACATCCCGCTGTCAAAGTAAGCAGTGGATCAGGGGCGTGTTTGGAAATGGCAGCTGTCTGGTGCCTCCAGGGCAGCTGAGTGGGAACAGTGAAAGAAAATCTGGCATGGAGAGACCCACGAGTGTCCCATTTCATCCTGAATCCGGGTTGGTCTGTTCAAGGTCGTGCACAAAAGCTGAACCAGTGACCCACAATTTGATTCCTTCAGTTTGGATATTCAGATTTGAAAAGACTTTGCATTCTCTGCTCTCTGCTTCTCCCTAAACCTCCCCAGGCCTCTCTACTCTCATTCATTCACACAACACCCCATTCTTTGAGCTGTAAGAATAGCTTCAGTTTCAGGAGCCTCAGGGTGCCCAGGTGAATGCATCTTCTTTGGGGATTATTGTTCCTTTTCTGATTAACATCTCCGGACAGTTAAAACCATTTTGTATCACCAGAAATATCTTTAATCATTCTCAGCTTTATTCTTAAATGGCTGCTGTAGAGTTTACTGTTTTTTAAGCAATGATATTAATGAGATGACTAAGCTGGGCAAGGGAGAACTTTCTGGAAAGAAGCACAATAAAAATATTTTCTCCTTTATAGAGGTGTTGCTGGCTCAAAGAACACAGGCGAGGGAAAAGAAAAGCAGTAACAAACTGTAAACAAAGGAAAATCCACTCTGAGCTCGCCTTACCCTGCATAGCTGCAAAAGGCAGTGCTGAAAACTCAAAGTATACACAAACACTAACTCTGATCCATGGTTTGTCTGATTTATATTATATTCCACTCCTCCAAGCCAGCATGATCTTTCAACCTTAGTCCTGAGTGATACTCATTTTACCTGTGTATTTCTTTTGCTTTTTAATCTGTTACTTTTTAAATCTGGTATTATATGTAACATTCTGTTAATTATTTTATGTTCCTTTTAGAATAAGGTTGAAAGGCAAATAAAATATATACTATATGTATGTATATAAATTATAAATTACACATTTACATAAATATAAAATAGATGAACAAATTAATAGTACGGTATTTTTAACTGCCAGTAGTGGCCTTTTTATTTCTAGGTTATATTAATGCAGTTGTTTTCTGCCTGCCTATAAGTCAGAACACTTAGGGAGATTTCAAATATACAGTTCTGCAGCCCAGACCTACTAAATCAGAATTTACATAGTTAGTATCCACAGGGGAAGAATTGTCAGGTGACTCTTTATTAGCAGTGGTTAGAGAAGAATCATTGCTTCCTACTCTTTTATTCACTCATCATTTAGTTATCCATTCAATTGCATATGAATTCATGCATTCAAGGATATAGAGACCAAGTAAACACTTTTCTTCTTCTTGAAGAGCTCATTACTTTATGACTCTGATGAGTCTTCAGAAGATATAGCAGAAGTAATGCCAGTTGATCCTGTAAGAAAAATTCCTAGCCTCATACACTTAAAGGAATTCTGTTATAGTTAATGAACATGGTAAGAAATACCCCATGACTAAAGTCCTGAGACTTCATTCATAACATGAGCAATTCACTTGAATTAGTTCCATATTTCTTATTAAATGAGGAAATATTAATAATTCTCATTAAATAAACAGATGGTAAATATAAAAAAAATTTAGACTATAATCTTGTCTCCTAAGTGTTTATCTTAGTCTAGGAGATATATTCTATTTGTATTACTATCAGTACATACACTTTCATTAGAAAATCAAGTTTCTCCCACTTAAAAGAAATTGAACCATTGATCTTCATCACATTCGTAGTTTTACAATTTGTTGGGGGTCACAAGTATGAGTGGCAGCAACTCAGATGAGGAAACACGTGAACATCTGAACTATACAGACCCATTGTCAGAAATGAAGGGGAGTGATAGCTACAATGCAAGAAATGAGATCATTGAAACTGTTTGATGTGGACTTTACTAATTCTTCCCCTGGAATGCTTCTTCATAATCAGTGCAAATTCTTACCTTCATTGATGGGGGGGAGGAAATTCATATAAAGGAGGAGAGGCCAGAGGAGCTATTTTTAATTGCCTGACATATGTTGTGCTCTTTTATGATATTTTTCATTTTAAAACCCATCTTAAACACCCCGGCAAACTATCCAGTACATGCTGTTGCATAAATGCTGTAGAGTCCGATGGCTAAGTCCCTGATCCTGGGAGTCCACCAGTGCAGGGTTCAACTTGCTGCATCCCTTATTATTGAGGGACCCCATTACTAAGTTCTCCCCAAGCCTCAATTTCCCTATTTGTCAAATTCGCATAATAATAAGTACCTGCCTCTGTGGTTGTTGTAAGGATTAAATGTAAAGCAGTTAGCATTCTGCCTGGCACATCGTGACTGCTCAATTCCTTTTATCTACAATATTATTGTTATTGTTGTCGTTGTTGTTTTATTAATACATGTGGCTTGACCAAGATAATATGGTGGCAAACCAATAATTTGTGTATATTTGGATACTTCATGAATTTCTCTGCAACCACCTTTGCCATACCTATTGTATATCACGTGAACAGTTATGATTCTGTATTGATGTCAATGGGGGGCCATCTGGAGTGGCTGCTGCCATTGTGCTGGCTGCAACAGGGAGGCGCTGGCTGCAACAGAGAGGCACAGCTGGGCTACATGCCCTGCCCCTTCTAAGTTGGGGTGGCAGTTCCCCAGGTGCCACTCCAGCTGCCCAAGCCATGGCTGCAGACCCCAGCATCCCTGTGGTCTCTGGGCCAGGAGTAGGCAGGAGCCCCACCCTCCTGGGTACAGCTATAGCCACCCAAACCACTGCTGCAGACAGGGACCTCCTGCTCCCTAGGGTAGGCAGCAGCCCTCTCCCCACCACCGCTGCACAGCTGCAGCACCTAAACCATGGCTGCAGATTCAGGCATCTCTGCACTCTTAGGGGCTTGGGAAGGCACCCCCTGCCCTTGCAGGCTCGGAAGTGCCTGCTCCCACTGCCTGGCTTCTCCCTGCTGTCAGCAACTGCTCTGATCTCAGAGCAAAGTCAAGGCTGAGCCTGGGCACTGTCACAGCCTGGCTGGGTGTGCACATGCTCAAGGCAGTGCTGACATGTCAGCCTCCTGCCGCCTTGGCCCCCTCCAGACTTTGGGCACTGAGGAGCATGGGAGGGAAGCCAAGGGGGCCTGAGGGCAGCTTGGCAGTGGCCTGCAGGCACCCCTTTGCACCTACAGCTTGGGGGCCATGAAGGGCAGCAGGAGGTAGACAGGTTCCTGGGCAGAAGTGGGCGGGTTCCCAGTGAGAACCCGGCTTCAGGCCAGGGAGGGTCTGAAGGCTGGAGGCTGGGCTGCCAGTCATGCAGACTGGAGTGGGAACTTGTGGTGCCTTTTCTGGGCCTGCTCATGGCCACCCATGGACCAATCAGCATGCACTTCCTCCCCTCTTAGGCCCACAAAAGCCCGTAAAATCCAGGCTCAGCCAGAGCTGAGATGACCTCGGGAGGACCAGCTGCAGAGAGGAGGCACCCACTCTAGGGCCTCCTCTCTGCTGAGTGCTGCACAGAAGATGGGATTACCAGCTGCAGAGAGGAGCTACCCTCTCTGCTAGGAGTTGAACACTCATTGGGACACCTTAGTGGTGGAAAGGAGCTGCCCCCTATGGAAGACTGAGCTTTTCTATGGCTCAATAAAGCTCCTTTTCATCTGGCTCACCCTTCACTTGTGTGTGCACCTCATTCTTCCTGATCACAGGACAAGAACTCAGGACCCACCAAATGGTGAGGCTAAAAGATCTGTAACACAAACAGGGTTGAGACATGCCGCTTGCTCACCACGTTGTGGGTGAAGAGAAGGAGAGAAGAGCTGTGGCCCTTTGGGGATCCCAGACCTGGGAGCTCCCCAAGCCAGGGTTATGACTTCCTCTTTAGGGTCCTGTGGTTCCTGGTGTCCCAAACTTCCAGGGACCATCACATTCCCTGGTGCCAGCTGTGGAAGCTGCTTGTGGTGTGCTTAGTCCAGCTGCAGCCTCACAGAGAGCCAGCTACCATGCCAGCACCTGGAGCTGCCTTCCCGGAGGCAGCAGCTGGCGTGTCTGACTGTGTGGTGGCCAGACCCTACACTCATTCACACCCACCACCCCACCCCCCACTGCTCCACACCTGACTTGCAGTCTCCCTTGGAGGCGTGGGATCCAGGCCAGTAGTGTGAGCTGAACATAGGCTGCCAGGTCCAGTGGGTGGAACAAACCCAGTGGGCCCAAGCAAAACTTGGGCAAAGGCACCACCAGCCACAGGTTTCTGGCCAGAAAAGCGACACCCCAAAGATCCCATAACAGCATTATGTATGCTATTTGATCCATTTTAAAAGGCTTTTCAAGGAGATCCTTGAGGTTGTCCACACGATACGTATTAAGCACGCAGCAGTGTACAAACCACAGAAAACATGGCATCTGTCACTCAAACTACCTAAGGAGACATGTCTACTCAGCAACCGGAACCAGGGTAATAGTCTTAGGTTGCCATCCAAGGAGATAATGAGAAAATGTCTTAAGATGTAGATATATTTTGTTTTATCTTTATTCTTTGATAATCTTCATTCCTTGCCTCCATTACCTTTTTTTTTTTTTGAGACAGAGTCTTGCTCTGTCAGGCAGGCTGGAGTGGAGTGGCACAATCTCGGCTCACTGCAAACTCCATCTCCTGGGTTCAAGTAATTCTCCTGCCTCAGCCTCCTGAGTAGCTTGGATTACAGGCATGTGCAACCATGCATGGCTAATTTTTGTAACTTTAGTACAGAGAGGGTTTCACCATGTTGCCCAGTTTAGTCTCGAACTCTTGGCCTCAAGCAATCCACCTCCCTCAGCCTCCCAAAGTGCTGGGATTGCAGGCATGAGCCACCGTGCCCAGCCACCTCCATGACCTTTTGTGAAGCCAATTGACATTGCAAATGACAGCATCTAATTTTTGTATTTTCTCCCATACAAAGTCAATATATAGTTTTTTTTCACCACTGATTTTTTGCTTGAGACAGCTAGGAGAGTAATTGTGTTCTTTTCTGTAACAGCATTCCAATTCTGCAGAAATAACTGCTCTACCCTTAAAGATTTACATGCCACTTTTCCAACAGAGCTCTGGCTATCAACTCATTGTCTTGGTTGGGTGGTGGTGATTGGGGAACAAAGATTCATCAATAACTAGATTTCAAGGATGAGATAGGGTGGGTTAAATCAAGACATTAACAACCAGGAGATATTGTAAACTGGAACCAGTATCTTCTCGTATATATAGTAATCCTATTGAAGTAACTTTTGTGAAAAACAGCAACTCTCCCCTAGTTTAAATAACAGATGATAGACGATTGAAGGAGGAGGAGGAGGAGGAGGAGGAGGAGGGAGAAATAAGAAAAAATGAAAAGAAAACTTACATATTTTTGAGATAGAGAGTTTGCCAAATTCTAAAATTTAGACTAAAACCCCCAACAACTGAATGACTAACAGATAACCTTCCTAAAACATCAGCCTATCCCAGTGAGCTGTCCTCAGATAATCTGAGATCTCATTGGCTCAGGAGATTAGCTTCTAATTTAGTCCTTCAAGAATGCCTGATAATTCAATGAAAGGAGTTACTTCTGTATTACATTTTAATACAGTACAATAACTCAAAACAAGTTAAATATGTTAGTATAGTCCCCAGAAAACTCAGGGACTATATCTATGGCACATATACTGTCATGTAAGAGTATTTTCCAGAAAAAGTCCATGGATTTCATGGGTCCACATATCAAAGCCATGGCTGTCAAAGTAGCAGGAGAATTTTCTAACTCCCAGAAAACATTAAGGTCTCTGCCATTTTTGTAAAGCTACATTCTATCAATTGCATTGTTTTAAACAATTACTATACTAATATATTTAATTATCTTGTTTTAGTTATTGTACTGTATTAAAATTTAATACAGAAATAAGACCTTTCATTGAATTATACATCTATTATAAGAGATCAAAATATGCTACCCAGAAATATACCACTTTGCCATATTGATTGTTGATATTTGCTAACTCAAAATATTGATTACTTTGAGTGAAAGACTCTTGAAAACAGCAGATTCAAGGTCACTTTAACCTTCCTTATTTTTCCTGAAAGCAGGAACTAAAAGCCCCATGTGAAAAGTTCCCTCCCTGTGCCAGGAGGAAGAAAGACATTCTTATCACCAGAGATGGGGAATCAAGATCAAGAGGAATCTGTAGAAACAAACCAAACTAACCTGTATGTTTTTAGTCCCTTTTCCACAATTAACTTCTCTCCCCAAACTCCTTTGTTATTTCATATTTTCACCATTTACTACTCTTTGTCTAACCTAGCATATAATCGTTCAACCCTAACTGCTGTCTTTGGGTTTTCATTTCTTTTGTAAAGGCTCCTATGTACATGTAAAAATTCCTAGATACAATTTGTATGCTTTTCTCCTGTTAATCTGTCTAATGTCAGTTTAATTCTTAGGCCCAGCTGGAGGTCCTAAGGGGATAGAGGAGAAATTTTACCTCCCGTGCACCACCATAAATCCCACTTTTAGGTATTGCCTTTCTCAATCCCATTCCTGATTCAAACCGTATTTTTGACACAGCATGAAGTTGCTCCCAAGTGCTGGCTTGCCTTTCAGTGTAGAACTTTCCCAGTGTCCTGCACTTCTCATCCCATCATTGTCAAAGGATCTGTGGTCAGCCGACTCTTTTCTATTCTTTACCACTTTGGTTTTCTAAGGACCACCTTTTTTTTCTCTCTCTCTCTCTTCAGTTTTCTTCCTTATTGCACTCATCTCCTCCTCCCAACCTCACAACTCTGCTCCCTCCTGCTTTTGTGCTAGAGCTGTGTGTCTTTCAAAGACAACAGTTATTAGCAATTGGGTGATCTTTTTCTTTCTTTGTGATCAGTACCAGTATAGTGACCAACAACACCATCTCATTTTGTTTCTAATATTTGGCTCATGAACTATTTTCAGCATAAGGGCTGACCAATGGCTTTAAATAATGATAATTTTTTACAACCTTCAGTATTTGGATGTTGGAGTTTACCAAAAATTAGTATTATATGTAACCAAGAGAAACAATATTAAATAATAATAAGAAAAATTTCCAAATTAACTGTAATAGTGTGGACCATGCTACCTGGCTTTCATATTACAAATAATATTTTTCTCTTTTGGGCTTCCTAATGCGAAATCTAAGGCTTTTCTTTCCTCATTACTTTATCTCTGTCTCTCACACACACATACTCCAATGCAGAGACCTACTTGAAGAATGATAGATTGAGGAGAAAAAATAACGACTGGAAACTATCTAGATATGAAGCAAGAGAGGGACTAAGCAGGTGCATTACTCAGTTACGAATTATTTGGCAAAATATCTCTGAGAGAGATCACAATTCATTCTAAAATGTTTGCATAACTGCAGGCTGCTACATTGCCTGAGCTCACTATTTGCCACCATCTGCTTTCCCATGAATTTATTTTCTGTGCAATTTGTTTTGACAGAGTGTTACTGTTTAGAAATTCATTTTCTTTATTTTCATGGTTCTCTGAAGACTTCCATGATAATGATTGGTTCTATAATTAAGATATTATATACATAAATGTCTATGGAATGGGTGTGATGTGTTTAAAAACATTTTTTAATATCCAGCTTGCCTTGAAAGCAGTTCTCTAGATGGATTTTTAAAAATATTCCAAGATATTTAAACTACTTTGAAAGGCCACTGGGAGGAGAGACAAATAGAAAGAACTTATAAGTAATAAGTACATGCTTAGTAAAAATAAAACACCAGTTGGTAGAGTAAGTGCTGGATAGAGATTCATCTATTTAGCATTGTCTCTGCTTATGTAAAATCATCATCAATTGTAGTATACAGTTGGTCAAGAATCTTTACAATGGCTTACAATAAATATCTAAGCCACTTTAGAAACACAGGCCTGGAGAAGAATATCATAACCAAGAGAAAAGCTCTGAAGTAAGAAATTTTTGATCATCTAAATATTAAAATATGACCCTACTGGTTATGTAATATCAGTTTTTTACTGCACACAGCTATATTTATGAGATAAAGTCTCTATTTAGATAAGTTTGGCCAAATAGATTAGACTTCAACAATCACAGTTTTGGGGAAACAGTAAAATAAATATTTCCAAATAACTTCTGTGTATTTTTCACTTGTCAGATTCTTTGTTGTATAATCAATGTTTTCCAAATCTAGCATCAGTGTAACCTGGGGAGATCTTTAAAATACAGATTCCCCATATGAGCCCTAACTCTACTGACTCTGAACCTTCAGGTGGGACCTGGACATATCTATTTTAATGTGTCTCCAGAGAGAATTCTTATGGAATGATCCAAATGCCAGTCCAAAGAGTTTAGGAATTAATGAGTGGACCCTGAAGAACATGTGCTCAAATGCTATCAAGAAAAATCAGATTGGCTTCTCTGTCCATACATGTATCCCCACCAACATAGGCACGTGCATGCACACACACACACACACACGCACACATCATGCAAAATAAATAAATACATGTGATGGTTATGTATGCCTGAGAAGAGGGGAATTGAGCTAGAATACCCATGTTTGATCTGCTCCAATTACAGAAATAGCTGCACATAAATAGTCTGCCCTAAATGTCACTGACCTGCCAAGGCTCAGTTTACCTTTGCAGTTGAAGTCCTCAAAGGGCACTGTGCTTTGGCAAGTTTGCTTTGCATTTAGAGTCCCTGGACTTTGGGCAATATTAGGGTCCTTCTGTTCCAGGGATATTTCCAGAGCGTGGCTCTTCTCACAGCATTTCGACCTCCTTGTGTTGCTTACCTCCTAGCTCCTTTTTTAGCACCATTCCAGAATCCTGGACTGAGAAACATGTGCTCTACTCAGGAACACATATGCTCTACTCAGGCTACCCATTTGTTCATAGCCTCACTGGGAAGCAATCTCTATGAATTCCACTTTAGCATGAACATGAGGAAGAGCACGAGTGTGTGTTTTCAGTCTTTTCCAACCAACCAAGTTACTTGGTTCCTTTTCCCGAGGAAGATTTAAGAAACAGACAGACTATGTAGTTCATGACTTCAATTTGACATTTTGATTTGGTGTAAACAGGAGAGAAAGGTGAACAAGAGAGTAACAAGCTGCAGTAAGCTTGGAGATCCTCCCCTCTGGTTTTCATTGGTCAAGCACCTTGTCTAATAGCTGGGGCTATCAGCCTCTGTGTTGCCTTTCCCTTCCAAACAGATAATATTCCAAACTTCACTGAGTTTTTGTCTCCAAGGCCTTTGTTCACTCTACTGAGGAAAAGGGTTAGAACAAATATCACTAATAATAAAATTTAGTTTCAAATCAATTCTGCTTTTCCTTACATGCAAACGTTTTAGTGGCAGCTTAATATAGTCCAACTTATTGAGAAAGAGATGCAATGAAGGACAGGCAATGAGGCATGTTTTCCAGGAAAAGGGCTGCTCCAGGTCACCCAGGCTGCTGTCTACAGATCAATGGACAGGCAGGAGGCAGGCAATCTCTAGCCAGGGGATCAGCCTCGTGGAGGCAAGCCTGTGAAGGCCTGCTCACAGTTGTCCTGCTGGCCATTAGAGGGAAACAGAGGCTCATTTGGCCCAGTTGAAAGTCAACTTGTAGATGGGTCTCTGAAGTCTACTCGTATCACTTTGAACAGATCTGATATCTGCTTCCATCTCTGATTTCTAATTTTAGACCTGTGGGAACATATTTAATTGGCCATATGTCAATTTCAGGACTCTTAAGTGCAAACGTAGCTGCTTTTGCATTCAATATTTATATGTTCTACCTGCAGACTTGCACCCTAATTTCTAGATGCTGGGGAAGGAACAGCCATTATGCTATAATTTATCAGGGGACTGGAGCTAAGTCACATGCCCTAGATTTTTCTCATGTCTTCTTATAAATGTAAACTGAGAGGGTCTCTGTTCTTCACAGTGGCTTAGCTAACATAGAAACAAAAGGTAAGTCTGTGCTACATGTGGATTGCTCTAAATCAGAAGCTGTTTCTAAATGTTCCTAAACTTTCATCTGAAAAAAGAAAATATTTAGTTGTTCATACGAGCTGTCCGTTGCATATAAGTGGAAAGAAACCCACACCCCTGCTCTTCTAAATTTACTTTTAAAAATTTGTTCTGTCCTATTAGTATGTGTGTGTAGACATGGTATTACTGCATTTCAAAGTGTGCGTTCTGTGTACGAACTTGAATTTACACCGTGGGTGTTTATCTTTCCTGGTAACCTGTGCAAAGAACTTCCCCCTTTCTCAATCCACCAGTGTTTGAGTAATTCAGCCCTCCTTTCCATTGGGTTTGTTAACAATCTATAGGTCAGATTCTATTCACCTCTCTGATGATCTCATGTGAAAGCACACATAACACTTTTTCTTCTCTGACCCACATCCTGGAAGTGGGCCACCCTCATCAGCTACTGGCATGTCCTCTCGCAGGTTACAGAATGCACTGGGCCCAGCCACGGATAAGCATTTAATTGCAGACCAACCATCTGTTTAATATAAACTACATCTGCCAGCAGCCTCTTGGCAGTCTGAGGAATGAATTTTCTAAAGGAAAATGAGAATTGCTCATCAAATGGCAGCCGGGAAACGCTCTTCTTAAAGCTTTCCCACTTTGACACCCTCAGGTCTAGGCCAAGGCCATGCTAGGAAAATAACATCAGTGTTACTCGACTTCATAATTCAAAGAGAGTTAAATATTCCCCAGAAACTTAAATCAAGCTGGTGTGGATTATTCAGGCATTTTTTTTTTTCATACTAACTCAGGCTTTGAAGACAATAAGCTAAACAAATGACCTAAGGGACAAGAGCCGACCAAATGTGGGAGTGATTTCCCCAGCAATAGTCTGATCATAATCTCATAGTCTGGAATCAGCATCATATTGCAAAAGGTTATCATATTGCAAAATACCTAGTTCTAGATCATAAGGTTGTTAAGGTCGAAAAAAATAGTAAACTGTAGGACAATGGGGGTTGATCATCCTTATTTCTTTTTTTAATTAATTTTAAAATTAATTAATTTTTTGGAGACAGAATCTCACTCTGTCACCCAGTCTGGAGTGCAGCGGCGTTATGTTGGCTCACTGCAACCTCCACCTTTTGGGTTCAAGCCAGTCTCCTGCCTCAGCCTCCTGAGTAGCTGGGATTACAGGCATGTGCCACCATGCCTGGCTATTTTTTGTATTTTTAGTAGAGACAGGGTCTTGCCCCGTTAGCCAGGCTGGTCTCGAAGTTCTGACCTCAGGTGATCCGCCCACCTCAGCCTCCCAAAGTGCTGGGATTACAGGTGTGAGCCACCATGCCTCGCTCACCATCCTTATTTCTTAATGGCATTTGGCAAATCGATTCTTACCTGTTCTTAAAATCTTTTAGTGGGAGCTGCTGAGCCACAGTCCTGGTGGAGGTTCCAGCCCAGGCCACCGTGTTTAGTACTATTCAGCCTCAGAATACAATGAGATCTAACTGGACCAGGGGTGAGTGTTGATGCTGGCAGCCCCAGGCTGGCCAGCATCTTTTGATCTGGTTGGTGTAGAAGATGAGCGGCCCTAATCAGCTGCTGCCGAAATTAGGAATCATTCTGCTGCTTTTATTCTAAGGTGCGCATTTCCCTTGTGGTAATTATACACCTGAAATCAACATGTCACACAAGCTACATAGGCATTTAGTGTGACTGTATTATTCTCCCCCTACTAGGTCTTATTAAAACGATGGTACATTAGATCATCAATGACATATTTGAATGACAGTGGGAACTGAAGCCTACAGAGTAGGAGAAGTTCCTTGGGATAGTCAAGACCACCATGGAGAACGAGCCAAAAAATGAGCGAGAAGTTATGAGTAAACAGAGGAAGCCAGTCAGTGCTCAAAGGAGGATGAATATGCAGAGAGACATTGGGCACAGTGGCCTGAGAGGAAACAGAGGGGATAACATCAGGTCTCCAGAGTCTTCTCAACAGCCTTGGCCTTGAGGTTCCTCAACAAGAATATGAAGAAGGGAAACTTAACTAAGTCTCTCTTACTTTTTAGCAAGATTCTGAGACTTAACATTCTCAAAAGACTTTTGGGATATTTGAGAATTCTAAGTTTCTATGCCTAGCCAAGCCTCTCATTATCCAAAGTAATTCAAAGCTGGTGGTTCTCAGAGTAGTCTGGTTGATAACAAGAGCATAAAGTTGAGGTTCACACCTAGATTCAGTCCCAGCAAAAAAACAGAAACCCAACATGAGAGAACAGTTTCCACCAGTGTGGTTGGCCGGTGCTGGCTAGGGTGGAAGGTGGGCTTTTAGGTGATGTTAATATGTATGATGACAGAATCTTTTGGCCCAGAGTGCGCTGTTTGATAATTCCCTTCCTGTGATGAAACACTGTGGCTAACTCAGTGAGGTAATTCAAGTTGAATCATACATTGATATTCACAAGTTTCTTTAGACAATGGCTGAAATTGTCTTTTGCTAATTACTATATTGCAGCATCATGTTTATTGCTTTAAAACATTTACCAAGAGGTGTTTTTATCTTACTTTTCTACTTGGATATTGTCTCTCATTAAAATATCTGTCTCATTCACCAATATATTTTAAGCATTAAGTGACACATAGTAATACTTAATATATATTTGTTAGGGAAATAATAGGAAAGATAAATGTAACTAGTTTATTGAACATGTTAGGCTTGGTAGGGAACAAACAGAAGGTAATTTTATGAATTAATATGTAAATTTTCTTGAACATAGTAAACAATGTGTTGACTAACCAAATAATAACTACTATTATTTCTCATTGCTGACGGCAACTACCCTCTCAACTTTCTTGTCTTCCTCACCAGATAAAACCTTGGACAAGTTCCTTGGATTTTCTGGTTACTCTTGTGTTGGCAAATGTCCAAGGCTGACTCTCATTGAATGTTTTTGTGGATTTTATAGAGACCCTGCCTCATCACTGGGGCTCTCTAGCCTGAAGTCCCGTTTAGTTAAGCAATGCCTCCTCTAAAGTATGCTTATAACCTGCTCTTCATTACTGGTTCCTGACCATGTCCTCCTCTATTGGGGTCACTTCAGCATGCAGGCAAGCTTCTTGGGCTCACTCTTAATATGACCCAGTTTGGCTCCCTTTTTTGGAATCCACATCTGGTACATGGAGAATATCAAAATAGGAGGGCAGACTATTCCCATGACAGCCACTTCTACTACCATGCCAGAATAGCCACAGCCCCAGCCTCTCACTTTTAGATTCCCCCAAGTTGGAATTGGATGCAGGTACTATGTTCTCAAACTCCAAGGGGTGCATGTCAAGCTCTACACCTGTTTCACTTCAAGCTTCTGTTCAGTTGACTTGAGATGAGGGATAACCCCTTTCTTCATCCTCCAGGAGAGAGTTGACATCATAGAAGCTGTCCATGACATTCTTCTCCACTGATCTCTTCAACCTCTCTCATGTAGTTAAGAGGTGGGTGAGGGGCTAATGTTGACAGAACTGATTTTAGAATCTTTCAGCTTGCTCTGCATAGGTATCCTAGCACCACACTCTAAGACCAGGGAGGTGGAGGGTGGTACCTGGCACTTTTTTTTTTTTTTTTTTTGTCATTATCGGCCTTCGTATCATCCAAAAAGCTCTGAAACCAAGAATTCTATTTTAACATCCTATTACCAGAATATAGGTAAAAATGACAACTCCGATAAAGTCTTATTACAAAGTTAGACTAATCCTAATTAATAAGGGATTATCAAAGAACTTATTTGATAAATTCTAAACTGTTCTCTATTCCAAACCCCAACCCTAGGAGTGGCCATGATTTAAGAGGGTGGAAATCTAAGGTATAGAATTAGGATTTCTTTGCAACTGAAATTCGTAAAAGTCAATCAAATTTAAAGGATGAGATTTGCTCTCCTGTTTTGTAAATCATGAATGATGGAGATCTGAAAACTCAAATTGAAATGATATGAATAAAGGCTGCTATAACTTATTGATGGTGGCCATTCGGATTATGTCATTCTTCACTTAGGCCACTCACCAATAATTACTCTAAAAGTTTGACTACCTAAGTACCTTTTTCTATTGAAAGAGAGGGAGAGAGGGAAAGAGAAAGAGAAGATAGTAAAAAAAGAGAGAAAGAGAGAGATAATGCTAACTTGGTAGTACTTTCTCCTTATAAATTAATAAATTGAAAATGTGGCTTTTAATGCTCATGTGTCTCCCTAGGTTTAACAACACGAATTAAACTTGAGTATAAGATGGATTAACCCTGGCTTAGCCTAAAGAATATTGGCCGGGTGTGGTGGCTCATGCCTGTAATCCTAGCACTTTGGGAGGCCGAGGCAGGTGGATCACCTGAGGTCAGGAGTTCGAGACCAGCCTGACTAGCATGGTGAAACCCCGTCTCTACTAAAAATACAAAATTAGCCGGGTATGGTGGCACATGCCTGTAATCCCAGCTACTTGGGAGACTGAGGCAGGAGAATCGCTTGAATCCGGGACACAGAGGTTGCAGTGAGCCAAGATTGTGCCATTGCGCTCCAGCCTGGGTGACAAGAGCAAAACTGTGAAACATACACATACACACCATGTACATATATATATATATATATATATATACATACATATATAGATATAGATATAGATATAGATGAGTTTTGTGGTATGTCTGATTAGGACGTGGGGTTGTTGGCTCTGAATTGGGTTTTGATTTATTTCGGCTAAAGTATCCACAGGAAATTCTGTGCACAGACATGGGAGGCAAGGGAGAGAAAACAGGGGGAAAGGGCTATTCTGGTACCACATAGTGCCCTGTGACCAGTTTTGGGGCACCCATCGAGAGCAACGGCCGAATGGAATACAGGCCTCTGCTATTGCTTTGAGCAGTGGGAAAAGCTCCCAAGGAGTGGCAGCATTCTTTGGAGGGTGTGGAGATGGTGGGGTCCGGAGGGCTCACTGGCTGCACCCATTGCTCAGGTGAGTCGGGACAGCATGAGCCAAGGCCCTGTGGGAGTAGCATGGGCAGGGCCTGCTTGAACACACCTGAGACATGTGTGGGGAGCTCTGAAGTACCTGGAGGAGGAGACTCAAGTGGCCAAGGTCCTCCCGTTATACGTGATCCTCCTGATATACATGGTCTTCCTGATATAAGTGAAGGCAGCAAGCCTACAGTCTTTGAGTAATAACACCAATGTAAATGTGTTTGTGCTCACAGGCTGGGGGCATTCAGGTTGTGTGAAACTCTGGACCCGTAATATAGAGGACCAGGCCCTAACGTGGTGTCTATCTACTACTTGACGAGCCCTTGCTTAAAAAATGTGTTGCCAGCTGGGTGCAGTGGCTCATGCCTGTAATCCCAGCACTTTGGGAGACCGAGGCAGGCAGATTACGAGGTCAGGAGTTCGAGACCAGCCTGGCCTACATGGTGAAACCGCGTCTCTACTAAAAATATAAAAATTAGCCAGATGTGGTGGTGGATGCCTGTAATCCCAGCTACTCAGGAGGCTGAGGCAGGAGAACTGCTTGAACCCAGGAGGCGGAGGTTACAGTGAGCCCAGATCACACCACTGCACTCCAGCCTGGGTGACAGAGCAAGACTCCATCTTGGGGGGAAAAAAAAATCTATTGCCCTCACTCTGATCTCAGCAAGGTCAAATTTGAAGAAAAATCAATTATCTGTTTTTTTTTTTTTTAAAAAAAACCTATTTGGCATTCTTGAAAATCCTAGCTAAGGTCTCAATTGATCATTAATATTTGTTCTTGAATAGAAGTTTCAAAAGACAGAAGAGTCCTCAGATCACTAAAGCTATAAACAACAGTGAAAGCGCAGCATCTCCACACTTTCCCTCAGAGGCTAACATATAAGAAGTTCCCATATATGGGAGCCAGGAAGAAGGAGGAAGTTTGGGCAAACATCCAGGGCTGTCTGTGGAATAAGTAAAATGGGCTTTAGTAAATTCCCAGCACAGAGGTGCTGACGGCCACCTGACTGAGTCATGCACTGGTGCATCATCAAAGATAAACTGTTACAAAATGAATCAAAATTCTTAAGCCACTGAGGTAAAAGAGCAGTTTCTGAGCTAATACTCTGTCTAGGCAAGCTTTTAGTTTTTTCTTGGATGGATTCCACCCTCATCTGCCTGCTTTAGGTGGCAGACTACACAACTGTCGGCAGAGACTGGCAGATTGAAGGGAGACCCTGGAAGGAGTCCCTGTGCCGGGGGAAGAGTTTCCCTCTCCCAGCTTGACTGGGAGGAATGGCAAATCCTAGCAACAGAGAAACGCCTTGCTGCCTCCTTTCCTCTGACAGCCTGCTTCCTGACCTAGGGGTTAGGCCCGCGGATGGCATGGGCATTGGCTAATCATCAATGTAATTGCAGAGTCCTGCCCCCAACAGGCTTGTTAAACTCTTCTGCTGCCAGACTTTCCAAAGACACTTTTAAAAAATATATACAACGGCTTTTTTGAAGTATAATTCACATACCATAAAATTCACTCATTGGCAATTCATTGTTTTTTACTGTATTCACAAAGTTGTACGGCCATTACCCCAGTCAATTTTGTAACATTCTATCACCCCAGAAAGAAACCCCATGCCTGTTAAGCAGTCACTCCCATTTCTTTGAAACACCTTCAGCCCCTGACAACCATTAATCTACTTTCTGTCCTTATGGATTTGCCTATTCTGGATATTTTATCCAATGGAATCTTGCAATATGTGGCCTTTTGTGACTTGCTTCTTTCACCAGCATAATGCTTTCAAGGTTTATCCGTGTTGTAGCACGTGTGGGTATTTTCATTCTTTGTTATGACTGAATAATTTCATTGTCTGAATATGACACATTTTATCTCTTCATCAATTGACAAGACATTGGGATTGTTTCCACTTTTTGGATATTATGAACAATGTGGCTATGAGCGTTGGTGTCTACATTTTTATGTAGACACATGCTTTCTTTTCTCTTGGCTATATACCTAGGAGTGGAATTGTTAGGTGATATGGTAACTTTGTGTTTCATCTTTTGAAGAATTGCCAGATGATTTTCCAAAGCAGCTGCACCACTTTATATTTCTACCAGCAGTGAATGAGAGTTAGATTTTTTCACATCATCACTAACATTTGTTACTAGCTGCCTTTCAGCTTATAGTCATTCTACCAGTTGTGAAGTGGTATCTTACTGTGGTTTTTGTTTGCATTTCCCTAATGGCTAATGATGTTAGGCATCCTCTTTTGTACTTATTGGTTATTTGTACATTAGAAAACTGTCCATCCAGAACCTTCCAAAGATGCTCTTAAATCCATGAAAACGCTTCTGAGGGAGCTGGACCTTAGGCTTGGCCATGATAGGGAAGCGTCACGCAACAGATGCCAGGCGCCGGATCCAAAATTTATTTCTCATGGTTCTGAAAGCTGGGGAGTTCAAGATCAAGGCCTATGGCAAGGCTGAAATGAGATGAGCAGAAGAATGTCCTGGGCTAGACTCCAGAGCCTGGGGAGTAACTTCTGGAATGCTGCAGTGGTCAGTTTTAGGTGTCACCTTGGCTAGGCTAGAATCCCCACACTATGATCTGAATGTTTATGGGCCCCTCAAATTCACATGTTAAAATCTTCACCCCCAAGGTGATGGTATTAGGAGTGGGAACTTTGGGAGGTAACTAGGTCATGAGAGCTTTGACTAGGTCATAAGAGATTAGTGCCCTTATAAAAGAATCCCCAGAGACACCCTTTACCCCCTTCCATCATGTGAGGTTGTATTGGAAAGATGGCCATCTAGGAAAGGGACCCTTACCAGACACCGAATCTGCCAGGGCCTTGATTTTGAACTTCCCAGCCTGTAGAACTGTGAAAAATAAATTTCTGTGACTTGTGACCTACCCAGCTTGTAGTATTTTGTTATAGCAGCCCAAATGGACTAAGATACCCCCGTGATTCAATCAAACACTAACTGAGGTGTGACTGTGAAGATATTTTGTACATGTGATTCACTTGAAAAATCATTTCAGAGAGAAGTAAAGGTTATCCTAAAGAACCTGGTGAGCCTGATCCCATCAGCTGGAAGACCTTGACACAGAGCCGAGGTTTCTCGGAGGAGGAACTCCTGCCTGTGTACTGAAGCTTCGGCTTCTGTTCAAGAGTTTCAGCTGCTGTTCGGACTGCCTGCCCTGTGGAATTAGCCAATTACATCAACAGGGAAGCCCCTTCCTTGCTTTATATTTATGTGAGAGATATATATGTATATACAGATGTTCTACTGGTTACTGAGGAATTTCTGAGACATCTAAAAGGACTTATTTTCCTGGCATAGGAAGATGTAGGAAGCATGAGTGATGAAAAAGTACTCTCTGTAAGCAGGCCTAATCCTATAAAAGTATTGTGAAATTGGTTATACCTCCCTTTGATGTCCTCACCTCTCAGACCGCAGGTCCTCCTCTACCATGTCCACCTGCCTCTACCCTCCGGCCCTTTCTAGCAGCAATGGTTCTCAACCGGGGGCAGTTTTGCCACCCTGGAGACATCTGGCATTTCCTGGAGACATTTCTGGTTGCCCTGACTAGGTGAGGTGCCATTAGCATCTAGTGGCTAGAGGCCAGGGGTTCTGCTAAACATCCTACATGCACAAGACTGTCCCTACAACAAAATGTCAGTAACGCTGAGGTGGAGAAACCTTGCTGCACAGGTTTACCTGAATGTCTCCTGGCTCCTGCTTTACCTAGGAATAGCTAAAGGAAACATCTCTAATGCCTCTAAGGGGTATCTCCACTTTTTAAAAGACTGCAGAGGTCAGAAAGACTTCCAGTTTCCAAAAATTGAAACTATAAAATGGAGTTTCAGATCTTCTCAAGGGAGGTTATTTACTTAGAAAGAAGTTTATCTATTGTTTAAAGGGGTAGACCAGGTGGTAGATCTGCATAGCTAGAAACTCATTCCCAGGAAGGCTGTTATACAAAGACACCTGTAATAGCTAAATCCCTTCCTGAGGAATGAATCTCTTGTTATTAAACATTAAAAGTGGTCTGCTTTATCTTCATTTATTCATGATAGAATATTAATGTAGCAAGGAATTGCAGAGGTTGTTAAATACATCTGCCAATTTATTTGAATGTAATATAATGTATACTATAAAATAACACAGGACCTGTGTTATTCCTTTTAGGTTGTCCCTGAGCCTCAGTTCCAGAGCTGGAACACTCACTGCCTTCTGAAACAACTTGCCCACTGCCCCACTAAAAACAACTCTGGTTGCTAGAAATTCTTAATATTGAAATGAAATCTTCTTTGACTATGAAATCTTTAACTGTGTTAAACTCATAACTCCTAACTTGAAATTATGACTTCTGAAGGTGGAATGATCAATTTATGCACATTGATTCACAAAGGGTTACGCGACTCCACAAAATGTTAAGGGTTAAGAATTTGCTCATGATCACTCTACTATTGGAGAAGTGTTTTTGGAACAGTTTTTTTTTTTTATTTTTTTTAATTTTTTTTTTTAGATGAGGCTACTGAAGAAAGCAGGGTGTGGTGGTGGAGGATGTTGAAACTACAATGTCTCTGGGAAGCAGTCGGGGAAGGCACAAAGGCTGAGTGGCTTCTGGCAGGTTCCTAATGAGACTTTCCTTAATCTTTTCATATCTTCAAAGTCTTGTTCCAGATATCTTGGCTTTGGCAAAGTGTGGTTTGCTCTTAAATTTTCAGCTCTCCTGGCTTTGAAAGGAAGCATTTTTTGTCGGGGAAGGAGATGTTTCTGATCCCCTTACACTTACGTCATCAAAGCGTGTTTTTACTCTGCCTATTTGATGTCTGAGAGGCCTCATTAGGAGCTCACTTTATTAGCCCTGTTAAAAGAATTTCTTTCCTGTAGAAACAGGAAGTTACATTTTGTAGCGTGTAACCCCCTAAAGTCTCTAAAGGATCTAGACAAATTTGTAGTTCTAGTCTCAAAGGCTCCAAATCCAGACAAAATTCTTCCCTAAGGTACTCCCCAGTGCTCTTAAGAAATCATTTCACACCCGGGGGCCAGCATCTTGGCATGCCCACTTTATAGGCTCTGCCTTTCACGAGATCTGGAGAGTGATTCCGTTTGTGGTATTTATAATCTGTGCTGTTGGTAACCTTGATTTCTCTGTCACCTTTTAAAGGGCTCTAAAAAAAGATTGCATTTTAATAGGTCATTGGACCAACTCAATAACTTCCTGGCAGGTCTGGCTCCTTCTTCAGAAAGGAGAAATGTTGGGAAACCACAGACATTGAAATCTTCATGCCTTTCCATTTATAAAATGGGAAAGATGGGGACTAGCCAACTTTTCAGAACCTAGGATCAAAGTGGTCAGCAGTGCTAGGGATTCTTTTTCTTCCACTCATTTAGACCTGGTTCCCAGATACCTCATGTTCCCCTAGGTACCTAACAGGAACTGGGTCACCTTGACACCATGAGTGTCCTCCTACATCCATCTATCTATCTATCTATCTATCTATCTATCTATCTATCTATCTATCTATCTATCTATCTATCTATCTATTTTGAGATGGAGTCTTGCTCTGCCGCCCAGGCTGGAGTGCAGTGGTGCGATCTCAGCTCACTGCAACCTCCACATCCCAGGTTCAAGCGATTCTCCCGCCTCAGCCTCCTGAGTAGCTGGGATTACAGGTGCACATCACCATGCCCAGCTAATTTTTGCATTTTTAGTAGAGACGGGGTTTCACCATGTTGGTCATGCTGGTCTCAAACTCATGACCTTGTGATCTACCCACCTCAGCCTCCCAAAGTGCTGGGATTGCAGGCATGAGCCACCGTGCCCAGCCCCTCCTGTATCTTTATCCACCTTCTGTGTGTGTTTTTTTTTTTTCCCTCCCTTAGGATCGCTCTTGTGGGGGTTTCCTCATTGTATCCGTAGCTCCACTCTCTAGCACATCATAGCTGGTAGCTGAATCACACAAATGCATATTTATGTGTGTATCTATATCTTTACGTACATTCACCAAACCTTCGTGTTACCACTCAAGATGAAAAAAATAAACTCCACCAGAATACACTTCAATATTTAAAAAGAAAATAACTAAAGCAGTTTATCTTCCCACCTTAACTCACCCAATAGCTTACATGTTTGCTTCACTTCCTGGCAGAGCATAAACTTGTCCTACAGTGCAATCTTTTGTTCTGAGTGGGTCAAAAATTCTTTCCACAGATAAACTTTCCAAATATTATTATGTCCCTTCCAGGGCATGATCATTTTATGAATAAACTGTGTAATGCTTTTGTTACCTTCAACCAACAAAAATGGTTTTACCTGTATTAGGTGATAATATAATCAGTTCCTGTTTTTCAACTCTTTTCCCAATTTTTCTTTCTTAGATTTATTTCTGTCTCCCACTACAAAAAGCTCCCAAAAGTAAAAATATGATTTTTGGATTTTTGCCCCCCCCCAAAGCTTACAAATTTATAGGGACATTATGTGTCAATTTATGCCAAAGAGGAAAAAATAAAACATTAATATGTCTGAGGCACTCCTTCATATCTTCACTATACTAACATTTCTGTTTGTCCAATGGATACACATCCTTTTATGATGTTACAAAACAATGAGGAGATGCCATTGTAGAAGATACTTATTGGTCTGTAGGTAGTTGTTTGTATAAATCATCTTAGCAATCATTTATTAAATGGTCCTTATATTTCCAGAGAAGAAAAATAAACAGAAACCAAAGCTTTATATATTGAGAATGCATTAATATATGGAGTTGATTTTCTGTGCTCCCTTTTCTAAAAGTTTCTGTTTCTTTGCTCCGTGTAATGAGTTCAGACTTTTAATTAAAATGGTAGCAATCACCAAGTATTTGTAGTCTCATCAGCCATGATTGATCCTACACTAATATGGAGTCTCCTCCACCCACTCCCAGTGGTTAAAGAAATGAGAAATCAAGCTATTGCCAACAATCTGGGCTTTGCTAGATAGTGAAGTTTCCCTCACATGATACAGTGGAAAAGAAATTTTCTGCATGAAAACAAAAGACCCTAATTCAGCACAAATGTTATTGTAAGTTCTGCTTTTTTATTTTATGGAGATTTAAACAATTTGATTATTTTTATTAAAATGAAGGAAAATGTCAAAATCTCTTCTCCATAAAAGCCCTAATAGTGTGACCACTAAAAGCCCTAATGCTTCTTCAGCATTTGATTTTCTAACTTAGGTTTGAGAGATGTTTAAGACCATTTTCTTTGTTTGTAAAATAGGAATAATAATTTATGCACTAGAACGACCTAGGTGGTTTGACCACTGGGCATCCCAGATTATACTAAAATGTGTGGTGCAGCTAATCAGTACTATGGAAGAATGAGCAGGGGCTGACATAGTAGTAGCCAAGAGGTTTCAAGGAGGGGGAGGTACCTGCGTATCACTGAAGAATGGTAAGATGTGACACTGACATGTTAGGGAGAAACATTCTGAAACCATAAAATAACAATCACCCATAGATGTAGAAGTGTTGAACGTACAATAGATTCCTTCACTAGGGGCAAAATTATTGTTTTGGTGAGAAACATTTTATATCTGAGAGAAACATTTTTAATTTGGTGAGAAACATTTAATATCTGGGAAGCTGAAATTAACTCTGCCTCTACTGGTTTCCTTGGAACATATCAAATATTTCTCCCCAAATTCCATCAGATCAAAGACTATATCAGATATTTCCTTTGAGGCCCACCGAATTGATTGTTTTGTGTTTCTTTGTTTGTTTGTTTTTGTTTTTTGATACGGAGTCTTGCTCTCTTGCCAGGCTGGCATGCAGTATCTCGGCTCACTGTAAACTCCACCTCCTGGGTTTAAGTGATTGTCCTGCCTTAGCCTCCTGAGTAGCTGGGATTACAGGCATCCGCCACCACACCCAGCTAATTTTTGTATTTTTAGTAGAGACGGGTTTTCACCGTGTTGGCCAGGCTGGTCTCAATCTCTTGACCTCGTGATCCTCCTGCCTTGGCCTCCCACAGTGCTGGGATGACAGGCGTGAGCCACTACGCCCAGCCTGAATTGATTTTTAATGGATTCTTATTGGAAAATCTAAGACAAAGATGACTTACAAAGTTGACTCATGGACAAGGTGAAATCCTTGTTGATTCTATTGTTTATAATAAATATGAGAACTACTGAATTCTTATATAGATAATCTGTATGTTGTCTTAAAAAAAAAAAAAAGAAGCCCTAGCTGTTTCCCAGGAAGAAAAAAGATTGAAAGAGAAATGAAGAAAAAGGACATTTTTGCTTCACCCCTTAGCCTGCGTTCACTCACCTTGTTGAAAGTTATGTCGTCTGATATTCCTTGGCCCATTCATGGAAATCCTTATAAAGTTTGTTCGTTGGGAACAGAACTTAAGAGAAGTGGCAGGATTGAAATAAGTTGCTATTTCTCTTCTCATGTAGTCATCTGATTCTACCATGTATAAAATGCAAATTTTATGATAAGTACTTTCATCTTTGTTTATATCTTACATCCTTAGAGCCTTGCTAGGACTTTATTCAGCAAAAAGGGCTTTGTATTAGATGAGACTAAGTATGATTAAATTGTATTGTTACTTGAGAGGAATCTGAAACAATTTCATATTTTTCACAATGCGCATCTTTCAAGGGCATGCAATAGGCCATCCATAAGAGCCCTTTCGACATGCTTGCTCCCCAGTGCAGCTTTTTTTATGGGAGAAGCAACAGCAAACACCTAGACGTATTGTCAGTTTTATCCAAAGGAATTAAAATTTTGCTCCATTTGATGCTTAATATAGAATATAAAGTATGAAACTGGATGCTCAAACCTGCAGTAATGCTATTTTGAGACCCGAGTTAAACCACAAGAGGAAATTCTCAAGTCCTTTTCCCAACCCAAGTCCCTTTCCCAACTGATGCTAATTGGTTTTCATTTTCCATGGTTCATAGAGGAAGCAATTTAATAGGCTAAGGGGTAACTTAAATGTCCCGTGCAAATCCATGTTGCATTTGAAACCATGAGCTAAGATTCTGGCTCTTCTGAACATTGCCTCACTGGAAAGATTGTTGTTGTTGTTGTTTTTAATTTTCTTTTCTTATTTTACCTTTTTCAGACATCTTCTGTAACCAGAAGCACTCCAAGAACAACACTTTCATTCATGGACTTAACAACTACATTAGATCATACCAGCCTGTCACTTCAAAGTCACCAGTGTCAAGGTAAAGAAACTATCTGCCAATTGCAGTTGAAATCCATCAGCTTATGGAATTCTAATGCCAAATTCACTCTATTTATTTTGTCTAGAATATCACAAGCTACTTATTTAAGTCCTACTGTTTCTTCAAAGCCCACATCAAGTCTCACCTTCTCCCAGTCTTTATTCCAGCCCAGCAACCTCTGATGTTTCTCTTAAACTTATTATTTTATTATATTATATTATTACACTGACACATAGACTGCTGTATATTTGTTAAATATTTTAATATATGTTCCTTATTTCTCATTATTTCTAAAATATTCATTGACTATAAATTGATCACTATCTCTATCTCATGGACCTCATAGTCTGGTGAGACTTGCAGGTCAGAAATGACCAATAGCAAGGAAGGGAGGTAAGGGCTTGTGTAGGGAGCTGTGGTAACCCAGGAGAGGGGCATTCACAATGCAATGGGGAAGTGAAGCCTTCTGGGAGACATCAAGAGTCTGGAAGAAACAGGAGGGAGCCAAATAAACATGGTAAGGAGGAAGGGCATTTCAAAAGCTAGAACAGAACTAACAGGGGCCTGGAGATGTTTGAAAGTCCAGTGCACATTCAGAGAATGGAAGGCTGTTTGATATGACCACAGTCCAATTTATAGTGGGACATGAAGATGGCCGAGCCATTCTAAGTGGTTTGAACCTTTGGGTAATTGAGAGCCCTTGAAGGATTCTAAGCAGGGAAATATTCTATCATAGTTAGATTTTAGAAATATGGTGACAATTGCAGCATTATGGGATGGTTTAGAGAGCAGTTAGATTGATGGAAAACTACCCCAAGCAGGTAAGGCAAAGTTGCTAAGGACCTGATCTAGGAAGATAGTGGATTCAGGGCAGTTTCAAATAATAAACTGTTTAGCAAACAGGGCGTGCTAAAACGTTGGCAATAAGCAGGAAGTGGGGGATAGGGATTCTTGGATGACTCAGGTTTTTGACTTTTGTAATTTGTCATTGGATCAAAAATGATGCATGAAAATATATAGGAAATAAAGGATGAGGGGTAGAAGGAAAAGTAAAGGAGAATAATAAAGAATAGAAAGGGAGTTTAAAAATGAGTTTAGTTTTAAGTATGTATTTTTGACATCAGTTGTTGATATCTAATAAGACATTAAAAGTCACTCTAAAGAGAGAGGTCTGATTGTAGCTTTATGTGTGTGAACTGAGAAGTGGAGTTTAAAACTATGAGATTGGATAAGATTACCGAGGGAATGTACAGTGAGAAAATCCAAGGACAGAATTCTGAGGAGTGCCATAATTTAAGCTGTGGGTAGAGGAAAAGGAATGGCAGAAGAAAGTGAGGGGTGGCTAGAAAGGTAGGTGGGAAGTTGGATGAAAGCAGGGTCCCAAAATCCAGAGGAAGGAGACTCCAACCAGATGATTGTGTTAGTTTCCCAGGGCTGCCGTAAGTTATCACAGACTTAAAAACCACAGAAATTTATTCTTTAAGAATTCTGGAGACTTGAAGTTCAAAATCAAGTTATGGGTGGGGTCAGCCTCCCTCTACAGGCTCTAGGAAAGACTCCTTCCTTGTCTTTTCCTAGCTTTGCTGGTGGCCCCCGGGAACCCTTGGTGCTTCTTACAGCTGCATCGCTACAATCTTTGTCTCTGTTTTCACATGGCCTTATTCTGTGCATGGGCTCTACATTTTTTTTTTTTTTTTTTTTTACAAAGATAGCAGTCTTTGGTCTTAGGATCTACCTTAATTCCAGTAGGATCTAATCTTCATCCTTAATTGATTACCTCTACAAATACCTTATTTCCAAATAAGGTCACATTCTGAGTTTCCAGGTGGATATGAATCTTGTCGGGACGCTATTCAACCCTCTTTGAGAGTTAAGGATTATATCTTATGTCCTTCATAGACCTGTAAGGTCTTTCAGCCTTATCAGAAACCATGACATTTCTCTGGGAATTTCTTAGACCTATCAAAGAGAAAATGAATTTATTGAGGGGGGGCAGGGGCTGTAAAGGAGACAGCAGAGTCAAAGCGTATCCTTTACCAGTTTTATTCCCTAGGACACATTCAGATGCTCCCCCTTTCTGTACTCCACGGGATATGCATTGAACAGTTGTCCTAATATGTTGCTAAGACCTCCCACACTAATGGAAGTAGGCCCAAGAAGGCAAATCAGACGTTGGCCCTTGCAGACTGATTTAGCAAGACAGAGTCAAGAGAATTGTATGGTTTTTGACTTGGGGCCCTAGTGTTCAGATTCCCAAATGATTTCTTCTGAGATTTGGTATCTAGATTATCCTTTTAAAGTAAGTTGCTTTGTGGTTTGCCTTCTGATTATTACATCTGTATATCTATCACTGATTCAGCCAAAACACAGAAGTTATTTCCCGGTAATATTAAAGTAAGGTCGAATGTATAACTGCCTATACAATCAAAGATGAACTGGTCTCTGAACTGGTAACTCATAAAAGACAAATCCCACAGTACATAGGTAAACATGCACATCCAATCCCAAGTCAAAAAGTGAAGACTTTAAAACTGCCTATATTCTTCAGTTAGGTACTAGATCAGGATTTGGTTTGTAACACATATTGGAAGAAAAGAGAATGAAGAAACTGAACAGTTACATTTTAGCAGAAAGAGCAGAAAAGTGACAGATTTTTGCCACTTAGATAAATATTCAGACTGAGAATCTTTCTTTACCAGCTCATTTGCCACTATCCAATTAAAATCCAACACCAAATATCAGTAGAATAGATCCTAAACTATGATTGAAATCAAGCCATGCTTTCTCTGCATCTGCTCTTCATTAGATGGGCAAAGAGCAATGGTGACCAAAGTATGTGAGCAAACATGAATTTCATGGCTATTGCTCATGTCTGGGCTGGACCTTAAAGACAGCTTTGACTCGATGGTACTGTTACAAAGTTTTTCATGATGTTTCATCTAAAGGGAGTTTACCTGACAAAGGATCATCATCAATATTGTCACTTATCCTCTCCATCCCACCCTTCTCTTGAAAAAAAGTTGCATTGATGTTGTTTATTATAAATAGAGTGGAAAAGCCCATTATAGACCAAACAAAAATGAATTTAGCTATTAAACTCCCAGAGGGAATCATTACATGTCAGTTTCAAAGGCAACACAGCTTTAGCAAATGTAAACTGCACTATATGAACAAAATTATGACACGTATTTAACTACACTATTTAGAACAGAGATTTCAAAGTTTGGCAAGTAATCTCCCCCTCCCCATACTCAGATACTGCTGACAGCACTTTTCCTAACGAGCATGACATAGGCTCATAATACTTAGGGTAGCAGCCACAGAAAGTCAGAGCTGACATGTTAAATGTGCCATTCCTACTATAGGAACTTAGGTAAGATTGACCCTATTCATGGGGAGAACAGAGTGTTTACAATAGTGTTGTCAGTACTAGGGAAGACACCATGATCCAAACCTTCATTTCCCTTACCTGCCACCGGAATGAAATTCGGTAACCAGGGACGCAGTGTTTTACATAGAGCAGTGCCATTGGATGCTGTTATCCATTATCTTCCTAGCAAATTTGACTTGTCACAGCACTGCTGGTTGAGAACACATAGAGACCCAAGGGATGAGTTACCCAGGGTAATGAAGTTCAGATAATTCTGAAAGGAAAGAAATCCAAAGATAGGCACTGTTTGTGCAGGGCAGAAACAGCCAGGGTGCCGTGCAGTGTGCTTCCATGTACAAGACAAGAGCCTGAGACAAGAAGGACCCATGAGAAGAAGGTGGAATGTTACTCCTTCCAGTGAAACAAATCTTCAGTCAAACCTGCTGTTGAGCTTTTAGTTGATGACAAGTCAGTTTATATGAAAATGAGTTGTTTGCCTGATTGTGTGGGCAACATGTTAGCATAACCTGACAGTGTCTCTGAACCTCTGAGGGATCTGCTTAGTGCAAACCAGCAGTTCACAAACAGCTAATAATATTTAAAATATAATATCTGGTACCAGCTGCCATCTGTCAGTTAAACTTCAGAACACACATACCATAGGGATGAAGATAAGAAAGGAATGATTGTGACTCTGGATCAAAATGCTCCCAGTTCCTGAAGGTGCATGATTTAACTGTGAATGCCAACTGAGATCCTAACATCGTATACAACCAAAGATGAACTAGTCTCTGAACTGGTAACTCATAAAAGACAAATCCCACAGTACATAGGTAAACATGCAGATCCAATCCAGTTATGTACTATATCAGGATTTGGTTTGTTAAATGTCATGCTATAGAATTGTCTCTTTTATGGAATCATTCATATGTAATGAATGAAGGAGTTAGTTTTTAAATCAATCATGGAATACCATGACATGGTAGTTCCCACTTATGATTCAGAAACACCCAACCATTTGAAAAGATGTTCCGGGAGATTTGCCTTTTTAATAATGGCACCACTTTCGATTTTTATATCAATAAATAATATAATTATTTTGGCATTTTTTAATATTGTAGCTTAGGAGGTCTGACTGTGTATTGTGTATGGGCAATAGTCAATAGTGATCAGGAAAGAGCTTTATAACTCATTCACAGCTCAAACTGTTTATTGCTTTTCTCAGCCTATTAGCCCTCGATGGTTTTAAATGTTATGACTGTTAGTCATAAAGCATGAGTAAATACAGGAAAGCAAGTGGAATTATGATGTTCAAATATAGTTCATGAATAAAGTGGAAAAATGCTAACTATGAACATCTATACACATTTCTATTCACCAAGGTTGTAGTTTTTATTTCTCTGCCAAAAAGAAATCCTTATATAGCACATCTGGAATTTCAAAATAAAATGCTGGATAAAAAACAATTACAGCAATAATGAGAAACATTGATTTCTTATTAGCAATAAAGACTATCTGTTCCTGTACCAATTAGTTACTAAGAATTACCTACAAATGTCATCTTGAAATCTTGAAAGGCCTTTATCTTAACATTTGAAAGGAAAATTATATGTATGTAAGTATGTATGTATGTGTGTGTGTTTATGTGTTCTCTTAACATTTGAAAGGAAGATTGTATGAGTACGTACATATATAAACACACACACATATATATATATATATATATCAATTGGATTTTCAAAGTGTAAAATGCAAACAATTTAAAGAAGAAACACGAAATTATTTCCCCCAATTTTGATCCTTTAACACATTGTTAAATTTCAATATATATTTACATGTACTTTCACCCTAAATTCAAATAAACTGTTCTATGTCATTTGTAAAAAATATAATCTCAAATCACATTTTATATTACAAAATTTATTTAAAGAATATGTATTACTTGTTAATTTAAAAATCTACATATTACGTCTATCACTAAGCAGTTATTAAAATGAGATTTATAATACAACAGTTTGCTAACTATAAAAATAAAATGTTTACTTAAAATTATATCATGTACCGCACAAAAATAACAAACTAATTTTTTAGATTATTTAGATTATTTTCATTATTATATATTAGTAGTAGAGGAATTTCCAACTCAGATCATTTGGAAACACCATCACAGATTATGTATATAGAGAAAAAAATAAAATATTTCATGGAGTAATAGTTGCCCTAAATGACAATGAAAACATTTTCTATTAACAACAATTCACTCAAGGAGCATTTACTGATTCTATTAGGGTGCACTAAAATATTTGAAGAAGAATAAATAATACATGATCAACCATTCAACATTCACAAAACATCTATTTTTGTGATAATCATTCTGTTGGGCTCTGAAGGTATAATATTGAAAAAGGTGGACAACATGATCACTTTCATTAGATGTATAATTCAGCAAGAGAGACAAATCAACAAAAAATTAAAAATTGTGAAGAAAGCTGTGAAAGAAACTAAATTCATAATAATATAAATATAGTTTCTTAATGTTCTGCATTAGGACTGACCTTCGACATACCACGGAAGGTTTAACTATACTTATGGATAGCACACTGGTAGTTCTGATTTGGGCAATATAAATGTAAAGGTACAGATAACGAAGGTTGTAAGATGAAAGGGAGAGGAGAGTTGAGACGAAATGAAGACAGCTAATCTTTTCATTCAACAAAATCATGGTTAAGAGACATTTGTAGCTACACTGCCCAATGCAGCTACTATTAGCCACATGTGGCTACTTAAATTTAAATTAATTAAAATTAAGTACAATTTCAAATTCTATTTTTCCTAAGTCACACTAGCCAAATTCCAAGTGCTGAATATTCACCTGGAGGTAGGAGCTACCATATTGAAAAGAGGGGATACGCACATTTCCATTATTACAGAGAGTTCTACTGGACAGTGCTGGCCTACAGTGAACAGATAAAGCAGCAAGGATTGAAGAATGCTGTTTGGTGGAAGTGGGATTAGTGATGTAACTGGAATGAGAGAATAGGAGACAGGAAGGTGGCTCAACCATCAATCAAGGCAAAATGTCAATAGTGAAATGATAATGCTCAGTTGAATTATGTTTTTATAAAGCACTATATTTAGAGTCATTGAAATAACCACCATAAGCATTAAAAGTTAGAAATTGTTTCTGTAGGGAAGTCTTGAGGGGAGAGGTGCAGTGGGGCTAGGGAATACTGCCTTTCCTTGTATATCTTTCAGTACCATTTCATTTTTAATCATCTGCATATATCACTGCATTTAAATACATTTTTGAATTTTTGTAAAAAAATTTAAAAATATTTGAGAAAATAAATTGACTTAAGTAGGCAGACTATTTCTGGGGGATTTTGTAGTAGTTCATGGGAGAAATAATGGTTTTTCTCTACAGTCAGTAGACAGCCAGATGATCAGTTTAAACAAAGTAGGTGGGAGGACAGTAATGAAAGGGGAGAAAGAATAGGAACACGATTTTTATGGAGCAAAGGGCTTTGATGTAGCCACAGGTTGATAAATAAATTAAATTCAAGGTATTGTCCTACTTGTGTCTAACAATGATTTGAGGAAAAGATGTGTGGTCTTTCTCAGGGCCTTAATTTCAGCCCAAGGAATAGAAAGCTGTTCAGGGGAAGTCCTCGTCTGACCCGTACCCTACCCCTGGTGCACACGCTTACCCAGCTAATGAGTAGGACATGACAGACACAGCTGGAGGGTGTGCAACCTCACCAGAGAGTTCTTAGAAAGGACAAGTTAAACAGTCCCATTTGTATGCTAGAGGAATAAACAGTGATGTTCCTATGCAGTGTTCCAGTTTCTTCAAAGACATGCAATTAGGAACAAGCAGTAAATATTACATTATCATGTTAATGTTCCAGTTGGCAGGCTCCAGAGATAATAGGGTCTGCCAGAGTACAGGTACGAATGGAAATCAATGTCCTAGAGAAAAATATTAAATGCACAAGTTATCAGATCACTTTTATGGCCAGCTTCATACTTACTGCTCTACTTGTTTCCTACTGGCTATTGTTTCCCTTTTCCTGCTTATTCTTTGTAATTTCCTCAAAACAATATTTAGATAGGTGAGGAAGGTAGCGTGTAGCCTTTAAGGAAAGCAGGGGAATAAAGCAATTAATGAAATGCTAGATTTTTTTTTCAGAAAAATTAAACATTATGAACTCGTAGCCAAATTTTCTACAGTAAATTAGAAACATAATGCATCTCCTCCACTCCAAATACACAACAATAATATATAAATAGCCAACAAAAACAATATAAATAAACTCAGAAACAAGAGAGGACTCTGGGGACCAGAAACAGAACTGAAACCTAAAATCCATGTGTAAGGCTGAAGTCTCAGATGTGCTGGGCTCTGAGTCTGCAGTGATTGATGATAGTAGGATCTTAGTTCCTGCAGGATACACAAGATTAAAACTGTTTCATGCAGGTCAGGGAAACACTGACCCTTGAAGGTGCTTGAAGTCATTCTGTACTCAGAAGATGGAAGTAATACTAGACCAGCATGAGTCTGCAGCTTTGAGCAAGCTACAGGCCTATCATTGCTGGAAGACAAGAGCAGAGCATAACAAACCAGACAGTGATTAGTAAATGGGACACCAAATTCCACTTCTTAGTGACTGGATCTGTGATATCATCATAATCCACACAATGGAGATAGTCTCACAACGGCCCCAAAATGCCATTATAGCAAACCCACATAATGAGTGGAAATAACTGCACAATCTCTAACCAGGGATGGTAATATCCTCAATACTAACTTATTGTCTTTATCTAGTCTAGAGTTTAACTAGAAGATAGAAAGTAAAAAGACACATACAAAATGTCCTCCCCAAATTACACAAACAGCAAAATTCCAAAATACATTAAAACGTCTAATGTTAAGAAAAACAAACAAATGTAACCATAAGAATATTTCATTTCGGGTGAAATTAATTTTGTGTAGCAGTTTGACAAAGACTTTAATACACAGAGTACTCTGAGAATTAGGTGAAAGAAATATTCTAAGATGATCAAAAGTTTATGAATCAAACAGAGAAATTTAAGAAGAAGAGATGAATATGGGAAGATCTAATTAGAAATCGGGATGAAATAGTATGAAATAGTATATAGTTATTGGCTTAAAAGTACTTGATAAGTTGGTTAAACTCTACGTTGCATACATAAGAGTAAGTTAATATTGAAGACATCACTAACAGTGAAGATGAGGAAACAAAAAGATGAAGAATAGGAAGAAGGAATAAAGAGGAAACAAGGGTGGATTAAGGGGCTACAGCATACATCTAATAGGAATTCCAGAAGAAAATAAACGGAGGGAAGTAACACCCAAAGAGATAATAGCTACAATTTTTCTATAATTAAAGAGAATTAAAAAATGTTAACCTTCATAGCAAAAGTACACGTTAAGTACCAATATGAATAAAAATAAATCCACATCAAGGTACATTCTTGTGAAACTATAGGAAAGCAGTGGCAGGGAGAATTCTTTAAAAGTTGCCAGACAGGAAAAGACAGATTACTAATAAAGGGATAACCTTCACACATGAGACAGGTTTTTTATTGGCAATGATAGATGCCAAAATACAGTAAGATAATAGCTCCAAAGTGCAGAAGAAAAATAACTGGCAATGTAGAATTGTATATACAAATGAACTATCGTTAAAGAGCACAGGCTAAATAATGGCATAAAATAAAAACATACTATGTATACAAATGCTGGGTCCATCCTGCAGACTCTGGTCGAGCGATGGATGAAAGGAGTACGCAGACACAGGTATTTTACCTGACAGCGTGGCTAGGGGACTGCACCACTTAGCACCACCGATGAGAGTGCAGCCACAATAAACCTGAGCCGTTATTTGTTTATTTAGTACAGATTTAATGACAAAGGCTTGGAGCAAACACAATTTGTGGGCAATTAACATTGTCGACCCCCTGAGTAGAGAGCAGTCCTGCGTGCGAATGATCAAAGGTTGGTTTCTGGAGACATAACTAAATCAATTTATTTAGATAAGTTTCTTTACATTCCCTTGTTATCTACCCTTTGCGCTTAAGAGAATTTAACTGCCTTCAGCTAAATTCTCTTTCCAAGCTTTTGCAAAACCTCCCAGCCTTCCAAGAAGGTTTTTGTCTTTCCCTATAATTTTTCCCACCACCCTGACCAATCTCCTACATACAAACACAATAACTTACCATCCATAGCCCTCACTAAAAGTACTATTAAAAGATAAAGTTAAGCCAGAAGGAATGTGAAACCAGGGAAACCACATGATAAAAAACAATAGGCAGAAATTGATAAAACAAGTAATTCTAATTAACACACTGTTTCTAAAAAGTAAATTTTTGTAATATGAAGAGAAAAGCTGAAATGTGTTGCTGCAGGGAGAGACATTTAGTTTTAAATATGTAGTTTTAGTATGTAAAGCTCTCTATTGTGATTAGTAGAAAAAGACAAAGGCTGATTAATTGTAGGCCTTGTTACACAAATTTATATTGAAGCAAATCTGCTTAAATATTTAAAAGTAACTACTAAAATAATAGAAAACAGTTTCATTGCATTGAAAACAATTTCAAATTGCACTGAAAAAATGCTGCTACTTTTCACCTTCTGCTGGTTTGGAGACATTGGAATTTTTATCTATTATTTTAGCGACTGGAAATATACACAATGTAAATAAGTGAACAACATGCAAAATGGAGACAAAAGAGGCAAATAAAAAAGGCATCTAAAAGTGTAATATGATGGGATAAATAATTGCAAATATATTAAAAATCCAATAAATAAAAGTGGGTAAATCTCAATATCATAAGAAAATAAAAGATCGGATTGAATTTCCAGCTACATTCTGTTTATAAAACAACATAGAAAGAGCAAAATAAATACGTAAATTAAAAAAAACATGGTCTCATGAACAGCCCACAGTGAGTGTTTCATCAGTGGCAGCACTTCTTTCAATGGTGATTCAGGAACCTAAGCTTTTTTTATCTTGAGTCTCCTTCATCTTCAATACATTACTCCCAATTTCGTTTTGCTTTGGTTCACCAAGTGAGTAGGAAAGAAAGAATGGAGAATTGGGCATGAGAATATTTTTGTGTGTGGACCTGGAAGTCGCATGCATTACTGTCGGTCACATTCCATTGGCTAGAACTCACTTAAGAGCCCTAAGTCATTGACATTAGAAAGGAAGCTATTAAGAAAGGTAGCCACTGGATGCCTAGCAAATGGAGGAAAGGGAAGCACTGTTTTTCTATTCTCAGTATTTCACATCTGACATCCAAGTGTCTGGGTTTTTCTCTCCCATTAAGCAATTCCTCAATTCTCTGTCACACCAACTGGGTGTCCTACAATCTAATTCAATTCATTCTAACGCTGTCCACCTAGAGTTAGCATCAGATCCATCACAAGTTAGAAAGCTCAGTCCCACACAGCTGCCCACCGCTTCAGATGCCAGTTGTAAGTCCTAGGTTGTAACCTGTATTTTTGACCAACTGGCTATAAATCAGGGCTTCCTACAACACCCTCCTTGGGTTTGGTAATTTGCTAGATTGTCTCACAAAAGTTAGGGAAGTTACTTTACTTGCATTTACCTTTCTAATGCTTCCTTTCTAATGTTTTATTATAAAAGATAAAACTCAAGAACAGCCAGATGGAAGAGATGCCTAGGGCAAAGTATTGGCAAGGGGGTTCCATGCCCTCTCTGGGGTGCCACACTTCCAGCAACCTGGAACCCCTTCCATTAGGGTTTTTACTGTAGGCTTCATGACATAGGAATGATTTGTTAAATCATTGGCCAATGGTGATTAACTCGGCCTCCAGTTTCTCTCTTCCCTGGAGGTCTGGGGGTGGGGCTGAAAGTTGCAGCCCTCTGATCGCATGGGTGATGTTACACTGGCAACCAGCCCCTCATCCTTAGGAGCTTTCTAAAAGTTACTTCACTAATATAAACTCAGA
This sequence comes from Pan paniscus, assembly GCF_029289425.2. Classification (NCBI taxonomy): domain Eukaryota; kingdom Metazoa; phylum Chordata; class Mammalia; order Primates; family Hominidae; genus Pan; species Pan paniscus. The sequence continues at coordinate 28,296,630 of NC_073265.2, read as the reverse complement.
TGTGGTTGAAAGGAACTTGTTATGAGTAACAAAAGATGCTCCTGTCACCGTTATAGCTCCAAAGCTATTTCAGGAGCTGAAGAGTTTGTTATGATTATTGTGGGAATGGTTGACTAAGCCAAAAATTGGTAAAAGAGGTAGGGCATAAGCATTGGGAACTGGTAGTTAGAAAACTGCTATATGATGCTGATAAATGGCAACCTGTGTTACAGAGTGGAAAACATTTAATGAAAGTATTGTTTGCTATTAACGTAATGAACTTCAAGGTTTTAAGGCAGAATATTGCAGTGGTAAGCTGACTGCTGCCAGCTGCCTTTAATGAGATATTATAAGAGAGCTGAAAATTAATTGGCTGAGGTGCAAACTGAATTTATGAAGGATTGAGAGACTCAAAAAAGCACTTGAAGTGTTGGAATGGGTAACAATTTTCAAGTCAATGGTGTGACCATTATGACATAGACTCAAGGAAAAGACCAAACCCAGGACACTATCAGTAAGACATGGCCTCAAGGTAAAGGACATACTAAGATTTTGGCCACTAAAATCCCTTGTGATGACTTCTGAAAAAGGTTCTGCTCTGCCAAAGTGTTCCTAGAAAGATTAAGGGTATGTCCCACAGAAGCTTGATATGCCCAAACTCTCTGTAATTAGGTCTCAAGAGAAGGTGCAAGTCTAAATAGTATTGTGGATGTAGCTTTTAGCCCATGGGATTGAAGAGAATAAAACAAAATAATATGAGATATTTATCCTGACAAAAGTGTCATCCTTCAGCCTGAGTAAAGGAGACTAATAGTAACTAAGATGTAAAAAAAAAAAAAAAGTACTCCTAGACCTCAACTTTCTGCAGGCAGGAAGTAGACTGATAAAACTGCTAAGTTGCTAAGAATGAAACATACTCAATGCCTTCTTCAGAAGTGATTTAAAAAGATGGAAAAAAAAGAGAGGGCACAACCAAGCACCACAGGGAAAATATGGGCTGGAGAGCCATTCCAGTTTCAAACTAGAACCTAGTGAAGATATATTCCCTAGCCTCAAAAAAAAAAAAAAAAAAAAAGTACTTGGCCATATTTGTTCAGTAGTATTCAAAATCGCTATAAGCCAGTGACTGCTATGTGTTATTTTCTTTTTGTGAATGGGAGAGTTCATTGCAGTTATTCTTCCCATGTTTCATCATTGCTGGGTGTGTGGGAGGCAGATAACTTGTCTTTTTAGTTCTGGAGTTGCATCCAGACCCAACATCGATAATTAGGTTCTTGCTTTAGAGCCTAACGCTTTGAATGAGTCTTTTGGGGGTATAATAGAAAGGGATTGAGTGAACTTTGTATAAAATGTTATTGTAACTAAGAGCATAGCCTGTGGTAAATTTCATTATTGGTCCCAATATTTCATCCCTCCCTGCAACCACACCCATTGCTAATAGTACACTGCAGTTCTTCCTACTAGAGGCAGCACATATTTCCCCATTCCACCGATTCTGAGCTTGTCCATGTGTCCTGTTTTGGCCATTAGAATGTCAGCAGATGTCACATAATCAAGACTTGAAGTGTTCTAATGAGTTTGGACTTGCTCGCTTTCATTTATGCCTTTGTCCTGGGTAGCCTACTGCTGCCAGAATTATGGCAAATGTGTGAAGCCAACTTCACACAAAGTCTGTATCCAAACTCAGCTGAGCACAGCCAACATCAGCCAAGCTCTAGTCAAACCAAAGGTGTTTAAAATATAAATAATTCTTTTTTGTTGCAACCCACTGATGTTGTGGATTGTCTTAAGCAATATTACTGTGACAATACTTCATTAAAAGACTTTATTTTTTCCTACACAGAAAAATTAATGCTAGACAGTTTATTTTTATTTCAACAGTTTTTGGGGAACAGGTGGTTTTTAGTTCCATGGATAAGTTCTTTAGTGGTGATTTCTGAGATGTTGGTGCACCTGTCACCCAAGCAGTATACACTATAACCAATGTGTAGTCTTTCATTCCTCACCCCTCTCCCACCCTTCCCCCTGAGTACCCAAAGTCCATTGTATCATTCTTAGGCCTTTCCATCCTCATAGCTTAGCTCCCACTTGTAAGTAAAAACATAAAATATTTGGTTTTCCATCCCTGAGTTATTTTCCTTAGAAAAATGGTCTCCAACTCCATCTAGATTGCTGCAGATGCCATTATTTCATTCCCTTTTATGCTGAGTAGTATTCAGTGGTGTATAGATACCACATTTTCTTTATCCACTCATTGGTTGATGGACATTCAGGTTGGTTCCATAGTTTTGCAACTGTGAAATGTGCTGCTATAAACATACGTGTGCAAGTGTTTTTTTCATATGATGACTTCTTTCCCTTAGGTAGATACTCAGTAGTGGGATTGCTGGATCCAATGGTAGTTCTACTTTTAGTTGTTTAAGGAACTCCATACTGTTTTCCATAATGGCTGTACTAGTTTACATTCCCACCAGCAGCATAAAAGTGTTCCCTTTTCATCACATCCATGCCAACATCTATTACTTTTCAATTTTTAAATTATGACCATTCTTGCAGGAGTAAGGTGGTATCTCATTGTGGCTTTAATTTGCATTTTCCTGATAATTACTGATGTTGGGCACATTTTCATATGTTTGTTGGCCATTTGTATATCTTCTTTTGAGAATTGTCTATTCATGTCCTTTGCCCACTTTTTGATGGGGTTGTTTTTTTTTCTTGCTGATTTGAGTTTCTTGTAGATTCTGGATATTAGTCCTTCGTCAGGTTCATAATTTGTTAATATTTTCTCCCACTCTGTGGTTTGTCTGTTTACTCTGCTGATTATTTCTGTTGCTCTGCAGAAGGTAGACAGTTTAAAGATGTAAATATGGAACAAAAATTTTTAATATATATGAATAAAAATAGAGAAAAACATTTTTAAGAATTTCTGAAATAAACCAAAAGCACAAAGCATAAAAATGATTAATTTTCCTACATTTAACTTTAACACTTTAACAAAAGACATCGAATATTAAGATAAATTATGAAGGCCAGATTGAAATATTTTCTTATGTTTACCAAAATATTATGCAGAATATATAGAACTAACACAATAAGAAAAAGAGAGCTAGACAAACTAGAAACTAAAGCTAAACAAACTATAGCTAAACTAGAAAAATAGTCGAAGGATATGAACAGGCCATTTACCAAAGAAAAAACTCAAATGACCGATAATCACATGGAAAAATAAAAAAAACTCACTAGTAATCAAGGAAATATGAAATAAAATGATGAGATAGTATGATATTTTAGACTTTCAATATGGCAAAATTTTTAAAAAGACAATACTAAATCTTGATGAGGACATGGTTAAGTATGGTGGGATTTTTAAATGGGCACAACCGCTTTGGAGAATATTTGGCATTGTATAGTGAGAACTAAATCCAACCTGATTCCCTCTTTCCCGTCCTTGTGTCAGACAAGTCTGAGATAAGACATACTTTTCTGCCTCTTTGTGAAACAATACTTAGCTACTTGCTCTAGGAAATATTTGCTCCTGGAAGATAAAGTTGTGAGGCTACAAAAATAACTTACTTATCAAGACTAGTAGCTTGCTCATCAAGGCTTGCTTCAAGAGCCTCACCTCACTGTGCCCACCAATCCAAAGCTTTTATGTCATAAAGGCTACTTAATTACCTGACATAGAAATTCTATCTTAAAATCACTTAACCCAGGTCATGAAACTCTATAAATAGCTTCTTCTTAATTCACCGTCCTGAGGCACTATTAAGACTTGGCCATGAGAATGTTCTTTCTTATTGCAATGGGCCTAGTAAACTGAGATTTGTTTATCAACAGTAGTTTTTGTTTTTATCTTCTCTTTCGGGGTAGTGTTTTTGTTTTCTTTTCTGGGGATATTTGGGGAAGCAATAGAAGTAAAGGCGAAGATCCATACACTATTTGATTCAGGAATTCATCTTTGAGTATGAAACCTAAAGCAATATAACTCAAACAATGAGTTTAGGCTAATTAGTGAAATGGGAAATTAGTCTGATGAGTCACAACCTACATCTTATTTTTAGAATAAGATAGAATGAACAAGAATGAACAAGAATGAAATGAAAACAGGAAATGAATAGAAAATTTTTATAAAATTGCAAAACAGTAAGAAGTTGTTTTATAAATGTTTGGTTTCAGTATATGTCTAAGTGTGTGTATGTGCATGAGTACACATGTATATTAAGCCACTGCCTTAAAAACTTTTACACATGTGCACAAGAAAACCTGTATATATTCAATGCCGAAGATCTATAATAATAAGCAACTAGAAAACCCCAATGTTCATCAAACAGAATAGATAATACATATTTATGCAGTGAATACTATAGAGCAGCTAAAATGAATAAACTGCAGTTATGTTAAGAAAAAATAGATGAATCTCAAAAACATATGGCATGAAAAAGACAATTATACAATGATACATATACATATTTATAAATAAGGAAAACTACACTAAATATTTGTTGAGAATTCTATAAGCTAGAACAATATGATGCAAATGTATAGAAGCTACAATAACACACAAAATCAGGGCAGTAGTTTTCTCTGCAGAAGGTGGAAATGAGAGTGAGAAAACAAGGGACAAGTTGGAGCAGTGAGAGGAGGGAGAAAAGGAAGAAGGGGAAAGATCAAGGAGGGACAAACAGGGGCTTCGAGTGTCTTGGTATTTTGATTTCTTTAAAAAATCTGAGGCAATAATGGCAAAATGTTAAAACATAATGAAACATAAGGTGGGAATAGCAAACACAGTAACTGTTGTCTATAGCCTAGGCACTGTTCCAAGCCCTTTACACATTTCATTTGCAAAGTTATTCATTAAATATTTTCCCTTTACTTTTCTGTACATTTGAACCACTTCACAATTTAAAAAATAAAAGCAGGGGCAAAATGATAACATATTAAATGTAAATGGTGGATATATTGATGTTCGTTGTAATTTTCTGTATGGCTAAAATCTTTCATTACAAAGACACATTTAAAGAAATCAGTTCTTATGACAGGACTGGTAATTAATTCTTAATCCGTGACCTTAAAATATAGGCAATGCATAAAAGTGTTTATGATGGTCTAGGCACGGATCTCTAGTATTCTCTTTCTTAGCAGATTTCCATTAAAATGTTTGCTGTTGTTTTGTAAAGGATCTGACTGGTCATCCATAGAGATTACAGGGTGTGGCTCTTTTCTGTAGAAGCACAGAAAGTTGCATCAAAGCCATACTGGTCTTAGCCCTGTGCCATCTAGGATTAATTAAGTGTCTCCATTTCCCCCCCGCCTTCTCCTCCAAATAACTGAAAGGCATATTCAGAAATGATGACAGAAAAGGGCCAAAGTTCCCACACCCTGCTTGAGAAAAAGGCTGGATCTGAAGAAAACAGAAATCAATAACATCACACTGGGTGGGCTGTGGGAAAGAAAAGAATGATCTAGTGTGAAGCTTCATTTGAACAGCCTTTTTTGTGGCCTTTATGTCTGGAATTTCTTCACCAATCTAAGGCTGAGATCTCAACTGGTTTTATTATGAGATGAAAACAGTCAACATCAAAATCTTCATAAACTTCAGATGAGTTATAACTCAATCACCAGCTCTCTGAGTGGGATGTGCAGCTTCTCTTTGAGTTGGTTGTTTGTGTTGGCTTTCCAGGTGGCTTGGCTCCGCCAAAGATGATCCTCCAGTTGGACCATTATTTCACAGCATTGACCAGTTGTTTGATAAAACTGGCTGAAGTAACCTCTTATTTTGATATCAATAAATACCGCCCAGCTCCCTTCCCAGCTCTGTGCCTTCTCTCCTGGAAGAACCTGGCTACCAGCCCAGTTTTAGATACAAAACTGAAGATACGGATCCAACTCTTTCAGATTCAAATCAACACCACATCCTTCTGTGTCTTTCTCTTAAATGAGTAAGAATTTTCTTTAAAACAAATGAAAATAATAAGTTTTTGGACATAGTTTTGAAGCGTATACTTGAAAGTATAATGTAGAACTGAAGTCAATATAAATCTGAAATATCATCAACATATATTGTTAATGATAAAAGTAACAGTACTCATAGTTATACAAAAGAGCATCATACTGGTTATGGTATGCCATATCTTCTTCCATTTTACAAATACAAACTCATCCTTCCAACAACTCTATGAAATTAGTGATTATTACTCTCATTTTATAGCTGAGGATATTGAGGCTCGAATAAATTAAATAATTTGCCCAGGATCATAAAGTCAGTGATAGATCTTAGTGGAAACTTAGAAATTGTATGGTTCAACTCCTCCTCTTAAACATGAGGGAGCTGGCAGTACTAACAGACTGCATTGTTAGTATGAGGAAGTCCACTTGCTTCCAGGGATATTACACTTTTCTCTTGGGAGAGAAAGAAGGATACTTGCCTAGCTCCCCAACCCAGTTATATCAACACTGGGTTCACACCCTTGCCTCCCAGTAAGAACATTTAGGACCAGAGAGGCTAAATAACTTGCTCATGGTCAGGCATTTAGTAAATAGCAGGGCTAAGACATAACAGCTCAAGTCTCTAGAGTATTGACCTGGTTCTCCTGACTGTGAATTTGGCTTTCTCTATCAATTCTTTTTTTCTCAGAATGATTTTAATTTGCTTTATTCTCCATATTTTAAAATTTTTATTAGAAATGGGTTTGTCTTCCCATTCAGCCTCTAGGGTAAATTCTTTTCAGAACTCCAATTCAAATAAGGTTTCATTGATCATTTCACCATAAAGAACTCATCAAAACAAACCTCTAATTTGATTGGGGGTTGGAGATTTCTCACCGATTTGGGAGTCTTCTTGCTTTTTTGTTTAGTTTTGGGCAACATTCATTAGTTGCCTTTCCCCAGACCTTGTAATGAATGGCATACTGAAACCTGGGTGATGCAAGCCCTTTGACATTTCCTATGGGTGTATGACAACATATCCCTTGACTCCTCTTATTCATTTGTCCCCTTTAGAACAGACCTTGGCTTGAAAAGGTAGCTGGAAAAGATCCAGAGATTGTCCCTTTAAGAATTTATATTGTGCTGATAAATATTAAACAACAGAAAACAGATACCAAAACTACTCAAGACACTCTCCACACTGTCCCCTCCCCTCAAGAATTTACTTGAAAATTGCAACAACAAAAAATCAGCTAACTTCTCCCCTCCCTCCAACTAATATTTGGGCACAACAGTGGTCACATCTTATCCTAAGGTGTTTCTTTTTAAGAGATCTTTTCTAAAAAGTCCACATGTTTGGGACAATTGATAGACCAAACTAGACAGAAAATAGAAGAACCAAGACATTTGATCATGAGAACAGGTTTACTCAGAGTCAGCCAAATATCACCTGGCATTACTTGAGTTTTTTTCAACCCTATGTTAATGTAAACATTAAAGTTGGGGCATTGTCCAAAATGTAATGATGCTAGTATTTCTCTAATAGCATAAATATGTACTGAATGGCACTTTGGGAAAAATCTTCTGGCTCTTCTGGAAAGTTCAAAGTTTCCTAAGTAATGAGAGAGGTGAATATAGCATCTATTCAATTTCCCTTTCACTTATTCCTGTCTCCTTTGGCATGGCCTAGAGTCCATCTGTCTGCACCATCTGCCTTGCCCTTAATTGCCAGAATTGATTTGTCTGATATGAATGCATAACTAGTAACAGGGGACTTGAAAAAGCATTGCTTTAATTGAATTCTTTACTAATAATATTATTAGGGTAGTCTGAAGAATGTATTCTGCTGAAAAAGCCATCTTGGAAAGTTGAATTTGTTGACCCTAGAAATAAGGTAGTGATTAGTAGAAAATATTTTATTGGATACCTATAATTTTCTATGATTTTTAAAGACCTTTGTGCTAGTAAAGCACAAAACCGCCACTGGCATCTCATTCAGAAAGCATACAGATCTTCAAAAAGGGTATCTGTCTAAAAGCGATGTCACTGCGAGACAAGAGAAAAATAGTGGTCAAAAGAAAGCACTGTGCAGTGACTGCAATTTAAATCCCAACTCCTTCAAGCAGTGGGGCATCTTGGAGCAATGTTGCTCAACTCTGGCTACAAAGAATCATCAAGAGATGTTTTCAAAATACTATTGGTGACCATATGATCCTTTTCAGGTGCAGTTGCATTCAGTTTGTTAGTATTTTGTTGAGGATTTTTGCATCTATATTAATCAGGGATATTAGCAGGTAGTTTTCTTTTCTTGTAGTGTCTTTGTCTGGCTTTGGTGTAAGGATAATGCTGGCCTCATATAATGAGTTTGGAAGTATTCCCTTCTCATTTTCAGTTTTTTGGAAGAGTTTTAGAAGGATTGGCATTAATTCTTGAAATGCTTGGTAGAATTTACTTGTGAGGCGATCTGGTACTGGGCTTTTCTTTGTTGAGAGGTATTGAATTCCTGATTCAATCTCCATACTAGTTATAGGCCTGTTCAGGCTTTCTAATTATTTATTATTTAGTTTTGGCAGTTTGTATGTTTCCAGGAATTTTTCCATTTCTTTTAGGTTATCTAGTTTTTAATATGTAATTGTTCATAGAAATTTCATATAATCCTTTTTATTTCTGTGGCATCACTTGTAATATCTCATTCATTTATAATTTTGAGCCTTCTTTTTTTCCCTTAATTTAACTAAGGCCTTGTAAATTGTTTATCTTTTTAAAAAACTAACTCTTAATTTTGTTGATATTTTTCTGTTTTCTATTCCATTTATTTCTGCTCTAATCTTTATTGCCTTCCCTCTGCTAACTTTGAGCTTATTTGTTCTTCATTTTCTGGTTCCTAGAGGTATAAAGTTTGGTTGCATATTTGAGATCCCTCTTCCTTTTAATGTGTGATTTATCACTGTGAACTATCTTAGTGCTGTTTCTGATGGATATCATAAATTTTATGCTGTATTTTCATTTGTCTTAAAATATTTTCTAATTTCCGTTTTTATTTCTTCTTGACTCAGTGCTTGTTCAAGGGTGTATGTTTAATTTTCATTTTTTGTGAAGTTTCCAGTTTTCCTTTTGCTATTGATTTCTAGTTTCATTCTATTACAATCAGAAGAAATATTTTATATGATTGCAGTCTACTTAACTGTGCTGGGACTTGTTTTATATCTAACACATGATGTATTCTGAGGTAAAATCCATGGGCACTTGAGAAAAATGTGTATTCTGCTATTGTTGGGTGGAATGTTTTGTACACATATGTTAGAGCCATTTGGTCTGTAGTCAAGTCTTCTGTTAACTTACTAATATGCTGTTTGGATGTTCTATTCAGTATTAAAAGTGTTATTATTATTACCATTACTGTATTGCCATCTATTTCTCCCTTCAGATTTGTCAATATTTGTTTTATATATTTAAGTGCTCTGATGTTGGGTGCATATGGATTTATAATTGTTAAATCTGCCTAGAAAATTGACCCTTTTGTCATTATATGGTATCATTATTTCTCTCTTGTGATGGTTTTTACTTATGGAGTATTTTATCTGATAAGTATAGTCATCTGTGCTCTCATTTGGTTGCTATCTGCATGAAATAGCTTTCTTCATTCCTTTATTTTCAGCTTATGTGTGTCCTTAAATCTAAAGTGAGTTTCTTGTAGGCAGCATATAGTTAGGTCATTAAAAAAATTCATGTAGTTCCTTCATATATTTTATTGAGAAATTTAATCAATTTATATTTAAAGTAATTATTGATAGAGAAGGATTTACTATTGCCATTTCTTAGTTGTTTCATGGTAGTCCTGTAATTCCTTTGCCTTTTTCCTGTTGTGCTGTCTTCCTTTGGGTTTTGAAAGTTTTTTTGTGTGTATTGATATGCTTTGATTCCTATCAGCTTTTCTTTTACATAAATTCAATAGGGTTTTTATGGTTACCTCAGGGCTTACATAAGATATCTTATAACAATCTATTTTAAGTTGGTAACAACTTAAGCTCAATCACATACAAAAACTCAACATGAACTCTCCCCTCCTGATTTTACGTTATTGTTGTCATGATTTACATGGTTCAAATTGTATATCTTTAAACATATTTTTAAAGTTGTTTTTAATACTTTTGTCTTTTAAATTTTACATTTGAATTAAAAATAATACCTACCACCGTTATAGCAATGCAGTATTCTGGATTTGCTTACATATTTACCAACATGTTTCATTTTTATGCTATTATGTTACTGTTTAGTTTCCTTCTGTTTCAACTTGAAGAATTCCCTTTAGTATTTATTGTAAGCCATGTCTAATGGTGATAAACTTTCTCAGTTTTTGTTTATCTAGTAAAGTTTATCTCTCCTTCATTTCTGAAGGCTAGCCTTGCTGGGTATAACATTCTTGGTTGTCAGGGGGTTTTGTTTGTTTCTTTCTTTCAACATTTGTCTCATTCCTTTCTGTCTTGTTAGGCTTCAGGTTCCCTTATACAGGATTAATTGCCTTCTCTTGCTGCTTTTAAAATTCTCTCTTTGCCTTTGACTTTTGACAATTTGTTTAATGTCTCTCAGCATAAATTTTGGTGTGCTATTTCAGCTTCTTTGATAGATATCTGCTTTTTTATCCAGATTTGGGGAATTTTAGCTATTATTTCTGTGAATAAACTATTTCTTTCTCACTCTCTTCTCCTTCTAAAACTTCCATAATGTATATATTATTCTGCTTGATGGTGTCCCACCAATCCCCTAAGCTTTTTTCACTTTTTTCATTCTTTTTGATCCTCTGACTAAATTACTTTCAATGACTGGCCTTCACATTTGCTGATCCTTTATTCTGCTTGATCTAGTATTCTGTTGAATCCCTCTAGTAAATTTTTTTCAGTCCAATTATTGTGTTTTTTAGCTCCCTAATTTCTCTTCAATATTTTTTTAAAAAATATTCTCTATTGAAATTCTCAGTTTGTTCATGCATTGTTCTCTTTACTGCAGTTAGTATCTTTATAACAGCTAGTTTGAATTAACTGTCAGGTAAATCATATAATTCCATTTTGGTAAGGTCAGTTCTGAAGATTTATCTTGTTCCTTTATTTAGAACATCTTTTCTTCACTTTCCTTAACTCTTTGTGGTGTTATCTGTGCATTAGTCAAAGTAGATGCCTATTCTTAACTTGAATTTCCCTCAAGCCAGACCCAAGACAAGAACTTGGTTACAGGTAGTATACTTTAAAATATCATTTCAGGAAACACAACTAAGGAAATGTGGATATTGAGAAACAGAAATGTGAAAACCATGTAGGAGTATTAATAAACTGCAATAAATGAGTCTCATCCCACTTGGGGTCTCTTTGAAGAGGTATGTAGAATGTGTCCTAAATTGTCCAATCAAGGGACTGAAAAAAATGATATATTCATCCACAAATTGTATCCCTTATTGACTTGGGACTGCCTATGGGAACAGTAAATACCTAACACTTCTAGTGCCTCTATCACCTTAAGGTAAGCAAATGTGGACAATGCTTGAGAAAGCCCACAGGACAAAGTAGGTGTCTGAGGTGTAAAGCCGTCATATTGCTTAACACTGTTACAGCATCTGTGGGTAAACTCAAAGATAGATGGAAAGTTATGTTGCAGACTATCTTGATAGTCATTTGCTTTGGTCATTTTGCCCATCATGCAGCCAAAGCCAAAAGCTTTAGAAAATCATTCCCATTAAGCAATGACTTAGGAACTTCAGCATTATGAAAAATTTTTTTTCTGTTCTTTAGAACCTGTAATATTTCTAAATGTCACTTTTAAATCATTTGGACTCTGTATCTCTCTATTTTTCTATTATTGTTCCAACTCAGAGTAATAACTATAGGAAGAAGGCAACTATTTTTATTATTATTATACTTTAAGTTTTAGGGTACATGTGCACAATGTGCAGGATAGTTACATATGTATACATGTGCCATGCTGGTGTGCTGCACCCATTAACTCGTAGAAGACAACTATTGCGCTAATAAATCTGTTTGAAGATGCTATGGCAAAGGAATAGCTTCTTGCTTTCTTCTTAAATTAATACTATAATCAAGTTGTTATGTAGTCTAGTTTAAAATTTAGAAACAAAAGAGAACCATTCTAAAATATTAAAAATGCTAATGAAATCATCTCTATTTCAAAAATTAAAAAGAATCAGAAAAATAGGACAGCTCTTCAGAATGTGATAAAATTATTTAATCTAAAAAGAAGTATAGCATTTTATTTTTATTATAAGAGAATTTGTTTTTTACAGGAAAAAATATGTGACAATAAAACGTAAAAATTATACATAATCTTACTACCCATTGGTGTCATTTTTACTTTGATGTGTCCTTACATGTTTTTTGTACTTTTTTCTATGTAACTTATCCATATTACTATTAATATTACTATTAATTGGCGATAGCTTTTGTAGATTTCTTAGCTCTCAAATTTATTCCATAAATTTCCTCCTGCATCCTTTTTCTCTTTTACAAATTTTGCTGATTTCCTATTGTCATGTTTGTGTTTTATTATTTATTTTTAAAGTTTTTCAAAAACAGGGGCTATTATCTCTTTGACAAACTATTGAAATTATGGGCTTTTTTGTTTGTTTTGTTTTGTTTTGTTTTTATTGTTGAGACAGAGTCTTACTCTGTTACGCAGGCTGGAGTGCAGTGGTGCAATCTCTGCTCATTGCAACCTCTGTTTTCTGGGTTCAAGCGATTCTCATGTCTCAGCCTCCCGAGTAGCTGGGACTACAAGCATGTGCCACCATGCTCAGCTAATTTTTGTATTTTTTTGTGGAGATGGAGTTTTGCCATGCTGCCCAAGCTGTTCTTGAACTCCTGGCCTCAAGCGATCCTTCCACCTTGGCCTCCTAAAGTGCAGAGATGACAGGCATGAGCCACCGTGTCCCACCTGAAATTATGTTTTAAGTTTGAGATTGAATTCTGCTTATGGTGTTATTGCATAGATTTTTATGTCATCATATCTACATTTTATGTAATCAAATCTGTCAGTCATTTCTTTACATTTTCTGTCTTTGGCTTCAAGTTTATAAGGATGCTGACTCCTAGATTATATAAATAATTGATAAATCTTTTTGGTGCGCTTAAATATCCAGATTTTACTTTTAAATATAAAATCCAAATAGAAATTGTTTAACCAGTTATAGTGTAACAGAAAAGTAATTTTGATTTTCTGAACTCATGTGATTTTTTTAACTCCGAATTCACCCACCTCGCTTTAAAATGGCATATGCAATATAGCATTTTTTCTTTATATTTAATTATATCTTTTGATGCTTCAAGTCCTTTCAAGTTATTTTTATTTTGTATTATTTTATTTTATTTTTCCATAGGTTATTGGGGTACAGGTGGTATTTGATTACATGAGTAAGTTCTTAAGTGGAGATTTGTAAGATCCTGGTGCACCCATCACCCAAACAGTATATGCTGCACCATATTTGTTGCCTTTTATCCCTCACCTGCACCCCCCCGACTCTTCTCCCCAAGTCCCCAAAGTCCATTGTATCATTCTTATGCCTTTGCATCCTCATAGCTTAGCTCCCACATATCAGTGAGAACATTCAATGTTTGGATTTCCATTCCTGAGTTACTTCACTTAGAATAATAGTCTCCAGTCTCATCCAGATCATTGCAAATGCTGTTAATTCATTCCTTTTTATGACTGTGTACTATTCCATTGTGTGTATATATATATATATATATTCCATTGTGTGTGTGTGTGTATATATATATATGTATATATACATACCACAATTTCTTCATCCACTCATTGATTGATGGGCATTTGGGTTGGTTCCACGATTTTTGCAATTGTGACTTGTGCTGCTATAAACATGTGTGTGCAAGTATCTTTTTTGAATAATGACTTCTTTTCCTTTGGGTAGATACCCAGTAGTAGGATTGATGGATCAAACGGTAGTTCTACTTTTAGTCCTTTAAGGAATCTCCACACTGTTTTCCATAGCAGCTGTACTAGTTTACATTCCCACCAGCAGTGTAGAAGTATTCACTGCCACATCCATGCCAACATCTACTGTTTTTGATTTTTTTTATTAAGGCCATTCTTGCAGGAGTAAGTTGGTATTGCACTGTGGTTTTGATTTGCATTTCCCTGATAATTAGTGATGTTTAGCATTTTTTCATATGTTTGTTGGCCATTTGTATATCTTCTTTTGAGAATTGTCTATTCATGTCCTTAGCCCACTTTTTGATGGGATTTTTTTTTTCTTTTTTACTGCTTTGTTTGAATTCATTATAGATTCTGGATATTAGTCCTCTGTCAGATGTATAGATTGTGAAGATTTTCTCTCACTTTGTAGGTTGTCTGTTTACTCTGCTGACTGTTCCTTTTGCCATGCAAAAGTTCTTTAGTTTAATTAGGTCCCAGCTATTTATCTTTGTTTTTATTGCATTTGCTTTTGAGTTTTCGGTTATGAAATCCTTGCCTAAGCCAACAATTAGAAGGGTTTTTCTAATGTTATCTTCTATAATTTTTATAGTTTTGGGTCTTAGATTGAAGTCCTTAATCCATCTTGAGTTGATTTTTGTATAAGCGAGAGATGAGGATCCGGTTTCATTCTCCTGCATGTGGCTAGCCAATTATCCCAGCACCATTTGTTGAAAGGGTGTCCTTTCCCTATTTTGTTTATCTTTGCTTTGTTGAAGACCAGTTGGCTGTAAGTATCAACTTATTTTTATTTCTATTCACAGTAATTTATTGTGTAACTTTATAATATTTGTTAATATTTGGTGGTAGAAAGTTCTCTTCATTAGTCTCTTTTATTCCAGATTTTACAGATTATTCTTCTGTGTATATTCTAGTTGAATTTAGTAATCAATTACTGAAATTCAAATAAAATGCTAAAAGTTTTGGTTTGAATCTTGTTAACATTGGAGATTATTTTATAATATTTTTGTTAACAAGGCTTTCCAGTCAGAAACACAATATGTCCTTTAATTTATTCAAATTTTCTTTTATAAATCCTGGAAACACTTTTATATGAGTATTATGCATTTAAGGTTATGACGGATAGTTTAAAATTTTGATTGCTAATTTGAATAGCTGTTTTCCATTGTAATTTATAAGCTTTGGAAAATAGTAAAGCTATTGATTTTTGTACATTTGTAACTAAATTTTGTAGGTCTCTTTTTTCAGACAGATATGTATCTTTTTGTCATATTTCCTTTAATTTTTTCCTTTTAAATCAGAAATATATGTTAAATTTTATCAAATGATCTTTTAGCATCTGTCTAGAATCTGTGCTGTCAAATCCTGTAGTCAGTAGACACCTGTAGCTACTGAGCACTTGTAAATAGCTGGTCTGAATTGATGTATGCTGTAAGTTTAAAATAAACACTGATTCCAAAGACTTAGTTCCAAAAAAAAAATGTAAAGGGCATTTTCCACTAAGTCAACAAGATTCTACTTATTTCTCTTGTTCTGAATTATTTAATTATGAATCCACAGCTTTTTCTTTTTGCTTACTCTCTTCCAAAAATCAATGTATAATGACTTTCTATAGTCACTAGATTGTCACCTAGAATGGACAAAGCTCATAGATTAGAGCTATAAGGGGCCTGATGCAATATAACTATATTATGGTGATTTGAATTAAGGATTAACACTATATTTTAAAAGCAATTGTGTAGTTGGCTTTTAAGCATATGTAAAAAAAGGACTAGGGAGGTATTTTTGTTTGGGGCATTCTAGTCACAAATATATAGCTACCATTGATAAGCTTGGGTAGTTTACTCCCTAAATCTGGTTCAGCCTCTATGAGATTAGACTGTCCAGACCCTATATATCATAGTTACACAAGCTGACCCCATGGTATGGAAGGTCTGGAGGACATCTCAGCAGGACAGCCATAGAGGCCAGGATATCACCTTACTTGTGCTGCAACCTTCTGGGTCTTCCTAGAGAAGATGCTGCCCTGCTTTAGGTGAAGCAGCTTTCAGAGGAAATACCATCAACTGATTCATTCCCAAGAGACTCCAGAAGCCTAAGAGGGGGGCACATAAACTGGCTTATATTTTTTATCACCTGTCTGTGATCTTATAGATCTCAGCATAACATTCTACTTAAGTAGAGGAAGCACATAATGCGCTCTTCTCTAGAACTAGAAAATCTTTTTTCAGAATAATATGCCAGCCTAGTCATTGATGCCTTTCTTTAATGCACCTCAGAAATGCAGTCCTGTTAGAAGAGCCAATAGACATATATTGTACAAACAGGGAAGTGGAAAAGGAAGCCTTGATGGCAGACATCATTGTAAAGTTGGCTAGGGCCCCTCTCCCTTCTCTAGGGTCCTGGAAAGCAATGTGTAAACATACAAGAGTGCACGTGTTGCATATTTGGGAATGTTTATAAATAGCTGAGAAAACAGCATCAGAAAGAAACTCTAGAAAGGCTTCAGAAATACAGGCATTCTGGTCTCTTCCCATGAAACAGAGAAATTTCCTCATGCTAATGGAGCCATCACCTAGCTCTATGCTTCTCTATCGTAGCTCCACATTGGCATCACCTGGAGAGTTTCTAAAAGAGACTTATGCCCAGATCCTACCCTTACCCACACCAAATAACTCAGAATCTCTGAAGGTGGGTGTGGGCACTGATATTTTTGACAGTTTCCCAGGTAACTAGTACATGGCTGGACTTAAAAGCTTCTCCAACTGATGGAACCAGGATATAAAACATAAAAAAAGAGAACAATGAAAAAAATATGATAAAAGGAAATTTTTGTTTGTTTGCTGTTTTCTTGAGACAGAGTTTCGCTCTTGTTGCCCAGGCTGTAGTGCAATGGCCCCATCTCAGCTCACCACAACCTCCGCCTCCGGGTTCAAGCAATTATTCTGCCTCAGCCTCCTGAGTAGCTGGGATTACAGGCATGCACCACAATGCCCGACTAGTTTTTGTATTTTTAGTGGAGACGGGGTTTCTCCATGTTGGTCAGGCTGGTCTCGAACTCCTGACCTCAGGTGATACGCCTGCCTCAGCCTCCCAAAGTGCTGGGACTATAGGTGTTAGCCACCGCACCCAGCCGATAAAAGGAAATGTTGAGTAGGCTACTTGCCATGTAAAGTACTTCCTTGCTTTGCCTTTTTTCCTCTTTTCTTGCATGTCCCTGCTAAAACACCATTTCCCTGTGTGTATCTTTTCCCAGAGCAGGCATTCTGTTGGTCTCTCCTGCATTCTTCCTCCTGGTAACAGGATAAGTCAGTTCTCTGTCTTTCGGCTGGATGCTTTCATTCACTTTCAAGGAATCAAAGGGAAACTGTAGGCTTGTGAAGCTGCATGGTCCTCTCCTTGCTGACCTCAGACATAGGAATCATGGAACGAGTTAGAGAAGTAGCCACTTTGAGGGAAGGGATGAGGTTTCCCCTATTTTTTTTTTAAGGTTGGCAAGCTTCCAGACCAGGTTTATGAACCCTTCTCTTTGTTAATAATAAACATCTAGCTAATAGATATCTATACAGTAGCAGAGTTTGGCATGAGTCTCACTTTTCTTTTAAGAGGTAACCTCGCTAACCTCACATTTCTTTGGCAGCTGCTATAAAGAACAAAAGAGTTGTGTATGGCCAGATCGGCTAGGTCAGGCCACAAGGCCAGACTTATGTCTGTACTTTTTGAGGTACAGTAATGTACCTTTTGAAACTGTTTCTGTGTTGCATTTTTTCTCCTGGATTGGGTCTACCTATAATGAATGAGATCCAATTTTGCCTGCAGTTGTGAGAAAACGCGATTTCTCCTAGTCAACTCTTTCTTATGGGAAGAATAAATTATTTAAGGAATTCGAGATTACTCACCCCTCCAGCCTTTTCCCTCTGACCCTTTCATCTGTGTCACCTCAAAAACACTTGTAAATAAACAGCTGGGATGGGATGTTTGTGTTGAAAAGTTATAACTGACAAGAAATTTCCAAATCCTGCTAACTCAGCACTGTACTTTATTGAAGCTGCTTCTATTCTTTCTGTTGGTTGATTCCGCACCTTGACTTGAATTTACTTTGAACTCCACTATGGGCTCAAGTTTATTGAAAGTTTGTGATATTCAAAGCATGAGAAAACTTTAGCTGTGATGGTGGCACTTGCTTCCCTCCCCAAGTTGGTTTTTTTTTTTGTTTTTTGTTTCCTACCACAGCATCACATCTAGGAATTTGTGACCCACTAATCCTATTCTGGGTGAATTTTAGAAAACCAAGCACAATATATCTGGATTCTCATCATTCAGGAAGTACCCTGGACTTCAAATGAAACTTCTAAGAGTATGTCAACAAAGTAGTTATTGTAATGGAACAGAATGAAAGAAGTAAACTTTTCTTTTCTCCAGTTCTTAAAAATCAAAAGCAGAAACATGTTAAATGTGCCTTGTGATGTGCTGTGAGTACTTACTGACTGCTTGCTTCTGTTTCTGCTCATGATCTTTCCCTGGTTAAAAGAGGCCTGCACATGTTATATGTCATCACCCAGAGAGGCAAGCATACTGGGCAGGGAACCTAAAGATGATCTTCTGTTGGTTATCTGAAGCATTGGGGTCCTATGTGATCCTTTTGCCACTACATGGATCTAAAGAGAGAGGTTGGCCTGGCTCTTCTCACTATCTCATTCTCAGGTGAGCGTAGGGCAACCTACCCATGAGGAAGAGGAATAAGGTACAGAATGCCTGGTGCAGCGCGAAGAGTGACAGTCTGGCTGGTCTTACCTGTGCATGGAGGAAGTAAACATCTGTGCTGTAGGATTGCAGGAGTATTGCGGCTCCCCACATAAATGACTACTGAAACCAACCATCAGAGCTTTACTTCTGTTGCTTAAGATTATGACTACAGGTGCTCCTTGACTTACAGTGGGGTTATGTCCTGATAAAACCATTATGATATTTTCAATTTATAAATCTATCCAGAGGTAACCCCATTGTTAAGTTGAGAAGGCTAGTGAATGGGTATGGCTTTTGCACTATAATTAACCTGAAAAATCCCAAGTCGAGTCATCAAAAGTTAGGGACTGTCTGTACTATGTAAATATCTCTGAGACAGGAAGAAAAGTAGGGGGTGGAGGGAACTAACATGTGAATGTTTACTTGGTGCCAGCACCTATTCTAAGCCTGTTAGAATTTGTACTTTCTACGCCTTTAATTCTCACCACTCTTTAGGGAGATACTATCCCGCCTTCTAGAATGAAGATATTGAGTCTTGAAAATACTCAGTAAATGGTGGACTAAGGATTTTGAACTCCAAATTTTCTGACTCTGGATGGAGTCCATGATATTTAGGAGAAATACACATAAAGCTGTTATCAGTTATTTATAGTTTTGTATTGATTTGGAGAGGAATTAGCAGCACTTCTGACTTGAAGAGTGTGAGAAGTAGGTTGTTATCTGATAAAAGAAATACCTAAAGCAGCTGAAAACAACTCTTGGCTCCCTTTTAGTCTCGCTCCAGAGCCTGGTAGGGCTTTCTACCCTGGGGGGCTTTTACTTCCTTTACCTTCTGCTGCCTGATCCAAGTGGGTTTGTTCTAAGGGGAAAAGCTCATTATATGAAAATAGCAACATCAAGCAAGAGGCTCTCTTTCCTAGTATGCTCATGAGTAACCTCCGTGATATATAAGCACTTAGTAAATTAGGCATGAATTTGTGATAGAATAAACAGCCTACAGCCTGCCACTGTGTAACGAGGATTTGGCAGTTGAACCCACTAAATATTTTTAGATGAAGAGACCAGAAAGGTGTCAGAAGAGGCGTAGAAGGTGCCTCATGCATTTACATATGTGTCACTCTTTGGGTATGTTTTGAAGTTTGGAATAACAGATGTGGTTGACCTCTTCAGTGGAGCAAACCCTGGATGTGGAAGGAGAAGACCAGTGTGAGAGGCCCAGCCCTGCAACCCATTAGTGCCACCACTTTCAAGGAGTGGCTAGAAAAGAGAACAGATGCAAATCTGGGTGCCATCACATACAAGAGCTGTAATCCCTGGGAAATTTTACCTAATCTCTTAGTTTCCCCATCTCTCATTCTCATAGGATAATTAGATTTTAAGGAGAGAATGAATGCAAATGTTTGACGACAGTTCCTAAAACACCTCAAGTACTCAGAATTGGCAGCCTGAGCCTCCATTTCCCTCCTGTGTAATATTAATTATAACAATTGGAATATACAGCTGAAAAATACCATACATGGTAAGGTAAATTTTGTAATTTTTTCCAATTCTAATTTCCTATGAAACCACAGCCTTGCTTACAATTCTATCTAAACCGGGCTCTTGAGAGATGCTGAAGGCCATTCCTACAAGACTAGAGGTGAAAGCAAATTGGGCCTGGGGTGGCAGACCACTGGTCCCTTTACTCAAATCTAGCGTAGCTTCAGACAAATGACTTTATAATTCCAGACCAGCCTGGGGTGTCTATTTTCCATGAATAAAAATACCAGTGCATGATTTTTCTTGAAACTCTATCAACTAGTTGGGCCTTGGAATTCATCATGAACCACAGGAGGGAGAAGCTCAATGTAATGAGCAAGATTTATAGTGATCTGTTCTCCTCGTTTGACCCCTGTATCTACTTTGCAATTTAAGGAAAATAACTGCTCTGGCAGCATATTTGGATCAAAATCCGTTTAATGAAGATAGTGAAGAGGCCAGTGTCGAAGAGGCCAGTGTTGAACAGACAGGATTTAGGATGGGGCTGGCTCTGTATCCTGTATCCTAAGGATACAGGAACAGAGACTAGAAACAGCCCATGATTAGGATGCCCATGAGCCTCTGGGTCTGCCCCAAAAGGTCCTGCAAACCATTTCAAAACACAAGTGCAAATGAGAATTCTTAATACTAAATAAAAGCAACCAAACTTTTCACCATCTCTGAGTACTGGTGGGAAAATTCAAGCTGAAGGATACAATTGTACCCTTACATGTGATGGGTGCAGCTCTGAGAAATTGATGCTCTAGATCATCTACATTTGACAATAGAATGGACCAGCTAAAATGGCAAAGAAGAAGCTTGGCGAGCAGTTTAATCAGCTCTCATCTCTCCCCAGTGCAGAGGTGGGGAGACACAAGATGGTTATGCAAAGAAAATGGCTATCCTGAAGGCTTATGCAATTTTTGTTTTTTATTTTTGTTTTTTGAGATAGGGTCTTGCTATATCACCCAAGCTGCTTCAAACTCCTGGTCTCAAGCAATCTGCCTCAGTCTCCTGAGCAGCTGGGACTACAGGTGCATGCTACCACGCTCCACTCTAACAGCTTGTTGAATAACTGAGCCTCATCCTCATTGCATGGGGTATGAAGTTCAAGTGAATTACCCATTTGACAGGGCTCAGTATGGCAGAACATGCTAGGTGTTTTCCTGCACATTATTTCATTCTCACTAGCACCTGAAGTAGGCAGTAGGGGAAGCAGGGAGGACATTGTATATCTGAAATCAATGAGTTCACCATTGTGGCTAAAACAAAGGTAGGAAAATAATTGTTTAAAGAGAGTGCTTTGGATAAGATTAAAAACAATGCCAGATTAAGAATTGGTGTTTTTTCTGAATGAGAAGGCTTTGAAAAATTTTAGGATGTGAGAGTGGTTTTAAAGAGAGTGGTTCAGAGAAGATTAAAAATGATGCCAAATTAAGAATTTGTTCTTTATCTGAATGAGAAGTCTTTGACAAATTTTAGGTTGTGAACTGGAATGAAGAAAGGAGAGATATCTGACTCTGGCATATAAAGTGATTTAGAATGGGGAGGAGGTTGAGGTTACGAAGACTACCTAGGAAACAGTGTTGATAATCTAGCCATGTGGGCTGACAGTTGCTCTTTGGGTGGAAAAGAAAAGAAAGGGACATGGCATACTGAATGAGCAGGGGTGGGGCTTTCCTGAGTTCTTTTGTTTAGGTGAGAGACAGCAGACTCTGACAGATGAGACCAGCTTCCTCCCTCTATAGAAGAACCTGCAACAAAGACCATGCATTTCATATTCACCTGAGGAAGGCAGACGGGGGCCAAGCTAAGCGCATCTCCTTTGAAACAGGGCAGAATTTCATGTCATGATTACTAGACACAGCCCTGAAGAGGCCAGTGGTTCTGCTAACACTGGCTGCTCTCAAGGTAACAAACACTGACAGCCAGGACTACCTTATCCTGATGGGTGATTCCTGGAGAAGACGATGAAAAATCTCCTATTCCCCATAGTACCATAACTCCTACCCCCAGAAAGGTCTAGTTTCCCAACATGCTACTTCCTTTGCTTCCAGACTTCTGGAGAGAAACTTCTTTCCATTTTACCACTTCCAGAAACCCCAGTCTCAGAGAGACAACAACAGCTGGACTGTCACCAGGGCTCAGATAATTCATAGCACTGACAACAGGCAAATGAGTTAATAAACACGTTAGGCTGATAAGCAACTTCAGCAAAGTCTCAGGATACAAAATCAATGTACAAAAATCACAAGCATTCTTATACACCAATAACAGACAAACAGAGAGCCAAATCATGAGTGAACTCCCATTCACAATTGCTTCAAAGAGAATAAAATACCTAGGAATCCAACTTACAAGGGATGTGAAGGACCTCTTCAAGGAGAACTACAAACCACTGCTCAATGAAATAAAAGAGGATACAAACAAATGGAAGAATATTCCATGCTCATGGGTAGGAAGAATCAATATCGTGAAAATGGCCATACTGCCCAAGGTAATTTATACATTCAATGCCATCCCCATCAAGCTACCAATGACTTTCTTCACAGAATTGGAAAAAACTACTTTAAAGTTCATATGGAACCAAAAAGAGCCCGCATCGCCAAGTCAATCCTAAGCCAAAAGAACAAAGCTGGAGGCATCATGCTACCTGACTTCAAACTATACTACAAGGCTATAGTAAACAAAACAGCATGGTACTGGTACCAAAACAGAGATATAGATCAATGGAACAGAACAGAGCCCTCAGAAATAATGCTGCATATCTACCACTATCTGATCTTTGACAAACCTGAGAAAAACAAGCAATGGGGAAAGGATTCCCTATTTAATAAATGGTGCTGGGAAAACTGGCTAGCCATATGTAGAAAGCTGAAACTGGATCCCTTCCTTACACCTTATACAAAAATTAATTCAAGATGGATTAAAGACTTAAATGTTAGACCTAAAACCATAAAAACCCTAGAAGAAAACCTAGGCATTACCATTCAGGACATAGGCATGGGCAAGGACTTCATGTCTAAAACACCAAAAGCAATGGCAACAGAAGACAAAATTGACAAATGGGATCTAATTAAACTAAAGAGCTTCTGCACAGCAAAAGAAACTACCATCAGAGTGAACAGGCAACCTACAAAATGGGAGAAAATTTTCGCAACCTACTCATCTGACAAAGGGCTAATATCCAGAATCTACAATGAACTCAAACAAATTTACAAGAAAAAAACAACCCCATCAAAAAGTGGGCGAAGGACATGAACAGACACTTCTCAAAAGAAGACATTTATGCAGCCAACAAGCACATGAAAAAATGCTCACCATCACTGGCCATTAGAGAAATGCAAATGAAAACCACAATGAGATACCACCTCACACCAGTTAGAATGGCAATCATTAAAAAGTCAGGAAACAACAGGTGCTGGAGAGGATGTGGAGAAATAGGAATACTTTTACACTGTTGGTGGGACTGTAAACTAGTTCAACCATTGTGGAAGTCAGTGTGGCGATTCCTCAGGGATCTAGAACTAGAAATACCATTTGACCCAGCCATCCCATTACTGGTTATATACCCAAATGACTATAAATCATGCTGCTATAAAGACACAGGCACACGTATGTTTATTGTGGCACTATTCACAATAGCAAAGACTTGGAACCAACCCAAATGTCCAACAATGATAGACTGGATTAAGAAAATGTGGCACATATACACCATGGAATACTATGCAGCCATAAAAAATGAGGAGATCATGTCCTTTGTAGGGACACGGATGAAATTGGAAATCATCATTCTCAGTAAACTATCTCAAGGACAAAAAACCAAACACCGAACGTTCTCACTCATAGATGGGAATTGAACAATGAAAACACATGGACGCAGGAAGGGGAACATCACACTCTGGGTACTGTTGTGGGGTGGGGAGAGGGGGGAGGGGGGAGGGATAGCATTAGGAGATATACCTAATGCTAAATGACGAGTTAATGGGTGCAGCACACAGCATGGCACATGTATACATATGTAACTAACCTGCACATTGTGCACATGTACCCTAAAACTTAAAGTATAATAATAATAATAAAATAAATAAATAAAAATAAACATAAGGGAAAAAAACAAACAACAACATATTACAACAACAACAAAAAAAATCATGTTAGGTTTCTATGATTAGTGACAGTGTATAAAGATCTTTCAATGTCAAAGTAGTTTGTGGAACAGAGCAAATTTTCAAATAAACATTTGTTTTTTTTTTTTCATATAACTTTCTCACATTTAAAAGTAAAGTATGCCCTTGTAGCGAAGACATCCATTAATGAAATAAAAGCAGTAATGAGAAGAAAAAGAAAGCGCTTAGTATAATTCCTGCTTCATGGTAGAAAAAAGGGTACCCATTGTTTTCATGATTTAGGGTGACCTAATGCAATCCAAGAGAAGAGGTCCAATTTCTGTTAGACAAGAGGACTAGAGCTTGTGAGAGAATTTGAGGTTGAAATGATGATTTGAAAGTCACTTGCATAGGAGGGTTGGTAGAAATTTCAATGAAGATTTCCATACTTGTGTGAAATTTGGATATTTGCTAAGAAAGCAGAGGACTCAATCCCACCTCTTTAGGATATGAAGGAAGTGGAGTAAGTAGATACAGGCCAGGAGCTGTAGGGAGAAAATAAAGACAAAGGCCTCGATGATGGGGAAGGAGAGTCTTGAGAGGCCACAGAGGAGAGCAGTTCTAAGAGGACTCTACCTACCATTAATCATGTCTTTTAATGGCGGGCACTGGGAGCTATGGCCTGGCATGTGCAGTTAATGAATCCAGAGGTTCCAGCCCACAAGATTTCTGCCATTGCTTAATCTTGTGTTTCCTGGGCCCTAGATCTGAAACCATAAAATGTGCAGTATTTATTTAGCATTAGACCAGGTTCTGAGGATGCTTTTTCTGGAACTGTTTTGTGACCACAGAATTGAAAAAGGTTTTGAGATGAAATGCTAGCCCTGTACCCAGGTTGGCCTGTCATTCTTTCCATTTAAAGCCACTGGTAATATGGCTGCAAGATGTATTTTGCCCATTTTTTAAAAGCCATTTTCTACTTTCTGCTTTCCAACCACCAAAGTATTTGGGAGTGTCATAATTGTTTTTCTCTTTGGAACTTCAGAAAAGATTGTTTTTTATGATAGAAATAGCATTTCTTTAATTTTTTTCTTTTTTTAATCGCCAGTGACTGCCATACCAAACCACGGACTTGGCTCATTATATTTCCAATTCTAGCTTTTGCTCTCTGGCAAATGAGTGTCATAGGACTGCCCAAAATATTTCTGAGGAGGTTTATCTCAGAGGATACTCAGATGAAAGACTAAGAAAATGAAAATGGACTTAAATGCATTGATTCAAGTAAAGCATTTAGAATAGGCTCTGGCACATAGCAAGCATATATAAGTACTGGTTATTATCACTGTGGCATTCTAAGATAATGTAGCATAAGAGACTGGAATAGAACAAGACCATTGTCCTTATGAAGAATAAGTGTTCCATAAGAATTCAAAACAAGTGATCAGAATTTAGAAGACTTCCATGAAGCTGTTAAAAAGTGACCATGGGTGAGCATGTAAAGAGATCAACCAGTTGGCAGTTGGGTAAGTTACCTACAAAATGTATTATAGAATGGGAGGTGGAGGAGTATAAAGTTATTAAAACCTGGCTGTAGAATCCACGTACTTTGGACATGGTTTAACAGTAACTGAAATAGAGAGGTGACTGGAATTAGCACAGAAAGTAAGTATTGAGATCCTGAAAAAGGCATGGTGTTCAGGCATTTGGACGTTGTCAACAATGTGGAAAGAGATAAATGAGTTTCTAAGCAGGTTTCTATATCTTTCCTTTTACTTAATTACTTCCAAGTTGTCCAAGTTCTCTTGCATTAGGGCAGTGTGATCAGAGCACTTATGAATAAACAATCTCATTTCTGCAGATCAGTTAGTAAGTATTTAAACACCTATTTGTGTAAACATTTGCTCTGAGACATGTGAAAATCACTACAATAGATGATTTGGGTAACAGACATAAACTTCTATATTATTCAGATTATTGCCAAAGATATAAGGAATGCATCGTAGGATATTAAAGGAGGGAGAGGGGATCCTCCCCACAAATTTACATGCTAACAATGTGCAATCTAACCAGTGACATAATATGTCTAAGACTCTTTGAAGAGAATTGGGAGAACCAGACAAATGTTTAGTAAAGATTAAGGGAATAGGGGAAGAATATATGAGATGTTTTCGAGTTAGTGAAATTTTCTGAAGGCTCACTGTAGAATAGGGCATTACTGTAGAATAGGGCATTACTAAGACACACATGTGCATGCACACACACACACATTAGTGATGAGAAAATATATACAGCCACCAGCCAATCTAGCCCACTTCCTACCAGGGACTCCAGAAGCCTCAAGAACCCATTCCCAGGCTGAAATTCCGCAAAAGAAACAGCCAGTTCCGGTGGAGGAATGATCATAGCCCAACTCTTTGAAACAACCCCTACCCCATCATTCCTACCAGCCATCAGAAAGGATAGTGATGATTTTATTTTAAAGGAGGGTTATAGACATATTTTCAGACCAGCTAACATAGAGGTGAGAATACCCAAATGACCTTTGGGACGGGACAAAGAAAGAACTGTTTAATGAAGAAGAATATTCATGTCAGGAATTTGGAAGATGAGGTTGCAAAAATAGGTCAGAACCTAATAATAGAGAACCTTTAAAGCTTAGAAAGGAAAGCTCAAAGTTTCTCTTGTTGGCATGGGAAGTGAGTAAACTACTTATGAGCTAGAGAAAGGATCAAATATTAAAAGGTATATGTTTTATATATACTTTTCAAGGAGAAAGGTACTACTTTTCTGGTTGGTAATGATGGGATAGACTGCAGTGGAAGGACGACTTAAGACAAGAAGCAGAGAAAACAGGTTGTTGTGACTGCCATGAATCATGCACAAGGGCTGGTTAGACCATAAGGCTAGAAATAAGAGATCTTCTTAAACTAAAATTGCATGAGTGTTTTAAAAAATTACTTTTACTTTTCATTAGGAACAAGACTCAATCATACATAATAGTAGAGAATATAATAGAATAACCTCCCAAATACCTAATACCCTAATTATCAATATTTTGTCCATCTTGTTTCATTTATCTCCCTCCCCCACCACTGTTTTTACATATGTTTAATTTTTTATTTTGAAATAATTTCATGCTGAAAAGAATTGCAAAACTAATGCCAAAAATGTCTGGACACCCTTCAACCAGATTCCTCACGTTAACATTTTGCCACACTTGTTTTGTTCTTCAGATTATTTCTCTGTGTGTCTCTCATTTTATTGCTCAAATTGTCCCAGATTTGGCCAGTGAGAGCCCCTGCAAATTGGCTCCTATATTCTTCTGACATTTCCCCGTCATCCTTTCAGTTCTTCCTTGTTTCTGACACAATACATTGTTCCAGGCTCATGTTATACCTTCCATGCCACAACCCTGGAATCAAACATTTCTCCAAGGACCTCTGGTTCTTTTTGAGGAATTATGTATAGAAACAAAAATATGGGCATTAAGTATACTGATTTTTGCTGCTAGGCTATCTTAATAAACATATCTAGGAAAAATATAGATACTATGTAGTTGTATCAATAACTATATGTATATCTATTTCTATATATAAAATCAAGAGTTCATACTGAGACCTTCAAGTCCAATCCAATACCATAGGATTTATTCTAGCCTTACTCCTTTCCTAATTTTAATCTCCTTTTCTAACAGTGAAAAAGCTGACTGTTATTATCCACAATATAGCTAAAATCACACTTTTAATGAATTATCTATAGAATTCACTGGTAACTTTCTCTCTTTGACCTGGCTACACTTGGTTTCAGTAGAGAAGAGGAAGAAAAATGCCCGCAGTGAACAACAGTTGACATATATATTCCCCACATTTTCCAATACAAAGGCAAACATAGAGTGAAATGTTTCCAGGGCAGTTAAGGACTAGTAACCTCACATGTGTCCTTAGATGGGAGTTTATTTTCTCAGACTAAGTCTGGGCTTGACATTCCAGCTGCTTGCCCTTCCACTGCAGAGGGATATGAAGAAGTCTGCCACCAGCCGCTAATGGAGAAAGCAGCTGCCTCCGGAGAGAGGATGAGCCACCCTTTCCAGTCCCCCGCCTCCCCAAACTTCTCCCCATTACTGCAAACACAGCGTGCACAACCACACACAAATGAAGGGAAAAGGACCCCTGTTTGTTGCTGGGAAATCCTATTGGAAGTGAGAAAAGTCTCCCTGTAAGCAAATTCTTTTTTAGCCATTTTTTCTTTTAAATGGCGATTTGCATGAACAATAATTCGAGCCTGATGATTTTATTTGTGAGTGGTTGCCCACGTGGATTTGTGCAGTTTCCTGAGAAGGTGGGTGAGTGATCACATTATTTTAGGAAGTTTGTTTGCAGAGTCTTAATTCATGGATTAAACACATGGTTACTGAGAACGCTTTGTGTGTCAGCTACTGTGTTAGACACATGAAATATAGATATGGAACAGAGCCTCAAGAGCACATGGTATAGTCACCAGGAACAGAAGTAGGACCTCTTTTCCCTAGGGGATAGACCATTTCTGATGGCTTTAAGGCAACCACCTGATATGGTATGATGTAGGTAATGCTTAGCAGCTTTCTCTAATTCTTAAGTATCTCCCTGGCACTTCTCATGATGTCTCAAGTTCCATCATTAGTACTTTTTGTGATTCCTTCCTAAAAGCTTTGTGAATTTCTTATAGCATTTCGTATTAGTACAAACACTTTGGAAGGATATTTGTCTTAAATCATGATGACAGATGACATATTGTTGATATTATTTAGCAGTAAACTTAGGGCAAGGTCTTATGAGTAGAAACTCATAAGAAGGAAGGCAAGTCAATTGGAAATTGAGGGCAGGGGATCCTAGCTAACACCATCAGCAATTTCTTAATCTTCTGTCTATAAAAACTGGTCAGCTGAGAACAACAGTTGATACCTCTTACAATATATAACCCAAAAGATGTGTTTTGTCATTCCATCCAAAAAGGAATATAAGGAGTGTCATCAGCTGCTGTGAAGCAAGAACAGATCCGAAACTTAGATGCAGGTCCTCTCCCCCACATAATTTAAAAGTGATTGCTTTTCATATATTTTTTCCCCAAAAACTGTACAATGAACCTATATCACCCTGCTTTCATAATAAGGTTAGGAGGGAGCACTCGAAAGGGAAGACCTAATACCACAGCATGTGTTGGTTAGGATTCTTGATGGCGGTGACGTAAACACAGCTCAGCCAGCTTAAGGAAGATCAACTGAAAAGAAATATAGCCACAGCTCTGATGGGAGATAATGCTTCGTGGTTCTCTCAGGTTTCTGAATTTTTTGTGAGTAGAGGCAATGACTGACTTTTTAAAAGGATGTTTGTATAGTGAACAGTCACTCGAACAGAGAAAGGCTTGTAACGGACAGGGTTACTGCCCATTATAAAAATCTGGATTTCCTAAACTCAGGATTCCTCCTCAGTAATGCAACTCACTGTGAGTACAAGTGTCTCTCGGTCCTCTATACATCACCATGTGGGAAATGGGACTGGAGGCACTGGCACCCTGGCTACTGCTATTGTTGTGAGTAATAACATCCTTTGTCTCTGAACCAAGTTTCATGTCTTCAACTAGTATCCATGAAACTGTGGCAAGTTCACTTGTTAGTTTGCAAGCAAAGTAAAATCTCAGACCCTTCCCAGAACTTGTCAACTCAAAGGATCAAAGTAGATACTAACTACCAGAACCAGGGTCTCAAATTCATCTCCTTAAGGACTCTCTCTCACCATCCCTTATCCTTTTCTGTCTATTCCTGTTTGGCTTTAGTCTGTAGACGGAAAAGAGAAATGGCTTTTGTCAATCCCAGATTTATAGTCTCTCAGCTCAGCAGCTGTCTGTGTATTGTTCCCAGAGAAGAACTCTGATTGACTTAATTTGGAGCATGGCCCCCAGGATCTATCTTTATTTGACAGGTATACCCATGACATATTCACTAAGAGTATATTTTTGGAACATGCTCTTGAACATAAAAATTCTTGGGAATATAGCTTCTAAAAATATGAACAACTTAATGAAGAAGATATTAATGTCAATTACTTATATTCAAAACTTTACACTCATATGCCCTTCAGTTTTACCTCTCTCTCTCCCCCTCATTATTCAGCTACAGCAGAGAGTTGGGAAAGAGAAATAAAGCATTCCTAAAATGGCAGTGAAGAAGGTAAAATAAAACTAACTATAAAAGTTAGAAGAAAAGTAAATTCTGTTTACTTTTGAAATGGTCATTTGGAAAGTGGATCATTCTGCAAGTTGGTTCTGGACAAACTCATATAGAACCCTCCTTTCCACTCCTGCTCTGACTCCTGCTAATATTAACTCCTCTTCCTTCACTCCCTTATTACTACACGTGTCTATTTCCCCAATAAGCTCTTGAGAGAATAGAGATTTCTCCTTATGTTTCACACAAAGTATTTTCTACAAATAAAACTTTTTTAATGTCCACAGAAAAGACTCTTACCAGGCTCTTCTTGTAAGTAAAAGGTCTTATAAAGCAGTGGTCCCAAAACTTTTTGGCACCAGAGAACAGTTTTGCAGAAGACAATTTTTCCACACACCAGGGAAGCCAGGGATGGTTTCAGGATGATTCAAGCACATTAATTGTACACTTTATTTCTATTATTATTACATTGTAATATATAATGATGAAATAATTATACAACTCACCATAATGTAGGATCAGTGGGAGCCCTGAGCTTGGTTTCCTGCAACTAGATGGTCCCATCTAGGGGTGATGATCGTGACAGATCATCAGGCATTAGATTCTCATAAGGAACACGTAACCTAGATCCCTTGCACGCACAGTTCACAACAGGGTTTATGCTCCTATAAGACTCTAATGCTGCCACTGACCTGACAAGAGGCAGAGCTCAGGCAGTAATGTGAGTGATGTGGGGTGGCTGTAAATACAGATGAAGGTTCGCTGACATGCCTGCCCTGTTGCTCCCTGCTGCTGTGCAGCCCGGTTCCTAACAGGCCACAGACCGGTAGGGCCTGGGGGTTAGAGACATCCATCATAAAGGAACACAGGAAGACGAAAGATCCCCCAAATGCTGATTTATATTGTTCTAAACGATTCTTTCCCTCTAGTTTGAAAGAAAGGATTGCCTAAGTTCCAAAGACTTGAGCAGACTTTATTTTCTTGCTCATTAATTCTCAGTTTTAAGAAACTGTTAAAAAATAGAGCTCAATCAAACTAATTAGAATAAAATTTCCTGTTAAATTATGTGAAGATCATTGAGGTCATATTAAAATAAGCTCTGTAACTTCTATTTGAAAACACCTTTCTTTGCTCATGTACCTTCTTCTGCCAATTTTTCCCCAAATTGCTTAAATGCTGAAATTTTTAATGAGTCTTTGTTTAATTTTGATATTAAATGGATGGTTATTGCTTGATGTTTTTTTTGTCTGACTCTTCATACTTATTGCTGCCTTTTACCTTGGTAAAGAGGCAAGAGAGGCCAAGGCCTTGAAATGAGGACTCTGGACAAAGACGACGGAGCCAGTTTGGCTTTTGCAGGGTCAGTGAGTCATGGTACAGTCACAGATCCCCACGGGCTCAAGCCCATTGGCAGGCCAGCTGAGCCTCAGCTTCTGTAGCAGGTAGGCCAGCCAACTGGATGACAGTGGATTAATATTACTAGTCTTGGTCTGTTTTCCTTTAGTGCAGTGCTTTGAGTATATATATATATTTCTTAAATCTGTTTTCAAATGACGATGTAGCTGATGGTGATTTTACAAACCGTTATCATACTTACTAGAACGGCCTTAGGCAACGTCTTTCACTTAAAGCATCTCCTGACTACTTTGAACCCCCAATTTCCCTGTAAATTAAATACTTAAAGAATTCTAATTATGTGACCTTTTTCTAGGAGATGTATATCAGCCACATTTTAAAAAATAACATGGGACAATTATGGATTACATTAGGTCAGACCTATAACATGGGACAATTATGAATTACATTAAGTCAGACCTATAGATGTAAGTTTCTGGAGCGCTTGGAATTGATTCCAAGGACAACTCCTATAATCGACCCAACCATCTTTTCCTACAATGGATAGTCTAGTATGTGATGTGGTGCAGGGAAATCCCAAGACATACCTTCTGCATCTGCAACACAGACATCTGAAATGCTTCCATAGATGACATACTTATCCATGGAAGTATATTGTTCTTATTGACAGAGAAAATAAAATTCTGTTTGGGCTGCAAGGCTTTTTTTAATCACCTCAGTAAACAATAGCCAAGAAATCAGTGTGTCTCATCTTCATAGATTTACATTTAAGAGCTTTATTGATTTTGTATGATGTTAAAATTCTGAAGGCCTGAACAAAAGAGATATCTTATTTTTTCACTAGTGTAACTAGCCACTTAGAATATTTTGATGATAGTACAAACCAAATGCTTTGTTCTGGAATAAATAAATAGCTTTCTGAGAGTTCCAAATTTTGGCTAATTCTTGATCAAAGCAAGCACAGTCTTTTCATTGACAGTGGAATAGACATGTGTTAGCAAATATTAAATACATCAATTATCATAGTTTGCCATTCTTAGACATAGCCAGATTTCTAAAATATTCTAAAAATAAGCCTCACAGAATTTTTAAGAAGCAAATAACAACAACAAAAATAACTGGTTGGGGAAAAATATGTAGTAAAGAGAAGAAACTTAAAGAAAAAGAGGAGGAACAATTCAGTACTCATGATGAACTATGAGAGACAGTTTTCAAATGCTCATTCAGTTAAGTCAATATAAATTCAATAATTTTTGCAAACTAAGAAATCTTAACTAAAGGTAATTAGTAAAGGATGAGCCTAACCTAATAATAATCAAGTTTTGAGGAATGGACACGAAAGAGAAAACTAGCATATTATATTATTCCTTTTTAAGATTGCATATAGAGTTCATGTATTCTTCACCGTCAAGATTAATCTGGACATCTGATGAATAGTCTCAGTAAGTGTTGTTTAATAATACAGAGGCAAGAAAAATATCTTTTGGCCAGATAATATGAGACTCAATTTGCTTAAATACTACTTAATAAACCATCAAAAGAAGCTAGGTGTGTTGGAATGAACGTTTGTTTTCCTGTATAAATTTGAGCTAAACTTTGATAAGATATTGATATTTTTATAGGCTTAATATTTGTGACTTTTAAAAAGTAGAGGTTGTTTCTTCCCTAATGTGGATTATGACATAGACAGATAAAGAGGAAATTAGTGAAGAATTCTTATCTGATTGTGTAGACTTGTTCCATGTAATGCATAATTACAGTTCATCACAATTGATATACATAAGTCAAATTTTATTTTTGCTCTTTCTTAAACTTGTTTTCATTATACTGTCTTTTCTTCTTCTAAAATCCACTTTTCTAGATATGTATCCTCATTCCTATACCCCCAAAGCATTTAGTTAGCCAGTCATTATACCTTTACATTGGGAGCACTCATTAAGGGAGGAGGTGAGGCCTCTGAATGACTGAAGAATCCATAGTATTTCCTTCCAAAGTAAAATCTCTTTGCTCCCTTATTGGACTTAAGATTCTGTGCCAATAAGCATCTGTACTAGGGAATTGCTGAAGCTCAATGGGTAGAATGACCCATGTGTGTCAAAGCAGAAATGCTGAGCTCAGATGTGGCAGGCAGATAGTGTCAAATCCAGCAGGCCACTGGATAACCCTTTCCTTAGTGGCCTGTGAAGGGAAGCCAATTTCCCTTCTGCTTTCTGCCCACAGACATGCCATTCTGTCATCTTCCCTCATCTACTTTATAGAATACAGCTGCCCATCAGATGGCACTGCCCTGCTAAGCCAACCCGGTCTTCCCCAGTGGAAATTTTAGAGCTAGTGATCTTATTTTCTAATGAAAAGTAAGACCTTAAACTCTGAGTCAAATACAGGCCCTGGGTATGTTTTTCTGGGGCAGCATCTTCTGGGCGCATGTGTATCTACCTCTCACACCTGCACAGCGTTGCCTTTCCCAGTTCTAAGAAGAGGAAGCCAAACTCCACATGAACACTGGGCTGAGAAACAAGGCAGGGAGAACAGACAAGCCCTGGTGAGGTGTCTGTAATGCCAGGGCACACATGGTACCCTGGGCTGTCCAAGGGAGGTGTGACACTGTTTGCCAGGGAGAGTGGCTGTGCAGCCTGGCTCCCTACGCCCTGTCTGGCCTATGAAATTTGATCTAAATCAGAGAAGGCAAAAACATATTACTTTGACCACAATTCACATTCCGTAGGAGGAGACAGGATTAGAACATTTCTATTCTTGCCCAATGCTGCTAAATTTAAAGTCAATTTAACTGTTCACTGCAGTCTTCCTTCAAAAGACCAAAAGCAAGCCTCATTTTCTGGTGGCAAAATGCTCTGGAACATCATCATGAGCTGTGTTGTTGCGCAAAGGAAGATGGCAGGTCACAAAAAACAAACAGTCTTAAGCTCACAGCCAAGGCGCTTGCTAAACACCACCACTTATGCCTTTATTCTTACTCTCATCCATTTATGTCTGAATGTATGTATTTAAACAATAATTTCCTAAGCTTGCATTATATTAGAATATGAAGGTGAATGAGGCAGAGGCCCAGCCCTTGAAAGGCAAACAAACAGTCTAATAAAGACAGGCACACACATAAACAAATAGAGAAAATTCTCCATCAAATTAAATCTGGGGTGCTGATGGCTCCCCTCTCCTTTTCACTTCTGCATCCTTCCTCAGCTACTCTCTCAAATCTTTCATTTCCTGTTTACTCAAGGACCCTGCTTATCATTTGAAAAGCAACTCAAAAGTAACTCTAGCCTTCCTCTTTCAGGAAGCCCATGTGGATTTACCAGGTGAGACACAGGAAATATTTTACAGTTGACTTCACAATTACTTTCTTCTTATTCAGCCTTCCTCTCTAGGCTTGAATCTCCACTCTCCTCCCCTTTACAATTTTTTAAACCAACCTTATTCTGTGACAAATAATTTTTTTAGGTTATATTTAACTTCTTGAAGATATCAGCATCTTGACTAGTTTTCAACCTTCTCGTGCCATTCGGGATTTTCAAGGACTTCTATAGGCTATCAAGCTTCTGCGGACTCATTTACATTGACCTCATCAGATCTCTGTGACAGGCGTCAACTAGAAAAGCTCTTCTTCCTCCATTCAGCCTGAGATCAAAGATCCCTAGAGGGAAACATGGGCAGAATTGTGGTAGTTAAGGTCTTTGTTTGGAATTAACTTTTATTTCTGCTGGCCCACCAGGCCGAGGGTACTAAATCCTAAGGGTTATTTTCCTACCTCTACTTGAAATAATATTACATAGTATTATTTTATATAGGTGAAAAGGCCAGACTCTAGGTCTAAGGAATGGCTCTGAGCTTACTGTTCCACCTGTACCTGTATGATCAGCGCCATCAAATGAAGGAACTCAGGAGCCCTCTTTACCACCTCCTTCCTCCAGCCTTACCTTAGGGGACTGCTTGAAGACTACTGAGCATTCCCTTTCTGTGACATCACGTGCCTCCACCCCTCAACTCCAGTGGCTGGAACAGGAGGCTAAGCATCTCTTGGGCCTCTAGTATTTAAAGCTCTTTGCTCATTTCTATATGTGGGTCTTCTCCCCAGAGAAAAAGATGGCAAATCATCATGGAAGAGGGATGAGAGATTGAAGAACTAGAGTTAAAATTGGGGTTTGCAGAGGGTTACAGCTTAAGGAAACTTGAGAAACGACCTCTTAGAATAGAATCCTAGGATTGACTAAAAAGCATTTGCCCAGAAAAAAAAAAAAAAAAAAAAAAAAAAAAAAAAAAAAAACCTAAGGGAAAGAATTTAAGTTACTTGGAGTTTTCAGCAAAGAATTTGACGATTCTAAACTGTGGTGATCTGTACCCAGGAAGGAACAAGTCCCTGGCCTGGTCTCCTGCATCCCGAGGCACCTGAAACAGGAGACTGAGATCCCAGCATATTGAAATTACATTAACTGAAACGTTATTTTCTTTCCATGGAAAAATTATAGCCAGGAGATTAGGGTATGATTAAGTGCATTTCAAAGGAAAATAAACATTTATTGCAATAAATAACCATAAAGTAGATTTAATGATACTCTAAAAATACTTTCATAAATTGGAAAAACAGTGAAACTTCTTTTTCACCATGCCTGTATTTTCACAGAGCATTATATCAATGATTAGAAATCTTCACCACTAATTCAGGGGCTGTATTGATTCATGGCATGGCCCTCAGCTGACCACCTCACATTTCTGTGAGTCCAGGTCTTTCTCTGCAAAATGAGATACTTCTTTTCTACTTTCTCAGAAAGCATATTCTGAAAAAGTAACACAGTAAAGGGTTTTATCTCTTAGAAAACATGATGCTCACAGATACACAACCTTTATTTTTATACACAACCTTTTTAGCCAACAATTCTAAGTATACCCTCATTGTAACTCCCTGACGCAACATGCACGCAGGCACATAGACACACAGAGCAAGAAGTTGCAACAGATCCAAATAAAGTTACAGAGAAAAAAATATTGGAATGGGAGACCAGACTCAATATCAGTTCCATAGAACACAGAATATTTTAAACAATAGCACACTTCATTAAGTCAAGATAAACACAGGAGTTTCAAAATGTAGAGCAGGCAGCCACCAATATATTACCCCTCCACTCTGTGGAGCCATCATACTGTCTGTGAGCCATCTCAAAATATATCAGCTTCCTTGGCAACATTCCCCACACCAAATATGATCTCTCCTTTGCAATGCCCTTTCCATGGGTCTAATATACTGCACCATTATCACCTAGTGTTTATTTATAAGCAGCCAGTCATCACTTCTGGCTGGAATGTCAAAAGCTCTGTCTGGAGAGCTTTTGAAAAATATCATTCCTACCATCCACCCTCAGAAATCTAGTTTAATTGACCCTAGATGGGACAGAAGAAATCTGAGTTTACAAGGCTCACCAGGTGATTCTAATGCACTTGGGATCAAACACTGTGGTTGAACAAGAGAGAAGCTTTCACTTATCCAAGTGGAGAGAGTGAAAAAAAATGTACTGATGCCCCAAATATGTACCTTACTTAAGGAATCACTCTTATGCAAGACAGGCACAGCTGTGTCCCTGATGGCCCAATGTGTCACTCATCATGTTACAAGTGAAATTCTGCATTTAATTCTGTGCTTTTGGGCAGGCTGACCATATCATTTAGCCCTCAAACTAGGACACTTTTGAGAGTGAATTGCTTAGGTAGAACCAGCCAAACTGGGGCACCCTAATTATAATAATGAGCCACCCTAATCACGGGAGATCTTTCTAATTGGGAAACATTTACAGACTTTTGGGATACAACTTATTGCCCCAGAACAAATTAGTTTTCTCATTTGTAGAATGGGAAGAATAATACTTATCTTACAAGTTGGATAGATTTTTAAATGGAGACATTTATATGAAATACCTTTGTGAACTTTGAAGTGCTATATATATAAACTTTATATAATACTATTTGAGCAAAACAGTTTCCATCAGAGAGATGGCATGACTAGAAAGTGTTAATGTAGGAGAATTGACAATTATTATTCAGGACCCTCTTTTCTCCTTCAATCCCACTGCAAATTTGGAAGTCAAGTGAGCCAAAAGAAGAAATCCACAGATCCCTGTCAAAGGCACCCATTGTCCTGTCATAGGAAGTGTTACAGATCTAACATGTTAGGTGCCTTTTGCCAAATATTCTGGCACATATTTCTTAGAACATCGAAGAGAATTTACAACTGCAGGATGATATTTGCAAAAGTCTTCAGTAACCATTACCAAGCCTACTATGCTTTACAGATTAAAAGACAATGTAATTTAGAGAAGGAAGGGCCTTCAGAGATGCTCACCACTGCTAGCTTTATTTCCTTGGTTGTTTCTTAACCTTTCTCAGTTTCCTTATGCAAAAATAGAGAAAATGATGATCTCTTATCCTAAGGTTGTTCAAGGATTGAAGTGGAAATATTAGTATCTAGCACATGGAAGGCACATAATAAATGACAGCTATTGCCACTATTATCATCACTATCAGTTCTTGATCTGTTCAGTAACCCATGAAGCAAACAGTGCAGAAATAGCTCTAACAAAAAGCAGAAGAGCAGCAGAGGAAGAGGAGAAAGAAAAGGATAGTCATTTTCATTTTGCAAATGTGGATGGATACTGAGGCTTGGGTTTGTTATTACAAGTGACATGTCCTGTTGTATCCAGAGAGCATGCTTTACACAAGCCTGGCTGAAGGATCTCATTTGTCGTGGAGCTGCACGTTGATGGCATAGCACAGCAGGTGTCACACAGAGCCACAGACCCATTTATGGTAACCATCACCTTCCTCTCTCCTGTGGCCCTGTCCTTTGAGGTTATTTTCTTAACCTCCCTGACCATGCACATTTTACATCCACATCATGCCATCCTTAGTATTTAACTATG
The DNA here is from genome assembly GCF_029289425.2 of Pan paniscus. Taxonomy (NCBI): domain Eukaryota; kingdom Metazoa; phylum Chordata; class Mammalia; order Primates; family Hominidae; genus Pan; species Pan paniscus. Next base: position 28,257,913 of record NC_073265.2, on the reverse strand, counting down.
AGGTGGAATGTATCCCAACACATTTAGATAATTTATTTTTAGTGCTAAAATGTTTTTATAACCTAACCCAGATTAGATGGAACCTTTTCCTCTTTTCTAGTGCAAGACAAGCAATTGAAAGAAGTGGATGTGTTATTGCGGGCACAATGGAGCCACTGAACTGCAGTGCAAAAATGCAGTAAGGGATACAGATAGAAGAAGGAGAATGTCAGGAAAAGACAGCAGAGGTTCCATAGCTAAGGTCAGAAGGGACAAGGAAAGGGTGCTCCTTCTCTTCCCTATCCCAGAGAGATGAGGCAGGTAAAAGGAGGGCCATTGAGTTGGAGCTTTATGCAATCTAGGGTTCTTTGCTTTGGGAGTGGATGTATGCCTTGCAAAGAGGAGATATTCCTGCCTCTACTTCTTGGGAGGAGCTGGGTGAATGGATGTTGTTGCTAACACCCCATCTGCCTGGTTCATGGGTTTCTACATCTAAGTCTTAAAAGATCGGTGGGTTTAGCAACCAAAAGTTTGTTATCAAGGGCTTGAGAAGAATAAGTCACTAGGTCCTTGTAAAGAATCTTTCATTCTTAACTAAACTTGAAATCCCAAATCTCAAAATAAATATGAAACTAGGCTTCCTATGTAGCAAAGTGCCCTATAATTTTCAGCTCACTAGACTCTATAAATTCTAGCTTTTGAATTCACAGGCAACATTTGGATGGGTAAATGAATTCACTTGTCCTGAGATCTGGCTGCAAGATTTGGTACCTGATATGAACCTAAATCTGAGGATAGTGTTGGGAGAAACCTTCCTGACCCCAGTCTTCATTTCTCCTTTGCCTATTATTTTACTTGCATATGGTTATTTAAAAGCAGCTCATATTGTGGAATGTGAATCTCACCATTTCTGATGGAGTATTCCTTAGATAAAGAAATAGGGTAGGCAAAGCCAGTTAAACAGTCAGCTTGGCGGACTCCAGCAAAAGAGCTATTAACAAAATATTGAGATCTGTGGAAAGATAAAGTCCATAGAGTTGAAGCACTGACCTCTACACATTCATAATCAAAACATGAAGGTAGCAGAGTCTAGGATTTGTTTAATACTCTCCTATCCTCTTCTCTCCCTTTCTCTTATTTCCTTCCCCTTTCCTGCCCCCTTCACACCACAGACACACACACAAGACCTGGATGATAGCTTAATGGCAATTCCATACCCACTTTAAATCTACCCAAATTACCAGGTTCTCCCTGCCATATGCCAAGGTGCCAGTGAGCTTTCTGGTGCCACCCAGCAATTCAGAGTGGTTACGATGGTAAGATGAGAGCTGTGCCTCTGCTACAGTTGGCCTCACAAACTCCCCTTGCTTATGGCTTCTTAACTTTGCAATAATAAGCCCCTTGGAGAAAAATAAAAAGCCAAGGAATGAAGAAGGGATCCCAGACTAAATGTGAAAAGAAGAAAATAAAACACCCATTTTCAAATCATAAGACAGGAAAAAACAGGGGCAGGAACTGGTTGTTAAAGATATTGTTTTTATAGGACTCATGGCAACTAGAAATTCACTTTATGTATAAAAGACAAGTACATGCATTGATTGGAAACTGCATAAAAATTACAGCTGGCATTTCTGTTTTCCTGTTTTAATTTTTAATTACAAATTCATTCTTGTCTTCATAATATTTTCTGTGATTTGGTCATTTTCTATTTTGACTAGTGAAAGATTCTCCTACAAACTCAGAGTATGAATTGGCTGAATTGTACAAGTGCAATAGAGGAAAAACTCTCCTTCACTCACCCTTTTATATTTAGCCCTTTCTTTTACATGGCCCTAAGAGAGCTTCCCAAATCCTGTCATTATCAAGTATAAGACCCTTCGCAATTTCAAGGGTAGCCAATGTCCCACCACACTTTCAGACCCCATCTCAGTTTCTTCCTTGGTGTCCCTCTCATTTAACTTCCTTTGTTTCCATCTCCCGTCCTTTCCCTTGGCAAATGTTGATGTGCTAGGAATATAGCAGTGAAGACACAGAACAAAAATCTCAGCCCTTATTTAAATAGGAGAGACAGGCAATAAGGAAAACAAATACTTACATTTTGTTTCATGGTGATAGGTTAAGGAAAAAATGAAACAAAAAGCTGAATGATTGTTGTGTTTGCCTGGGTAGATCGAGTCGTTAAGGACTTCCTCCTTGAGTAAAGCAAGCCCTATCACTACTGGTGGTCGGAGGGCAAGTGATGTTAGGATGCTTATTCTTTTATTATGTCTCAACTGACACACAAACAACTTCCAAACAGCTGCTTGACACCAGGTCAAGGAACAGTGATCTTATTTAATATGCTTTGTGTTCACGGTGGCAGGCATTGTGAGGGAAGTAAAAAAGTAACAGAAATAAAAGACAACTTTGTTTTTATTTTGAAATTCCAAATAGATTCCACTTTCTTGAGGGTAGAAATCAGCAGTATGAATCATTATATGCTTTGAAAACTTGACAGAAACCATGCTGTAGAAAAACTGTGCCACAAGTAGGACATCAGAGAAGGCTCCATCTAGTAGCTCGCTTATGATCTATGATCTGAGCTTTAAAACACATGACATGGGTGTCTGGAAAAGGACATTGGAGGTGAGGGGAACAACAGGGCTCTGTAGCCCCGGATTCCTCAACAGAGTTTTAAAATAATCTATGAGCCAATGCATTTGGAGCTCCAAGATAATTTCCAACCTTGTCTCCAACTCTCTCTGCCACTTTCACCCACCATACGTTGTCTCCTTTCTTCATACCTAATTTTCTCTTTGGTAGTTTAGATAATTATGAGTTCAGTACTCAGGATCATGTTCTTTTCAATGTTTTTTTCCTAAGAATGTCATGAGCACCAGGCTCTTCATAGGCTACTGAAATGAGGAAAGCTCTGACCCTCCACTCAAGAAGTTGCTACGCTGGTAAGTGAGCTAACAACTATCCAATGATGGCATATAATGCTCACTCTTTCACAAAATCTGCTCTCCTTTGTTTTGTTTTCCCAGAAGAAGCTGCATTTCCAGTCTCCTTTGTAGGTATAGATAGCTTCAGTTCTGGCCAATGAGGCATATTCCAGAACTCTTCCCTAAAATTCATCTTTAGTTGATTTCTGCTTCTGGTATAAAACCAGCCTACTTAGCACAAATAACTAGAAACTTAGGCAAAATATATAAAACAAATCTTTCAGACATTGAGAGAACAGGCAGAGTGGGACTGTGATCACTGAGAAAAGGAAAACAGAGGTGAAGCCTACTATTGCCCTTGCTTTCTGCCTATAGACAATTTCTGGAAGATGGCAAAGGGAGGAAGATCCCAAGAAATGCAAAAGAAATGTTGCTAAGCTGAAAAGACAAATATTGAATTTGTGGGAGGATGAGACAGCCAGAATTTGCAGGGCAAATTATTGGAGAGTAACAATTTCTGTAGAGAAATATGCATAAAGGCCCCATTAACTATGCATGGATACAACAAAACTCCACAAAGCTGCACAAATAGTAACTGCTCAGGAAAAATACTACGGGAACTGTAACCTGCACAACTCCTAGAGTTTAAGCAAGGTTAAGAGATACTCAAATCCCTTCCAGCCAGAGCTGAGAAACCCCACTGAGCCTCAAGGAAGTCGGTAAAGAACCTAGAGAATCATGTGTTTGTAGTTTCGCTTAATTAGCCCTAGAGTTAGGGCTACTTTGGACAACCCTAACAAAGCTTAAAAATAAGTTTTGAATACATTAATATGATTTGCAAGTAACTTAATTGCCTAACAAGACAAACTTAAGCCCTCCTTAGAGAAAAATAATAATTAACACCCGTTATTATAACATTCATAATATATTTACTAAAAATTCACTAGACAAGCAAAGAAACACTATATTACCTCAAAACAGAAGAAAATAAGCAGAATCAGAAGTGACAGAGATAATGGAATTATAAGAGAATAATTTTAAATCAACTATTATAAATGTAATCAATATTTCCTAAAGGACAAGATAGTGATAATCATAATAAATCAATAAGAATACTTCCAGAGATAAAAATACAATATCTGAAATAAAATTTTTCTGAATAGGGTTAATAGTAAATTGATACTGCAGAAGGAAACATCAGTAAAAATGAAGACACAGCAATAGAAACTAAATTGAAGCACAGGAAGGAAAAGAAGAAAAAAATAAAGAGACTCAGTGACCTGTGGGACAATATCAAACAACCAACACATGCAAGATTGTTTTCTGAAAGGAGTTGAAAAAAAAGGTACATAAAATTTTTTTGAGTAAAGACCCAGGCTGCACGGTGGATGAATAACATACTCAGACACCGATATAAAGTGAAAGAGTGGCTAGGGAACCAGGCCACTCACAGAAAGAGTTGTAGCAGCCATATAACCTGACTAGCTGGCCCTGTGGGCATTTATTCAGCACAGATTTAATAACAAAGGCTTTGAGTCAACACACTTGTGGATAATTAATTAATGTGGTTGCCTTCCCCAGAGAGAGCAGTCCTACAAATGATCGGTCTTCGGACCACATGAGTCAACAAGCTCTTTAGATAAACTCCCTTACATTCCTTTGTACCTACTCTAAGCTATCAGCTCACGGTAAGAGGATAAGGCTGTTTTCAGCCATAACTCTCTTCCAAGGCTTTTACAAAACCTTCCTGCCTTCCAAGAAGGTTTGCTTCTCTTTCCTATAATTTCCTCTTACAATTTTTCCCACCGCCATGACTGAACTCCTACATCTCTCCCTTTTGTTTTTAGCATCAGGTTTTGTTGGAGAGTACAGATGTGTGCAGCAGCAGGTCTGTCAGGCATGGTGGTCACTGCTCGTATTCTGGCTTTGCATCTTAGAATTGGTAAATAACATAAGACAAACATGAGTATAATTTGCAACATTCTTTTCCAATCAAGGAGTGACTTGTAGTGTTACTTGGCAATTTAGTTTGATGTGTGCTGTGACTAAGGAACCCCATTGGAGGTATGTTAATCCCTCTCCGTTAAGCAGTTGTGTTGTTAGAAGCTGGGAAGGGGGTGTTTGTCAAAGTAACAGGGCAGAAGAAACGCGGATTTAAGAGATAAGTCCAAAAGAGTGTAGCAGGTACCAGTTGTAAGCAGAACGAGAGACTAAAAAAGGAATAAATTATTTGGAGTGAATGGTGTGTTTAAAGCAGGATTTGCTTAGCCTTCTGAGTTGTCTTCTTCAGCATTCTCTCTGGGTCCTGTGTCATCCACAGAAGCTGCATTGTCTGGGGCTGCGGGTCCTATAGGGTCATTTTCTTCATTTCTGGTACTGGGTTGGGTCCTAGCCATACCATAATATGGTTTGATGCATTGTGCTGGAATCCAAAGAGGACCTGAGGGGGTATGAACAAAAGCGTATCCTCTTCTCCATGTTAGCAAATCATTTGGGCCACACCATTCACTAGTGTTTACACCTTTCCATAAAACTGCAGGTTTTATGTCTTGAGAGGTTTTAGCAAAGTGCTTTTGTGACAGCTGATTGAAATTTATCATCTAAATTTAAAAGATAAAGCAGTGCTCTACACATTTGGAGAAACTTCTCTAGAAACAAACTATAGAAATGATCCCTGAAAGTATAGTCTTTGGGTAAGTTGAAATTGTTATAGTTAAGTTTCTCCAATTTTGGTGGAAAAATTGATGCAATTGGGTGGCTTGGTCAAGCAGTGATGTCATAACCCAAAGGTCTGCTTGATCATTGCCGTAAGCCAATGGGCCAGGCAGTGAGCTGTGGGCTCGAATATGTGTGATAAAAATAGGATGTGTACGTTGATCTAGCAATTGCTGACGTCGGAGAAAAAGAGCACGTGGGGCTGGCTCCAGAGTGGACTTAATTAGTGCTGTCTCAAGGTTCTGCAATAAATAAACAGAGTAAGGCTGGGCTTGGTGGCTCACGCCTGTAAGGCCAGCACTTTGGGAGGCAGAGGTGGGTAGATCATGAGGTCAGGAGTTCAAGACCAGCCTGGCCAAGATGGTGAAACTCCATCTCTACTAAAAATACAAAAACTAGCAGGGCGCGGTGGCAGGTGCCTGTAATCCCAGCTACTCAGGGGGCCGAGGCAGGAGAATCCTTGAACCTGGGTAGCAGAGGTTGCAGTGAGCCGAGATCACGCCACTGCACTCCAGCCTGGGCAATAGAGTGAGACTCTGTCTCAAAATAAATAAATAAACAAACAAACAAATGCAGTACGCAGAGTCACTAACAATATTGATGGGCTGAGCAGAAAAAGTCTCCAAAGCCAGTATTAAGGCTCCAGCCTCAGCTCTTTGATTGCTAGTAAACCCAGAACAAGTGAGGGAATTACGTGGTCTCCACCAGACTACCACTTTTCCATGTTTACCTGAGCATCAGTAAACAGTGTTAAAGCATTAGGTATGGGGGAGAGAACTACTTTTGTAGGCATAATTACAGGAGTACGAGATAAGAACTGAAGCAGTTTGTCAGCAGGGAGGGTATGTTCTAAATGGCCTGTGTCATCAGTGAGTGGTATCTGAAGATCTAAAGAGAGGGGCAATACTGCTTCAAATTGCCTTTGACTCAAAGGAATTCTTCTGACATCAGGGTCATAACCTAGCAACTGATTACATCATCTGCAGCCTGAATAGATGACTTTACTAAGTAGCTGGATATAGGGAGAGAGTGTTTTAGTCCCAGTATGTGAGCAAGAAACCCATTCTAAAAAGTGCAGTCCTGGGCTCATCTGTCCTATTAACCCTGCAGGGGAATGTTTAGTGGGGAAAATAAACAATTGGACAGAATATTGGGTGTCCATGCAATCCATTTTCCTTTGGGAAATAGCTTGCTCTATGTCTTCAATTTCCCTTTTTGCTGCAGTGGTCAAATACCTGGGAGAATCCAGGGCTATATTGCCCTTTAAGATAGAAAACAGGTTTTGCAACTTTTTGCAACTTATCAGTAGATATGCCCAAGATGGGGCAAAGCCAGTTAATATCACCCAATAATTTTTGATAATCATTTAAGGTGCATAAGTTGCTAGTATTTAATTTAAGCTTTTTAGTTCTTACTGACCGGGAAGTTAGTATGTACCCAAGTTATTTCCAAAGAGAAGACATCTGTACTTTTTCAGGTGCTGTGATTAAACCTCTTAGGTATGTATTCTTTAAGACAGAGGTATATAAATTTACAAGTACGACTCACCTTTGGGGCTGCTAATAAAATATCATCCATAAAATGAATAATTTTGCAGTCAGGAAATTCTTCTCTACTGGGGAGCAAAGCTTGCTTTACGTAATACTGACACATGGTAGGACTGTTTAGCATCCCCTGAGGAAGCACTTTCCAATTAAATCAGCAAGGTGGCCTCTTATTATTGATAGCTGGTATCGTAAATGCAAATTTTTTTCTGTCCTGTTCTGCTATGGGAATAGTATAAAAACAGTCTTTTAAGTCAATAACGATTATAGGCCATCTCGAGGAATCACCGCTGTGGATAGAAGGCCCTGTTGAAGGGGCCCCATAGGTTGCAAATTAGCATTAATAGCACGTAAGTCATGCAGAACTCTCCATTTACCAGACTTTTTGGGAATGACACAAATGAGCTAATTCCAAGGGCTGTTTGATGGTTCTATATGGCCGGCTTTTAATTGCTCCTCAACTAATTCATGGGCTCTTTAATTTCTCTCCCTTCAGAGGTTACTGTTTTACTTAAATTGGACTTGAAGAGAGTCACCTTAGGGGTAAGGGAGAAATAATAGTGGCCATTATTAGAAAAGGGTTTTTTAAATTCTTAAATTTTAGCAGAGAATTATAATCTGGGACATCACTTGTATACAAGGAACACATGAAATTTTGCTGTGGGCCACCTGCAGAGCACAGCGGTGTGGGTCCCAGGGTGGCAGCTGCATTGTGCTCGCTTAGGCACGACTTTCTGTCTGCGCCATTCTCTCCCACTGCCGCCAGGTGGCTGCTGCCGGCCGGCCAGACCCTGTGGGCCCAGGGCACTGCGAGCTTCCCTGCCCCAGACCCTTTTCTTCCGCTCATAACCTACTTGGCTGCGTGGCTCCGGCCTCTAATGCCTTTTTAAAAGTCTTTTTATAAGCATCAAAAGAAATGGGTTTATATACCTGATTGCCTGTTGATCTTGCATTACCGGGCAGGCTAAGAGCTCCCCTTCTAATGCTGCTTGCCTAAGACAGGGTCCCATAGCTGTAGTGTATCCCTTGTCTTTTATCCAATTTATTGGAGGAGGGGGCTCAGGCAAAACCTCCATTTCTTCTTTGTTATTTTTGCCTGGAAACAATGGGGCTGAGGGAGATGGAGGCGGGAAGGTAGGTGACGGTTCTTCCTCCTTCCCCTTTTTAGGCTCTTGGGTGTATAACGGGACCTGGGCCGCCCTAACTAAAGTCTATAGCGTTAGAGATGATACTGGGACCCATTGCCCTTGTGCATGATGTTGTTTAAGATTTCTCCCCACTTGTTCCCAGAGCTCTACATCTAGCGTACCTTCTTCTGGGAACCATGGGTTATGGAATACAACAGTTTGCATTAGGTCCCTTTATTGAGCCCGTGAAACCGAGGCTCCACTAGCTTTAAGCAGTAGTTTCAATACTCTATATACTGTTTAATGACAACATGTTTACCAATTAAATTTTAATTTCTGATTTTGAATAGTATGGAGGAATATTTATTTCTATAGATTTATCTTTATCTTGCTGACTTCCTAAACCCAATTATTAGTTCTAGAAGCTATTTCTATAGATTCCAAAGTATTTTCTACAGAAATAATCATGATGTCTGCAAATTACGATCATTTTGTTTATTAGTTTTCAATTTATTTGCATTTTAAGTCTTCTTTTTTGCCTTGTTATGCTGGCCAGAGCTGCCAATACAATAATGAACGAAAGTGGTGAGAATAAACACCCTTGACTTTTTCCTGATCATACAGGGAAAGTATTCAGTCTTACACCATTAAGTGTAATGCTAGCTCTAGATTTTCTACAGATGCCCTTTATTAAGTTGAGGACATTTCCTTCTCTCCCTAGTTTGGTAAGAATTTTATTCAAAAAGAGCATTACATTTTGTCAAATTATTTGAAAATATATATTGAGATTAATTTATGTTTTCCCCTTATTTTGTCTATTAGTATGAGCTGTGGTTGGGGATAATTGACTGCAAAAGAACCAAAAGAGCTTTTCTGGATTCACGAGAATTTTCTAGGTCTTGATTATTGGTGGTATTTGTAATCGAATTGTGAATTTACAATGTATGCATTTTCTTGGATGTTATACTTTTACATAGTTTATTTTAAAAATACATCTGGATTGCATTCTTGTCACCTTATTTTGTTATATCTTCCCCCATTCTGCTGCCTAAAATTTGTGCATAGTGATCAGAGCTCTAGCTGCCATCTTACACCTTATCATCTGATATGAGGGTGAGAGCCATGGATGCAAGGAATCCTAATCTCTGAGAGCTCTGAGAAACTAAGCTGCCGTATCTAGTCCTGCTCTGACTACTTCTAGATTTTTACCTGAGAGAAAAATAAACCTCAGAAATGTTAACCTATTGTTACTTTTTGGCAACCCTAATTTTAAATACTGAAATAACTGAGTGCAACATGGTACCATAAACATTTGATGCAGAGGAAGTACCAGGAACATTTAATAACGTTCATGATGAGTTATAACTAGTTGGGTTTCAGTAAAAATGCTGTTGGCAGGTGGTGGGGGGTGGGGGGCGGGGGAAGAGAGAGAGAAAGATTTGAAGTGGACCTTAGAAGTGAATATAATTTTAGTAGACAAATGTTGGGGAAACCAGCCCCACACCACCCAGTGGGTACCCCGAGTCCAGCAGAGACAGAGGAGTTAGGAAGAGACAGAATAAGCATTTAAAAGGTGGGTCCAGGGGACCGGAGTGTTGGAGGCTTGGTCATGGCCCAGAGCTCTTGGGCTCCACCCAATTTATTGGTTTACAAGCTCTTTGTTCTTAGGGCAGATGGAAGGGTGAGGAAGGGATGAAGAAAAGGATTAATCAGTGAAGGAGAACTCATGAGTCATTTGATAAGATGTATAGCAGTGGCATGTCTGTGAATTTCCTTGAGCAAAGGCGTGTGTCTAAACTACTTAAGATCTTTAACTTATCAGGACTGAAACTGGTGGGAGGAGGTTTCAGGAGGACCCAAGATGTTTGATTATACTCCACTGCTTCAAAGGAGTGTTATCTCCCTGAACAACCTGTGGAATGCTGCTGAGTGGTTATGCTCTCAGGGCATAAAGACATGAAGGCAATAAGGAGACTTTTCTCCTTGGAGGCTGCCCATGGCTTCCCATGGGTGTCTCACACAGGGGAGACCAACTCAACCGGCACCCCAGAAACTCTCTTTCCTACAACAAATGTGGTAGAAAAGCATTCCAGGAAAAAGACTGTCATTAAAATAGGTGCATAGATGATGAGAGGTAGAAGCATTCAGGTGATGTAGGGGACATGTAGGAAAATAAAAGGACAAAGGGCTAAGTAGTTATGCTGGAGTGCTCTGGAGAACCTGACTGGAGAGCTGGGATTCATTAAGCTGTAAGAAGTCAAGAAAGGTTTCTGGGCAGTGAAGTAATAGGTAAAATTAACCCACGGCAGCCCAGAGAGAAGAAGCAGAATAAATACAGGGAAAGCAGAAAGTATGCATAAGAAGCAAAACATTCAGTTTAGCTAAAACCTGGGATGTGTTGAGAGGAGTTGGGTATGGAATAGAATAACAACTTTGAATTATTGGCTTGGTATGAATTTATATCTTTAAAAAGCATAAGTAATTATTTCTGACTTAAAATCAATTTGCCTATAGAATGACAAAGCAGTTATATATTAGAATTAGTAAGGCAGTATGGATGAAAATACAAGATTTAAGTCTATTAACATAGTACAGACAAGAGAAAATAAGAATCAGGATCAAAAAATAAGGTAGGAAAGTTTGTGTAGTAATGAAATCAGGAACTGGAGAATGATCACATGTGAGGGACCCTGGGTAAGAGATGAGTCAAGGCTGGCTTTGAGGGTGCAAGTCTGAGATAGTCACTCAACCAAGAATGATGCAACAGAGGTAGTGACTTTCAGGATATAATTCCTCCATTTAACCCTGGGTTGTGACACTCTTCTCTAGAGAAACTAAATTATTCTGCCTATGCTGATACATGGAAAGAAGGGGAGAAGTGTAAAATGCAGAAAATACTATGATAAATATGGGAGACACAGGGTAATTGGAGTTTGAAAAGGAGAACGGATTTAAAAATAGGGCAATGTTTGAAGAGATAATCACTAATAATTTTCAAAGCAATGAAAGATACCAAGCAACAAATTTAGGTAGCTTTACAAGTATCAAGCAGGTAAAAATTATATAAAGGAAACATTACATGAGTATATAATACAAAATAAGAGCATTCAAAACAGAACAATTTAAGTCTGACAGCCAACTTACTAATAGAAAAGATGGAAGTCAGTAAGCAATGGGAGAATTTCTTCAAAGTGTTGAAAGAAAATAATCACCAGCATAGAATACACTTCTATCCCCATTGAATACATGCTTTAAAAAGGAAGGCAATATAACCTTGCTGGACAAATGAAACCTGAGATAATCTATCATTAGTGAAATAGGCCTAAAGGAAATAATAAAGGGTCTTCTTCAGGCAAAAAGAAAGGATGCCAGATGGAAGAATAATAATGAAGTAATTAATGAAGAAGAATATACACAACAAAAATATGAGCCAATGCGTTTCCCACTGTGCAACTTTCCCTCTCTGTACTTTACTAGTCCATAGAATCAGCTCCACTGGTAACAGCATGCACATTGATTATCTCTGCTTGCTCTATGATGTGTCAACCTTGGTGAACCCTTACTCTAAATAGGTATGTTTTCCAGACTGTTAGGAATATATCTTTTAAAACACTGAGATATTTTAATTGTAACCATTTGAAACTGACACTTCCAAACACACAGTATACATTTATATTTTTCATAAAAAGACATGGCAATTGTTTATTTTGGCATTATTTTATAAGATAAGGATGGGCCCATGGATGGGTATAGTGTGATTTTTCTCCCACATTAAGTAAACTAACACTTTCGTTTATTGAGTCACCTGTCACTTTAGTCAATAAGCATACCTGTAATAGCTTCTCAATCTATAATTTGATATTTCTAACCTGCTGTGGAATCAGAAAACAAGTGATCAGGCTTATTATCTGCTTGTTTATCAAACCTGCAAATACTAGATGCAAGATGAATTTTTTGGAGGGAGAAAAATGGCAAGCTATTTCCAAATTATTTTTTTATAAATTAGGTTTAATCTTGATAACTAAACTTTTAATATCTATTATTCATAAATATTTATACAAAAATAATCAGTGAAACAGCCACTAGAATTAGAAAACACATTAGTAAAGAGAATTCAACATTATATTAAGAAAATAATACATTACGACCAAGTAGGATTTATTCTAAGAATCCAATGATAATTGAGTGTTATGAAATTCTTTAATTCAGCATATTAATAGATACAAAGAGGAGAAATATGTAATAATTTCCACAGATATTGACAAAGCAGCTGAAAGAATTCTCTAATCATGCTAAGTAAGCATTAACATGATTAGAGTATTCTTTCGACCACTTTGTCAACATTTGTGGAAAAGGAAGCAATAAGAAGTTCTTCCTTAACGTGATTAGTCCTCAACTCAGCATCTCACTTACTTAATGGGGAAATACTGGGAACTTTCCACTAAAATCAGAAACAAGACAAGGATGACCGCTATCCACTACTATTCAACATAATAAGAGAGATACTTACCAATGTGATTTGGCAAAAGATGACAGAGAAATAGAATTGGAAAATAAAATTACCTCTATTTTCAGATCATATGATAGCATATGTGTACAATTCAAGAAAATGATAAAAACTCAAGAAAAATAGTAAAGTAACAGAAAATGTAACCAACGTAAAAAATCACACTTAGAAACAATAACCAGTTGGGAGGTATAATGGAAGGCAACCCCCTACTTACAACATCAATAAAAACAGAAAGTACTTAGGAAAGACAAACCTTTCTGAGGAAACCATGAAAACACACACCTGTGAAGGATGCAAGTAGACTTGAACAAATTTTTCCTTTCAATGCTTTTAAATTTATTTAAAAATCTTTAGATATTTAAATAATACTTAAAACATTTAAATATAATTACTAATTAAATATTAATATTTATATATAATAATTTTAGTAGTTTGAAATTCACTACGACACTTCTATACTTAAAATAATGTCACTGGCACATGAAAGACCAAATAGAACAAAATTAAAAGTCCCTAAGTAGTCTCAGGAACATGTAGAAATTTAGCATAATGCTATAAGTTATACGTAATGAGTTTCTCTGAGTTTCTAAAATGATTCTAAAACAATTTTATTTGCATAAAAAGATTGAACAAAAGAATGAGTTCTTACTGTGGGAAAAGAAAGTTAAAAATATAGAATCACAGTAGAAAAGGAAAAATTCTTCAGTGTTTGATTGGATTATAGAAAATATAGACACATAGATGTAGATAGATTAGATATGGCGGTAGATGTAGTTATTTCCCAGCTCTGTCAACTGCAAGGGACTAAAGGTAGTGATATCCGTTAGAAAGAAGCATAGCTAGTATTTAGGTCCTGACATCTAAACACTATTTCATTTTTTTCTAAAAGGAACTAATGATTCTTGGAGAAATGCTAATTGTAGGATTAGAGCAAGAAAAGCTGGCGGTATTTTTGAACACAAAGTTTTGGTGTTGTGCCAAAAATTAAAGGAGTGCTCAAAATCTGATGGGGCTATGTCAAAATGACACAGGAATCAGCTTAAAGGAGCTTTCCACTGACCAAATTTAGATAATTTTGAGCACAAAATTGAAATCTTTCAGTAATATAACATATTGAAAAAAAGGTGAATTCATAAGTTGATACTTATCCAATAAATAAGAACAAATGTACAAATGAATGAGTGGATATAAGAAATGGGAAAGAAAACCCTTATTTATAGAACAGTGCCAACTAATCATGTGTAAGATAGAATATGAAAATCTTCATTTTCCAATTATTGTAGTCATAATCGATTATATAAAGAATCATCAATGGAAGCTAAAATCATTGGTTAAAAGATTGTCAAGAAACAGGATATCCACTCAGTCTCAGATTATCAGTTATCAATTACATAGCAGGAAATATAAGGAAGACATTTTTTAAAATTTTTGTTTGTAGTTCCAGGGCATATGTGCAGGATGTGCAGGTTTGTTACATAGGTAAATGTATGCCATGATGGTTTGCTGCACCTATCAACCCATCACCTAGGTATTATGCTCAGCATGCATTAGCTATTTTTCCTAATGTTCTCCCTCCCTGGCCCCACCCCACCCCCTGACAGGTCCCAGTGTGTATTGCTCCTCTCCCTGTGTCCTCATTGTTCAGCTCCTACTTATAAGTGAGAACATGTGGTGTTTGGTTTTCTGTTCCTGCGTTCATTTGCTGAGGATAATGGCTTCCAGCTGCATCAATGTCCCTGCAAAGGACATGATCTCATTCCTTTTTATGGCTGCATAGTATTCCATGACATATATCTACCACATTTTCTGTATCTAGTCTATTGCTGATGGGCATTTGGGTTGATTCCATGTCTGTGCTATTGTGAATAGTGCTGCAAGGAACATACATGTGCATGTATCTTTGAAACAGAATGATTTACATTTCTTTGGGTACATATCCAGTATGGGATTGCTGGGTCAAATGGTATTTCTGGTTTTAGATCATTGAGGAATCACCACAGTGTCCTCCACAATGGCTGAAATAATTTACATTCCCATCAACAGTGTAAAAGTGTTCCTACTTCTCTGCAAACTTGCCAGCATCTGTTGTTTCTTGACTTTTTAATACTGGCCATTGTGACTGGTATGAGATGGCATCTCATTGTGGTTTTGATTTGTATTTCTCTAATGATCAGTGATGTTGAGCTTTTCTTCATGTTTGCTGGCCGCATAAATGTCTTCTTTTGAGAAGTGTCTGTTCATGTCATTTGCCCACTTTTTAATGTTTTTTTTTCTTGTAAATTTGTTTGAGTTCCTTGAAGATTCTGGATATTAGACCTTTGTTGGATGGATAGATTGTAAAATTTTTCTCCTACTCTGTAGGTTGCCTGTTCACTCTGATCAGTTTTTTTTCTGTGCAGAAGCTCTTTAGTTTAATTAGACTTCGTTTGTCAATTTTTGCTTTTGTTGCAATTGCTTTTGGCAATTTCATCATGAAATCTTTGCCTGTGCCAATGTCCTGAATAGTATTGCCTAGATTTTCTTCTAGGGTTTTTATAGGTTTGGGTTTTACATTTCAGCCTTTAATCCATCTTGAGTTAATTTTTGTATAAAGTGTGAGGAAGGGGTCCAGTTTCAATTTTCTGCAAATGAATAGCCAGTTCTCCCAGCACCATTTATTAAATAGGGAATTCTTTCCCCATTGCTTTTCTCTGGTTTGTCAAAGATCAGATGGTTGTAGACAGGCAATCTTATTTCTGAGTTCTCTATTCTGTTCCATTGGTCTGTGTATGTTTTTGTACCAGTACCATGCTGTTTTGGTTATTGTAGCCTTATAACAAAAAGTCTGGTAGTGTGATGCCTCCAGCTTTGTCTTTTTGCTTAAGATTGTCTTGGTTATATGGGCTTTTTTTGGTTCCATATGAGTTTTAAAACATTGGTTTTTTTCTAATTCTGTGAAGAATGCCAATGGTAGTTTAGTGGTAATAGCATTGAATCTATAAATTACTTTGGGCGATATGGCTATTTTCATATTAATTATTCCTATTTATGAGCATGGAATATTTTTCATTTGTTTGTGTCCTCTCTGGTTTCCTTGAGCAGTGGTTTGTAGTTTTCCTTGAAGAGGTCAGGTTGATCACTTCCCTTGTTAGCTGTGTCCCTAGGTATTTTATTCTCTTTGTAGCAATTGTGAATGGGATTTCATTCATGATTTGGCTCTCTGCTTGCCTCTTGTTGGTGTATAGGAATGCTTGTCACTTCTGCACATTGATTTTGTATCCTGAGACTTTGCTGAAATTGCTTATCAGTTTAAGAAGCTTTTGTGCTGAGACAGAGGGGTTTTCTAGATATAGGATCATGTCATCTGCAAACAAAAACAATTTGACTTTTTCCCTTCCTATTTGAATACCGTTTATTTCTTTCTCTTGCCTGATTGCCCTGGCCAGAACTCCCACTACTATGTTGAATAGGAGTCGTGAGAGGGCATCCTTGTCTTGTGCCAGTTTTCAAGGAGAATGCTTCCAGCTTTTTCCCATTCAATATGATATTGGCTGTGGGTTTGTCATAAATGGCTAGTATTTTAGGTATGTTCCTTCAATACCTAGTTTATTGAGAGTTTTTAACATGAAGGAATGCTGAATTTTATTGAAGTCCTTTTACGTTTATTGATTTGCATATGTTGAACTAGCCTTGCATCCCTGGAATGAAGCCAACTTAACTATGGTGAATAAGCTTTTTGATGTGCTGCTGGATTCAGTTTGCCAGTATTGAGAATTTTTGCATTGACATTCATCAGTGATATGGCCTGAAGTTTTCTTTTTTTGTTGTGTCTCTGCCAGGTTTTGGTATTAGGATGATGCCGGCCTCATAGAATGAGTTAGGGAGGAGTCCCTCCTTTTCAAGTGTTTGTAATAGTTTCAGTAGAAATGGTATCAGCCTCTCTTTGTATTTCTGGTAGAGTTCAGCTGTAAATCCATCAGGTCCTGGTCTTTTTTTGGTTGGTAGGCTATTTATTACTGCCACAATTTCAGAACTTGTTATTGGTCTATTTAGGGATTCAACTTCTTCCTGGTTCAGTCTTGGGAGGGAGGATGTGTCCAGGAATTTGTCCATTTTTACTAGACTTTCTAATTTATTTACATAGAGCTGTTTATAGTATTCTCTGATGATTGTATTTCTGTGAGGTCAGTGGTGATATCCCCTTTATCATTTTTTAAATTATCTATTTGATTCTTCTCTATTTTCTTCTTTATTAGTCTAGCTAGTGGTCTATTTTATTTTTTCATTGATTCATTGATTTTTTGAAGGGTTTTTCCTGTCTCTATCTCCTTCAGTTCCACTCTGATCTTGGTTATTTCTTGTCTTCCGCTAGCTTCGGGGTTTGTTTGCTATTGGTTCTCTAGTTCTTTTAGTCGTGAGGCTCTGTGTGTCAATTTGAGATCTTGTTTTTTGATGTGGACATTTAGTGGTATAAATTTTCATCTTAACACTGCTTTAGCTGTGTCCAAGGCATTCTGGTACATTGTCTCTTTGTTTTCACAGGTTTCAAATAACTAGATTTCTGCCTTGATTTCATTATTTAACCAGGAGTCATTTAGGAGCAGGTTGTTCAATTTCCATGTAATTGTATGGTTTTGAGTCCTAATTTGATTGTGCTGTGGTCTGAGAGACTGTTTGTTATTATTTCCATTATTTTGCATTTGTTGAGGAGTGATTTATTTCCAATTATATAATCAATTTTAAAGTACCTTGTGGTGCCAAGAAAAATGTATATTCAATTATTTTGGGGGTGGAAAGATCTGCAGATATCTATTAGGTCCACTTGATCCAGAGCTGAGTTCAAGTCCTGAATATCTTTGTTATATTTTCTGTCTCGATGATCTGTCTCATATTGACAGTGGGGTGTTAAAGTCTCCCAGTATTATCGTGTGGGAGTCTAAGTCTTTTGTAGGTCTCTAAGGACTTGTTTTATGAATCTGGGTGCTCCTGTCTTGGGTGCATATATATTAAGGATAGTTAGCTCTTCTTGTTGAATTGGCCCTTTTATCAATATATAATGCCTTTGTCTTTTTTGATCTTTGTTGCTTTTAAGTCTATTTTGTTGCTTTTAAGTCCATTTTGTAAGAAACTAAAATTGCAACTCCTGCTTTTTTCTGTTTTTCATTTGCTTCCTAAATTTTCCTCCATCCTTTTGAGTCTATGTGTGTCTTTGCATGTGAGATGGGTCTCTTGAATACAGCACACTGATGGACTTTGACTCTTTATCCAGTTTGCCACTCTGTGTCTTTTAATTGGGGCATTTAGTTCATTTACATCTAAGGTTAACATTGTTATGTGTAAATTTGATCTTGACATCGTGATGCTAGTTGGTTATTTTGCAGACTTGTTTATGTATTTGCCCCATAGTGTCATTGGTCTGTATATTTCAGTGTGTTTTTTGTAGTGGCTGGTAACAGTTTTTCTTTTCCATATTCAGTGCTTCCTTCAGGAGCTCTTGCAAGGCAGGTCTGGTGGTGATGAATTCCCTCAGCATTTGCTTGTCTGAAAAAAAATTTTCCCTTTCACTTATGAAATTTACTTTGGCCAGATATGAAATTCTAGGTTGGAAATTCTTTTTTTTTTTTTGTATTTATATCACATTTATTTTTATTTTTGAAATTTCACATTTCATGTCATTTTCATTTTTTAAATTATTTTATTTTATTATTATTATACTTTAAGTTTTAGGGTACATGTGCACAATGTGCAGGTTAGTTACATATGTATACATGTGCCATACTGGTGTGCTGCACCCATTAACTCGTCATTTAGCATTAGGTATATCTCCTAATGCTATCCCTCCCCCCTCCCCCCACCCCACAACAGTCCCCAGAGTGTGATGTTCCCCTTCCTGTGTCCATGTGTTCTCACTGTTCAATTCCCGCCTATGAGTGAGAATATGCAGTGTTTGTTTTTTTGTCCTTGCAATAGTTTACTGAGAATGATGATTTCCAGTTTCATCCATGTCCTTACAAAGGACATGAACTCATCATTTTTATGGCTGCATAGTATTCCATGGTGTTCCTTGATGAACATTGATGCAAAAATCCTCAATAAAATACTGGCAAACTGAATCCAGCAGCACATCAAAAAGCTTATCCACCATGATCAAGTGGGCTTCATCCCTGGGATACAAGGCTGGTTCAATATATGCAAATCAATAAATGTAATCCAGCATATAAACAGAACCAAAGACAAAAACCACATGATTATCTCAGTAGATGCAGAAAAGGCCTTTGACAAAATTCAACAACGCTTTATGCTAAAAACTCTCAATAAATTAGGTATTGATGGGACGTATCTCAAAATAATAAGAGCTATGACAAACCCACAGCCAATATCATACTGAATGGGCAAAAACTGGAAGCATTCCCTTTGAAAACTGGCACAAGACAGGGATGCCCTCTCTCACCACTCCTATTCAACATAGTGTTGGAAGTTCTGGCCAGGGCAATTAGGCAGGAGAAGGAAATAAAGGGTATTCAATTAGGAAAAGAGGAAGTCAAATTGTCCCTGTTTGCAGATGACATGATTGTATATCTAGAAAACCCCATTGTCTCAGCCCCAAATCTCCTTAAGCTGATAAGCAACTTCAGGAAATTCTTTAAGACTGTTGAAAATTGTCCCCAATCTCTTCTGGCTTGTAAAGTTTCTGCTGAGAAATCTGTTGTTTTTCTGATGGGCTTTCCTTTTTAGGTGACCTGGCCCTTTTCTCTGGCTGCCCCACACGTTTTTTTTCCTTCATTTTGACTTTGGAGAATCTGACGATTATGTGTCTTGGAGTTGCTCTTCTCATGGAGTATCTTACTGGGGTTCTCGGATTTCTTGAATTTGAATGTTGGCTTGTCTTGCTAGGTTGGGGAAGTTCTCCTGGATGATATCCTGAAGTGTATTTTCCAACTTGATTCTGTTCTCCTCATCTTTTTCAGGTACCTCTGCCAGTCTTAGGTTCAGTCTTGTAACATAATCCCATAGTTCTTGGAGGTTTTGTTTGTTCCTTTTCATTCCTTTTTCTCTAATCTTGTCTGCCTGTCTTATTTCAGCAAGATTGTCTTCAAGCTCTGATATCCTTTCTTCTGCTTGGTCTATTTGGCTATTGATACCTGTGTTTGCATTATGAAATTGTCATGTTGTGTTTTTCAGCTCCATTAGATCATTTATTTTCCTCTCTACACTGATAATTCTGGTTAATAGCTCCTGTGATGTTTTATCATGGTTTTTAGCTTCTTTGTAGTGAGTTAGAAACATAATCCTTTAGTTCAGCAAAGTTTGTTATTTCCCATCTTCTGAAGCCTGCTTCTGTCAATTCATCCATCTCAGCCCAGTTCTGTGCCTTTGCTAGAAATGTGCTCTGATGTTTTACAGGAGAGGAGGCACTCTGGCTTTTTGAGTTTTCAGCATTTTTGTGTTTTTGCATTGATTCTTCCTCACCTTCATGGGTTTATCTACCTTTGATCTTTGAGGCTGGTGACTTTTGGATGGGGTTTTTGTGGTTTCTTTTTTGTAGATATTTTTGCTTTCTGTTTTTCTTTTAGTAGTCAGGTCCCTGTTCTGTAGGGCTGCTGTGGTTTGCTTGGGGTCCACTCCAGCCCCTATTCACCCCGGTCTCTCGTTCCTGAAGATATCACCAGTGGAGGCTGCAGACCAGCAAAGATGGCAGCCTGCCCCTTCCTCTGGGAGCTCTGTCCCAGAGGGGTACTGGCCTGATGCCGGCCGGAATGTTCCTGTATGAGCTGTCTGGAGACTCCTGTTGGGAGGTCTCAGTCAGGGGGAGCAGGGTCAGAGACCTGCTTAAATAAGCAGTCTGTCTGCCCCTTGGGAGGGCAGGTTTGCTGTGCTGGGGGGAGTCCCCCTTGTCTGGGCTGCCCTGACTCTCCAGAGGAGCAGGCAGAAAAGACTAAGATCACTGATCCAGGATACTGCAGCCACCCCTCCTCCTAGGAGCTCCTCTGGTGGTTATCAATGTTCTGTCCATAAACTCCTGGCTGGAGATGGTGAGATTCCCACAGGGAGGCCCCGCCCAGCGAGGAGGACTGGATCCGGGTCCTGCCCCATCTAAGGGAAAGTGGCGACTGGAGCCGCAGTGATGGTGGCTGCCTATTCCCTGGGGAACTACGTCTTCTTAGGCAGTTTGTAGTCCACTGTGCTGACAGACAGTGATGCCAAGCCAGTGGGTTTTAGCTTGTAGAGTTCCATAGGAGCGATGCTACCTGTCTCCCTGGCTTCAGCCCCCTCCCCACGAGAATGGATGGATCTCTTGCCTCATGGGAGTTCCCAGAGCTGGAGTATGTAAATACTCCTGTGTCAGTGCCTGCTCAAAATGGCCACCCACAGGAACAGCCCACCAGAGCAGCTGCCATGATTCTTCACAGCCTTGTGCTTTGGACCCAAGGCTCTGGTAGTGTGGGCTCAGGAGGGTCCTCCTAATCCACAGGTTGCAAGGATCCCTGAGAAAGCCCTGGTTTTCAGGGAGGGGAGGCACAATCCCTCACCGTCTCCTTGGCTGGGGGAGGGAGTTGCCTTTGCTGCATGCAGCCCCCAGGTGGGGTCTTGCTCTACTCTGTTTTTGCTTGCTCTCTGTGGGTCACGCCAACCACCTAGTCAGTTCCTATAAAAAGAACTTTGGTACTTCAATTGAAGATGCAGAGTTCACTCAGTTTTGTCCTTCTTTGTGGGAGCTGCGGAGTGGAGCTGCCTCTATTCAGCCATCTTAGTTCCACGCCAAGAAGACATTTCAAATCTACCAACTTACCAAATGTTTTAACTTAATATTATTAGTAAAGGGACAATTAATATCATTTGCCTTATTTTAGAAATGACTGAGACTACCTCATCATCTATGTAACATTTCCTCTGAATGTATTTATTCTAAATCTAGTCATGAGGAAACCATATAAATTCAAAATGTGGGATATTCTGATAAACAACTGGCCTGGACTCTTTGAAGCAAGAGAGATTGATCCATGTGAAAAGTGTATGGTTGTCTATTGAACTATTCTTGAAACTTTGCTCCTAGTGAGGGAACATAACACAGAATAAATTGTCAAAAGAAAATGCATCAATGGGCTCTGAGTAGAATGCCTAAAGTACAGTCATGTAAGTCATATGCATGTTTCAGGTATGCTTAAACCCACATCACCCCCATTTTTAGGAGTTCTTACTTTCTGATTTTCACTTGGGTTTCACATAGGAAATGTGTTGGACTGCTAAGCGAGAGTCTCTAATATAAGGAAGAAAAATAGCCATGAAGAAAAATATAAGCATATATAAAATAACTGTATCATTAGTTGCATAGCAAAACAAGATTGTGAAGTGTCCTTTATAATCTTGTATTATTACAAAATATAAATTGTAAAGAACATTCTCCTTGTTGTGGCCATCCAGCATCTTATGCACAACATTGCTATTAATGGAGAAATTCCCACCTTGTATATTCCTTTTGTCCAAGAAGAGCCAGACTCTCTCCCCTAGATTACCTTCTAGGTGCATCACAAGGGATGTAGTAAATTGAGTTCTGCCAATCAGATACATTCATGAAAGTCTTTTGTAATTGACTCATGTGAAAAGAGAGTATGCAGAGTCTGTCTTTCAGTAAGCAAGGCAGAAGAGGTACCAGCCTTTTGATGCAAAGAATGAAAAACTTTGTCTTGTAGTCACCAGCATCTTCACTGCAATCTGGAAGGTCTGGGCTGCAGCAGCCCTTGATGTGTGGTTTGGGTACCATTCCTAGTTATATAGCCCCTACTTTGGTTCTCTGGCTCTCTAAGAAAACTGGTGAGCATCCTAATTTCCTTTGGCAAAGTTCTTTTCTGTTTAAACTAACTAGAGTAAATTTTGGTTTTGCTAATGAGAAACCTGTCAGGTATGACACCAACTGACTTCTTGATTTACCATTATCCATGGAATCTTAGGATAGTCTGTTAGAAAAGTACTACTCCATTGGACTCCCTTCTACCATCTTTACATCTGCATATTCAGTCTTACACCCAAATAATTATATATTATGAGCAGTGATGACAGAATGTGTTATTAAACATAAAAATATGAGAACTATTATAATGTTTACAAGGTCATAACTTCATTTTTAGAGATGGGCCAACCTGGTGGTTTTTGGATTATGAAAACACTTCCAAATACCTTTCAGTGATCTTTTAGTTTGTCAAAATCTCCATCACATCTGGTGACTTTGAGATATTTAATCCATGTGTTTCTAATTTACATTGAGTCAACTCATTCCAGTAAATCTCCAGGATGATAAAAGAGTGCTCAAGAAGGTAAAGAATCTGTTAATGAATTTTTTTGCTGGTCGTATATTCTTGACTAGAGCACTTCCAGTCTGGGAGAGTTGGAAATCAGTTCAGAACTTGGCTCAATTATTTGTCTTTATCTCAATATGAATTTCATTTGAAACTGAATCGTGGCACTATACCCTATGCTACTTGTTTCCTTGGTAGTCTACCCATTCTTCATTTTGTGCGCAGCTGAAATACAATCTGGATGCCCTCATAATGGGTTGGATTCATTTTTCCTGGTTTAAAGTTTACATGACTGGAAAATGTCAGTGATTTAGGTCCACACTGATAGAGTACAAAATAATTTTTTTCCACCCCATCAACTCCATTTGCTTTGGATTTAAGCTGAGGGACACAGTTATTGATGAGGCCATAGCAAAAAGAGTGTTAAGATTTTTGTAGTTCTTGGCTAAACACTCCAGCTCCCTGCTACCAACTATCACCAACCAATCTGTCCCAATTAAACTCCATTGAATTAAGCTTCTTAATCCAATAGGCAAATTCACAACTCACTGGCAGTATTTTATTTCTGTTGCATAAAATTCAGTGTCCACATTAGTGTATGTCTATCCCAGGAGGCTGTGTGCCCTCTCCCCAATAGTTTCTATTCTTGGAAGAGATGTTAGAATGACTGGCTATGAGATCATAACTTGGGGCACAAGTTAACCTTAAAATTTTTTTAGGAACTTTATTCATTATCAACAAAAATGTATTGAACCGTAGATGTATTGAACCCTAGCGTGCTGATGGGACTGGGCTAGCTACTGTAGTGGATGTCATAGACCATTCTCCCCTTCTTCAGTATGCTCCAACCATATTTACGGTCTTTCAGTTCCATATCTCTGCAAGGTATTTCTTGCCTCAAATCCACATACACGCTGTTCACTCTGCCTGTGTGCACGTCCCCTCCTTGTTTATTCCCACAAATAGACATTTGTTATTCCCAGCTGACTCTTCCTTATCCTTAAGGCCTCAGATTAAATGTACCTTCTTCAGAGAGGTGGTCTCTCATCACCAAATATAAGTTCTTCTTCCTGGCACCCACTGCCTTTATTGTACATCATAATCTGTGATTATTCATTTAATTGTTTTCTTGTTTAATTTCTCACTCCCACAAAACTATAAGCTTCACAAGGGCAAGGACCAAGTCTGTTCTGTTAACCACTGTGCAACCAGGGTTTCTAGTGCAGGGTCTGGCATGTGGCTGACACTCCACATAAACCCATTGAGAGGTAGTTTCCTGTTCTCATTTTAATCTGATGGAAAATGTGTTTAATTAAACATGTAAATAGGTTAGTAGACAGTATGTTTATGTCCAAGAGATGAATTCAATAAATAAATACACAGCTATCATTCCCTAACAGTAGTTTCTTCTGCAAATTAGTCTAAACAGAGATTTCCTGGTATTCTCTTCAGACATTGCTGTGAACTTGGGCCAAATAATAAAGGTCATAAAACTTTCTCCCACTCAATTCATTTGTGCTTATATTATGTTCGCTCCAAAGCTGGAGGAACGGAAGTGGCTTTTCATCATTGGGAAATGAAAAAATGCAATGAGTAACCCATTGTTTTGATACCATTTTATATTAATCATCTGAATGCTTCATTTCTCTCATCCTTGCTGTTAACTATTCTTACCAGAAGTTAATAAGCTTCCAACATTTCTGTACATGAGCTAAGAGAGAAGAAGAAAAAAAGACTAGGCATGATTTCAAATTGTTCCAGTCATCTGTCCTGTTTGGGTGACCTGCATTCCTTCAGTCTACCAGTAAAATGCTAGGCATGCCTGACTGAGTGAAAATGGAAGACAAGCCTTCAAATTCCATGTTACTGAAAAGTGTTGAAACCAGTTTTAATGAAACATGGGAAAACAATAGCCAACAAGGGGAAGTCTGGAATTTCATAGGATTAGAGACTTCATGTCTTCCCTGTTGATTCCTTGAAGTCATCTCCTAATGAAGGAACCCTTTCTCCAATGACCTTTAATTAGTATTGTTTCTGTCCCAAACTTTCTGCTCTGCTGCCTTCCATACGATGGGAATTGGGAAAGTTGAGCAGCCACCTGGGGTGCTATGAAAGATCAAGCACATTGGAGGCCCTTCAGATATCCATAGCACAGTAGACATTGGAAACACAATGAGGAAAGGGCACATAGATGTCCCATAACCCATTCACCAGAACGCAGTATGGATAAGAGACAGGAGAAGGGACAGGGATATCTGTTTCTGTCTTCACTGTCAACAAAGCTTCAGAATTGGCCCTCCATCTAAATAGTCTTTCATTTTTCACACCATAGTCAACCTCTCTCATGACCTAAAATGTCCCTGCCCCATGCAATACAATCTATTTAGAGAACCCAATGCCCTAGTAAGTGCTGGGCCTTCTATTTCCCACTACAATCACAAAAAGAACAGCAGTGGCTTTTGCCCTTGGGAAGCTCGTTGTCTTGGAACTGGGGGTGAAAATGGGGATTGCTAAGGGGACTTGGAAATACTGTAATGTATTAAGTTCCATAATGAAAGTATATCAATATGCTGTGATAATACAGAGGAGAAGAGATTCCACGTGGAGTTTTGGGAATAGTGGGAAACCTTCTAGAATGTAAGTTCCCCAAAGCCAGTCATGGGCCCACCTTGTAAGCCTTTTTTTTTTTTTTTTTTTTTCCCTGGATATCAGTCTCAGGCCTGCTACATTAACTTCTTTCTGCACACCTGTTCATTTATTTGTGTATACATGTAGTCATATAATTAGAAGAATAGCCATTGAATTTGTATTATAGTTTCAATTTATGTTAAAGAATACTGGACCTTCCCTATAATATATAAAATAAATTTAATACCTATTTTTAGTGGTATGCTGGAGCTATTCTGTAACTGCATGTTAGAGCCAATTATTAAATCTCCAGGAATTTTGTGAGCTACTCACTTGCAATCACCTGTAACAGGAATATTCACACCAAAGAAATTGGCAAGTTCTGCAGATCAGGACTTCCCCGTCTCCATGAAGAGCTGGTTATTAAACATTGAACAGCATACATTTGCTGTTCAAAGGAAAGGGTGAGAAAGTAAAAAGAATAAACTTTCGCACCTAATAAATAAAATCCCTATTCAGATTTATTTATTCATTCATTTAAATTTATTTAATAGATGTGAAATGCAGAAGAAGTTCTGCAGCTAAATTCACTGACTATATGGAGCTTACAATCTAGTAGGAGAGCCAGATAATACACACAAACATAGTGGAGCAAAATATTCTCATCTTAGTCTGTAATTTCCTTCACTACCATAGAAGACTCAGAAGGAAGAGTAGTGTTTTTTCTTCTCCTACTCTGAGAAGCTTTATCTGCATTTGGGCTGTGCAATCTTTAATAAATACAGTGATGCAAGCTTTCCTGAAGCTGATCCCCCACCTCCAACAAACAAATGAATAGGCTTTTGTTTGGCAAGTAAAGGACAAATGACAGAGGCTGCTACTGAGAGTAGAGAGGGAGTACTGGCCTTCCCAGAGGAAAAAGTGCTGGTGTGTGTGTTTGATCTGGGAGAGCTGTGTACTTTAGGGGTTTAGGGGAGTGGATAGGAAGGGGGCCATCAGCTATAGCATGACAGGATTGGTACCTTCTTCCTATTCCTATGATGTACATATGAAATGCTTTGAGGGGTGACAGGGGTTCCAAAGGAATGGCACATGGAAGCCCGGAGGGCATCACCAGGAGGAGCAGTTTTCAGAGCACAACTAAAGATGCTCAGACAGCAAGAGGCAGTAACATTGACAGGGCTCTTACAGTGTTCTGGACACTGTTGTAATCCTTGTGCATGCTTTAACACTGTTAATCCACACAACAGCCCTGTGAGAGGGGTATTGTTTTATGCAAGAGGAAACTGAGGCACAGAGAAGCTGGGGAATTTTCCCATGCAGCTAGAAAGTGTCGATTTCATGCTTGGTTCATTTGGCCACAGAAGCTGTCCTCTTAACCAGTATATTATGTGACCTCATCAAATGAACATACCCACTCTAAATAGACCACAGGGTTTAGACAAAGACCATTTACATAGCAATCATCTTGTTTGGAGGGCTAAGAACTCTTTCTCTATTTTCAGAGCACTACTTAAGCCCCTAAATTTCAAGGCAGCTCTGGAAATGAAGGGCCAAACTGTGAACTGTGACTGAGATTGGATTTCTTGCTTCTCTGGCAAATGGGGGCCTTAAATCAAATAGAACAAGTTCTCTGCTTCTCTGCCATAAAGGAGGCCCCAGTCCAGAGGGCTCTGAGATAGGTAAATAAGCAAATCCAATCTCATCTAAAGGTGCTGCCAAAGGCGTCCCCTAGGGACCTCTCACTTGTCTGACACCACCTTTGAGAGAGGTTTCTGCTCTCTAAAAGTCTGTAGTTAGAAAGCAAAGGTTCCAGCTGCTGATGGAGTGCTCAGCCTCTCCAGCCCCACATCTATGACAACATTTGGCTCGCCAGCCAGCCCTGCCCTCCTGCTCAGTTCTTTCTGTTCCACGGACCTGGGAATGACTTTTCTCGGTTGGTGAGCATGTCTTCATCAGAAAGTCTTCGCAACTCTGACAAGATAAAAGACATGAACCAAAGAAGAACATGATAGGGAGAGCAATTCAAGTAACATGCAGAGAGGTCCCAGGCAGGCAGAAACACAGGGAAAGGGATGGGTATCCTCAGTGGTAAAACTGGCAGCCATGGCCAAGGTTCATGTCCTTTCCTCTCTTACTGTTTGATTATTAGAGTTTTGCTCTTTCTCAAATGACACTCATGGCTCAGGCCAGCCCACCAACACACCAGTGCTCAGTGAAGCTTCAAGGAAGGCTATTGGGTGCTGAGTTCTTTCATCAGTCTCTAGGCTTTCACTCTCAGTAGTAATTGACTTCTCAAGTTCTATCTGCCTTCAAAGACCAGAAAAAAAGCACTAACTCAGCCCGGTCCCTTTCCCATTTTTCATAAGACACTGAAAGAACCACCATAATTTTTTATATACATAGATTAGATTTACTTTAAAATGGGCATGACTTATCATGGTGAGTGTTTCACAAGTATGTTGGAAACGTATTTAAGGCAGGGAAACTTAAGCCTTTCCACAGTTACTTACATGCCCTGTGAAAAGATAAAGTGTAAATGCCTCAGCTGTCAGCTTAGCGTGATATAAATATATTTTGAGTTATTGTGAAATTGACCTCTCTCTCTGAAGGACGCTTGGGAGTTTTGCCCTTTGGAATCTCATTGGTCCCCCTGAGTTTCTTTTTTGTCTTGCTTACTGCCTGTGAGCCTGCTGTAGGCCTTCAGTAGAAAAGGATGCTTTTGAGTCTACGTGCTCATGCAGTATGTCATTTTGAAGAAAGTCAGCTGCAGTCATAACTGCATTCGCTGAATTGATAAATTCTTTGTGTGAGCTTTGTTCCTTTCCATACAATTCTTTCAGGGGCTCTCTCATCTGTCAGAGATTCTGGAGAGAAAGCTATGAATTCAAGAAATCTGTTTAAAAATATGTCCATTAAGAAAACTCCTCTTTGAAAGCTGAGTCTTCTAAAAACTCTTACTATCGCTTGCTAAAATTAGTTTAATGCAAATACATTGTATAATTGAGTTTAATAGTGAGACTAAGTAGAGAATATTTGCCTAAAATGGCCAAAAATGGCTAGGAGAAGTTTATTCCTATATTACCTATTCTTTGCCTCCTTTTTTGCTTTTTTTCCTCATCTTTTGGCCAAATAAATAAAGTACTGGAGAACCATCCATTCAAGTCCGCTTTGCCAGAATATTTTTCTGGAATTTTCCCTTCCATTCCACAATCCTACTAAGAAAAATTTCATATTAGTGGGCAAATATTTCCCTCCTAAACTGAAATTCTGTTATTTTAGTTCCCACTTGCCAAAGGCAGCGTGATTTGAACATTCCTCTTCACTTAATATCAATCCCCATCAGATAATCATTAAATGAACAGAGGCTGCAGGTTAGAAGGAATGCTAACAATGCAGATAAAGTCCTCATAACTGGCAGCTATGAATTAATTCAGCCAGATCACAGCCCAAGAGGGAGACTGTCAAAAGGAGCAGAGGGGGCTGGGAGAGTTGGCTTCAGTGCCTATAACTTACAGCACCTTCCCCTAGGCCAAGCAGCCTGGCATTTCATATCTAAAGTCATCACAGGAATGAGATGAATTCCATTGTCCTATCTGGCGACTGCTCACCATGGCAAGTCAACCCTCTGTGACTGTTAGAAAGGGAAACAGTCACGTATTTTCACCCACAGGAATGAATTAAAGTGACTGACTGTGAGGGAGCAACTGACCCAACTAGGGGACATTAGGCAAAAGGTCAGTTGACCTCTGGAGCCATTCCATTTCTGGTTTAAGGCCTTGAGAGAATACATGAACAGAGCCTTGGGGAACCTGAGTTCTAATCTTACCCCCTGCTCCTCCTTTCATCTCTCTGAATAGCCTGCTTGTTGATTGGAACTTACCTTCACCATCAGCAAGAACTGACTGTTTTGAATTTCTGAGCTCCATGGCCAAGCTCCGCTCGCTTTGGGTTGCTTTGTGTCCTCAACTAACCATTTCAGGCAGGGAAATGTTAGTGTATTCCTGAGTTCCACCAGTAGATGGAAGCATTTTTGACCGTGTGACACTTTTGGCTTCCTAGTCCTAGGAAAAAAAACAATCTTAGATTTCTAGGAAGAGCTGCGAAGCTGAGGCACCAGACCCTTTGTCTGACACAGTGCCTTTTCTGTGTGTAAAATACCTTTCCATGTTTAAAAAGTGTGAATATTTTGAGAAGAATCAGAAAAGAAGAAATTAGGAAATGGTCAGAGTTTACTTTCAATAGCAACAACTACCTATGTCTCTTAAATCTCTCACACTAGTAATTAAGCAATGTAAAATGAAGACCATGATTTATAACAACTTTTAGTTTAGAATAAATATAGTTCTATAGTTCTCCTTAAAGCCCAAAGTATCTTATAAACAAAACACTCCATCTTTAACCAAAGGCCAATGGGAGGAAATAGTTTGACATATGTACTCTGCTTAGCTGGCTGCTGGATTCTAGAGCAAATAATCTTATCATTGAGACCTTATTATAAAATTTCCTTGACCTATGTGTCCTAAGGTTGGTAGGTTTTATTTAGAAACCATAGAATATATTTAACAGAAATGTCAAGGAGATTGTAGGTTATTGCTAATCGTTGGCAGTAATTTAAATATAGAGCAATTATGTGTCTTGACATAGTTGATAACTAGATTTTGAAACTGAAATATATTCACTTTCTCACTCTGTACCTCCTAAAGCTGAAACCCAAGGCATGTTCAAATAAACCTTTGAATAACTAACTTTTCTGCCACTGAAAGAAATTACATCTATAGCCTACACTTTGAATCATATCAGAAGGAAGACTTGCAGTCCTTGGTGGTATTATATGTCTTATACTAGGGCATTCTTCAGCAAAAGCTCCAGTATTCTGTGATAGCTAGGGGTATCCCAGGGACACTTTAGGGTATCTGCATATGGATCAACCTAGAAACTTTGCTGATATACTCTTCTAAATATGTTCTCTTCAGAGTAGAGGGGCTAGATAGATAGGTCATCTACATATATATAGTTTCTATATTAACATATAGATATGTGTGTATATATATATGTGTGTTCATAAAAACACAGAGAATGAAAGGCCACATAACCACACAAGAGAGAATGCATCAAGCCAATGTGGATTTACTCATTTAATTCTGTAATCCTAGAGCTAGCCCTAGCTAGTCCTGACCTTGAAATAGAGGGTATTATGACAAATAAGAGAAGGTACAGTATAGTATTTCCATCCTACCACTTATTTTCTTCTCCAGATACTACTGACGTAAGTCCTTTATTTCAGAGACAAGTTTCTTAAAGGAGTTGTCCGCCTCTATTCCTATTTCCTCACTTCCTACTCTTTCTTCAACCTACAGAAATCTAATATTTCCCCCTTAACACCCTGACATTTCTTACACAAAGGTGATCAGTGACTTAGACATCCTTAATCTAATGGAAACTGCATTGATTATTTTGACTGCCTAGCAGCATTGAACATTATTCCTTCTTTGTCAAAACAATCTATTCAATTGCTTCTATAGCACACTCTCCTCTGGCATGAGCTTCCTCCATGCCATTTCCCCAGAACTACACTGTTGGCCTTCTACTCATCTCACTTTATAGTCTCTCCCCAGCCCATTTTGTCCACTTACTACCTATATACTGATTTTTAATCTATGCCTATACCTCAAACTCAGATATGTCTCCTATACATAGACAGGTACTTAAGAATACATACTACAGTGTTTTTCAAACTGCAGATCCCAACCCATTAGTGAATTTGAAAGCCATTGTGTGAGTAGAGATAAGCATTTAAAAGTGAAATATGGTAGGGAATAGCATAGCATAGCATAGCATAGCATAGCATAGCATAGAAAATATCCAGTGACTCAACATGTAGGTAGAATAACTTTTTTTTATGAAACTTTTTTCTATTTGTGTGGAAGTATGGGATTGTGATGTTTTTTACTCTGGATCATGGTCAAAAACATTGAAAAGACACTGGTCCACAACTTCAAGATACTATAAATTAGGTAGCTCATAAACAACAGGATTTTTGTTCTCCCAATTTTGGAGGCTAGAAAGTCTAAGATAAAGGCACTGGCAGATTTGTTGTCTAGAGAGGGCTTGATCTGTGGTTCATAGATGGTGCCTTTGAGCTGTGTCCTCACATGATGGAAGGGTCAAACAAGCTTCCTTAGGCCTCTTTTATAGGGCAGTAATCCTATTGATGAGGGCTCTGCCATCATGATCTGATAACTCTCCAAAGACCCTACCTTTTAATACCATCACCTTGAGTGATAAGATTTTATTATATGAACTTCATGGGAAACATTCCGACCACAGCACAGGGTAACATAAAAGTTGAGCTGAATTCACAGACGGTACGCCTTACCAGACTGCTGAGGGATTTGGACAACACAATGTTTTAAGACAGCAACCAACACCTATCCGTAGATTTCACAGTCTGAGAAATGCCAAATAAAGTATTGACCATTTGGACTATTCGGCTGACCTAGAATGGTTTTTCTTAAGTTCAGAGAAACCAGTTACCTAAATTCTGATCTTATGTAGCAGCCATGAGAGTTTCTACAGAAAAGATTTCCAAGGATTTGAGAAAATGATAATGATGCTATGAACCATTATTTTGGTAGCGCCGTGAAATTCATCTTTACTTCTCCTCAAGGGCTACTTTTCCGGGCTAAGGCTTACATAAATAAAGCAACATTTATCAGTGCATATACAATACACACCACCCTACTTTCTAATGTAAGATTTTACAGGCAGTTAATGGACTGAGACTTGATTTTATTTCTAGTAAGTGTATGAGTGAAAATCCTGACTCAGACTCCAAACTAAGCTGATCTATTCAGTTTTTGCTGCTCCTCCCCCCAACAATAGAGCCAGATTCTAATTTATGCAATAGTAAGCATGTTCTTATTAGGAGGAAAATGAAGAAAGTCTTGCTAACAATTATCAGCAGTAATATCTAATTGAATCCATATATGGATTCATTTTCTGATCCAACCAGAGGAGCTACAAGTGAGGCAATGAAACATTTTAGTTACTCCTGGGAATACCAGGGTCTAACCAGCTAAACTTAGTGAGAGCAAATCAGGCTTTTCGTTTGTGGTTGCCTACCATAAATTTTGATTCAGCCTTGAAGGGTTAGTGTTATTTCTGAAGTTACGTTGACCTTACTTACCTAAACCACAAAGTAAATAAAAGGATGTCTAATGAATACATAGTCTTTCAGAGGGTTTCTCGTTGAAGGCTGCAGTTCTCAATTTCTATTGATCATAATTTCTATACATTTATGGAATGGAGAAAGTCTGCAGCTCTTCTCTTGAGGTTATTCAAGGCAATTGATTCATATAGAAATACCCATCTTCGGGAGGCCGAGGCGGGCGGATCACGAGGTCAGGAGATCGAGACCATCCTGGCTAACACGGTGAAACCCCGTCTCTACTAAAAATACAAAAAATTAGCCGGGCGTGGTAGCGGGCGCCTGTAGTCCCAGCTACTCGGGAGGCTGAGGCAGGAGAATGGCGTGAACCCGGGAGGCGGAGCTTGCAGTGAGCCGAGATCGCGCCACTGCACTCCAGCCTGGGCGACAGAGCGAGACTCCGTCTCAAAAAAAAAAAAAAAAAAAAAAAAAAAAAAAAAAAAAAAAAAAAGAAATAAAAAAAAGAAATACCCATCTTCTTTGCCATACAGCCAGCTCTTCCTGAGACACTTTTAGTGGAAGAGATGGGAGCTTAGCCATTACTAGGGTTGGAGACGCCACTCTTTTCTCTTTTGGTGTGACCCTTGTTCCAGGACCTTTTCTATCTGGAGGACAAACAGAAATGCTCTGTGAACAGTAAGTGAAGCTGGAGCTACAAAAGCATGAAGCCCTTGGAGGGAGGCATCGGGGGCTCAGGACATCTGCAGAAAAAGTTAAAAATGAGTCAATATGTGAAAAATTTGAATGTGTTCTAAAACCTTCTGAAGACATCAAAAGCCAAACATTGTAAGAAAAGGAATAAACAAAATAAAAACTGCCATTTTTACAGCCTTCCCAGGATCACCACTGATTCTATTTAACCTGAAAATATTTAGCTGGGTTAATGTTATTCATAACATAAAAACCAGAAAGACATATTTTAGCCAAAATAAATATAGAAGTAAAACAGAAACTTTGAGGAAAGAAACCTTTGATAACGAATATTTTAGAATTACTGTATGTCACGTCATTTAACAATGTCTTTGCCTGGCAGTATGTCCAGGGATCCCCTGGACTGTCAGATGTGAGTCTCATCTGAGTATAGCTTGGTGTCTGCATCACAGCCTAAAGGCTTAGAGCAGGATACCTAATTTACCCAGAGCAATGGAAGTACAATTATGTTTAAGAGTTATACAAGTGTTGAGACAGATCCACTTTTTGAAATTAAAAGACTTGCAAAGATTTTGGAAAGGCATTTTCAGGTGCTAGAACTTTCAAAAATAATAGCATCGGTTGAACTTTTGATAACTCTCTCAAAACTTCCCAACGTGTCCCGCTTTTCTCCCCATGCCAAATACTGTACAATTTAAGTTTATATTAAAAGACTCTCTAAAAGAATTACATTTAATAATCTAGAGCTGCACAGCCCAATATGGTAGCCATTGGCCATGTGTGGCTGTTTAAATTTAAATTAATTAAAATTAATAAAGTTAAAGATGATGTTCCCCAATCATACTGGCCACATTTAAAGTGCTCTGTGGCTGCATGTGGCTACTAGCTACCATATTGCATAGCACAGGTATAAAACATTTCCAACACTGCATAAAGTTTTGTTGGACAGCACTGATCTTAACTTTTCTTAGTGTATACTGCAGGTCACTAGCTTTAGGCTCCTAAAGGAGAAATGTACAGGGAGTTCTGAGTTAAGCATGTCTCTTCTCTTGTGGGTGTGTGTTGGTGCTTTTCTTATGCTAGTAAGAACTGTCAATCTTCAGAGGAAGCTCTGGGATATAGGGGATTCCCAAATCAGTTTAGATATCAAACTCTTCTTTGTGGAGTAACTTCCAAGACAGTGTTCCACGGAACAAACTATAGAAAATGTGTATCTGTGGAGTAAGCAGCTTGACATTATGAAATGTGCCTTACCACATCTGTCTCCCCTTCTGTGTCCAGAATAATGCTTCACACATAGTGGGTTGCACTGTTGGTTTAACTGAGGCAAGGGATATAGCCAAGTCAAAGACAAGTGGTAAACAGATACAGAGTGATAACCATTTAGTTTTGGTACTCCTACACCAATTGCCTCTGTACTGCAGCTACCACATAGATAAAACCACCAATCTTCGGCTGGGCACCGTGGCTGACACCTGGAATCCCAACACTTTGGGAGGCTAAGGCGGGTAGATCAAGAGGTCAGAAGTTCGAGACCAGCCTGCCCAACATGGCGAAACCCAGTCTCTACTAAAAATACAAAAAATTAGCTGGGCGTGGTGGCAGGCACCTTTAATCCCAGCTGCTCAGGAGGCTGAGGCAGGAGAATCACTTGAATCCGGGAGGAGGAGGTTGCAATGAGCTGAGATTGCGCCACTGCACTCCAGCCTGGGTGACAAGAGTGAAACTCCATCTCAAAAATAAATAAAAATAAAACTGCCACTCTTCTATACCCAAGTACATTTTTAATTTCTACATTTAGATTCACTTCTTTGATGTACACCTTTCCATTTTTTTGAGAAAGCAGAACACATCCTAACAGATATATTGTTCTGAATTATTATTTAGTTTGCTAAATTTTCATTTGAATTTGTTTAAAACTCCAGTTTCTCTCAGTGCACTGGAAAGAAAAATCTACAGGCTACAAAAGCCCTCTATTTTCCTAGTATTGCAGTTTGGACATGTTCTAATTGGAAATTGATGCTTTAAAAACAACTTAAATTTTCTTTTTAATGATCTCTCTTACCAGAAGCTGGCTGGAAGTTCTGGGAGGCAAGAGAATATTCCAGGCAAGCCACAGATCCTTCTTTTGAAAATCTCTTTAATGTATTATAGCTTAATTTACTTTTTTTTTTTTTTTTTTTTCTGAGACGGAGTCTTGCTCTGTCGCCCAGGCTGGAGTGCAGTGGTGCGATCTCGGCTCACTGCAAGCTCCAACTCCCAGGTTCATGCCATTCTCCTGCCTCAGACTCCTGAGTAGCTGGGACTACAGGTGCCCACCACCACACCTGGCTAATTTTTTCTGTTTGTTTTTAGTAAAGATGGGGTTTCACTGTGTTAGCCAGGATGGTCTCGATCTCCTGACGTTGTGATCCACCTGCCTTGGCCTCCCAAAGCACTGGGATTACAGGCTTAAGCCACCATGCCTGGCCAGCTTAATTTACTTTTATCTGAACCCTCCTTTAAAAATCTCAGCACCTTGATTGTCCTCTCTCTGAAATAAGATATCCTTACTCAGGATAAATACTCCGAGACCCTAGCAGACTATAGAAAAATGAAGGTGGGAGGAAATGTGACCTCCACAGAGGCCAGGTGCTAAGCAAACTCCCCATGGCCTTCCGGCTCCTGAGTCTTTGCTCTCTTCTCTTTTTCTCAGATATCTCACTCTTCTACATCCAAAGACCCATCTTCTCCTGGAGACTTTATTTCCCTTCTTCTGAATGCCTATAATGGTCACTATTGCACCTCCTGCTTGATTTGGCCCTGGGTTTTCCTTCTCTCAATTGGCTGAGAGAAGGAAACATGTTATGTTTTGTTTCCCAGATGTGCTGGCTGGCTCTTTACAACAGAGATCACAATTTATGTTTCTTGAGCACTTAGGACAGGTTGTACAAGCACCAGGTGTTCAGTAAATAACAGTAAAAATATGATGTTGCAAATACATATTTTAGGTGCATGCCAAGTAGTGAAAATATTACTACACACACGTTAGCATA
Organism: Pan paniscus; assembly: GCF_029289425.2. NCBI lineage: Eukaryota > Metazoa > Chordata > Mammalia > Primates > Hominidae > Pan > Pan paniscus. The sequence goes on along the minus strand of NC_073265.2, from coordinate 28,221,316 downwards.
TGCATGGATACACGCACCCTCACCCACTGCTTAAAGTAGATTAGTTACTCATAACAGTGAAATTTCCTTTACATGAAGTGGTCTAACTTTAAAGTTGTTATAAGACATATAATAGGGAAGAGCTTGGCAAATTACAGAATAGCAAATATATATATATATACACATACATATATATATATTTATAAATTTAATCTACATAGATAACAAATCATTTTAAGATCTTTAGAAATATCTAGTCACATAACAGCCATTGTGATAAGGCAGAAGTTAGATGAACTAGAATTTATTTACCTCTCTTTTTTGATAGTATTTTTACTGTGATATACTAAATTTATTAAAGTTTGAATAAACTCAAAATTCACCATTTTAAGGTATCCATTCAGTAGTCTTTAGTGTATTTGCCATGTTGTGCAACCACTACCACTATCGATTCCCAGAAATGTTCTATCTTCCTCCACAAGAAACTCCAAACCTGCTAAAATTAGCTTCAATATGCCCCCTTCTAGCATGCCCTGGATCAGCAGCCTAGCCACTTCACCCATCTTATGTGTAGACTGTGGGGCACTGATGCCCTCCCCACTCTACTCCCAGGCACGTCTCCAGGCATTCAGAGCACTTGCTGCCTGAATTAGCCGCCTGAGCTGTCCCACCCTTCCTGTGCACAGATTGTGGTGCAGCAAGGCCCTCTCTGCTCCCTGTCCAGGCAGATCTCCAGGCACTTGTAGCACCTGGTTAGGAGTTTAGGCCTCCCTTCCTCCCCATGCAGAGAACTTGGGGTTGAGGAGGTTTCCCAGGTCCATACCCAGGCAAACCTCTAGGCACTTGGTGGCCACCCACTGGATTCTCCATCAGCACTGGCACTTGTGCCTACCATTGGGAAGATTCCTAGGAGGGCCTGCACATCTTGGTTCCCCGCCCCCCGCCCCCATCCAGGGCTGAACAGGGAGCTCAGACCACTGTGCACTTCACAGATCAGCCCATTGCCTGAGCCAACAGAGAGCTTCTCCCAGTAAAAAAGGATCAAGTATATGCCCTTCCACGTTGGCTGTAGCCAGCTCTAACCCATAAGAGCCACCTATTGGCCTGGAGGTTGAACAACATAACATAATAGGAAATCTGTCACAAGCACACAGCACTAGGGAACAAGATACACCTCCTGTGACCACAGCCACCTTAACCCCATGGGATGTAGTGAGTCTGCTCACATGCCCACTACATCACTACTGAAACCAGCACTTGGATAAGCCATCCTACAGAGGCTATAACCAGCGAACTTTTCTTTTGCCACTAAAAACACCCAGCACTGGAGATCTAACCCTCAGCATAGTCTGTTCCTAAGGAAGAGGGGAGTGTAGCCTGCCAAAGCCCCCCTTGTGCCCAAGGAAATGCAAGTACAGCACCAGCTGCTGAAGGCGGCACCACCATAACCCGGAAACGGATATGAAGAGGCTGTCATCTCTCACCCTCTGGCCTCCTACTCTGTGCACTCTTGCAGGCTCAACAGTGGCTCTTATCAGAGCACAGGGAGTGTGGGGTGAAAGAAAATGCTTCTTAGGCTTATACAGTGGTTCCAACCCCATTGAAGGTGAAGAATGTACGCTGGGGAAGGGTGCTTTTCATGCTTCTCCATTCCCTTTGCCCTGCCCTTATTGGCTGGCTCTTACTCTTAACTGCCACCTAATGGACTGCAGTTTCAATTCAATAAAAAGACTTAACGATTTTAAATAAATATGCATCCAACATTGGAGAATCCAGATTTACTAAAAAAATTATTTCTAAACTTAAAAAAAGACTCTGGTAGCCACACAATCATAATTACTAAACGAAATTACATCACTCCCACAAGTGACCACGGAGAAAGCCACTACATGAACTTGTCCACAACCAAGGAACCCATACATACAGAGCCTTGGCACCCTGAAAGCATCCAGAAACAAACCCAATAGACCATACACAAGATATACCACAGTCATACCCCCAAGGGAAAAAAGAATTAAAAAAATAAAAAAGCCCCATACAAACGTTAGCATTTTTTTAAAAGGAAGAATCAGCTCTCTCAAATGAGATTTCTTCTCATTTGCACAAGAACTCTGGCAATACAAAAAGCTAGAGTATTTTGTCACCTCCAAAGGATCTCACTAGCTCCCAAGCAATAATGGATTCTAACCAGAATGTAATGTCTCAAATGACATGTATAGAATTCATAATATTGATGGCAAAGAAACTCAATGAGATCCAAGCGAAAGTTGAAATCTAACGCAAAACAAAATGATCCAAGATTTGAAAGACAACATAGATATGTTAAAAATAAGATAAAAGGCCTAACAAAACTTCTAGAATTGAAAAATTCACTACAGGAGTGTCAAAATACAGCTGTAGCCTTAACAACAGACTAGACCAGGCAGAATAAAGAATTTCAGAGCTTGAAGACTGATTCTTCAAACCTGCCCAGTCAGGCAAAAATAAGAAAAAAAGAATTAAAGCAAAATCAATAAAGCCTTTGAGAAATATCAAGTTATATAAAGCCACCAAATATATGATGTATTGGCATTCCTGAAAGAGAAGAACAGAAAGTAAGCAACTTGGAAAACATATTTGAGGATATAATTCAGCAAAACCTCCGCAATCTTGCTAGAAAAGTTAGCATGTAGATACAAGAAGTCCAGAGAACTCCTGTGACATACTATACAAGATGACAATCTTCCAGGTACATGGTCATCAGACTATTCAAAGTCAACACAAAACAAAAAATTGTAAAGGCAGCTAGAGAAAAGGGTCATATTACCTAAAAAGAAGAAACCCATCAGACTAACAGTGGACTTTTCAGCAGAAATCTTATAAACCAGAAGACATGGAGGGCTGAGTTTTAGCATTCTTAAAGAAAAGAAATGCCACTCAAGAATTTCATATCCTGTCAAACTAAGCTTCATAAACAAAGAAGAAATAAAGTTCCAGATAAGCAATCAGCAAAGGTATTTGTCACAACCAGACCAGCCCCACAAGAGATGCTTAAGTGATCTCTAAACATAGAAATGAAAGAATAATTGCTACCACAAAAGCACACATAAGCACATACCTACAGACCCTACAGAGCAACTACACAACCAAGACTACAAAGCAACCAGTTAACACTATGACAGGGATAAAACCTCACATGTCAAAATTAACATTGAATATAAACAGCCTAAATGCCCCCTTAAAAGACACAGCGTGATAAATTGGATTTAAAAAAACAAAACCCATACTTCTGCTATCTGCAAGAGACCCATCTCACATATAAAAACACCCATAAGGTCAAAAGAAGGGAAGGTAGAGAAAGATCCATCAAGCAAATGGAAAACCAAAAAGAGCAGGATTCACTATTCTTGTATCAGATAAAATAGACTTTAAACCAACAACAGTAAAAAAGGACAAAGAAGGACCTTACATGGTGATAAAAATTTCAGTTCAACAAAAAGACTTAACTGTTTTAAATAAATATGCATCCAACATTGGAGCATCCAGATTTATTAAAAAGTTACTTCTAAACTTAAGACTCCAGTAGCCACACAATAATAATGGGAGACATCCAGACAACACTGACAGCATTAAACACATCATCGAGGCAGAAAACTAACAAACTCTGGACTCTAATACTTGACCAATCGAACCTAATAGACATCTACCGAATACTACATTCAAAAACTAGAATATACATTCTTCTCGTCTGCACATGAAACATACTCAAACGTTGACCATATCCTTGGCCATACAGCAAGTCTGAGTAAAGTCAAACAAATCAAAATTACACCAAGCATCTCCTCAGACCACAGTGGAATAAAAATAGAAATAAATACCAAGAGGAACTCAAAACCACATAAATATATGAAAATTAAACAACTTATTCCTGAATGACTTTTGAGTAAACAATAAAATTAAGGCAGAAATCAAAAAGTTCTTTGAAACAAATGAAAATATAGACACAACATACCAAAACCTCTGGGATATGGGAAAAGCAGCGTTAAGAGGAAAGTTTATAGCACTAAACACCTACATCAATAAGATAGAAATATCTTAAATTAACAATTCAATTTCACACCTGAAGAATCTAGACCAAAAAAAAAAACCCGAAAGGTAGCAGAAGAAAATAACTAAAATCAGAGCAGAACTTTATGAAATTGAGACCCCCAAAAACACAAACAGAATCATTAAAATGAAAAGTTTGTTCTTTGAAAGGACAAGATATATAGACCACTAGCTCAATTAACAACAACAACAACAAAAAAAATCCAAATAAGCACAAAGTTAACAAAGGTGACATCCAACCAATCTCACAAATATAGAAAAGATCCTCAGAGACTGCTATGAGCATTTCTATGCACATAAAATATGAAATCTAGAGAAAATGAATAAATTCTTGCAAATACACCGACTCCCAAGATTGAACCAGGAAGGAAGAAAAATCCTGCACAGAACAATAAGGAGTAAAAAAATTGAAACAGTAATTTTTTTAAAAAAAACGCACTAATCAAAAAAGAAAAAAGCCCTGGAAGAGATGGGTCAGCCAAATTCTACAAAAAGAGCTGGTACCAATCCTACTGGAACTGTTCCAAAAAATCTAGGAGGAAAGAGAGACTTTTCCCCAACTCATTCTATGAAACCAGTGTCATCTTGTTACGAAAATTCTGGCAAAGACACAACCGAAAATGAAAACTATAAGCCAGTATCCCTGATGAACAAAGATGCAAAAATCCCCAACAAAATACTAGCAGAAAGAATCTAGCAGCACATCAAAAAGATAATTCACTATGATCAAGTAGGCTTTATTCCTGGGATGCAAGGATGGTTAAATATATGCCAATCAATTAATGTGATACACCCCATAAACAGAATTTAAAAAGCAAAAATTATGTGATCATCTCAATAGATACAGAAAAAGCATTCAGTAAAATACAACATCCCTTCATGATAAAAATCCTTGACAAACTAGGCATTCAAGGAATATATCTCAAAATAATAAGAGCCATCTATGTCAAACCTACAGCCAACATCATATGTAATGAGCACAAGCTGGAAGTATTTCCCCTATGAACTGGAACATGATAAAGATGTCCACTCTCACCACTCCTATTCACTATAGTACTAGAAATCCTAGCCAGAGCAATCAGGAAAGAGAAATAAATAAAAGGCATCCAAATAAAAAAATAAGTCAGATTATCTCTCTTCACTGATAATATGATCCTATACCTCAAAAACCCTAAAGATTCCTCCAAAAGACTGCTAGAGCTAGTTAATAACTTCAGCAAAGTCTCAGGATACAAAATAAATGTATAAAAATCAGTAGCATTTCTATATATCAGTAACATTCTAGCTGACAGCCAAATCGAGAATGCAATCCCATTTCCAATGTCCACAAAAATAAAATACCTAGTAATACATCTAATAAAGAAGATGAAGGATCTCCACAAGGAGTACTACAAAAGAATGCTTAAAGAATGTATAGATAACACAAATAAATGGAAAATCATTCCATGCTCATGGCTCAATAGAATCCATATTGTTAAAATGGCCATATTGCCCAAAGTGATCTATAGTTTCAACACACTTTCTATCAAATTGTGAACATCACTTTTTCACAGAATTAGAAAAACCTATTCTAAAATTCATATGGAACCAAAAAAGAGCACAAATGGCCAAGGCCAACCCTAGACAAAAACAAAAAAGCTTCAGACCTTTCTCACATTACAGGTCTTCAAACTATACTATGAGGCTACAGTAACAAAAGCAGCATGGTACTGGTTCAAAAATAGACACATAGACCAATGAAACAGAATAGAAACCCCAGAAATAATGCTGCATACCTACAAACAACTCATCTTCAACAAAGTTGACAAAAATAAACAATGGGGAAAGGACACCCTATTAAATGAATGGTGCTGGGAAAACTGGCTAGCCATATGCAGAAGAATGAGAATGGCCCCCTACTTCTCATCATATACACAAATTAATTCAATATGGATTAAAAACTTAAATGTATGGTGTCAAACTATTAAAATTATAGAAGAAAGTCTAGGAAATACTCTTCTAGACATTGTCTTAGGCAAAGAATGTATGATGAAGATCCCAAAAGCAAATGCAACAAATCAAAAATAGACAAATGAGATTTAATTAAACTAAAGAGCTCCCACAAAGCAAAAGAAACTCTCAACGAGTAAACAGACATCCTAAAGAATGGGAGAAAATATTTGCAAACTCTGCATCCAACAAATAACCCAGAATCTATAAGGAACTTAAAAAAATCAACAAGAAAAAAAAACAAACAATCCCATTAAAAAGTAGGCAAAGGACATGAACAGAGACTTCCCAAAAGAAGACATACAAGCCACTAACAAATACATGAAAAAGTGCTCAATATCACTAATCATCAGAGAAATGCAAATTAAAACTCAACTGAGGTACTATCTCAAGCCACTCAGAATGGTGATTAGTGAAAAGTTAAAAATAATAGATATTGGCAAGGTTGTAGAGAAAAGGGAACGCTTATATACTGTTTATGGGAATGTAAATTAGTTCAGCCACTGTGGAAAGCAGTTTGGAGAGCTCATAAAGAACTAAAAGTAGAACTACTATTTGACCCAGCAATTCCATTACTGAGTATATTTACCCAAAGGAAAATAAATCATTCTTCCAAAAAGATAATATGAACTCCTATGTTCATTGCAGCACTATTTACAATAGCAAAGATGTGAAATCAACCTAGGTGCCCATCAATGATGGATTGGATAAAGAAAATGTGGTATACATAAACACCATGGAATACTACATGGCCACAAAAAGAACAAAACCATGCCCTTTACAGCAACATGGGTGTGGCTGGAGGCAGTTATGCTATGTGAACTAATGCAGACACAGAAAAGCAAATATCACATGCTCTCACTTAAAAGTGGAAGCTAAATCTTGGATTCACACAGACATAAAGATGGGAACAATAGACAATGAGGACTTTGAAAGGAGGGAGAGGGAAGGCAAAGGCTGAAAAAGCTTCTATTGGGCACTATGTTCACTACCTGGATGATGAGGTTAATAGAAGCCTAAACCTTAGTACCACGCAATATATCCTTTAACAAATCTGTACATGTTCTCCCAAATCTAAAATATAAATGGAAAATTTTAAAAGTATGAAGATGCTGCTAGTTTTGAAGTAAATATTAAATAAATGAGCTTGATCCTAGTAAATCCCATCTAGTTCATGAGCAAGGTGACTAGGCTGCTTGGTAATACAATTGAGCCATGGTTTGGTATGGACCTTTTTTGCTCAAATAGCTTTTACACATGTCATTAAGAGTTTCATGTTAGAGCCTCAGGTCCTATTTACATCTGATTTTCCCCCCAAGACATAAGTGAGAATTAAATCCACAAAGTGTATTCCTAGTCCAGCAACAAAATGCTCTTTTAAAATCTGAGAGAAATTCTTATCTCTATAGAAAATTAATTTTTTTCCCTGCAGAAAACCTAAACAAGCAAGATTGCCTTTAGGTTTTATTTTGCTGCTTCTTCATTAGAAGCTGTGAGAAGCTGTCTCCCAAGAAACAGACCTGCTGCATAATAACCTATGAATACACAGATTTTAATATAAAAATGAAATGATCTACAATTGAGTTAAAACCACCAAGTTTTAAAATACAAACCTAATCATAATTGTGATACAAAATAACTGGTCAAGCTTTGAAAATTATATTCAAAAATAAAAGCAATCGTTACTATTAAAAAACATACACAAATGATGCTTAACTTATATAGAACTGAAAGCTCAAGAAGTTTATACCAAATAATGAATGTAATAAAGTTCACTTGAATTATAAGAGACAGTTCTGAAACATTACGAAACAATTTGAAATTACTACTTGAAATGACTACTTCAGAATTTAAGAAACTTATAGGTTCGTTTTTATTTTGACTTTTATTTGATGACTATATTTTAAAATTATGTCAGTAATAGCTTAAAACCAGATTTTTTTTTATTATACTTTAAGTTTTAGGGTACATGTGCACATTGTGCAGGTTAGTTACATATGTAAACCAGATTTTAATTAGGTATATTTTTGTGTTTTACTATTTCAGTTATTGCTTAAGAATTCTGGTTGCCTGCGTCAACTGCCATGTCTTTAAATTATGATTTTTAAATGTTTTATTTAGTTTATTTATTAGAAACATATGAACTCAGTAATCTATTTAGGACATAAATTAACAAACGGATCAAAAGCACTTACATATAGTAAACTTCCTCACTTTAAATTATTTTAACAGCCTGTGCATGGTGGCTCACACCTGTAATCCCAGCACTTTGGGAGACTGAGGCAGGCGGATCACCTGAGGACAGGAGTTCAAGACCAGCCTGGCCAACATGACAAAACCCTGTCTCTAAAAATACAAAAAAATTAGCCAGGCATGGTGGCAGGCGCCTGTAATCCCAGCTACTTGGGAGGCTGAGGCATGAGAATCACGTGAACTTGGGAGGCAGAGGTTGCAGTGAACCGAGATTGTGCCACTGCACTCCAGCCTGGGGGATGGAGTGACACTCTGTCTCAAAAAAAAAAAAAGATTATTTTAACAATCCAACAATTTCATTCTTCAATATATGTACCCCCCCAAAAATGCATACATGTGCATTAAAAATTGTGTTAAGAATGAGCATGACATCCTTAATATTAACTCTAAATTGAAATGACCCAAATGTTCCTCAAAAATAAAACTGACCAATAAATTGTGGCATATTAATATGATGAAATACTCCACACAATGAAAATGTAAAAGCTAAAGTTACAAGCACAAACATGGATGAATCTTATACATGCTTTTGAGCAAAAGCCTGGTAACATAATACATGTTGCATACTTCCATTTATATAAAGTTCCAATTACAGTAAGCATTAGGAGTCACCATAGAGCTGTTTAGCGAGTAGTTAATAAGTAATGGTTGGGAAGAGACACAGAGTAGGATCCTGAGCGGGAGGGATTATTTCATGATCCGGGTGGTCATTACATAGATTTATTCATTTTGCATTAATTACTGAATGATTTGGATACTTTTCTGTATGCATATTGTGCTTTAATTAAACAGTTTTTAAAATTAGAAAAGAAAGAAAAAGAAATCCTGGGGTCACTGCTCCCATCCTGTCTTTCTTAGATTCCTCTGCCTCTTGAGTCACTAGAGCTATTTGACTAAGGGGTGGGCAAAATAAATACCAGTCTATCATTTGGCATAGAATCTTTGGGGGAACATAGTTCCATGATGTGTAATAAGGTTTGTGTGGGATAGGTGAGTAGAGTTGCTCCTTAATTTACCATGGCAGAGAGAGGGAATCAAGGACAGAGAGGTGGTGGCTGGTATAAGAGACCTGGAAGAAAGAGTCCCTCCTTGAAGGTGGGCATGGCGATGAAACTGCCCATAGCCAAGTGTGTATTTCCCCACTAAGTAAGGCTAATGGCCAATTTGGGATGAGGAGATAAAAATGATCTATAAAGTGCCCCTAGGATGAAAACATATGGCCTATTTCCAAGCTTAAAAAAATAAATTTTTCTTATAGGCCCATATAAATGATTTAGCAATGTTTTTCAGCCTACAGATATAAAATCATTTTAATAATCACAATCAGCCTCATTTTTATCCCATGGAGTGGGATAATATAGAATAGTGCATTCCCAAGTAGCAAGGATAAGTATTGTTTTGTCAAACTGTCTTAGTTGTGCATCTGTGTGTGTGTGTGACACATGGACATGTGCACAGAGACACAGAGAGTTGGACAATAATATAAAATGCATTTCTTACTCAAGTTACTCTCAGAAATGTTTGAAAGCCACGCCTCTATGGAAATCTTCAGTTATTTTTTGTTTGTTAGCCATGGCATTTGTAAACATTTCTGAAAATTTTCCTGGCTTACGTGTAAATACCCTATTTGTTTTTAAAGTAGAGGCGAATTTCCATTTTGATCATTCTTTTGCAGCCAAAAGTTGTGTAAGAGGCATTGTGATATGTTTTATGTGAAAGGCAAGATGCGGTGTGCTATGACATGTTGGAAAGAAAGATTTCTAAAATTGCTAAATGTTTTTTGAAAGAAAACAGAACTATCAATCTTTTCTACCCCCAGGAACATTTCAAATGGGCTTAAAGCATTGTTTTGGAAGTGTGAATAATGAAGCCAAGGACATTAGCAACATCATGAAAGCAGGTATGACCCAAAACATTCCCATGTTTTGTCTAGAAAACTCCAATCTGCCCTTTTCGTTCATACATTTCCAAATAAAATAAGTGGCCTCCCAGCAGAAGTCTTAACATACATGTCTCTGAGCAAAGGGAAAATGTATAGGTCTCTTTTTGATGGCATGAAAAGGCCAGTAAAACCCATGGAACATTCATGAGCATTGCTAAGTTTTCTGTTGTAATAAATGTCCATTTTCTGGAAACTCAATGAAGGAGAATCCAGTTGACCTCTGATAACACAAGTCCTTTCCAGTCTTAGTTATCACACCAATTCACGGTGGACACAAATCTATATAAGCCATTAAGTCTTCACAATGGCTGAATAACCACATAAATGAACATTTCTCCAATGAGGGCTCCAGTTGCATTTGCTCTGTGGCCAGTATTTCCAGGCTTTGATTCTTATCTCAAGCACTTCATTCAAGGCATTATTTTCCTCAAAGCCCTATGTTACTTCTTTTTTTTTTCCCCATCCTCACTCATAGAAATAGAAATGATCTTCATTCTTGACTTCTCACATATATCCCAAACTTCCAAATGCTCATAGGAGACTTTAAATTTGACATCTGGTTGTCCCACCAATTTCAACATTTCCATCACCCCAACTCTTCATGTTTCTCAAGCTTTCAGTCAAGATCCTTTTCAAGTACCCCCATTTTATATAGGGCTACCATTATTTCTTCAGGCAAGACATCCAAACATCACTTCAAAACTCTTCACTCACAATTTCCAATCTGGCAAGAGGATTTGTTATTTCCTTCCTTGAAATGTCCTTGAGATTTGCCCTTTTTATGTATTTATACTGAAACCACGATATTCATGGTTGTCATCAGCTTATGCCTGGATTACTGCTATATCCTTCTTATTCCTGGTTTAGCTGATGAGGAAATTATGGGCAGGAAGATAACTTAAAACTTGATTAAGAATGTGCTGTGTCAGACACTATGCTAGTCACAGAATATACACTGCAAATAAATAAGACCCAACACCTGACATCAAGTCACTCAGAATCTCTTGGCTGCTACTGCTAAACTTATACCAGGCATTCTTAAACATTACTGTCATCGTGTCACTCTCCTCTTTCAGAACTTGGAATGCTTCACATATTTGCTTCATTAAGTACAAATGCTTTTGTCTGATTTTTGTAGTTTTTGCTATTTGGAAAGCCTGCATCTGTCCTACCTTGTTCGCCTTTATTCCCTCACATGGCTCATTTTATTCATCAAGCATAAAATGCTACTTGCCACTACATGTTCCATACAGTTCCTTTCCTTGACTCCTGATCACCCTTCCTGGAGGCCTTCCTTTCTCCTTCTCCCACACAAACCTTATCTGTCCTTCAGGGCCCATTTGCCAGCTTCTCTTTTCCATAAAGCCTTCTGAAATTTTTGCAAACCAATTCTTCCTGTCCCAATGCCTATTGTTGGAGATAATTCTACCTTAGAATTGAGGGACAATTCTATAGTTAGGGGACAGTTCTACCTTAGAGCACTGAGTGTGCTATTAATTTTACCATGTGTTTAAGGATGTTCCTATACACAGAAATAAACTTTTTGATCTTCTCTTAAATACTGGATGTGGGCCCCATACCACCTAGTACTGTGCCAAATCAATAGTGGATTTGGCCTTCACGAGGCATGCTTTTCTGTCTCATCAATCTATTATGTCTCCTTATTCATCAAGTGTTCAGTGACTGACCATCTGTGTCTGGCCCAGGGTTAGACATTTGGGGTTAAACATATTGTATTAGTCTGCTCTCATGCTGCTGTGAAGAAATACCCAAGATTGGATAATTTATAAAGGAAAGAGGTTTAATACACTCACAGTTCTGCATGGCTTGGGAGGCCTCAGGAAACTTATAATCATGGTGGAAGAGGAAGCAAACATGTCTGATATGATTTGGCTCTGTACCCACCCAGATCTCATCTTGAACTGTAGTTCCCATAATCCCCATGGGAGGGACCTGGTGGGAGGTAATTGAATCATGAGGGCAGGTTTTTCCCATCCTGTTCTTGTGATAGTGAATAAGTCTCACAAAATCTGATGGTTCTATAAAGGGCAGTTCGGTGCCCTTGCACATGCTCTCTTGCTTGCCACCATGTAAGACATGCCTTTGCTATTCCTTCCTCTTCTGCCATGATTGTAAGGCCTCCCCAGCTATGGGGAAATGTGATTCCATTACATCTCCTTTTCTTTATAAATTACCCAGTCTGGGCTATGTCTTTATTAGCAGTGTGAGAACAGATTAATACAACATCCTTCTTCACAAGGCAGCAGGAGAGAGAATGAGTGCCCAGCGAAGGGGGAAGCCCCTTATAAAACCATTAGATCTCATGAGAACTCACTATCACAGGAGCAGCATGAGGGTAACCACTTCCATGATTTAATCACCTCCCACCTGGTCCCTCCCAGGACACATGGGGATTATGAAAACTACAATTCAAGATGAGATTTGGGTGGGGACAGAGCCAAGCCATATCACTTATGCAATCAAATAAATATTGATAACAGAAATAAATACATAGTACAGCAGAAGCCCAGGGGAGGAGAGCCTAACCCTGTCTTCAAGAGTAAAGGGGATCCTCCTAAAAAGGATGTTCTTTCCTGCCCGGAATAGCTTTCCTTTCTAGTTTAACTAGCAATTTCTCTCAATCCCTGAGGCTTAGTTCAAAGTTTACCCTTTCTCTGTAGTTTTTCTGTCAACAACAACAACAAAATAGTGGTCTTAAAATTATACATAAAGAAGTAAAAGAAAGACCCAGAAAAGTGTGATGACTTGCCCAAATGATGTATGCATTTTATTCATGTTCTCCATGAATATTTTTCTTTCTTTTTGATATTTGTTTGGAGTAATTATGCTTATAAATTACTTTTTTTTAGATTTTGTGGTAACTACATATAAAGGGCAATCTTGATGCCAGGTGTGTTAGAGTTATTTGCAGAAATTATTTGGATTCTGTGACCCTCCTTGTCTTTCTTTTTTCTATTTCTGTACTTAATTTCTTGAAGGCTCTAAATGGACATAAAAGAGTCTATATAGGATGCTAGAACAAGCCCCAAACTGTATGGCTAATCTAGTGAGTATGTTTTGAAAAGGTCTCGATTTCCTTCCCTAGATCACAGGGAAGAAGTGTTTGATCTAACCCACCTAACTCTCATTTCCAACCAGTTGTGAAAACATGCCTCTCAAGATTTCAGACTGCTGGAATAGAGAGGAGTAAATAATCAGCGGAAAGTGGTTAAACATAGATCAGGGTTTAGATTTATAAAACCTCAGCAAGCTGGTCTGACGACTCCTCCATGGAACTCCAACCAGAGCTGCTCTTGTCGGTCATGGACATCTCTTAACTTTGATTAACCATTTTAGTGTCAGAGCTCTTTATTTTTTCAATATTTCTAATAATGTAACTGTACTATATTGCCATTTTTTAAAGTGTAAAAATGTACTATGTCCATTCAAATTAATTCAGTAATTTTTTTTTTACTAATTCCTATGCCTCAGACATTGCAAAATGTCACTGAGGGAAAAGGACTCAGCATTAAATATCAGCTTATAAAATCACTGGGAAATTTCCATTAATACAAATGGATGTACATAAGTTTATTTCTTCTTTTAAATTATTGTCATATAATACCTGTGTGGGAGACAGTATGAAAAACACAAACTGTCTTACACTATTGGCAGGAATAAAAATGGCACTCTCAGGGTCTTTTGTTACTAGCTATCAAAATATCAAATATTTCTTCTTTTGATCTATCAACTCCATTACCATAAATGTAGTCTACTGGTATATTTTTATTGCAGCATTGTCTATCTATTAATGGAGATGTTTAGATAAAATACAGCAAAGGCATTCTATGATATATAATGCAACTATTTTCTGAAAATGAGACAGATCCATATATACTGATATGGAAATGTTTCTAAAATGTATTATTTTTTAAAAATTGGAGCAAACTTTTGGGATATCATTTATATTTTTAAAAATTCTTTGTAAGAACTTCCATTTCGAACCATAAACATAAAAGTAATGGGTCAGACTTTGTCTCAAATAACTAAAAAAGTAAACAAAATATTTGTAAGCAACTCTGTCTAGAATTTGACAATAGACAAGAGAGAGTTGTCTCTGATCTTTGAGAAAAGGGAAACACATGAATGAGCTTCAAATTTGCCACAGTTTTCTACTTCAAAAAACCTTACCAACTATGGTGCAGTAAAGTACAGACCAAACAGACAGCAGCAATCTCTCTAAGTGAAAGAGGGATCAAAATTCAGGGCTTCTAGGGAAGGTGGAATTTGAAGGGCACAGTACAGGAGAGAAGGAAGCTATACATGATATATCCCCTTGAATATTAAGCTGTGCATGTAAAGTGTGAAACCCTGAAAAAAAATCTGGGATAACAGCTACTGAAGGATTGTGAGCTGGAAGGAGATTCTGGAGATTATACAATGCTGAAATATGGTGGAGTTCCAACCAGTTAAGTGTAGAGACCTTTCTAAATACTCTGAGCATTTAGTTAAGACCTCAAAAACTACATACCGTAGAAAAGTGCTACTGTATCCCAGTATAAAGGTAATCTTAGAGTAGCCTCAGCAAAACTCCAAACCAAGCTTTGCTTGGATTAAGCTGATTCTCCAATAAATCAACTACTTTCTAAAACCAAAGCACTGTTCAAAAGAAAAAAAAAAAGCAAACTGTCTTCAAGAAAAAAATATCATCCTTGGTCAAATAGTTCTATTTTTAGTTCTTTGACATACCTCCATTCTGTTTTACCAAAGACGTTGAACTACTTCAAATTCTCACCAACAGTTTATAAGCATTCCCTTTTCTCCACATCCATGCCAACACTGTGGTTTTTTGACTTTTTAGTAATAGCCATTCTGACAGGTGTAAGATGATATCTCAGTGTAGTTTTAATTTGTATTTATCTGACGATTAGTGATGTTGTATGTTTTAAGAAATATCTGTTCATGTCCTTTGCCCACTTTTTAATTTTTTTTTTTTTTACTTGTTGAGTTGTTTGAGTTCCTTGTAGATTCTGGATATTAGTTTTTTGATGAAGGTATAATTTGCAAATATTTTTCCCATTCTGCAGGTTGTCTGTTTATTTTTTATTATTTATTTTGTGGTGCAGAAGCTTTTTAATTTAATTAAGTCCTATTTGTCTATTTTTTATTTTGTTACATTTGCTTTTGGGATTTTCATCATAAATGCTTCACCTAGGCCAATGTTCAGGTTTCCTTTTAGATTTTTACAGTTTCAGGTCTTACATTTAGGTCTTTAATCCATCTTGAGTTAATTTTTATACACAGTGAGAGATAGGGGTCCAGTTTTATTCTTCTGCATATGGCTAGCCAGTTTCCCTAGCACCATTTACTGAATAAGATATCTTATCTTCATTGTTTATTTTTGTTAATTTTATCAAAAACCCTTCCACCCAGCAATTCTGCTGTTGGGTATCCACCCAAGGGAAAAGAAATCATTACATGAAAAGGCACCCGCACTCACATGTTTATCACAGAACTATAGCTATCAAAATATCACAATAGCAAAGTCATGGAACCAACCTAAGTATCCACAAATGGTTGATTGGATAAAGAAAATGTAGTATATATACACTATGGAATACTATGCAACCATAAGGAATGAAATCATGTGTTGTGCAGCAACATAGATGGAGTTGGAGGCCATTATCCTAAGTGAAGTAACTCAGAAGCAGAAAATCAAATATCACCTATTCTCACATACACGTGGGAGCTGAATAATGGGTACACATGGGCATGAAGATGTAAATAATAGGCACTGGGGATTTCAAAAGGGTGAAAGGGGCTTGGGGGTTGAAGAATTAGCTATTGGGTACAATGTACAATATTTTGTTGATGGGTACACTAGAAGACCAATCCCCACCATTATGCAATATGCCCATGTAACCATGTGACAAACCTGCACATGTACCAACTGAATCTAAAAGTTAAAATTACTTCAAAACATTAAAGACAAAATAAAAATAATAAAATCCTTATTATCAAACATATGCTAAAATAAAATGTTAGGCATGTAAAAATGAAGGAAATATGATTTATAATGAAGAAAAAATAGTAAATGGAAACAGGCCAAATGATAATATAGATGTAAAATTTAGGAGAAAATGACTTAAAAGGAAAAGAAAGGAAAATATGGATCTAATGAGAGTCTAGGTGGAAATCTCAAAAGAGAGGAGAAAAGGTTATACCAAAAAAAAAAAAAAAATCTAGGGTGTCGGAAACATACAATATCTGAAATGAAAAGTACAGTAAATACACTAAAAAAAGATTGAACACTCCAAAAGAAAGTAAAGCCTTTGAAAATTGTTTAATATACAATATGCAAAATAAAATATACAGAGGGAAGGAAGACTGAAAAAAATAATAGAGACACAGTGACTGTGAGACAATATTGAGCATTCTAACATATGTGCAATTGGAGTCCAAGATGGAAAGGAGTGACAGATCAAAACAAAGAAAACAAAAGTTTGAAAAATAATGGCTAAAATGCTAGAGAAAATTTTAAGAGCAGCCAGGGAAATATAGAACACATACAGAACAATAAGAATAAGCACTGTCTCCTCATCAGAAACAATGTAAGCTGGAAGAAAACGGAAAGGCATCTTTTACGTTCTAGGAGTAAAAACAACTTTTCAACCAAGAATTTCATAGGTTAGAATTTTATAGCCTGAAAAAAATGAAGGTAAAATAAAAATATTTTTAGATAAATAACTGAAAACATTCATAATTAGCTGATATGGTTTGGCTGTGTCCCCACCCCAATCCCATCTTGAATTCCCACCTGTTGTGGGAGGGACCCAGAAGGAGTTAATTGAATCATGGAGGTAGGTCTTTCTTGTGCTCTTCTTTTGATAATGAGTAAGCCTCATGAGATCTGATGGTTATTATAAGGGGGAGTTTTCCTGCACAAGCTCTTTATGCCTACCACCATCCACATAAGATGTGACTTGCTCCTCCTTGCCTTCTGCCATGATTGTGAGGCTTCCCCAGCCATGTGGAAACTGAGTTCTCCATTAAACCTCTTTCTTTTGTAAATTGCCCAGTCTCAAGTATGTCTTTATCGCAGCTTGAGAACAGACTAATACAGTAAATTGGTATCAGGAGTGGGTTGCTACTGAAAAGATACCCAAAAATGTGGAAGCGACTTTGGAACTGTGTAAAGGCAGAGATTGGAACAGTTTGGAGGGCTCAGAAGAAGACAGGAAAATGTGGGAAAGTTTGGAACTCCCTAGAGACTTGTTGAATGGCTTTGACCAAAATGCTGATAATAATATGAACAATGAAACCCAGGCTGAGGTGGTCTCAGATGGAGATGAGAAACTGAGAAGCCTCGTCTCTACTAAAACTACAAAAATTAGCTGGGCATGGTGGCACATGCCTGTTGTCCCAGCTACTTGAGAGGCCCAGGCAGGAGAATCGCTTGAACCCAGGAGGCAGAGGCTGCAGTGAGCTGAGATCTCGCCATTGCACTCCAGCCTAGGCAACAGAGCGAGGCTCTGTCTCCAAAAAAAAAAAAAAAAAAAGCAAGACCCAAACATATTAAAAAAGAGACATTTGAAAATAAAAAAGTGGAAAGATATTTAGAATGTATATGAAAAGAGAAACATCAGAGAGATCATAAAGATATTTTTAAAACAAGGGATTATGAACTGTTTGTGACAATAATCAACCCTACACAAACTCTTTCAGAAAATAGTAGAGGAGGAAATACTTCTGCACTCATTTTATGAGGTCAGTATTACCCTAATATCAAATCCACAGAAAACATAGGAAAACTATAGAAAAATATTCTTCATGCAAAAATCATAAAAATTCTTAATTAGATATTAGGAAACTAAATTCAGTAGTATATAAAAATCATAATGCATCATGACCAAATGAGGTTTACCTGGAATGCAGTATTGGTTTACTGTTTGAAAATCAATCAATGTAAACTACTATGCTAACAAAGGCCAAAAGAAACCACCATATGGTTATTTTAATAAATGCAGAACAATAATTTAATGAAATTCAACACTCATTCATGGTAAAAATCCTCAGCAAACTAGAAATAAAAGGAACTTCTTCAACCTGTTCCAGGTTAAGGAAGTTCAATCATCTATGAAAAATCTCCAGCACAGCACAGAAGATGTTTAGGACAGTGAAACTGTCCTGTATGATACTGTAATGGTGGATACATGACTTAGACATTTGTCAAAATCATGACAACTGTACACATGTACAAAGAGTGAACTCTCATATAAATTTTGGACTTTAGTTAATAAGAATGTGCTATGGTCCGAATGTTTGTCTCTCACCCAAAATTCGTAAGTTGAAATCTAATCCCCCATGAGATGGTACTAGGAGGAGGGGCCTTTGGAAGGGGATTAGGTTCTGAAGGTGGAGTCCTTGTGAATGGCATTAGTGCCCTTACAAAAGAGGCCTGAGAGGTCTTGTTTGACCCTTCCACCATGTGAGGACACAGCAAGAGGAAACTATGATATGAACAGAAAATGGGCCCTCACCAGACACCGAATCGGCTGACACCTTGACCTTGGACTTCCCAGACTTCAGCAATGTGAGAAAGAATTTTTTTCTTCGTTTAAAAGCTATCCAGCCTGTAGTATTATCTTACAGCAACCTGAATGGACCAAGACAATAATTGTTTCTCAATTTTAACAAATATTCCACACTATTGCAAGATATTAATCAAAGAAGAAATTGGGAGTGGGGAAAGGGAGCATATAGGAAACCTCTGTACTTGATGTTCAATTTTTCTGTAAACCTAAGATTGCTCAAAAAATTAAGTCTATTAATTTTTTAAAACCTATGGAAAATATCACATTAAATAGTACTTTCCACCTAAAATGGGAAACAACACAAGCATATCCATTGTCACCACTTCTATTCCACATTGTGGTAGAGGTTCTGGCCAGCACAACCAGGCTAAATAACTAAGTACATAGTATGAAGATTGGGAAGTAAGAAAGAATATTATCTTCATTTGTAGATGATATTATGATTACACACACACACACAAAAAAAAAATCCTAAGGAAACTACAACAAAATTCCTAAACCCATTGAGTGATTTTAGCATGGTCACAAGAAGCAAGGTTAATATATAAAAATATATTGTATTTCAACAAGTGAGCAGTGAACAGTTAAAAAAAATAAAATAGTAACAATAGCATCTACAATAGAATCAGTAAGTACACAATACTCAGGCATAAATTTAACAATAAGTGTGCAAAAGCTGTAGAGTGGGAAGTATCCAGCAGGCTTTTTAAAAGAAATTTTGACAGCCTGATTCTCAATATATACAGAATTTCAAAAGGCATTATAATAACAAAACAATCTTCAAAAAGAACAAAACTGGAGCATTGATACTACCTGATTTTAAGATTTACGGTAAAGTTACAGGGATCATGACAATGTGATATTAACTTAAGAATAAATGTACAAATCAATGGAATAAAATCAAAAGTCTAGAAGCAGAATGACAAGCATATGGTCACAATGTTTTTTAAATGGCACCGAAGCAAATTAAAGCAAAAGGAAAGTATTTTGAAAGCGTCATGCTGGCACAACTGGATATCCATATTTTTTAAATGAACCTTGACCACTATCTCATACCACATTTAAAACTTAATTTGAGATGAATCATAAACATAATTATAAAAGCTAAAACTTCTGAAAGAACACAGAGGAGACTATCCTTGCAATGTTTGAGGAGGCAAAGATTTTTAGGCAGGATAGAAAAAGCTCTTACTAGAAAAGAAAAAAAGATAAATTGTACTACACTTGCTTAAAATTAAAAACGTCTGTTTAAAAAAGACAATATTAAGAAAATGAAAAGGGAAGCCAGAGACTATGGGAAAATATTAATAATACCTATATCTGAAAAAATGATTTGTATCCAGAAAACATAAAGAACTCCTGTAACTTAATAATGAAAAGATAAACAGCCTGATTAAAAAGTTGGCAAAATATTTAAACAAGCACTTCACAAAAGAATGTACAATTGCCTCTATCCACATAAAAAGGCGACCCAAATCATTAATCATAACGAAAATGCAAATTAAAACTAAAATGATATATTACTTCATACACAGGAGGTCTATATGTTGAAGATGTGTAGCAGCTGGATTTCTCAGACACTGCAGGAGTGTAAAGTGGCTCAGGTATTTTAGAAAGCTGGTATCTATCTATCCTATGACCCAGGGATTTCACTTCAAGGAGAAATAGAGACACAAGTCCACAAAAATACTTTTATATGAACGTTCACATTCATGTTATTCATAATAATTTAACTGGAAACAATTCAAATATCCATCGAGAAGAAAACAAACAAATGTTGGTATACTTATACTACGGAATAGTGAAAACAAATAAGTCACTGATGCATGCAAATAAAATGAGTGCATTTCAAGAACATTTTGCTAAGTAGGTGACGCCAAACATAAGACACTGTATGATTCCACTTACATTAAATCCTGCAACAGGTAAGGATTTGGTATTAGAAAGCAGAAGAGTCTCATGGCCTGTGACGTGAGGTCGGAGCAGGGATTGACTGGGAAGGGGCATGAATGAACTTTCTGGAGTGGAAATATTCCATAACTTGATTCATTTTGGGGGGGCATACAGATGCTTGTATTTATCATGACTCTTTAAATTTTGGTATGCAGATTTCAGTACATGTAAATTAGATCTCAAACAAAGGGAAAATGTTTTACACACACACACACACACACACACACACAGCCTAAAGAAAGAAGGAAGAATGAGAAAGATATTTTGTTCTTTTAATTTTCTTAATCCATCCCAAGAAACTGTAAGAGTGTCTGGCACATAATAGGTACTCAGTACTTACTCAGCTCAGTGAATGAAGTGACATGCATGAAAAATTCTGAATGAACAAGAAAGTATAAATAGTAGTTACCTTTGAAGGTCAGCCAAGTAGAAGACAAGAGGATGTTTACTTACAACTTTACGTCTTTCTTCATAGTCCTCAGTACATACTACCTCCATACATGGGTGTGCACACGCACACAAACACACAAACTTTCAGAACATTATCATGTTATATTTATGTATTTTTTTTTAAATCTAAATTTTGGTAAAAATGAAATATAAGTGTCTGGCACCTAATAGAGCCTAATGTATTTTGTTGAACAAATGAATAAATAGATAAACGATTATTTTCCACACAATTTTAGGTGGTTGAGTTTTTAATGATGTTAAGCCATCTTTACATAATTTGTGCTTGTCAAACGGTGAACTAAAAATTTCATAGTACCTGCTAGCAATGAAATTAGCTATCACTCACAAAGAGCATCATGGAGATTAAGTGTTGCTAATCTTCCCAACAACTTTGCAAGGCTAGTGTTAGTATCTCTACCTTACAAATCATAAAAGCTGAAAGCAGGGAGGCTAAAATGGTTTGTCAAGACTCATGGGGTAGAGATGGGCAAATTCAGCATTTGTTGCTACATCTGACTCCTAAACTTACGCTTTTTATAATGCTTTCCTTTGCCTTTCCTGTATTAAAAACTAATAAAGAAGAAAGTAAAATAAAAAGTCACATTTGAAAAAGGCAAATTAAGTTTAGAATAAAGCAGTCAGACAACTGGCTTTTGGATAAAGATAGTCACCAGAAAGAAGAGTTGCTAAATGCCAGATACAAAATCCAACGAGGGGTAGGCCATCTAGACTGTTACCTGAAGCACTGATATGGAGGCATTAAAATATCTGTAGAATACATCAGAAATGGGAGGCTTGCTGAGTAAGATTTTCTTAAGTGACTTTTTATGTAATGACAAATACAAATTGTCCAAGTTCAGCTGAAGCGGACAGTGCTTCGGATGGAAATGTAAAGAGTCCTCATCCACAAGGACATGCCTCTGTTAAATAATTTTGCAACACACACATGCAATTGCAGTCAGCCAAAAGACAGCAGTAGCTGGCAGCTGAAACTCGGAGACCAAAAAATTGAGCAGCACAATGCTGTTCATGGAATTGAGGAATTTCTTTCATTATCTAAATCTTTAATAAGCTTGCCAAGAAGTTGTCTGGTTTGGATAATCACAAAAGAACAGAGGACAGAATAAGAGCTATAGGAAAGCAGGAAATGTTTGTCTGCTATTTTTTTTTTTCAGACTTTTATCTTTTGGGTAGCAAAGTGAATTAATACATAAATCTATTTCTATATGTTTTTACTAATATAAAATCAGAGTATCCCTACATCTTTAAGTAAATGTTAAATAAATATTTTAAAATTCATTTTGAAATGATACCAAATTATTAGTCTGGAGGCACCCACGTGTCTAGGTCCAGCCTTGGCTGTGTTTAGTCTTTTTATTTCTTTTGTCATGGAATCATGGCACGCACATGCAAAAGCAAAGACCTCCCCTAAGATTAGGAGTCTCTGAGGGAAAACTGCAGTCTTAAAACACATTAAAAAAATATATATCAGAAACAATTTTGAGTGGTATGCAATTGAACCCTAAGATGAGTGTGGAATGTAAATGCGTTTTTGAAATTCAGACATGAGAGTGGGCAATGGCCAAAATCAAAGAGTTCACATTTGATGTAAGCCTTTTGCTGTACTTGAAAGTAGAATTTGGGACTGAGAATTAAATACCACACACAGGTATAATGCCACTAAAAAACTATGATATCCTATTCTATTTCTTCTTCTTAGCCACTCCTTACCATCTCAACCATTTCCGTAACTTGATGCCTCTCAGTATCACACACACACACACACACACACATTACATGTACACACGTCCTCATCCTAAAGGAAGATTTTAAGGAAAAGTGTGTGGCTGATTATAGTAGCTACTTATACAACAGAATTAATTCAGTAATTTGCAAGAGCTTCTCACAGATAATTGTCCTTACTGAAAAACACAATTGCAAAAATAGTCCCAATGAAGACAAATTTTATTTCCCTTGGATTCTTCCACTAGCATAACTTCCCTTCAAACATCAACACAGGTGACGGTTACCAAAAAGTTCCCATTCAGCTTAGGACAAAATAATAATGCTGTGCATTTGGTACCAGTTTGAAATGGAAGATGCTAACAGCTCTCTTTTGAGAGAGGCTTCTGTAAACAACAAGAACTTGGCCTGCTTCTAATTCTTCGACATCATTTGTAGTATTAAAGGTAAAAATACCAGCATCACTCATTAGCTAAGAGGTAATGTTTTCTGTTGTTTCTTCAGCACTGAATTAGATGTTCACATGACTTTGTGTTTCTCTCTTTGGTCACCAATGGAGAAGTTT
Organism: Pan paniscus; assembly: GCF_029289425.2. NCBI lineage: Eukaryota > Metazoa > Chordata > Mammalia > Primates > Hominidae > Pan > Pan paniscus. The sequence goes on along the minus strand of NC_073265.2, from coordinate 28,197,762 downwards.
TCTTTGGAAACATTAGCATATAGAGAGGAACCCCTTCGTGGCAAAGAGAAAATAAATTGGAGGGTATTATTTTTGAAGTATTTTTGTATTGTAATAGGTTATTTTTGCAAAAGATTATAGGGATAAACCACTCTCTTACTTTTAAAATAATAAATCACATTGAAAATCTGCTTTAACTCAAATTGAAAATACATAAGTACAGAAATATTATCCTACTTTTTCATAATGGATCAGAAATCACTTCCAACCCTAAAGTTACTTCAAGCAATATGGAGGAGAGAAAATAAGTAGAAATAATTCCTGATCTTCTTTCCATAATTAAGAAGAAAGTGAAATCACATTCTAATACACGTGTCAATCATGCAAATGTTTTCTATAGATCTTCACTGGTGAAAGGAAGCATTGAGAACTGTAGAAAATAATTCTACTGGTATTTTACAACATATAAACAGTGATATGAAAATACATACTTGCTATTTTATACCTACTCTAACTTCTATATGGCTCTGTTCTTGTAGGCATTCTAACTTTTATGATGATTACGAATGAGATAAGTAAATGATTCACAGGAAAGATATAAGAAAAAATGTATCACAAGGAAATGAATTAAAATATGATTTCTGATTCAGAGTAAAACTACAAATAAATTTCAATCTTCTTTTAAAGAAAAACTTCAAATCAGCATCAGCTATATAGCTACTTAGAAGAAACAAAATTTCAGGAAAAAAATATAGTGTGTTTTGTAAGCTTAAAAAAGGATAAATTAAAATGTTGGAGAAGGTCTGGTGAATTAGTTAAAGGAATCAGGCCTCCTAATCTGTATTGATATTCTAATATAAAGGAAAAAAAATAGTGAGAATACAATAACTGTTAGGAGATACCTTCATATCTCATACTGTGAAGAAAATGCATGGCCTTAAAAACTTAGAGAAAAGCAGGAAAAAGAAAAATATAGAAAGTATACATACAAATCAATTTTACAGCAATGTTTTGTTTCTTGTTAGTACATGAAAAATCATTGGAGATTGTCAGTTACCCTACTAACAATGAGAACAAGCCAGATAAGCTACAAAATCATACTTTAAAAAAAAATTCAACAGAAAGCCAAGGACGCAAATAAATCGAAATGAACTAAATTCCATAAGTGACAAGCTCTTCCTAGGAGAGAAGGAACATGACTGTTTTTCATCCCTAGTGGAGCTGCCAGAGAAGAAATAACCAATATAACTTACTGGTTGTATACACCAGTAGGAAGACATTAGCCAAACTTTTTGAGAACTCATAATGGCAAGTGAGGGCTGGTATGGCAGATTAGAATCACAAGGAGCCCCAAGAAATGATTTCCACATTCATCTGCTGAGTGTTTCCCATGGACCTTCACTGAGTGCATGGAAATCATACACTGAAGGCTGGAGATGAGACAGGAGAGCAGAGGGAAATTCTGAGGTACTCCAGGTTGGAAGATTAAAGAGGTCTGTCACAAACTATTTGACATGATTCCTGTCAAGATACTGTCAAGATACAGTAATCTATACCCTTTCTCCTTAATCTAGGCAGGCTCTGTGGCTTATTTGGCCAATAGAGTAGGACAGAAGCAATCTAGAGCCAGTTTCTGATCTCAGACATTAGGAAATAAGCATTTTGGTAATTCTTGTTTTTTTTGTATTTTCATATAATTATACAATCAGTTTGTCTGTTTAGAGGTCTCTCACATCTTTGTTGAATTGTTTTCTATTTATTGCTCTTTGATGCTATGGTTAATGGCATTTTTAAAATTTAATTTCTAACTGATGGTTACTAGTAGTGGGAATATAATTGATTTTTGTACATTGAATTATATCCGACAATTCTGTTAGATCCATTATAAATGTTTCTCTGTATATTATTTTTAAATTTCTAAAAGTCTGGCATCTGTGAAACATGACAGTCATCTAATTTTATATATTTATTTTTTAATATTATTGCTCTGGATAGAATCTGTAGCATGATGTTGAATGACAGTAGTGATAAATAAGCAACTTTGTTTCTGATCATAGTAAAAAAAAGTCTTAAAACCTTACAATTATCAATTATAGATATTGTTTAATATAGGTTTTCTGTAGATAACCTGTCTCAGATTAAGGATGTTCCCTTCGATTCCTAGTTTGCTAATAGCGTTTTATCATAAATGGATGTTGAATTTTATCAAACACTTTTCCTGTATTTATTGAAAGAAGGTAGAAAGTTATATATATATATGATATATATTGTATATATGTATTACATAATATATATACTGAAAGAATTCATATGAGATTGGTATTTTATATTCCATAAAATTTGGTAGAAATCATTGATGAATATAGAATTTTGTCAGAAAGCTTTTAGTTAGGATTTTTAAATTACTTTAATTAATAAAAATCTACTCACATTTCTTTTTGTGTCAATTTTGACAATTTGTGATTTTCTAGGAAGTTATCAATTTCACTTACATTTTTATATTTATTCGAAAAAATGTCTTATTTAACATCTGTAGAATTACTGCAGTAAATAATTCTACATGATGGTAAATGTATTAATAACAAACAGCATATAATGTATCCATTTATGTATGTATACGTTTATTATAAATTATACTGATATAAAGCATCTATAACATGTAATTTACAAATAAGAATGAAATAGACTACATAATAATCTTTATTGTAAATCTTTATTGCAAATTTAACATTTGACCTCACTGAATTTTTTTTATTTTTGCCATTTTTTTTTTCTTTTTTGAGACAGTTTCACTCTTGTTGCCCAGGCTGGAGTGCAATGGCACGATCTTGGCTCACTGCAACCTCTGCCTCCTGGGTTCAAGCGATTCTCCTGCCTCAGCCTCCTGAGTAGCTGGGATTACAGGCATCTGCCACCACGCCAGGCTAATTTTTTTTTTTTGTATTTTTAGTAGAGACGGGGTTTCACCATGTTGGCCAGGCTGGTCGTGAACTCCTGACCTCAGGGGATCCACCTGCCTTGGCCTCCCAAAGTGCTGGGATTACAGGCATGAGCTACCGCGACCTGCCCATTATTTTTGCCAAATTCTTTGATCTATAACCAATCCATAGTTGCACAGCAACCTTATTTTGACAATGGAGGTGCATCCTAATGTGCTATATTGCTTCCAAAAAAAAGTTTTATTAAATCTAATACATTATGTATTATTAAATAATTTCTCACTTTTTCATTAAAATTTTAAAATGAATCATTAATGAATTTAATGAATCATTAATGAATGTTCATTCATTAAACTGAATCTTCTTTCAGCCTCACTATTATGCATTATAATAGTGGATAATGCATATAGAGAGAGAGAGAGAGAGAGAGAGTAGGAACTTCACTTGTCCTTCATGACATGAAAAACTTTTTTGCTGAATTGGATATTAATTTTCAAATATTTGAAGACTATTTCTTCAAATTTGTGTGCTATTAACAATGTAAATGGCTAGACTTGACACACTTAAGATTACTATGCATTTACATTTTATATATTTTTCATAATCTAGACAGTCAAGAAAACAATAAATCAAGCCCAGATTTTGAGGCATTTGCTGACTTCCATAGTGTAAATACTCCCACTGTGGCCAGTTTCAAGGTACCAATATGACATTATTAAACACGGAATTGGTAAGAGATGTGTGGTAGCACTCCATTGTATAGTATTTCCACCATACAGATGCAATCGGTGTGAATACCCACAAGAACATAGATACTACAAACTGTGGTAATTAGAAAGTAGCTTTGTTCTTATTTAATTGAAAGTGTATACAGTTTAATTTTAATAATGACTGTGTTTAAAAATTGGCTTGCAAATTCCTGAAAACTTAGCAATCAGCTCTCATGAAGCAGCATAAGCCTGCTACAGCATATCACCACATTATTGTAATGTCTCCTTTTTCATTCCTGATGTTGGTAATTAACATGCATGCTCCCTTTTCATTTTTTTAAATCAATTTCACCATGAGTTTATTAGTTTTACAAGGCTTTGTAAGATAAATATTTTTCCTTTGTTGATAGTCTCTATTGTATGTAGTTCATTAATTTCTGTTCATCTTTATTTCCTTTCCTCTGCATTTACCTTGTTTTTAATTTGCTGTTCTTTAAGTTCTAGAGATGAAGGCTTAGGTCACTAAAATTTAGCATTTTCTTTTATAATATTTGTATTAAAGCCTATAAATTACCTTCTAAGACTGTGTTAGTTGTATTTCACTTGAAAAAGCTACTTTTTCAAGGTTTTATAACGTCTTTAATGTTTAAAACTTTATTTGGGGCATACTTTACATATAATAAACTGTACATTTTAAAAAGTACAATGTGATATTTTGACATATTATACACCTGTGAAACTATCACAGTCATGTACAAGCTTTTTGTGGACCATTGCTCTTGAGTAATTTCCTAGGAATGAAATAACCAGGTCATATGACAACTGTATGCTTAACTTTTTAAGAAACTGCCAAACTCTTTGCCAACATAGTTTTACTATTTTATGATCTAACCGGTAATTTATTTGGTTCTCAGTCTCATCAAAATTTCGTATGGTCAGTCTTTAATTTTAGCAATTTCAATAGCTATTTAATAGCATTTTATTTAGACTTAATTTGCATTTTCCGATATTTTATTCTTTTTTATTGCTGAGTAGCATTCTATCATATGGATATGCCACTGTTCATTTATCCATCACCCACTGAAGGACATTTGATTTGTGTCCAGTTTAAAGCAATTACGTATAATTTTCTATAACTGCTATAAACATTTACTTACAATTTTTGTGAACCTAAGTTTTTATTTTTCTTGGATAAATACCTAGGAGTGCAATTAAAGGGTCGTATGGTAAATGTACATTTAACATTATAATAAATTACCAAACTATTTTCAGAGTGGCTGTATTCCACTTGCCTATGTAGCATACTACGTTTATAGTAGGTTTCTTACAGGCAACATACAGTTGTGTCTTTTTTTTTTTGTTCACTCCAATGTAACAGTTGCTGCCTTTCCATAGGGGTGTTTAAACCATTTGCATTTAATGTGATTATTGAGAAAGTTGGATTTAATTTACCATGTTGCTGTCTGTTTTCTGTCTTCTTTTGGATTAATTGAATAGTTTTATATTCTCTTTCCATTGTTGGCTTTGGCTACAACTTTTATTTTGGCCATTGCTTTAGGGGTTATAGTACACATCTTTAACTTATCAGAGTCTACATTATACAATTTCATGCATAATATAAGAACCTACAACACTATATGTTTCACACAGTGCATGAGGGTGCACCAGGTTAATTTCTGTGCCATAGGATTTCCCGCAGTGTTGTTCAATGGCTATGTCAGTACAATTTTACTCTTTTTTAAAAATTATTTGTTGTAGAGACAGGGTCTTGCTATCTTGCCCGGGCTGGTCTCAAACTCCTGACCTCAAGGGATCCTCTCTCCTTGGCTACTCAAAGTGCTGGGATTACAGATGTGAGCTATCATGCCTTGCCTAATTTCACTCTTAAATTATGTTTGTTTGAGTTTAATCTATAATACAAATTTTGATTATGTTTAACATTATTTTCCCTAATACCAGTTTGAAGTCTACTTAAGTTAGACAGCCCTACCATAAAGCAATTGGTATCAAGTTTCTCTCTCCTGAACTAGGTATGGTTTTGAGAAAACATGAGAACTCTAAAAAGTAAATGATAAAAAAGGTAACTAGCTGATATCAGGTTAAAATTTAAGTTATAATATTTTACAAGTAATAAAACAAGATTTTCTCTTTTCCAATGTAGAAGGGTAAGGAAGCCTTTACTATGTAATCTCAGAGAGTTTATAAAAAGAGTTTATAGTTTTCTATAAAATGTATGTATATATTTTTATAACTTTATTAGTCAGAAAGTATTTTAAAAATAAGAATCTTAGCTACACTGCCAAGAACAATGGCAAATAGATTAAACAGATATTTATTGAATGGCTATTCTATGCTAGGCATTGCTTGGCTCTTGGGTACATTCTTTAAAAAATTTTATTTTCCTTAATTATTCAAAACCAACAAACTATTTCAAAACAGCAGACTATTTTATGCTCTTAATTTTGGATGGTTTAATTTCACATTCTACATATATTTAAAACTTTTAAAATAATTTATTCAATTAAATGACAGATATTTTTCTTTTATTTTTTGGTTGATGTATAATCATTTTGTATATTTAAGGGACAGAGTGTGATATTTTGCTACACGTATACAATGTGTAATGATTAAATAAAGTAGTTAGCATATACGTCATCTCAAACATGTATTATTTCTTTATTATTGTGAATATTCAAAATCCTCTATTCTAGCTTTTTGAAAATATACAATAAATAATGGTTAACCATATTTATCATGCAGTGCTATAGAACACTAGAATTTATTTCTCTCATCTAGCCGTAATTTGTATCCATTTACCAACCTCTCCCTATCCGGTCCTCCCTCCTATCCTTCCCAGCCTCCAGTAACCACAATCCTACTGTCTACTTCTATGAGCTCCATTTTTTAAAGTTTCTACATATGAGTAAGAACATATGGTATTTCTCTTTGTATGCCTGACTTATTTCACTAAACATAATGTCCTCCAGGCTCGAGTGATAGACTTTTCTCTATCATCCTAACTGTTCAGCATCAAGTTTTTAAAAATTGATGGATTTTGACACAATTCCTGACTTCCAGCCAATTTTAATGCTACATAGATATTACAAGAACATAAATATATGAATAATAAAATGTAAAAACTTTTTATGTGGAATCTGTAAGCCAAACTTACAAAGTTACCTACTGTAATTGAACCTGAGATAGAACCCCATTTATAAATACTACCATGTGTATAATTGTTCAGTTTTAATAAGGTGAGTGGAGTTTTTCTGCTTCATTTCAAATTAAACCCAAAGTATTTATTTTGTCTACTGAATATATTTTATTTGTATTTTCAAATATTTCATTTCTTTTTATTGCTGAGTAGCGTTCTATCATATGGATATACCACTGTTCATTTATTCATCACCTACTGAAGGACATTTGATTTATCATTAAATATAATACTGAGTTTCCTCTCTATATTGAACTAGGTATAGTTTTGAGAAACGTTCCAGAAATGCCTATTTCTGAAAGCGAAATATTGTGAGACAAAATAAAATTTTTAGGCAAGTGTAGTAAATGCCATGTAGTAAAATTTCCATCAAAATATTTTCATGGGTACTGAAGGAAATATTATGAGCCAGTTCTTAAGCATATTTTTGGGGAAGTGCTTAAAAGGTCTGAGAATGCTCAGGATGCTCCAGAAAGTACAAGTCTATTTTTCTATGTTTTAGGTACAAACCAACTGTCAAAAGTACCTTGACTTTTAAGAGTTGAGAAAAACACATTTCAATAATCCTTAAAGCAAGTCATTTCTTGCAAAATTATTATTGCTTTTAAAAAGTTGATTTTTTTTTTTTTGAGACAGGGTCTTGCTTTGTCACCCGGGCTGAAGTGCACTGGTGTGATCATAGCTCACTGTAACCTTGAACTCCTGGGCTTAAACAGTCCTTCCACCTCAGCCTCCCAAGTAGCTCCCATGTACCACCATGTCTGGCTATTTTTTTTTTTTGGAGAGACAGACATGGTATTTACTAACACTTGCCTAAAATTCTTATTTTGTCTCCTAATACATCCCTTTCAGAAACAGGCATTTCTGGAGAATTATAGAGAGAAAACTTAGTATTATATTTAATGACAAATCAGATGTCCTTCAGTGGGTGACGAATAAATGAACAGTAGTATATCCATATGATAGAATGCTACTCAGAAATAAAAAGAAACAAAATATTGGAAAATGAAATTAAATATATTGAATAGGCAAAATAAATACTTTGGGCATACTACATTGCCCAGGCTGGTCTTGAACTCCTAGGCTCAAGCAATCTCCTGCCTCAGCTTCCCAAAGTGCAGGGATTACAGGTATGAGTCACCACGCCCAGCCAAAAAGTTGATTTTAATTAATTTTTTTCTTTTTTTTGAGATGGAGTCTCACTCTGTCACCTGGGCTAGAGTGCAGTGGTGACATCTTGGCTCACTGCAACCTTTGCCTCCCGGGTTCAAGCGATTCTCATGCCTCAGCCTCCTGAGTAGCTGGGATTACAGGCATGTGCTCCATGCCTGGCTAATTTTTTTTTTTTTTTTAATTTTTTAGTAGAGATGGGGTTTCACCATGTAGGCCAGGCTGGTCTCGAACTCCTGAGCTCAGGTGATCCACCCGCTCAGCCTCCCAAAGTGCTGGGAGTACAAGTGTGAGCCACCACGACTGGCCAAAAGTTGATATTTTTAACATAGAACTTTGTTAGTCACACTAGAGACTATTCTAAAGGGTTTTGATAACAGAGTTTGATAAGTGAACCCTCAAAAATTGTACCCGGATTTGTTTTAAAGGAAACATAATTAACCAAAGAAGTTAGACTGTAGCTGGGAAGTTCTACAACTTACGTATCTAAAACAGGTTGAAAACAAATGGGAAGGTGTAAAACATTCTCGCCAAAGGGTTAAGATCAATCATAAATATCACACCAGACCAAAGAATAATGGAATCATGTATTGTCTGCAGACATGCATCTCTGTGCAGTAAGAGTTTGATCCTAAGGTTATTAGTGAGTTAAGATTTAGCCCCTGAAATGGACTCCAGGTAAGCCAGTTCATGATTGTTCATTTAACACGCCAAATCAGTGACTAAACTACACAATAATTTGATTGATAAGTGCTGTTACTAAGACGAGTGTCAAAGGTATGCTTAGTTCAAGGTACGCCAAGTTAAGACTGAGTCTCTCATCACAGGATTATGAAACGTAAGGCCAGACCCTGCTTAGTGAGCTGGTCTACTGTACCTTTCAGAGGTAGATTACCTTTTCCAAGCTGTCAGAATCCACTTCCAAATACCATCTGCTGGGAGGCCAAAGGAAGTAGAAAAATCAGTCCCTTGCTCTTAAAGTGATTGAAATCTAAGAGACAGAAGCTATACAATAAGACCTATTATCCTTTGTGGTTGGTAAGCTGTAGACAATCAAATACTGCTGTCAAGGGTCCACGTATGTTTAAAGAATTAGAAATAAGAACAGTTTTAACTCTACATGTTGTAATATATAGTCATAAAATATGTTTGTAATGATTCAAAAAGCACGTTAGTATTTTACAGTACCTCAAAGTCACCATTGCAACCAATTGTCCTCATATTTACTGATCAGTTCAGACCTGCTAAGGGACCTTTATAAGCTCAGTAGAGACCAAGCCCCTGTAAAAAAGGAGCAGACTCTATGAAGGGAATTTCTCCACCTGGATTTTCCCTAATCCACCCTCAGGGAGAAGCCTCTGTCTTTGGTGGTCCCCAGTTACGACTCCCTTATACTCTGATCTGTTTTCTATGCGTTTATGTCCTGGGACCCCAGAATGAAATCATTTGTTGGGAAAGTTTTGTTATTTTCCCAGTCTTGGTCTGTTCCAGACGCAGTCTTAGGTTCTCCCTTTGTTGTATACCTAAAGCCCACAGCAAGTCTTTGTTCATTTCTTTGCTGATTCCTGAGAAATGGAGGTTATTATCCTATGAGTAGATATCATACACTACTACTGCCATTTCCAGGCTTTAACGAAGGAGGGCCTTCCTGTGGCTCTAGGGTAAAAGACAGACTTATAAACATGAGAAGGAGCTGGGGAGCACTGGGTAACCCAAACAAAACCAGCAAGCCCGTCCCCCAGCCAGGGCCTTCCCCCCTTGTATGTGTATGGCAGTTTGAGACTTGTGCTTGAAAGGGGCCCAGGGTGCAGAATGACCATAACCAGCATCACTGTTGAGAAAGATTTGCTGCATATTCCAAATATGCTACTGATATAGAGGTGACATTCTTTAGCATCGTATCCAGAAGGTGAAATAATCATCTGGAATTTCAGAGAAAATCCATTGAAAAATGTAGAGTATGAGTATGAACAAATCACAAAAGAATATGCAAAGGCTAAGACGTAGTTTCTTGAAAAAGTATACTTTGACAGCAATAAAAAATACCTAATAAAGCAAATTATAATTTTCTTCCTATAGCAGTAAATAATTTTTAAAAATAATCCTTTCTTGCAATGATATGAGAAATAAGAATTGCTAGTATAAATGTGAATTGGTAAACTATTTCTAAAAACCAAATATGTGATTTTTGTCAAGAGCATTAAAATGTTTATAATTTATGATGCAATAAATCTATTAAGGAGATCCATGCTGGTGAAGTAATCAGAGATAGTGACAAATATTTATACAAAAAAGTCCTTTTCTGCATTATTATAGAGAAAAAGAAATAGCCTAAAGGAAAATGAGTATTAATAAAAAGAAATGTTACTCAGCCATGTACACATTAAAAAAAAAAACAGAGACATGAGGAAATGTTCATAATCTAATATTTGGTTTAAAAAAAGCGTGTGTATGTGTGTATGTAACAGAAAGAATACACACACACACACCCCACACATTCTTTGTGTGTAGCATACTAGCATAGCATTACTATTTCTCATTTTAAAGGTTGTCAGTTACCTGCACAGTGAAATAGCACATGGGTAAAATTTAATTTTAAATAAAATTATGGCATGTTTATATAATGCATTTTGTGAATCTTTGTAACATGTTTTCATCAAATATTTTCATAAAGTCAATACTCAATTACCTTATACTTTTTTCTAGGGCCTAATGTGAGATTAGTTGTATGTAATTGCCACTCTTTTGAAACACCAGGGGAGAGACAGAAAAAAAAGGAGAAACAATACTGGATTGTTAGTTTTATTAGTCTGTGATGCTGCTCTGCCCAATGGCAATCTCATTGTTGCACTGCTCCCTAACCTCTCTAGGATTAGGAGTCTGGGGAATAACTGCTTCCTTTTTGTCAGAATAAAAATGTGAAAACTTACTTTGTAAACTGAACAAAAAAACTTAAATGAGATAACAAAGAGTAACCTCAGAACATATCAATCTAAATATGGAAAGATAGTAAGGTGAAAAATGAGAGAATGTATGCATCCATTGCCTGGAAAAAAAAATGAACATCAAAATAACTACTATTCCCAGAGGTCAGACAACTTAATGCCTTTGAGGTTATATGGTCTGGGCTCTATTCCCAGCTCTGTGACTTACCAACTGTGTTGTTCGGGTCAAACTGCTTTATGCTTTCTTTATTTTTTATTTTTTTTGAGACGGAGTCTTGCTCTGTCTCCCAGGCTGGAGTGCAGTGGCGTGACCTCAGCTTACTGCAAACTACACCTCCTGGGTTCAAGTGATTCTCCTGCCTCAGCCTCCCGAGTAGCTGGGACTACAGGTGCCCGCCACCATGCCCAGCTAGGTTTTGTATTAGTAGAGACAGGGTTTCACCGTGTTAGCCAGGATGGTCTTGATCTCCTGGCCTCGTGATCTGCCCGCCTTGGCCTCCCAAAGTACTGGGATTACAGGCGTGAGCCACCGTGCCTGGCCTGCTTTATGCTTTTTAAGCTTATTTTTATTTTGTAGGATTCTGCTTAGCTCTGGAGGCTGTGGTAGTATTCAATGAGATTATGTATACTGTATAAAGCATTTACTTTCCCAGCAAATCAGAACAATTAGAGGAAAGGGGGAAGGGTGTTGATGCTGATAGTAGAAATGGTGGTGGTGTCTGTGATCATTAAGGTGAATGATTTATATTCAGACATGTAAAATGACTTCTCCTCTCCTTTATGTCTCATCTATGGCACACCATTTAATTATTAGTTTGTCTTAAACAGCAAAAATTGACCAGAGAACAGGATTATAATGAAGACATAATCAAGGTATAAAATGTTTTATGGCAAAATATTATTTCATCCTAGAGAAAAATACAAGTATTATTTTAGAAACTGAAATTTATAAATCTTCACCTGTCATTAATAAAGTGGCATTGTATATCAAGAGTGTTAATATCATATCTAAAAATTAAAAATGTAGCTGAATTTAAATAATTTAACTTGGTTACATTAGTGGAGTCTAGTTGATGGAGTCTAATATTAATAGGGAGAGGCAAGGTAAGGAGAGAATAGGTTAGGAAACACTCCAAAAGTTGTTATGTCTTTCTGGATTATGGAGGAGATAGCTTCTTTCATTTTTCACATTTCTTTTTGTTGTATTTGATATTTTCGATAATATATTTATGACTATGCATTGCTATGGCCAATCAGAAAAAAATTAAAATTATCTCATGTTTTAGTATGTTTCCACATAAGGTATGTTTCTATAGGCCTCAGAAGGTAGCTGCCAGATGAACCGAATATACTTTAGCAGTCACCAGACACATGAACTCAGCCCCCTTCACCAACCCTGATCCCAAACCATCACTTTCAAATCCTCTCTGCACCATAATTTTCCTTGTAAGGAAGGAAACCAGGGGCATTAAGTGAGTTGTTGGGCTGCATTGTGAGTGGAATTGCACCCCCTCCTCCTTCCTCCCCTCCCCGCAAAATGCCCACATCTCACCTACTGGAACCCATGAATATGACCTGATTTGGAAAAGGGATCTTTGCAGATGTGATTAAGTTAAAGATCTTAAGATGAGATCATCCTGGATTACCTGGCCCACCTAAATTCAATAGCCAGTATCTTTATATATTGTCTTTATAAGCCACAAAAGAGAAGCCACAGGGGAGGAAAAGAAAGTCATGTGAAGGGGGAACAGAGGTCAGAGTGATTAGGCGGAATCCAAGGAATTCCAAGAGCCACCAGAAGCTGGAAGATGCAAGGAAGGATTTTCTCCTGGAGTCTTTGGAGGGAGAGCAATTTTGCCCACACCTTATTTTTAGACTTCTGGCCCCTAGAACTGAACTGTGACAGAAACCATTTTGTTTTAAGCCACTGAATTTGCGATAATTTTTTACAGCAGCCCCAGAAAACTCACACAGGCAATGGGGAAATTAACCCCCTATGAAATAACTTCTCTAAGTCAGCACCAAGTGAGCCCACTGCACCCTTTCCTTTGTAGAGCTACTGTCTCCTCAGAGCTCCTGCTTTCCAGGGCAGACTGCAAATCAGCACCTCCTTTTTCCATACACTTCTTCCCTTGTTTCCTGATCTTGGAAACAGTGTTTCTCAACCTGAGGTCACGGATGCCTAGGGACAGAATGCTATGGCAACCATGTGTCTCTAGACTCCTCTAGGCACTCTTCCATCTCCAGTGTATGAGTTAGAGTTTTGGCAATATTTGTAGATGAAGTTAGTGAAATAAAATGCTTATTTCAAATGGTTCTCAAGTTTGGGTGGATATGTATGTTCTCAAGAGATGTTAAACAAGTGTTATCTTAAGGGAAATGGGGTACCCAAAACTTTTTGACAAATAAAAGAGGTCTTTACGTTTAAAAGATTGAGGCCACTGCTTTAAAATGAACAGCAACATCATTTATCCAGTGTAGAAAGAACCATTCTCTCTTCTGAACCAACTAGCAACTACTGCACATTGGTATTCAAATTTGCCATTAATTCTAGCATTGAAGGATGTGTGGATAAATGAATGACTTTCAAAACCCTGTGATTCCCTGAAGAGACTGTCATTTGTGTATTAGGTCCCAGAGAATACAGAAATGAATGTGCAATTGAATGGATTAAACATTTTAAAAAATTGATCAATTAAGGAGACAATAGTATCACTGGATGTATCTTGGATCACTTTTTAGCTTTGGGAATCTTGGGTAAGCTACCTAATCCCATTCAGCTTTGGCTTCCTAAACTGTAAAGTGAGCTCTTCCATGGAGCTGTAGAGAAGACTAAGTCAGAGTGTGAAGTGAATGGCCCATGAGGGGGCCCAATGCACAAGAGATACGGTAACTTCAGCCTGTCCCTTTGCTCTCTATATGGGGTGCATCCATGAGTTAGTGAGTTTGCAATCACTAGAGTAACTCTAGGGAGAAATACTAACTCTCCCAACCCAGACATGAGTTATTTGGTTCTGTTTGGTACTCTACAACAGGCAATTTACCTGAAAGTTTGTTGTTTTCTTATTGGTTTTTAGGAGAATGCCCAGAATCACATTAAAGTTATTGGCTCATATATGATTAAAAAGAAATCTTTGACTTTCTGTAAACAGACCTTTTGTTTCTCTAGTACTTGAAAAGCAATTACTATATTGTTTTATAAATAAACCTATGTGCTCAAATTTACACAAGCATCTTGGTTTCAGAGGTAAAATAACTGACTAAATATAAAGCCAATGGGAAGATGGGGTGGAGTGAGGCATTTTCTAATGCAATCTGTTGAACCTAAGGGTGGGTTATATGCTTATGGTCTTTCTTCAGTGAGACAAACCTGGTCTGTTTATTCGGTTTATTTAAGTAATTAGTTGTAAAATGCAGTTGGAATTTTTTAAGCCTATGGTAGTTATTCTTTATGGGTCTGGGCCCTGAACAAAAATATTTCTTTAAATTTTTTATTTGAAAATTGCTTTCTTCAGGTGAGCTCTGGCAAACACTGTAAAAATGTATAAATCTGGAACACTAGGAAGTATAGAAAAGGGAAGGAAATTACCTCACCTTGGCAGGAGGCACAATGTTACTTTCTTTAGATAAAATGCATCCTCTGTCCTGAATCACCCAACACAGCCCAAACGAGCATTTCATTGTATTCTGTCACTTAGCCCTGCCAGCCAGAGAAGGGAGCTGACACTGTGTACCTGAGGGCACAAAGAGCCTATGTGTCCCCACTCCGGTTTTCACATTCCTTAGAGGGCTTGAGGGGAGAGCTGCTTTGTTATTTTTCTGAAGTCCTGTCACAAATGGTCTTTGACAGAGATGCCCAGAAGGCCTGAGCTAGTACCGCTGGGGCTGGTGGGCACCAGAGGTACCCCGTGCCCATGACGCAGGAGGTGGAAAGGGGCTCTTTCTGAAGGCAGCAGTGATTGTCCCTGGCTCTGGCAAAGAAAAGTCATTTGTCAGGGGAAAAGCAAACATCCATGACTGAATGGAAAGGAAGTTCTGACAGAAAGAAGGACCAGGCTTAGGAGAATACAAGGACAGGTCATAGAAGTCTCTTGCCACCTCTGGCCAAGGGCTACAACAGTTTCCATAACTTTCCAGTCAGCCAGGTGGTAGATTTTGTAATGAGAGAACATTTTCCCCAAGCCTTTTTCCATGCATTTTCTCTATGATTCCAAAAGAGCCTGTGTCTTAGTGAGTACAGTGGTAAGGAATGTCATCCCTACATTAGTGTCACACTTGGTATGTGCAGCACATCTTCCTTATCAAAGATTCCAATGATGATAATTCCGTACCCTTGCATTTCTACACATCATGACTACCACAATTCATTGTGGCATTTTGATAGTTAAGAATTAAGCTATTAAATATAAACTGTAAATATATGCCACAATCGGGCACCTGTAATCCTAGCTACTCAGGAGGCTGAGGCACAAGAATCGCTTGAACCCAGGAGGTGGAGTTTGCTGTGAGCCAAGATCATGCCACTGCACTCCAGCCTGGGCAACAGAGTGAGACTTTGTCTCAAAAAAAAAAATTATATATATATGTGTGTGTGTGTGTGCCACAATTATTAGAGACCAGGTTTAGCATGACTGTTTTTTAATACAGCAAGTGACCCTGATGTCTCTTGAACTCCCCGTTTTAGCCCTAGAAGATTGTTAAGAGAAGCCAAATGTATTGCAGCCTTTGATAATGTGATTCAAAAAGCATCTATTTCACCAGTTATTCTCATATCAGCCTCCATAGCCACCAGTCTTTGCTCATCTCAGTGTCACTGGCACATGGCAAGGACAACTAAAGGTCACATGCATTCAGGCTAAGGCACACTTCAGAGAAACACAGGCAATTCTCTCCCTTATGAGGAAATGTGTATCATTTGTGTGAGTCTCTTCATAGGAATGAAGATCTCAAGGTGGTAAAATATGTATTTCCTTATTGCTATTGAAGACTTCAGGGTCTTAAGAAATATTTCAAGGAAGGAGTTGTGATTAGAAAAGTTTCTAATGAGAGTCCCTGTGAATTTGACAAAAGGAAGTGATATTTGACAGTAAAGGTGATTAATGGAGCTGTGGAACAGAGGCCAATGAAATTCATTTCTTCCCTTTCCTCTGGAGAGTTAGTAATGAGGCCAGTGACTTTCTCCAGCTCTCAAACTGAAATTTTACTCTGTCAATCATTGACTTCTCTCCTAGTAAAAACAAAATAGAATACAGCTATTCAAATTCTTGTTACAAATATTCCATCAGCTCTTACAAGGGATTCAGAGCTGGATAATATATACCCCCCCTATATAATAGCAGAGTCATGAGAGCAGAACTAGTTAGTCTACAAACAGACCTTCTCTCACTTATTTTAAAAATCTGGTTTATAACACTTACCTTAGTGAAATTTGATACGAGGTAAAGAAAACAGAGATTATGTGTGAATTCGTGTGAATGAATTATGAAACAGTAGTTGGAATGTTTAAGTGAAATTCTGAGTTAGTAATGATGAGGAGGAAAGTATAGAAATGAAAACAACAACAGATCTTTAAACAAATATCTAAGATGGAAAAGTATGAGGATCATTTGATCCAGAGCATCCAATATATACGGAGTAAAGTATAAAAGCATGAAATATAAGTAGATTGGAGCATATTGTAGATGATCTTGCATGTCTAAGGGTGAGTCAATTGTCTACTCAGTAGGCAATAGGAAATTATGAAAAGTTTTAAAAATAAAATGCCCTTTTGGAGTTTTACCACATTGGCAGCCATGGTTTGGATTGGGGGAGGAAAGGCAATAGTCAGACATCCAATTTGAGGATTTTGGAAATAATCTAAGTGAGATATGATTAGGACTTAAATTAAGATGGCCACAATGGTAATAAAAAGGTACGGACATGGGTGTGAGTGATTGTAGAATAATTGTCTCCTCGAATCTATGTCTTCCTTCACCCCTCTATATCTAAACATAACTGTAGTCTAAAGATAGAGAAGCCAAGGGATCCGTTGATGGGTCTTTAAAAATAAATATGAAAAGAGAGACGTGGAGGAAGCTAATTTCAATAGAAAATGCATAAGATGTTAATAAAAATGTTAACCACTCAGATCCAGCTTGTCTTGAGCAATTGTGTGTAACGTTTCCTTTGTAGACAATTTTGTTTAAGTAAAAAATTGAGTCCATTTAAAGAAAAATCTTTAATAAATTAAAGAATATGGCAAAAACATCAAGTTGCTTAACAAATGACTGAAGTTTGAACAACACTGATTAGATGAACAGGATTGACTTTGCTAATGCCCTAAAATTATATTGAGTTTTCCTGCACTGACTTGTGCAACAACCCACCTGACATCATTTGCCCACATCTTCATATCTAACATGAGGCTGTCCAGGTATAGGAGGGTCTGTTACCAATTGCTTAAAAGAAAAAACAGCAAACCAAAAAACCTGAAATGGTAGAGTAGCCAACACCAGCATTGTAGAATTCAAATAAGCATGAATTATATTTTTTGCTTTCATTATTCATATGATTAAATTGTGTCACCCTAACAAAATCATAATCTCCCTAAGGCTAAGATAGCTGGAAACTATTGTGGATAAAGCATGGGTTCAGAATTGAGTCCTGGCTTCAAATCCGGGTTCTGTCACTTAGCATCTGTGTAAACTCCAGCAAATCTTCTGGCCACTTTGAGCCCTAAGGAGGATCATAATGCTGGCTCCATGGGGTAGCCTCCCTTAGAGGTTGACAGGGACCATATCTGGTCCTGTCTCCCAGCACTCGTGGGAGGCATGGCTCCTGCTTGCTCTCCAGCCCCATCTCCTCTGCCGGGCTGCTTTCTTACTGTGATCTCACTGTGATCCTTCCTCCCTGCTCTTCTCCCTGTCCCTCAAGGTCCCCTTTTCATCCCACCTTGGGACCTTGGTATTTGGTTCTCTTCTGCCTGGAATTCTCTTATTTCAGGTGTCTTGCTTCCTCACATCAAATAATCTTCAGCTTAAACATAATCTCTCCAGGGGTGATTTGCCAGATGCCTTATCAAAAACCATTGCCATCACCACCAACAACCCTGTTTATCTCCTCTCCCATTTAAATTTTATTTATCATTTCCCAATTGCCATCTGAAATTGCATCAGGATTGCTATCAGAAATTGCCTTGCATTTGCTTTCTCGTTGTCTGTTCTCCCATAGAAGGGAAGGAATTTTTCTCTCTAGTTCAGCACTCTATCATCAACACCTGGAACAGCATCTGATGCCTATTGGGTACTTGGTAAATACTTACTAAATATCATTATTATTAATAAATGAATAAAATGAAATAATTCTAAAGAAATTTTGAAAAACCAATGTAGAATTTACTGAGTACTTACTAAGTACTAAGTGGAGAGAGATTCAAAGCCAATGTAAAAAACTAGTTTGCCCTAGGTGGGTCGTATAAGCATAAAAAATTCCCATTTGCTATTTTTCTTCCTTGTTTCCTGATTGGAAGTTATTAGTAGATCACTGTAGACTGTAATTACAGGGGAGAGCACAGAAGACATTAAGCAGACAGAGAAGCCTGGGAGGGCTTCAGCAAGAAGAAAGTGGAAAGGCACTGGAGGCTGGGCCCCAAGCTGGCAGTCAGTGTGTCTAAGGCACTGTTCAAGGTCCTCATGACAGATCCCATCAGAGCCACATGTGCCACATCTCTGCTCACTGCCCGGTGCTAGCACATCCCCAGATGAGAGGATGGGACGTAAGTCTTTTGTGCCTTCTGTTTTCCTCATGTCTCCAGTCAGGCTCTTTGGGAGAATGCGTGTGAGCATGTGTGTTTCTTTTCCTTGGCTCCCAAGTCAAATCAGTCCACTCCTGGTACTTGGCAACCCAGCACGCTTCCTCCCACTAACGACAAGCCTGTCTGCAAAACAGAACAACATCTTTGAGATGGGGTGTTTATCTGGGCAGCACACAGCCTCTGCAGCCCACAGGGGCCCCTCCTTCAAAGGCATTGCTGAACAGGGCTCACCTGATGAAAGCCTGAACTGTGCATGCTTGACTTGATTTACGGGCAATGGCCAGCTCATTAGGCACACTGGCCTGAGGAAGCCAGCCAGCTGTGGGGACAAATGTTTTCGGAGCTCTGTGGTGCCCACAGGGCTGCTTGTAGCTTGGGGACAAGAGTACAGTGGGGACAGTGATAAGGAGCTCTGGAATCCAAGCCTGGCTCAGGGAGCATTAACTACCCATGAGATTGATATCTAGGGTGCAAAGGCTATAAAAATTACATTAACTTAGCTCAGCTGTGCTCACTGAAGGATTAGGTTGCAGCTGGTGCTGAAACATTAGCAATCAGACCTCAGAGATGGGGAAAAGTGTCACGTTGGAAGGAAAGGAGTAAGATGAATCACCTCTCAGCATGCCTGCTCCCCAGGAAAATGATAGCTTATAAAGGTAGTCTTGCATTACAGATAATCCTATAGAACACCAGTAAGAAAGCAAGTTATGTGTTCCTTGAGATACGACATTAGAAATTGGGATCACATCTTCTAATTCTGGGAAAGTCACCTGGGACAAACTGCTTTAAAAACATTCCCAACTTCCTCCATGAAATAAGACCAAACACTAAAAAATATTTCAGATAACCTGAAAAACAAGTCAACTCTGAATTCTAGTATTTTAAGATATTAGTTCCAATAATCCCAATTGTCCATTGATGATTTTTCTGTGGCCCTGGACCTTGGTCTCCCAAGTTCATCTCCTTAGAAAATATCTTCACCTGGAAGATTTTCTACAAAAATTCCTCACATTCCCAGTTTGCTGCTTAGGTGGAAAGTCTAGTAGACTTCACATTCCACATCACATACAGTACAAGAAGGACAACACGTTTCTCACCAGAAGCCCATTGCTTCATGTTAATTTTGAAAGGAACAGCTCTTAAGCATACTCTTCAGTAAACTGTCAACTCTTTTCACCTCTTTTGATAAAGCTTCTTTTAAAAGTTACCATTTACTGAACACTTACTATGTGCCAGGCACTGTGCTAATGCTTTATGTAACAAGGGGAATCATTATCCAAATTTATATGTGTTGTTCAAGAGTAATTATTAGTAAAGCTACTTACTTTCACAAAAGCATCTAGGTTTGGATTATAAATGCTTATGCTCAGCATATATATAATTAATTCACAGATTAGATGTACGCGTGTGTTATTATTAACTAGGTGCTCAACCAGTGGTGATATAGTGAACAACAATAAAGGTTCCGACTATAAAACTGAACATGGAAAATAGAAGAAGCAAAGCCTAGATCAATAAAAGCCCACTTCTTACAATGTTTCTTATTCAGAATGTGATTGCCATTTGAGAGTTAGGTTAAAGCTGACACAAAAGAGATCACTGGCTTTTTAAACTGAGAATTGTAGAGGGTTTACCTCAAGGAAGGCAGTTTGCTGGGGAGTGACACCTTGCATGATCGAATAAGGACTCACAGAAAATAGATGACCGAGTTATCAGCCCTCACCCTGTCATGGACCAGTCCCATGATCCAAGGGAAATCATTTCATTTTTCTTTCAAGCTGCATATGTTGTTCTGTTTATTTTTTGCACAAGGAAACACTGGAAGTTTAACATGGAACTGAAAGAAAATGTTTATCTATGGAGTATTTTGGAATGAAGTGGAGGGGAAAGGGAATTATGTGAGATTCAGAAATCAATGTATGCCTATTTATTTTTTATTTTTGTTTACTTATGTATATCTTTTTTATTTATTTCAATAGGTCTTTGGGGAACAGGTGGTGTTTGGTTACATTTGTAAGTCTTGAGTGGTGATTTCTGAGATTTTGGTGCACCCATCACCCAAGCAGTGTACGCTGTACCCAATGTGTAGTCTTTTATTCCTCAAACCTCTCCCACTTTTTCCCCGAGTCCCCAAAGTCCACTGGATCATTCTTATGCCTTTCCTCCTCATAGCTTAGCTCCCACTTAGGAGTGAGTACATACAATGTTTGGTTTTCCATTCCTGAGTTACTTCACTTAAAATAATCATGTCCAATTCCATCCGGGTTGCTGTGAATGCCATCATTCTTTACTTTTAATGGATGAGTAGTATTCTATGGGATGTGTGTATGTATATGTATGTATATATATATAGTATGTATTATATATACACACATATACACACACACACATATATATATACCATGTTTTCTCTATCCACTTGTTGATTGATGGGCATTTGGGCTAATTCCATATTTTTGCAATTGAGAATTGTGCTGCTATAAATGTGTGTGCAAGTATCTTTTTCATATAATGACTTCTTCTCCTCTGGGTAGATACCCAGGAGTGCGACTGCTGGATCAAATGGTAGACCTACTTTTAGTTCTTTAAGGAATCTCCATGCTGTTTTCCATAGTGGTTGTATTAGTTTACCTTCCCACCAATAGTCCAGGTGTGGTGGCTCATGTCTGTAATCCCTACATTTTGGGAGTCCCAGACAGGTGGATCATTTGAGGCCAGGAGTTCAAGACCAGCCTGGCCAACATGGTGAAGCCCTGTCTGTACTAAAAATACAAAAAAAAAAAAAAAAAAAATTAGATGGACCTGGTGGTGCATGCCTGTAATCCCAGCTACTCGGGAGGCTAAGGCACGAGAATCGCTTGAAGCCAGGAGGTGGAGGTTGCAGTGAGCCAAGACTGCACCACTGCACTCCAGCCTGGGTGATGGAGTGAGACTCTGTCTCAAAAAATATTAATAAAAATAATAACATTCCCACCAACAGTGTAAAAGTGTTCCTTTTTCCCCACTTCCATGCCAACATTTGTTATTTTTTGATTTTTTGATTACGGCTATTCTTTCAGGAGTAAGGGGGTATCACATCATAGGTTTGATTTGCATTTCCCTGGTAATTAGTGATGTTGAGCATTTTTTTCATATGTTTGTTGGCCATTTATATATCTTCCTTTGAGAATTGTCTATTTATGTCCTTAGCCCACTTTTGGATGGGATTGTTTGATATTTTTTCTTGCTGATTTGAGTTCCTTGTAGATTCTGGATATTAGTTCTTTGTCTGATGTACAGATTGTGAAGATTTTCTCCCACTCTGTGGGTTGTCTGTTTACTCTGATGATTATTTCTTTTGCTGTGCAGGAGCTTTTTAGTTTAATTAAGTTCCATCTATTTATCTTTGTTTTTGTTGCATTTGCTTTTGGGTTCTTGGTCATGAAGGCTTTGCCTAAGCCAATATCTACAAGAATTTTTACATCGTTTTCTTCTAGAATTTTTATGGTTTCAGGTCTTAGATTTAAGTCTTTGATCCATCCTGAGTTGATTTTTATATAAGGTGAGAGATGAGGATCCAGTTTCATTCCTCTACATGTGGCTTGCCAATTATCCCAAAACCATTTGTTGAATAGGGTGTCCTTCCCCCACTTTATGTCTTTGTCTGCTTTGTCAAAGATCAGTTGACTATAAGTATTTGGTTTTATTTCTGGGTTCTCTATTCTGCTCCATTGGTCTATATGCCTATTTTTATACCAGTACCATGCTGTTTTGGTGACTATGGCCTTAGTTTGAAGTCAGGCAATGCGATGCATCCAGATTTGTTCTTTTTGTTTAGTCTTTATTTGGCTATGCAGGCTCTTTTTTGGCTCCATATGAATTTTATAATTGTTTTTTCTAGTTCTGTGAAGAATGATGGTGACATTTCGATGGACAATGCATTGAATTTGTAGATTTCTTTCGACAATATGGTCATTTTCACAATATTGATTCTACCCAAGCATGAGCATGGGATGTGTTTTCACTTGTTTTTGTCATCCATGATTTCTTTCAGCAGTGTTTTGTAGTTTTCCTTGTAGAGGTCTTTCACCTCCTTGGTTAGGTATATATATATTTTGCAGCTATTGTAAAAGGGGTTGAGTTATTGATTTGATTCTCAGCTTGGTTACTGTTGGTGTATAGCAGAGTTAGTGATTTGTGTACATTACTTTTGTATGCTGAAACTTTGTTGAATTCATTTATCACCTGTAGGAGCAAGGAGTCTTTAGGGTTTTCTAGGTATACGATCATGTCATCAGCAAACAGCGACAGTTGGACTTCCTCTTTACTGATTTGGCTGCTCTTTATTTATTTCTCTTTTCTGATTGCTCTGGCTAGAATTTCCAGTACCATGGTGAATAGAAGTGGTGAAAGCGGGTATCCTTGTCTTATTCTAGTTCTCAGGGGGAATGCTTTCAACTTTTCCCTGTTCATTATAATGTTGGCCATGGGTTTGTCACAGATGACTTTTATTACCTTAAGGTATATCCCTTCTGTGCTGATTTTGCTGAGGGTTTTAGTCACATGGGATGCTAGATTTTGTCAAATGCTTTTTTCTGCATCTATTGAGATGATCATGTGATTTTTGTTTATAATTCTGTTTATATGGTGTATCACATTTATTGACTTGCGTATGTTAAACCATTCCTACATCCCTGGTATAAAACCCACTTGATCATGGTGGATTATCTTTTTCATAATGCTGTTGGAGTCAGTTAGCTAGTATTTTGTTGAGGATTTTTGCATCTATGTTCATCAGGGATATTTGTGTGTAGTTTTCTTTTTTTGTTATGTCCTTTCCTGGTTTTCTTTCAGAACATTCCTCATTTGTAAAACATAAGCATCAAATTAGATAATCTACAGAAAATTTCACTGAAAATTATAAAACCTTAAACTTATGAATAAAGTCTACATCTCAGAAAGGTTGTGGTATTTCCCAACTCACACATCTACTAAGTAGTAAAGGAGAAAACCAACACTCATGCCTCCCAGTCTCTACCTCAGTGCCTCTGTCACACACTCCACATTCTTGTAAGGACTGGTAAAAAAGTGCAGGTCCTTGATAGAATGAAAAGTAAAATCAAGGAATAGCCACAAACCACTATTTAAACAGAGCCACAAAATCAAACATTTACAAATGGCAAAATTAACATTCTTGGATTAAGTTCAAAGGCAAGCAAAATGGTGTACAACCAGAACTGCTTCAACATAGAAATTCATGGGGTGATGGTCCCAGGGTCATAATGCCTCTCAGAGAACAGGACTCTCATTTAAATAACCCTAAATTCAACCAGCACGGAAATATAAGAAGACTTAACTTCTGCAAAAAGACCACTCATAACAGCAAGAAGAAGCCGTTATTAACTTCTAAGAAAGCTGCACCAGTACAGTGGTTATGCAGAAATAAGACTCTGGGACAGGAGTTTTAAAACAAAATACCTGCAAGGGTGAGAAATTGCATAAATGAATGAAGTAGGCTGGGGATAAAAGTGCAGAGCATTGAGACTGTGGCAAATACAAAAGCAGATGCTATATCATTACTCAGCTTCAGTCCACTGGGGCCATGTCCAAATGCATGACCAATGGGGTCTGAACTAACAGTTTTTCAAGAAAAGACAAAAGATTTTATGTAAATTCTCTTTTTAATGCTTACAAGAAAGTTAAAACTCTGTTCAGGCCAAACAAAATGTGTGTCTCTGGGCATCATTATGTAACCTTTGTTCATGAAAGTGGAGAGAAAACAGAAGCAGAGAGCATGTATTGGAGACCAAGGCTTGGAGATGGATGGAAGAGAAATAAGAATGAAAAACTCCAGAAGTGTAGTAGAGCCAAAGTCGAAGTTGGTTTCCCCAAGCCATCCATGTCCACTGTGACAATATAGAAGCTAACTCACTTTTAGCTTTAATTAGTCACCTTGCAATTAAGGAATATGGCTAGTAAGCAAGGCTAGTCAGGAGGCCAAGAGATGGCAATGGACAAGGCAAGAGGATAAACAAAAATGTTTTCTACACCTCAGCATGGCAGTGCATGTATCTTTTTAGGAGAGCCTCACACTGAGTTCAGAGAAGCAAATGGAACCTACTCAAGATTGACTAACATGTCACTGACCAGAGCTAAATATTGCTATTACGACTTGGTTAAAGCACTCAAGAGACAAGACCAATATTGAATGCTTTCATTCACAGGACCATGTAAATATTTTTCACATGACCTGAGTCAAATAGTATACTATAATTACATTTCCCTTTTTGCTCATTTTTCCCTTTTAGGGTTAATCACTGTCTCTATTTTAATAGTTTTTTAAATTGACTTACTACTAATTTATCCCCAACCTCTCTCACAATTCTAAAATTCCTCTTTCTCTAGAATGGTGATTCTTTAGGTTTGCCAAGCAGCTATGATCCTAGAAGTTCACTTCACTAGTAGCTTCTTTTGCTTCTACTCTTAAATTAAATGTCTGTCTTTTTTGCTTTCATGCCACGTATTGGTAAAGAATGTCTTCTTCCTAAGAAAAGATACAGGGTGATATATTTTTGGATTGTTCATATTGGAAATGTATTCAATTTTCTTATACTTGATTAATAGCAGGGCTATGTATGGAAACAATTTTCCCTCAAGATTTTGAAAACATTACTTCACTGTCTCTTAGTTTTTGGTGCTGCTTAGAGAATTCTGTGCCATTCTGAATCTTACCCTTTGAATATGGTGTACTTTATTTCTCTGGATGCACATATATATATTATCTTTACGCCAGTGTTCTAAAGTTTTTGATTCATAAAGTTTTGTCCAAATTATAAAGTTTTGTCCAGTTTTGAAGATTAGCAAAAATAACAAGTCAGATTTGTCGCTTGTTTCGCTATGAATTCAAAAAAAGAAAAACAAACAAAAAAAAAGAGTACAAAACAAAGAATCTCATGACAGCAAGGTTCCCTGATGCTTCCTGAGTCTATTGTGAAAGCTAATCTAGAATATAGTGTTCTCAACAAACTGCACAGATGAAGGCAAGTCTAATGGAACTCTGGAGCACAGGTTCACTGCCTTCTCTACAATTCAGGCTAATTGTTAGATCCAGGGAGCCCCCTATTCCTGTATTAAGAAATCTACTCTGTGCCACAGTTACATCTACTGTTAGCATATTTCTTTTTTTTTTTTCAAGTTCAGGGATTCAGTGCAGGTTTGTTCCACAGGTAAACTTGTGTGATGACAGTTTGTTGTACAGATTATTTCATCACCCAAGTATTAAGCCCACTACTTATTAGCTATTTTTCCTGATTCTCTCCATCCTCCCACCCACCACCATCCAATAGGCCCCAGTGTGTGTTGTTCTCCTCTATGTGTCCATGTGTTCTCATAATTTAGCTCCCACTTATAAGTGAGAACATGTATTTGGTTTTCTGTTCCTGCATTAGGTTGCTAAGGATAATGGCCTCCAGCTCCATACATGTCCCTGCAAAAAACATGATCTCATGCTTTTTTATGGCTGCATAATTTCTACGGTGTATATGTAGCACATTTCCCTCATCCAATCTATCATTGATGGGTATTTATGTTGATCCCCTATCTTTGCTTTTGTTAATAGTGCTGCAATGAACATACATGTGTTAGCATATTTCTTACTGTGTCATCAGTCCTGTGCATATTTTCTCTTTTTAAAATTTCTTCTTCTTAACATTAAGCAGGGCCTTTCAATCTGAGGACTTTTGTCCTTTGGCTCTAGTAATTTTATTATTTATCTGAGACTTCCATCTTTTCTCTTTGTGAAACTCCTATTAGATGACAGATCATTCTCAACACAAGGAAATGATAAATGTTTGAGGTGATGCGTGTCTTAATTACCCTGATTTTATCATTACACATTATATACATGTGTCAAAATATCACATGTACCCCCATAAATATGTATAATCATGTATCAATTTACACATGATTTTCCTCTTATTTTCTAATCTTTGGTTTTGGATTATAGTTTTCATTTATCTTCAAATCTTCTGTTGAATTATTCATTTCTATTACCAATTATTCATTTTCAGAAGCTCTTTCCTATTCAATGAATATGTACACATACACACACAAGGTATATGATAGGACATATAATAGCATATATTACACAATATAATAATTTTATATTTGATTATATAACATCTGTAAAATATAATGCAATGTTATATAACATACAACATACCTCCTTTTATTGTGCTTTTCATTATTGTGTGTCACAGATTTCACGCTTTTTGCAAATTGAAGATTTGTGGCAACCCTGTAGGAAGGAAGTCTATTGGCACCATTTTTCCAACAGTGTGTGCTCACTTCATGTCTCTGTGTTACATTTGGGAAATTCTTACAGTATCTCCAGGTTTTCCAAAACCATTATGTCTCTTATGGTGATCTGTGATCTGTGATATCTGGTATTATTATTGTAATCATTTGGGAGCACCAGAAATTGTGTCTATATAAAATGAAAAGCTTAACTGATAAATGTTGCATGTGTTCTAACTACTTCATCGACCAGCCATTCCCCCATGCTTCTTTCTCTCCTTAGGATTGCCTATTCCCAGAAAAACAATAATATTGAAATTAGGCCAAATAATAGCCCTACAGTGGCCTCTAAGTGTTCAAGTAAAAAGAAGAGTCATAAGTCTCTCACTTTAAATAAAAAGTTAAAAATGATTAAGCTTAGAAAGCAAGGCATGACAAAAGCCAAGACAGGCTGAAAGCTAGGTTTTGTGTATCAAACAGCCAAGTTTTGAAGACCAAGGAAGAGTCTTGAGGGAAGTAAAAAGCGCTACTCCAGTGAACACACGAATTAATTGTAAGAAAGTGAAAGAGGCTTATTGCTGATACAGAGAAAGATTTAGTTGTCTGGATAGAAAATTAAACCAGTGACAACATTCTCTTGAGGCAAAGCCTAATTCAGAGTAAGGCCCTAACTTTATTCAACTCTATGAAGGTTGAGAGAGGTGAGGAAGATGCAGAAGAAACATCTAAATCTAACAGAGGTTGGCTCATGAGGTTTAAGGAAGGAAGCTATCTTCATAACATAAAAATGCAAAGTGAAGGCAGGAAGAAAACCACAATGGCCAACTAAATGCAGCCAGGAAGAATTTCTCCCAGTGAGAGATCAGACGATCAGGAAGTCTGGCACACTCCAAGCAGATCTTCAGCAGGAAGGTATTGAGACAGGATGGAGGGAAGATGTAGACCCTGGGCTGAGGTGCGGAGGAACCTGGGAAAACTGCACAGCATTTCTGAGCACCAGGACTTGTTCCTGGCACTGAATAGTTCCCAGGAATGGATGAGTTACATAGACATACAGTATCCCAGTTTCACCACAAACTCCAGAATCCTAGCTGCAGGAGACCCAAGGACCTCCATAGACATTTGAACTGGCAGGAAGAGCTGGTTGGAGAGTTATCAAGGACAGGACTCCAGCTCGTGTGGAACCCAGAGGGTTTGGCATGGGTATGACTATAGTGGAGAATGGCCAGGGATGCCCATACTCCAAGGCTTGCCATGCTCCTCTAGATAGATTTTTGGCCATTGCTGCCTGTTGAAGCTGGACAGACAAGGTGATTTTGTCCATGGGTTGGGGCCTGTCTGATCTGAACAACCCCACCATCTGCTGGTTTCTCCCAGTGTCCCTTCCTGGCTGCACCTACCTGCAGCCCAGTCACAGATGCCCAATCAGGGCACTTAGCGGAGTTGCTGCCATAGCTTCTTCACTGGAAGACCCCATCTAACATCAGAGAGTTTCTACAGATGGGCTGCCACCAGTGTGCACCCATCCTCAGCCTCCCCTCACTGTTTTGCTGGTGCACACAGCCTCTTCTCACCACTTTGCCAGCACGTGTGTGCTCATGGACTTCACTGCCCAACTACCCCTGGTGCATGCACACATATGTGAGCATGCACCCTGCTCCCACTGCCCCAATGAAGCACTTTTGCTGGCACCCTTTACTGGAGACTGGAGTGCTGTTCCCAGCAGATTGGAAAAATCTCAGCTCCTCCAGCACAGCAGGAGCTTAACCACGAGGGTAGCCAGAGAACAAAGGAGTGGGCCTGGTCCCAGTCCCCCAGAGTTAGAGCATGCAGCCTGGGAGTGCTGAGCTGAGTCTTGGCTCCCTGAAATCATCCAGAAAGGAAGCCAGTCAACTGAACTCAGCTTATACCACAGTCAAACCCTCGAGGGATCAAAGAATATAAAAGCAAAAAGCCCTATCCAAAGGATAGCAACTTCAAAGATTAAATCAACATTAGCCCACACAGACGAGAAAGAATCAACCGTGCAAGAGCTCCAGCAACTCAAAAAGCCAGAGTGTCTTCTTACCTCCAAATGACTATACTAGCTTCCCGGCAATGCTTTTAGCCAGAATGAGATGGCTGAAATGACAGACAAAGAATTGAGAAAATGGATGGCAAGGAAGGTCATCAAGATTCAGGAGAAAGTTGAAACCTAATCCAAGGAATGTAAGGAATCCAGTGAAGTGATACAAGAGCTGAAAGACCAAATAGACATTTTAAGAAAGAACCAGGCTGGGCTCCGTGGCTCACACCTGTAATCTCAGCACTTTGGGAGGCCGAGGCAGGCGAACTTGAGGTCAGGAGATCGAGACCATCCTGGCCAACGTGGTGAAACCCCGTCTCTACTAAAAATATAAAAAATAGCTGGGTGTGGTGGTGCATGCCTGTAATCTCAGCTACTTGGGAGGCTGATGCATGAGAATCGCTTGAACCCTGGAGGCAGAGGTGAGCCGAGATTGCGCCACTGCACTCCAGCCTGGCAACAGAGTGAGACTCTGTCAAAGAAAGAAAGAAAGGAAAGAAAGAAAAGAAATGAAGAAAGAAATAACCAAATTGATCTAAAGGACCTGAAAAACTACAAAAATTACATACTACAATCCAAAGTATTGACAGCAGAATAGACAAAGCTGAGGAAAGAATCTCAGGACTCAAAGACCAGTTCTTCAAATCAACTCAGACAAAAATAAAGAAAAATGAACGAAACCTCCAAGAAATATGAGATTGTATAAGGAGACCAAACCTATGACTCACTGACATCTCTGAAAGAGAAAGAGAACAAGCAACTGGAAAACATATTTCAGAATATTGTCCACAAAAATTTCCCCAACCTTGCTAGAGAAATCAACATTCAAACTCAAAAAATTCAGAGAACCCTTGTGAGATACTACACAAGATGGCCATCCTCAAGACACACAATCATCAGATTCTCCAAGGTTAAGGTAAAAGAAAAAAGACTAAAGGCAGCTAGAGAGAAGAAGCAGGTCACATACAAAGAGAACTCCATCAGTTTAACAGTGGATCTTTCAGCAGAAACCCTACAAACCAGAAGAAATGCAGGCCTATATTCAACAACCTTAAACAAAAGAAATTATACCAAGAATTTCATATCAAGTCAAACTAAGCTTGTAAGGCAGAGAAATGAAATCCTTTTCAGATAAGCAAATGCTAAGGGAATTGGTTAACACCAGATCTACCTTTAAGAGTTCCTTAAAGGAGTGCTAAACATGGAAATGGGACACTGTTACCCAGCCACCACAAAAACACACTTGAGTACATAGACCATTGGCCCTAAGAAACTGCTACACAATCAAGTCTACATAAGAACCAACTAACAATATGATGATGGGATCAAATTGGCACATATCAATATTAACCATGAATGTAAATGAGCTAAACACCATCACTTAAAAGGCACAGAATGGTAAGTGGGATAAAGAAGCAAGATCCAAATGCATGCTGTCGAGACCCTTCTCACATGCAATGACACTCATAGGATCAAAGTAAAGAGATGGAGAAAAATCTATCAGGCGAACAGAAACAAAAAAAGAGCAGTGGTTTGTTGCTATTCTTATTTCAGACAAAACAGACTTTAAACCAGCAATGATAGAAAAGTACAAAGAAGGGAGTTGCATAATGATAAAGGGTTCACTTCAATAATAAGTCCTAACTATCTTGATATATATGCAGCCAATACTGGAGCACCCAGATTCATAAAATAAGTTCTTGGAGACCCACAAAGAGACTTAGATAACAATACCATAATAGTGGGAGACTTCAACACCCCACTTCCAGTATTAGATCATTGAGGCAGAAAACTAACAAACATTTTCAGGACCAAAGCTTGACCCTTGATGAAATGGCTCTAACAGACATTTAAAGAACACTTCACCCAGAAATAACAGGATATACATTCTTCTCATGTGTACATGGCACATACTCTAAAAATCAACCACATGCTTGGCCATAAAGCAGTTCTCAACAAATTAAAAACAAAACAAAATTGTACCAACCACACCTTCAGACCACAGCACAATAAAAATACATATCAGTATCAAGAAGATCTCTCAGAACCATAGAAGTCCATGGAAAGTAAGCAATCTGCTCCTGAATGACTTTGGGGTAAATAGTGACACCGAGGCAGAAATCAAGAAATTATTTGAAATTACTAAAAACAAAGATATAGCATACCAGCATCTACGGAACACAGCTAAAGCAATGTTAAGAAGGTTTACAGCACTAAAAGACCAAATCAAAAAGTTAGAAAGATATCAAATTAACAATATAACATCACACCTGGAGGAACTAGAAAAACAGAGCAAACCAACCTCAAAGCTATCTGAAGAAAAGAAATAACCAAAATTAGAGCAGAACTGAATGAAATGGAGACAGATAATATAATATAAAAGATCAATGAAACCAAAAGTTTCTTCTTTAAAGAATAAGTAAGATTGATATACTGGTAGCTGACTAATAAAGAGAGAAGATCCAAATAAACAAAATCAGAAGTGACAAAGAGAACATTACCACTGACCCCACATAAATACAAGAAACCCTCAGAGACTATCAAACACCTCTATGAACACAAACTAGAAAACGTAGAAAAAAATGAGTAAATTCCTGGAAACATACAACCTGTTAAGATTGAACCAGGAAGAAATTGAAACCATGACCAGACCAATAATGAGTTCTGAAATTGAATCAG
The DNA here is from genome assembly GCF_029289425.2 of Pan paniscus. NCBI lineage: Eukaryota > Metazoa > Chordata > Mammalia > Primates > Hominidae > Pan > Pan paniscus. The sequence goes on along the minus strand of NC_073265.2, from coordinate 28,165,995 downwards.
TAATAAATAAATGAAAAATCTAGCAACCAGAAAAAGCCCTGGACCAGATACATTCACAGCTGAATTCTACCAGATATATAAAGAAGAGCTGGTACTAATGCTACTGAAAGTATTCCAAATAATTGAGGAGGGAGGACCCCTCCTTAACTCATTCTATGATGCCAGTATAATTCCGATACCAAAACATGGCAGAGACAGAACCCAAAAAACTTCAGGCCCATATTGCTGATGAAAATAGATGCAAAAATCCTCAACAAAATACTTACCAACCAAATTCAGCAGCATATCACAAAACTAAAAAACTAATCTACTATGATCAAGTAGGCTTTATTACATGTATGCAAGTTTGATTCAACATATACAAGCCAATTACTGTGATTCATTATATAAATAGAACTAAAAGTAAAAATCACGTGATCATCTCAACAGCTGCAGAAAATAGTTTTAATAAGATTCAACGTTCTTCATGTTAAAAACCCTCAATAAACTAGGCATCAAAGGAACATATCTCAAAATAAAAAGAGTCATCTATCAAAAACCCACAGCAAACATCATACTAAATGGGCAAAAACTGAAAGCATTGAACTTGAACCAGAACAAGACAAATATGCCCAGCATCACCATTCCTATCCAACATAACACTGGAAGTCCTAGCCAGAGCAAAGAGGCAAAAGAAAGAAATAAAAGGCTTCCAAATAAGAAGAGAAAAAATCAAACTCCTAATTTCACAAAAGATATGATTCTATACTGAGAAAACCCCTAGTCACTGCCCAAAGACCCCTAGATCTGATACACAACATCAGCAACATTTCAGGACACAAAATCAATGTACAAAAATCAGTAGCATTTCTAGACACCAACAACATCCAAGCTGAGAGCCAGATCAAGAACACAGTTCCATTCCCAATAGCCATGAAAGAATAAAATACCTAGGAATACAGCTAACAAGGAAGGTGAAAGATCTTTACAATGAGAATTACAAAATACTGCTCAAAGAAATCAGAGGTGACACAAACAAATAGAAAAACATTCCAGTCATGGACAGGGAGAATCAATATTGTTAAAATAGCCATACTTCTCAGAGCAATTTACAGATTCAATGCTATTCCTATCAAACTACCAATGACATTTTTCACAGAATTTTTTAAAAACTATTTTAAAATGTATATGGAACCAAAAAAGAGCCTGAATAGCCGAAACAATTCTAAGCAAAAAGAGCAGAGCTGGAAGCATCATTACCCAACTTCAAACCATGCTACAAGGCTACAGTAACCAAAACAGCATGGTACTGATACAAAAACACAGACCAATAGAACAGATTAGAGAACCCATAAATAAAGTGCACACCTACAGATATTTGATCTTTGACAAAGTTGACAAAAAAGCAATGGGGAAAGGGCACCCTATTCAATAAAAGGTGCTGGAATAACTGGCTAGACATATGTTTGAAAATTGAAAACTGGACACCTCATTCTACTATGCACAAAAATCAACTCAAGATGAATTAAAGACTTACATGTAAAAACTGAAACTATAAAACCCTCGAAGAAAACCTAGGAAATACCATTCTGGACATAAGCCCTGACAAAAATTTCATGACAAAGGCTCCAAAAGCAAATGCAACAAAAATAAAAATTGACAAATGGGATATAACTAAACTAAAGGGCTTCTTCAAAGCAACAGAGTAAAGAGACAACCTACAGAATGGTAGAAAATATTTGCAAACTATGCCTTCAACAAAGCCCTAACACCCAGAATCTGTAAGGAACATAAATTAGCAAGAAAAAAGCAAACAATTCCATTAAAAATAGGCAAAGGGGCTGGGTGTGGTGGCTCATGCCTGTAATCCTAGCACTTTGGGAGGCCGAGGCAGGCAGATTACCTGAGGTTGGGAATTCAAGACCAGCCTTACCAATATGGAGAAACCCCATCTCTACTATAAAAACAAAAATTAGCTGGGTGTGGTGGTGCATGCCTATAGTCCCAGATCCTCGGGAGGCTGAGGCAGGAGAATCGCTGGAACCCAGGAGGCAGAGGTTGTGGTGAGCCAAGATCACGCCATTGTACTCCTTCAGCCTGGGCAACATGAGTGAAACTCCGTCTCAAAAAAAAAAAAAAAAAAAAAAGGAAAAAGGCAAAGGACGTAAGTAGACATTTCTCAAAAGACATACACATAGCCAAACATATGAAACAATTCTCAACATTACTAAACATTAGAGGAATGCAAATCAAAACCACAATGAAATACCATCTCACACCAGTAAGAATGGCTATTATTAAAAATTCAAAAAATAACAGAAACTGAGGCTGGGCACGGTGACTTACGCCTGTAATCCCAGCACTTTGGGAGGCCGAGGCGGGCAGATCACGAGGTCAGGAGATCGACACCATCCTGGCTAACATGGTGAAACCCTGTCTCTCCTGAAAATACAAAAACTTAGCCAGGCGTTGTGGCAGGTGCCTGTAGTCTCAGCTACTTGGGAGGCTGAGGCAGGAGAAAGGCATGAACCCAGGAGGCGGAGCTTGCAGTGAGCCGAGATCGTGCCACTGCACTCCAGCCTGGGCGACAGAGCAAGACTGCATCTCAAAAACAAACAAACAAACAAACAAAAAACAGAAACTGGCAAGGCTGCAAAGAAAAAGAAATGCTTACACATTGCTGCTGGGAATATAAATTAGTTCAGTCACTATGGACGACACAGCCATAAAAAAGAATGACATCATGTCCTTCGCAGCAACATGGATAGAACTGGAGGCCATTGTCCTAAGCAAATTAATGAAGTAACAGAAAACCAAATACCACATATTCTCTCTTATAAGTGGGAGCTAAACATTGAGTACACATGGACACAAAGAAGGCAATAATGGACACTGGGGCCTACTTGAGGGTGGAGAATGGCAGGAGAGTGAGGATCAATAACCTACCTGTTGGGTAGGCGCATTACTTGGGTGACAAAATGATTTGCACACCAAACTCCCACAACATGCAATGTACCATGTAACTAACCTGCGCATGTACCCCCTGAACCTAAAATGTGGGAAATGTGCAAGGTGAAGTAGCAAGTACTGATGTAGAAGGTGCAGCAAGTTAGCCAGATCTAGCTAGAAAATTAAAAGGTGGCTACACTAAGTAACAAAATTTTAATGTAGATAAAACAGCCTTATTTTGGAAGGAGATTTCATAGCTAGGATTTCATAGCTAGAGAGAAATCAATGCCAAGCTTCAAAGCTTCAAAGGACAGATTGACTCTCCTGTTAGGTGACTTTCAGCTGAAGTCAATGCTCATTTGCCATTCTGAAAATCCTAGGACCCTTAAGATTTATGTCAAATCTATTCTGTCTGTGCTCTATGGATAGAACATCTGCTTACAGTAGGATTTACTGAATATTTTAAGCTCACTGTTGGGACTGTTCCTTTCAAAATATTATTGCCCGTTAACAATGCACCTGGTTACCCAAGAGCTCTGATGGAAATATTCAAGAAGATTAACATTGTTTGCACGACTGCTAACACAACATCCATTCTGCAGCCCATGAATCAAGGAGTAGTTTGGACTTTCAAGTTTTATTATTTAAGAAATACATTTCATACCGTCACAGATAGTGATTCATCTGATGGATCTGAGCAAAGTAAATTGAAAACCTTCTGGAAGGGCTTCATCATTCTCGATGTTATTATGAACACTCGAGATCCATGGGAGGAGGTCAAAATATCAACATTAACAGGAGTTTGGGGGAAGCTGATTCCAACACTCAGATGACTTTGAGAGACTCACGACTTCAGTGGAGGAAGTAAATGCAGACATCGTGGAAATAGCAAGACAACTATAATTACAAGTGAAGCCTGAAGGTATGACTGAATTGCTGCGATCTCATGATAAAACTTAAACAGATGAGGAGTTGCTTCTTATGGATGAGCAAAGAAAGTGGTTTCTTGAGATAGAATATACTCCTGGTGAAGATGCTGTGAACATTATTGAAATGATAACAAAGGATTTAGAATATTCCATTAATGTAATTGATAAAGCAGTGGCAAGGATTGAGGAAATTGGCTCTGATTTTGAAAGAAGTTCTACTATGGATGATACACTATCAAACAGTATTGTATGCTACAGAGAAATGGTTCATGAAAGAAAGAGTCAATCAATGTGGCAAACATTATTGTCTTACTTTAAGAAATTACCATAGACACCCCAACCTTCAGCAGTCACCGCTCTGATCAGTCAGCAGTCCTCAACATCAAAGCAAGACACTTGACCAGCAAAAAGATTGCAGCTTGCTGAAGGCTCAAATGATTGTTAGCAATTTTTAGCAAGAGACTACTGTATAGTGTAACCATAACCTTTATATGCACTGGGAAACCAAAAACTTCATGTGATTTCTTTAATTGCAGTATTTGCTTTATTGCAGTGGTCTGAAACCAAACCCACAATATCTCCAAGGTATGCCTCTGTTTTATTATATATAATTCCTTGTGTGTGTGTAGGGGGGGATGATATACAGAGGATCCTAAGACCACCAAATGTTTAGATAAATACATGAAAAAAAAATAGACCCATAGGATTGATGCACAGTAAGAAATAGGCTGACAGGGGATGTAACTATGGCACAGAATAGATTTCTGAATATGGTAATAGGAGGCTCCCTAGATTCTTTGCATGTACATATATATAAACAGACAAGGTATACTATATAAGGTATGATATACAATGTAATATATCAAGTAGTAATATTGTACATGTATTATAAATTATATTAAATATGTAAGAAAGACTAATATGTAAAAATATATAAATATATATTAAATAATTTAGATAGCTATGGGTTGGTAGGCGGGTGGATGGGTGGATAGATAGATAATGCCAAGTAGAAATATCTAGTCTGGGTCAGTGTTTATCTCTGGATTCTTCTTGTCCATCAGAAAGCATCATCTTTTCATCCACTTACTCCATTTCATGTATTTTCACCCAGTAGCTATTTTCACTGGGTCCAGTTAGAAGAAGGAAAAGATAAACTTATTCATTGGATTTTTCCCTCATATTTGGGGTCTTGGAATTCTAAGGCTGTTGTTTTTATTTGTTTCTGCTTCTAGCCATAAGGGCTTCACTCTGCTAATAGCACTCTGCTCCCCATGAGAATTTTCTTTTTGCTTTTCGTTGCTGTTGTTGTTAGCCAGCAGTGTTTTAGTTACGGAAGTAGATTACATGAAAACTGCAAAAAAAAAATTTTTGGACGCTTTGTTTTGAATTGTGTCTTTAGGTTTGGTTTGGGGAGGATTAGGGTGAGATGTTTCCATCAGGAAGCCTGAATCCACTACCTTAATCGACAAGCCCATGGTGCAAGTGCAACTAATCACTGTCTAATTCTTAACTTTTGCAAGATTTAGAAAAGATATTTATGATTGGGTTTTATTAAAATAGATATCATATGAGTAAAGGTAGTTGATCTTTTTATTTGAGCTTATTTTTCATTTTATCAGGAAGAGTGTATGTGTTAGACCTTGGAGAGGAGATCTAAGATCTACACCTTGATATTAATAGTATTAGGTAATTTAGCAAACTTATTTTAATGGATTAAATGTTTATATGTATCACATATAGATGTGCACAAAGTAGAAATATTAAATCTTAATTGTTTTTATTGAAAAAGATATAAACTATTAATATAGTAGAAAAGAAAACCTTTAATTGCTAAACAAATGTTTTATTCTTAAACTAGCCATATCACTTCTATTCAGTTAAGTATATACTGTGAAGCTATATTTTTATTTAAACTGTCCATTAATTAAATATGCTCTTGCTTTTTTTTTTAAAAAAAAAGAGTTGGTTAGTCAGAAGCTGTGAGTCTACATAAATAAGGATGAATAAGAAAGTTGTAAATTGCTTATAACAGGCAGACTAAATTTTTTAAAAATGCTGCACTTTTAGAAGTGACCAGAAGTTCTTTCTGAATGACTCCATTGATTTCTGGTGTTTTCATTGGCTTTTAAATGCTGGCTTCCATTCTTTCAAAATGATGAGGACAAATAGGACAAGAAATATTATATTGAGTAGGTAATTATATAAATTAGAGTATTTGCTTATCTAGATTGAATCAAGCAGTCTTTTGCCCTAAAATAGTGTTTTCAAAATTACAAAACAAATATAAGCTTAAAAAAATACCTTTTCGTTTTTTTTAGAAAGTTTCACAGAATATGGAGTTGCAGAGATGGAAGTATATATAGCTAGGTTATCAATCTGATGCTTAAATTCCTTGGTGCCAGTTATGGAAATAATTCTACAAATTCCTGGTAAAATTTGTATTTTTCAGCTAACATATACTTGGAGACATTCACAGAAGATATATGTATAAGTCTATATTACCTTGGGTAAATACCCTTCTAAAACAATTTTGTTTATCTGTGTTTTCTGATTTATAGTGATGGCTTGATTTAAATCTATGGGTGTCAGGACTGCTTTCTCTGGCTTTTGGGCTCCAGCCCATATTGCGTCTCTACCAAGACACTCCAAACAATCTACTGTGTTATTCTCTAGGGGTGGAAAACAAAGAAACAAAAATAAAATCTTACTTTACATCCAGGTGAATTTCTTCAAACCATTTCTAATTGGCTTTCCAGAGGAAATCCTACTGAATTAATTTACATCTCTAGCTGCTACTTTCAAATAACATTTCTCTGGAAGTAGGTGAACAACACTTTCCAATACCAATAGCTAGAGACCAAGCGTACACACACGCACACATTTTGAGAGAATGAGAGAAGGGGAGAAAAAAATTGTTTCTTTCAGCTAGTGCACTGAGCAAGTCTTGCACCATTCTTAAGAGAATGAACTCATACTGTGAGCAACTCACAATTAACCCTCCCCAAATTGATGAGGACTCGGGAGAAACACACTATGTATATGGTGCACTTTAATATACTTTTGGCCTTAGTCTGCTCTGGGGTACTTTCCTTGCACAATTAATTGTATTCTCCTATACAACTATGGCAAAAATGAACAAATTCAGATAGCTTTTCAGAGTCCATGTTAAGTGTGAGCTCTATCATGACATGATGAGATAGATATAATTTCTGTAAGACAAAGATGTAAGACAAAGACTATATTTCCCAAGTTAAATCATATATAATTAGTTCAAAATGTCATATGTAAATTCCCTTTGCAATTATTATATTCAGAAAGGCATCATATAAAGCAAATTCAAATATATTTTATATTATTGTACAATCACTGCCATATAAAAAGAGGTTAACTTAAAGGAACACTATTTTTTTTGAGAAAGGGTCTCATTCTGTCATCCAGGCTGGAGACAGTGGCACAATCACAGCTCACTGCAGCCTTGATCTCCTGGGCTCAAACCATCCTCCCAGCTAAGGATAGAAAGTAACCCCTGGTAACCACTATTCGACTCTCTGAATATATGAATTAGGTATTTCCAGTGATAACTTATGCACCCTTTTGACATAAAACGCTTTGTTTTCATCTAGGTAATGTGTCAGATGTATAAAATTGTTGGTGTTTATCTATCTTTTGACAGACGGGCTGCAAAGGCAGTTTCCTTGACATCAAACTATCAAGGAAGCACAAATATACCACTGGGTTCTTGAATTCCTGCTTTGTGTCACAGGATGCCAAGAGCCCCCCAGACCAAAGTAATCTTATTAAAAATGTCCAAGGAGAAGCAACTCCATATAGGCGGCAGGTTTCCTCAGACAGGCACACCTCTGTCTCCCTTGCCCCACCCCTGCACCCCATCATGAGGTGTGAGCAGTTAGGGTGGTCAGGGATTATGAATAGCCATTGGAGAAAGTATTTTTATTTATGTACTAACCAAATATACTCTCTTAAAGATGGGATATGCATAGCGCCTAGCAGGCATGATTTTGTTACTACCCTTATTTTCCCTGAACAGCCCTGTAAATAGCCAAAGGGCCATGGTGACGAAGGAGAGGAGGTGTGTGTACTGGTAACATCAGGAACTAATTTAGTTTAGGCCACAGTCTCAACCCTTGCAGGCCTAAGCATTCCTCTGTAGTAGAAAGTTCTGTGACATGTTAGGGATAAGCCTAGTGTCCAGCTGAACCACTTAGGGAAATATAATCTAGGGCTGGGTTCAAATGGGAGCTCTACATCCTGGGAGTCAAAGTCAGGCTTGGCGAATCACTGAGTCAGAAATTGGTGCTTGAAGACTCGGAAGTAATTCAGACAGTGGCGAACCCACATGCTTCCAGGTATATGGTCAACTCCTGGAGTCAGACACCAGGGAAGGGTGGAACAGTCCCCCAGAAGGTGCCTCCCTTTTGCCTCTCTTGATTATCCCTACTCCCACCTTCATCAGATAAGCGTTATTAAGGCTATTGAAAAGGATTGTGCAATGATCATAGGAGGAGGTTTTTGTTTTGTTTTTAATTTAAGTATTGCAGAAAATGTGCTCTCTTGACAAGATTTAACACCTGCGTAATTGGTCCTCATAGACCAGGGATGGATAAAGTGCCTAGATAAAGTGTCACCACAGCTGCTTTGTACTGTACACGGCATTCCTGAAAAAAGGGATGCACAGATACTGTATTGTGATTGTAACCCCAGAGGCCTTATTCTACACTATTTTCTCCCCCAAATTATAGCTGTAATCTGGGGTACATATTTGAGAGTTCAATTTCTGGTTTTCCTACCCAACAATCTATGACAGATAAATACAAGATCCCAAGCTGGTACCCCTGCCCTGCCACCCTCTGAGTTGTTTCCTTAGTAACTGGAATGGGTCTGTTGTGATCTGGCCACAGCAATGACCTTAGACAAAAATCATGCAGTCTGTACAGTGTTTCCCCCTTGCCTCGGTGGTCCACCCTCGTTTCCCGATGCCCCGCACGGCATCGTTGTGCTATCCTTTGGCCCACATGGGTCTTTCTGTTACCTGTCACCAAGTCACACTCAAAGCAACAACCTTAATTTGGACTTGCAAAGTTTCCTTCTCTACTCAAATTTTATTTGTGCAATTTTTACTTCCTTTGGGGTCTTCTTCTTCAAAGTCAAGAAGATTGAAGCTCCATGTAGGAATTAAACCTCTGACTTTGGACGTGTTATCACAATTTTCTAACCTACTAAGCAAAGAGGCCATATTTAAGTCCAACACAAACACTTTGTCCTCACATGCTCCAGCCCCCATTGCAGGAGGAGAAAATTGTGCTGGTGTGTTTAAAGGCTGAAAGTAAAGGAAGGAAACCTTAAGCCAAGTAAATTGAAAATAAATATTATTTTTCTCTAAGGCTGCACCAATGTGAAAAATCTCCTTTCAAGAAACAACCTTTGCTATTAGCTCTCGATGTGCCAAAAAGTCAGTGATGGTAGCTCCTAAAGAAATTAAGTTGATACTTTTTCTCAGATTGTAAACTCAGCATTATTTAGAATCTCTTCTAAACTTCCAGCATTCTAGGGTTCAAAAATATTTAAGTTTCCAACTGAAAAATAGAGAGGATTTATTTTGAAAATCTTTTTGGCAGCTTTGTCTGCCTACATAAAAGTTTTAGAAATCTTAATTGGATAATTAAAATATTTTATAAAGTTTCCTAGAAACACACCTAAATGCCTAAATGGCATTTAAAAATGATCAGAATGGTGACTATGGCCATTGGATCCAGAAATACACAATGTCAAAATGCTATAAACAACTAGGCTTGGCTGGGTGCGGTGGCTCACACCTGTAATCCCAGCACTTTGGGAAGGTGAGGTGGGCAGATCACAAGGTCAGGAGTTCGAGACCAGCCTGGCCAATATAGTGAAACCCCGTCTGTACTAAAAATACAAAAAAAAAATTACCTGATCATGGTGGTGGGCCCCTATAGTTCCAGCTACTTGGAAGGCTGAGGCTGGAGAATCACTTGAACCCGGGAGGTGGAGGTTGCACTGAGCCGACATCGCGCCACTGCAGTCCAGCCTGGGTGACAGAGCAAGACTCCGTCAAAAAAATAAAAAAACAAAAAAACAAAAAACAAAAAAAAAAAACGGCTTTGCCTTTCCTGGGTGAGCAAAAGTGATGTACAAAAAGGAAATATGTGAACCAAAAGACATAAGTCGCCTAAGATTGATGTGATCCTTGACTTTTTAAAGTACCTGGGAGGAGAAAAGTGGAGAAATCAAATGAAGGCTGGCAACTGAGTATTTCCCACAAATGGGTGTCTTTTTTCTGTATTTAGTGAGCCTTCTTTCCTCAGTACCATTTATTTTTCTTATCAATTAAGGTTGGGTACTAAGTTTCCAGTGTATTCATTTTGAGTATCAAATAAGAGAAACAACTTTGGCTGGTGGTCTCTCCAGATATATTTTATCAGCTTGAGAAGCAGTTCTAGAATATGTAATGCAGCAACCTCATTCTCTGACCCAAGCTTTGTGTGTTTTCAGACCATCTGTAGTGTACATGATGACATTCTCTGCCTCAATGTTGGTTATCTCTTTGGAAGATTGAAGTAGAAATGCTTAAGTTTTGTGACCTCAAAACACTGGAAACCTGTGATTTTCCTCTTTTTCAGACATACTAATACATTTCTTCATACATCACACTTGTTTCAGTTCTTTATTCTTGCACTTGATCTAAAAAGTCAACAATTAGTTAACTTTGGAAGTTCTTTGAGATTGAAGATGATGAGCCAGGTACTCAGTTCCTTGTTTGGGAAAATGGTAGTTTATAACTATGTTTCTGTTTAATTATAACTCCTTTCCTGATTATAAAAGTGATACCATCCTGTTGTTGAACATATAAAAGGAAAAAAAATCCCACCACTCAAAGATAACTACAGGCCATCTAAGGTATGTGTGTGCATGTGGGTGTGTGTGCATGTGAAGGCAGGCTGAAAATATGATTTTGTACTCCATATTGTACTAAATTATAAACACCTACTCACAGTACTAAAAGTAGTCTGTATAAATGATACTTAGAGGCCACATAATATTCCATTGTTTGTTTATCCTATTAGATTGAGCCATATGGAATTGCCAGTATTTAATCTTTTAATCAACAAAAAATGTCAGTTTGATGTGGTTCAACTTAGTAAAATTTAAATTTTGTTCCCCAGTTATTGAACATCATGTCTAGCTTTGTCAAAATGTTTTTAAAAAGTTACCTAGGAACGTTCATGAACATATCTGTATTAGTTCACTTATTTAACCATTTCTTCAGAATAATTTCCAGGAAAAGAAATAATTGATTTGAAAGATAGAAAAATATGGAGGCTCTTCCACCTATTTTGAAATTGCTTGCAAAAAGGTTGTAGCAATTTATATTCTTCTTGACTATGTACCCTACTCTATCAATTTTACTCTACCCTCACAGAAATTGAGGATTATAGTATTTTTATCTCTGCTAATCGTGTGAATATTATATGCCATATTTCTTAACATGTCTATAATTAGCACATTTCATATTTGCTTCAATTTTTCCAATTTTGTTCAAGATGATAAAAACTCAATTCAAAAATATATGAAACTACTTGAGAGGTAGGGCCCAAAACCTAAAATGGAATTGGGTTTAACATCATGATATTGAATTACTCTTATTACCCCAGATCCATGATAACAGACTGTCTTTAGTAAAACATAGGAAACTACAGAGATGCTTGCAATTGAATTGCCACTATTTTTGACTTATATGAAAAGGATGTCAACTTTCCTATTGTAATTAAGTCATTTGCATGCAAAATATAAGCCTGGATTCCCCGTATTTCTTCGGTAGAGGAGATTTTTTTGTTTTGTTTCAACCTCTTAAAGGATCAGTAATTTTTCTATCCTTAAAAGTTATTATAACAGTCAAATAAATGACATGCGCAGTTCAATTATAAAATGCTAAAAACTTGGGAGGTAGGACAAAGCAACTGTGTACAACAGTACCTGGAAATTTCACTGTCTTTTTCACTGCAAATCAACTTAGTTTTGTGGCTGTAACAGTCAGGAATGGCACACCTTTATGCACAGAAAATTATGATATGTTGCATTGAATAGAAAGTAGGCCGGGTGCGGTGGCTCACGCCTGTAATCTCAGCACTTTGGGAGGCCGAGGCGGGTGGATCACAAGGTCAGGAGATCGAGACCATCCTGGCTAACATGGTGAAACCCCGTCTCTACTAAAAATACAAAAAATTAGCCGGGCGTGGTGGCGGGCACCTGTAGTCCCAGCTACTCAGGAGGCTGAGGCAGGAGAATGGCGTGAACCTGGGAGGCGGAGCTTGCAGTGATCTGAGATCGCCCACTGCACTCCAGCCTGGGCGACAGAGCAAGAGTCCGTCTCGAAAGAAAGAAAGAAAGAAAGAAAGAAAGAAAGAAAGAAAGAAAGAAAGAAAGAAGGAAGGAAGGAAGGAAGGAAGGAAGGAAGGAAGGAAGGAAGGAAGGAAGGAAGGAAGGAAGGAAGGAGGCCCTATTGTAATAAATACAGATTCAACTAATTCAGTTACTATGCACAAGATAATGAAATTTCCAGAATATTACAAATTTTAATGGTGCAGATTATTAAAACTGGGGTCATCTTGGAAATTACAAGATATATATAGCCATATAATAATACCATCATGTCACATTTCTGTACAGCAATGAAAGAAAATTTTTTTTAAAAACCTTGTCAATGTCTGTGTATGCATGACCAAATCATTGCCCTTCTTACCCTGCATCCAGCATTTCAATTAAGATTATCATGGTATGCCCAAGCGTATACTCTACTCTGTGTTTTTTCCTAGACATTTCTAATCCAGAAATTTCTGCTTCCACTGCTTCCACATCAGATAGGCCTGAAATTAGACTCTGAGAGGGATGAAGGCATCGATTACTAGGGTAGATGCAGTGGCTGCCCCCTCTCTCCAGGTACCTTTGGGACGGCTCTACCTTCACCACATGCATAAAGGAATTCTGACCACTGCTGAGCTCATGCTGAATATCCAGAAGCATGATGTGAGCCCACCACAGCCTGACTGCCAGGCTCTTATGTGAGCAGGGATGAAAATAAACAGCAGCACTCTCAAGTCTGCTAAGATATCTTTATTAGTGTCTCTTATGTAAAACATTTCCGTCTAAGATTTACACATGCCCAGTGATCCTTATATATATTGATAAGGGAAATTCACAGGTTTTCTATGAGAATATTTTCTGTTTCCCTCTCAATGTTAACATTCAAAACACAAGGTAAACATGTTTAGGAATATATTGATGACCTTTTAATGGACAGTAAAACACACAAACCCATACATAGGTTTGCTGAATTCAAAATAACCTGAGCCACTTGAGTACCATTTTCAATATCCTGTTCGATTTATTACTTGGATGCCTTCCTTGTAGTTCACACCCTGCCCCAGTTCGTTAATAGTACTTGAAAATCCAAAATGCAGACATTTTAAACTCAGGATTCCAGCAACAATTACTTTAGATGTCCATTGCTGAAGATTTCAATTACATCTTAAAGCTAATCTGAACATCAGGCAAATGACAGCTTCACCAAGTATTCAAGTGATATAACATTAAAATTGTCATTCTGGTATTGCTACCTTACAAAGACTTAGATTATTAGGACATCTGATTTTCTGGAGCCATCAAAGTGCTAGGATCATCAGTTTCTATTTATACTGTTACCAAAACACCAGGGGTTCAGTCTAGGTCCTGCTGCTCACTGCACTGAAAGTCAGTCTCTCAGACTTGATTATTGCTAAGGCAAAAGGCTTTAATCGGGTGCTGCAGCTGAGGAAATGGATGATCAGTCTCAAATCCATCTCCCTGGCCAAGTAAAATTAGGGGTCTATATAGCAAGAAAGAAATGTAACAATGCCTAAGAAAGCAGAAATGAGGGAGAGGTAAGACAGGAATCCTGATGAATGAGCGATCTAGCATCTGATTGATTGTCTGGAGGGGCGATCTGGTGAGTTTTAGTTCTTTAATACTTGTTTTGAGAGGCCTGAATGTGTTTCCTGAAGAAGGAACTCAGATACAACAAATGTAAGTTTCCATCAGGAGGGCAATTTCTGTTTATCAAAAAACTATCTATGGGACTATTGGGTAGATTTGAATACTACATATTTATACAAATAAGAATTCTCAACATTAGCATTACTTAAATCAAAATTAAGAAATATGTTGCAGACAGGACCAGAACTAAAACTACATCTTTTTCAATTAAACCACTGTGGTTGTGTTGCAGCAAAATACTATATGGTCATTTTTAATTAATGTTGCTTATTTTACTATTATTAATTTTTTATTTTGTTTGTATTAAATCCAAATTTCTTTGTATAGTTACATAAATTTTTTTAATATAAGGGATCTATTGCAATATTTATTTTGAATATGCTTACGTAACAATGTAATAAAAATAATTTGTGTCAAGGGAATACTCAGGTCTAGCAGAATTCATTTTCTTTAGAGTAAAGTGTATTACATTTAAGAAACACTGTATTAAATGAAAGCAAATATCTTACTTGGATATCTTCAGTCTAAGTGTAGCACCTTATGTATTGTGGTTTTATTGTCCATTCTCCACCTGAAACCACATTTTTCAGCTTTTCCCAGGCTTCCTAATTTTCATGTTAGTGTTCTCAATTTTGGCTATACATTGTAATAGCTTAAGGAATTATTAAAAGTTTATGATGCCTAGATCCCATCCCCAAGAGATTCTGATTTAATTGGTCTTGGAAGCCTGGGTGTCAGGATTTGGGAACAATTCCCTAGGAGGTTCTAATGTGCAGCTGAGGTTGAGAATTATTACATTGCTCTGAAAGACTAGAAATACAGCATCTTTAAAGCTCATCCAGAAAACCCGAAAGGGCCCCTGTAGGCCATCCACACCACCAGAAGTATTGCCTTGTAGAGCAGACATTTTTATAAAAGGCATCATCTCAGACTGTATTCACCAGCTTGGAGCCACATGCTCCACAGTGACTTCTCTGCTCAGTGGTGTATATCACTGGTAATTAAGCAGAGGGGAAGCTGGAGTCACAAATGTGATATAGACAAAATTCTGAGAGTTATTTCAAAGATAAAGAAGGAATCAGTATTATTTGAGAAAATTTCAATAATATTGAAATAATAAATCTATAGGAATCAAAAATGAAATTTGGAAAATACAGAATCCCACTCAGACCTTAAAGATGCTGTTCAATCATCAAAGAAGAATATAAACATTATGTATTGCAATTTTTTTTGTATTACTCTCTGTTAAGAACATTGTTGCCTGGGCGCAGTGGCTCACACCTGTAATCCCAGCACTTTGGGAGGCTGAGGCGGGTGGATCACCTGAGGGCAGGAGTTTGAGACCAGCCTGGCCAACACAGTGAAACCCCATTTTTACTAAAAATACAAAAATTAGCCGGGCATGGTATTGCACACCTGTAATCCCAGCTACTACTCAGGAGGCTGAGGTGGGATAATCGCCTGAACCCAGGAGGCAGAGGTTGCAGTAAACCAAGATCGCACCACTGTACTCCAGCCTGGGTGACCGAGCGGAGAGAGACTCTGTCCCCCTACATGCCCCCCAAAAAAATAAAACATAAAAAATTGTTGAAGGCAATTTTAAAAAAAAAGAATCTGTACTGAAGAATTATAAGCAGAATATAAAATCAAGTAATTGCTCTAGAGCATGAAAACATTATTTAAAAATCAAAGTGAATAGAAGAGGAAGATCTAGAGATCCTAGCTTAGAGATTTATTCTGACAGCTTGAAATGGTAGACAGTATATGATGCTGAATCAATCAATGTGATAGATATAAACTTTTCAGAATTGAATTTAAATAATGGCCTTTTATCTTTTTCTGTTTTAAGAAGACTTAAATTTACTAGGATGAAAGAATTAGAGAAAAGAGATAAAATTTAGTGTTAGAAGGTGGAAAGCACAAGGTAAATGGAAGACCTTAAAACTAAATCATAAACCAGAAGAGCAAGCCAATTCACAGAGCAAAACCTAGAAAAAGTTCAGAAATTGATGGAATCAGTTACCTTTGTAAGTGAATTCAAATGACTGCCTAAAATTATATATGAGAAGCATTAAAATTTGAATGCCACTTTCAGTTAAGATCTAGAAAACTGCAGGTGAGTTTCATCTCATTCTAACAACAAGAAAAAGCCAGATAATCTATAAAATCCTAAACTATCTTCAACCTATTATGGGGCTCACTTTGCAAGGCAACTAGTGACCTAAATTCTAAGTCATGAGTATCCCCTGCAAGAAGAAATGGAAAAGATGGACTCTTTTACCTATGGAGATGAATGCCATACAAGTTAAAATAAAGAGACAGAAATTTTAATAAAACCTTTAAAGGGCAAATGTAATAAAACCATAAAAGGCAAACGTACTCTATCATGACAGTTTAGAATTAATGAGAGGACTAATAAAAGGAATATCTGCACTCACCACCTTTTTTTCCCATGGGCCTCCATTGGGTGCTCATAAGAAAGACTAGGAATGGGGCAGAATACCTGAAAGCCAGGCTTGGTGGCCAAAAACACTTCAGAACTTCTCTTTCACGAAAAACAAAAGACATAATCTACATAAATCTCTAAGAAAAAAAGGCGTGTAGGTGTTGGACCAAGATTTCATTATTCCTTTCTTAGTACTTGATAGAACAGTAGAAAAAAAAAAATCAGTTCCTAGCTAACATGGTGAAACCCCATCTCTACTAAAAATACAAAAAAATTAGCTGGGCGCGGGGGTGGGCGCCTGTAGTCCCAGCTACTTGGGAGGCTGAGGCAGGAGAATGGCATTAACCTAGGAGGCGGAGCTTGTACTGAGCCGAGATTGCACCACTGCACTCCAGCCTGGCTGACAGAACAAGACTCCATCTAAAAAAAAAAAAAAATCAGTAAGGATTATAGAAGACTTGAACAACACTGCCAACCAGTTTGACCTGACTGACCTTTGCAGAACACTCAACAATGCAGAAAATACATTCTTTTCAGGAGTGCTAGGATCATTCACCAAAATAGACCATATGGTCTAGTCTAAACAATGTAATTTAAACAAAATAGGCCATAGAGACTAATTTAACCAATCATAAACTAGTTTCAAAGGATACAAAGAATACAAAATATTTTTCTGGCATGACGGATGCGTAATAGATATTTGGAATAACTTAATAGATCTTTGGAAAATTCCTAACATTTGGAAATTATACAACATGCTTTGAAATAACAAACAGGTCAAATAAAAAACCATAAGAAAAAATAGTAAATAATTTCTAATTTCTGATTGAAAATGAAAAAAGAGCCTTCCATTTCCAAAATGACAGAATAAAAGCAAGCTGGTGTTACTCTTCCCCCACAGAAGAACAAAAACAAATATACAGCACTGAGATTATAACCAGCAATATCCCAAACTCAAATATGAGAATGAGATAGTTCCTAAAGTCACAGAGAAGTAAAACAACTCCAAGTAGATAGTAAGAGAATCAGACTTCCATATCCACGATGCCCTTCCTTGCAATCAGCCCAGCACCAAGTGCAAGGAAAATTTCCAGAGTCCTCACCATCTGAGTTTACTAGCAGGAGACCTGTCCCTGTATCAACCCATGGGAAGCATCAGAAGTGTCTGAAGGGAGAAATATCCCTGAGGACAGCCAGAGACAAAGCAGGAAGGACTACCATCCCCTGTTCAGGAAATTCTGCTCTGTAACTCAGCCAAAGGAGATGCCAAATCACAGTGGCTGTTCAGCAGCAGTATGTTGTAGGAGATTTGTTCCATAGGTCTCTGGGTACAAACCCCTAGCCAGCGCTCTCATACTACCAGGATATTCCCTTTGAGACCTCCCATATTCAGGATGGGCAGTACTCTGATAATTTACTAGAACCAAAGAAAATCTAGGCTTAGGGTGTCAGCTACTGTCTAAAAGGAGGAAGCAATCTAGTTGAAAAATTAAAAAGAAAGAAAATCAACAGACAAATTACAAAGAACCTCTATGCAAACATATCCAGTAAAAGGCAAAATAAGCCAGACAAAATAGTCTGAAATAAATACTCCTTCAATGCAAGTACATAGACCTACATCCACAGGAAACAGTAGCAAACAGGGAAACATGATCCCCTCAAATGGATAAAGCAAGGAACCAGTGACTAATCCTAATGAGATGACAATATGTAAACTCTCAACCAAAAATTCAAAATAGCAGTTTTAAGGAAACTCAACAATCTTTAAGATAACAGAAAAAAGCAATTCAGAAATTTCTCAGAGAAATTTAACAAAGATACTGAAATAATTTTTTAAAAATCAAATAGAATCTTGGAACTGAAAAACACATTTGCCAAACTGAAGAATTCTTAGAGGCCCTCAGCAGAATGGAACAAGCAGAGGAAAGAATCAGTGAGCTCAAAGATAAGCTATTAAAAAATACACTGTCAGAGGAAAAAGAAGAAAAAGAGAATAAAAATAAATGAAGATCACCTAGAAAATATAGATAATTACCTCAAAAGACCAAATCCAAGAATTCTTGGTATTCAAGAGGGAGTTTAGGAAGAGCAAGGAGTAGAAAGAAATAATAACAGAAATAATAAAAAATAAGAGAAATAATAACAAAATTTTCCAAAACTTGAAAAGAGATAAATATCCAGGTACAGGAAGGTCAGAGAATACCAAAGAGATTCAACCCAAATAAGACTAACCCGAAGCATACAATAATCAACCTCTCAACCGTCAAGGACAACAAGAGGATTCTAAAAGCAGCAAGAAAAAAGAAACAACATTTTAAAGAGCTCAAATTCATCTGGCAACAGACTTCTCAGAGGAAATCATACAGGCCAGAAAGGAGTGGGATAACATTTTTTAAATGGTAAAAGAAAAATATTGCTATCCAAGAATATTGTATCTAGCAAAGTTATCCTTCAAATATGAAGGCATGATAAAATCCTTCCAGACAAACCGAAGCTGAGAGAATTCACCACCACCAGACCCATCTTACTAGAAATGCTAAGAATTCTTTAATCTGAGAGGAAGAACAACCAATGTGCAAAAAGAAAACATTTAAATGCAAAAAATCCACTGGGAAAATTAAGCATGTGGACAAACAGACTACTCTAATATTATAATTGTGATGTTCAATCCACTCATAACTCTAGTATGAAGTCCAAAAGACAAGTCTATTGAAGACAATAATACTTACAGAAACCTGTTAAGAGAAGGTAATATAAAAATACATAAATTGTGAAAATGAAGCCAAAATGAGGGGGCAAGGAAATGGAATTAAAGAGTAGAAATCTGAAAAATGTTTTGTTTATTTCTGTTCTTTTCTTTGTGATCAAAGGTAAGTTTTCATCCCTTTAAAGCAACTTGTTGCATCTATAAAATGTTTTTTGTAAGCCTCATGGTGAGACCACAGTGAAATGACCTGTAAAGGATTCGCTAAAAATAAAAGGGAACAGATTAAAACATTCTACTAGAGAAAATCACCTAGCCACAAAGGAAGACAGTAAGAAAGAAACAGAGGAGTTCAATAAACAACCGGAAAACAAGCAACACAATGGTAGTAATAAGCCCTTACTTATCAATAACAATGAATGTAAATGAACTCAATTATCCAATTAAAAGGCATGGAGTTGCTGAATGGATAAAGAAACAAGACCCAATTATATGCTATCTACCAGAAAGCCACTTCACCTCCAGAGACACAGACTGAAAGTGAAGGGGTTTCCACGGAGCTGGAAACCAAAAAAGAGCAGGAACAACTATACTTATATCAAGAAATGGACTACAAATTAAAGACTAAAAAGACAAAGAAGATCACTATAGAATGATAAACGGTTCAATTTAGCAAGAATATGTAACAGTTAATAAATATTTGTGCACCCAACACTAGAGATCCCAGGTATATAAAGCAAATATTAATAGATCTAACAAGAGAGATAAACTTCAATACAATAATAGATTTCAACACCCCACTCTCAGTATGGATAGACCATCCAGACAGAAAATCAACAAAGAAACATCAGCATTAAACAACACACTAGACCATAGATACGACATTTATAGAACATTTAATCCACCTGCTGCAGAATATGCATTCTTTTCATCAGCACATATAAAATTCTCCAGAAGAGACAATATATTGTGCCACACAAGTCTCAGCAAATTCAAAAATATAGAAATCATATCAAGTATCTTTTCTGAACACAATAGAATAAAACTAGAAATTAATAACAAGGAAAACCTCAGAAAATACACAAGCACGTAGAAATTAAACAACATGCTCCTGAATGACCATTAGGTCACTAAAGAAGTTAGGAACAAAACTTTAGAATTTTTAAAAACAAATTAAAATGGAAACACAACATACCAGAATCTATGGGATACAACACGCACAGTACTAAAAGAGATGTTTGTAACAATAAATATCTATGTCAAAAAAGTAGAAAGCCTTCAAATAAACAACTTAGTGATGCACCTCAAGGAATTTAAAAAGCAAGAATGAATCAAACCCAAAATTAGCTGAAGGAAATAAAAATCTGAACAAAAATAAATAAAATTGAAACTAAAAAACAACATAGATGATCAATAAAATGAGAAGTACTGAAACTAAAAAAGTAATTAATGTAATTTTTATATCAACAGCCTGAAAAAAAGGATATGATCTCCTTAGATGCAGAAAAAGCAAAATTCAACACCCATCTATAATATAAGAAAAACAGTAACAAACGAAAAATTCTCTCAGCAAACTAGAAGAAAGAAAATTGCTCAATCTGATAAAGGACAGCTTCAAAAATCTGTAGCTAATATCAGACATAATGGTGAAACACTAAATTCTTTCACCCTAACAGCAATAAAAAAGCAAGAATGTCTGTACTTATGGCATGTATTTGACATTGTGCTATATGTACTAGCCACTGCAACAACACAGATTAAAAATAAATAAAAGGCATACAAATTGCAAAGGAAAAAATTAAACTTTTCTTTATTCACAGACTTGATTGTCCACCTGGCGAGTCCCCAAAGAGCTAACAAAAGGCACTGGACCTTGACTATGACAAGACCACAGAGTAAGTAAAAGGTCAAATATAAAATCAAAAGTACTTCTATATTCTAGGAAAAAACAATTGTAGTGACATGATCCAATTGAGATTAAAAAAAAAAAAGTTCTGGTTAACTGTGAATCATGGCAGGTGATGGCATACTCAGAAGGCGGCCATTTAGGAAAGTTCAGTATTCCAGCAGGTGGTAATGATCAGTTGGCCTGGAGTGATGATGGAGGTGGAGAGTTGATTGATTCCAGAAATGTTTAAGAAGTAAAATCAATGGGATCAGCAATGGATTATTCATGGGAGAAAAGAGAGGTGTTAAGGATCACCATTTCTCCTGGCTTTTGTAAATGGGTGAAAGATGGTGCAGTTCACCGAGGAAAAAAATTCTACAAACAACAACAAAAAGAAACAGATTGGAAACACAAGTCATATGTTTAGTTTCAGATACAATCAGCCCAAGGTACCTTTGAGACTCTAAGAGAAATCAGATATGCCACTCAGAAGACTTGGCTTAAAGTCATCTGCGCCTACTTAAAAACTAGTTGGGGAGTGTTTTACTTCCAATTATGTGGTCAATTTTCATGAGGGGCTTAAAACCTAGATGATGGATTGATAGGTGCAGCAAACCACCATGGCACACGTATACCTATGCAACAAACCTGCACATTCTGCACATGTATCCCGGAACTTAAGTAAATTTGTTTTAAAAAATGAAACAATATTAAAAAAACTAGTTGGGGTTCAAATCACCTAGGTAGAAGTATAGAATAGAAAGAGAATAAAACCTGGGATTAACCTTCCAAGAAAGCAGCACTTAAAGGCTGCGTAAGAAGGATAAAACTGGGGAAGAGGAAAAAAGAATAGTCAGCAAGATAGGGAACAAAGACACTATTTGTCTTAGATGCTAAGAGAAGAACGAATCATCAAAAACTACTTATTCTGAAAAACAGCTTCCAAAAATTATGTGATGTGATGAATTAAGATTTAATTCAAAAATAGGAGCAATTATAGTGAGGAATAAAGTTGGTTAAGCAAAGAGAGATGAATACGTGAAAGTAATTTTTTAAATCAGAGATAAAATCATGCAGGTTGTGCTTTTTTCAAAAGAATTTTAGATTCTGTTTAACGCCTTTATTTGCCCTAAATTCTACTTTGTCTGAAAATAATTTTATTAATGCTACTTTATTTTCTCCCAATTATCATCAACTTCCAATTTTTAAATCTTCTCTTCAGGTCTTTCTTTCGTAGTCTCTTTTGTTGCTATAGTTGTAACTGTACAAAATGTTTCGAATAAGCCAAGGAATGGTTTAGAGGGGAAATAAAAGCCCTTGTTTTGATAATTAGATAAATATAGAAGACATTAAACCAAATGTTTGCAGTGATCATTTCTGGGTGTTTAAATTTCATATGGATTTTATACCCATCTGTATTAACTAAATACTTTAAGATAAATGTGTATTACTTTTTATATTTTAAAATATGTCATAAAGTATTAATTTTTTTTAAGGAGACACCATTTTCCACCTATTTTTCTTATTCATTGGTTTACCCTTTTTGAGTTGTCTGTTACAGCATTTTTCTCTTTTTCTACTGGGTTGTTCTTCTTCAAACTTTTCTAAAGCACTCTATATATTAGGCTTGATATCTCTATATATTGTGTTTATTACCTCTTTTCTGTTACACATATTTATGTTTTCTCCCAGTTTATCATTTTAACTTTATTCATATCAGTGGCCATATAAAAGTTTTAATTTGTATGGAGAAAAATCTGTCAGTTTTTTCCTATGTGTCTTGTTGGTACATATCAACTATTTTAATAGTGAAAATAAGGGTAATAAATTTGTAGCATTATATATTTGCATAAATTGTGACACAACTATGAGCATAAAGCAAACAAAAAGTATTTATCAACATTTAAAATGTTTACAATTTCTCATTAAGAAATATAGTAACTGCAAACATTATGATTCAGTCTTTTTACTATATAAACACACAGGAAATGAGGACTGAAAATGGATAGTTATCTTTGTGCAGTTTAATTATAGAAGATATATTCTTTATGCTGTTTTATATTTTTCAGCTTTGTTTCCTGCAATGTACAGAAAAAAAATGGCTTTTATAGGAAAAAAAATCTTCAAAAGTCATTTTAAAAATAAAAGGACATATATGAAAGTGATCATAATGATATACAAGATTAAGTCACTGAGTGGATAAGTGGGGATTAAGGGAAAGAGGCTATTTAGGATGCTTCTAACATTTTGAATCTGGACACCTAAAAGTATGTCCTTGACAATTAAAGGGTATGGGAGGAGATCAAAATGAGGAAAAATTGAAGAGTTCTGCCTTACAAATGTTGAGTTTCTGCTGACAGTGCATTGTCCATGTATGAGTCATTTGAAAATGTAGAACTGGAATTCAAGATGAGAGATACAGATGTAAAAGTCATAGGAAAATTAGTGAAACATGAGCATTTTCAGAATAGGTAATTCCAAAAGGAGATCTATCAAGAGAAGGAATTTGAGGCCAAATCCTTAAAAAACAGTAATGTTCAAGGGAAACAAAGAGCATCTTCTATGGTCTGAATGCATCCCCACAAAATTCATATATTAAAAGTTATTTGCCAATGTGATGATATTAAGATGTAGGGCCTTTGGGAGGTGATTAGGTCATAAGGGTGGAACCCTTGTGAATGGATTAGTGCCCCTATAAAAGTATTCAAGGGAACTAAGGCTAGGCCGTTCTCCCTTTCTGTCCCTTCTGCCATGTGAGGACATAGCATTAGTCCCTGCTGAAGGATGTAGCAACACAATGCCATTTTGGAAGCAAAGCCTGGGCCCTCACCAGACTCAACCTGCCAGCATCTTTATTTTGGACTTTCCAGCCTCCAGAACCATGAGAAATAAATTTATGTTGTTTATAAATTACCCAGTTTCTGGTATTTTGTGATAGCAGCACAAACAGACTAAGACAGTACCTGACAAAGGGCATAGAGCAGGAGATACCAGAGCTGATGAAAGAGAAACTGAATGGCACACACCTGAATTACCCATCTTGTGGATGATGAAGAAGGTAAGAAGAAGGTCTCAAGGAGGAAATAGTGAGCACATAAACATGCTGCTGTGGTTAAGAATATTTAATTTCTGCTTTCATACTTCTAAGTAGGAATCCATATGGCAAAGTGCCCCATCATCTTTCACCCTAACCCTAAAAGTCCCCAACATAGCCTTTTTATCCTCCTCCTACCTTCAAAACCTACAACCAAGATATATATATATTTTCCAAATTAAGAATAACAGAGGAGTGCTTGGGGGTGGAAATCAGGGAGTTAATTAGGTGGTGCTGGGGCAACAAAATTCTATGTTTAGAGAGGGGAAAGAGCAACATTTGCTCTTGTCTCCTGGCACCTCAATACGAAGAGCTGGATTTCTCAACAACCTTGGCCAGATTCTATGAAGAAATGAAATAATAAGGAAGAGAAAAGCGCCTAAGTAATGGCAGAAAATGACCGAGTTGCCCCTTATGGAAGATAAGAAGTTCTGTTCTTTGAAGACCCAGGTCAGGGTAAAGACATCTGAAAGTCCTTTCATGAGTCCTTAGTGGAAGAGAAGAGAATCACTTCCCCCTTGCCAAGAGCATTCCTCAACAGGAATACCAGGCATTGCTGAGCAGCTCTGAATGGAGTACCAAGCCCCATGCCACTCCAAGGGCTGGGTCTGAGTGACTGGTAGTAAATGCCGTGACGTCAAGGACAAACAAGGGAATGCTTCTCTTGTCGACACAGATGGCTGGATGTTTTGGTTTTCATTTTGTTTTTTTGTTGTTGTCATTTTCTCACCTATTACAGATGAAGAGGAAGGACAAGGACTTTTTTAGGAAGTTAGGGAAGGATCAAGCTCTCTGAAAGAGAAAAAGATAGAGTCAAAAAATTTGAAACTTTAAAAAAAATATTAGCTACAGAACTAAAGAAAGAAGAACATAGATCCAGAACTGAAAACAAATTTTAATGTTTTAAAAATGATATTTATGAAGGAAAAATTGTTTTACAAATAAATATGTACCTGTGCCAAGATGACATAACAGACCATTGTCTGATTGGATATGTTATTAATTTTTCTGAAGACAGAGCAAAGGAGTCAAAGATCAACCCCTTTGATACCACTTAAGCTAAACTGAAGGTAAAGCAAAAAAAAAAAAAACAAAAAAAAAACCCTCAGGATAATAATTGGAGAAACAGCTTCCTTAGGAAAGAAGAGCTCATACATTTTTCTCTTAAATCCAAAATGAAAAACCAATATTAAAAATGGACAGAAATTTGATTTGTTTAAAACCAGAGTTGCTCTTGGAAACAAGTAACAAGGACAGTTTGTTCATTGCAGTAGACCTAATAAATTCAAGGCACCAAATGTGTAATTGGAAGTTTGTTATCATTTGGAAAGATCTTTCTTTTTAAAAGCACAGGCGCCCACCAGCAGTAGGTTGGTGTCAAGCAAATAGCCAAGCCAAATAGCGGTGACTTACTCTTTGGCTTGCAGGTAATTGGGGCCATGAAACCATTTTTCAGAGAAGTCCAAACCCCGTGAGGAATGCCTGGGAGGAGGGAATAGAGCAGGGGAGGCTGGAAGGGAGGTGGTGGGGGTCATAATGAACCGGGAAAGAACACCAGTACACGTATTGGGATTAGGGACAGAGAAGTTTTACAACTTTTGAATCTAAAAAAGACAAGTATTTCTTAAGCAGACATTGATACGGGAGATGATTTACAATAATAATAATAATAATAGATAATATTTATTAAGTGGTTGGTATGTACCAGATAGCATGCTAAGCACTTTAAATGTCATATTTAGTTCTCAAAACAACTCAATTTTATTGATGTAAGTTCTGATTCTCAGTAAGATCAAGTAATATGCCCACATCATGTAACTAGACACAGAGCCAACAACTAAACCCACATCTGCCTGACTTCAACATCACACTTATTAAACCCCCGCCTCTTCCCTACCACATGCTAAATGAAATGGAAAGGGCCGGGCGCGGTGGCTCAAGCCTGTAATCCCAGCACTTTGGGAGGCCAAGGCGGATGGATCACGTGGTCAGGAGATCGAGACCATCCTGGCTAACATGGTGAAACCCCGTCTCTACTAAATATACAAAAAATTAGCCGGGCGTAGTAGCGGGCGCCTGTAGTCCCAGCTACTTGGGAGGCTGAGGCAGGAGAATGGCGTGAACCCGGGAGGCGGAGCTTGCAGTGAGCCGAGATCGCGCCACTGCCCTCCAGTCTGGGCGACAGAGCGAGACTCCGTCTCAAAAAAGAAATGGAAAGGTTTGTCTCAATTTTATTTTTGGTTTCTGAGATATAGCGAGAGCTGCCTCCTTATCCCTTTTCCTTTTGGAATTCACCAAGAATAGGAGGATTCAGTAAAAAGCCAAGGCAAGCTCCTGTGGCTAGGCAAGAGGCAGTCTGAGTTTCTCCTTCTTTTGAGTCGTGCTTATGTTATTGGTGTTTCTCACAGTGGATATTTAAAGCAAAAACAGGTAGGTGTATTTCAGGATGTATAGTTTCAATCAACACTCTTAAAGCAAGCAAAGGAAGAGATTATAAATCAAGCAGACCTGCAGATGGTCCCGTGGTAAGAAGCTTCAGGGCCATCTGCTAATGCTCAATGAATCTCCGTGTCTCACCACCCTCCTGACCACCAAACACATCGCAATGCTCCTGTGGTAGTTCAGTTTCTCCTTTGATGGCTGCAGAGAGAAGTTGAAAAAAATATCCCACAAAAGTCTTTCTTCTTCTTTCTCTGTCCCTTCAACTCCAAGAGGAGACTGAAATCAAGGAAGAAATCCTTGTAGTAGAAATCAACATAGTACCACATGCAGAGAGTTCCTGTGTCTATGAAAAGTGGAGAGATCAACCTACACACTTGTCCCCCAGCCCACGTCCTGGATATGGACTGTAGGCCCTGCTGCAGCTCCTGTCCAGCAGCCCCCTCCACCTGGTACTCTCCACCAGGGCTCCAGTAACTCCTCCCTCTGTTTGCCCCTTGGAGGTGGCAGTGAAAATGCTCCCCACCCTGAAGGCTCCCTATGGCTTCCCTGCACTCTGCCCACAACTTTGACCATAATTTCTTAATTAAACTCTTATGTTATTCATTTTTACGGTGCTGTTTCTTGACAATATCCTAAGAGATTCCATCTTATATAACATTAAAAATTGAAAAGCTACATACCCAGAGGAAATGAAATCAGTACCCTGTAGAGATATCTATACTCCCACATTCACTGTAGCATTATTCACAGTAGCCAAGATATAGAAACAACCTAAGTGTCCATTGAGGGATGAATGGATAAAGAAATTGTGGTACATATATATAATGGAATACTATTCAGCCTTTCAAAAGAAGGAAATCTGCCATTTGTGACACGGATGAATCTGGAAGTCATTATGCTAAGTGAAACAAGCCAGTCACAGAAACAAAAATCGTGTATGATTTCACTGTGAAATCTAAAACAGACATCAAATAAATAGAAAAAGCCAACAGCAGTGGCTCGCACGTGTAATTCCAGCTACTCAAGAGAATGAGGCAGGAGGATCACTTGAGGTCAGGCATTGGAGACCAGCCTGGGCAACATAGAAAACCCTGTATCTTTAAACAAATGGAAAAAAAAAATCAGTGGGGCGGGGTGGCGCATACACCTGTAGTCCCCACTGCTTGGGAGCTTAGGCATTCAAGGCTACAGGGAGCTATGATGATCGTGCCATTGCACTTCAGCCTGGGCAACAAAGCAAGACCCCATCTCTTGGAGAAAAAAAAAGTATAGAAACAGAACTAGAACAGGGAGGGAGATTAAGTCTAGAGAGCTCATGTACAGCATGAGGACTGTAGTTCATAATAAACCAGATGAATTATACAACTGAGGAGGGGGTGAGAATGTTGTTAGAATAAAAAAGGCAAGGAAAAGACAATATCAGCATGTGTACAACCTACAAAGTCGGGAATTTCCAAGCCAACTTATATACAGTCATCCCTCAGCATCTGCAGCCAATTGTTCCAGGCAAACCCCCCACCTTTGCCCCTCCTCCAAAACCAAAATCAATGGATACTGAAGTCTTTAGTTTAAAATGGTATAGTATTTGCATATAACCTAGGCATATCTTTCTGCACATATTAAATCATTTCTACATTACTTATAATACCTAATACAATATAAATGCTATGTAAATAGTTGTCACCCTGTATTGGTGTATTTGTATTATATTTATTGTGCTATTTTTATTTTATTTTTTCAAGTATTTTCAAGCTGCAGTTGCTTAAATCCAGAGATGTGAAACCTGCAAATACAGAAGGCTGACTGTATTGTGTAGTATATCGGAAATCAGCTAAGAAAGTAGCTTTTAGGTGATCCCACCTCAAAAAGTAACAATGGAAGATGATTGATAGGATAATTTGCTTGACTGTAGTAAACATTTCACTGTGTATATCACAACATGATGTTGGACACCTTCAATATATTCAATGAAATAAGAAATTTGATACCAGGGAAGTACTGTAGAGATCCTTCCTCACCTTCATTGAAACCCCTCTCATGCTCTGTCCTTTCTCCCTCAGATTCCACATGTTGCACACTTCATGTGCACATCGTTATTTCCTGCTGTCACCTCTGTGGCTCTTTATTCATATGATGAAGCCCTGCCTCTCCATCCTCCACCCGCTTCTACCCCTCCATGCCACCTCCACCTTTCACTCCCAGGACTGCCTGTGTCATCACCTGCATGGATTCTTTTCACTTCTCTGCCAGCTTCAAGGTGCTGCCTTGTAAGGTATTTCATTCTGCCAGCACCTCCAAAGGATATAATTTGTCTCCTTGCTGCACCACCAAATCATGATGATCCCACTCTTAAAGGTCCAAATAGGCCAGGTGCAGTGGCTCATGCCTGTAATCCCAACACTTTGGGAGGCCGAGGTGGGCAGATCATGAGGTCAGGAGTTCGAGACCAGCCTGGCCAACATGGTGAAACCCCCATCTCTACTAAAAATACAAAAGAAAAAAAAATTAGCTGGGCTTGCTGGCAGGCGCCTGTAATCCCAACTACTTGGGAGGCTGAGGCAGGAGAATCGTTTGAACCTGGGAGGTGGAGGTTGCAGTGAGCCGAGATTGCTCCACTGCACTCCAGCCTAGGCAACAGGGCAAGACTCCATCTAAAAAAAAAAAAAAAAAAAAAAAAAGTCCAAATAACATTCTACTTCACTTGCAAAGCCTGCATTACAGAATCAAAAGCTGTAAAGCAGTAGATTCTTTCACACTACTAACCTCAACACAACCAAATTGTCTTCGCTAGCTCTTCATGTGTGTTCCAAATTTGCACTCCGAATATATATTCAAGAGTCCATTTGCTTATTACCTATAGACACAGTTACTTGTTCTTGGGATAGCTGTGCCTTCTTTGCAGGGCACATTGTCATTGACAATGGGCACTCAGTATTTGTTTCTGGGACTGCTAGTTAGAGCAAAGGGAAATGCATAGGCCTGCCTTCTCTCTCATCTCATTCTGTTATTAAAAGCGAGTCCTTAAGAGTTTGTCTCACTGGGTTCAATTTTCAACACACAGGTTATTCAAATGCTCATTCTACATTGAAATCAGCATGGAATGTGTAATAACAGGAAAGAGAAATATACAGACTCTCTGTGCTTGGCATGGCAATGTGTCACGTGGCTTGAAAAGGTATGTCTGGGAGTATCATATGGCTGTTACTCAGCCTGGACACAGAAGAGCTTTGTATGGCATCCCTCACTGTCCAGCCCCAAATAACAGATATTCAGCTGAGCTGGCTCACATTGACTGTGAGAAGTTTCAATCTAGTTAATGAAATATTTTTTCAACTGCAAAATATTCATTTTTGTCCAAAAGAAAAAAATTCAATCACTTCTTTATTTTTACTCCCAATCCAAGATCATGTTTCAATCTTTTGATTCAGAGGACCCAGGATTACACCTTAAATATAATAACTCATCTTCTTAATTTTCAAAGCATGATTGCTTGGAGTGCTCTGTTTTAAATATATTCTTATGTGATAATTAATTCCCATTAATTAAATGCTTGTAAATGCTACAACAACCCTATGAAGGAGGTACTATTTTTCAAATGTCAAAAAATGAGGCTTAGGATGTTGAAGAAACTTGCCCACATTCACACAGTTAATATGTGGGGATCTTGAATTCAAATGCAGGGCTATCTAATTTCAGATACGGACACAGTTTGGCTGTGCGTCCCCACCCAAATCTCACCTTGAATTGTAATAATCCCCACATGTCAAGGGTGGGACCATGTGGAGATAATTGAATCCTGGGGCCAGTTTCCCCCATGATGTTCTTGAGACAGTGAGTTCTCACAAGATCTGATGGTTTTATAAGGGTCTTCCTTCTCTTGGCACTCATTCTCTCTCCTGCTGCGCCACAAAGAGGTGCCTTCTGCCATGATTTTAAGTTTCCTGAGGCCTCCCCAGCCATGCAGAACTGAGTCAATTACACCTCTTTTCTTTATAAATTACCCAGCCTCAGGTATTTCTTCTTAGCAGCATGAGAATGGACTAATACAGGTACAAGTTTTTTTTACCAACATACTACTAGCCTGTTAGAATAGACCAGTGTTGACTGTCTTCAGGGAAAGACAAAACCGAGATGATTTATTCTAGAAGTGTTCTTATGACTTATTTTTCTAAGTCACCAAGAAAGCTATACCACATAGCAATGGGATGGATTCATGAGCCAAGGACAGTACTCATATCATTTCAAGAGAAGGATAAGCAGAAAATCCTTGGAATAGCTTATGAACCTAGGAGCCAGAAATAGCAAATCTCTTCTTGCTGCTTCATATCAGAGGTGATAGAAAACTGCACTGCCTCTTGGATCATGTACCCCCAGAAGATTGTCAATAAGAATTTTCCATGATAAAGTCAATTTCTGACAATCGCAGATTTTTCACCAAATCTCTGATTTGTCAAGCATTATTGAAGAGCTCTTTCAAGTTAAACTGATTTGGGGGAAGGGAGAGGTCATTAAAATCAGTGGGATTAGCCACTTGGAAAATAGCAAAGGCTGGGAGGCTGCTACAAAAGAAGCTGGCAACACATGTGATTCTTTGGATCACTGGCCAGTCCTCATGGGTTTTCTCTTCAAAAGACACAGCCATAGCCATGAGAAAAAGAACCCAAACACAACACTCACAACAAAATTAAAGTTGTCCTAAAACTTGGCTTCCTTACTACTGGGACATAGGATCCAGATCTTATCCCATCCCACATCACTCAAAAAAGGATATTTTTTTTCCCACAGTTTTACAACTTGTGAGGTTCCTTTTTCTAAAGATGTAAGAGAAATAAATTGAGAGGCTCTGCAGTTAACTTCCTGTTTTTCACAAATGCAGCTATGTATTTCTCTAAAAAGTCAACTGGAGCCATTTCACTATGAACTTTATCACTTGGGGAAAGAGCCAAAACAGCTATCAGGTCTTATATCTTCATCTGAGCTATTTATGTCTAGAAGCCAGTTATTTTAAGTGACATCAAATAAACAATTTAACCATGATAAACACTTGGGACACTCAGCTGCTGTCCCTGTCTTCTCATTAGTATGTGTAATCATATGCATGCATTGTATATAAATGACAACGATCCTTCAGAGTCAAAAAGACCTTGCCCATGGTGTTGTCCGCATGGAACTGTGACTTGATGCTTCAAAGCAGTGCTCTCTTCTCTAGGCATATGTGAGTATCCCGAACTGATGTGGCCACACTGGGGCCTTTTGAGATTCTGGCTGCCTACCACATTGCTCTAGAGTGGCTGATATTCCTTAACACCCCACAGTTTAGACTTTAGGCCATTAATTAAGCTTCAGTTTTGTAGAGCTTGTCTACATATATATGTAGCTATGCTCTGTGATGCCCCTACTGTATCCACTAACACATCTTTTAGCCTCTCAATACCTATCATGGTAACAGTCCCAAGAAAAAGTGGCTCAAACTTAGACTTTGGGTGGAATCATTCCTGCTATTGCTGATTGAAACAGGAATCATGGCATAAACCAAAGTAATCCTATCTAGGCCTATATATGCCATAAATGTATTAGAAAGGCCCCCAACTCAAAACTGGCTCAAATGCTGCCATCCCAGCATGTTTCATATCAAATAGGCAAAAACCAAATCACATCCCTTGTTTGGAGAAGTATAAATACTTCAAGTCAGTGGATCACTTCAAGTCAGGCTGTTGTTGCAAACAAAGCAGAGGTACTCTGTTGAGTCTTATTTGTGAATCCTTGAGAACCAGAAGGATTGCTTCTGAAGCATTTCCATAATACCACACATTGCTGAGCTTCCGTGCAGCAATTGCCTGTGGTGAAGCAGACTTACACACATCTCTTTAAAGAGGCTAAGACATCATCTATTATTTCAGTCTCAAAAAAGATTGAGAGGCTTTCAATCTCAAATAAAAAGTAAATATTTTAATTCCATTTTAAAGATGGAGAAACAGGCTCAAAAAGCTTAAGTGGCTTGCCCAAAGCCCAAGAGGGAGTAAATGGAAGAGGCTCTATGTGCAGGGGGCAGTGTCATGTTCTTCAAAGCCATGATGCTGTCGGAGTCTCAAAGGCTAACCCTACATAAAAAGGAACAAAGAGGATGAGCAGGAGGGAATTGTTACCATCCAGGTTCCCCTCCTGGCCCAGTGCTCTTACACTGGCACCTCCTCCAGGACTGCAACTGTTGAATTCATCCTGGAATGGTTTATTTGCCCATCTTTAATCCATCTAAGCCCAGTTCTTTTAGATTTCCAAGTAATAATCCACTAACTGATGAAGACGTCCAGATTGCTGTGATGGAGCAGGGAGGCCTCCTTCCCTCTTGGGGCCATGATACTCCTCTAGGGCCCTGTCCAAAGCTCTATGTTTGGACTTTTACTCTAATATTAAAGAGTCAGGCATGGCAGAGAGGAAGGCAGTGTGATTACAGGCTGATGGTGCTGATAATATTTTGGGATCAGTGAGGCCTTATGACATGCTTGGAGAGTAACCTGTATGACTACCTACTTGTGGTTAGCTTTGGTTGTTGAACATACGAACACACTATCATCATCCCCAGACATGTTTTTAATAATAAATAGTGAGGCATTCTCGCCAACATTTAAGGTTTGGAAAAAAAAAAAAAAAAGCTCTACAGAGAAAAATACTTTGAAAGGATGTTTTTGTAGGGCAGCCGCCTTTGCTGGTTGCTGTCAGCAGGGATAGCTATTAGCAGGACATCTAAGAAGCTGGAACAGAGAGTTATCCTGGGATTTGTCCCCTGCCTCTGGGAGGAAGAAGGTGGTCAATGCACACTCCAAGTAATAAAAGATCAGCTGAGAAACAATCCTGGGGCTTTGATAGACTCTACCAGCACCCCATAAATGAGACAAATAAAAAAAATATCCATCGAAGAGGCTGGCACATGCAGGTCTCTCAACAAATGGGAGCTCTTATTGTTTCTTATACATTGATGGAAATAGCAGAAGAATCTCAGATGGTGATTTATTCATGGGAGCACTTGGCAGATTTCCACTGAATACCATACATTAGATAAAAACCCAGAAAGAAACCCTAGATAAACATTGGAGAGCCAAGAAAATAAAAGCAATTATCTAAAATGTGATTCCTGCCTCCAGTCATGCTAAGACTGTGTCTATTTTTACAGCATTGATCATAATCTGAAATTATCTTTGTTCACTGTGGTATCTCCAGAACCTGGAACAGTGCCTGCCTGGCATACAGTATGTGCCCCATAAATGTGCATTGAGTAAATACACAGATACATACTTACAGTGTTGAATGAATATATATCAAGTCAATCAATAACTATTTAGAAGCTCAATAAAGCTACATTTAGGCTATGTGAC
The DNA here is from genome assembly GCF_029289425.2 of Pan paniscus. Classification (NCBI taxonomy): domain Eukaryota; kingdom Metazoa; phylum Chordata; class Mammalia; order Primates; family Hominidae; genus Pan; species Pan paniscus. The sequence continues at coordinate 28,132,117 of NC_073265.2, read as the reverse complement.
CTTGGACAGTCACTTGATGTCTCTTTATATTCATTTCTTCATCTACAAAGTAATTATAATACCAATCTCACCAGGTTGTTATGAAGATTAAATAGTTTAATACACATGAAAACAATGTGTAAACCATTGGTACAAAGTAAATATTAAGACTATTACAATAGAAATAAACAGAGTGAGATAATGGGACTATTATATACTTAAGACCTGAGCTTTGCACAACTGATCCCAATGGGAAGCAGGTCCTCATTTTGAGTCCCACTTTTTCTAAATGATTATTTAATAAGCATGCTCCTCCCTGATCTCAGAACGTGTATATATCTTTCCCACTGCCTATCTTAGCACTGTGCACATGTAACAATGTTAACGTCTTCTGCCTAACTCTTACTCATCCCTGAAGACCCAATTCAGGGGCTGCTTCCTCCCAGAATTTCCTGATGTTCTGCCTGAATTCTCCCAACTCCCACACTGTGACTAAGTTGGATCTTTCTCATCTGTAATCAGAAAACTGTTTTGCCTATTTCTTTGCTTAATCATCAGGACTGGACCATAAACTCTTTGAGCATTGTGGCTTTCCTCTGATTATCATCTGAACCTAGAACAGTGTCTGATACAAAGAATTCAGTAAGTGTGGAATAAATTAATTATGAATGAATGAGAATTGGAAAGGCCTAAATTTCCATGGGTCAGCATAGCAGAAAATTCCTTAAGGCAAGTTAATGGTTAATCTTCCAAATGTATTCTAAGTACTGACTCACAGACCTTCAGGAATGTGTGTCCTTGAAGGGGTTAGAAAAATGTCAAGTTGGGCATGGCTGTTTATCTATTAAATGATATTTTCCCCCTTTTATTTTCCTTATATGTCTCCTCTAGCAATAAACAGGGTCTCTCTTCTTACCATGGCATGAATACAGCATAAACCACAAACTCCACACATTCCTCTTACTGAGGCAATTGTACATGTTTTCCAAAACTGAAGCAAAAGAAAAAGAAGTTAGATGCAAGACGTAGAAGTCATCAGCAATTTCTTAAGGTCTCAAAGATTATTAAAGGAATTGACATTTGCAAAATCACTTTGAACTCTGGCATTCAGCAGCTTTTTGAATGTTCCATACAATGAAAAGTTCCATTCCCATAAAGTCAGAAATACCTTTCTGGGCTCATTTCACATCAGAATGCAATAAGGTTCATAAATGTCTCTGTGAAGTTTGAGTGTAATAAAGTTCAGCTATAAAACATTTAATATGCAACAGGCTTCTACACCAGCTAAAGCACTGACTCTGTTTAATGGGGCTCCCTTTACAGCATACTTCACCAGCAACAAGAAGAAACATTTTTAAAAATCTATAAATACCTGCAATACAACCATCAAAGTCTTTTTTATTCTTATTACAGATCAGGCTGAGGCAAACTGACATGCCTGATCACTCCACCCAAAGTATGTTCATAGAAAGCTCTTGTAACTCTGTCCCCAAAGAACATTTAAAATCTACTTTGGATGTCTTTCAGCAGTTGATATTCTCCAGCAACTTCAGCAGCAGCCTCTCCTACAAAATGAGGGTTTATTTTCCTTTGAGAACCAAAGAAGCAGATTCCTTCCACCTGTCCAGAGTTGTTTGTGTATCTCCTCTTCAGCCCAGTCCAGTTCCCAGCACTGAGCCATTGGCCCCTAGATAGAGCAGTCATATTAACGGAGTTCAGTGAGTCCGTTCAGTTTGCAGTTTGGGTCTATAGTCCCAGGGTGTCTCTTTTCTAGAAATGACCACATCAGTCAACTAGGAGATCCCTCTTTCATTTCGTACTTCTCCAAGGCTGACAGGAATGCATCTACAATGATTTAAAAGAAAACTACAAAGTTCACTTTCTCATTGTATTCATGTTTCTATGGAAATGTCTTCATCACATATAGCCTTTCCTGACTACGCTGATTAAAATCACTCCCCAATTAGACTATATCCCCTTATCCTGTCTTATTTTTTATTCCTTTTATAATCCCTCACTTGTTGTTTGTCTCTTCTCACTAGGATGTAAGCCCCATGGAAGCTGGGACTTTGTTTCACTCACTCATTGCTATGTTCTCAGGAATTACATTATTTCTTCTTATTATTTTAAATTCCAAGTAACATGTGCAGGATGTGCAGGTTTGTTACATGGGTAAACATGTGCTGTGGTGATTTGCTGTACCTATCAACCCATCACGTAGGTATTAAGCCCAGCATGCATTAGTTATTTTTGCTGATGCTCTCCCTCCCCCTGCCCCCCACCCCCAACAGGCCTAGTGTATGTTGTTCCTCTCCCTGTGTCTATGTGTTCACAGTGTTCAGCTTCCACTTATAAGCGAGAACACATGGTGATTGGTTTTCTGTCCTGTGTTAATGTTCTGGAAGCCATTATCCTCAGCAAACTAACATGTCCAGCTCCATCCATGTCCCTGCAAAGGACATGATCTTTTTCCTTTTTATGGCTGCATAGTATTTCACAGTGAGAATGTACCACATTTTCTTTTTACAGTCTGTCATTGATGGGAATTTGGGTTGATTTCATGTTTGCTATTGTGAATAGAGCTGCAATGAACATATGCATGTCACGCATGTATCTTTATAATAGAATGATTTCTATTCCTCTGGGCACCTACCCAGTATTGGGATTGCTGGGTCAACTGGTATTTCTGGTTCTAGGTCTTTGAGGAATCACCACACTGTCTTCCACAATGGTTGAACTAATTCACATTCCCACCAACAGCGTAAAAGCGTTCCTATTTCTTCGCAGCCTCGCCAGCATCTGTTGTTTCTCGACTTTTTAATAATCACCATTCTGACTGGCATGAGATGTTATCTTATTGTGGTTTTGATTTGCATTTCTTTAATGATCAGTGATGTTGAGCTTTTTTTTATGTTTGTTGGCCACCTAAATGTCTTCTATTGAGAAGTGTCTGTTCATGTCCTTTGCCCACATTTTAATGGGGTTGTTTGCTTTTTTATCTTGTAAATTTAAGTTCCTTGTAGATTCTGGATATTAGATCTTTGTCAGATGAATAGATTGCAAAAATTTTCTCCATTCTGTAGGTTGTTCGTTTGCGCTGATAGTTTCTTTTGCTGTCCAGAAGCTCTTTAGTTTAATTAGATCCCATTTGTCAATTTTTGCTTTTTTGCAATTGCTTTTGACATTTTTGTCATGAAATCTTTGCCCCTGGCTATGTCTTGAATAGTATTACCTAGATTTTCTTCTGAGGGGTGGTGGTTAGAGTTTGGGGTTTAACATTTAAGTCTTTAATCCATCTCGAGTTAATTTTTGTATAATTTTTGTATATGGTGTAAGGAAGGGATCAATTTTCAATTTTCTGCATATGGCTAGCCAGTTCTACCAGCACCATTTATTAAATAGGGAATCCTTTCCCCATTACTTGTTTTCATCAGGTTTCTCAAAGATCACAGATGGTTGTAGATGTGTGGTCTTATTTCTGAGTCCTCTATTCTGTTCCATTGGTATATGTGTCTGTTTTTGTACTAATACCATGTTGTTTGGATTACTGTAGCCTTATAGTATAGTTTGAAGTTAGGTAGAATGATGCCTCCAGCTTTGTTCTTTTTGCTTAGGATTGTCTTGGCTATTGGGGATCTTTTTTGAATCCATATGAATTTTAAAATAGTTTTTGGAATTAGAATTATTTCTAACACCTGGTTGATACTCAAGAAATGCCTGTTGAAATTGGGCATTGTGGCTTATGCCTGTAATCCCAGCACTCTGTGAGGCCGAGGTGCGTGGATCACTTGAGGTCAAGGAGTTCAAGACCAGCCTTGCCAACATGGTGAAACCCCACCTCTACTAAAAATACAAAAATTAGCCAGGTGTGGTGGTGGGTGGCTGTAATCCCAGCTAGTTGGAAGGCTGAGGCAGGAGAATTGCTTGAACCCAGGAGGTAGAGGTTGCAGTGAGCCGAGATTGCTCCACTGCACTCCAGCCTGGGCAACAGGGTGAGACCCTGACTGAAAAAAAAAAAGGAATGCCTGTTAACTTTAGTATGGATGAAAGAATGAATGAATAAATGAGTGAATGACAAAGGCAGGAAGTTGTGGACAAATTGTATAAAGGAAAACTAGGGAAGCCCAAATTGTAGTTAGCCCATATCCAAACACCATGTACAGTCACATGCCTCCCTGTTTCTATTCATGTTGTCCCCTCTGCCTGTGATGTCCCAGCTCCCTGCAAAGGTACCTGTCCTTTAACACAGTGCCAATATCACCTACTCTCTGAAGCTGCCACAACCCTCACAAGGCAGACAATCATGCCCCCTCTATGTTACAAGTGCATTGTAAACTTATCTCTATAAAATCCTTTTAACAAGGTACCCCCACCGCATACGCACACACACATATACACACACCCCTGGTGCCTCCTATATAAGACAGCATGTTTTCTAAAGACACAGCCTGGTATACAACAGTGTCACACAACATATACTGGTTGGGCACTGACTGTTTAAGACACTTAGGATACGTCAGTGAGCAAAATACACAAAGATCCCCAACTTCATTGAAATTACACTCTAATAAATGTGAACTAAATATTTGTTTCAAAAATGGATTTTCCTTTATGATAGCTGGCTCAGCCTTCTCATCCATGAACTCAGCATTTTACTTTCTACATCAAATTGCTTGCAAAGGAGAGATGTTTACTGAGGAGACAAGGGGAAAGACAAGTCTTTGTTTTTTAAGGGTTTCACCATTGAGCGCCATTTCAAAGGTTAGATTTAGAAACTCAGCTTTTAGATAGCAAAAAGAAAAAAAAAAAAAAGAAAGAGAAGGAAGTGGGGAAATCAATGATTTCCTTAGGAATAGGGTGAGGTCAGCAGCATAAAAAACACCCATGACAGCAGGACCACAATAGGAAGTCAAGGCAGAGGGCCTTGACCCACTGCTCATTCCAGTTCCATCCCTGCAGCTATGAGAACCAAGCACTATGACTGGTCCCACAGCACCCATGGAAATCAACCTGAGATTACACCTTGTGTATACGAAGCTTGGGAGCATTACTTGCAAGTGACGGTAACTAGTGATCAGTACATATACATTCTGGTGTGATGGTTTTGTTTTGTTTTTTTAAATATAAAGAAGGCACTGAAGGAACAGGGGTTCTTTGGACTGAAATATTTGAAGGCCAAAGAAACTCAAAATTATTCAAGATGTTAGAAAATCTAGGCTTTCCTACATGGCCTCTACATATAAAGGCTTGCTCTTTTCATCACTGACATCTCCCTGCCCTATCAATAAATTGTCAATATTCTCTAAATCTCAAATCAGAACAGGTCATGCGTCAAACAGAGGTGGACCTACGGTACAGAGAGTCTGCAGGTTTGAAATAAGAACTATCCCATGAGATATAGATTAGGTGCACTATAGCAATAGAAAAGTGCCCCAATCTTAATAACAGGCTTCTGCTGGGGAATACGGAAACAAAATTAATGCTTTACCTAGCGTCTATTTCCACATCCATTAAAAAGGTAATGCATTAGTTTTCAAATATTCAAACTGACATAGGCTAAAGAAAATAATAGAATTTTAGGACCAGCAAGGTCTGTAAATCCTCTCATCCTCCCTTCCACCTAGTGCCTGCACCTTTCCTGAAACAACCCTTTTGTGTTAATACCCAGCTTCTTTTGAACATCTTCAGGGTAGATTACTCATTGTGCATTTGTCATAAAACTTCCTTACACATCCCCCAAAGATATTTAATAGCTGATATTTATATATCTGCAAGGACATATATTGATCTGGGGAAAAAAAGAACTTTTAAAATTCTGATTTCCAAATGTTTCTTCAAAAGAGAAACATTCAGTGAGACTAAAGGGCGGGGGCTGCCCAAATGGGATCCAGACACCCCAGCACAATGCTCTCTTCTGTGTCTCATAATCACAAGAGGAATTAACTAGGGGTTAATTCAATCTATGTAATGTTCTCAGAGGAGGAAAGAAATAACTTTCCCCCTATTTTTCAAGCTATTTACCTTCATGTCCCTTGGAACCTTTTAAATAACATTACTTGAAAATCCAGTCTGTAAGCTGCCTTTGGCTCCAAAAATCATTAAAGAATTTATAAGCTGTTTTCTCTCCTATCCCTGGAGCTGCTGCCAGGGGAAGCAAAATCCAGACATTTGCAACTCAACACCAGTGAGTGCCTGGTTAATCTGATCAATGAGGAGGCAGCAGTTGCAGTCACCTTTGACACAGGGCATCTGACAGGCGGTGACACTCTATTCTTAATAGTGCTACCACAAGGCACTCGCCTGGCCCCCATCCAGCATGGTGGAGCTCTGGGTTTTAGGGGGTGAAGACTTCCAGGCCAGGTACCAGTCCAGACAAAGCCGACCTCTCCTGTCTGCCAGGGCCTCTCTGGAAAGCCCAGAAGGACAGACTGTCTTGGGAGGCTTCTGATATTTCCTGCTGGTGACGTCCAAGCGATGATGGCAATGGCATGCAATGTTCACCCGAGGCCCTTGGGGTAGTATATAACCCTGTCAGGGCAGTCCAAACAAATGTCCTAATTTAATCATCTAGTGCTAATGGTGGCATTTGGGATCTCATAAATCATAATACAAAAAGTTTTCTGCCTGAGCTCCTCAGAGAGTTTCCAACAACAGAGCTTTAGCCAGGCCTGTGCAAAGCCAAAGAATTCTCTTTAGTCACCTGCTTGTGATGGCAAACCTGAGGAAGCCTGTGTCCTGGGAAATATTCAGCAGTGCAGGGACCACAGCAGTGGAGGCAGTCCTTGTCTACTTGTGAGAGTCAGCCTTTGCCTCACCTTCCCAACTCTCAGTCAGGGAAGGATTTCTCAAGTAGGGTGTGGAAGGGAGATGGCAACAGTGGTCTTTTAGATTTTCTCATTCCATTTATATTTTTCAATTTTTAGATTCCCTCTTCACCTAAAACTTATCTTAGAATTCTTGTGAGAGCAAGGCGTTCTTAGAAATTTGGATATCGGAATAGAATAGGGCTCTCTCCTCTTTTATCTGACAAAAAAAAAGCATATGTATTAAAGTGTGTGTAGACCACATAAACACACACACTAAATTTATTGGTCTAAAAAATATATAGCACTCAATTTATAATGGATACTCAATAAAAGTTAGTTATCATCATAAAAATAAATAAAATAAATGGATTGGGCTGAACCAACTCTCCTAGTTTTCACCAGTCTGATATCACTTTTGCCTAATTTATATTTTTTATGAGGAGGAAATGATGGGTCTCCTTAGCTGTAAGAATGACAATCTAGACAGTCAAGATTGTTTAACCTATTTATTTTATTTAGTAGAATGAAAAAAGTGGTTAAGATGGCCCACTCAGCCAGAAGTGGTGGCTCACGCCTGTAACCTCAGCACTTTCAGAGGCCGAGGCAGGCAGATCACTTGAGGTCAGGAGTTCAAGACCAGCCTGGTCAACATGGTGAAACCCCGTCTCTACAAAAAAATACAAAAATTAGTTGGGCATGGTGGCACATGCCTGTAGTCCCAACTACTCAGGAGGCTGAGGCAGGAGAATCGCTCGAACCTGGGAGGCAGAGGTTGCAGTGAGCCAAGACTGCACCACTGTACTCCAGCCTGAAAGAGCAAGACTCTGTCTAAAAAAAAAAAAAAGACCCACTCAATTATTTCACTGACACATAGTGAAGAGCTTGACTGGGGCTGGGCATATTTCAAAGAAAAGTATATGAATATCTTTAAAGGACTAACACCACATTCTTTCAGAAGAGTGTTGAGACACATTGTCAGTGTCATGATATGAATGGCCCACACCATCCAGACCATCAAGTCCCCCAACCTTGGTCATCTACAGTGACAGGTTATTCTTTACTTGCTTCGTACATATTGGTCTTAACTTGCCTAAGAAATAGCGCAAGTTCACTAAGAGCAGGAATCAAGTCTTGTGCTGCTTCTCTATCCCCAGTAGCAAAGTATGACAGTGAAGTGTCTCAGTGACATCCACCAGAAGATGTATCAGGACTCAGTAAAGGAAAATCCCCCTCTATGAAGAGCATGTAGCTCCCCGGGATAGATTAAATTCACTGCTAGCTAGAGGCCTGGGTTGAGGTGTAGACTCAGATGCAAGGGCTAAAAGCGAAATGGAGAGAGGAAGTAATGATACAGCAGCTTGAACAGTGAGCTTACTGGAATTCTTTCATTTCTACGTTTATCTCAAAAAGTGTCTTTATCCTCAGCAAAGGCTGCCTGCCACGTGTCATCAAAACCCAATTCCTTTTCCTCCTAGACATGCAAGTAAACTAAATTCCCTAGCCTCCCTTGCAGTTATAAGTGGCCATGTGATGAAATATTTAACCAATGCAAGGTTAGCAGAAGCAATGTGTACCACTAACAGACCCCACTGATAAAACCCTCCCACAGGCAACTCCCTCTTCTCTCCCCAGGCGTCAAGTGAATAGAGAAGATTCTATGGATGTAGAAGAGGTCCCTGGGTTTCCGAATTGCCACTGGATTGCCTCTATCAAATACGCAAGAATTTCATGAGTGAGAAATAACCTTCTGTTGCTTTAAATCTTGGGTTGTGCAATACATCAGTGAGCCTACCATGACCAATACATTCTATGGATGCAGATTTCTCTTCTCTGGCCATTGACATGAGTGTGCTTTCTGGATGCAGGTTGGTGTATATTGCTATCATTTTCTGCCTTCTCATGTTTGATCTGGCTCTTAACCAGTTATTTTTGGTAAACACTTTATACAACAACCTCCTTTCTTCTAGAGATTTCTAGTTTCCTTGAAATGAACTTTAGTTATGAGTAACATTAAAAATGTCTCTGTGTTCTGCACATGGACACAGGGAAGGGAACAACACACACTGGGGCCTCTCAGGGGGTGTAGTGGGGTGGGAAGAGGGAGAGCATTAGAAAAAGTAGCTAATGCATGCTGGGCTTAATACCTAATGGGTTGACAGGTGCAGCAAACCACCACGGCACACATTTACCTAGGTAACAAACCTTCACATCCTGCACATGTACTCCAGAACTTAAAATTTAAATTAAAAAAAACTCTGTGTTCTGTAAGCTTTCTCTTATAGAACACAGAGCTATTTTAAACTTAACCACTCCCTCCCCACTTAAAACTATTAGTGGGGAGGGAGTGGTTAGGAGTGGAAATAAGAGAAAGGGGTTGTAGACAAAGCCATAGAGAAGAGTCATATTCAAGAAAAACTTTTCTTATCTCCGAATAGAAGTCACTGATTAACTGCTCCTCTTGCTGAAACAAACTGTGAACCAGAAGCTAAGACTCACCTTAACACTTAGGAAAAATAATTTGGCCTTCCCTTCTGTTTTGAACACAGGAAGGAATGGCCACATATCTTTGACTTTGAAGACAACTAGAATTTCACGTATTATTCTGGGAGCAAAATCACCCCCTTTATGAGAAAGAGAAAGGTGGAAACAGAGCATTTGGGCTTGGGAAGATAGTAGTTGCTATGCAGAGCTCATTGTTTACTGAGCATCTCTGTAACATATGCCTTATGGGAGGTAGGAGATGAGTGAGAACAAAAATAGACTAGGTTAGACACAGAGTTTTTATAATAATTACTAAGAAGTGCCAGTAAAATTTACTGTTGATCCAGTTTACTGTAAGCTTCATGTCCTTAACACCACCATAAATGATGAACAGATTAACAGAATGTAAACAAATTCTTCTCAGAAAACTTTTTTTTTTCTTTTTTTTTAAGTCACAGGGGACCCAAGATTCTTGGACAGAATTCTCGCCGGGAGCCAACTCAGCCTGATCTGCTGGCATCTCTCAAGTATCAGAAGTCAACAAAATGGTTTGCCTTGAAGACTTGGCCAGAGCAGCAGCCAAAGTTCATCAGGCTTTCGTAGAGAGATTGTTGGTGTAAGAAAACAAAATTCTAAGGGCTCCCATTGTGCAGCTGGGGTGGCAAAATGCAAACTAATATAAGGAAAAAAAATGCTTTTCATTTCCATGGAAGAAATGACCCATCCTATTGTTGATATTTCCTTTTCTGTGCTAACTTATTCCATTAGGCTCTCATTTTATGAGATAATTTCACTGCATGCGTATCTTCTTTTGGTTATTACACAAGGACTGTTTTCTATGGTTCATATCTAAGTCCAACCCTGGAAAAATCTTTTTTTTTGAGACAGACTTTCTTGTTTTGTTTTGAGACAATACTCCCTCTATTGCCCAGGCTGGAATGCAGTGGTGAGATCATAGCTCACTGCAACTTCTGCCTCCTAGGCTCAAACAATCCTCCCACCTCAGCCTCCCAAGTAGCTGGGATTGCAGGCATGTGCCATCAGACCCGGCTAATTTTTGGATTTTTAGTAAAGTTTTGCCATGTTGGCCAGGCTGATCTTGAACTCCTGCCCTCAAGTGATCTGCCCACCTTGGCCTCCCAAAGTGCTGGGATTACAGGTGTGAGCTACCGTGCCCAGCTCAGCCATGGAACAATCTTGATGTATAATTTATCTGCAGGTATCTCCATCTCTATTTGCCACTCTTAGTAAATGTTTTAGTTTGACAGTAAACGAGTTGAGACATTAATGATTGAAAGAGCACCTAAGCAGCCCGAAGTGCTGGGAGTCTGTCCTAAAGAATTAGATGCACACAGCTTTTTTCCCTTACAGACACTTTACTGAGCAGTCATGTTGGACTTGGGTGGCATCTGCTATTAGACACACTATTCACCAATAAAACCCTGAAAATTGCATTGCACAGGACTGATAAAAATAAGATGACTCAAGATACGTATTTATGGTATATATACACAGAAAAAGAATGAAAGTTTGAGGGGGTATTGCCTCTGGGAGGAAGAGTTATGAGTAGTTTGTATTTCCTTTTTTGTTAATCTGTATTTCATTTTTTAGGCAATGCAAATATATTATTTAGACAACAAAATACTTATTAGAAAGAAAAGACATGCTGGGTTTTTTCCCCTTTATTCTTTGCTTTTCTAAGAGGAAACTTTGACTACAATTGCTTGTAAGTGATACCTGTGTTCTGGTAGCTTAGGAAGAAACAATGTGGTTAGGGAAGGATAAGAACAGGTGGCTTTAATAAATGTACTCAAGGCTAATGTACCCTTCATAGTCTCCGGCTTCAGATCAGATCTCTTATCTATGCTGGCACCAGGATGTGGTTTTGAGTTCTCTGCTTTTTCTACAGCTTTAGGGAAATCTGCATGCAGGCACATCTAATTGTCCAAACCAAAAATCACATCCAGGATGTGAGGCAGCCTGGGAAAGGTCATTTTGAGTTCTGTAGTCTCCGAAGTATAAAAACACATATACATGTATACATACACACATTAACACCCACACACTTTTGAAGGAAGATGGAATGGAAGACAAGCACCACAGTGAAACTTTAGAAGAATTTCCCTTACATTCAGGAAAAAAAGATAGAGGATCCATTTTCATCACTCTTATTGCCATTGTCTAGAAGATAAGCCGTAATAAAATAAAATAAAAAGTGTATAGAACACTTGGAAAAAAATATAAAAGATTGGTCCCATTCTCGGATGACATGATATTCAATGAAGAACCAACTATAAACAGGTTGTTATGAGCTGAATGTTAATGTGACCCCAAAATTCATATGCTGAAATCTTAACCCCAAAGGTGATAGTGTTAGATGGTGAGGCTTTTAGGAGTTGACACAGTGTAATGCCTCTTCTATGAAGAAGTGGGCCTTTGTCAGTTACCAAATCTGCAGAGGCCTTGATCTTGAACTTCCCAGCCTCCAGAGCTTGGAGGAATGAATGTTTATTGTTTGTAAACCACCCAGTTTATGGTATTTTATTAGAGCTGCTCAAAGGGTCTAAGACACAAGTATAAGTCATAAGTAAATGCATCCAATTTGCTGAATATAAATCAACATATAAAAAATCAACAGCATGCTTGGATCCCTGGTATGAATCACATCTGGTCATGGCAAATAATCTAAAAAAACATAATAAAATAATCAATTTAAAAAATTAAAAAAGAAACAGTATTTACTATTCATTGCCAATGACCAATTAGAAAATGGCATAAACATGACATCTGTGATAAGACAAATACTCTAAGGTAACTAGAACTACAAGTAATAAAAGATGTGTACAGTTTATAGAGACGATTGTAGAAAGGCAAAAAAAATTAAAAGTGAAAACCTAAATGGGAAGAAGCATCATGTATATTGGGTCATAGTAGATATCATAATATAAATTATAAAATACAGAACTAAATGATATAAAATACTAAATTTCAAAATGTGTTGGATATAGCGAAAGCAGCACTAAAGAGGAATTTATAGGTTTAAATACACGTATTGGGGGAGGAAAGAGATAAAGTTTGATGTGGCAGTAAGCATCCACTTAGGGAAAAGTACAAAAAGAAAATAATAGTAGAAAGTAATAAAATAGAAAATATAACAGAGGTTTTTTAAAAAAAATACTTACAAAATGGACAGTCTTCATGGGGATTGAACAAGAACAAAGAAAGAAGACACTGATAACCAATGTCAAGGATATGGAAGTGGATATGTGGATATAACTAAAATGCTGCAGTTATTCAAGATAAGAGTATTATGAGTAACTGTAAGATAACACATTTAAAAACTTGGTCGAAATGGTCAAATTTGTAGAAAAGTATACCTCAACAAAACTGATTCAAGAAAAATAACCCATTAAAAAATAAATCAGCAGTTACCTTTTATTTATTTATTTTTGACATGAAAATATCAAATGGTTTTACTGGCAAGATCTGCCAAATATTCAAGAAACAAGTAATTTCAATTTTGGACAGAATTTTCCAGAGAAGAGAAAATGGGAAGAGGGTTGTTCCTCATTTTATGAAGCTAGTATACACATCAGTGCCAACATTTGACAAGGGAATTTTGAAAAAGGAAAATCACCGACTAATCTCTCCCATGAGCAGAGACTTAAAAAATTCTAAACAAAATATTTGCCAACCAAATCCGAATATAGAAAGGATTGTACACCATGATCAAGTTGAGCTCATCCTAGGAATGTTTCCTTCATGGTAACATTCGGGAAAGCAAAATACATGGGTGCATATGCAAGAGGTAGGAGATTGAGACTGGGAGTCTGTAGAACTTCTGATTTCATCCATTTTTTGCAAGTGAATTAGATTTTCTTTAAAAAGGTTATTGGGTGAAGGTACAGATAGAGGAGCAGGTCTTGGAGATTTAAGGGGAAAGGAAGTATGATACAGTCTTCTAGAAGACTGGAAGAGTAAATGGAATATAGCGTGATTGCATTGGGGCTCCTCTGAGCTTTATGGGCATGAATTTAAAGATTATTTGAGGCCCTGGTTTGTGCAGTAAGAAAAATTTTGTTTAGGGATTAGGAAGGAAGAAATAAAACTAAAAATCTCCCATTACTCACAGATGACATGATGATTCTTACAGAAAACCCAAAAGATATTACTACATCAATATAGAAAACTCAATTGCATTTCTTTCTTTCTTTTTTTTTTTTTTTTTTTTGCTTTAAGTTCTGGGATACATGTGCAGAACGTGCAGGTTTGTTACATAGGTATACATGTGCCACAGTGGTTTCCTGCACCTATCAACCCGTCATCTAGGTTTTCAGCCCAGAATGCATTAGGTATTTGTCCTAATACTCTCCCTCCCCTTCCCCTACTACCCCCGACAGGCCCTGGTATGTGATGTTACCCTCCCTGTGTCCCTGTGTTCTCAGTGTTCAACTCCTACTTATGAGTGAGAACATGCGGTGTTTAGTTTTCTGTTTCTGTGTTAGTTTGCTGAGGATGATGGTTTCCAGCTTCAGCCATGTCGCTGCAAAGGACATTAACTCATTTTTTTCTGGCTGCATAGTATTCCATGGTGTGTAGGCGCCATGTTTTCTTTATCCAGTCTATCACTGATGGGCATTTGGGTTGGTTCCAAGTCTTTGCTATTGCAAATAGTGCTGCAATAAACACATGTGTGCATGTGTCTTTACAGAATGATTTATAATGCTTTGGGTATATACCCAGTAATGGGATTGCTGGGTCAAATGGTATTTCTGGTTCTAGATCCTTGAGGAATCACCACACTTTCTTCCACAGTGGTTGAACGAATTTACACTCCCACCAACCGTGTAAAAGCATTCCTATTTCTCCATGTCCTCACCAGCATCTGTTGTTTCCAGACTTTTAAATGATCATCATTCTTACTGGCATGATATGGTATCTCATTGTGATTTTGATTTGCATTCCTCTAATGACTAGTGATGAGTTTTTCTTATGTTTTTTGGCCACATAAATGTCTTCTTTTGAGAAGTGTCTGTTCATATCATTCACCCACTTTTTAATGGTTTTTTTCTTGTAAATTTAAGTTCCTTGTAGATTCTGGATATTAGACCTTTGTCAGATGGATAGATCGCAAAAATTTTCTCCAATTCTGTAGGTTTCCTATTCACTCTGATGATAGTTTATTTTGCTGTGCAGAAGCTCTTCAGTTTAATTAGATCCCATTTGTCAATTTTGGCATTTTTTGAAAATGCTTTTGGTGTTTTAGTCATGAAGTCTTTGCCCATGCCTATGTCCTGAATGGTATTGCCTAGGTTTTCTTCTAGGGTTTTTATGGTTTTAGGTTTTACGTTTAAGTGTAAGGAGGGATACATTTAAGCCAAAAAGGACAGTCTACATCTCTGCTTATTGTCCCAAGGCAGCAGAAATACAATTCATAGATCCCAACACTAAGCCTTCCCCACCCTAGTCACACAGCATCCCTCAGCCTGCCAAGGGAATTGGTTCTGCAGATGCGAGGGATTTGCCCGGGGATAAAGACCCCTTCTGGTTCAGACATCAGGAGATACAAATGCAATACACCACAGCTGACACAACTGGACATCTTCAGTGTTGCAGTCTCACCCTGTCTCTCTGCTTGCCAGCTCCAGCTCATCGAGCCAGTTATGAGAAGGAAAACATATTTTCTAAAAGCTTTCTTAAGTGTTCACATGGCCAGCTGCCCTTGTTTGTTCTCCTGAGTACTGAGGTCACTGGAAGCCACAAAACCCAGCTGGGACCACTTCAATGAGTTATGCTCCAGGGAAAATTATGGTGTGAAAAGGTAAAAGGAAATTTTGGAAACTGGTGGAATCTTCATGGAAGTGTCACCCTGGGCTAATACCAAGGATCTGACATAGACAAAAGTATGAATTACTCTGCAGGCTCAGCGCCAAGGTCAAGGTCGTAAGAGCCTGAGATGGCCTTAACAAATTAAGTGAGGCAGGCAAAGTTCAATTGCTTACTGTGAGCTGGACCCTTCTACATTATTATTTTTATCATGGAGTCCAATGTCCCCATGTTGATCCTAACAAGCCAAGTCCCACATTGCATCATCCCACATGGGCCGGCCTTCTCTGGGCAAAACTTCAAGATGTGAAACTCCTTTTTTCTCCTCTCAAAATGTGCCAGTCCTGAGTCTCCTGTATTGGGTTCATTAATGTTAACATACTTTTTCTGGTCTGCTACAGTGATCCAGGCACTGCACTATAGTCCAAAGGCACAAAACAATAAATTAGACTTGCCCCTTGTTCTCAGGACTGAAAATGGTTCCATTCACCAAAAAAACAGGTGAAAGTTTACCCAGCACCTAAACCTGTACTAATGTATTAATTAATGCATCACAGTTTATTTATTCTACACTTATTTTACTTACCCCTATAATATACCACTAGATGCTTCAGTATGGGAGATATTGAACTCTAAAGTTCTAAGGGTGCTGTGGCGGAGATATGGACATATCTCAAAATTAGCAGGAAATTTAAATAGAGATTTTAAGAGAAAGTAAGATCTGGTTATGAGAAAGGATGAAGCTACTCTGGGTGAGAGAAAACTGAGAACTATGCCCTAGGAATATCCAACATTTAAAGTGTAAACAGATAAAGTAAAGACAGAGATGACAACTGAGAAAGAGTGGGAGTCACAGGAGACTCAAGTGAGTGTAGCTTGAAGATGTCATCAGAACCCTAGTTAATAACATGTGGTCTACCATTGCTACAATACAATGTCCTCCAGACATCTCAGGCAGGTGGGCCTTTACTTTCCTCAAATTACATTCATAGATGAACAACCCATGCTCCATGAAGGAGTCGGGCCTGCATACTATCCTTCCCAATGAGGGAGATGTGACAGTTGAGGATTCAGGAAAGGACCAAATGGACTCACCAGGCAAGTGTGCTTTAGGATGGAGGGCAGGGTTGGCTCTGTGCCAGGAGTGTAGATTTCATCTGTTGGCTGCAAATGTGTGCCACTTCCCAATGGAATGCTACTGTTCTCTGACCTGCCCTCAACTCATAACACAAGTCACAATTCACTGGAGTTTCACAGTACGTTTCTGTGGATGTTTGGAATCAGAAATGCAGACTCACAGAATAGCTGTACAGGATTTAAAGAGAATCGGCAGAGTTCAGGCTGCTAATTTTACAGAGGAGGAGGCTGAGTCTGAAGACTTATTAATTTGGCCAGGGTTGCATGGCAGTTTAGCGGAGTAGTTAAACAAATGGGCTTGAAACTCAGAGTACCTGGGAATCTTAAATTGTGTGCCTTAGGCAAGTCTGCTAAAACTGCTATGTCTCAGTTAACTCCTCTTAAAACTGAGTAAGAATAACATATATATATCTCTCTCTCTCATATATTATGATACATGATATATATATAATTCATGTATTATATGATACATGGTACATATGTATTATTCATGTATATGATACATGATACATATATCATGTAACCTATGATACATATCATATGTGAAGATTATATATATATATCTCATAGGTTATTTGTAAGAGATGAGATAGTGAATTCAAAGCACTTAGCATGACAGCTAGCATATGGTGACACAGCTATCATGCAAAGCCAAGTCTTCTGACTCATACTTTAGTGCTCTTTCCTCTGAACCATGATCCCTCCTTTAAACAGAGAAGTTAAAAATGAACTCACAGAGACATTCCATGTGTACCAACCCAACACTATAGCACTTGATTTATGCATTCATTTTTGTAACAACTATCATTTGAGCATCTATGTACTAGGGTGCTGATGTAACCATGCTGGGTGCTGAGGTACTCATGCTGAATTAGACGTGATCTCTTCCCACTAAGGAGAGAGGAGATTGTGCCTATGGTAGCCAGGAATGAGGTGCACTTGCAAGGAGTAGGGAGGAGTGGGGAGAGTCTAGAGGCAAGGAGATGAGATAGAAAGTTCTTGCCCTAATTTAGGCAAGAGGCAGCAGGGTCCTGAATTACCTTGGAGAAAATGGAAATTAGGGGAAAGGACAAAGAAATGAGGTAGGAACATGAGACTTACCCTTGACACATGATTATTATAATATGTTTATGAAATATTTGTTTTTGTGTTTCTGACAAGCACTTTGCCTCCAGAATTGCCAAATGAGTCTGGTTGTTACTCCAGACTCAAGGTAACATCTGCTTATTGCTAGTGCATAGACCAGGGCAGGTGATGGGCTTTAGGCCTCTTATCTAGCATCTTACACAAAATTGCGAGTAGACCCAGAATTACTAGTGCCTGGGCTGCAGAAATAGGAACTGTTTAGCCAGGTCTATGACCATCTGTTTTCCCTCCTGCCAAATGCATCGAGGGCATGATAGATCTGGCTTAGATGGTAACAAAGTGAGAGCAGAGTTGAGCAAATAGACAAATGTTTATCTTTGGCAGGAATGTGCACTTGGCTCTGGGGATTGTAGCTGTCCATCAGCATCCACACTGGATGAAACTGCTGGAGGAAGGGGCTCCGAAAACACCCACGTTCCTCAGCCTCTACGGCCTTAACTCCATGTGCCAGCAGGTCAGGCTAACGCGCTGTGGTGCTAAAGGCATCAGGCAGACATATCTACTGGCCCATTAAGATTCTGTACCTAAACACTACCCGCCCCGCCCACCCTGCCCCAGTGATGGCCCTGCCTTTCCTGCCAGGCCTGCTCTCCTCCCCAAGAAAGGGAAAATGGTTAGCAACTTTCAGAAACTAAAACAAACACAAAAGTTTGCCAACATTAAACTCTGCTTCACAGCTAAATGGACCATAAACTTTCAGCACCTTGAACAAAACTTCAATTCAATCCCTTCTACAGGTGCTGTGGGCACAAAGACTGCACAGTGTATTTTTGCCCTGGGAAAGAGTCTCAAATTATTATTTTTGTAAAAAAAAAAAAAAAAAAAAAAAAAAGAAAAGAAAAAGTTGCCTGGAAAAAAGTTTCATTTTGTGCTTAGAAAAACAAGCCAAGAGGCAACGCACACCCCCTTTCTCTCCATTCTCACTTCCCCGCACTCGCACGAGAAGATTCCAGCCCACCTTGAAACCCAGCATGGATACTAGAGAATACATCTTTTTCTCCAGTTTTCAAATAAGCATCCAGGATGAGGCACACGCAGACCTTTCCTGCTAGCCTGTAATTCACCACCTTCTAAAAGGACCAGGTCATGATACAAATGAAAGCAATGAAAAGCACAGGCCTGCATGCCCAAGGTCTGAGTCTTGCTCCCTGTCATCTTCAGTGTGACCTCAGCGTGTCACTTGACCTCTCAGGTCTCACATTTAGCATCCAGACAACTCAGGATTTAAGTTCTCTTACAGCTCTAAAATTCTGTATGGGAATGACATCAATAAAGTAAGATAATTTTTTGTTCAAACCAGCAAAGATGTGCAAATACAAGGGGTAGTGAATAGCAATTATGCCTGGCATCCAGCAGAACTGTGCTGGGAACCAAGACCTGTGGTTCTGAGGGCTGTCCAGAGAGCGCCACGGCCATTCGCGTGCTAAATCTTTGCAACCTGAGCCCAGTAACAGGAACACAGAACATTCTCCAGGAGTCTGGGGCCTTGCCTCCATTCTCCAGCTGCTCCTCTCCCATTGTTTTCCCTCTCTACACGACTGCCCTTTCTTGGGCTCCCCATGCTCTAAGTTAAGTTGGCAGCATGGCAAAGAGATTGAGAGCACAGATTCTGGTCTCAGACTGCATGGGCTCAAATTACAGCTTCATAATTTACCACATGATCTTGGGCAAGTTACTTAAACTCTCTCAAAGATAGACTTTTCAAACATTTTTTCACTGCAATCCACAGTAAGAAATGTATTTAACATAATACTCTACGTGCGTGCACACACACACACATACTCACATAAATTAAAAGATTAATAAAAAATAATTATTTTTGATATTTTGTGAGCACCATTTGATTGGTCCTATTCTATGTAAATTTCTATAAATGCTAGTCGTAATCCAGCAAATTGATTTCATGGTCTACTAATGGTTTCAGACCCACAATTTGAAAAACCCTGTTCTAAGCTTTAGTTTTCTCATCTGTAAAATGAAGATAATATAAATAATATCCTCTCTGTGGAGTTGTTATGAAGATGACTAAAATGTTCATATAAAAGGGTTTGGCCACAGTGCAGGGTGGCTCACGCCTGTAATCCCAGCACTTCGGGAGGTCAAGGCAGGCAGATCACATGAGGCCAGTAGCTCAAGACCAGCCTAGTCAACATGTTGAAACCCTGTCTCTACAAAAAGTACAAAAATTAGCCCAGCATGGTGGTGCACACCTGTAGTCCCAGCTACTCAGGAGGCTGAGGCAGGAGAATCACTTGAACCCGGGAGGTGGAGGTTGCAGTGAGCCCAGATGGCACCACTGCATTCCATCCTGGGCAACAGAGTGAGACTCTGTGTCAAAAACAAACAAACAAACAAACAAAAGGTTTAGCTTGGAAGGTAATAAGTGCTCAGTGAATATTAGTGTTATTATTACTCAAGGAAGGGCATCAGTGTGAAATAAATCTTATACTTCAAGTCCAAAAGGGAAGCTCCCAGTAATCATGCCCTTCATGAACCTGTACATGAATCAAATGGCTTTTCCCATTGGGCATGCATGCCATGCCATCAAGCAAGTCAGAATTTAAGTTTCTGTGCAGGTCAGTGAAGACGTGGTGCTTGCCACTGCAGCAGCAGCCATCTTGCACACATGAGGTGCCACACCTGAGGAAGGAAGAACAAAGCAATGGAAAGACCAGTGTTTTGGTATTACTGAGTTGCTGAACCAATCCTGGAACTGGATCTCAGGCTTTTTATTTAAATCAATAAAATCTCCTGATGTTTAAAAGGCAATTTTATGCAAACCAGCTCATTACCTCCTACAGTGTCCCTTCCCTCACCAACAGGAAGTGGCTCCACATTTCAATTGCCTTTTTGCCCTTGAGAATCAGCATTCCCTAAACCACCGCTATTAAATTTGGGACTCTGAAACCACAGAAATACCCTACAGTAGGAAATCCCCCTTGGGTGCCTAGACTTTCTATCACCTTTGCAAAGCTTTTAAGTAAAAAAGGAAAACCTCAGGCTTCCCACTTAGCCATGGAAAGTGGTACCACCTTCAGAGGAAAGATGGGGGATTCAGGAGCACCGCCTCCAATTTTAGGAGGTGCCCCTGATTTCCTCAAATACTGACAGGTAATTTAACCTAAACAATGGAGAGGAGCCCTGCTTCAAGATGCAGTGCTAGGCTCACCCTGACCAGCACTTGGTAGATAAGAAAGAGAAAACAACTTACAAATTCTTCAGTGATGCTTGGCTCAGTACTTAGCTCACTGGCTGGCTGACTTTGCAACTACTTCTAGTTAAGGGTTCCAAAGGACTGGAAGGTAAATAACCAGCAAGGTGTCGTAACACTGAGACAGAGTAAAATATTATTTCCACCCTCTCGTGCCCTCGCTGGCCATTTTCCAGCTCTAGGGCCAGTCTGCACATGACGATGAGTGGTATCTGATGGCTGGTCCTGGCATGAAGTGTGAGGGAATGCCAGTTTAGGACTTGAACCTTCCATCTCCCACTGATTCCAGTCAGAGTAATCCAAACCTAGTCTGTCTTTTCTTTCCCTTATGCTGCAAACTTTCCCCTGTTTTAGTCAAAATACACCAGCTTAGTAATTCTGGCTGCCACAGACTGAATTTTGAGCCTCACCAGTTTCCAAATAATTAAGACAGAGAAAGTGAGTTAAATAAAATATGGCCAGATTAAATAAACAGTTCGGTACTTTAGAAGAATTCAGGCTGGGTCTAAGATAGGCGCCTAGCGCAGGGCTCTGCAGCAGACATAAGGAAGTCTTAAGTTGGTTTTCAATAGGTGTACCTAAGGGTGCATTTGATAACAACAACAAAAAGAGAGATGGAAGCAAATATTTAACAAGCACCTATTATCTATCAGGCACTACATATACATTCTCTCATTTACTTCTTACAAAGTACACGTATCCTAGCAATTATTTCCATTTTAAAAAACTGAAAATGAAAAATTACTTGCTCAAGATCATAAAGCAAGTAAACATCAGAATTAGGATTTAACCCTAGGCCCTTCTTGTGCAGGAGTCATGCTCTTTCAAGCACACTGTGCTGTCCCCCGGGAAGAGTGAGGGTTATCAGGAAAAGCAGTGGAATGGCAGGAAAGAAGAAGGGGAAGGATTTTAAAACAGGGAAAAGAAAGGACAGAAATACATAAAAATAAGAAATGGGAACAGGAAGGACTGCAAAGATTAAGGAAGAACGGTTGGTGAGTACCTTGGCTATTTAGTGGAATTTGGTGATTCAAAAGTGGGAATGGACAGTAAGCCCCTTCAAATACCCTGGGGAAGCCAAGATTGTCATGGAGCTGTTCTTTTCTCTATCTCAAGTACAAATGTCTCAAAGAACTCTAAAAGCTACTTAAAGCAAGAGCAAGGAACTCAAACTAAGTTCTTACTGAGTGGTGGCCAAAAAACAAGCTGGACGAGTTTCCAGATGATACTGCCGGGATGATTCTTTTAGCTGACAGTTACCAAAAAGGAAGGCTTTCAGGACATGTCAATAGCAGATCTTACTCCTTCTCTGACCTAGGCCTTCCTCAGAGTCTTTTAGCTGTAATGAGCAAATATTAGCATAAGAGACAGGGACCAAATATTTGTTTAGTGTCTGTGTTGATTACTAAGCTGTTGCCTGTAAACTCCACACTCACCCTTCATTCTCAGCTTTGTGTTGCTGGGGCTGGGCCTCTGTAATCACATTTCAGCTTTGCCAGAGGGATTTCTCTTAGGCTGCCAGTAGTGGGGCACTAGAGGGAGTCTGGAGGCAGTGGGGAAGAAGGGATTTGTTCCTTCTGTTTTTTTGCTGGTCCTGTCAGTATCATCCCAGCAGCCCTTAGCTCCAGTTTGCAGTTAGTTTCCTCACTGCAAGAACACACTCCCTCAGTGATAGCGTCTGTCAACCAGAACCTCCTCCCCAGATATTGAGTCCCTGTTTTGAGGGTCCCTGCTCTGAGTCTCCAATGCACCTGCCTCCACCAGGCAGCACCCCTCCCTCCTGGTCCAGTTTCCAGCTCTGCAGGGCCCTCCTCCAAGCTTCCAGATCCCAGGCACCTGACGCATCCCTTTTGTTCTCTCAGCCCTAGGGGTAGCGATTGCTTCCTGCAGTTGCTAGCTCCGTGACCCCCCAGTGGTCCTCCTCCTCACTTTCAGAGCTTCATTCCTTATATTAAGTATTCTTTATTAGGAAAACTGGTGGGTGTCTGTTTTCTGGACTGGCCTTTACCTGATTTGTTATCACTTCTGTCTATGTCCAGGACAATATTGAGCAATATTCTGAGGCTATACTGTGTTAAAAGGAAACTTCAGACAAATTAAATTTAACAGAGTTTAACCGAGCAAGAAAAAAAATTCATAAATTGGGCAGGCTCCAGAATCACAACAGATTCAGAGAGAGTCCAGGGATGCCTTATGGTCAGAACAAATTTATAGACAACAAAAGGGAAGTGACGTGCAGAAATCAGAAGTGAGGTACAGAAACAGCTGGATTGATTACAGCTCAACATTTGCCTTTTTTGAACAAATCTGAACACTCGGCAGTGTATGAGTGGTTGACGTATGGCTGCTGTGATTGGCCAGACCTCAGCTATTGTTGTAGGCACATACTCTTAAGTCAGGTTTTCAATCCTATCTGACTATAAAGTTAGGTTACAGTTTGTCCTCATGGACTCAAATTTAGAAGTATGGCGTCCTTCTCAGGCCATATTTAGTTCAGTTTAACAAGTGCATATGGCTTCTGACAAAGGTGTGGCCCCTTTAGGACTCCAAAGACGCTGTCACTTACATGGTATTCAGGGATGACACAGAGGATCTGTGAGCAGCCTGCAGCCAAGCTTTGAGATCATATTGAGATTTTTTTGTAATATATGAGGAGTGTTCTGGCTCCTTTTATTACTTTCTTCATAGCAAAAATTGGGGGTCTAAGTTGTCGTTAAATTGAAACTCTCTCACTTACCCTGAAAAAGATTTGACTGTGAGCATAACATTGTTACTTCATTCAAGACATGGAAGCAAAAGGGTTAATTAGTGCTGCTCACAAAATAGTTCTACTTTTTCTTCTTCCAATTATATGATTGGATAACCCTTCCCTCCCTTGAAGTCAGGGTTGCCGTGTGGCTTACTTTGGTCAATAAAATATGATTGAGAGCAATACTGTGGTACATCCATACAGTGGAATATTATCCAGTGATTAAAAAAAAAAAAAAAAAGGAAAGAAAGCAAGCCACAAAAAGACATGGAAGAGGGCCAAGCGCAGTGGCTCATGCATGTAATCCCAGCACTTTGCGAGGCTGAAGTGAGTGGATCACCTGAGCTCAGGAGTTCAAGACCAGCCTGAGCAACATGGCAAAACCCCATCTCTAAAAAAAAATACAAAAAAATCTTAGCTCAGTGTGACTCTGTGTGCCTGTGGTCCCAGCTACTGGGGAGGCTAAGGTGGAAGGATCACTTGAGCTCAGGAGGTCAAGGCTGCACAAAGCTGCAATGAGCAGAGATCATGCTTGGGCAACAGAGAGAGACCCTGTCTCAAAATACGTTAATGAGAGAGAACTCTGGGCAAGGGGGTGGAGGGGCAGAGGAGGAGTGTGGGGGAAGGGGAAGGAGTGCATACCTGGAAACTCTACTTTCTGCATAATTTTTCTATAAACCTGAAATTGCTCTAAAAAGTAAAGTCTATTTAAAAATAATAAATAAGAAAGAAATATGAATATCACTTGTGTCACTTTTGTGTCAAAGCATTAACAGCCAGCACATGATTTGCCTTGCCACTCCCTTCCTCTTGGTCTGTAGTCCAATGCTCTACCTCTGAGCTATACCCCCTCCTTGCCACTCCCTTCCTAAAGATAAGCCTCCCTCATTGGATTAGAATTCTCCGGAGAGACAGAGACAATAAGATATAGAGAGAGAGAGAGATGGAGAGATAGAGATAGGAATTATCACAGGATTATGGAGGCTGAGAAGTCCCGCAATAAGCCATCTGTAAGCTAGAGAACCAGGGAAGCCAGTAATATGAGTCAGTCTAAGCCTTAAGGCTTCAAAACCAGAGATGTCAATAGCATAACTTTCACCACAAGACTGAAGGTCACAAGGCTGAATGCCTGAGAAACTGGGGGGTCACTAATCCAAGCCCCAGATTCGAAAGGCTGGATAGAGGACCTGGGGTTCTGATGTCCAAGGGCAGGAGAATAAGGGTGTCCCAGCTCCAGAAGGGAGTGAGCAAATTCACCTTTCCTCTGGCTTTTTGTTCTAGTAGGACCTCAGCCATATGGACGATGCCTGTCCACATTGGGTGAGGCCACATCTTCCTCACTCAGTCCACTGATTCAAATGCCAATCTCTTTTGGAAACACCCTTATAGACATGCCCAGAAGTAATGCTTTATCAGCTATCTGGGTACCACTTAATCTGGTCAAGTTGACACCTAAAATTAATTATCATCACAACTCATCCTGGTTCTCTTAGTGAGAATAATCAAGAATGCAGCCCTATCTCCTCACTTCCAATGAGCCAGTCTTCAGTGGACATGCACCCTGAGTGGAAAAAAAGTAAAAACTGTTTCTATTGTTGTTTTAAACAACTTAGATTCAGAGGTTATTTGTTATTGCAGGATAACCTAGCTTATCCTGACTAATACAGAGAGAGGAAGGCCTCCTTTAGTCTCCAACAGAAATATTAAACAGCAATCAATCACACAATATTGGTTAAAAAAACAAAGATAATAATCATTGTTATTATTTTCATTATTTCTGGAAATAAATTTAAAACTATTGAAAAAACTTACTTTTAAAATTCTCAACATCACTAATCATCCAGGAAATGCAAATCAAAACCACAATGAGATGTCATCTCACCTCAGTCAAAGTGGCTATTATCAAAAAGACAGAACATAGCAGTTGCTGATGAGGATACAGAGAAGGGGAAGTTCTCCTACACTGTTCATGGGAATGTAGATTAGTATGGAAGTCCATCAGAAAACTAAAAATAGAACTACCGTATGATCCAGCAATCCTACTGCTAGGGATGTAACCGAAAGAAAGGCAATCAGCATATAAAAGAGATATCTGCACCTCTTTGTTTATTGCAGCACTATTCACAATAGCCAGATTATAGAATCAACATGTGTGCCCATCAACAGATGAATGGACAAAGAAAATGTGGTATATATTCACAATGGAATATTCATTCATAAAAAAATTAAAATCCCATCATTTGAAGCAACATGGATATAACTGGAGGATATGATGTTAAATGAAATAAGCCATGCACAGAAAGACAAATATCACATGTTCTCACTCATATGTGGGAGCTAAAAAGGCTAAACTTATGGAGGTGGGGAGTAGAATGGTGATTACCAGAGGTTGGGAAGTGTTGAAGTCGGGGAGGAAGAGAAGTTGGTTAATGGGTACAAAAATACAGTTAGAAAGAAGGAATAAGTTCTAGTGTTCACAGTAGAACAAACATAATTAATAAGAATTTATAGTATATTTCAAAATAGCTGCAAGAAAAGCATTATAATGTTCCCAACACGAAGAAATGGTAACCGTTTCAGGTGATGGCTATCCCAACTACCCTAATTTTATAATTATACATTATATGTATGTATCAAAAGATCCCATGTACTCCACAAATATGTACAACTATTATGTATCAATAAAGACAGAAAAAACATTATATATAATTACATAATACAGACATAATGAATATGAATCAACTCTTAGTATATATGAGGAAGTAGTGCTTGACAAATTTCTGTAATTTTAATCATTAAAAACCTAGTCTCCAGAATTAAATTTTATTCACTTAATCAAGTCTTGTTTCATGAGAGAGAGACAGATATAAAGAAAGGGTATAGCTACTTGAACAAGGGAGGCAGCATCCAAATGACAGCCTGAATGTTGTTTATTCACACAGATTAACTGCTGGCCAAAATAATATCTCCCGATGTTCATTTAGTGTTGACAGAAATGGTGAGAATATTCAATACTATCAACTTTCAGCCACTGAATGTGCTTATTTTGAGAGCACTGTTTAAAGAAATGGATTCTAGCTATAAACACCGCTTTTCCCCCCACTTAAATAGTCTGCTATTGAAGAGGAAAATACCCATACACATTAGTAAAATGAGAAATGAGATAAAAATATTGTTTCATTACTCTAATGCTGACGAAGAATAATAGTATGATTTAAGGGACCTAAGTAAATAGCATATCCCAGTAATATAATCAGTATTGTGAGCCATCTAACTCTCTCATTCAAAGCCAAGGTGTGGCGCTTCTTAAGATCAAAGACAAGTGGTCGGAATTTCTTAAGAGGGCCGACCATATGGGCAAGGGCTTTGTTGTTCAGACTTCGACCCTTCCCCAGAGCCTGAAGATTTTCTTTAGAAAACAAAGTCAATGCCACGACTGGACCTTTCAACACCACACCCAAATGCTGCAACAGATGATATCACTTTCCAGGGTAAACACAAGCAGTGTATTCTGAGGCCACTGGCCCGACTTCCCAGGTTGACTCATCCTGCCTTCCAGCCTTGAAGGGCAATATCCTTACCAACATGTGATCTGAAGGAGCTCTGAACCCTCCAGTGAGACATCAGCCCATCAGACTCACAGAGAGCAGCAGGAAGGCCAAAGACTCAAGATTTATCTATCCTTGAAGTGAGAAAAATTCCTTGGTAAAAGATTATAAAATAAAACAATTGTTTTTCTGATAAAATTTAATTTTTTTCAATGTTTTACTATGTTTATATTTTTAATTCACTTAAAATTGGTAGTTTATTGATGAACTAAATATCTATTAAGTTATTCAGTGATGCTGATTACAATAGGCTTCCGTTATACGAAGGGAAAACATCCCAGACCCCCAGTGAATGCCTGAAACTGGATGCTACTGAACCCTGAGACGGTACTAAGTGACTAATGGGTGAATAGCGTGTACAGCATGGATACACTAGACAAAGGGAGGATTCACATCTTGGGCTGGTCAGCAAGAGGTTTCATCACCCCACTCAAAACGGTGAGCAATTTAATACTAATCAATTGATTATTTCTGGAACTTTTCATTTAATATTTCCCAACTGCAGCTAACCGTGGGTATCTAAAACCACAGAAAGCAAAACCACAAATAAGGGAGGACTACTTGTATTGGGAAGGTGCTGAGGTAGCTCAGTGCTGGTGGCTGCCAGGGAAAAAGAATGTGACATGCAATACTCTTCAATCAAATAGGAATGTCTGGTTGCCATGGTGCCACCACATGGAGGATTGTCTCCCATCTGGGGACCTGGGTTTGCAAATGCTCAGTAAGAGTAAGACTTCCTGTTATTCCTTACAATGGATAAACTTGGACTGGGTCTTCAGAGTGGATGTTTCTCTCTCACCCGAGCAAACACAGATGAGCTCTCTGTTGCCGTGTGAGCCCCAAAAGCCTTCCTAATAACAAACTGAAGTCAGCTAAGTTCAGGTAGCTAAAATGGTGCATTTGTTATAAAAGCCGTGGCCACAAAATGCAAACTCTTAGAGCCACCCAGCCCAGCTATTTCCTTCAGAATCCAATACTGAGCCAAGCATTTTTTATTTTGTCTTCTCAAACTAGGTAACACTCCCTCATAGCAGATTCCTGGATAACCTGCAGGTAGCTGGGTGCACCCCTACTTTTGTGGGTGGTTTCCAGACCAGATTTAAAACCAATTACCAGGTGTTATGTAACTGAGGGCACCAGAAAGAGCCTGGCATGAGTGGGGAGGGAGGCATTGAGGAAAAGAGTCACGAGCAAAAGAGGAGAAAACCATGAGAGAAAACAAACAGGAGCCGCAGCCAGTGCCAAACAGAAGGAAGGATTGTTTTCCAACAGGATTTACAGACATGAAAAGAAAAAGGAGACAGACTTTCTTCACTCCTGTACTTGGTCAGCAAGCATTTCTTAGAGCATGTCATAGATGTAAGATAATTAAATAAATATCCCTGCCTTTGGTGTTTCACAGTCTGGTGGCAGATGGAGGTGTGGCAGTAGTGAGAAGGTCCCATTTTTCTGAAACCCTTTGCTTTTTTGAGACTGATAATTACTCTCTAGTGTAGATGCTGCAGGGATGTGAAAAACATCACACTGATTTGCACCTGGAGGCATCAGGAAGGCTGTAGGTAAGTTAAGGCTTCAAGGATGAATTGATATGTGTCAGACAGAAAAGGGATCAGATTTGGAAAGTCACAGGGGTCTGTGGGAACCTGTGCAGTGTGGGCCCGTAGGGGTGTATACCGTGGGAGCCCATTGGAGAGCGGCAGGATAGAGCCTGAGAAATAAGCAGGGACTCGAGCACATCAGACTGCAAACACCATGCCGGGGACAAACCAGTGTGAGCTGAGAAGCAACATGAGATCGGGATACAGAACACTCCTTCTGACTGGCCCTGTGGACAGGCACCCTTTAGGGAGCCACTTAATGGATCTAGATCAAAAAATAAATGAAATGTTTAAATGATGAGGGCCTGAACCAAGGTAGTGGTTATAGGATTGGACATAAGGAGACAGGTCAGGCGATATTAATAAGTTAAAGTTGGTCACACCTTACTGGCTGATTGAATGTGGGAGTGAGGGAAAAGGGAGAGTCCTGTGTGGTTCATTTCAGCCTTGAACGGTGAGTGGGGGTGCCATTCACTGGGATGGAGAACATAGGGAAATTGTGTTTTGGGAGACTGATCATGAGCTGAGCGTATCAGGGTTGAGGTGCTGTTGGCACCTTTAGGAAGAGATTTCAAGGTCTGGACTAGGGATTTAGATCTGAAAGACAGTTGAATCTAAGGCCCTACAAGCAGATGAAATAGAGCAGAATGCCCAGGAAGCAGTAGAAAGCATGCAGAACTTCAGATATTTGAATACTAGTGGACAATGCTTTTCTCAGTCATTGAAAGAAACTCAATCAGTGTCTCAGAGACAGTTTAGACAAAATGGCCAAGGGGTTAAACAAAGAATTCTGCACTGAGTTTTTGGATTTTGTCTTTCTGGCTCTGAGCATAAGGAACAGGTCAATGGTCAGTATGCATCTTGAAATCACATATACCCAAAATTAGATCATCAGGTACATTTTTGAAACAATAGTGTCGTTCACTTAGCCCCCTTGCTGTTGCAGGAATGCCTCTGGGCCAGAGTCCCTTTGCCATGTTACTTCTCTCTTCTGGCCATTTGCTGTGGCAGGCATCTCATGGCTCCAGAAGCCTCTACCTTCTCTGTCTTCCAAATCCCCTATGTAAGAGAATTGATTCCTTTTCAGGCAGGACCGTATGAACCTGAATCCAGAGAAATGGCTCATCAGTCTCCAATCCTCTGATTTTCTAAACCAGGACTACATTATATTAAAACCAGAAAAAGCAATACCTCTTTTCACAGAATGGACTTTCTGGTGGAAATGGGAGGAACCAAAAGAAGGCTGACTTCTTCATTTTGACACCCTGCCCTGACTGCAGAACGTGATTTCCCTAAAAGACTGAATGTTAACCTCAAAGGCTGATCAACCAACATGCAGGAGAAATCTTGACCAAGGCTCTGAGCATGCTGTGGTCCCAATGGTGAGGGTGTGATATGCACTGTCTGTTCCTGGAGTCACAGTGCTCATCTTGTGGTAAAGACCTCTTGGAAGAATGTCTTCAAAGGCACATCTCCAGCTGGGAGTCCTTGTTTCCTGATTTTTTTTTTTTAAGTTTATGTTATATGAACAAATGAGACTGCTTTCCCGGCAGGAGTAGCCCTCGGACGCCCACTGTGAGCCTACTTTCTGGAAGAAGCCAACTCAGACAGACCACAGTGTGTGCACAGCATACGTGGCTGCTGGCTGTGGATGAGAAAGTATTCCTGATCTGTCAGAATAATGATTTCAGCGTGTTCTCAGCAGGTCCTCAGTGTGATCCCATGAGGATACCCTCAACCCCTTGCATGACATGTTGTACTTGGAGTCCTTCCCCGTTTCAATTTCAGCATCAGTGGGAGGGAAATAGCAAAACAGCATTCCTTCATGTAGATAACCAGTAGGCAGCAGGCTACTCCTGGTTCGTAACATAACTCCACCAGTGTATTCTGGCAGCCGGGCTTACTTAAGGGAGAGCACAGACATTCCCTGCTCAAAAACAAAACTGCTAAACGTGACTCCGGTAGCCTCCGTGCTCTCTGCAAGAATAAAATCCTTGAAGAAAAATTGTGATAAGAAGTCTGTCTTTGGAGTCAGCCTGAGCACAATCTTGCATCTCCAATTACCACCTGGGTGGCTTTATTCATTTATTTATTCATTTAAGAAATACCTGTAGGATACATACTACATGGCAGGCATGCTTCTCAGATGTTAGCTCATCTTGCTAAGCCTCCAGTATCTTCATCTAAACAGTGAGGATAACAGTATGTACCTCCTAGGGCCATGTGAGGAAAAAGTGAGATAGTGTGTATAAAGCTCATAGCACAGGGCTCATAGAGAGGATGTGCAGTTAGTGTTGGCTGTGGCAGGTATTATTCCCTTTACCCCAGCCTATGCCATCCTTGCCACCCCATCAGGAGCTCCTGATGATGACAGCACCTCTTGCCGAGCCCTCATCTGGGGCAGCGTTCACCTTTAACTTTTTATTCCTCTTGGCTTTATTTGATATTCATTAACCTGGAGCTACCCACACCAGGGGGCAGCATAAATAATGGCAGAAGTCACAGCCTCTGCCCTGGCTTCACACCTCCTCTTGGTATCAGCTGTTCACCATGCTCTTCCTACTGACTCTGTAGGACCAGCACCAACACCATGTCTTAATCTGATATACATACATACACACACACACACACACACACACACACACACACGAGACACTATAAACAGTATATATGCAAAACTATATATATTACTATGTATCTAATAAATGAAACTAAAATATATAATCTGATATTATAGTCTGGTGAATCTTACATATTTATGTATGATTATATATTGTATATATATATATCAGATCACACAGTATAAAATATATGCCGTGCACTATATATGTAAATATAGACATAAAATCTATTTATATTCTTTCCTGACCCAAAGCTGAATAGATTTCTCAGGGATGGGAAGAAGAAAGTGACAGCTTTTTTTGTGATATAAAAACTGATACATTATTTTTAAGAGAGCAAAACATGTACAAAAATTTAAAAAATGAAACTAAATAATGCATTTTCAAACACAAAAATGTAAAAATATGTCACAAAACAAAGTTAAAAATAAGCCTATAAAAAGCATTAACCATACATCATTTTAATATTGACTGATAATGAATTAATTGTAATCATTTTGGCTGGGCGTGGTGGCACATGCCTGTAATCACAGCAGAAAGTGATAGCTTTGACATAGCTATATTAATACAAAGGCTTTAGCAGACTTCGGCTCTGCCCAGGAAATCTTTCCCAAATAGTTTCCAGTTCAACTGGGGTTGTATTATACTGTGGAAACAAGAATAGCTGATGGTTTTGAAAACAACTACTACATTTCCTGATCTACTTCAAATTGTCCCACCCACTGGTCGTGGTACTGAAGTGTGTCTGGATACGAAGGTAGCAATGATGCCTGTGAACCAAAGGGTGGGCCACACTTCACACTAGTCCAGACCAGCCTTCTTCCAAATTTCACCTCTCTCCAGAATGGGGCTACTTAACTTCTACTTCAGAGTGCAGGTCTCCCCAAATGCCTGGATGAAATCTTGACCCTAATGGGAAAACTTCAGAGCTCTGGTTCAGAGGTTCTGATGTGAATATCAAATCACATTTACTGTCAATTTTATTCTTTCTATTCACTAGGCAAATATTGATAGCACTCTTGCTATGCACCAGGTGATGTTCTTAGCACTGGATTTTGTACCATAGTTCTAGTTACCTGATCCAAGTATCTGGGACTTATTTCACCAAGACTGAATTCTGCCTTAATATTCTAGCCAAACTCCAGCTCCTTCAAGACTTCTCAATCTTCCCTTTTCATGGTGAACCACAGTCCCTGGCTGGGACTCAAGTTGCATCTTTCAGCCCTCTACCACCATCACCAGCTGCACTACAGTGTCCAGTATTTTCCTGTGTGCCCATGGTCCCCATTCCAAGCTTCCTCCCATGTGCAGGGACACAGGTTACCCATTGCTGGACTGCTCCGCATTTAATTACCTAGACAGAGAGCTTGCACATAGAAAGTGTTCTATAAATGTTATTTATTCCATCTAAACTTCCCACTAGTAAAGTAAGCACAAAGACAGGAACTTGCCTTAGTTGTTCACTGATGTGGCCCTATCATGAGATCTATGGTTAGCCCATAGTAGCCAATGAAAAAGAATGCCTTTTGAGTGAATGAATCACTAAAGATTCATTCTAGCCTTTATTTCAAGAAGATGTGGGAATGTAATCCTTTGCTGTTCAGCAAAAATGCTAAACTAGAACCAGGAACTACAGACTTGGAGTGCCTCTTTTTATTTAAGAGACTCTTGGGAGACACCACCTTATGTACCCCCACAAGCTAGATGTTCTTCCTATTCCAAATAAACTACAAGGATGAATACTGTACCATCTTACTCAAAGCCAAAACAGCCCTGGAAATATGTTTTCCAGTCTAGTTAATCAGAAAAAGGAAGGGTGTACATAGTAATGTGGAGTGTTTCAAGCAGAGAATTACTCTTCTATGCATTTTCTCAATGCCAACATGTACCAAAATGACAGTTATTTCCTTTGCCCAGAAACTTCAGTTCTGAAATATTTCACATAACAGAGCATTCCTCCCCATCTCATCTCTCCCTACCAACTGTCTGAAGTTCTTTGACAATGAGATCTTAGCTGGAGCCTTGCAATGAAAGAGTGCTTGTTCACTGATATATCACTTTGGTTACTTTGAAGACATTTAAATAGAAATTTTGATGTACCAGATATTTCTCTACAGAATTAAGAGAAAGTTGAGAAAAGTTCCAATATGATAGGGAACAATGGAGTAGACTGGTTTTTATAGACAAGCCTAATCCTTCTTCATCCATATGTAATTCCCAGTTCACTACCTTCCCAGGCTCATTAACCTGCGTTCTACCAGTAAATGCATGCACTGAGGAGCTTAACTATCTGTCTGCCTTGGGTATGAATTGGCCACAGATACACGGGAATATGTATGATGTAAAGACAATGCTGAATTACCATGATATTCATATAGCAGACATGTTCACAGGTATTAGTAAGAAGGTAATAAAAAATAGAAGATAGTTTATTATGTTCCAAGAAGGGTGCTAGATAATTTATATATAATAGTCTTATCTCACTTACATTTTAATCATATAGAGCTGGCATTCCTATTTTAGAAATTAGAAATTGAAAAGGGCTCAGAAAAAAAAGTTCCCTGTTTAATATCCCACAGGATTTGAGCTTTAGGATCTTTGCTTTGAAGAAAGGAAATGTGTGATACTAGTAGATTAATTTCTACTTCCACTGTACCCATAAAGGCATGATAGCAAGAGTGAATTGTGCTTTAATTTTTTGTCTTTATGTCCACTCCATAACCAGGTTTATCCCCTTTCCTGCTTTATTTTTCTTCATAGCACTGAGTCAGTTGGGGTTAAACCAGAGAACCAGAACCAATAAAGGATGACATGAAGTTTGCTGCAAGAGATTGGCTTAGGCAATTGTGGCAGCTGCATAAGTAAGTCCAAAATCCATAGGTCAGGCCAACCATAAGGGCAGGCTGGAACTCCTGGGCATGGGCTGAAGCTGTTGTCTTACACATGAATTTCTCCTCTAAGAGGAGCCTTAGTCCTGCTTTTAAGGCCTTTCAAGCTGACTGAATCAGACTCACTCAGATTCTCCAGGATAATCTCTCTTAAAATCAAGTGATCATGGACTTAAATTACATCTATAAAATACCTTCACAGCAACATCTAGATTTGTGTTGGATTGGATAATTAAGGGCTATAGTCTGTTCAAATTGACACATCAAAGAGACCACCATAACCTGATATATCTTACTCATTTATATTTATTGTTTATCATTTCTCTTCCCACACTAGAATGTAAGCTCTATGAGAAAATCAACTTTTTGGGTTTTGTTTACTGCTGTATCCCTCAGCAGCTAGAACACCATCTGGCATGTGGTAAGCAGCTGATAACTGTGAAATGAATAAAGAATTGAATAAATGAACAGCTTTCTTGCCAGGAAGGGCCTCCCCTCTCCATATTGGGTCAAACACCCAGCACAATTCCCAGAACAGAACAGGTAGTCAGAATTGTTTTCAATTAATTAAAACCAGCTGGTGACCCACATTCTTTCTATGGAATTCCACATCTCAGGAATGGCTGGTGTGGTGGAGACGATGGGCATAGAGGGCCAGTTTTACTCACCTGATATTACCGAGGTGAAGAGGAAAGGCTGTGGGCACCATCAACACACCCCTGCTGGGGATTGTGGGAACTGGGGATAGGAAGAGATGCAAACACCATTGGCAGTTGTTTGGAGTGATTTCAGGAACAGTTCAATATAGCACTGGCTGAAAGGAAGTGGGAAAGATCAGAGAGTGTGTGCCACTTCTGCTTCTGTTTCTGGGTGACTGCATAACAGGAAAGTAACTGTCTTGCACAATCAACCCAGATGATCCAGAAACAACAGGGAAAATGTTCATGAGCCCCTGAGGTGAAGCAAGCTTCATTTTCTATGACCCCTGAAGGAAATGGGCATCTGATATAATTGGGTTCTTTCTTTTGGAGGCCCAAGGCTGTGAGACTGCTTTTCCTAACTGCGGTGGGGTATTTTTATTTACAGCTGGGATGATAATTACATGTACCATTCTTTTAACATGGAACATGGTTCCTCCTTTTTACCCTTAAAGAAGTAAAAGTTTTCCTACCAAATCTGTTATTACCAAGTGGTATTTTCTTCTTCCCAATACATGCTTCTTCCCAAGGCCTACCAGTCTGCCAACTCAGCAGACGTATGGAAATGTGGGTGTGGGTGTGCACCCACTCACACACACATACTTATAGGCAATTATAGAAAAGTAACAAGAATAGAGATGAAAGCAAGAACAATCAAGGGATAAAATGCTTATTCAATGCATAATGTTTGCTCTGGACTATAAGGAAATTACACTCGGAAAACTGAAATATATGTAGACATGAGGCTATAAATTTGGGGCTCAAAGGGAAAATCAGGTATAAGATGGGGTCAGTGGACCAAAGAATCAGTGAACAGAAATATATGACCTTTGAGTCAGCCTATAAATTTCCCTCCTCATAAAACTCAATGAAGGAAGTAGAACCAGAGCCAGAACTCCAGGAGGAGATATGGTTAGCACCTAACACAGTAGCCACCAAATAAAAGCATGCTGAAGACGAAGTCACAGAAACACTTGTTAAAACAGATAGAGATAGTCTTCCAAAGGCTAGCACATTCGGACTGAATGGTTTCTAAATGCAGACCAGATGATATTTTTCAAGAAACGTAGGTTTCTCGGCTTAATATCTGAGCTCCCACCATCCGTAATTCCATAATTCTTTCTCAGACTTCTCTACTGACTGGTATTAGGTTGGTGCAAAAGTAATTTTGCCATTAAAAGTAATGGCAAAAACCGCAATTACTTTTACACCCATCTAGTATTTGCAGCAGGCAGAAGCTAAGGATGCTCGCCTTGCCCCATCCCTCCCCCAAATGAGTCATGATCATCCAAGATTGCACTCCAAAATCTGGGAAACACTTTAATGAGGCACTGAACTGATTAATAAGGAGTGTTTAGATTTTTCCCATAGATATTTACAACAGAATACTAACTAGGCTGCACCTTGAGACTCAAGGACCAATAGAGGCTGGTTTCTGGACATATCCCAGAAATAGAGTAGCTCTTAAAACTAATGATTCAATTAACTTAAATATGAATTGAGCATAAGGCTATAACTGAAAAATCTGTATTAGTAGAGGATGGCAGCAATATTAATATTTTTTAGAAATCATTCACTTTGGACTTTGCCATGTTTCATAGAGTGTTTGTAGATAATGAAACTCTACATGTCAAAGCAGATTGTGCAGCCAAGCAGCTCTGAAGGGACTTGAATATTTAGGGTAGATTTTATTTATTTACCTATTTCCTACCTTGTTGCTAAAATGATTTAAGAAGTTTCTAAAGATGCATGTAGTGAAATAAGATGAATTTAAAACAACCAAGAAAATAAGAGAAAGGGAAGATAAGGTTAGGCAAATAAGATGGAGCCAGGGATGAGGTTAATATCCAAAAACGAATTCCCTGGACACTGGATGACGTAAGAGGGTAAGAAAGATCTCTTGCTTTTTCCCTTCCACACTCCACTACCTTCTAATTTCTCCATTTAGTTTCCTAAATGCTGTGAATGGATGTCATCATCTCTAAGCTAACCAATTCTCTAAGAGCCATCTCTAAGCTAACCAATTCTCTCATTTCTTTCTTGGGGGAAGGGATAGAAATTAAGTGTTAGCTAAAGGTGAGTGTGAAAGGTAAGGGGGTGGTCTCATACTTCCTCCCTCTCCAGATTGCTCCCACTATGTAGACTGCCTTCTTGTAAGGGTTAAGAGGCGAATTAGATTAATAAGGATGAGTCTATTACTACACCCAGTCTTTAGCAAAGAGAAGACAGAAAACCAGCAATCCATGTGTAGGTAAGGAAAAGTTAGTGATGCTAACACTCAAGGTTTTCAGGGTCTACATAGTAACATTTGTTGATTTCCCTCTTGAGTTCAGGCCAAATGTGAGATGAATACAGGAATCAGTAAGATGAAAGCTAAAATAATGAGCTTTATGTCTAGGGTAGCTGAATTTGAGAATGCAGCTTGACCTACAACTAAAATGTAGCTCCATAAACAATCTCCCATAAACAAAATCTACACTTCAAAGCCCAGGTCTCCCCACTGCAAAGGCTCAGTACACCTGGGTGAGCTCCAAATGCATGAGCAGAGCAGTGGTTTCCTGACAACAGGTGGCTCCAGAGAGGACCAAGGAGAAGTGGAGCCACATGTGGTCAGAGCCTTTTCTCCATCTCACCAATCAGATGAGTCTCTCCTCCCAGGGAGGCAGGTGGGAGGGGCTTAATGAATGACAGCAAGGGAAGAAAGAGCCCACAGTTTTATCTCCCATACTTCTCTATCTTCCATGGGACGGGACATAAGAATTATCCCTGAAGGGCCACCAACTAACAGTACCATCTTCAGATGCATCAAACTTATAACACTGGCCTGCATAGCAAGAGATGGGAAACAAAACTGTACAACGGTTGATTCATTTCTAAAATCTACATCCAAAGCTGCAGGTAACATGCATCTGTGTGGGGACCTAAACAGGTATGTGGGCCAAGACTACTGTTTTCTTCTGTCCCTAAAGGCCTAAGAGTCATGAGAATTAGGCAAATAGCATATTAACATAAGATTCTGTTGTGATGTCTCTTCCTGGTACAGTCACACCAGGCTGAATGGTACACTGGGTCATCTCTCCACATAAAACCCTTCAATGCCCTTTCTTGTTTTCACCTTCAGGCCCTAACCTTTTAGAATATCCTACAAAGCCTCATCCTGTGGTCTAGTACCTGCCTACAGCAGTAGCTCATCCCTTATGGCTCCCTCCCTCACCCTCACCTTCTTCACTCAGTATCTGTGAAGCACCAGCGCTGTCACATGGGCATTTTCTTCCACCTGAAAGACCCTGGTCCTCCCTCGTCTCCTGGTTAACTTCAACCATCCTTCAAGTCTCCATTTCCTCCAGGAAGCATCTCCACAGAATTGGTTAGGAACACCTCCCCATGGGGTTCCCCTGTACCACCTTCTGCATTACACCAATTGTCAGTTTGCTTGTCAACGTATCTTACTGAAATTTATACTTCATAATGTCAGGGACCATGACCACCATTTTATTATTTATTCCCAACACACAGCACAGTGTTTGTCATGTTGAGGGTGCAGAATATGTACTGATTACATAGTGAGTGAGGGACACTATCCCCCAAACTTAGAACCCACCCCCAACCCTCACCCAGCCTCCTTTCCCTCCTGTTAAGGGATTCAGATTCAAAGTAATGAGAAATATAAATTCCATGATCTGGCTTCTTAATTAAATGTTTTTATTGTTGTTACTATGACTGGATAAAGTCTACAAGGACCAGAGAACTTGGAAATCAGCAATGTCCCCCTCTTTCCTGCCAACCTAAAGAAGGTTACAGCTCTCTTCTCCCAAAAGTACACCCTCCCACGTGGCTTATTAGCTCAAATAGAACTCAGAAGCCAACAAGATTGTCTTTGTTCAATTGCACAGCCCTTGCTCTGTTTAGCCTCGCTCTCGCCGGGCAGACTGCAGCCCTCTCCCCATCAAGAATGACTTTGATTGAAGGTTGGGTGCAGTTATCAAAACTCACACTCTTAAAATATTTCAAATCCAAACATTTCTACTCCCAACCCTCTGAGATGTCCCTTGGACCAACCTGTTTGTACTTATTCCATCTACTACAGTGACCAGGGTGGTGCTCTGGAGAAGGTGACCATTCTGGTCTTTTCCCAGGCAATACCAGCTATCTCAAAAAGTTCTCTTATCTCTATAATGGGGTTCTTAAAATGGGCTCATAGATTGGGTTTTAGGTGATCTGCAAACCATTTAAATGCATGTGCAAAATTTCATGCAAACTTGCATTTGTCTGGGAAAGGGTTTGTAGCATTTACCAGGTTTTCAGAGTAGCCCAGTATCTCAGGATCCTACAGATTTAACTGGACGGTCTTTTACAGAATTTTCCAAGTGATCCCACCAATGACTTTCTGTTTTCTAAACATTTGTTCATTGAGGCCATTTCATGGGCTTGGAGAATCCTTTCTTACACACTGGGCTCTTTGTCTAAGCTCAGAGTGCTCCCATCTTGGGGTCCCTCTCAAGGCAGGAAGCCATGAGGGGAGATGGCAAGGAAGTAGAAGACTAGGCATTATAGCATTCAATGCATCAAGACTTCACAGAAAGAGACCACTAGTAGAAGCTTAGGTACCACGTTCTGCTGTGGATTCTGCCTATAAATATGTATGTCACCATGTGCAAGTTACTTATATTCCCTTTTCTTCAATTTCTTCAATATCTGTTGAAAAGAGAAAAGGAAGGGAAACAGCAACACCTCCACTGTGGACTAGATAAACCCTAAAGTCTCTCCAAGCTCTAAAATATCTATAATCACATGAAATCAGACCATATGGGTAATTGATGGGTAAATGATGCTATGGGTAATTGGCTGCACAGGTACAAGCTGTGCTGTATTTTATGTTCTAGAAGTGCCTGACCATGTTGTATGTCAAACAGGTAACATTAGACTATTTTGATGTGTTCTTTTTCTTTATTCCATGTAATTTTCATCTGTGTTTGAGACACCAGCCATGGCAGTAAGATCTCAAAAGCATAACAGAATGAATCAATCAATTTTCAGCTTTTAAGTCTCAAAACAGACTGAAATCCTTAGTAAAGAACACAGACTGAATAGATTTACATAGAAGGCATAATAATATAGAGCTTGTTTTCTTGCTCTAGACTTGATAAGACTTCTCAGAGTAGCGGAGGAGAAAAAGAGATGAAGAAGTAGTGCTCAGGCACAAGCGTGTCCCTTGGGAAAGGGGCCTGCATACTGCTACCGTCCCCCAGGGCTACACTGGTTTGAAAGCCAAATGTAGAAAAGACTTGTGTTAGTTTCCTGTGTACATCCTTGGAGTGTGAACATGGTACTAGACCTCCTTGTACCAGTGGAGTGATGGTACAGTAGGGGCACAGGGAATCTAGGAAAAGAGGGTCTGGAACAGTTCATGCTTCCCATTGCCCAAGAGCATCACAGAGAGCACCTTCTCTCAGATTTCTTTTTGGATTAGCATCTGCTGTAATCTGTTTATGCTGATGGAGAAGTGGGATTCTCTTCAGTAGCAAACAAAATTCTTATTCTGATGTGAGCATGAGATATATTTAGAAAGGTGACTGTCAAAATCCCCTCTGAGCCCTTTCACATTTGACAATTAAGATATCCATCCTTTCAACATAGTAAGTTCTATTTAATTAATAACATAAATTACAGTGGTTATCTTCAGATATATTGACTTGTCTACACAAAAATAACTGGTAGATAATTCCTTTAGAAAATATAAAATGCTTCCATTTCAACATATATCAAGCTCTTAATAACATGCAAATGCCATAGCAACACCCTAGCAGTTAATGACACGGCTCCTTTGCCATGGAAACACGTCTGGGCTCAATAGAAAGGTGCCGGCTGTGATGCCAAACACGTCTCTGAGCTCCCTGAACTGACAGGACCAGCCCTGAGTTTGGATTTATCTATGCACTTGCACAATGTGCCACTTTGTACGGTTCTGCCTGTGGCCACAGACCACAGACTGCTCCCACAACGCCTTTCCTTGAGGGCATCACAAGGAAAACAAGCTGGTATATTAAAACCACACCGACACTCATTATTCTAACACCAGGAAAAGAAATATTAATCCAGTGAAATCAGGTTTTGAAAATACCCAAGGTACAAAAGCTGGGATTTCACAGTAGGGAAAAGAAATAGGACATTTGCAGATCCACATTATACCCCATGCAGAAAAGTTTTAAAATGACAAACACAGGACTTGACAGATCATGGTCCACACACAAAATGTGTGGTTGGCCTCTTGCACCACCTCAAAACATTTTCTTGCCAAGCAAAGAAACATAGGTGGAAAATGTCTCTCCGCCACCAGAATGCACCATTTATATCTTACAGCGTCATTGACTCAGGAATGAAAAACACATTTTTGACTCTATAGTTCTGATGCTTTAGATGAATAAACTGAAGCATACAAACTTGGTAACAGTCTTTCTTACCCTTCATTTTTTTCTAGAAATTTGACTTTTTTCTCATTAAGTGTCATGTAGTGACTTTGGCTCTGTGAAAGTTTGAAAGGCAATGTAATTTCCTTCGGATATTCATCTCCGCCCACCTCTTATTATGTCAAGATAGTTAATGTCTCTGGGAAATATTAATGTGGCTTCAATAATAATGTTTTTGAAAGCACTTTCAAAAATAAGGATTATGATTCTATCCCAGAAAAGATCACCTTCTCTTCCCAGTTGGCTACTTTCAGCTTGAGGAGTGTAAAAGAAAAATAATCAGGAGATACAAGGGTGGGCATCCCTCTAAACAGGCAGAACCAGGCAGAGGAGAGGCCACCTCCAGGGGGAGGCTGTGAGCTGACTTGGGTGCGGTTTCGGCATTCTGGGCTGGTGTTTGTGCTAAGAGAACCAGCAAGTTAGCAACAGCTTCACTGGGGCCCAGAAACAGCTGGGACAGAGCTGAGACTTCAGGCTGGAGATGCCCCAGGTCAAACTCCTGAGTACCATTCTGTAGGTTGCGTGTTCACCCTGATGGAAGTTTCTTTTGCTGTGCAGAAGCTCTTTAGTTTAATTAGATCCCATTTGTCAATTTTGGTTTTTGTTGCCATTGCTTTTGGTGTTTTAGACATGAAGTCCTTGCCCATGCCTGTGTCCTGAATGGTATTGCCTAGGTTTTCTTCTAGGGATTTTATGGTTTTAGGTCTAACATTTAAGTCTTTAATCCATCTTGAATTAATTTTTGTATAAGGTGTAAGGAAGGGATCCAGTTTCGGCTTTCTACATATGGCTAGCCAGCTTTCCACCACCATTTATTAAATAGGGAATCCTTTCCCCATTTCTTGTTTTTGTCAGGTTTGTCAAAGATCAGATAGTTGTAGATATGTGGCATTATTTCTGAGGGCTCTGTTCTGTTCCATTGATCTATATCTCTGTTTTGGTACCAGTACCATGATGTTTTGGTTACTGTAGCCTTGTAGTATAGTTTGAAGTCAGGTAGTGTGATGCCTCCAGTTTTGTTCTTTTGGCTTAGGGTTGACTTGGCAATGAGGGCTCTTTTTTGGTTCCATATGAACTTTAAAGTAGTTTTTTCCAATTCTGTGAAGAAAGTCATTGGTAGCTTGATGGGGATGGCACTGAATGTATAAATTACCTTGGGCAGTATGGCCATTTTCACGAGATTGATTCTTCCTACCCATGAGCATGGAATGTTCTTCCATTTCTTTGTATCCTCTTTTATTTCGTTGAGCAGTGGTTTGTAATTCTCCCTGAAGAGGTCCTTCACATCCCTTGTAAGTTCGATTCCTAGGTATTTTATTCTCTTTGAAGCAATTGTGAATGGGAGTTCACTCATGATTTGGCTCTCTGTTTGTCTGTTATTAGTGTATAAGAATGCTTGTGATTTTTGCACATTGATTTTGTATCCTGAAACTCTGCTGAAGTTGCTTATCAGCTTAAGGAGATTTTGGGCTGAGACAATGGGGTTTTCTAGATATACAATCATGTCATCTGCAAACAGGGACAATTTGACTTCCTCTTTTCCTAATTGAATACCCTTTATTTCCTTCTCCTGCTTGATTGCCCTGGCCAGAACTTCCAACACTATGTTGAATAGGAGTGGTGATTTTTGCAATCTACTCATCTGACA
Source organism: Pan paniscus (assembly GCF_029289425.2). Taxonomy (NCBI): domain Eukaryota; kingdom Metazoa; phylum Chordata; class Mammalia; order Primates; family Hominidae; genus Pan; species Pan paniscus. The sequence continues at coordinate 28,089,254 of NC_073265.2, read as the reverse complement.
AAGGGCTAATATCCAGAATCTACAAAGAACTCAAACTAATTTACAAGAAAAAACCAACCCAATCAACAAGTGGGCTAAGGATATGAAAAGACCCTTCTCAAAAGAAGACATTTATGCAGCCAGAGGACACATGAAAAAATGCTCATCATCACTGGCCATCAGAGAAATGCAAATCAAAACCACAATGAGATACCATTTCACACCAGTTAGAATGGCGATCATTAAAAAGTCAGGGAACAATGGGTGCTGGAGAGGATGTGGAGAAATAGGAACACTTTTACACTGTTGGTGGAAGTGTAAACTCGTTCAACCATTGTGGAAGTCAATGTGGCGATTCCTCAGGGATCTAGAACTAGAAATACCATTTGACCCAGCCATCCCATTACTGGGTATATACCCAAAGGATTATAAATCATGCTGCTATAAAGACACATGCACACATATGTTTATTGCAGCACTATTCACAATAGCAAAGACTTGGAACCAACCCAAATGTCCAACAATGGTAGACTGGATTAAGAAAATGTGGCACATATACACCATGGAATACTATGCAGTCATAAAAAGGATGAGTTCATGTCCTTTGTAGGAACATGGATGAAGTTGGAAACCATCATTCTCAGCAAACTATCGCAAGGACAAAAACCAAACACCACATGTTCTCACTCATAGGTGGGAAATGAACAATGAGAACACATGAACAAAGGAAGGGGAACATCACACACCAGGGCCTGTTGTGGGGTGCAGGGAGACGGGAGGGATAGCATTAGGAGATATACCTAATGTAAATGACGAGTTAATGGGTACAGCACACCAACATGGCACATGTATACATATGTAACAAACCTGCACATTGTGCACATGTACCCTAAAACTTAAAGTATCACAAAAAAAAAGTTCAACAACAACAAAAAAAACAAACTCCTGAGTACATTTTTCCTGCTGAGCTCTCAAAGAGATTACAGAATGAACAAATCAAGGTTCTTCTGTAAGACTGAAGAGCTGGTTACCACCTTTCCTGGTTAACATTCAGCAAAAGCATTTTCTCTCTAAGCCCTGGAACTGGGATCAGGATATTTTCTTTTGTAAAATTCACTTGTTACTTTCAGACCAAAGTTGTGTTTTACATAAATCATGCGATCTTGGCACTCCTGATTGCTTGGTTGAAAAAATATTTCTTAATAAAAAATATTTTAAATTTGCCATTTTAAAATAATTGTCTTCTTTGTACCCAAATATTGTTTTCTAGTATTTGTGATTCTGGAAATATTTGATCCAGGTCCATCACGGTGGCACATATGCAACTGTTTGTCAGTGGTTTCTGCCCTCGGGTCTACAAGAAACATCCCCCCATGTTGAACAGTTTTTCCAAAACAGTTTCCTTAAAACTAACTTAGAAGTCATTCTTATAAAACACATATGACACATATGAAATGTGACCACTTCTCACTACCTCTGTCAATACTGCCTGAAGTCAAGCCACCAACATCTCATAACCCTCCTGGTTTCCCTGTCTTTCTTCCTCGACAGGGCTGCTGGGACAATTTATCTTATTTATTTATTTATGAGAAGGAGTCTTGCTCTGTTGCCCAGGCTGGAATGCGGTGGTGTGATCTCGGCTCACTGCAATCCTCTGCCTCCCGGGTTCAAGCGATTCTCCTGCCTCAGCCTCCTGAGTAGCTGGGATTACAGACATGTACCGCCATGCTCAGCTAATGTTTGTGTTTTCAGTAGAGATGGGGTTTCATCATGTTGGCCAGACTGGTTGCAAACTCCTGACCTCAGATGATCCTCCCGCCTTGGCCTCCCAAAGCACTGGGATTACAGGTGTGAGCCACCATGCCAGGCCAATTTCTTTAAAACATTGGTCAGATCATTTTCCCTGCCATTCCCCTCAACCACCCATTCCCCATCTATCCATCTCACTTAAAATAAAGCTCAAAGCCTTTGCCATAACCTGTGCCATGCTGCATGGACGTTTGACCAGTGCAGTCACTCAAGGCCATGTGCCAGAACAGTCCTGTGCTTGGTACTTAATGCTTTACAATTGATAACTTCAAATTCTTAATAATTTATCTCTTAATTTGAGCTTTGTAAGTGAAATACAGTGGAACCATGGAGCATACACTCAGGGCTTGGAGCCTCAGCTCATGGGCAATCCTGCCTCCCTCCTCTTCTCTTCCTTCCCAGGATGGGTTTTGGCTGTCTGCTCTCTACTCCCTGGCGTCCCGGGCCCTACCTGGCCTCCCCTTCTCTCTCTCTGACACATGGCAGCTGATGACTTGCACCCAGAATGGACCTGGACTGGCCAGGCAACCACAACACTTTGACAGGCCATTGCGGGGTAGGTTGGGGTAGGTAGCAGGGCAAGTCCCTTATTCCCCCTAATCCAGGTAACTAGCACATCCCAGCACAGCAGTTGCAATTCCGTGGGTGCCACCCATCACATTGGGTGGGGAGGGTCCATGGGAAGGGGAGATAGACTTCCTCTCCCTGCAGCCACGTAGGGCAGGTTGGTGGCCCAGTGGCTGGCAGGAGGAGGAACCCTGCTTAGTCCATGAAGCCAGGGGATTTTGCATACACTAAGTAGCAAAGCAGGGACCCCAGGTGCCCATGGGGGTCTGTACTCCCCCATGAATATTCCCAAACCCAAGGGAGTAAGATATAAACAGCAAATAAAATTACAACAAGGGAGAGACTGTAAAAAAAAAAAAAAAAAAAAAGCTTTCTATTTTAGTAACCTTTAAAGCCATTTTTTTTATTGCTTTTTGAACAAGGGGCCTCACATTTTCATTTTGCACTGAGACTCCTAAATAATGTAGCCAGCCTTGCCTGTGCATGGCCAGCTCCTGCCTGTCTCTCCAACTCCTTCCCCTCCACTACCTCCCTCCCCTCCACTGCCTCCCTCCTGCACTCCTCTCAACCAACCTGGAGTTCCTGTAGGTCAGAACACGCTCACCAAGCTCAATCCTGCCTCTTGGCCTTTACCTTGCTATTTCCCCTGCCAGCAACATTTTTTCCCCAGGTCTCTCCATGGTCATTCTCTCATCTTTTATTTTATTTTTCTCAAATGTCACCTCCAGATCCTGATTTCAAATGATCACTACCTTTCCTGTTCATGCCATGAAAATGCCACCATATGCTAATCACCCATTATCTCCTGACTCAGGCTTGATTTTCTTTCAAATCTTTAAAGCTAGTCAACATATATAGATACGTGCTCTCTTTTGTATGATTGGTCTTACTCACTGGAATGCATATTCCATGAAGTTAAGGAATTTTGCTTTTGGTTTATCTCTTTATCCCCAGTGTCTAGAATAGTGCCAAGCACATAAAAGGCTGTTAATAATATGTGTTGAATAAGTGCATAAACTCATCTGTGTCTGTCACTCTGTATTCCTCTTGCTCATGGTTTCCTTTTGGAGGAAGAAAAAAATCCATCTCCTAAGGGGAGATCCTCCCCACACTGAAGCCTGTTATCCATTCAGTTATTCATCAAGAAAGTATTTACTGGATATCTAGTACGTACCATTATTTGTTGTGCCTATTTCAAGTGAGGTGCTATGTTACACCCCCATGAGGACTCCTAAGACCATCCTCATTTTTCTTTCTTCACAATTATTTAGAGCATTCCATTAATTTTCTAATGCTTCCTTTCCATTACTCACCTGTGAGCAAAACACCATTGTAGGTTCAGTATACACTCACCATAGCACTTAAGAATAGAGCAAAGAGCGACATTATTCAATTTGGGGATGTTGGCTTTTGATTTTCAATTATAACAACAAATTGTTTTATGGTATCGTCCTGTCCTCTGATGCCAACTCTGAGTGATCACAAAAATGCTCCACTTGTTCTTCAGGGAGGAAGTTCCCTGGTCTGTATTTTTTTTTTTTTTTTTTTTTGGCTTCAAATGGCTGCCCAGTAGCCTAATTTTCCCTTTGGCATTCTTCTGGCAGGTGTTACCCATTCATGGTAGATGGTCTCCCTTGAAAGAGAGGAAACTAAGGCCCAAACTCCCTCTGAACCCCCCTGTGACATCCATGCTCTTCCATCCCACTCTTTATCTTCTTGACATCAACTGGTGTGGGCACAGCTTGGTGCTTGTCATGAAATTAGCAATATACCAGCAGCCTATGTGACCGCTCTTCCAGACTTCGGTGACTTTTTTTTTTTTTTTTTCTTGAGACAGAGTCTCACTCTGTCGCCCAGGCTGGAGTGCAGTGGCATGATCTTGGCTCACTGCAAGCTCCGCCTCCCGGGTTCACGCCATTCTCCTGCCTCAGCCTCCCGAGTAGCTGGGACTACAGGCACCGGCCACCATGCCCGGCTAATTTTTTGTACTTTTAGTAGAGACGGGGTTTCACCATGTTAGCCAGGATGGTCTCGATCTCCTGACCTCGTGATCCACCTGCCTCGGCCTCCCAAAGTGCTGGAATTACAGGCGTGAGCGACCACGCCCAGCCTGGTGATTCTTTTAAGTACATTATGACCCTTCCCTCACCCCACTGGCACCACATGAACCAGTGACCCCAAGTTTGGAAGCACCAGTTCCACTGGATGCCCCCCATTGTTTATGGCTTCCCAGACAAATTCTTAGGCCCTGTGAACTTGTTTTCATACGAGACAAATGAATTCAACTTAGCAGGAAACATCTTATGTCTCAGGGGAGATCTCCAAGTATGAACTACCTTCTGCCAGGGCTGGGCTAATTCTTTTTAAATTAGGCCACTTAAGGATTCTTGCAGTTATTAAAAGTCAAAATAAGTAAAGAAAGATAAATCACCAGTCCCATGGGGAAATCAGAAGAAAGCAGAGTATCCTCAATTTTCCTCTGCTGCTGGGCTATATAGATATCTCACAATGGAATGGACTTGGGGTTTGGACAACTAGTAAGGTAAAAAAACAGTATAATAAATAAATCAATTAAAAATAAAATAAATTCATAGCAAGAAAAAGCAGACAAATCCATATGCAAAAGTAGCCGCCTAAAAGAATACCCTCCAATATGCACTATTTGCACTTTGACTCACCACATGATTATTACTTAATATTCAAAATAATATAGTGGAATCTAAATCTGTTCTTTGAGCAATCTTTGAGCAATTGCAACCTGCCTTATTGAGGTCTGGGGAAGGCCCTCTCCCAAAGAGAGCCATTGAGGTGGAAATCACCCTTACAGGCAGTCCTATCTGACCCACAGTCTTTGATCATCACAGAGGGGGCTCCTCTTTTCCAGGGCAGATAGCTGCATGATAATGCTCATAGTATTTTGCTGTGATTCCCAGACCCCAAGTTTGATTTGGCCTAGTAAGAATAAAGCTGCCGCCGGGTGCGGTGGCTCACGCCTGTAATCCCAGCACTTTGGGAGGCCGAGGTGGGCGGATCACGAGGTCAGGAGATCAAGACCATCCTGGCTAACACAGAGAAACCCCGTCTCTACTAAAAAAATACAAAAAATTAGCCAGGCGTAGTGGTGGGCGCCTGTAGTCCCAGCTACTCAGGAGGCTGAGGCAGGAGAATGGCGTGAACCCAGTAGGCGGAGCTTGCAGTGAGCCAAGGTCGCGCCACTGCATTCCAGCCTGGGCAATAAGAGTGAGTCTCCGTCTCAAAAAAAAAAGCTGCCACCAGTATACACTGAATCCTTCTTGAAAACCTGGGACAATTATATAAGTCAGCTTGGAAATCCAGTACTTTGTACTCTTACACACACTGACGATGGCTTTTTCTTGCCTTTTTCCACCCCTAATTTTAATTGTTTATTGATTCCAGTAATTATTTTCTAGGCAACATTTCACTTTCTAAATGGCTGGCTACAGGAAGGTCTTTTGCTGTTGAAATGTTTGGAACAAGAGACTGGTTCTTTGAGGTAATTGTGTATGCATATTTTATGAAAGCTGTTATCAGCTACTCATCCACGATTGTGAAACAGTCTTCCTTCTTCTTATAGAGCTGAAAAGAGATGAGAATAGATGGTTTTCTGTTGCAGCTAGGGTGAGCGTTCATGGAATTCACTTCTTCCACCCCCTGCTGATGCACTTAGTGTTTATCTTCTGTCACATACAGGACCCAAAACAGAACTTTTGTCCACAAGGAGCACGGGTAGAGTTAGATAGTGAAAACACTTTTCAACTCTTTCAAAGCTATAACTTTAATAATATTGTAAATAGGCTGGGCACGATGGCTCACACCTGTAATCCCAGCACTTTGGGAAGCCAAGGTGGGAGGATTGCTTCAGCCCAGGAATATTGAGGCCAGGCGGGGCAACACGGCGAGACCCTGTCTCTACAAAAGATGAAAAATTAGCCAGGGGTGGTGGCATGTGCCTGTACTCCCAGCCACTGAGGATGCCAAGGTGGGAGAATCACCTAAGCCTTGGAGGTTAAGGCTTCAGTGAGCCATGATTGCTTCACTGCATTCCAGCCTGAGTGACAGTGCAAGACCCTGCCTCAAAAAAAAAAAAAAAAAAAAAAGAAAGAAAGAAAAAAAGAAAAGAAAAGACACCGATTCCTAGGTAAATTATGGAATTTATCTCAAATTAAACTTTGGTTCAGTTCAAGTCCAAATAGAATTGTTTTGCCTCCTTCCCACTAATATAATTTGAGACCCTGAAATACTCAAAGGATTGCCTTTGATGGCATCCTGAGATATTATCCGGGGCAAAATGGTAATTTTTCTGTTTAAGGTTGCTGATTTTGTGAAGCTTTTTAAACTGCATTTTGTTTCCCACTGGTTTTCAATTTACTTTCAGTACACTTTGGTATTTGTGGAGGTCCTAATGCCTTTAGAGTGGACATGTAATTATAGTGTAGTAGAAGGCAATAGTGGCTCACAGCTGACAGAGCAGGCTCCTGACAAAACTAATTTTCATTGATAGGATTCCTACAACTGAATCAAACATAGGAAGCCCATATCAATCAGAGTGAACTACTGTAGAGTTCTACCCAAACCATTTTAGCTTCTCTGGCCTCCATTTTTTTGCAGAATAGAGACATTGGCTGAGATTATCTCCTTCCTGCTGCCTCCCAGAAGGTTAATGCCAGGAGGTCCAAGATACATCTCATGATTTAATTATCAGATCCCCTTTCGTTAGAATTTCCTCTTGAGCTGCCGAAGTCTCATTATTGATTTTTGGGAGTACCTGGGACTACAGGCTCATGCCATCATGCCTGGCTAATTTTTAAATTTTTTGTAGAGATAGGGTCTCACCATGCTGCCCAGGCTGGTCTCAAACTCCTGGGCTCAAGCAGTCCTACCTCAGCTTCCCAAAGTGCTGGGGTTACAGGCATGAGCCACCATGTCAGGCCTATTTTTCTATATAAACTGAGTATATATTTAAGATTTTTATACATATTTTGAAAGTTTTACATTGCTGGTCAAAGTTTAAAAAGTATTCTTTTGTAGGCTGATAGTTTACTTAAAACATATTTGAGAAAGCTTTTGGTTTCTATTCCCAGTTGCTCAAAACATGTTTCAGAATTTCTAAATCATGTACATTTGCTTTTGTTCTTTTTGTTCTCACCCCTTATCATGCAGAGTGTTTAATAATCCATAGGCTATAGACCTCTACAGGACTCTCTGGAATCTTAGCCACTTTGGATTTCCTTATAGCAGTGACATCATTTCTATTGCTAATTCTATGTCAATGCCCCTTTGGGGAATGCATTTATTCCTAAAATACACTGTCATTAAATTAAATGACTATACCAATTGCCAACAATATATTTTATACAAATGAAATTTTGTTCCCAAAAATAAATCACTATGGGAAAGATACCTCACAAATCAGGTTTTGTGAGGCTCTAAGTTTCAATTCTAACAACATCCTCACCCCTCCCCATTTACAGTAATCTGCCTTAGAGATTCGTAGCTTATCCAATTAATAAGCTTTCTCATCAAAATCTGGCATTTAACTGACATGAGCTTTCTTTACCAATTTTATCCTGTGTCTGTGTGTATACTCTGTTTGGAGGAATGTGCATTTGAATGGAGGCTGAGGCAGAGATGGAGGGGAAGGATGTGCAGGATTATCAGTGGCATGCCTTGTGTGTGAGTGAGCCTGGATGTGCCTGCAATGGAATTTCCTCTGGTCGTTAATCATAAACATATTTATTACTTGAACCTTGTTTTTCCCCTGATGTGTGTGTTAAATCATATATTTTCCATCCTAACATAAGTAATTAAGTTTTGAGTTATTTATATATCCCTATTTTACTTCCTCATTGCAAAGGGTAAGTGAAACAGAATGAACTCACAAGTTAACACAATTGTATTAAGGCAATGCACTCAGTGGCAAAACTAAAAACTGAAACGGAAAAGCTTGCTTTCAGTGTCTCCTTCTTAGATTATTTAAAACGTAGAAAAAAATCAGCAATATACACCAATATAAGAGCCAATTCCATAAAGTATTAGTGACAATAAATCTCCTACAGACAGAAACTTTGTAAGAGGTTCAAAATAGACACAGTAAGAGTAAGTATGACTGGGAACGATGGCTCACACCTGTAATCCCAACACTTTGGGGAGCCAAGGCGAGCAGATCACGAGGTCAGGAGATCGAAACCATCCCAGCCAACATGGTGAAACCCTATCTCTACTACAAATACAAAAATTAGCTGGGTGTGGTGGCATGTGCCTGTAATCCCAGCTACTCAGGAGGCTGATGTAGGAGAATCGCTTGAACCCGGGAGGCAGAGATTGCAGTGAGCCGAGATCATGCCACTGTACTCCAGCCTGGAGACAGAGAAAGACTCCATCTCAAAAAAAAAAAAAAAAAAAAAAAAAAAAGAGTAAGTGTATGTCCCAAATCAATCCATTATACAAAACAATGCATCCCACTACCATCCTTTTCCAAACACGAGACTATTTCTGTATTTTTTGGTTACATTGCTTCTATGCTGACATGAATTAAAAAGAGCTTGGTTCTGTTCTGCCTCAAAAATTGTAATGCTGTTTGCATTTCTCACTGTGCTACAATGAAACTTTATTGTCACCCGCTAATCCCTGGAATCTCTGTGTCCAGACTGTAGAAGTAATGGAGATACAAATAACCAAACCACTAAAACCCTAGACGGCAACTCAAGAATTTGGCAGTGTTTCATTTTTAATTGCAATTATTATTTTGTTTCTTGAATCTTTATTGTGGTTCCATTGCTTTAGAGAGACCCAGCTACCCTCTACAACAGTTTTCCAATGTGAAACTAATCTAGCCACTGCCAGATGGGATGGCTTATGCTTTTTTTCCTCCTGGAGAGAAGAATTTGAGATTATATGCTATTGGAAAAACATGATTGTTGTTATTCCAAAATGTGCAAGTCATGGTGTATATTTCTCCAGAAATGTTTGTACCAATCCATGGCTTCAACCCAGAATCCCTCCTACCAGCCTGAAAGACCAGGTTGGAAAGTTATTTAGGACTTTAGAGACATATGCTCAACTTTGCATCTCATTCTCAACTTGACCTGTGGTCAGTTTTGAAATTTAACCTACTTTTTAAACATTTAGTTTAGGGACTAAGACGAAAAAAGCTCAATAGGGTTGGGTAAAGTGCTTAAATAATGGAGATGATTTTTCTTGGTGAGGGAAGCTATCTTCAAGGCTGCAAAGAGGGTTAGGACAAGGATGGTAGCCACAAGTTGTGTATTTTATTTGAGCATGAGCCAAAATAAACTTATTAACTGTTAGCTGAAAGCAGGCTAGAAATAAGAAATTTCTTACTTTATATTTTTAAACTTTTAATTGTATTAAAAATAAATTTCTCTTTCAATATTAAAAAAGAATAGATAGAACTAAATAGAAAATAAACAGCTACGTCAACTTAAGACAAATTAAAGGACTTTTCAAAGTTCTCTTTGTGCAGTCCTAAGAATGCTCAGTCTATTACTAGTGCAAAGAATTTCAGAAACAAGTCACCATCATGAACTGACAGGAAAATAAATTCAGGCTCATTCTTGAAATCCAGGATTACAAGGCACTTCACTCTCAGATTGGGCCCCCCAGTTTCCATCACACCACAGCTGGGTGGCAACAGGTCAACATACAGCCATTTTTAGGACTAAAAGATACTGAGCCCTTGAAAATTGCAGACTATTTACTGTTGTCCCACAGTAATTGTGGGAAGAGTCTTGGAAGCTCTTCTGAGAAATCCTGTGTAGTAAGAATGGAGAGAGAAAACGACAATTTGAATAAAGGAAATCCAAGAGGGTTACAGGAAGTAAAGAAATAACAGGAGTTCCTCCTCCCTTGCAGCGGGGGCTACAAATAGCCAGCTTTTATGGTACTCATTGACAAGACCTCATACTTCTGAACGATCATTCAGCAGCTTTGTTCTGTTCAACAGACATTGATAAAAGTTCCACGCACTGCACTAGGTTCTGGGGATACAATAATGCAATACATACAGAATCTCTCCTGACATGACTTAAGCTCTGAATGATGCCACAGATGGGTAAACTAGTAATTTCAATAAATCATTCTTCTCCTTCTCTCTTCACCTGGGTGAGTGCAGCTCAGCCCTCCAGGGGAGCTTATATGACTCCTCCATAGCAGAAAGCCTCCTCAACTTACCCAGCTGGCTCGGTGTTCACGGTTGTGTTTCACAACGCTTTTCGCATTTGTCATTTACGAACATGTTTGTGTAGGCCGGGTGCGGTGGCTCACACCTGTAATCCTAGCACTTTGGGAGGCTGAGGTGGGCTCATCACGAGGTCAGGAGATCGAGACCATCCTGGCTAACAAGGTGAAACCCCCATCTCTGGTAAAAATACAAAAAGAAAAAATAGCCAGGTGTGGTGGTGGGCACCTGTAGTCCCAGCTACTTGGGAGGCTGAGGCAGAAGAATGGCATGAACCCGAGAGGCAGAGCTTGCAGTGAGCCGAGATCATGCCACTGCACTCCTGCCTGGGTGACAGAGTGAGACTCCATCTCAAAAAAAAAAAAAAAAAAAAAAAAAAAAAAAAAGTTTTTGTGTAAATATTTTCTAGAATACATTTTCTGTATAAAGGAAACTATCTGGTTTTGCCAATGCAGTCTTCCCAGCACAGAAGACAATACCTAGCACACAGGAGGTATTCAAAGTAAACTTGAGGAATCAATCAATGAGAGGTGTTAAAAGCAATGATGAAAGTATACATGGGACACAGTATGAGCACAGAGAAAGGGGACTTTTCTGTGTCCTAAAAAAGGTAACCCATCTGGATTTTGAAGGATCTGTCTATGTTACCCAGGCAAGAAAGGAGGAGACTAGCATACTCAACTGTGAAAGCGACATGTTGAATCTCTGAAGAATGAAATGGCTTGTACCATGTGAGCAATTACAAACAATGCAGCACTACTGGGACAAAAATTAGGCAGGAAGGAGTAGTATAGCATGACGCTCAAGAATACAGAATAAGAGAAGCAGCCAAGACGGCCAAATAGGAACAGCTCCAGTCTACAGACCCCAGCGTGAGCAACTCAGAAGACAGGTGATTTCTGCAGTTCCATATGAGGTACCGGGTTCATGTCACTAGTAAGTGCCAGACAGTGGGTGCAGGACAGTGGGTGCAGTGCACCGTGTGCGAGCCGAAGCAGGGCGAGGCATTGCCTCACTCGGGAAGCACACGGGGTCAGGGAGTTCCCTTTCCTAGTCAAAGAAAGGGGTGACAGATGGCACCTGGAAAATCGGGTCACTCCCGCCCTAAAACTGCACTTTTCCGACTGGCTTAAAAAACGGCGCACCAGGTGATTATATCCCGCACGTGGCTCGGAGGGTCCTACACCCACGGAGTCTCACTGATTGCTAGCACAGCGTCTGAGATCAAACTGCAAGGTGGCAGCGAGACTGGGGAAGGGCGCCCGCCATTGCCCAGGCTTGCTTAGGTAAACAAAGCAGCCAGGAAGCTCAAACTGGGTGGAGCCCACCACAGCTCAAGGAGGCCTGCCTGCCTCTGTAGGTTCCACCTCCAGGGGCAGGGCACAGACAAACAAAAAGACAGCAGTAACCTCTGCAGACGTAAAGGTCCCTGTCTGACAGCTTTGAAGAGAGCAGTGGTTCTCCCAGCACACAGCTGGAGATCTGAGAACAGGTAGACTGCTTCCTCAAGTAGGTCCCTGACCCCTGACCCCCGAGCAGCCTAACTGGGAGGCACCCCCCAGTAGGGGCAGACTGACACCTCACACAGCCAGGTACTCCTCTGAGACAAAACTTCCAGAGGAACGATCAGACAGCAGCATTCGTGGTTCATGAAAATCCGCTGTTCTGCAGCCACCGCTGCTGGTACCCAGGCAAACAGGGTCTGGAGTGGACCTCTAGCAAACTCCAACAGACCTGCAGCTGAGGGTCCTGTCTGTTAGAAGGAAAACTAACAAACAGACAGGATATCCACACCAAAAACCCATCTGCACATCACCATCATCAAAGACCAAAAGTAGATAAAACCACAAAGATGGGGAAAAAACAGAGCAGAAAAACTGGAAACTCTAAAAAGCAGAGCGCCTCTCCTCCTCCAAAGGAACGCAGTTCCTCACCAGCAATGGAACAAAGCTGGATGGAGAATGACTTTGATGAGTTGAGACAAGAAGGCTTCAGACGATCAAACTACTCTGAGCTACAGGAGGAAATTCAAACCAAAGGCAAAGAAGTTGAAAAGTTTGAAAAAAATTTAGACAAATGTATAACTAGAATAACCAATACAGAGAAGTGCTTAAAGGAGCTGATGGAGCTGAAAACCAAGGCTCGAGAACTACGTGAAGAATGCAGATGCCTCAGGAGCCAATGCGATCAACTAGAAGAAAGGGTATCAATGATGGAAGATGAAATGAATGAAATGAAGCGAGAAGGGAAGTTTAGAGAAAAAAGAATAAAAAGAAACGAACAAAGTCTCCAAGAAATATGGGACTATGTGAAAAGACCAAATCTACGTCTGATTGGTGTACCTGAAACTGATGGGGAGAATGGAACCAAGCTGGAAAACACTCTGCAGGATATTATCCAGGAGAACTTCCCCAGTCTAGCAAGGCAGGCCAACGTTCAGATTCAGGAAATACAGAGAACTCCACAAAGATACTCCTCAAGAAGAGCAACTCCAAGACACGTAATTGTCAGATTCACCAAAGTTGAAATGAAGGAAAAAATGTTAAGGGCAGCCAGAGAGAAAGGTCGGGTTACCCTCAAAGGGAAGCCCATCAGACTGACAGAGGATCTCTCGGCAGAAACTCTACAAGCCAGAAGAGAGTGGGGGCCAATATTCAACATTCTTAAAGAAAAGAATTTTCAACCCAGAATTTCATATCCAGCCAAACTAAGCTTCATAAGTGAAGGAGAAATAAAATACTTTACAGACAAGCAAATGCTGAGAGATTTTGTCACCACCAGGCCTGCCCTAAAAGAGCTCCTGAAGGAAGTGCTAAACAGGGAAAGGAACAACCGGTACCGGCCACAGCAAAATCATGCCAAATTGTAAAGACCATCGAGGCTAGGAAGAAACTGCATCAACTAATGAGCAAAATCACCAGCTAACATCAAAATGACAGGATCAAATTCACACATAACAATATTAACTTTAAATGTAAATGGACTAAATGCTCCAATTAAAAGACACAGACTGGCAAATTGGATAAAGAGTCAAGACCATCAGTGTGCTGTATTCAGGAAACCTATCTCACATGCAGAGACACACACAGGGTCAAAATAAAAGGATGGAGGAAGATCTACCAAGCAAATGGAAAACAAAAAAAGGCAGGGGTTTCAATCCTAGTCTCTGATAAAACGGACTTTAAGCCAACAAAGATCAAAAGAGACAAAGAAGGCCATTACATGATGGTAAAGGGATCAATTCAACAAGAAGAGCTAACTATCCTAAATATATATGCACCCAATACAGGAGTATGCAGTTGCATAAAGCAAGTCCTGAGTGACCTACAAAGAGACTTAGACTCCCACACAATAATAATGGGAGACTTTAACACCCCACTGTCAACATTAGACAGATCAACGAGACAGAAAGTTAACAAGGATACCGAGGAATTGAATTCAGCTCTCCACCAAGCAGACCTATTAGATATCTACAGAACTCTCCACCCCAAATCAACAGAATATACATTTTTTTCAGCACCACACCACACCTATTCGAAAATTGACCACATAGTTGGAAGTACAGCTCTCCTCAGGAAATGTAAAAGAAGAGAAATTATAACAAACTGTCTCTCAGACCACAGTGCAATCAAACTAGAACTCAGGATTAAGAAACTCACTCAAAACCACTCAACTACATGGAAACTGAACAACCTGCTCCTGAATGACTACTGGGTACATAATGAAATGAAGGCAGAAATAAAGATGTTCTTTGAAACCGACAAGAACAAAGACACAGCATACCAGAATCTCTGGGACACATTCAAAGCAGTGTGTAGAGGGAGATTTATAGCACTAAATGCTGACAAGAGAGCAGAAAAGATGCAAAACTGACACCCTAACATCACAATTAAAAGAGCTAGAAAAGCAAGAGCAAACACATTCAAAAGCTAGCAGAAGGCAAGAAATAACTAAAATCAGAGCAGAACTGAAGGAAATAGAGACACAAAAAACCCTTCAAAAAATTAATGAATCCAGGAGCTGGTTTTTTTGAAAGGATCAACAAAATTGATAGACTGCTAGCAAGACTAATAAAGAAGAAAAGAGAGAAGAATCAAATAGACCCAATAAAAAATGATAAAGGGGATATCACCACCGATCCTACAGATGTACAAACTACCATCAGAGAATACTACAAACACCTCTATGCAAATAAACTAGAAAATCTAGAAAAAATGGATAAATTCCTTGACACATACACCCTCCCAAGACTAAACCAGGAAGAAGTTGAATCTCTGAATAGACCAATAACAGGATCTGAAACTGTGGCAATAATCAATAGCTTACCAACCAAAAAGAGTCCAGGACCAGATGGATTCACAGCCGAATTCTACCAGAGGTACGAGGAGGAATTGGTACCATTCCTTCTGAAACTATTCCAATCAATAGAAAAAGAGGGAATCCTCCCTAACTCATTTTATGAGGCCAGCATCATCCTGATACCAAAGCCGGGCAGAGACACAACAAAAAAAGAGAATTTTAGACCAATATCCTTGATGAACATGGATGCAAAATTCCTCAATAAAATACTGGCAAACCGAATCCAGCAGCACATCAAAAAGCTTACCCACCATGATCAAGTGGGCTTCATCCCTGGGATGCAAGGCTGGTTCAATATAGGCAAATCAATAAATGTAATCCAGCATATAAACACAACCAAAGACAAAAACCACATGATTATCTCAATAGATGCAGAAAAGGCCTTTGACAAAATTCAACAACCCTTCATGCTAAAAACTCTCAATAAATTAGTTATTGATGGGACGTATCTCAAAATAATAAGAGCTATCTATGAAAAACCCACAGCCAATATCATACTGAATGGGCAAAAACTGGAAGCATTCCCTTTGAAAACTGGCACAAGACAGGGATGCCCTCTCTCACCACTCCTATTCAACATAGTGTTGGAAGTTCTGGCCAGGGCAATTAGGCAGGAGAAGGAAATAAAGGGTATTCAATTAGGAAAAGAGGAAGTCAAATTGTTCCTGTTTGCAGATGACATGATTGTATATCTAGAAAACCCCACTGTCTCAGCCCAAAATCTCCTTAAGCTGATAAGCAACTTCAGCAAAGTCTCAGGATACAAAATCAATGTGCAAAAATCACAAGCATTCTTATACACCAATAACAGACAAACAGAGAGCCAAATCATGAGTGAACTCCCATTCACAATTGCTTCAAAGAGAATACCTAGGAATGCAACTTACAAGGGACGTGAGGGACCTCTTCAAAGAAAACTACAAACCACTGCTCAATGAAATAAAAGAGGATACAAACAAATGGAAGAACATTCCATGTTCATGGGTAGGAAGAATGAATATTGTGAAAATGGCCATACCGCCCAAGGTAATTTATAGATTCAATGCCATCCCCATCAAGTTACCAATGGCTTTCTTCACAAAATTGGAAAAAACTACTTTAAAGTTCATATAGAACCAAAAAAGAGCTCGCATCGCCAAGTCAATCCTAAGCCAAAACAACAAAGCTGGAGGCATCACGCTACCTGACTTCAAACTATACTACAAGGCTACGGTAACCAAAACAGCATGGTACTGGTACCAAAACAGAGATATAGATCAATGGAACAGAACAGAGCCCTCAGAAATAATGCTACATATCTACAACTATCTGATCTTTGACAAACCTGAGAAAAACAAGCAATGGGGAAAGGATTCCCTATTTAATAAATGGTGCTGGGAAAACTGGCTAGCCATATGTAGAAAGCTGAACCTGGATCCCTTCTTTACACCTTATACAAAAATTAATTCAAGATGGACTAAAGACTTAAACATAAGACCTAAAACCATAAAAACCCTAGAAGAAAACCTAGGCATTACCATTCAGGACATAAGCATGGGCAAGGACTTCATGTCTAAAACATCAAAAGCAATGGCAACAAAAGCCAAAATTGACAAACGGGATCTAATTAAACTAAAGAGCTTCTGCACAGCAAAAGAAACTACCATCAGAGTGAACAGGCAACCTACAAAATGGGAGAAAATTCTCGCAACCTACTCATCTGACAAAGGGCTAATATCCAGAATCTACAATGAACTCAAACAAATTTACAAGAAAAAAACAAACAACCCCATCAAAAAGTGGGTGAAGGACATGAGCAGGCACTTCTCAAAAGAAGACATTTATGCAGACAAAAAACACATGAAAAAATGCTCACCATCACTGGCCATCAGAGAAATGCAAATCAAAACCACAATGAGATACCACCTCACACCAGTTAGAATGGCAATCATTAAAAAGTCAGGAAACAACAGGTGCTGGAGAGGATGTGGAGAAATAGCAACACTTTTACACTGTTGGTGGGACTGTAAACTAGTTCAACCATTGTGGAAGTCAGTGTGGCGATTCCTCAGGGATCTAGAACTAGAAATACCATTTGACCCAGCCATCCCATTACTGGGTATATACCCAAAGGATTATAAATCATGCTGCTATAAAGACACATGCACATGTATGTTTATTGTGGCACTATTCACAATAGCAAAGACTTGGAACCAACCCAAATGTCCAACAATGATAGACTGGATTAAGAAAATGTGGCACATATACACCATGGAATACTATGCAGCCAGAAAAGAGGATGAGCTCATGTCCTTTGTAGGGACATGGATGAAATTGGAAATCATCATTCTCAGTAAACTATCGCAAGAACAAAAAACCAAACACCGCATATTCTCACTCATAGGTGGGAATTGAACAATGAGAACACATGGACACAGGAAGGGGAACATCACACTCTGGGTACTGTTGTGGGGTAGGGGGAGGGGGGAGGGATAGCATTAGGAGATATACCTAATGTAAATGACGAGTTAATGGGTGCAGCACACCAGCATGGCACATGTATACATATGTAACTAACCTGTACATTGTGCACATGTACCCTAAATCTTAAAGCATAATTATAAAAAGAATACAGAATATCTTTTATATCATTCCAAACAATATTTGACTTTATCTCTGGCAATAAGCGGCCTTTGAAGATTTTAAGTCAACGAGTAACATGGTTAGACTGTCAGTGTACCATTCTATGGAAAATACAGGAGAATAAACACTCCTTCCATTAAGTATTGAAGACTTATGACTGAAGGCCATACCCCTATCACTTCTCCCTAACACAGGCCCTAAAACAATCAAAATGGAGGCTCACAGTGCAGAAGCTTGCGGTACCCTCAGAGACAACATGAGTTAAGCATATCTCACATGCCCAGCTCTTATGGGGTTACAAGCCAAGCAAAACACTCTAGTTAAAGAAACAAAACATCTGTGGAACAACCAGGGAACAAAACTACACATAATTAATATGATGTAAACTGGGCACTTTGGGAGGCCGAGGCGGGCGGATCACAAGGTCAGGGGATCGAGACCATCCTGGCTAACACAGTGAAACCCCGTCTCTACTAAAAATACAAAAAATTAGCCGGGCATGGTGGCAGGTGCCTGTAGTCCCAGCTACTTGGGAGGCTGAGGCAGGAGAATGGCATGAACCTGGGAGGCGGAACTTGCAATGAGCCGAGATAGCACCACTGCACTCCAGCCTAGGGGACTGAGTGAGACTCCATCTCAAAAAAAAAAAAAAAAAAAAAAAAAAAACTGGGAAAAAAATAAACAGCTCATGACAAAGTGGGTGCTCTGTGGTCACCCTACAGAGACATGTAGGGTGAGTGGGGACAGGCTCTTTTTGGACCAGATGGATTCACAGCCAAATTCAGAGGTACAAAGGGGAGCTGGTACCGTTCCTTCTGCAACTATTCTATTCCAAGCAATAGAAAAAGAGGGACTCCTCCCTAATTGATTTTATGAGGCCAGCATCATCCTGATACCAAAACCTGGCAGAGACACAACAAAAAAAGAAAATTTCAGGCCAATATCCCTGATGAACATATATTCAAAAATCCTCAATAAAATATTGACAAACCCAATCCAGCAGCACATCGAAAAGCTTATCCACCACGATCAATTCAGCTTCATCCCTGGGATGCAAGGCTGGTTCAACATACACAAATCAATAAACATAATCCATCACATAAACAGTAGCAATGACAAAAACCACACGATTATCTCAATAGATGCAGAAAAGTCCTTCGATAAAATTCTACAGCCCTTCATGCTAAAAACTCTCAATAAACTAGGTACTGATAGAATGTATCTCAAAATAGTAAGAGCTATTTATGACAAACCCACAGCCAGTATCATACTGAATGGACAACAACTGTAAGCATTCCCTTTGAAAACCAGCACAAGACAAGGATGACCTCTCTCACCACTCCTTTTCAACATAGTGTTGGAAGCTCTAGCCAGGGCAATCACACAAGAGAAAGAAGTAAGTATTCAAATAGGAAGAGAGGAAGTCAAATTGTCTCTGTTTGCAGATGACATGATTTTATACTTAGAAAAACACATCATCTAAGCCCAAAATCTCCTTAAGCTGATAAGCAACTTCAGCAAAGTCTCAGGATACAAAATCAATGTGCAAAAACCACAAGCATTCCTATACACCAGTAATAGACAAACAGAGAGCCAAATCATGAGTGAACTCCCATTCACAACTGCTATAGAGAGAATAAAATACCTAGGAATACAACTTACAAGGGATGTGAGGGACCTCTTCAAGGAGAACTACAAACCACTGCTCAATGAAATAAAAGGACACAAACAAATGGAAGAACAGTTCCTGCTCATGGATAAGAAGAATCCATAGCATGAAAATGGCCATAATGCCCAAAGTAATTTATGGTTTCAATACTATCCCCATTAAACTACCATTGACTTTCTTCACAGAATTATAAAAAAACTACTTTAAATTTCATATGGAACCAAAAAAGAGCCCACATAGCCAAGGCAATTCTAAGCAAAAAGAACAAAGCCGGAGGTATTATGCTACCTGATTTCAAACTATACTACAAGCCTACAGTAATCAAAACAGCATGGTACTGGTACCAAAACAGATATATAGACCAATGGAACAGAACAGAGGCCTCAGAAATACCACCACACATCTACAACCATCTGACCTTCAACAAACCTGACAAAAACAAGAAATGGGGAAAGGATTCCCTATTTAATAAATGGTGCTGGGAAAACTGGCTAGCCATATGAACTGAAACTGGACCCCTTCCTTGCACCTTATAC
The DNA here is from genome assembly GCF_029289425.2 of Pan paniscus. NCBI lineage: Eukaryota > Metazoa > Chordata > Mammalia > Primates > Hominidae > Pan > Pan paniscus. Next base: position 28,069,495 of record NC_073265.2, on the reverse strand, counting down.
AAAAATTAACTCAAGATGGATTAAAGTCTTAAATGTAAGATCTAAAACCATAAAATCCTTAGAAGAAAACCTAGGAAATACCATTCAGGACATAGGCATGGGCAAAGACTTCATGACTAAAACACCAAAAACAATGGCAACACAAGCCAAAAGTGACAAATGGGATCTAATTAAACTAAAGAGCTTCTGCAAGGCAAAAGAAACTATCATCAGAGTGAACAGGCAACCTGCAGAATGGGAGAAAAATTTTGCAATCCATCATCTGAGAAAGGGCTGATATCCAGAATCTACAAAGAACTTAAACAAATTCACAAGAAAAAAAAACCCCATCAAAAAGTAGACAAAGGATATGAACAGATACTTCTCAAAATAAGACATTTATGCAGCCAATAAACATATGAAAAAAGCTCATCATCACTGGTGCAAATCAAAACCACAATGAGATACCATCCCATGACAGTTAGAATGGCAATCATTAAAAAGTCAGGAAACAACAGATACTGGAGAGGATGTGGAGAAATAGTAACACTTTTACACTGTTGGTGGGGCTGTAAACTAGTTCAACCATTGTGGAAGACAGTGTGCAATTCCTCAAGGATCTAGAACCGCAGATACCATTTGACTCAGCAATCCCATTACTGAGTATATACCCAAAGGATTATAAATCATTCTACTATAAAGACACATACACACGCATGTTTATTGTGGCACTATTCACAATAGCGAAGACTTGGAACCAACCCAAATGTCCATCAATGATAGACTGGATAAAGAAAATGTGGCACATATAACCATGGAATACTATGCAGCCATAAAAAAGGATGAGTTCATGTCCTTTGCAGGCACATGGGTGAAGCTGGAAACCATTATTGTCAGCAAACTAACGCAGGAACAGAAAACCAAACACCACATGTTTTCACTCGTTAGTGGGAGCTGAACAATGACACATGGACACATGGTGGGGAACACCACACACTGGGGCCTGTCAGGGGGTAGGGAGGCTAGGAGAGGGATAGCATTAGGAGAAATACCTAATGTAGATGATGGGTTGATGGGTACAGCAAACCACCATGGCATGTGTATACCTATGTTACAAACCTGCACGTTCGGCACATGTATCCCAGAACTTAAAGTATTTAAAAAAAAAAAAAAAAGAGAGAGGTGAGTCTTCTTCTGGTCCTTTAAGGAAGTGATGGAAGGGAAGTGGCAGAGCAGGAGGGAGGGTGCTTAGGAAGAATGACACCAAATGGAAAAAGGCTGCCTGGCTGCTTTGGATGGGCAATTATACGGAGGAACATGCGTGATGGTAGTTCTCATCAATTTACTCCGGTATAGCTGTTTTTTAGACTTTAATACTAGCCACGTCTATTTCCTGACCACTTCAGTGCTAAAGCCATTAGGTGGGGCTGAGCAAGGTAGGTGTAGTGCCAGCTGGGCTGGGGTGGGTGACAGATGTGGGGGCTCAGTGAAGGGTGTCAGAATCCCAGCAAAATGAGGCTCCCCCCTTTCTCCTCCACTTCCACCCCTTAGAAGGCACCTGGTCAAGGAAACTGGAATGTGATGAGCAGAGCAAGGGCGCTTCCACATAGAGGCACCTGGGGCAGGTTTCAGAGCCTGATTTTTTTAAATTTTGAGATGCACCTTTATTATTTCGCAGTTAACTTCAAATTACTATTAGAATAAAATTCATTCATTCATTCAAATTACCACTTAGTAATATGCTATCTGGGAACCACTGTAGGTACTAGATGAAACTTTTGTTTTTTTTTTTTTGAGACGGAGTCTCGCTCTGTCGCTCAGATTGGAGTGCACTGGTGCAATCTCAGCTCACTGCAACCTCTGCCTCCTGGGTTCAAACAATTCTTCTGCCTCAACCTCCCAAGTAGCTGGGACTACAGGTGCGTGCTACCACACCCAGCTAATTTTTGTATTCTTAGTAGAGACGGGGTTTCACCAATGTAAACACTACTCTTGACCTGACAGGCAGCTTTTCCTTATAATCTGGTGACACCACCCACAACCCCCAGATTGACGAGGGATTGTTTCTTATGGTGTAGAGATAGGAGTTTGAAATAGGGGTTCAAACCCCAGTTATGTCACTAGCTCTGTGACATACACAAGTTTCCTCTCTCTGTGTCTCTGGGAAGCTTCTCACTATGAAATTCTTATTTCACAGAGTTGGAATAAATGAAAGCACTTTATAATCTGCCATTATTTGGACCACTCAACCCAGATATATAGTCTGAAGTAAAAGATGGAAGCCACAGACAATAAGAGTTATATCTGTATGCAAAATGATGGCACTCTGTCAGCAAAAGACCCTGGAGAGAAGACTGAGTTCACACATAAAGGTTCCTTTTATCTTTACCTGAAAGAGGTAGAATCCAGCACATTTGTGAAGGAGCATGTTTCCTGTTTAGAGTTGCCCTGCCCCAGAGCCACACTCTCCACCTTAGCCCTTTCTTCAGAGGGTAATGGTCAAGAATGAAGTTGCTTGTGCTTTAATCCTGACACAACCATTTACTGTCTGGATGACTTAACATCTCTGGGCCTCAGTTTCCTTACCTGGAAAATGATGCTAATTATCCCTACCTCATAGAGTTGTGAGGATTAAAGAAGTTGATGTTTATCAAGTACTTAGAGCAGTCCCTTGCAAATACAAAGTGCTTAAAACACATTGGCCATTATCTTCTCACAGTCAATGTTTCTATAGGAACAAAAAATTGGCTTGTGACCTCAAGGTAATTTGCCATAACATGATACAGACTGCCCCAGCACTCACTGCCAGTGCCAGAGAAGAAGGATGGCCCCATTTGAACTTGGGAAGTGGCTATTCTGAAGAATTAGAATCTCTTGCCCAGAGCATGTGGCTGAGAGGCAGAATGTGAAGCACTTTATTTGTTTCATCTGGGCTTTCTCATGTTTACGGGGAGCTGGCATTTCTCTGTCATTCAAAAGAAGGGAAAAAAAAACAGTCAACGATCGGTCATTCTATTATCAAAGAAGATAACATTTTATCAACTTTTCTTAGATATCTCACATATTCTTCCTTCCAAAAGCACTTGAAGCTTAATTTAGTCAATGACTGGTCAAAGGGAGAAAAGTGACCATTACAATTTGTCATTCACCCAATAATTGTAATCAAAGTAATAACAGCAATAATAGTAATAGTTAACATTTATTATATACATATTGTGGACAACGTTTTATCGTAAGTGCTTTACAGAGAATATCTCATCGTGAATCTTCCAAAAACCCTAGGGGATATTATCCCCATTTTACAGAAGGGAAAATAATCCCCAAGTTTCCTAATAACAGGATATCAGGGAGATTTCAATAGAAGAGTCAAGCCAACAAAAACAAATTCAGCAGACAATGGAAATTCTGTTGGGAAATAACACCCCCAGTGGCTCTATCACTCAGCACCAAGAACACCTCCAATGACTGTATGAGTTTCTAGCAACATGGTAACTTTCAGTTCTCGGAAATGTCCAAACAGAGAGCAAGTCATGTGAAAAGATACTTAAGATTGAGCCACTTTCCATTCCTTGAAAATTTAGATCTATGCTTAAAGATTGCTTCTAGCCTGTCTATATTAGTAGGAGTTGTATTCGTCAAGTTGTTTAGAAGTAGTGTTTGTTTAATCAGGGCTTTTTGATGTACAAAGCACTTTTAATTCATTATCTCATCTGATTATTTTCAATGATGGTGACAAATAGAAGTCTTTGTTGCCATTTCATATATAAAATTGAGGCTTAAAATGTCCTCAAGCCCCAGAACTGGATACCAAAACCCTGTCTTCTGCCTCATATCCCATCTTATGCTCTCATCTTTCAAGAAGATGGAGAAGCAAGATTCGTGCACAGGGTAAAATTTTGTTTCAGCACCACACACTAGATACCCAACTAGATCAAAGGATTAATAAGAGCATGTCACCAGCTGGGGATAGATTTATCAAACAGAGATCGTGGGTTAACTGGTATTCAGATTGGGCCAAACACCTTCAAACTTTACTGCAAACAGTTAACAAAATCACAGTGAAATATAGATGCTTTTTATGTTCCAGAAAACAGTCTTTGGACCACCTCAAAAGAAATTCTGTCAAAGCTGTTTTTCTTCTTTAATCCAGGTTGGCTAGTAGCCAAAGAAACAAGGTCTTCATTGCCCACTTCAGTCCTCAACATTTCAACTGAAAAGGGAAGCTTAGGCATAGTGCTTTATAAAATACCATCGGGTGATTAGGGCTTAGAGACATTTCCTGACGTCTAATGGAGATAAGGAATGAAGGCTCCAGAACCAGTTGAGGTACAATTCACTCCCCTGATAGCTAAGCAGAAAAAGAGCTAACACTGGAGTCACCCAGTTTCCCTCTGGAATGTCCCTCTGAGTTTGAGGAAATTCATGTCATCACCTTCCCACCATTCAATAGTCATGGTTATTAGTGGTATCCAAAGATATTCAGAGTCAAATTTAGGTCACATGGGGCCAAACAATGGAATTCCTGCTCTCAAGGACAGAGGAACACTCTAATTTCATTTTCACGGTCAGCACACACGCAATTTCCACCCCAGACATTTGTTGTCCAAAACACTGCCTAAACTTGAGTGCTATGATGTGAAATATATATCTGAAGTTCTGTGGCCTCTTCAGGGGACTGTGATGTCACCCTGCTTGGCTTCTCTGATCAAAAAAGACTTTCAGCCCAGAGAACCCCTGGCTTCCAACTTGAGGACAGATCCCTAGAAAAGCCCTGGGCCCCTTTTGGATGTGGTACTATGTAAGGTGAGAGTTTCATTGGAGTTGGAACTTAGGACTCTGAACACTTCACAGCTCAGATCATGGTTTCTTTGGATCTAGAGCAATTGGGAGAGGTATAGAGAAGGGGCAAATGGGACAAATTCAGCTCCTGGAAAGAACTGCCAAGATCTCAGAATAGAGATTTTTTTTTTTAATGCCTCAAGGAAAGCACAAAAAAGAAAGCATTCATCACTTCTGCGAGGAAACCTTCCCTAATTACATTGAAATAAAAATACCCTTCCTCCGGCAACCCCCTCTGCCATTCCCCTTGAGTATCATGTTATGCTGGCAATTTACAATTTCACTGCCAGAGCAAAACACTCCTGTGCAGGTTACTCTCATATACTTGGTTGACATTCAGAATCCTGATATCTCAAAAAGTGATACTGCTTCTGTGAGCCTATCCTGTTACTTATAGATCCATAGTGTGCATTTTGGCTTATAAGCCCCAGTGGAGCAGAGATGATACCCATTTTGCTAGTTTAACATATACATCAACACAAATATTCTTACCCTACCTTATAATCTAAATCTCCCTTCATTATGTATTTTCTCAAGTGAGTCCAATTAGAAATTATTAGATGATACTGTGTACTTTTTCAAACCCATCAAGCTATTGCTGATCCAAAAGGGAAACAGCTCCCTTCAGCTTCTAGTGAAAAGCCCTTCTGTTAGACAAACTCCCTCTCTATAATTAGCTAACATTTCTTTCAACTTTGGCAGCAAGAACAAATAGGCCATTTCAAACATGAAGAGTTTAAGAAGGTTCCGTGGAAAATGAGCATAGGTGCACATAGCTGTTGGTAGGGATAGTTACTTCTGCACAGCACACAGAATGCTCACATTTTGTCATTTTTATCTGCTAAGAGTAGGCTGAGAACCAAGAAATAAACATGGCATCTGGCCCTGAATTGCAACTACTTTTTGCAATTTGCAATCAAAATACTTTAAAGAACACTTGCTTAAGAGATTGACTGATTCATAATAAAGCATCCGGTTCTCCCACCTGTATAACCAGAGCTGTCAGGAACACACTGCAAATGACAATCCTTTTGCTTCAACACACAATGTCAGATTCTTCCCCCATGCTCTCTTGTCTTCCCTAAAATGCCATGTATGACTGCCATGCCATAAAACCAAGTACCTAATGCCCTGATGCTGCATCCAATTTCTTAACCCCAGGGACCTCCAGGGCATCCAAGCTCATCCAGAGTTTATCAAGATCCATCAGGGAGCAGCAAGCCCCACTAGGGAAGGAGGTGGAGGTAGGGGAGTTACCATCTACTGAGAATGTATCACGCTGCAAAAGCTGGAGTTGTATTATCCCATCAAACGCTCACAAGCACTCCAGGAGTATATACTCTTCATTTTGCGTACGAAAAAACTAACGATGAAAAAATTTAACGAACATGCTAAGCTACATGTTTCAAGTTTGGATCTCAAGTTAAATGCCATGCTCTTTCCACTGCATCACAGGCTCCAATTTTGGAGCATGGGCACAGGGCATGGGAACATGAGAAATTTTAGGAGTTGATTTTTTATCTTAAAAATCAAGAATAAGTCAGCATTGATTTTAAATTTTTCTTACATATAACACTCTGGAAAGAATGTAGAAAACTTAGTAAAGGATAGGAACATGGAAGATATGGAATCCGGTAAGAAATTTACTGCAATATTCCAGGAGAGAGTTGATAAGGGCTGGAAATAAGTTGTCTATCAGCTAGGTTTCCTTCATTTTGAACAACATAAACAAACGAAAACATCCATTCAAACCCTCTAGCTACTTTGAAAGAGCTTTCATTGGAAGGGTTTGGTGGGCTCACATGATTGACAGAAAGCAGGACAGCCCGGCCTGTGAATGTACCACAACCAAGGAGAGAGACCCTGCTGTAGCAAGACCAGTCTGGTTGGGATGCTTCTGCCACCACCCTGCCCTCAGTGGCTTCCAACCATTCTTCTACCCTTCCACCCCCTAGTCAAGTTTCAGAGACCTGGATCAGAGCAGCTAGTTGGCCAAATTTAGGTTACATGCCAAAGATCTAGTTTGAGGAATGGGCAAGGAGAGGAAGGATCTTGCACTCTGGGATTCCATAGTGGAATGCAGGTACTGGAATTACTTCCCAAAAAGTGGACACACAATCAGTGAGAGCTATCCCCCAGTGGAAATCAGAGTACTACTCAGAAGATGGAATGGATGCTGAGCAGCCAAAAGCTGATCAATGCTCAGAAGAAGTGCTGACAGTGGATCAGAGGAAGAGAAAATGGCATTTGAAGTACCATAGGCATCAAACCACTTACTGAGAGCCTACTATGTGTAAGGCAGTAGGCGAGTGTGACTGGAGACATACGGAAGTATAAAGCACTGACTTGGATTTAAAAGGCTCACACAGAAAAGAGGATCTAAACACCAGAAAATAAATGACAACATTAAGTCATATATATCATGTGCCGGATAAATGGTATGGATAATAACACCTATGAGATTCAGAGAATGGAAAGATTACCAAATCTAAAGTAATTTGGAAAGTCATCCTAGATGCAGTGGAACTTAAATTGTATTTAGGATTTAGGCCACCAAACAGAAAAAGAGAGCTCTCTATGCAGGGAGGATGATCTGAGCAGAGGCATGGAGACGCAACATCCAAAGTACATTTAGGAATCAATTGATACACAGTTGTCTAAGCAAAAGAATTCATATGAGAAATCCTTTCTGACTGAGAGAATGATATTTAAAATCCAATAAAAGTACATTTTCCCATTTCTTCTTCTGTAGCTGACCTTGTTTAATTACTCAGGAGTTCTATTTCTCAAGACTTTAGGGACTAAAGTAAGGAAGGTGTTGTATTTGTAGGACTGAGGGGTTGGGCTCAAATATGTCAGTGGTTGTGAGAGAAGAAAGAAAGCAGACCTGAGAGAGACCTGCATTGCATTCCAAGTTCCGGACTCCCCTTCCTGGACCAGGGCCAGGCTGGCTTGGGCCAAACTCATCCAGGTCATTGTCAGGCTGCCAGATGCTCTAATCTACCCTGACTGCCCCATTATCCTCCCTGCTCTTTCTCCTTTCCATCATTCAACAACATTGTCTCTCACCAACCTCCAGAACCAAGCCCCAGGAAGAGGGGTGAATCTAAAACAAGGAGAGAAGCCTGGATCCTCCCGGATTCTGGCCCGCCAATGGCAGAGGTCTTTTTAGAACCAGATCTAATGGGACCACTGCTCCACTCTAGGGCTTGCTCATCTTCAGCATTCCCACTTCCCATAAGTGGTACTGCAGATGGGGTAAAAAGACACCATGCTTGGCTACAGTGAATAATCCTGCAATGAACATAAGAGTGCTCATATCTCTTCAAGTTCCTGATTTCAATTTTTTTTTTTGGATAAATACCCAGAAATGGGATTGCTGGATCATGTAATTCTATTTTTAAATTTTTTTTAGAAACTTCTATATTTTTTTTTACATAACAACTGTCTTTTTGCATGTCCACCAACAGTGTGCAAAAGTTTCAATTTCCCTATATCCAATACTTGCCAACACTTATTATCTTTTGTTTTTGTGTAATACATAATATCCATTCTAACAGATGTGAGGTGATATCTTATTGTGGTTTTATTTGCATTTCTCTAAGGATTAGTGACATTGAGCATTTTTTCATATACCTGTTGATTATTTGTATGTCTTATTTGGAGAAATGCCTATTCAAGTCTTTAGACCACTTTTAATTGGGTTATTAGCTGTTTTTTTTCTTACTATTGTATTGTAAGAACAACCTAAATATCTATCAACAGATAAGTGGATAAAAAGTGTGGTATATACATATGATGGAACACTATTCAGCCTTAAAAAGGAAGAAAATCCTGACATATATAACAACATCGATGTAACCCCGAGGTCATTATGCGAAGTGAAACAAGCCAGCTGCAGAAAAACAAATACTTCTTTATTCTACTTCTATGAGGTATCAAAGATAGTCAAATTCATAGAATCAAAGAGTGGAATGGTAGTTTCCCAGGGCTGGAAGGAGGAACAAATGGGGAGATACTAACCAAAGGGCGTAAAGATTCAGTCAAGCAAGTTGAATAAGCTCTAGGGATCTTCTACACAACATTGTACTTATAGTCAACAATGACATATCATGTGTTAAGAGGCTAGATCTCATGTTAAGTGCTCTTACCACAATGAAATAATAAAATGACAATGTAATAATTACATCTCCAGCTGCTTACTTGTAGGAATCAGTCAAGCCTTCAGAGAGTCCTGCCAGCAGTTCTAGATGCCTGCATTTCCAGACACCTACAGACATCAGGAGGTGGCCAACTGCTCATTTTTCATTTTTTCCCTTTCCCAGTTCTGGGGCATGATGCACCAAGCTCAGTACATTGCATCCATCAAACAGGGCTGCAGAGGGTCAAGATGTGCACCAACTGCAGGCATACAGGAAGCATTAAAAATGGGTTTTTCCTTTAAAGAGACTCAGAAGAGTGCAGGGAGCATTTTTCCCATAAGAAAGAGACAGCTCAGGCAGCTTGCTTCCTTCCATCGTCTTATTTTTACTGTGAATCATGGTAGCATTCGTCACTTTTAAAACCTAAACCCCAATTTGCCACCAATGTGAAGAGTATTTAAGTGCTTTCCATGTTTCTAATTCTTTACAACATTCAGCAGGCTAATCAGGAGAAGCCAGAGATGTAGGTCAGGCCCTCAAGCAGCTCAGTGGAGATACAAGATCTAACTGCATGAAATTCAACACTGAGATACCCCTGGGATAGTGTATTAATCCATTCTCACGCTGCTATAAAGTACTGCCTGAGACTGTGTAATTTACGAAGGAAAGGGGTTTAATTGACTCACAGTTCTGCGCGGGTGGGGAGGCCTCAGGAAACTTACAATCATGATGAAAGGGGAAGAAAACAGGTCTTTCTTCACATGGCAGCAGGAAGTAGTGCCTAGCAAAAGAGGGAGAAGCCCCTTATAAAACCATCAGATCTCATGGGAACTCACTATCACAAGAATAGCATGAGGGTAACTGCCCCCATGATTAAATTACCTCCCACAAGGTCCATCCCACAACACGTGGGGATCATGGGAACTACAATTCAAGGTGAAATTTGGGTTGGGAAACACAGCCAAACTGTATCAGGTACCTAATTCCTTTCATTGACCATCTGGTTTATTATGCATGAGGAGCCACAGAACACTTGGGCAAGTTGGAATGAAACCAAAATAAGGCTTGCATAATTCACCATACAATTCTGACAGAATTTGATGCAGATAAAATTATAAAAATACAAAAATAAATAAATAACTACATTTCATAACAGAGCATTCCAAATATCCTCTGCACCGTGATTGTACTAGATTGATTAAAAATTACACTATTCACACTGTGACTTTGTAGCTCTTCCCATTAAGAAATGAAGTCTATCACCTTACTCCTTGAATTCAGACTTGGCAATGTGACTTGGTTTGTCTAAGAGAAGTGAAGGTGTTGGTATTCCACTTCCACTTCCAAGCCTAGGCTCCAGGGGCCCAGCATGTTTCTGCTAGCACTTTTAGAACCCTGTCTCCATCATGCAAACAATCGCAGGCTAGACTGCTAGATAATGAGAGATTAGGTGCAACAACTGGGATGCTAGGCCAGCAGCCTCAAGTGACTTGGCAACTGACCACAGACACATGAGTGATCCCGGCTCAGATGAGAAAGACCACCAGCCCAGATTTTGAACCTATAAAAATGTAAGCTAAATACATGGTTTTTTAAGTCAGTGATTTATGGGTTGGTTTGTTATACAGCGATAGGTAACTGATACAATTCCTCTTAGGTTTTGATACCCTATTTCTTCTTGGACCTCAGGAATCAATGCTATTGTTCCATCCACAGCTACACTATCACCACTCTACACAACTGCCCCATAGTCCCTGCACATGATATTAATACATCCAGGTCACTTCTGAATCTTACAGTTAACATGTCTGAGATTTCTATTTAGTCTTGCCAATCCTTACTTTTCATCCCCGCTATCATCAGGCCTCTATTTCATTTGCTGGACATTGGAAATGTGTCCTAATTGGTCTTGCTTCTAGTTTTTTCTTGTTCTAGCCAATCTCACTCTCTATTGGTTTGGTCTGACAATGCCACTTTGTACGTCGCATCTTGTCTTTCTGTGGTCCCTCACTGTCTAGAGAATTAGGTTGAATTTAAGGTCAGGATGAAACAAAAATAAATGGTATTGAATACCCACTATGTGCCACACAAAGTTGAATAAGATACAGAAGCGTAAGTCTACTTAGATTGAAAAACGCACTCTTTAATCCAATTCCATTCCACCTCTACAGATTCCCACTCCACAACTTATCTACCTAAAACATCTGCCCCACCTCTTAAACATGAAGCTTCTCTGGCATTTTTGTTCATGTGAGTTATCCCAAATCCACTGCCTAAAATGCCCTCTCTACGTTTCCCAGCGTCTGTCTTCCTTCAATGCCCAATTTGAGTCCTAACTCTTCTGAAACTTTCTCCTACTGCCCCCCATCCAGGTAATCTCTCTCTTCAGTATCTCTTGCCTCAATTCTTTCATGCTTCCTTAGCTGTCAGCTGGGGCATCTGTATGGCCGGTCACTACACTAGCCTTGAGACCAGGGACCATGACTTATCCCCCTCCAGCACCCAACACAGTGCCAGACCCACATGCCTGAGGGTGATAGTAATACTAGGTCACAAAGGACTAAAAAGCTCTTTCCCAAGACAATATAAAGTGTTGGCTCTCCTGCCTTTAAATAAAAGTCTTAATTTTATATGCTTAATTTTATGTATTTGTTTTGATTTTTAAAAAGCACAGACCCTCACCATCCCTGCCATGACTCACAAGGAGTCAGGTAAAAGAAGGGACGCTTCCTAACATGTATTAGGTTGATGCAAAAGTAATTGTGGTTTTTACCATTGATAGCTACCACTTACTGAACACTCACTAAGTGCCAGGCACCACCGTGCACATTTCATTTGTATTTTCATACTTAAATTTTACAACATCCCATGTGGTACACATTACCTCCATTTTATAATAAAGGAAACTCATTAGCATGATTGAATATTCTATCAAAAATCCCACAGCCAGCAGTGACAGAGTTAGGATTCAGCCCTCTTCTGCCCAAGCCCAAAGCATGTGTTCTTAAGTAAGCTATCATGCCCCTGATTTCTGTGATTCTTTTGATCTTAGGACATATGAAGCTGCCTTTTATCATTATTGTACCTCCCCATCAATAGTCCTTATCTTCTAGGCTGGTTTATAGTTCCATGGAACCTAGCTAACCTAGTACTTCATGCAGCAGACAGAATTATGCCGCCACCCCAAAGATGTCCATGTCTTCATTCCCAGAACCTGTGAATATATGTTACATGGCATGGGGGAATTAAGACTGCAGATGGAACTAAGGTTGTTCATTAGCTGGCCTAGAGATGGGGAGACTATGCGGCATTATCCAATGGGCCCGTGCAATCACAGGGGTCTTTGTCACTGAAAGAGGGAGGCAGGAGGGTCAGGGAAGGAAGTGTGAAAACAGAAGCAGAGATCAGAGTGATCCAATTGCTGGGGGGCTGGGGCCCAAAGCCATAGGGTGTGGGTGGCCTCTAGAAGCTGGAAACGGTAAAGAAACAGATTTTCCCCTGCACCCTCCAAAAAGAATGTTTAGTTTTAGCCCAGTGAGACCCATTTCAGACTCCTGACCTCCAGAGCTATAAGGTAATAAATCTGTGTCCTTTTGAGCCACTGAGCTTGGGGTAATTTGTTATAGAAGCAACAGGGAATGATTATACCTTTCCATAGAAACAATTAGGGCCAATTTATGGTCTGATAGTTTGTCAAGACTTCTCTCAGGAGTTACAGTCTGAATAATTAAAAGGAATTTTTAAATTCAACCTCTATTACTGAGGCATCATAAATTGTTTCTACAATTAAACTGGAGAAAGTTTTTGAAGAGCCACTTCAAAAACGTCTAAAAAGAAAGGCAGAGAGCTGACCCCTCTCTCCTCTCCTGTGCTCATACGCTGGGTAGAAATATGCTCCATTCAAGTTCTGATTAGCTGAGATTTCCTGTGGAACTAATGTGCTCTTGCTAGTTTCTAAATGATGTTTTTCTCCTCCCAGTAAAATCAAGAACTGCCAATAAGGTGCAGGCCAGTTGCTGGGCCCGCTCTCTCTCACACATACCATATGCACAAATAGGAAGATGGTCTCCATGGCTATAATTTCCTGGCCAGCAAGTGTCTTGGGTTTCACTTCAGTGGTTAATGATGTGTCCACCCGGGCGCCTTGGTATGGGGCATTTCCAACCTTCAATTAAAGGACTATCATTTACTCTATATATTAACATCCAGAACAATAAACACAGTGGAACACAGTCATTAGAGGCAGCCATAATCCATGGCCTGCTGTGTACTGATGTCAACCCTGCTGCGTTTGACATCTGAAATAATCCCAAAGAAAGCACTGCATTTTCAAAGCCGGGACTACGTTAAGGATATCCACCCCTGGCTGCATTCCATCTTTCCACCTCCATCTTCCAATCTATCAACATCTTGGTTCAATCTCAGAGTTAAAAACCCCTTGTCTTTCACAGAAAGACATCCAGGCTAACCTTCTCTTTTGCTGGGAAGAATGCCACCGGTTTTCAGTTGACTGAACCTAGTGGGCCTTCACTGTAATAATAAAACCAATCCTGGATAAATCGTAATTCCTAATCTAAAGGATGTCAGAATGAAGTCGGACTGAAGACATACCACCGACACAAAACCAACAACCCGGAGCATGGGGTGCGCAAAGAAAGCAGAGAGATACAGAAAACCAGCAAAAGAAAAGTTGTCTCAAACTTAGCCGAAATGTGGAGCCACATGAAAAGTGCAGTAATTCTTCCTTCACCTCAGGGCTCATGTCTGTTGCATCTTTTCAACACAGCACAATTGTGATTTCTAGGGGTCCAGCTACCTAGATTTTTTGAGCTGAACTCTTTCTTCAAGGGGATGCAAAATTAAAACAGTTCAAAAGCCTCCTCTGCCAGGGAGTGGGGGTGGCAGGAAAGGGGAATCTCGGGGTGTTTATTGTACACCGACAGGTTGAACAGGAGAGAGGTACTTGGGTCACTGAGGCGATGGAAAGATGCTGTACAGTTAGATGGGAAGCAAGAACACAAAGAAAGCCTTTTCAGCAGACCAGGGGACTGCAGGGCCCAACAACCTCTAAGACTGGGATAAAAGCAGGCTTTATTCATTCAGGGGACTGCAGCAACTGCCTACTGCCTGACTGGTAAATCTCATCACAGCGCCGTCCCTGGGAGGGGGTCTGATCTGATTGGTTGTCCCATTTAATCTGCGGCATTCCGATTGGGAGGTGCTGTTAGACTTGCCCACTTCACAGGCAGGGGCCACCTCCACGGAGCCCGAAGAGGCTGCCTGCAGCTGAGCCACCAATGCCCGGCCTGTTGGGTGGCAGTGGAGCCAGCGAATTACCAGACACAGCACAAGGAAACGCCATGCACCAGAGCAGCATTCCTCAGAAGGAGACTTGGGAACACAGCAAGCAGGCAGATGCCCTGTGTGCCTGTGTGTATATATCTTTAAAATCAAACGGAAGTGACACTGCTCTTCTGAGTTACCTATGCCATTATTCCTCTTCACCAATTGTTTTTCATTTTGCCTTTTTTTTCTTTCGATAAAGTTTTATGCACCATGCTTGGGTTGCAGAAGCAGATCCAAAGAAGTCTCAGCACACCACCCGATTCTCTGAGCACAGGCTCTGGGGACTTTTTGGAAATGACTGTGCCTCAATGCAGAGAGAGGGTTTTTCCAAGTTACCAAGTGCACTTTCTGTTCTTAACACCCAGGAGGGCGTGGAGAAAGTGAGAGGATCTGTGGTGGCTTCCTGGGCGTGCCCATGGAAAGTGCTTACTCTTCTTTGCACACCTCACACCTGGGTCCCTGGTCCACTCACAAACCTGGTAGATTCACTCTTTCGAACCATTCTGGCCGGCTGTACCTATGGGCTTTCACTGTGCGTGGCCGCCCCCTGCTGGAACAGCCTGGAACTGACCGCCAGTGTCACCTAGGGCCGACACCTGGCCAGCGCAGGGAGGTATGAGAGAACAGATTGTCAAGTTCATTCCATGGCATTCATTCCAGAGGGAGCCACTAAACTGGCCTTGACACACAGGAATCTGTTTAATAATCCTGTGGAGACCTAAAGTCTACAAATCCCTATGGTAACTCCTCTGAGAGTTTAATCACCCTCTCTCAGAAATATTTTCCTTATTTGTGATCTGAACGATGTTTCTGTTTAATTTCCAACTGATCTGATTTAATCAGGGATGAAAAGCAGCTGCTGTCAATTCTCTGGGCAAAAGCCCTTTATAGGCCTGGAGAAAGATTAACGAATGTGCCTCACTTCCTAGGAAAAGTCCTAAGCTTTACTTTCCTTTAATATGACTTTATTTAGCCTATTTTTAAATGTGTTTATTATCTCTGTGGCTCTCTTCTGAATGCTCTCATCTTCTCCACATTTCTCCTTACTTAGGGCCATGATACCCCTAGTGAGAATCTGGCTGAAGCCAAGTATGATGCTGACACTCTCATATGTACCCCTCTAGATGACCACTTTTTTGGCAAATATTTTTTAAGCACCTACTATGTGTGAGGCACACAGGTAAGGTCCCTGTGGGTTATAGATGGACTCATGGACTTTCCAAAAAGCAGGAGAAGCTAGTCCTAGAATGCCTGCACACAGATCACTCTAATTGTGTATAAGATAGGAGGAGGCAACAGTGTAACTGGAGACCAGCAAACAGGGAGAATGCTTTCAGCCAGTGTGTATGGAAGGTTTCATGGAGATGTGGGAACTGAACTGGTCTTTGAAGGATATGTAGAATTTGGCTGGACCAGAGAAGGGGAAACAGCATTCCATGCAGAGAGGACAGCCTGAGGAAAGCTCCAGAGGCAGAGGACACAGGGCATAGATCTGATGAGCTGGAAGTGGTTGCATTTGAGTGAGTCAACAGGGACTACGGAAAACATCCACTGGGCCAGGTTGTGGAGGCCTTCCCTATAATGGGAAGGCAATAAAGAATCCAGAGGCTGCCTTCACTTCTTAGAACTCCCGTTTGATTTTATTAACTTGAAGATAGCTTGTTTTTCACCATGCTGATCCTAAATCATTCTCAGCTGTTCTTAGCGTCACTATGTCCCATCTAGTATTGGCTCTTGATTTTGATTTGTTTGCTCCAAGTCCCCGTTTGGGTATTACTCTGTTGTTTCTCGATTTCCGAGAAATCTGTCTTGCCCTGGCTTATGCACTCCCACTTTCTTAACCCAACCTTTGGTAAGATCAGTTGCAGCTGACCAGCTCTGTCATCTCATTTCTTTCCCTGAAGCAGTGGGTCTTTGATACTCCCTCGTTCCCTTTAGGAGACTTCGAAAGGCAGGACACCTGCAAGTGACACGCTGGGCAAGTTGCCTGCCCATTGTGGCCTTAGTGTTCTCATCTCTAAAAAGAGAAGGGAGGTACCTCTTTGACCTCTACAAGCATTTCTGAAGCTTACGCTCCATAAGGCAATAACCTCAACTATTTCTGTCCACAGGCCATACCCCCAGCAGCCATTTCCATGGAATAGTTTCATCTTTCCTGGAAGAATGTGCTGATGAAATTGATTGAAAATGGACTTTGAAACAAATTGGACCTGCTGGAAAGTCAACCAGCTTTGAGTTATTTATTTCCAACTGGGATGAGAATAGAGGAAAAGATGAGAACAGGCCCAGCTTGCCTTCTTGCCAAAAGGCCTCTCCCCAGGAGATACTTTCAAAGACAAGATGATGGATTAGAAAGCACGGAAAGAAGCTACAGGTGGCACGCAGCACTCTGCTCCCTTCTTGAATCTGCCAGACGCTCCCTGTCCTTCACGTCTTTTGGTCATCAGGCTGGCCCTGCTTGATTGACTCTGCCATCAGAAGCAAGACTTTCCTTCCAGCATGGTTCTCTCTAGATCCAGGTACTTTGCAGGACCCAATTTACCCATATCCACAGGGGACATGTCTCACACATGGCTGCCTCATGCCACTTACCACCCTGACGCTCAGTCTTCTCTCTGGTAGTAATCGCCTTTACCATCTGTTTGGCAGGAGTGTAAGATAAAAAGTGCTAACACCCAGCAAATTACTAAACTGTCAGCCTCAATTTCCTGTCAGGCACTAGAATTAATAAGAGCCCATACATCATGAAGAATCTAGAGGATCCTGAAGATAACTGGAGGAGGACAGAACTAGGGCACGGAGTGCAAGGTCATGGAGAATAACTCTACTTTCTGCATACTTCTAAACTGCTTTTATTATTATTGGTATGTTTCCATAGAGTGACTCCACATTCGTTATTTTAATTCTTATGATAGCCTTGCAAACTTACATGTTATAATCCCATTTTGTAGACGAGGAAACTAAGGTTTTGATGTTCTTTTCCCTTATGGTGAGTGAACTTGACAACTATTCTCATACGTTTCTTGGACTGAAGGCAGAAAATATGAGCTGTTGAGACAGAGTCTAATGATAGAAGATTTGAAATGTTTCTAACACAAAGAAATGGTAAATGTTCAAGGGGATGGAAACCTTAAACACCCTGATTTCACCATTACACATGTATGCGTGTATCAAAATATCACACGTACCCCATAAATATGTAAAATTATTATGTAACAATAAACAAATTTTTTTAAGAAATAACAGGGAAAACAATGTGCACTATTGTTGTCCTGGATCCTCAAAGTTTTGAAAATCTGCAGCTACTTAACAATAACAGCCTCAGGCTTCTCAGGGAGAAAAATTTCCATTTCCAGCCCCAAGACTTCACCACAAGTGTGGCTTCAGAAGATGTTGTGAACTGGGAAAGGCCAGAAACCAGAGAGTGGGAAAAAGTGATAGCAGCCATAGAATCAAGAAAGGACCCTGCAGAGGGTGACAGCTTTCATCTGAATTGGCCATTTCTACTCACTTCCAAAGAAAGGGAATGAAAAATGCACTGATGAGACCAACCTGGCTCAAACATCAAGGAAGTCTCAAAAATGCTACTGGGAAGAAGGAAAGTCTTGCAATACAAGAGAGGACCCACAGCAATGTGAAATGTGCTCTGGTTTTTTTTTTATATACATACTGTAAGTTCTAGGGTACATGTGCACAACGTGCAGGTTTGTTACATATGTATACATGTGCCATGTTGCTTTGCTGCACCCATCAACTTGTCATTTACATTAGGTATTTCTCCTAATGCTATCCCTCTCCCCCAGCCCCCCACCCCATGACAGGCCCCGGTGTGTTATGTTCCCCTTCCTGCTTCCAAGTGTTCTCATTGTTCAATTCCCACCTGTGAGTGAGAACATGCGGTGTTTGGTTTTCTGTCCTTGTGATAGTCTGCTGATAATGATGGTTTCCAGCTTCAACCATGTCCCTGCAAAGGACATGAACTCATCCTTTTTTATTGCTGCATAGTATTCCATGGTGTAGATGGGCCACATTTTCTTAATCCAGTCTATCATTGATGGACATTTGGGTTGGTTCCAAGTCTTTGCTATTGTGAACAGTGCTGCAATAAACATATGTGAGCATGTGTCTTTATAGTAGCATCATTTATAATCCTTTGGGTAAATACCCAGTAATGGGATGGCTGGGTCAAATGGTATTTGTAGTTCTAGATCCTTGAGGAATTGCCACACTGTCTTCCACAATGGTTGAACTAGTTTACACCCCCACCAACAGTGTAAAATCATTCCTATTTCTCCACATCCTCTCCAGCACCTGTTGTTTCCTGACTTTTTAATGATCACCATTTTAACCGGCATGAGATGGTATCTCATTGTGGTTTTGATTTGCATTTCTCTGCTGACCAGTAATGAGCATTTTTTCATGTGTCTGTTGGCTGCATAAATGTCTTCTTTTGAGAACTGTCTGTTCATATCCTTCACCCACTTTTTGATGGGGTTGTTTGTTTTCTTCTTGTAAATTTGTTTAAATTCTTTGTAGATTCTGGATATTACCCCTTTGTCAGATGGGTAGATTGCAAACATTTTCTCCCATTCTGTAGGTTGCCTGTTCACTCTGATGGTAGTTTCTTTCACTGTGCAGAAGCTCTTTAGTTTAATTAGATCCCATTTGTCTATTTTGGCTTTTGTTGCCATTACTTTTGATGTTTTAGTCATGAAGTCCTTGCTCATGCCTATGTCCTGAATGGTATTGCCTAGGTTTTCCTCTAGGGTTTTTATGGTTTTAGGTCCAACGTTTAAGTCTTTAATCCATCTTGAATTAATTTTTGTATAAGGTGTAAGGAAGGGATCCAGTTTCAGCTTTCTACATATGGCAAGCCAGTTTTCCCAGCACCATTTATTAAATAGCGAATCCTTTCCCCATTTCTTGTTTTTCTGCTGGCTTTTTTTTAATACTGCAGATTCTTTTCAGTATTCTATCATTTAAGCGGCTTTTACAAGTAGCTGGAGAAGATTCCAAGACCTCTTCAAGCTTTGAACTTCTCTGTGTTCAACCCATAGCAGGCCAGTAAATACTTGTTAATGAGGTAACCAATGGTTCTTTGGCCCACAGTATCCTCCATGCCTAGAAAGCCCTTCTCTTACTTTGATCAGCATTATGATTATACTTCAGGCTTGGCTCAAATCCTACCTTTTCCCTAAGGCCTTCCAAACTTATCTCAATGTACAGTATCCTCCAGACACTGAACCCAATTACTTAGACTGTGCAGTTGTCACTTCTATTCTTAAATAATTAACAACACTGGCAGCACAGAATACCTTATTGCTCCTGCAAGGGAATAAACTATATTTCACAGTTCTTTTAATTACAGCTAGCATTTGTTGTGGTGCTTTAGGTTTTCAAAGAACTCTGTGTACCGCGTCTTATCTGACAGACACAATAATGCTGCGAGGCAGGCAGGCTCCTTTGGTTGCAAGTGACAGAAGCCCAACCTGATGGAGCTTATCTAGAAATGAAAACTTAGTAGAACATTGGGTTTGCTCAGAGAATCAAAGAATAATCCAAGGCAGATGTGGTGGCCTCAAAGAGGAGTATGAGGGATTTGATGCCTCTAATAGTTCAATAGTCAATTTCTTCTGTCTCTCATTTCTGCTCGAGTGTTGCCCACATTCTTTCCTGTTTTCTTTGGCTTTCTGGGGAGAGGGAGTAGAAGAGGGGAGGCGGCATTCCTTTTTCATGTCAACGTTTATAAATCCCACAGGCTCAAAATAATTGCAAGATTGGAGAAAGGAATAATTTCTCTAAATAAATGCAAGATATGCACTTGAAGAAAAAGGGGAGGACAAGAAACATGCAAACAACAACAACAACAAAAAACGAAAAACAAATCTCCACTCCAGCAGGATACACTTATTATCCTCTGAAAACGGCATTGACACTGATGCTTAAACAAGCTATAAAGCTATTCTTCAACCAAGTTTCCCAGCATTCTCTCCACGATAATTTACTATTTCAGTAACTAATATAGAGTCTTGCTCATAAGAAAATACTCAACAAAAATTAGTTAACAGAAAATTGATTAAAACTTCCTCTATCCCAGGCTTCCTTTCCAAATCAGAATATTAAGACTGTAAGAGGCGGGAATTGAACAATGAGAACACATGGACACAGGAAGGGGAACATCACACACCAACGCCTGTTGTGGGGTGGGGGGAGGGGGGAGGGATAGCATTAGGAGACATACCTAATGTTAAATGATGAGTTAATGGGTGCAGCACACCAACATGGCACATGTATACATATGTAACAAACCTGCAGGTTGTACACATGTACCCTAAAACTTAAAGTATAATAATTAAAAGAAAAGAAAATGAAGCTACCTCTCAATAATTACAGTGACATATAATTTGGAAACTGTTAAAACAAGAATTATAACAACAGCAACAACAAAACCTGACAATCATCAAGTGCTCAACGTATGCAGGGGCCATTCTCACAGGTTTGCGTGTGTTAATTCAGTTGGTTACTCCCCACAGCAACTCCTTGGGGAAGGTACTATTATCCCCATTTGATAGAGGAAGAAACTGAAGCCTAAAGAGGTTAAGACCTGCCTGAGATGACACAGATGGCTGGTAGCAGGACAGGGATTCAAACTCCCAACTGTCTGAGTGGGCCTGGGCTCCTGTCCTCTTGCTACCTGTCCTATAGTAGGGATCCCCAAGGACTGACTGCAATCCTATGACCATGGCACTTAAGCCTCCCTCTTCTGAATCGAACTTTCATCACATTTACTCCCTGGTCACCTTTAAATGTGGAGGAAATGGAAAGGAAATCTTCGGGAAATATAGGTGATCAATATATCAGGGATATTTCCTGCAGCTAGAAATAGATGTTCTCAAAAAAGTTATGTCTACTCATTTTTGTTCCTTTGTCCAAGCTGTTTCCTTTGCTTGAATCTTGAATCCCTTCTTAAACTTCTCTGCCTTGTCAAAATCTCACTCACTTTAAGACCCCTCTCAAGCATCTCCTTCTCTCTGTAGCTCTTCCTGGCTCACTCAAGAGATACATCACTAACTCCTATGTTCTATAGCACTAGTCATTTTCCTATAATACAAACTTGCCTTATTCATATATATTTTGATGAGATTGTGAGGACCTCCAAGGCAGGAGCTAATTCTCCTGTGCCTTATTGGTGTCTGGGTCACCAGTGTCCAGTACCAAGCCTGGTAGATAGGAGATGTTCAAGGAATGCTTGTTGAATGAGTAGATAAGTGAATGAAAGAAAGCATACTGATATCATCTGCCTCTCTGATTGGAGGACCCACAAGTAGAGTCCAAAATGACTTCCAATTCAGTCTCTTGTTACTGAGAGGGATACCAAGACTAAAGTCCTAGGAAGGAAACCAGTGGTCTTGGAGAGAGATCAAAAGAAACAGTTCCTGTACAGTCCCTGGCATTGTTATGTCTGAAATGTCAAAGAAAGAAGAAAGAAAAAATAAACATAAGTTAAGCCATGTAACTACTAAGATGCTATAATCAAATTATTTTGGTCACTGCCTCTCTGTCCTAACCATAGGAGTCCAAAAAGATGATAATCTGGATCTATGTCAAACACAGAAGAATTCTGGTGGGCGTATTTCCTCAGCTGTATGCACAAGTAACTCATTAGCTCCCTTGTGGGCATGGGCTGTGCAGTTGGTTTGACTTTTTCAGAAGTTTTCCACTCAAGCTTCTGAAGCCAGTTACTTCCCCTACCTGCACAATGCAGCCGTACACACTCTCCACAGAGCATGCTCAATCATGAGCTTCAAATTTGCATACCCAGAAAAGGAAGAACTGTAACTCCCTCCTACAAATATTGGAAACTAATGCACTTTCTGGGAGACTAGAAATAATAGCATCAAAAAATTACAGACCTAGAAGATTCTTGGTAAATATGATGCTATCCCTCATCTCACTCATCTGAGAAATCAAATGTCTTTCCAGGATTGCACAGCTAATCAGGAGTACTAGTGAGCACATATGCACCTCAGAGAAATTTATTCTTGTGTGTGTAATAAAACTCATTTTTAGGTAAGAATGCTCCAGCATTGTTGCATCCATTAAAAATGATATTTGCAAAAGAAACTCTAAGATCCCCAGACACTCTAATATGGGTCAAATTGGATATAGTTCATCAAAGGTAGGGTAAATTTTAATTTATGATATGAAACATTTCTGGACTTTTGGAGAGTCTGTAGAGCCAAAAATGTGCTAAAAACCAAATGGTTTAGAGATTCAAGATGTAGGATCTTGAAAACAGATTTGGAGGATTAGAGAAGTTCCTGATAAAAGACAGAAGGGGTGGAGGATTAATTTGAGAGATGAGCCCAGCCACTGAAAGAGAGTGTTAAGTATGGCTGTTTATCAACATTTGCTACCTGATCCTGGGTGAAGAGTATGCTTGCCTCTTGAACATCAGGCTTGGCTCTGTGACATGCTTTAGCCAAAGATACATGAGTGCAAGTGACATGTGTGGTCCCCAGACAGCAGGATATAGTTCCCCACGTACTTGTTTGCCTGACTTTGGAATCATAAAGTCCTATGCTTGGTTTAGCTTCCATGAGCTTGATTCCAAGTAGCTACAATGAGTAGTCTTTTTGCCAGTCCCTGGTGGACATGTGGTATAAGCAAAAAATACAATGTGCTATTTTAAGCTTCTGAAATTTAGAGGTGGAGATATAGCATGATATAACCTATCCAGTCTAAAAGAGACTAAGAAGCCAAAGAAAAGTTGAAGTGTGTCAGTTCTGAGAAGCATGGCTTCTGAATTAAACTGGGTGACAGTGGATTCCAGCTGAGCTGTGTACCTATCATGTGCCTACATGAACAACCTTCATATTCTGAATTTGCTAAGAACTTGGTAAAGTCACTGCAGTGTTTCAAGCCAAATGATGACTCCCAACAGAGAAGAAGGATCAGAAAGGACAGTGAAGTAAAGGAGGGCCCCCACCCAGGCAAAGCCCCTGGACTCTAAAAGCAGAGAATAATCAAAAACCCACACATTCCCATTTATATTTTGTTCTTGGCATTCCCATCACATCTTTACTTTACTTTCATTTCACATTTAGTGGCCTGTGCATCTCACATCTCATCTCCAGTGGCATCTGTTCATCTGACTATATATACATGAGCGTATATGTGTGCCTGTGTGTGCTCACGTGCATGCCCAAATATTCAGAAAATACTTTCTAGATACAGAGAATAACACTACACACTCTTCTCTACACAGATGCTTTCTTTTCTCTAAATGATGCAGCCTCCACCTAGTAGCATTAACATAGATCTAACACTCAATGGTGAATTCCTGTTAGAATTGGGGCCATGGTTACAGCTGCTACCAGTGGCCCAAACCAGAGTATTATCTCATGTTAGATGCTAATGCTAAGCCATTGAAGGAAGAAGGTCAAGGCTTTAATTTATACATCACTTCAGCTTACACTCTCTTTCAAAGAGAATATGTCATTTACTATACAAGTTAAAGAGCACTGAAAATTTCTAAATTGGATGTTTTAAATATGGGTAAAAAGAGAATGAGCTGATCCATAGATTCCAGAAGACAAAGGGGAAATTCACCCACTAATGGATCAATTCTATATATTTTTATTTCCATCATCACTTCTTCTATGTAGGGTTCACCTGCACATGAGAATCCTAGAGAATTAGTGTTGAAAAGTGCATTGGTCTAATCTCCTCCTTTTATTGCAAAGCTGAAGCCTAGAGAGGTTAAGTGACAAGCCAGCTCCAGCAGAATGGTACTGGCTGCTTTGTACATAAGACCATTTTTTGAAGCTGAATCTTGACTAGGAAGAACTTGTTCCTTTCTTTCTGTCCTTTCCATCAACTACTGGCTGCTTCATCCATAAGGAGTCCAATATTTGAAGCTGAATTTTGACCAGGAGAAACTTACTTCTTTCTTTCTGTCATTTTCATCAGCATAGCCACCATCAGCCTTTCATTATGTGCCTGTTTACTTTGTGTTTTACTAAATGCCCTTTATAGACCTTGCAGAAGCTATTTTGGTAGCTTCCTACACACAGAAAATGTTTTGTTTAGGCTCTACCTTATGTTCAGGGTGTCTGGGGCCTGTTGAAGTTGATTGAATTAAAGAAAAACAGGGGGTCAGATAACAGAAAAGGACAGTTATAGACATGGCTTTAACTCATTCCCCACCACTCCCCTGCATGCCTCTGTCTTTCCTGCCCCACTCCTCTGCAGTTAGAACTCCAAAACATCCATTGAAATAGTTCTGGCAGCAGAATTAGAGGAAGTCTATGTACCTTGGAAATGAAACTCACACTCTAGAGAATGTGATCTCAGATATCAGAGTTTCATCCATTATTGCAGTCTTAAATCAAAGGGCCCTTGGGAAACATCTCTGCCTACCACAAATTATAATATAGCTACAAAAATCTTTTCTGTAATAAGTAATTTTCCATGAAAACAACACTTCTCAGTCTTTCAGGACATAGTTGAAACATGACTTAGATTGAAGTTGTTTTTTATATACATTTTTTAAATGGAAAGAAGACTTCAAAATTCCCTAAGCATCATGCATTTTTAATCTTGCACAGCTTGACTTCTCCATAGAAAACTCATCTTAGGAAAGGGGGCTTATTGCAACAGGCACTTTTTAAACTTTATCCTCAAGAAGGCTAAAGTTGATTTGTGAATTGTTCTCATCTTAGAAGAGTCTTTAGACAGAGAAAAGAAGCCAACCATTACCCATTTTGCCTGGAACCAAGAAAAGCTGCGCTTGAATCCAAACTGAACTGAAGAATTAAGATCAAATATTAGGAAATCTACTTTTGCACCAAGTATACACTGAAATGGATCTCCCATGGTGGAGGACATTAAGAAATATCCTCCTATACTATGTACAATTTACAGATCTTTAATTTCAACTAGTCCAGATAGAGCACTGCCTAAAGGCAAAGGTAGGTGTTAGATATATCCAAAAGTCACTACTAGTCTGCCCTGATCTGAGATAAAAATAGAGATCAAGACCCCCAAGGTAGAAAAAAAGGCCTCATTTAAGTAGGATAAAAAAGACCAGTCTTTACCCACCCAATGAGAAACAAGCTGGGAGAGGCCTGAGTGTGTCTAGACTCTGATGAGAAGGGGTCAGTAGAAGAAGACATGTTATAAATACAAGAAAGAGAGGACACAATTCATAGGACAATGACTGAGGAAGGTGACAATGACTGGAGACAGATGGGGGCATTCACCTTGGAGAGAAAGAGGAAGAACTTACCCAATGTAATAGAAAAAAAGGAGCTTGTAGTTTCCAGCAACAAGAAAATAGGCTTGTAGATTAAGGTCTGGTTTGTAGATTTAGTCACAGAAATTTCGTGGAGTTCATTTCTGATTGTTTCTCTTTCTGAAGTAGGTCATCTGTTGACCTTGGTCAGGAGAACCAGTCAGAGATTGAAGGCAAGTGGGACAGAGTGAAATGGTTGTAAAGAATAGAGGAGCAAGCTGACTGACGAAATACAACAGACCTGCCAATGGTTTTAAATCATGAGTTGACTATTAATTCATAATGATGCTAAAAAGAGCAAATTGATTTCCTCAAGCAGGGAACAGTTGTCTGGTATAAGATGGAAGAATCTATTTAGAATCCACTCAGAGTTAATTGACATTTCCATGACCGCACACATTTATCCATTTCTTCTCACCTATTCGAGAGCAGCATTTCTGTTTCATCATCGATTATTTCCTCACTACTGGATCTTTCCCATCTGCAGACAATTATGCTTGCATTTATTGCTTTCAATTTTTTTTTTAAAAAACTCTTTTTATTCTACTACTTTCTAGCTACTGCTCTTTTTCTTTACTTTCCTCTAAAGGCAAACATCCTCAAAATAATTGTGTATATTCACACTCTATCGCTACCACTTTTCTTGTTCCATCATTTTTTTTAATCAACTCCAGTCACCCCCACGACTCCATCTAAAGTGCTCTTATTAATTTCACTAATGACCCACTCATTGCTAAAAATAGCAGTCAGTTCTTAAATCTCATCTTTCTTACTCTCTCAGCAACACTTCACATAGTTGGTCACATGTCCATGTGCTCCTTGAAGCATTTTCTTTACTGGTTTTCCAGGGCCTCACACCATTCTCTTGGTTGTATTCCTGCCCCACTGGCCAATACTTCTCAGAGTTAGTCTTTTATCTCCCTCCTCAAATGGTGGATTTTCCTCAGGGCCCAGCCCCTAGACCTCCTTTCTTTTAATCTACACTGACTCCTTTGAAATTGTCATCCAGACTCATGTCTGTCACCATAGACTCATGCCTGTCACTATAGACTGATCAATCCCTAATTTCTATCTCTAGCCCAGACATGAATTCTAGATTCCTATATCCAGCCATCTACTTGACATCTCTATTTGGATGTCTAATAGGTATCTCAAACTAACATATCAAGGACTGAGTTCCTGACCTTTCCCCAAAAACTGTTCCACCCATGGTCTCTACATCTCAGTAAATGACAATTTCCTTTGTTTTCTAATTGCTCATCCCTAAAACCTTGGAATCATCCTTGTCTCCCCTTTTATTTTCTTGTCACACATCAAATTGGTTGGCAAAGAAACCTATAACTTCTCACTACCCTTACTACTACCACCCTGGCCTAAGCCATGATTACCTTTGACAACATTCCTCCAACAGCCTTATTGTAGTCCTCCTTTTTTCTAACCTTGCCTTCCCACAGTCTTCATCAGCACAGCATCTAGAAGGATCCTTCTTAAATGATGATGACACTTCTCTGCTCAAAACTATTAATGGTTTCCCATGTTAGAGAAAAAAGAAAACATTTGTTCAATAGACTATGAGGCCTCACACAACCAGTTGCCTTTCCCACAACGGAATTCTAGAGCCAGTTCACACCAGCTCCCAAGAGCCAACTGTTAAATGTCCAGGAATTTTGTAAGCCAATTATTAAACATGGTCATTTAAAAAGTTAAATTACATAAACTTATAACTGAGTAAGTTATATTTAAAAGTAAGAAATACTCATAACTTATCCCTCTTTAATTATTTTAACACATTTTGCTGTTATTTAAGCTTTTGAGGTTATGTCTATCAATCATCGCTGTATGGGGGGAAATGCTATGGAATCGCGTGTGGCTGTGCATCTCCTTCCAGCTCCACATTCAATGCATCAGGATGGTAGTGTGAAATTGGCTACAGTGGGAGCATTTACACCACAGAAATTGGCAAAATGCTACTAATCAGGGCTTTTATCTCCCAGAGAAGCTGGTTGTGGAGCAGCACACCACTGTCTCCAAATTCATGCTCATACATGCACATGACTCCTCTGACCTTCTCTCCTACTATTCTCCCCAGGGACACCCCAGTCCAGCCACAAAGACCTCTCCTTCCTGCTTCTGAAACACACCAGGAATGCTCCAGGCTCAGAGCCTTTGCATTGCTGCGGCCCCTGCCTGAGCTGCTCGTCCTCCGGAGATCTGCTATCTCATCTCAGGGCTTTAGTCCAATGTCACCTTCTCAGTGAAGCCTTCCCTGGCCAAGAACAAAAATAAAAAGTCATATGCTGAATCTTTTTCCACTTTAGTTTTCTCTTTAGCACTTATCATCAGGTAATCAAATAAATATATTTAATATTTTTTTATGTCTCCCACACTTGAATTTAAGCTCTACAAGAGCTAAAATTTTCATCGATTCTGTTCCTTATTTTCCCTTCAATCACTAGAACTGTGACTAATGCATAGTAAGCGTTCAATAAGTATTTATTTAAGCAATAAATGATTTAATTAAATAAGGTATATAGATGTATAGATATGTTGTAAGCATAAAAAACACAAACAGAAATGATAAACACCCACATTTCTATAGTTTAGTGAAGGAGAGGGAAAACAACAGAAGGAATGGAAAGTAACTATTTCTGCAATGTTTTATTTCTTTGGGGGGAAAAAAGGACCTCTAAGTGAAGAGGACACCACAGACTAAGGGAAAATATTTGCAAAACACAAATCCAAAAAAGAACTTGTATGGGTACAAAAAAAATAGAAAGAATGAATAAGACCTACTATTTGACAGCTTAACAGGGTGACTATAGTCAATAATGCTACATTTTAAAATAACTAAAAGAAAATAATTGGATTGTTTGTAACACAAAGGATAAATTCTTGAGGGGATGGATATCCCATTCTCTATGATGTGATTATTTCACATTGCATGCCTGTATCAAAACATCTCATAACAAATCTATTTATCCCATAAATCTATGCACCTACTATATACCTACAAAATTTAAAAATTAAAAAAATTAAAGACAAACAAGAACTTGTATCAAGAATGTATAGTGAATTCAAAATTCAACAAGAAAGCAAACATTCTTTATACAATGTGTACATGTATTGAAACATAGCAATGTACCTCATAAATATGTACAATTATCATCAACTATAAATAAAATAAAATGTTAAAATTAAAAGAAAGCAGAGTTGGGCAAGAAAGGCAAATAGAAACAGCTCCAGTCTGCAGTGCCCAGCAAGATCGATGTAGAAGGTGGGTAATTTCTGCATTTCCAACTGAAGTACCCAGTTCATCTTATTGGGACTGGTTGGACAGTGGGTGCAGCCCATGGAGGGTGAGCTGAAACAGGGTGGGGGGTTGCCTTACCCAGGAAGTGGAAGGGGTCAGGAGAGTTCCCTCTCCCAGCCAAGGGAAGCCATGAGAGACTGTAACAGGAGGATTGGTGCACTCCAGCCCAGATACTGTGATTTTCCCATGGTCTTTGCAACTGGCAGACCAGGAGATTCCCTCTGGTGCCTACACCACCAGGGCCCTGGGTTTCAAGCACAAAACTAGGTGGCCATTTGGGCAGACACTGAGCTAGCTACAGGAGTTTTTTTTCATACCCCAGTGGTACCCAGAACACCAGCGAGACAGAACTGCTCACTCCCATGGAAAGGGGGCTGAAGCCAGGGAGCCAAATCATCTGGCTTGGCAGGTCCCACCTCCACTGAACCCAGCAAACTAAGATCCACTGGCTTGAAATTCTCACTGCTAGCACAGCAGTCTGAGATTGACCTGGGAGGCTCAAGCTTGGTGGGAGGAGGGGTTTCTGCCATTGCTGAGGCTTGAGTAGGTGGTTTTGCCCTCACAGTGTAAAGAAAGCTGCTGGGAAAGTTCAAACTGGGCAGAGTTCACTGCAGCTCAGCAAGGCTGCTGCAGCCAGACTGCCTTTCTAGATTCCTCCTCTCTGGGAAGGGTATCTCTGAAAAAAGGCAGCAGCCCCAGTCAGGGGCTTACAGATAAAACCCCCATCTCCCTGGGACAGAGCACCTGGGGGAAGGGGCAGCTGTGGGCACAGCTTCAGCAGACTTAAACGTCCCTGCCTGACAGCTCTGAAGAGAGCAACAGATCTCCCAGCACAACATTCAAGCTCTGATAAGGGACAGACTACCTCCTCAAGTGAGTCCCTGACCCCTATGTAGCCTGACTGGGAGACACCTCCCAGAAGAATCCGACAGACACCTCATACAGGAGAGCTCTGGCTGGCATCTGGTGGGTGCCCCTCTGGGATGAAGTTTCCAGAGGAAGGAAGAGGCAGCAATCTTTGCTGTTCTGCAGCCTTTGCTGGTGATACCCAGGCAAACAGGGTCTGAAGTGGACCTCCAGCAAACTCCAGCAGACCTGCAGCAGAGAGACCTGACTGTTGGAAGGAAAACTAACAAACAGAAAGGAATGGTATCAACATCAACAAAAAGGACGTCCACTCAGAGACTCCATCCGAAGGTCACTAACATCAAAGACCAAAGGTAGATAAATTCACGAAGATGGGGGAGAAACCAGTGTAAAAATGCTGAAAATTCCAAACACCAGAACACCTCTTCTCCTCCAAAGGATCACAACTCCTCGGCAGCAAGGGAACAAAACTGGATGGAGAATGAGTTTGACAAATTGACAAAAGTAGGCTTCAGAAGGTGGGTAATAACAAACTACTCCAAGCTAATGGAGCATGTTCTAACCCAATGCAAGGAAGCTAAGAACCTTGAAAAAAGGTTAGACGAATTGCTCACTAGAATAAACAGTTTAGAGAAGAGCATAAATGACCTGATGGGGCTGAAAAACACACCATGAGAACTTCGTGAAGCATACACAAGTATCAATAGCCAAATTGATCAAGTAGAAGAAAGGATATCAGAGATTGAAGATCAACTCAATGAAATAAAGTGAGAAGACAAGATTAGAGAAAAAAGAGTAAATAGAAACAAACAAAGCCTCCAAGAAATATTGGACTATGTGAAAAGACCAAATCTATGTTTGATTGGTATAACTGAAAGTGATGGGGAGAAGGGAACCAAGCTGGAAAACACTCTTCAGGATATTATCCAGAAGAACTTCCCCAACCTAACAATGCAGGCCAACATTCAAATTCAGGAAATACGGAGAACACCACAAAGATACTCCTCAAGAAGAGCAACCCCAGACACATAATTGTCAGATTCACCTAGGTTGAAATGAAGGAAAAAATATGAAGTGCAGACCTTGCCTGCGCCCGCCCGGAGCCAGCGGTTCTCCAAGCACCCAGCATCCTGCTAGACGCGCCGCGCACCGACGGAGGGGACATGGGCAGAGCAATGGTGGCCAGGCTCGGGCTGGGGCTGCTGCTGCTGGCACTGCTCCTACCCACGCAGATTTATTCCAGTGAAACAACAACTGGAACTTCAAGTAACTCCTCCCAGAGTACTTCCAACTCTGGGTTTGCCCCAAATCCAACTAATGCCACCACCAAGGCGGCTGGTGGTGCCCTGCAGTCAACAGCCAGTCTCTTCGTGGTCTCACTCTCTCTTCTGCATCTCTACTCTTAAGAGACTCAGGCCAAGAAACGTCTTCTAAACTTCCCCATCTTCTAAACCCAATCCAAATGGCGTCTGGAAGTCCAATGTGGCAAGGAAAAACAGGTCTTCATCGAATCTACTAATTCCACACCTTTTATTGACACAGAAAATGTTGAGAATCCCAAATTTGATTGATTTGAAGAACATGTGAGAGGTTTGACTAGATGATGGATGCCAATATTAAATCTGCTGGAGTTTCACGTACGAGATGAAGGAGAGGCAACTTCCAAAATAGTTAAGAAATGATTTCCTTGAATGTGGCTTGAGAAATATGGACACTTAATACTACCTTGAAAATAAGAATAGAAATAAAGGATGTGATTGTGGAATGGAGATTCAGTTTTCATTTGGTTCATTAATTCTATAAGGCCATAAAACAGGTAATATAAAAAGCTTCCATGATTCTCTTTATATGTACATGAGAAGGAACTTCCAGATGTTACTGTAATTCCTCAACGTATTGTTTCGACAGCACTAATTTAATGCCGATATACTCTAGATGAAGTTTTACATTGTTGAGCTATTGCTGTTCTCTTGGGAACTGAACTCACTTTCCTCCTGAGGCTTTGGATTTGACATTGCATTTGACCTTTTATGTAGTAATTGACATGTGCCAGGGCAATGATGAATGAGAATCTACCCCCAGATCCAAGCATCCTGAGCAACTCTTGATTATCCATATTGAGTCAAATGGTAGGCATTTCCTATCACCTATTTCCATTCAACAAGAGCACTACATTCATTTAGCTAAACGGATTCCAAAGAATAGAATTGCATTGACCGCGACTAATTTCAAAATGCTTTTTATTATTATTTTTTAGACAGTCTCACTTTGTCGCCCAGGCCGGAGTGCAGTGGTGCGATCTCAGATCAGTGTACCCTTTGCCTCCCGGGCTCAAGCGATTCTCCTGCCTCAGCCTCCCAAGTAGCTGAGATTACAGGCACCCGCCACCATGCCCAGCTAATTTTTGTAATTTTAGTAGAGACAGGGTTTTACCATGTTGCCCGGGCTGGTTTCGAACTCCTGACCTCAGGTGATCCGCCTGCCTTGGCCTCCCAAAGTGCTGGGATTACAGGCTTGAGCCCCCGCGCCCAGCCATCAAAATGCTTTTTATTTCTGCATATGTTGAATACTTTTTACAATTTAAAAAAATGATCTGTTTTGAAGGCAAAATTGCAAATCTTGAAATTAAGAAGGCAAAAATGTAAAGGAGTCACAACTATAAATCAAGTATTTGGGAAGTGAAGACTGGAAGCTAATTTGCATTAAATTCACAAACTTTTATACTCTTTCTGTATATACATTTTTTTTCTTTAAAAAACAACTATGGATCAGAATAGCCACATTTGGAACACTTTTTGTTATCAGTCAATATTTTTAGATAGTTAGAACCTGGTCCTAAGCCTAAAAGTGGGCTTGATTCTGCAGTAAATCTTTTACAACTGCCTCGACACACAGAAACCTTTTTAAAAATAGACACTCCCCGAAGTCTTTTGTTCGCATGGTCACACACTGATGCTTAGATGTTCCAGTAATCTAATATGGCCACAGTAGTCTTGATGACCAAAGTCCTTTTTTTCCATCTTTAGAAAACTACATGGGAACAAACAGATCGAACAGTTCTGAAGCTACTGTGTGTGTGAATGAACACTCTTTTGCTTTATTCCAGAATGCTGTACATCTATTTTGGATTGTATATTGTATTTGTGTATTTACGCTTTGATTCATAGTAACTTCTTATGGAATTGATTTGCATTGAACACAAACTGTAAATAAAAAGAAATGGCTGAAAGAGCAAAAAAAAAAAAAAAAAAATATGAAGTGCAGCCAGAGAGAAAGGTCGGGTTACCCACAAAGGGAAGCCTATCAGACTAACAGCAGATCTCTCTGCAGAAACCCTACAAGCCAGAAGAGAGAGTGGGGGCCAATATTCAACATTCTTAAAGAATTTCCAACCCAGAATTTCATATCCAGACAAACTAAGCCTCATAAGTGAAGGAGAAATACAATCCTTTACAGACAAGCAAATGCTGAGAGATTTTGTCACCACCAGGCCTGCCCTACAAGAGCTCCTGAAGAAAGCATTAAACATGGAGAGGAACAACTGGTACCAGCCTCTACAAAAACATAGCAAATTGTAAAGACCATCAACACTATGAAGAAACTGCATCAACTAACGGGCAAAATAACCAGCTAGCATCATAATGGCAGAATCGAATACACACATAACAATATTAACCTTAAGTGTAAACAGACTAGATAGATACCCCAATTAAAAGACACGGACTGACCAACTGGTAAAGAGTCAAGACCCATCACTATGCTGTATTCAGGAGACCCATCTCACGTGCAAAGATGCACATAGGCTCAAAATAAAGGGATGGAAAAATATTTACCAAGCAAATGGAAAGAAAAAAAAAGCAGGGGTTGCAATCCTAGTCTCTGATAAAACAGACTTCAAACCAACAAAGATCAAAAGAGACAAAGAAGAGCATTATATAATGGTAAAGGGATCAATGCAACAAGAAGATTTAACTATCCTAAATATATATGCACCCAATAAAGGAGCACCCAGATTCATAAAGCAAGATCTTAGAGACCTACAAAGAGACTTAGACTCACACACAATAATAGTGGGAGACTTTAACATCCCACTGTCAGTATTAGACACATCAATGAGACAGAAAATTAACAAGGATATCCAGGACTTGAACTCAGCTCTGGACCAAGCATACCTAATACACACCTGCAGAACTCTCCACCCCAAATCAACAGAATATACACTCTTCTCAACACCACATTGCACTTATTCTAAAATTGACCACATAATTAGAAGTAAAACACTCCTCAGCAAATGCAAAAGAATGGAAATCATAACAAACAGTCTCTCAGACCACAGGGCAATCAAATTAGAACTCAGGATTAAGAAACTCACTCAAAACTGCACAACTACTAGGAAACTGAACACCCTGCTCCTGAATAACTACTGGGTGAAGAACAAAATGAAGGCAGAAATAAAAATGTTCTTTGAAACCAATGAGAACAAAGACACAATATACCAGAATCTCAGGGACACACTAAAAGCAGTGTGTAGACGGAAATTTATAGCACTAAATGCCCACAAGAGAAAGCAGGAAAGATCTAAAGGTGACACCCTAACATCACAATTAAAAGAACTAGAGAAGCAAGAGCAAACACATTCAAAAGCCAGCAAAATACAGTAACTAAGATCAGAGCAGAACTGAAGGACACAGAGACATGAAAAACCCTTCAATAAATCAAAGAATCCAGGAGCTGGTTTTTTGAAAAGATCGACAAAATACATAGACTGATAGCCAGACTAATAAAGAAGAATAGAGAGAAGAATCAAATAGATGCAATAAAAAATGATAAAGAGGATATTACCACCGATTCCACAGAAATACAAACTACCATCAGAGAATACTATAAACACCTGTACGCAAATAAACTAGAAAATCTAGAAGAAATGGATAAATTCCTGGACAAATACACCCTCCCAAGACTAAAGCAGGAAGAAGTCAAGTCCCTGAATGGACCAATAATAAGTTCTGAAATTGAGGCAGTCATTAATAGCCTACCAACCAGAAAAAGTCCAGGACCAGACAGATTCACAGCCAAATTCTACCAGAGGTACAAAGAGGAGCTGGTACCATTCCTTCTGAAACTA
Organism: Pan paniscus; assembly: GCF_029289425.2. Classification (NCBI taxonomy): domain Eukaryota; kingdom Metazoa; phylum Chordata; class Mammalia; order Primates; family Hominidae; genus Pan; species Pan paniscus. Next base: position 28,034,591 of record NC_073265.2, on the reverse strand, counting down.
TTCCAAACAACAGAAAAAGAGGGAATCCTCCCTAACTCATTTTATGAGGCCAGCATCATCCTGATAGCAACACATGGCAGAGACACAACAAAAAAAGAAAATTTCAGGCCAATATCCCTGACGAACATTGATGCAAAAATCCTCAATAAAATACTGACAAACCAAATCCAGCAGCACATCAAAAAGCTTATCCACCATGATCAAGTTGAATTCATCCCTGGGATGCAAGGCTGGTTCAACATTTGCAAATCAATAAAAGTAATCCATCATATAAAGAGAACCAATGATAAAAACCACATGATTATCTCAATAGATACAGAAAAGGCCTTTAACAAAATTCAACAGCCCTTCATGCTAAAAACTCTCAATAAACTAGATATTGATGGAACATATCTCAAAATAATAAGAGCTATTTATAACAAACCCACAGCCAATATACTGAAGCAGCAAAAACTGGAAAGATACCCTTTCAAAACCGGCACAAGACAAGGATGCCCTCTCTCGTCACTCCTATTCAACATAGTATTCGAAGTTCTGGCCAGGGCAATCGGACATGAGAAAGAAATAAAGCGTATTCAATTAGGAAAAGAGGAAGTAAAACTGTCTCTGTTTGCAGATGACATGATTGTATATTTAGAAAAACCCATTGACTCAGCCCAAAATCTCCTGAAGCTGATAAGCAACTTCAGCAAAGTCTCAGGATTCAAAATCAACGTGCAAAAATCACAAGCATTCCTATACACAAGTAACAGACAAACAGAGCCAAATCATGAAAGAACTCCCATTCACAATTGCTACAAAAAGAATAAAATACCTAGGAATATAACTTACAAGGGATGTGAAGGACCTCTTCAACGAGAACTACAAACCACCATTCAATGAAATAAGAGAGGACACAAACAAATGGAAGAACATTCCATGCTTATGGATAAGAAGAATCAATATGGTGAAAATGGCCATATTACCCAAGGTCATTTATAGATTCAATGCCATCCCCATCAAGCTACCATTGATTTTCTTCACAGAATTGGAAAAAACTACTTTAAATTTCATATGGAACCAAAAAAGAGCCCACAAAGCCAAGACAACTGTAAGCAAAAAGAATAAAGCTGGAGGCATCATGCTACCTGACTTCAAACTATACTACAAGGCTACAGTAACCAAAACAGCATGGTACTGGTACTGAAACAGAGATATAGACCAATGGAACAGAACAGAGGCCTCAGAAATAACACTACACATCTACAACCATCTGATCTTTGACAAACCTGGCAAAAACAAGCAATGGGGAAAGGATTCCCTATCTAATAAATGGTGTTGGGAAAGCTGGCTAGCCATATGTAGAAAGCTGAAACTGGATCCCTTCCTTACACCGTATACAAAAATTAATTCAAGATGGATTAAAGTCTTGAATGTAAGACCTAAAACCATGAAAACCCTAGAAGAAAACCTAGGCAATACCATTCAGGACATAGGCATGGGCAGACTTCATGACTAAAACACCAAAAGCAATGGCAAAAAAGCCAAAATAGACAAATGGGATCTAACTAAACTGAAGAGCTTCTGCATGGCAAAAGAAAATATCAGAGGGAACAGGCAACCTACAGAATGGAGGAAAATTTTTGCTATCTATCCATCTGACAAAGGGCTAATATCCAGAATCTACAAAGAACTTAAACAAATTTACAAGAAAAAAACAACCCTGTCAAAAAGTGGGTGAATGATATGAACAGACACTTCTCTAAAGAAGACATTTATGCAGCCAACATACATATGAAAAAAGCTCATCATCACTGGTCATTACAGAAATGCAAATCAAAACCCCAATGAGATACCATCTCATGCCAGTTAGAATGGTGATCATTAAAAAGTCAGGAAACAACAGATGCTGGAGAGGATGTGGCAAAACAGGAATTCTTTTACACTGTTGGTGGGAGTGTAAGTTAGTTCAACCATTGTGGAAGACAGTGTGGTGATTCCTCAAGGATATACAACTAGAAATACCATTTGACCCAGCCATCCCATTACTGGGTATTTACCCAAAGGATTATAAATCATTCTACTATAAAGACACATGCACACGTATGTTTATTGCAGCACTGTTCACAATAGCAAAGACTTGGAACCAACCCAAATGCCCATCAATGATAGACTGGATAAAGAAAATGTGGCACATATACGCCATGGAATACTATGCAGCCTGAGAAAATGATGAGTTCATGTCCTTTGCAGGGACATGGATGAAACTAGAAACCATCATTCTCAGCAAACTAACACAAGAACAGGAAATCAAACACCACATGTTCTCACTCATAAGTGGGAGTTGAACAATGAGAACACATGGACATGGGGGAGGGGCATCACACATTGGGGCCTGTCAGTGGGGTGGGGATGAGGGGCTGGGGGAGGGACAGCATTAGGAGAAATACCTAATGTAGATGAAGGGTTGATGGGTAAAGCAAACCACCATGGCACGTGTATACCTATGTGACAAACCTGCATGTTTTGCACATGTACCCCAGAACTTAAAACAAGAAAGCGAACATCCCAGTTTAAATTTATATATACACATCTATCTATCTATCTATCTATCTATCTATCTATCTATCTATCTATCTATCTATCTATCTATCTATCAAAGATTTCAGTGAACACTTCACCAAAGAAGATATATGTATGTCAAATAAACTCAGTGGATGTGCAACATCATTTGTTTTTAGTGAAATAAAAAGAAAAATCACAACGAGATACTTCTTATACCTATTAGAATGGTTAAAATGATTTTTTTAAACTTGACAGTACTACATGCTGATGAGGAGTGGAAGCAACTAGAACTCTTGTACAATGCCATTTGGAATGCAAAATGTTACAGACATTCTGGAAATAAATTTGGCAGTTCTTACAAAGTTAAATACATACTTATGATATGACCCAGCAATCTTACTTCTAGTCATTTATGCCACAGAAATGAAAACTTATTTGTACACAAAACCTGCACACAAATATTTATAGCAACATTATTCATATTTGCCAATAACAAATCAAATGTTCTTCAGTGAGTAAAAGGAATGGTACTTCCATACAATGGAATGCATCCCTCAATAAAAAGAAACGACATATTGATAGACACAACACGCATTATACTGAGTGAAAGAAGTCAGCCTCCAAAAGTCACCTATCGTAAGATTCCATTTACGTAACATTCTGGAAAAGGCAGAGCTATGGGGCCAAAGAATAGAGCTGCAGTAGCCAGATGTTGAGGTAGGGGGAGGTTTGATTACAAAAGGGCAGCACGAAGGAATTTGGAGGGGGTGATGAAACTGTTTTTCTCTAGTGGTAGCTACATGAGTCTACGCACATGTTAAAACTCAGTTGTGCAACAAAAAAAGTATTTTACTCTATACAAATTTTAAAAATAAAACAATGGGGATGACAACTAAAAAGACATCTGAAGCAAATAACTGCAAAATATTATCATCTTATAATTTATTTGGTAGATATATGTTTGTTAGATTATTTTCTATACTCTCCTATATTTGAAATATATTAAAAACTTTAAAATTGAAAATTAATATTAGCCTATTCTCAATCACCTGAAAAATGTGTACTTTCACTTATTATCTTTGACAAAATTGTGTTTATGACATTAGAGCCAAGACCGCCTGAGTTGTAGCATTTAACCCTCGATGTACTGATAAGCATATCTGATTCCTGATAAACTGATGTTCTAATGTCAAAATGGCAATAATTATCCCACAGCCGCCATTTTTACTCATGCTGAATTATTTTGTTTGTGGGAAAGTTAAAGCTTGCATTGACCATTCATAATTGAGACATTTTAATCAAATAAGACATTCATTTCTTATTGAGATTTATCTGACATGATTTGCTAAGTTAATTACCATAGATGAATGAGAAAAGGAGAGGTGTATATAACTCATAAATGATGCACTAAAGCCAGCTGAAGAGCCAGTGACTTCACGGCACACTGCACAAAGTTTGTTGGAAGTTAAAATAGTGGAAACTAATGGGAAAATTGACTCATCACATAAGCACATAGTAATAAAGCACAGACATGCCAAATTCATTGAGTCTGAATTAATTTGAGATTAAATTTGATTGTGTAAGTGTATAAAATTTATAAGCATAAAGAGTTTATTCCTAGGTTTATATTTGTACATACCCATTTAAGTAACTTTATCCTAAATGCAATTTATGGCAATACTAGGAATTTAGGAGAATTCTTTTTAATATTTCAGAACCACTGCCCTAAAGCAGTTTATTCTGCAAAAGCATCACTTTCACAAGAATAAAAATGCTTCATGCTTTGGAAATTCAAGCTATCTTTTTTCATCAAAATGCTATGAAGCCAAGTATATTTTCAGCCTGGGGCAGGCAGATAAGCCACTCTGGACTGCCTATTAATGGAAGAACAATTCCTTGCAAGTCCTCTTAAGGCAACAGAGCTTCCACAGAACAGCAAGCAGCCTGCCTCAGCTGCTGAGCTGGCTCTGCTTCCTCATCGTCAGGTCCCTGCCGTCCTCACCAGTACAGCACACTACTTTATTGCCTAAGGTGTATAGTCCTTGAAAGTTCTACCTAGATCCTGAACACTAAGCAGTTTTCTTACTGGCATCACTAGTACCCAATCTAAGACCAAGGATTTGACTCTGTATCATCTTTGTTAGCCCTTCTAGAAAGAAGAAAGAAAGAAAGAAAGAAAGAAAGAAAGAAAGAAAGAAAGAAAGAAAGAAAGAAAGAAAGAAAGAAAGAAAGAGAGAGAGAGAAAGAAAGAAAGAGAGAAAGAAAGAAAGAGAAAAGAAGGAAGGAAGAAAGGGAGGGAGGGAGGGAGGGAAAATCAATTTGCTTTTCCAAAAATCCATCTGAAGAGACCTTTACATAATTTGATACTGCTTCGCCCCCACCCACCTTTTATTTTCATTCTCTCAACAAATATTTACTGCGTACCCATTATGTTCTAGCTGCAGCACTGACGGTGTACCTGAAACCTTCCACCTCTCTCTTTTCTTCCTTCTGACAATGATTTACAAGCTCTCGCTGGTACCAGTTAATATTTTCTGGCTGCAGATCTCAGTTTCCCCATCCTGTGGCCTTCACTGTTGTTGCCATCATGCCTGGCCATGCCTTGTCTCCTTGTTCCATTGATCTGGATAAGCAAGAAGGACTCTCTCACTAGTAAGATTACACACACTCCTTAACTTCCAAAAAGAAGGGTCTCATTCTCAGTTCTGCTGAATGACACAAGTGTGTCAACTGTTCTATCGTTTCCTAAAGCATCTTGCTCTTTTCCCATTAGAAACAAAACAACAACACTGCTTATGATAATTTCCCTGAGTACCTAGCTAGGAAACATTTTAAGCGGCACCAAATAATTTTGTATTCCAAAGTCTTCATACCAAATCCATACATGAACCCTTGAACTGAATCCAAGCAGGGAAACTCTGTCACCTCCATGGGACTTAGTTACCTGCCTATTTTACCATTGCTCAGAAGGTTAAGGATGTTTCATTTAAAAATCTCTGTCCCAGAACTAACCAGCACCTCCAATAGGTCTGGTTATGTCCTTATAAGAGTCTTTCTAGGCAAATGTCCCTCAATACATTTTGCATCACTTGATAAATATTGTATCAGGCATAAAGAGAAAATCTGAGCAGTAACCAAGCTATCTCAATTTTATTTGCCCAACCTTCAAATGCAATTATTCCCTACTTCCCTTTATGCTTCCCAATCTCAAAAAGGCCTCACATTTAAACAAAATGCACAAGAACACACATTCTCTACTGAACTCTAATCAAAGTTGCCACCTGTAAAAAGTAAGTAGTAGGCAGTAGTGGGAAGTATTTGCCTAGCACCTTACTACTTCCCTTTTGAGGGTTTAATGTGCTTTTTTTTTCTCCACTTCTAGTTCATAGAGGTGGGAATCAAGGTTTTCTCTTCAATCTACTGAAATGAATAATGTTTCTAGTAAAGGAAAAAAACATTGTCTATAGTATCTTGCAATACAGTGTGAACGTCCTATGGAGTGCCACATGACAACTTTAAAATTTCTGAATAGTTTTCCAAGTTACCAAATGCTACTTTTTCAACTAAAGACTATAGTCAATTTCTCCATCAGTACCTTCTCATTTTATATTCCACCCCAAAAGGGGAAAAATAGCATCTGTGTAGAGGCTCAGGACAAGAAATCTATTACTTTAAAAACTGGGTTCACAGGTCTCCGTAGCTGACTTTTCAAACCCTCTGTCATCAGTTTGGCTGCAGTTCCAGTATATTTTGGCCTATTCTACTGGCTTCAGCTCAGCTCACACTGACACATATGGAGGGGGCTGAATTCAATATCAGGGTACACAATTTATGAGCACTTATGATCATGCACCACCCACATACAATTAAACCTGAGAAGAAACCATGGCTATCCTCTGCTGCAATGTGAAAATCCCTGTCCTTCCCACACCTCACTTTTTCCAGGTTACCTTTTCCAAGGCGTGAGCACTTGCAGGCTGGAGCCAGGGAACGGGAAGTCATTTTTCACAGCCTGAAGCATTCCTTTGAGTTCAGCTGTACTGTGAGCAAGATTTTTTCCCCTATAGCTCTTTCCATTCCATGTCACAGTGAATTTTCACACAAAATTACAAACAACTGGAAAACCCTGACCACACACCAGCCATTCAACAATGAGAAGGCACAAAGGTGAGTGTACCTTAAGCTGAAAAAAAGAAAAAAAAACAAAACAGTATGAAGAGGAAATGCCATAGCAGAGACCTACTGGGAATGAGTTGTATCTGGAATAAATGACTTCGCTTTTCATTCCCTAATCTGTTGTTTTAGGTTTCCTTCAGTTTCCATTTTACAAAATTGGCCTTTTGACACATCACATATCTGTCAACAGGACTCCCAGTAACTACTAACAGCATGATGGATCAGGGTCGATTAACAGACATCAGGCCAATAATCTAAGAAGAGGAGAAGTGAGTTAAGGTTAAAAAAGAAAAGCACGTGGGTCAGAGCAAAGGATGGAGAGAATCTAGACGGAAGCTTAGAGGAAGGGAATCCTGTTGGGCAGAGGCTAAAGTGAGTTGAGAAGTGATTGAGACGTAGAAGGCTAAGGAGCCCAGACATCTCAACAGAATTTGCCCCAACAGAGATATTCAGAGAAGTGGAACAAGAGACGGGATTTTTTCCAGAAGAGGCCCTGGGGCAGATTCTGGAGCAGCAACAGTTAGACTGGTATCCTGATTGTTTCGGATATTTGACCTAGAACTGAGAGGAGCCCAGAGAAACCTGATTGAGTGTTCACAGGTCTCTCAGTGTTAGTTTGGGGTAAGACAGGCCAATATGGCAAAGACCACATACACACTTAAGGATTAAAATGCACTGAGCTAACTGTAGGGAAATGCTATGTAACTGTAAGTTGGCTGTATTTTTATAATTCTTCCAGTCCTCATCTTCATTCATTTAATACTTATTCAATGAGCTTCTACCACAGTGCTCATAATACCAGAGAGAAGAGAATACAGGCAGAGCCAATACTGCTGCCTGCAAATTATATTCAGTGAGATTATAATCTCTGCAATGGCACAGTCTTTGCTTTGCTCAGTTCTGTATTTTCATAACTTAAAATGTGTCTGGCACACAGTAAGTATTCACTAAATATTTGCTCAATGGATGAGTAAAGCACGCTTATAGCCTAGAAATGGACTATCGATATTACTGTCACTAGAAGAATATGGTAAATGGGCTTTGCTTATCATAATGCTAACAGAATGAACACCGTTCTAAGTTCAAAGGACTTGTCACATGGGCAAGGTGAGGATGAAATTCTCATAACCTAACAGAGAAAGAAATTTCTATTTCCTCCTATAGTGGATGTTCTGGAAGTGATCAGAACCCAGAGAAGCTGTCTTTGGATCTGTCCTTCTCTCAACATATGCACACAGACCATGGATAAGCAGCTCTTGATATATAAGCATATGAGCTGATGGTCAGGAGGTTCCCTATCCTGAGTTGAAGAGCCTGGCCTTGACTGTTATACTTGTCAGAAGCCTGGCAAGAAAAAGATCATTCATTCAAGTGGGTGACTGAGGAAAGTTTCAAGAAAGGGCTATTAGTAAATAGAGGACAGAGTTAAGGGAAACCAACCAGGGATGGTGGTGGGGGCTTTAATAAAGTCATTGAGACCTGACAAGAATTATAGTTGTAGAAAAGAACTGCCCAACAGGGGCTACTGCTCCAGAATGAGGAAAGCCGCCAGTGCCAAACTGTGGCCCAGACAGGAGGGATCCAGGAAATGCACACCTTGGTCTTTCTCTCCTCCAGCACTCTCATCTGCCATTGCCATTGCAACCAAAAGCCACTGGGCAGGGGAGCCTGGTTAAAGTGGTTCACAGACGTCAACCTCTCAGTGCACAGAGCTGGGTAGAGAAGAACAGAAAACAGATCGAGGCCAGGTGCGGTGGCTCACGCCTGTAATTTCAAGCACTTTGGGAGGCTGAGGCAGGTGGATTACTTGAGGTCGGGAGTTCATGACCAGCCTGGCCAATATGGTGAAAACCCATCTCTACTAAAAATACAAAAATTAGCCAGGCATGGTGGCGTACATCTGTAATCCTAGTTACTTGGGAGGCTGAGGTGGTAGAACTGCTTGAACCCGGGAGGCAGAAGTTGTAGTAAGCCAAGATCGCAGCCTGGGTGACAAGAGCAAACTGTCTCAAAACAAAAAAAACAAAAAAACAAAAAAAAAGGAAAAAAAGGAAAAAAAAAGGAAAAAAAGAAAAAGAAAAAAAAAGGAAACAGATCGAAAGGGACAGAGAACATATATGTAACATAATAATATTTTTGTCTCTCTGTATCTACTTTTCCCTTTTGGTTAAAAAATGTATGCCTCCAATACAGAAAATACACAGGTCCAATCAGCTGATGCATCCTCATGAGGTGTTGTCAATTCACTCATATTCCCAAATATAACACACAAACACAGGCTACACTCAGTGTTCCCCAATAACAAAACACAGGAAGAAGAGATGGGGTGGGGGCAGGCAACACAAGCACAGTTCCTCCAGCCTCTGCTTTTGTACCTGGTCACAGGCCTAAGCTGATAATCACAGTTTCCTCCTTCTACTACCCATCCCCTGTTCCCTTTCCTCTCTGTAAGCACTTTGGCTAAATAAGTCTTTGTCTGGTAGTACAACTCAAACTTTATTTACACAAAATCCAAATCCACGGTTGTCCAGTATTTACTGGGATGCTGCAATTTTTTCATAGGCCAGTATGCTAGAGAAATACAAAGAGGAGCTTCAGTGAATTCTCTGGGCTCCGGACACAGTCAGTCCTGGTTGTTCCCATTGGATAACAGCAACTCATATTCTCCATCATACACAAGCTCCATCACTCAGGCCAGTAGAGTGTCTCATCTTTGCCATTGAGTCAGCAGCATGAGAAGCCAGTCTCAATTTCCCATTTAATGGAACCATGGCATCACCTCTTAGGCATTTTCTTCCCTTGGAAACTAGAGTATCCAAAACCACCAATTCCAAGGTTGTAGAGGCAGGAAGAAACAATTCTTTAAGTGAGTTGTGAGGTATACTGGTGAGAAGGACCTGTTTAACCTCCACATCTTGATTTTTAAACCCATGAATTCTGGCTGTCAGGAAGACAGCACCCTATTTTGACCTCTGATTTGAGAGATACCTCATTGTCTCCCTGTAATTGCAACTGACCCCACATTAGTTTATTCCATAATAATACGAATAATGGGACAATGACTTTAGTGAGTGTAAACCCATTGCCACACTTTATTTGCCATTCAGTGAATATCATGGGATTAAATGGAAAAATATGTATCCTGTGAGTCTAGGAATGGTGGTACTGGTAGAATACGGGAGCAAAAAATAAAATGTGTATTTAAAATCCATAGCTATTCCTTCGGAAAAAATGGCTGCTACCTCCAGATGGCCAAAGTCCAATAATACGGTAGTAGTTTGGTCACCCTAGAGAACAATCCTGTATCAAAGGCTCAGCATTGGTCTTTGCTGTTGACAAGTTACATATTGAGCAGTGGCAGTAGCCCCATCAGTCTTAATGAGGGGAAGATCAAATTGGTGAGCCTCAATTCCTGCTGCCATAGCAATTTTGCATAAGGGGCCTCTTTAGTAAGCACCAGACTAGCTGAGAAATATTTTGACCGACAGCCACAGGATGATTTCATCTTGTCCACCTCATTATCAAGAGCCTCTCCACAATGAAACGCTCTCTGGTGGGCATTTATATGGTAAAAGAGTATTATCTGCCTATTACTGGAAATCTGTCCTCATATATTTCTCCTTGTCACCAATCTTTACATCATGCTCTTTTAAAGTCCCTCAACAATTAGATTTTTCATCACAGCTCATGTAGATGTTGATACAAACCTTAAGCATCTTCTGGTGGCCTAAGTAAATGACCAAACATTGTGCTTAAAATTCTTCTAATTGGAATAATTTACCTTCACCATGGTCTCTCAGGGCCACCCTAATTGGGACCTTAATGCAGTGGCTATCCACATCTGCTTTGGGCCTGCATATTTTAAGACCTTTACATAAGTCAGGCCCAGGCATTTTCTGCCCCAGTCACATGGTTATAAAGAACTTACATAAGGCCAGAATGTAAATTCAGAGGAGGCAATGTATCAGGAGCAGGTGTTGAAAGAGTGAGCCACCTGCTCGCCTTACACTCAGTTTTTACATACCATTTCCACAGACAAATTGCTGTTGCATGTTCTCACCTTTATGAGTAGTGGGTCAGATGACATCCAGTTTGCTACGGGGAGATCAGATCACATGGTCACTTGATTTTCCATAGTCCGTGTAATGAATTATTGAATGGTGACTCGAAAAAATATATGGTCCCCCCAGTGAGAACACATGCACACAGGGAGGGGAACATCACATGCCGAGGCCTGTCAGGAGGTGGAGGGGAAAGGGGAGGGAGAGCATTAGGACAAATACCTAATGCATGTGGGGCTTAAAACCTATATGGCAGGTTGATAGGTGCAGCATACCACCATGACACATGTATACCTATGTAACAAACCTGCACATTCAGCACATGCATCCCAGAACTTATAGTAAAATATTATGTGTGTGTGGGTGTTTGCATGTGTGTGTTCATTCCCCAGAAACTGTGAATGTGCTCTTATTTGGAAAAAGTATTTTAATATTTATTTGTTTATTATTATTATACTTTAAGTTTTAGGGTACATGTGCACAATATACAGGTTAGTTACATATGTATACATGTGCCATGCTGGTGCGCTGCACCCACTAACTTGTCATTTAGCATTAGGTATATCTCCCAATGCTATCCCTCCCCCCTCCCCCCACCCCACAACAGTCCCCAGAGTGTGATGTTCCCCTTCCTGTGTCCATGTGTTCTCATTGTTCAATTCCCACCTATGAGTGAGAATATGCGGTGTTTGGTTTTTTGTTCTTGCGATAGTTTACTGAGAATGATGATTTCCAATTTCATCCATGTCCCTACAAAGGACATGAACTCTACCTCTTTTCTGGCTGCATAGTATTCCATGGTGTATATGTGCCACATTTTCTTAATCCAGTCTATCATTGTTGGACATTTGAGTTGGTTCCAACTCTTTGCTATTGTGAATAATGCCGCAATAAACATACGTGTGCATGTGTCTTTATAGCAGCATGATTTACAGTCATTTGGGTATATACCCAGTAATGGGATGGCTGGGTCAAATGGTATTTCTAGTTCTAGATCCCTGAGGAATCGCCACACTGACTTCCACAATGGTTGAACTAGTTTACAGTCCCACCAACAGTGTAAAAGTGTTCCTATTTCTCCACATCCTCTCCAGCACCTGTTGTTTCCTGACTTTTTAATGATTGCCATTCTAACTGGTGTGAGATGATATCTCATTGTGGTTTTGATTTGCATTTCTCTGATGGCCAGTGATGGTGAGCATTTTTTCATGTGTTTTTTGGCTGCATAAATGTCTTTTGAGAAGTGCCTGCTCATGTCCTTCACCCACTTTTTGATGGGGTTGTTTTTTTTTTCTTGTAAATTTGTTTGAGTTCATTGTAGAGTCTGGATATTAGCCCTTTGTCAGATGAGCAGGTTGCAAAAATTTTCTCCCATTTTGTAGGCTGCCTGTTCACTCTGATGGTAGTTTCTTTTGCTGTGCAGAAGCTCTTTAGTTTAATTATATCCCAGTTGTCAATTTTGGCTTTTGTTGCCATTGCTTTTGGTGTTTTAGACATGAAGTCCTTGCCCATGCCTATGTCCTGAATGGTAATGCCTAGGTTTTCTTCTAGGGTTTTTATGGTTTTAGGTCTAATGTTTAAGTCTTTAATCCATCTTGAATTGATTTTTGTATAAGGTGTAAGGAAGGGATCCAGTTTCAGCTTTCTACATATGGCTAGCCAGTTTTCCCAGCACCATTTATTAAATAGGGAATCCTTTCCCCATTGCTTGTTTTTCTCAGGTGTGTCAAAGATCAGATAGTTGTAGACATGCAGCATTATTTCTGAGGGCTCTGTTCTGTTCCCTTGGTCTATATCTCTGTTTTGGTACGAGTACCATGCTATTTTGGTTACTATAGCCTTGTAGTATAGTTTGAAGTCAGGTAGTGTGATGCCTCCAGCTTTGTTCTTTTGGCTTAGGATTGACTTGGCAATGAGGGCTCTTTTTTGGTTCCATATGAACTTTAAAGTAGTTTTTTCCAATTCTGTGAAGAAAGTCATTGGTAGCTTCATGGGGATGGCCTTGAATCTGTAAATTACCTTGGGTAGTATGGCCATTTTCACGATATTGATTCTTCCTACCCATGAGCATGGAATGTTCTTCCATTTGTTTGTATCCTCTTTTATTTCCTTGAGCAGTGGTTTGTAGTTCTCCTTGAAGAGGTCCTTCACATCCCTTGAAAGTTGGATTCCTAGGTATTTTATTCTCTTTGAAGCAATTGTGAATGGGAGTTCACTCATGATTTGGGTCTCTGTTTGTCTGTTGCTGGTGTATAAGAATGCTTGTGATTTTGGTACATTGATTTCGTATCCTGAGACTTTGCTGAAGTTGTTTATCAGCTTAAGGAGATTTTGGGCTGAGACAATGGGGTTTTCTAGATATACAATCATGTCGTCTGCAAACAGGGACAATTTGACTTCCTCTTTTCCTAATTGAATACCCTTTATTTCCTTCTCCTGCCTGATTGCCCTGGCCAGAACTTCCAACACTGTGTTGAATAGGAGTGGTGAGAGAGGGCATCCCTGTCTTGTGCCAGTTTTCAAAGGGAATGCTTCCAGTTTTTGCCCATTCAGTATGATATTGGCTATGGGTTTGTCATAGGTAGCTCTTATTATTTTGAAATACGTCCCATCAATACCTTATTGAGAGTTTTTAGCATGAAGAGTTGTTGAATTTTGTCAAAGGCCTTTTCTGCATCTATTGAGATAATCATGTGGTTTTTGTCTTTGTTTCTGTTTATATGCTGGATTACATTTATTGATTTGCATATATTGAACCAGCCTTGCATCCCAGGGATGAAGCCCACTTGATCATGGTGGATAAGCTTTTTGATGTGCTGCTGGATTCATTTTGCCAGTATTTTATTGAGGATTTTTGCATCAATGTTCATCAAGGATATTGGTCTAAAATTCTCTTTTTTGGTTGTGTCTCTGCCCGGCTTTGGTATCAGGATGATGCTGGCCTCATAAAATGAGTTAGGGAGGATTCCCTCTTTTTCCATTGAATGGAATAGTTTCAGAAGGAATGGTACCAATTCCTCCTTGTACCTCTGGTAGAATTCAGCTGTGAATCCATCTGGTCCTGGACTCTTTTTGGTTGGTAAGCTATTGATTATTGCCACAATTTCAGATCCTGTTATTGGTCTATTCAGAGATTCAACTTCTTCCTGGTTTAGTCTTGGGAGAGTGTATGTGTGCAGGAATTTATCCATTTCTTCTAGATTTTCTAGTTTATTTGCGTAGAGGTGTTTGTAATATTCTCTGATGGTAGTTTGTATTTCTGTGGGATCAGTGGTGATATCCCCTTTATCATTTTTTATTGCATCTATTTGATTCTTCTCTCTTTTTTTCTTTATTAGTTTTGCTAGTGGTCTATCAATTTTGTTGATCCTTTCAAAAAACCAGCTCCTGGATTCATTAATTTTTTGAAGGATTTTTTGTGTCTCTATTTCCTTCAGTTCTGGTCTGATTTTAGTTATTTCTTGACTTCTGCTAGGTTTTGAATGTGTTTGCTCTTGCTTTTCTAGTTCCTTTAATTGTGATGTTAGGGTGTCACTTTTGGATCTTTCCTGCTTTCTCTTGTGGGCATTTAGTGCTATAAATTTCCCTCTACACACTGCTTTGAATGCATCCCAGAGATTCTGGTATGTTGTGTCTCTGTTCTCACTGGTTTCAAAGAACATCTTTATTTCTGCCTTCATTTCTTTATGTACCCAGTAGTCATTCAGGAGCAGGTTGTTCAGTTTCCATGTAGTTGAGCGGTTTTGAGTGAGATTCTTAATCCTGAGTTCTAGTTTGATTGCACTGTGGTCTGAGAGATAGTTTGTTATAATTTCTGTTCTTTTACATTTGCTGAGGAGAGCTTTACTTGCAAGTATGGTCAATTTTCGGATAGGTGTGGTGTGGTGCTGAAAAAAATGTATATTCTGACTTGGAGAGTTCTGTAGATGCCTATTAGGTCTGCTTGGTGCAGAGCTGAGTTCAATTCCTGTGTAACCTTGTTGACTTTCTGTCTCATTGATCTGTCTAATGTTGACAGTGGGGTGTTAAAGTCTCCCATTATTATTGTGTGGGAGTCTAAGTCTCTTTGTAGGTCACTCAGGACTTGCTTTATGAATCCGGGTGCTCCTGTATTGGGTTCATATATATTTAGGATAGTTAGCTCTTCTTGTTGAATTGATCCCTTTACCATTATGTAATGGCCTTCTTTGTCTCTTTTGATCTTTGTTGGTTTAAAGTCTGTTTTATCAGAGACTAGGATTGCAACCCCTGCCTTTTTTGTTTTCCATTTGCTTGGTAGATCTTCCTCCATCCTTTTATTTTGAGCCTATATGTGTCTCTGCACGTGAGATGGGTTTCCTGAATACAGCACACTGATGGGTCTTGATTCTTTATCCAATTTGCCAGTCTGTGTCTTTTAATTGGAGCATTTAGTCCATTTACATTTAAAGTTAATATTGTTATGTGTGAATTTGATCTTGTCATGATGTTAGCTGGTTATTTTGCTCATTGGTTGATGCAGTTTCTTCCTAGTCTCAATGGTCTTCACATTTTGGCATGATTTTGCAGTGGCTGGTACTGGTTGTTCCTTTCCATGTTTAGTTCTTCCTTCAGGAGCTCTTTTAGGGCAGGCCTGGTGGTGACAAAATCTCTCAGCATTTGCTTGTCTGTAAAGTATTTTATTTCTCCTTCACTTATGAAGCTTAGTTTGGCTGGATATGAAATTCTGGGTTGAAAATTCTTTTCTTTAAGAATGTTGAATATTGGCCCCCACTCTCTTCTGGCTTGTAGAGTTTCTGCGGAGAGATCCACTGTTAGTCTGATGGGCTTCCCTTTGAGGGTAACCCAACCTTTCTCTCTGGCTGCCCTTAACATTTTTTCCTTCATTTCAACTTTGGTGAATCTGACAATTATGTGTCTTGGAGTTGCTCTTCTCAAGGAGTATCTTTGCGGTGTTCTCTTTATTTCCTGAATCTGAATGTTGGCTTGCCTTGCTAGATTGGGGAAGTTCTCCTGGATAATATCGTGCAGAGTGTTTTCCAACTTGGTTCCATTCTCCCCGTCACTTTCAGGGACACCAATCAGATGTAGATTTGGTCTTTTCACATAGTCCCATATTTCTTGGAGGCTTTGTTCGTTTCTTTTTATTCTTTTTTCTCTAAACTTCCCTTCTCACTTCATTTCATTCATTTCATCTTCCATCACTGATACCCTTTCTTCCAGTTGATTGCATCAGCTCCTGAGGCTTCTGCATTCTTCACGTAGTTCTCGAGCCTTGGTTTTCAGCTCCATCAGCTCCTTTAAGCACTTCTCTGTATTGGTTATTCTAGTTATAGATTCTTCTAAATTTTTTTCAAAGTTTTCAACTTCTTTGCCTTTGGTTTGAATGTCCTCTCATAGCTCGGAATAATTTGATCGTCTGAAGCCTTCTTCTCTCAGCTCATCAAAGTCATTCTCCATCCAGCTTTGTTCCATTGCTGGTGAGGAGCTGCGTTCCTTTGGAGGAGGAGAGGTGCTCTGCTTTTTAGAGTTCCCAGTTTTTCTGCTCTGTTTTTTCCCCATCTTTGTGGTTTTATCTACTTTTGGTCTTTGATGATGATGATGTACAGATGGGTTTTTGGTGTGGATGTCCTTTCTGTTTGTTAGTTTTCCTTCTAACAGATGGGACCCTCAGCTGCAGGTCTGTTGGAGTATCTGGCTGTGTGAGGTGTTAGTCTACCCCTGCTGTGGGGTGCCTCCCAGTTAGGCTGCTTGGGGGTCAGGGGTCAGGAACCCACTTGAGGAGGCAGTCTGCCCGTTCTCAGATCTCCAGCTGCCTGCTGGGAGAACCACTGCTCTCTTCAAAGCTATCAGACAGGGACATTTAAGTCTGCAGAGGTTACGGCTGTCTTTTTGTTTGTCTGTGCCCTGCCCCCAGAGGTGGAGCCTACAGAGGCAGGCAAGGCCTCCTTGAGCTGTGGTGGGCTCCACCCAGTTTGAGCTTCCTGGCTGCTTTGTTTACCTAAGCAAGCCTGGGCAATGGCGGGCACCCCTCCCCCAGCCTAGCTGCCACCTTGCAGTTTGATCTCAGACTGCTGTGCTAGCAATCAGTGAGACTCCATGGGCGTAGGACCCTCCGAGCCAGGTGCGGGATATAATCTCCTGATGCGCCATTTTTTAAGCCGGTCGGAAAAGCGCAGTATTCGGATGGGAGTGACCCGATTTTCCAGGTGCCGTCACCCCTTTCTTTGACTAGGAAAGGGAACTCCCTGACCCCTTGGGCTTCCGGAGTGAGGCAATGCCTCACCCTGCTTCGGCTCGCACATGGTGCGCTGCACCCACTGACCTGCGCCCACTGTCTGGCACTCCCTAGTGAGATGAACCCGGTACCTCAGATGGAAATGCAGAAATCACCCATCTTCTGTGTCGCTCACGCTGGGAGCTGTAGACCAGAGCTGTTCCTATTCGGCCATCTTGGCTCCTCCAGAATCGGAAAAAGTATTTTTTCAGACAGAATTAAATCAAAGACTTTGAGAAAAGATTATCCTGGATTACTGGGTATCCCCAAAATCCAATGACAAGGGACAGAAAAGACAGAGAGGAAAGGGCAACATGAAGACTGAGGCAACGACTGGAGTTATGTAGTCCCAGCCAAGGAATTCTTAGTACAGCAGAACCTGGAAGAGGAAAGGGAAGATCGTCTCCTAGAACCTTCAGAGGGAATGTGACCCTACTGACAGACCTTACAGATTTCCAGCCTCTAGAATTGTGAGAGAACAACCTTCTGCTATTTTCAGCCACCAAGTTTGAGATAATTTGTTACCACAACCACAAAACAACTAATATGGGCAGGCATTTAGCTTCCACTCAAGACCAGAAGCAAAGCAGATGCTGTTTAAAGGGAGAATAGTTATCTACAAAAAGGATCTTGATTATACTCCAAAACACTAGAAGCCTACACTATGATTCTCCTACTGGGGATTGCAAAAGATACACAGGATAAGGCTAATTGCCTCAGAGGTGACTGAGGGGAGCAGGACTTCTTCCCTAGACAATAAAGGATCTGGGAAATTTTGAGGTTCACACTCCTCAATCCTCTTTGTGTTTGCCCAAACATCCCCATCCTGCATCTCAGGGATCCACTTGTTTTCCACATCTGCCTTTATCTTACTACATGAGACCAAGTAGTATTGCATAGTTAATGATGCACTGACTTCTTTCAGGGTGATTAATTTTCCCAGTACCATAGAGGTGTTAAGTGTCAGAGTTGAGATGTCAATCCCAGGTGGATTTGAATCCTTAGCACATATACCTTCTATTTCACCAAGTTGCAAGTCCCTAGAGATCTATGTTACAGGGGAAAGGTGAATGGATACAGAAAATGTGTTTATCCTCAGATGACCTTCAATCATGTTTGTCTGCAGCTGTAGGAGGCAGATGTTTTTAAAGCTACCCTGGGCTAGAGATATTTACCCTGCTTGTATGTAAGATAAAAAATTCTTTAAATACTTCCAAAGAACTGTTTGATTTTTTACTAATGACCTGAGTTGGGCATTCAAGGCTAATAATTTGTCCTTTTCTCTGTTCATGTTCTCTGGGATTTCATAAGTAGCCAGCCCACGGCATGGTCTATGTAATCTAAATCACCTGACAAAACAACTAATGCCACAGTCACATGATCTCCTAATGCCTTGCCCTTTACCTGCACTCCATCCCATGTAATAGCTATTGATAGTTTGAGTAATTGTTATTCTGTCACATACTGTGTCCTCTATTTCACTCTGGCAAGGAGATTATCTGTGCCCTGTGCCTTTATCAAATATATGAGCAACATAACTGCACAATCCCATTCTGAGGATCTCTTTTCTAGAACAAAACCTGGTTTCATTTACTCGATTGGTCAAGTTCCCAGCAGCAAACAAATACTACAATCAAAAGAGATAACTAAAGACAGTTTAATAAAGGGGCATTTGCAAAAGTATGGGCAAGATTGTGATAAACCAACAAGAAATGGTAAAGTCCCTGAGCTAGTAAGAGTGGAATGCTGTTTCCACCTCAAGGCTTGAACGTACAAGGGAAGACATATTTGCTGGGACTTGGGGAGAGCTGAGACTATAGGTGAAATCCATCCAGCAGGAGCTAGGGCTTGCCGTGTGGGAAACCAGCCACTGAAAAATAGCAGACAGGAAGGGAGCCAGGGGACTACATGTCCTGACATTTCTTCCCTCACGCCTTCCAGTCTCCTGCTGATGCCTCCCAATGGATGAACCCAATCAGAAGCTGAAGGAGAAGGGAGCCAGCCAGTTGATAGAACCCAAGGAAGTCAACCTCACAAGGCACAGAGCAGGGCTGAGAAGGCTGGACAATGGATCAGTGGGAAAGGGGAGGAGGGGAAAGAAAATGTCCAGCAAGGTATTTTACTGACCAGATTTGGGAGTCAAGAACACATTCATATAGCAATAATGAATATGTCAATCCTCTGTTCTGACACAGTCATTGATTGGGGTGTGAATCAAGCATGGTGGAACCAGACCATCTTGCCCTTTATCTCCTGATCTTTCCCTCTATGAGTCTCCAAAGAGAAGGAGGCAAACCCCATGCCACTGACTAAGGCTGAAGGAATGTCTCTGTGTGCACCTTTTCCCTATTAAACTAATTTCTAGGTGCTAGGAAGGTGCATATGCTTAGGAATCAAACATACCTGGACCTGAATCTCAGCATTGGCATTTACAACCTACATGATACTTGGCAAATTAGTCACTTTGAACATTAGTTACTGAGTTTATATAATTTGGAATAATAACACCCTAATAAAAAATGTTGCAAAAAATAAAGGAAACAATGGAAAGTTCTTAACAGGGCTTTTCACACATGGTAAACACTCTTTTAAATGTTCCTTTTCCATCACTGACCTTTTTCTTGTGTTGCCGTAACCACCACTTAAAGTACATTTGTAACTCACTTTATGAAACAATGCATTCCAAGTTTCAAATAAGCAGCTTATAAAAGAATCTCTTTAACCCAACTTAGTTTTGAGAAGAGTTTGTATTTAGGTGAGACTGTCAAGGAGACTGGATCCTAAAGACTAGTTGATGATATTTTCAGAAGTGACAGGATCACTCTAACTGGTATAAGGTTAATTCGCTCTGCAAGAAATAAATACATTATTAAGAAAGCCACATAACAAAGAGAAGTAACTCCAAACCTACACAAATACTGTAAAGACAATGCTCTGGAAGAACAGACGCAAAACTATTAACCATGGTTAATCTCAGAAACCAGAGTGGGATTGGAGGCTGTGAGCAGAAAACCAGACTCACTTATTTCTCTATACCTTTCGATGCCGTTTAAATATTTTAAAATAAACATGCATGCTCATTCTGCCTAACTTTTTACAACATTTAAATTTTGTATGGTTGAAGTGCAAGGCAAGATGTCAATGTGGTAGACTTATAGACTAAGCAAAATGACTGCCGGAAGGAAACGTAATAAACTATAAAAAAGAAATGATGATATATGCTCCAGTTCCAAGATGGCCAAGTAGGAACAGCTCTAGTCTGCAGCTCCCAGCGTGATCGACGCAGAAGATGGGTGATTTCTGCATTTCCAACTGAGGTACCTGGTTCATCTCATTAGGACTGGTTGGACAGTGGGTGCAGCCCACATAGGGTGAGCTGAAGCAGGGCGGGGCATCACCTCACCGGCAAGTGCAAGGGGTCAGGGGATTTCCCTTTCCTAGCCAAGCGAAGCCGTGACAGACTGTACCTGGAAAAACTGGACACTCCCACCCAAATACTGCACTTTTTCCACAGTCTTAGCAACCGGCAGACCAGGAGATTCTCTCCCGTGCCTGGCTTGGTGGGTCTCATGCCCATGGAGCCTTGCTCACTGCTAGCACAGCAGCCTGAGATCAACCTGCGAGGCTGCAGCCTGAAGTCTGCCATTGCTGAGGCTTGAGTAGGTAAACAAAGCAGCCGGGAAGCTTGAACTGGGTGGAGCCCACCACAGCTCAGCAAGGCCTAGTGCCTCTATAGACCTCTGCAGGCAGGGCATAGCTGAACAAAAGGCAGCAGAAATTTCTGCAGACTTAAATGTCCCTGTCTGACAGCTCTGAAGAGAGCAGTGGTTCTCCCAGCATGGCATTTCAGCACTGAGAATGCACAGACTGCCTCCTCAAGTGGGTCCCTGACCCCCATGTAGCCTAACTGGGAGACACCTCCCAGAAGGGGCTGACAGACACCTCATACAGGTGAGTGCCCCTCTGGGATGAAGCTTTCAGAGGAAGGGTCAGGCAGCAATATTTGCTGTTCTGCAGCCTCCACTGGTGATAACCAGGCAAACATGGTCTGGAGTGGACCTCCAGCAAACTCCAACAGACCTGCACCTGAGAGACCTGACTGTTAGAAGGAAAACTAACGAACAGAAAGGAATAACATCAACATCAACATCAACAAAAAGGACAACCACACCAAAACCCCATCTGTAGGTCACCAACATCAAAGACCAAAGGTAGATAAAACCACAAAGATGGGGAGAAACCAGAGCAGAAAAGCTGAAAATTCTAAAAACCAGAGCACCTCTTCTCCTCCAAAGGATCGCAGCTCCTCAGCAGCAACAGAACAAAGCTGGACACAGAATGATTTTGAAGAGTTGACAGAAGTAGGCTTCAGAAGGTCGGTAATAACAGACTTCTCCAAGCTAAAGGAGGATGTTCGAACCCATCGCAAGGAAGCTAAAAACCTTGAAAAACGGTTAGACAAATGGCTAACTAGAATAAACAGCATAGAGAAGACCTGAAATGACCTGATGGAGCTGAAAACCATGGCACAAGAACTTCGTGACACATGTACAAGCTTCAATAGCCGATTCGATCAAGTGAAAGAAAGGATATCAGTGATTGAAGATAAATTAATGAAATAAAGCAAGAAGACAAGATTAGAGAAAAAAGAGTAAGAAGAAATGAACAAAGCCTCTGAGAAATATGGGACTATGTGAAAAGACCAAATCTACATTTGATTGGTGTACCTGAAAGTGACAGGAAGAAGGGAACCAAGTTGGAAAACACTCTTCAGGATATTATCCGGGAGAACTTCCCCAACCTAGCAAGACAGGCCAACATTCAAATTCAGGAAATACAGAGTACAACACAAAGATATTCCTCAAGAAGAGCAACCCCAAGACACATAATTGTCATATTCACCTAGGTTGAAATGAAGGAAAAAATGTTAAGGGCAGCCAGAGAGAAAGGTCGGGTTACCCACAAAGGGAAAACCATCAGACTAACAGCAGATCTCTCTGCAGAACCCTGCAAGCCAGAAGAGAGTGGGGGCCAATATTCAACATTCTTAAAGAATTTTCAACCCAGAATTTCATATCCAGCCAAACTAAGCTTCATAAGTGAAGGAGAAATAAAATCCTTTACAGGCAAGCAAATGCTGAGAGATTTTGTCACCACCAGCCCTGCCCTACAAGACTTCCTGAAGAAAGCACTAAACATGGAAAGGAACAACCGGTACCAGCCTCTGCAAAAACATACCAAATTGTAAAGACCATCGATGCTATGAAGAAACTGCATCAATTAATGGGCAAAATAACCAGCTAACCTCATAATGCCAGGATCAAATTCACACATAACTATATTAACCTTAAATGTAAATGGGCTAATAGCCCCAATTAAAAGACACAGACTGGCAAATTAGATAAAGAGTCAAAACCCATCAGTATGCTATATTCAGGAGACTCATCTCATGTGCAGAGACACACATAGGCTCAAAATAAAGGGATGGAGGAAGATCTAACAAGCGAATAGAAAGCAAAAAAAAAAAAAGCAGGGGTTGCAATCCTAGTCTCTGATAAAACAGAATTTAAACCAACAAACATCAAAAGAGACACAGAAGGCCATTACATAACGGTAAAGGGATCAACTCAACAAGAAGAGCTAACTATCCTAAATATATATGCACCCAATAAAGGAGCACCCAGATTTGTGAAGCAAGTCCTTAGAGACCTACAAAGAGACTTAGACTCCCACACAATAATAATGGGAGACTTTAACACTCCACTGTCAATATTAGACAGATCAATGAGACAGAAGGTTAACAAGGATATCCAGGACGTGAATTCACCACTACACCAAGTAGACCTAATAGACATCTACAGAACTCTTCATCCCAAATCAATACAATATACATTCGTCTCAGCACCACACTGCACTTATTCTAAAATTGACGACATAATTGGAAGTAAAGCACTCCTCAACAAATGTAAACGAACAGAAATCACACTGTCTCTCAGACCACAGTGCAATCAAATTAGATTTCAAGATTCAGAAATTCACTCAAAACCACAGAACTACATGGAAACTGAACAACCTGCTCCTGAATGACTACTGGGTACATAAAGAAATGAAGGTAGAAATAAATAATTTCTTTGAAACCAGTAAGAACAAAGACACATCGTACCAGAATCTCTGGAACACATTTAAAGCAGTGTATAGAGGGAAACGTATAGCACTAAATGCCCACAAGAGAAAGCAGGAAAGATCTAAAATCGACACCCTAACATCACAATTGAAAGAACTAGAGAAGCAAGAGCAAACAAATTCAAAAGCTAGCGGAAGGCAAGAAATAACTAAGATCAGAGCAGAACTGAAGGAGATAGAGACACAAAAACCCTTCAAAAAATCAGTGAATCCCGGAGCTGGTTTTTTGAAAAGATGAAAAAAAATGATAGACTGCTGGCAAGACTAATAAAGAAGAAAACAGAGAAGAATCAAATAGACACAATAAAAAATGATAAATGGGATATCACCACTGATCCCACAGAAATACAGACTACCATCAGAGAATACTATAAATACCTCCATGCAAATAAACTAGAAAATCTAGAAGAAATGGATAAATTTCTGGACACATACACCCTCCCAAGACTAAACCAGGAAGAAGTTGAATCCCTGAATAGACCAATAACAGGCTCTGAAATTGAGGCAATAATTAAGAGCCTACCAACGAAAAAAAAGTCCAGGACCAGACGGATTCACAGCCCAATTCTACTAGAGGTACAAAGAGGAGCTGGTATCATTCCTTCTGAAACTATTCCAATCAATAGAAAAAGAGGGAATCCTCCCTAACTCATTTTATGACGCCAGCATCATCCTGATACCAAAGCCTGGCAGAGGCACAACAAAACAAGAGAATTTTAGACCAGAATCCCTGATGAACATCATATGAAAATCCTCAATAAAATACTGGCAAACCGAATCCAGCAGCACATCAAAAAGCTTATCCACCATGATCAAGTGGGCTTCATCCCTGGGATGCAAGGCTGGTTCAACATATGCAAATCAATAAACATAATCCATCACATAAACAGAACCAACGACAAAAACCACATGATTATCTCAATAGAGGCAAAAAACGCCTTTAACAAAATCCAACAGCCCTTCACCCTAAAAACTCCAAATTAGGTATCGATGGGACGTATCTCAAAATAATAAGGGCTATTTATGAAAAATCCACAGCCAATATCATACTGAAGCAGCAAAAACTGGAAGCATTCCCTTTGAAAACAGGCACAAGACAAGGATGCCCTCTCTCACCACTCCTATTCAACATAGTGTTGGAAGTTCTGGCCAGGGCAGTCAGGCAAGAGAAAGAAATAAACGGTATTCAGTTAGGAAAAGAAGAAGTCATATTGTCCCTGCTTGCAGATGACATGATTGCATATTTAGAAAACCCCATTGTCTCAGCCCAAAATCTCCTTAAGCTGATAAGCAACTTCAGCGAAGTCTCAGGATACAAAATCAATATGCAAAAATCACAAGCATTCCTATACACCAATAACACACAGTCAAATCATGAGTGAACTCCCATTCACAACTGGTACAAAGTGAATAAAATACCTAAGAATCCAACTTACAAGGGATGTGAAGGACCTCTTCAAGGAGAGCTACAAACAATTGCTCGACAAAATAAAAGAGGACACAAACAAAATGGAAGAACATTCCATGCTCATGGATAGGAAGAATCAATATCATGAAAATGGCCATACTACCCAAGGTAATTTATAGATTGAATGCCATGCCCATCAAGCTACCAATGACTTTCTCCACAGAATTGAAAAAAACTACTTTAAAGTGCATATGGAACCAAAAAACAGCCTGCATAGCCAAGACAATCCTAAGCAAAAAGAACAAAGCTGGAGGCATCAAGCTATCTGACTTCAAACTATACTACAAGGCTACAGTAACCAAAACAGCATAGTACTGGTACCAAAACAGAGATATAGACCAATAGAACAGAACAGAGGCCTCAGAAATACCACCATACATCTACAACTGTCTGATCTTTGACAAACCTGTCAAAAACAAGAAATAGGGAAAGGATTCCCCACTTAATAAATGGTGCTGGGTAAACTGGCTAGCCACATGTAGA
This sequence comes from Pan paniscus, assembly GCF_029289425.2. Lineage (NCBI taxonomy): Eukaryota > Metazoa > Chordata > Mammalia > Primates > Hominidae > Pan > Pan paniscus. The sequence goes on along the minus strand of NC_073265.2, from coordinate 28,009,420 downwards.
AAGCTGAAACTGGATCCCTTCCTTACACCATACACAAAAATTAATTCAAGATGGATTAAAGACTTAAATGTTAGACCTAAAACCATAAAAACCCTAGAAGAAAACCTAGGCAATACCATTCAGGACATAGGCACGGGCAAAGGCTTCATGACTAAAATACCAAAAGCAATGGCAACAAAAGCCAAAATAGACAAATGAGATCTAATTAAACCAATGAGCTTCGGCATGTCAAAAGAAACTATCATCAGAGTGAACAAGCAACCTACAGAATGGGAGAAAATTTTTGCAATCTACCCTTCTGACAAAGGGCTAATATCCAGAATCTACAAAGAACTTAAATTTACAAGAAAAAAATCAAACAACCCCGTCAAAAAGTGGGCAAAGGATATGAACAGACACTTCTCAAAAGAAGACATTTATGCAGCCAACAGACACATGAAAAAAAGCTTATCACTGGTCATCAGAGAAATGCAAATCAAAACCACAATGAGATACCATCTCATGCCAGCTGGAATGGTGATCATTAAAAAGTCAGGAAACAACAGACACTGGAGAGGATGTGGAGAAACAGAAAGTCTTTTACACTGTTGGTGGGAGTGTAAACTAGTTCAACCATTGTGGAAGACAGTGTGGTGATTCCTCAAGGATCTGGAACTAGAAATACTATTTGGCCCAGCCATCCCATTGCTGGGTATTTATCCAAAGGATTATAAATCATGCTGCTATAAAGACACATGCACATGTATGTTTATTGCGGCACTATTCACAATAGCAAGGACTTGGAACCAACCCAAGTGTCCATCAATAATAGACTGGATTAAGAAAATGTGGCACATATATATCATGGAATACTATGCAGCCATAAAAAAGGATGAGTTCATGTCCTTTGCAGGGAAATGGATGAAGCTGGAAACCATCATTCTTAGCAAACTATCACAAGGACAGAAAACCAAACACCACATGTTTCCACTCACAGGTAGGAATTGAACAATGAAAACACTTGGATACAGGGCAGGGAACATCACACACCAGGGCTAGTTGGGGGGTGGGGGGCTGGGGGAGGGATAGCATTAAGAGAAATACTTAATGTAAATGAGGAGTTGATGGGTGCAGCAAACCAACATGGCACATATATACCTATGTAACAAACCTGCACGTTGTGCACATGTATCCTTGAACTTAAAGTATAATTTTTAAAAAAATGATATATAATAAATAAGATGACGTATGGCTCATTTATTTACCAAAGGGGAAAAGTATTTTAACGATTTAGCATACGTTATGTAAGCTAATGCTGCCAGCCGTTGTATCACACTGAGTTCCAGGAGGCTGTATCTGTTTATTCTTATTCATCTTGAACAGCTAGTCTAATAAATGTTACATGCTCGGGTAACTACTGTATGAATAATGCATGTTTTTAAGTTAAGAGACAGAGTGGTATGTTGAAAACAATTAAATCAATTGTGAGCACTTCACAAGTCTGCTGAGTCTCAGTCCTCTCATCAATAAAATGGGAGGTCTCATAATACTAGTAGTTCCAAGATTATGATTTCAGTAAACCTATGAGTGCCTACAGTTTTGAGAACCGATATTAAGTCTCCAATTCTTCCTTATACCAAGTTAGGATTTTAAAAACCATCATCATTTGTCACTTTTTTAAAATATGTTTATTTTAACACAAAAAAGAGATAATTCACAATAAAAACAGTCCTAAGTTCTTTTCCTAAGAAAAAACAATTGACAAATTTACACTGGTGTATGCACATACACACATATAGATGCACGCAATATTGTATAATAAATTTAACAAAGATTCACAGATTTTGAATCAGAGGACTAAATGAACTCTAGAGTCTCTCCATATCTAAGATTTTGTAAAATGTAATTTTTTAAATTTCCTTAACGTTTTAATTTTCCAACTAAAAAAAGTGCTTGTTAAAAAAAAATCCAAACAAGACTGATACGTATGAAGTAGAAAGTAAATGCCTACCACAACTCCCTCTCCACTCCCACTCCCCAAGTTTACCACAATTAAATTGAGGTACACACCTTCTAGGCTATTTTCCATGAAAATATAAACATACATTGGTTCATAGCTTTTTTTAAAAATAAATAGAACTTATTCTAAACTGCCTATAAGTTTTCAAAGTAGAGAGCTAGATACGTTGTAATGGTCGACTGAATTGAATGTCATTAACATTTAGGGAAAATATTTTGGGAACTCAGTTGAGGCAAGCATCTCTTTGTCTTACACTCATTGTAGTTGGGCATGAGGCTTGAGTTTGCAATTCACTCCCATGTGCTGTGCATAAGATCCCCAGAATGGCTGCCAAAAAAGAAGATAAAAAGCTGGTAGTGTCCAGAGTCAAGAAATCAGCTAGATATTTGAAACAGAACTGAAAGGGGTCAGTCTTGTCATGCTCTGGGGAGAACCAGAAGTCCAAGGAAAGAAACCAGGGTTTTGAAATGGCGTAATGGCCCCCGCATCAGTGAGCCCAACACCTATGGCTGCGTTTGGGGGCACAGCCTTAGTGAACGAGAGCACCTTTAGTTTCCGGAAGCTCATTATCATCTACTAATTCTCTAAAAGCAGAGCTGGAAAGCACCTGGAAAGACCAAAGGACCCTCTGGGAGGCCGGAGCTACAGCTCCATAATGTCGTTACATGAGGTCTTTTCCTATGTGAAAAAAAATTGTGAAAACAAATCTGAAAGGTTTTGAATCACTGAGTCAGGAATCCAGCTTTGGTTGCAGACACTGGCCATCTTTTCATGTATTCAGGCAAATAGAAGAAAAAGTAAAAGCTATTGGCTTGAATTGGAACATAAATGATCCTTATTAACTCTCACCATTTATTCAAATTTTGCAAATGAGTCCATATTTCAACTGGGTTCAAACAACATCAAGGTATAGAGTTCATTTCTTTATTCTTTAAATACGACAAATGTTGATATTTAATGCACAATACATGAGAAAGGAAAAAAGAACCAGTCACGTGGTATGCATTTGGACAAATATATTCTGTGTGCAAGTAATTTCCTCACCTACAGAAGTAATGGCAAATACCTGGCTCGCATGACACTGTCAACATCTTACCGATGGCAGTCATTAGGAGTCACACAGAACTTTAATCTGTTGAGTCAAATATAACCTGTCCTTCTCAATCCAATGCTCTAAGCAGCCACTGTTAGGCAGAGCTGGCACCGTCTGTTAAACTTATTTGCCACACCTGGACTCTGATCTCCAAGATCCCTCCTAGATCTAGCCTACTGGTATTCTGCAAGAATAAACCATCAAGAAGAGGAAAAACAATATCCTAGAGATAAAAAGTGTCTCTATCAATGTTTAATCACAGGTCATAATTAACAGAGAAAAGGACGTAATGTTGCCTTCCCTGCAGTCTTACTGTGCCTGGTCTACCTGCCTTCCTTGTTATGGTGCACGATGGAAGTCCTTTCTTGTCTTCAGCTTTGCATTACCTAATGAATTCTTTATACAGTTCAAATTCTTCTCTTCCAATCTTTTTTATAGATGATCTATGGTCTCCCTGTATCTGCTCCCAACCATCCAGAGTTTGCTAAACTTCGGGTTTGAAAGTGTGAAGCAAATGCAGCACCCACAGAAGGGGTGGTGTAGACTTCGGTAGCAACAGCATCCCAAGAATGGGGTGGGGGTCACCATATCAAAAATACCATGACCCTGGGAAAGCCCAAGTCTTCTTGTAAACCGGAATAGAAAGCAACACTTCCCTGCATGTATTCCTTGAATCTGGAAATACAGTTCTTCAGTCAGACATGTGTGGTCACTTACATGGCAAACTGTCTTAAACATTATGCAGAGTTCTTTACTAAGTGATTGTGTAAAACTTTAACACTAATTCAGATTATGAATTACTAAGAGGAGAGCTAGATTGTATGGCATTTCTTAAATTCATTTACTAATTTAACACCAGAGCCTTTGAATCTTTGTATCAAGAGGCTTTATTTATTTATTTATTTATGTTTTTTTGAGGCAAAGTCTCTCACTCTTACTGCCCAGGCTGGAGTGCAGCGGCGCAATCACAGCTCACTGCAGCCACGACTTCCCAGGCTCAGATGATTCTCCCCCCTCAGCCTCCCCAGTAGCTGGGACTACAGGGGCACAAGCCACCAGGCCTGGCTAATTTTTTGTATTTCAAGTAGGAACCGGTTTTGCCATGTTGCCCAGGCTGGCGTTGAACTCCTGGGTTCAAGTGATCCAGCCGCCTCAGCCTCCCAAAGTACTGGGACTACAAGTGTGCACCACTGTGCCCAGCCTATCAAGACCCATTTTATGAGACTAGGGTTCCACAGAACACACTGTGAAGCAAAGCCCTGGCAGCTTCTTCATTTTACAGATGCAGTATTAGTTTTCCCCAGTTTATTGGCAGAACTGGGACAAGAATCCAGGTAGTTCAAAAGAGAAGATTTATTCCTATTTTAATACCAGAGCTCCTCAACGCTGTACCTAAAAACTAGGCAAAAGGTTAATTCCCACACATATGTGAAAATGATTCTTCTTCTTCTATGGGGCTTGCTCTATGATGTTTAGCAGTGACTTTTAATATTACCAGTGGATGCTAGAGCTTAAAATAACCTTAGAGGGCACCTGCTCTGCCTCCCTTATTTTAGAGGTAAAGAAACTGTACCTCAGAGAGGCTATCGGACTTGGCCAAAAATCACATAATAGAGTTAGAACTAGACCTAAGTCAGCCGACACCCAGTTTCAAATATGGAACCCAATATATTGCAGTTACTAACTCCCAGACTGCACAAAATAGGAAAGGTGCTTACTGAAGTCAAAATAAACCCTTTACTATTGAAAGCTTATAAAAGTATACCTATTTTAAGTTTCATATATTTGTGTGCATGTGTGCATGTGTGTGTGTGTGTGTATGTATGTGTATGTGTATTCTAACTCCTGAAGGGGCTGACAGGCATAGGAGCTAAGGAAATGATGACTAGAGTTATAAACAGCTAAAAGATGCAAAAAAGAGTCCTCTGTAAGAGTGAAAGAAAACAACAGTCAGGGTATTCAAAAGAAACCCTAGCTTGTTGCTATCAGCAATCAGTGGTTCTCCGTTGTGGCCACATGTAAGAATCCCCTAGAGATCTTCTCAAAAATGTCCATGCTTGGGACTCACCCCAAGAGATTCTGTCTCACCAGGCCTAGGGTGGGGCTTGGACTTGGGGAAGTTTTAAAAGCCTTACAGGTGATTCCACTGTGCAGCCAGGGGTGAGAACTGCACTGAACTGAACCAAGGGAATCCAAGGTAGATGATCTTCACTCCTACATCATCCAGCCTCTGGATCTATGGGCAAAATGTCCAGCCGAGAGGTTTTCCAGACGTTTGTTCATGGCTGATGCTTGCTCGCAGCCTCGCCCTAAGCATGCAGCCAGAGCCAACAATTCTCAGCTTCCTTCTGAGTTTCTAGCTACTCCGCGCTGCCTTGCTGGCCTCTGCCTCCCTTTAGCACTTGTTGTCAATCCAAAAACCTGGGGAAGGCTAAAGTGAACTCCTTCTATTTGTTTATGTGGCAGCAAACTCAGAGTCTATGCCGAAAAAATGTTCTTGGCCTTTGACAAAGCCGCCTTGGAGATGCCTCTGTCTGTTTTAAATAGGCCACAAATGAGCCCGGAAACCAGTGCCCTCTGCTGGGAGCCAATCTGCTGAATAAGCCCATATTAGCAGAAAGAGATGGGGTGACTCCAATGCAAGGATGTTTTTGTCATTTATTGTATCATTTAGCTTCAGAGGAATGCAGAACTTTTAAGGCAGGAGCTTGGATTTGACTATGGAGAACAGGTCAAATGGAGATTAATTTGTGTGATTGATATTTTCAGTTTTTGGGAATTCTTGACATACAATCATGACGTCCTGAAGTATGAAAAGGCATCAAGGGTTTGTGACATTGATTTTTAAAGAAAAGTTCTAATTATTAGGAGGCTAATGTATTACTCGTCTTTAAAAGCCTTGGAAGAGGGTTGAGGGCTGGACCTTTGGGACCTCGGAAAGGTATCCACACACAGCAACAAAAAGAAAAGCATAGTCTCAGTTTTATGTATAAAAAGAAGAGAAAAATAAAAGTCTTTCCAAAAGCAACACAAATTCAAACCTAGATGCCTCATCTACTCTGTGATGAAAAGCAGCAGCAAGGTTGACGGTTGAGGAAATTAGCTATTGATAAAGGAAGGTAAGAGTGGCGGGCAAGGAGACTCAGAGCTACCATGGGAACAGATGGAAAGTGTAAAATTATTGTTTCTACTGAGGAAGGCTTGCTGTGTTCTGGGAGCTGTAGAAAACACAAGCTCCCTGCCATCATGAGATCTGCCATCTACATGAAGAGACAAAAGAAAGGTGAGTGTTAAACAGCAAAAAGTATGTAAGTCCCAATGCCAAATACAGAAGATATTTCATAACTGAGTGAAAGATAGGCTCAGAGACTAACTTGAGGGGACTCCAGACATGGAAGAGGGTTCCTCTGGCTAAAGTAACTGGAGAAGAATCCATAAAGGTGGGGGCCAAGGAGCCAGATCTTAAAGAAGAGAATGAGCATCAGGAGGTAGGGAGAGCACCTAGGGAGGGGGTGGGGAAGAGGAGCACAGCTTGCCCCCGTCTGGAGGATTTAGCAAACGTGAAGAGCACATAGAAAGTTTTTGCTCTGCATTTTCCTTTTCCAAGGAGCGTGGGAACATCCAGCCTATAGGAAGTTATTCAGGGAAAGACTCCCCATGAAGCAAATTGGGGGACAAAGAAGAAAGTGTAGAAAATTTACACTTATTGACCACCTCCTTAAGCTTGCCCTATGCTGGATATTTTCAATGTATACCCATGTATGACAATGTAGACATTTTATTTGAACCAAATCATGGTCCTTAAAATAAAAATACCAAAATCAGTAGCCCTATGTAGATGATGTTATTGCTCTCAATTTACAGAAGAGGAAACAGAGATCTAGAGAAGTTAAGCAATTTGCCTGTGGGTCACAGAACAAATAAGTAGAAAAGCTAGGAAGTTGTGGAGGTGTTGAGTGTGACCAAAGGCAAAAATGCAGACAGGCATGGATATTCGTTAGAGATTTGCGTTCTTCCAGTGTCCTCCAGCTTTCCCCTGTGAGAGCTTTTCTTTCTTGGTCCCACAATTATGGTCACATCATAGAATTTCAGAGCTAAAGGTGTCCTTACAGAAGTGCCAGACATAGCAGCTCATACTTGTAACCCCAGCACTTTGGGAGGCCAAGACAGGTGGATGACTTGGGGCCAGAAGTTGGAGACCAGGCTGGGCAATATAGTAAAATCCCACCTCTACAAAAAATTCAAAAATTAGCAGGCATGGTGATGTGCATCTGTAGCCTCAGATACTTGGGAGGCTGAGATGGGAGAATCACTTGAGGCCATTAGCCCAAGGCTTCAGTGAGCTATGATCGTACCACTGCACTGTAGCCTGGGCAACACACCAAGACCCCATATCTTTAAAAAATGTCCAAACCCCTCCTTTGACTTGCAAGAACACAGCTCAGAGAGATGAGCCTGTGTGTGCACAAAGGGTCTTGCAGTCAGCAAAGGGCAGCGCTCAGAATCCAGCCCTCATCTGTGCGCCGTATGTATGAGCCAGTCCTGTGAGTGACCAGGTAAGAAAGAGGGGCGGTGATGTGTTGGCTTTAGACACTTATAGAAGGCATTCAGCTTCTTGTCAGTTGTCTGTATCACCCCTTGACAGAGACACAGGAGTGTCTGCCAATCTCAAATCCTAGCAAATCCCTGCTATCTTTGGCTTTTGAAAAAGCGTGGTTCAGGATGGCAGAGCATGCCATTGCTCATGTGGCTCTTCTTTACCCTGAGTCAAAGGATTCATTGAAAAACAGAGTGGGCCAGAGACTCACAGCTCTTCACCCTCACACCTATTTCAGGCCACCGGGAGAAGAGCCAAATAGATGGATCTCTGGCAACTGCAAGCATTTGTCTAAAGATTGCAAACAAAATATTGTCAAGAAATAAGGCTCGTTATAGGTATGGCATCTCAGTTTACTGAGGGCAAATTGACCATGGATAAATAAATGGTGGCTGCATTCTTGAGTTTCCAGCTTCTAAACACAGATCTGAAGAAGTAAGTCAAAGGCCAGCTGGAGGGTCAGTGCAGAGATCCTGTCTTCATCATTGGTGTCTCTGGTCATTGAATAGTGAGTAAACAGATCAGCCCTCACCCTGGGAGAGTGGGGACACAGTTTCTGTTGGAGAGAAAGCTACTGATGGTTCTTGAAGCCAAGTAGACTAGGAAATAGTGTATGGGCTACATTTCTTCAGCCCAAAGGCCAGTCACCACCAAATATTACTCCCAGGGACTTGGCCTGAAATGCCACCATAGTTGGCAATAACTACTCTAAATGGCTATCAATTCCTTCCCAAAACACACACACACACACACACACACACACACACACACACACACACACACACACACAAATGAGGAAAGGCTGTGCATGCTATATTTAAATAATTGAAGCCTTTCTTGATCCAGTCATCTCAAACTACTAAAAACTTTATAATTTCTGTTAAATTAGAATGACCATGTAGACAGTTTTATTTGAACCAAATCTTAGACTTTAAAACTGACCCCAGTGCAGTTTTTTCTTTTCCTTTGGGGACTTATTCTATCTACTTCTGAGCAGTTTTAGAAGGCTTCTGCCAGCTAAATGAAGATGGTTTCATCTACCTGCCAGCCATCTCCACTAGCAGTAAGTGCATAAACAGAATATTACGTTAAAGCCAAGAGCTTCTCCTCTCCCTTTTTCAATTTATAAATGAGACCAGATCAGCCAAAAAAATAAACATCTACCAGTCAAATATTCTCATTTCAGCTCTGCCCCAACTTAGGGTGTCCTTATATTACATTGCAAGTATCTAATAAATTGAGTAATATAGAAAAAGTCTAGATCAGGGCTCCCCACTGGGATACCGAAGTCAAGCGATGAATGGAAAACCTTTTCCTAGTCACTAACTTCTGTGACACATTACCCACAAAATCTACAGGTATTTTCAATGAGGATGAATGTGTAGTTCAATGGCAGTGACCCATCCCCACCCCTCCTGCTGAACTACATCACTGAGGCCTGGGTGAGAGTGGCCAAAGCTAATGAGAACAATGAATATCAACTTCTTATAAAATGGAGAGGAGCTCCTTGGCCTCTGTCATTCAACTAAAAACTCACTCTCAACTTCCTCTAGAATTTTCAAAATATAATTTTTAAGTGTGGTCCAAGATCATCTGGATAACGACCTTCGTCTTTCACTTCTTACTGTCTCAGTAGATCAATTCTTCCTGAAATGTTCTGCAAATCTCAGTCTTCTTGGATTTCAGTTTTGATATCTCTTAGTGAGGAAACGTTATACATAACTACATCTTAGTACTAAGATGGAGACCATCTAATACAATATTGTACTTTACTCAAGACTGGCTTCTCAAAGCATGGTGCATGATGGTGGAATTGGTTGTTCTCAAAATCACCAAATAAATAGTACCTGAGATAATCCATTTTAGTCAAATATTTGGAGGAAAATATATCTTTGTATGAAAATAATTACAAATATATACTATGGTATAGAAGAGGAGCAAAATATCTATGAGTATCAAGACAAAAATGAAGATTACCAAGAAATTTTTATTGGCCAATTTGAAGCTATGAACCAGATCACCATGGGTAGCATGATCACTGTTGTCTGTGGGAGATAGACCATCCAGGGAAGGGGGACATGTCTCCTCTCTTCTGCCATGTATAGTACTTTAATGGAGAAATCTGAGAAATATTGACATCATGTTTACAGTAAGGATGTTTTAGAGTAAGGAAAATGGTTGCTTCATGAAAGCCCTGGAGCCATGTTTCCTTAAGAGTGCTCCACTTACCACTAGTTATGCAGAAACGATTTTAGGAAATACATGAAATTAGCACTTCATATTTTAATGTATTTGAATATTTTTCTCTATTTATGGCAAGTTATGCACATGTTCCTCATTTTAAAATTTGTCTTTAACTTAAATGAGCTGAACAAAAAGAAAAAGATTAAATATGATGACACACGGTAAAAGATACAATAAAATCATGAAGGTGGTAAGTGAATGATTGGATTTAAACAAATACTATAGTAATTTAAATTTTATTTAAATTTATTATTTATAAAATAATTTACAATATTATAAAATATAACCTACCTTTATAATATTCCTCTACTTAATAACATTAAGAAATGCCATACTGGGTCAACCCCATGGCCTAATTATTAGATCTAAAAATAGCTCCAAGTAATATTTATTTCCTCATAAATTTATTGAGCATCTACTATGTACCATGGAGAGAGGCCTTATCTAGCCTTACTTAAAGAAGCTACAAGTCCAATGAGAAAGCAGACTCATGCCAAACTCATGCAATCAAGGTCATCATTTTGATGATGGTAAGACCCAAAAGGTTCTAAGAGAGACTAGATGCAATAACAAAGTGTGCTAGATTTGGGGCCAGAGAAGGCATTACAGAGTAGGTGACACTGGAGTTAAAGCTTAAAATCAATGTAAGTTTACAGAGACCAGTACATTCAAAGGCATAGCTGCCTTTCATAAAAGCAATGACACAAGTTATTGAATAAAACTTAAACATATGTAGATTATTTTAACAGTTTCTGACTTTAGTTCCAGAATGGATTATCTTATTTCTATTCTTTCCCAGTCCAAAAAATGGTCATATCTGTCATTTTTAAGGAAGAAGTTTTAGGAGAGTGGATAGTCTCCTTTCTTGTGTATGCAGCCTCTTTGTAACATATTCAGGGCATGCCTGGTGTCTTCAGATGTACCTTTTGCTGAAAGGGACTAAAGTTTATGAGAATGAAGAGCCTTGAACAGGGCAGACCATCATCAGCACACCTTGAGTCACATCCCCTCTCTTCTCACAGAATACTTCCCCTGGGTTCTTCACTCATCCAAATGCCATTCCTTTTTAAAGAGGACATCTGAGCCCTAATTTTAAAATGTTTTAAACTTATCCAATCCTGGTTCATAACTCTCTTTCCTGGAAACCTGAAGGACATTCTCGCCTAGTTATCTAGTGACTTCAAGGCAGTAAGACTCAAATTCTCTACCGAATTATAAGCCAATGAAGCTCAGGGACCGACATATAACATAGAATTTCTCACAGATTGCAATGCAGTGCTGAACTTCATTTATTCTGGAGTTTGAGATGCTATAACTCAAACAAGAAAGCTGGTCAAAAAGAAAGATGTGAATTCTAGCACTTTGGAAGGTTAATGCAGGATGACTCCTTGAGCCCAGGAGTTCAAGACCAGCCTGGTCAACAAAGTGAGATCCCATCTCTACCACAAAAAAAAAAAAAAAACCGAAAGAAATATTAATTTAAAAAGAGAAAAAGGATGTGAGATGTGACTCAGCAGCAAACACGTTAAAGATTTGAACTTCTATACACAGTCAACCCACATAACTCCCCCTATGTCTATTACCAAAATAAAAGGGTAGGACACCTGCTCTCTATCTCCACTGCCATTACCATCACCTAATAATATAATATGTATGTCCTTTTTTTTTTTTTTGAGATGGAGTCTCGCTCTGTCGCCCAGGCTGGAGTGCAGTGTCACGATCTCAGCTCACTGCAAGCTCTGCCTCCTGGGTTCACGCCATTCTCCTGCCTCAGCCTCCCACGTAGCTGGGACTATAGGCGCCTTCCACCACGCCCAGCTAATTTTTTGTATTTTTAGTAGAGACGGGGTTTCATCGTGTTAGCCAGGATGGTCTCGATCTCCTGACCTTGTGATCCACTTCCCTCGGCCTCCCAAAGTGCTGGGATTACAGGTGTGAGCCACCGCGCCTGGCCTGCATGTCCTCTTAATTTCCTCTCTCCTACTGCTTAAAGGTACCTTGATGTTTTCAGACACAAACAAAATTAGCACTCAATACATCAAGGCTATAGAAAGATGTAGAAGTCAACTCTCAGAGGGCTTATCGTTTATTAGTTGAGACAAGAATGCACGTAACTATAATACAAGGCAGAAAATAACTCTTAAACAAGAAATCCTCCCTTGGGCAAGGCAGCAAATACTAGTTACAGAATATTAATTATAAACTGACTTGATGTAATTTCCTATTGTGTGACAGTGACTCATTCACCAAAACACACCTGGTCAGCATTTTGGGGGTCTGAAGTATCCTATCTGTAGTTCTTTAAGTCAATACATTGGCAAGAAGCTCTGGGGAAGAGATCACCAGACCTATTCTTGGCAGGAAGGTTTTCCTTTACACGTGATCTGTGATAACTCTTTTACCCACACCAGAGAGCATCCAAGGAGTATATTCTTGGTTCTCACTAAAGATTTGGTGAATACAAAAAAGGTTAAAGGATGGAAGACTCCTTAATGACTTCTTTAGAAACAACTTGGAATAGAATGAATTCTGGTTCCAAAGACCCTTGGGAAAATTTCCTTTGGATGAACTCCAAGAGTTAGAGAGATCAAATGGATTTGAATACTGTCCTTACCACTTCTGGGCACTCCAAACTGCCTTCTTCTTCCCCAAATCTCTTTTGTTATTGAAGAGGCAGACACCAGAATTTCATAGATCTACATTCCTTTCCTTTTGAATATCAGAAATGGCTAATGACATGGCAACAACAGGATATCTGATGACTTAACCCCATTTGCATCACAATTCTCCCAGGATAGACCACCTTTCCAGAAATGGCCCTTAAGGAAATTCCAAATATATGTGGGCCTGTAAATCTCAGTTATTGACCTGGCATGCAACTCCATCTGCCACCTACTATAACTCAATGCCAAGCATCTCACAAATTGAAATCTCATTAAGACGTCTCCAGACGTCTTTGCTCTCCTCATATAAAAGGTGGCAGAAAACATTCTCAATTGGCAACCCTTATGCCCATCACAACCCTGGCTGCTATAACTACACACATGAATATCTTTGTAAAACTGATCCAAGGAGCAGCTAGAAATACCTTTTTGGACAGCCATCTGGGTCTGCCTTAGTGTCTTGCTCACTTGCCAGCATTTCATCATCCTTAGCTTCCCCACCCAGAACTGAGCACAGTGCCTGACACATAGTGGGTGCTCAGAAATGGAAATGACTGAGAAATAATTCCATTCTACTAATTTTTTATCTGATCTATTTCCCCAAATTCAATTTAGTTTAACCCCACTGTGAAAAAGTTACCTAAGTTTATTTGGTCCAGATCAGAGATGGGACAAAGTTGAACATGATGCCCAATTGTAATCAATAGAAAAATTACAAGCAGAAGGCAATGAATGTCTCTAGAGTTGGCTGTTGTAGCATTGTATGAACCCACCTAATATACTCCATAGCTCAACAGCATTTGTGTATATACAAATAATGGATACTCATTCAATAGTTATATATACACAACTATTATTTGTGTATATACAAATAATGGATACTCATTCAATAGTTATATATACACGACTATTATTTGTATATATACAAATAGTTGAATCCTTACCTTAGGTCCTCAAAAAAACCTAAAATACCTTGGAATTAGAACTTGATTTATCTGGCTTAATATAGCCATCGACGATTTCATTACATATTTATTGGAAGGACTGTGTACCACATCTGGAAGTTGTGTGACCAAACAGGTCTAGTAGATATGAGGGATGGGAGAATTAGAGAATAGAAAGTAGTCTGCTATGCCAGTGAAGTTGGCATAATGTGTGCTCTATCTTCAAATGTGAATAGAATTTCTTTAAGTGTGGTGTTTTTATTCCAACTTCTTTCTATAGCTATCTAACATAGTTATTCCTCTCTAAAGTTAAGTGAACATATGTACTTTTTTAAAAAATGCAATACCAACACTTACCAGACAACTATCATATTCCTGACATCGGCCTATATGTTTAACATTCATTCACTTACATAACCTCTCAACAGGCTTTTCAAGTAAGTAATATTTTCCCTATTTTATAGACTAAGAAACTGAGGCTCAGAGATTAAGAAACTTACCAAACATCACAGAATTCACTAACAGATGAGGGATTCAAATAGTTCTCTTTGATTCCTACCCATGCCCATCACATTACCTTTTAACTGACTTTTAAAGAAAATAAAAATGGTGCTAGTTGTAGCCACCAAAAACAGGTGGAAATAACCTTCAAAGGAAAAACTGAAAACGTAAGCTTTTCTTCACAATAGAACAGTACCATTAGTAACAGCGGAATGGAGAGGCTGAAATGAATGAGTACCCTTATTTTCAAGATCAGAGAAGAAAGGCTGAGAATGAGCTGTACTCTGGAGGTATGGATGTGCAACAGACAAAGAAAGCAAGCTTACTTGCGGTATCACTTATTCCATCTTCTCTACACTTTCATAGTACCTCTGAACCCTAGACCTCTCATGTATGGTTCTTACAAGAAATCAATTTATTGTCAACAAATATATTTGATGGTAGTTACCTCTTCCAAAAAGATAAACAAAATGCACATTCTTGAGGTCTCTGATGTTATCCACCTTCCTATATTTCAAGACTAACAAGAGTCTTTTAACAACTTCTCCCAGAGATATTGCCAGAAAAACAGCTTGTTTCTGGGCCTGGCCTGGCCAACCCTTATAGGTTAGTTGTTTTCAACCCCAGAAACACATGAGAATGACCTTAAGAACTGGTTTTAAATACTCATTTTCTGGGCCTCATTCCCAGAGATTCTGATTCAGTTGGCCTGAGGTGGGTTCTGGCCACGAGCATTTTTTCATTCTCCCCAGGTTGTTTTCACGTGCAGCCGGGATTGAGAATCACTGGCTTGTGCCCTCTGCCCCACCCCTGCCACAGACATACATACTCCCACCACCTAATATCCCAAACTGCTGGAAAATGCTAAAGATTGATGATGGGCCAATATACCCATCAAGATACCCCATCTTCTTGAACATTCTCCTTTTCTCCTCTTTTACTTCCCACATCTCTTTCTTTTGCTAAAATGCTTCACTCAAAAACTACACTCAAAAATTCTCATGGGCAAGTAGTTCAGACGGGCAAGAAATACCTCACTTACCTGCCCCTGCATATATTCCCACTTTTGCCTATTTTTATACTATAATACTTTGGGATAGTTAATGGGAAGATCAAACTCCTCCCAAGAATCTTCTAAGAAAATACCCAAATAGTTTGGAGACTTGCTTGCTTGTTCCATAGACTTAATTTCCTGCAGTGGCAATATTGTAGTTACGAACTTTCATTTAGGAAGGAATGTGACAACGTCAGATTGCCTTAGCCTCACAGAGGGGCATAATGCCAGGCTCCTGGGAGTATCCAAAAGCAGAGAAAGAGACATCACAATCATCCAAATTAAGTCACCATCCTTGTATGCGTGTGCTGTCCGATAGCCACTGTGCTGTGTGATGGGATCCGTAGAGTCTGCATGAGCTAGAGCCACCACATACAGAAAATTCAGGATCTACATGAAAATTCCACTTATAAACATGAGAAGATCTGTAACAGCATATGGTAAAACCCTAATTAATGAGGAGAGAAAGGAAGGAATTACATATAGACAAATTATGATCCCAAAACTTCAGGCTGTCTTTCTCATCGAATCATTACACTTACACAACTATTTCCACTTCAAAGATGAAGGAACTAAGGCTCAGAAAAGTTAACCTGGATCAATAAGCACTTGGGTAGAAAACCCACATTCAAATCCTGACAGCCTTACCGGCTACAAGCCATGTGATCTTGGATAAGTTCTTTTTTTCTGAGTTTCTGTTTCCCCACCTGTAAAATGTAAAGGTAATAAGATCTCCTATTCAGTTGAAGTGAAAATTAAGTAAAAATATAAATGTAGTGTAATAATCAAAACTCATTAAGTAATCCCTGTCTAAAAGGTTATAGTATCTGGAATTTATGCAACATAGCATAACAAGTGTCACAGCCAAGCAATAAACTCGGGTCTGTAAAACTCCATTCCCTTTCTACAACACAAGACACTGGAGACCAAAACAATTCAAAGGAAAAAGTGATGAGGTGCATTGAGAAATTCAGGGAATACTCCAAAGCTGCAGAGGTAAGTAGTTAACTAAGCATCAAAAAAAGAATTTAGATAAGTAAGACTTTTATGTTCTTCACTTTGTGGCTGGGCTAATCCCTCAAATATCCCTTTTTGGTAACTAACATCAGAAATTATATTCAATTGCTCTTTTGATAGACAGCTACAAACTTTAGCATGATGTTAAGCAGTTATGACAAAGAGCAGAGAACAAAAATTAGGATGGTAAAATCACCAATCCCGAGTCCAAATCCCTCTGCTAAATCTATTAACACACCAGTCATTTGCTCTTCAAGTTCTGGTCACTTTGAGCCAGGCCTCGCAAAGGGCGAGGCATGGCCACGCTTCTCTCTAAGGGCAGACACAGACAGACCAGAGCCCCTGGAAACTCTTGACATCTGTGAAATCTGTGAGTGAAAGGGCACATCTTGGAGTGTGCCTGCTCTTGCAGCTACCTTCCAAGGTGCCTGAAACACTCCTCTTAATGAACTCCACATGCTGCCAGTTATTTATAGCATCACCCCAGTGTGTGTTTTGTTAAAGCCTCTAGATCATATTTCTGAGCTGTGTAAGTCAATTTCCTACAATTGGCCCATTAAATTTTGCCTCCCTTTCCTCCTCCTCCACATTCTTGGAAATCCATGGCTGACTATACAAACAAATGTACAGGCTTATCAAAATATTTTGAAGCCATTATTTGCCCCCTCTGTTTTTCTTATGAATCCATAAGTGTGAATTTCTAGAGCATCGTCTTCCTGGAAACTTACATCTGACAGGGCAATTCAACAGAAGGGTAATTCAGTTGAAGGAGCAGAAAAGGAAGATTCTAAGGAGACGGGCAAGGTGGTCAGCTAAGTTAGCTCATGTATAGATGGAAACTAAGCCAGAAAAAAAAAATGCAGCAGGAAAGCAAAACAAAACAAAACAAAACAAAAAATCTTTAGACAAAAGAACAACAACAACAAAAAAACGGAGCAGAGGCAAAAGAGGGTGAAGTAAATAATTAAACTTAAAAATACCCACAGAAAATGCAGAAGCTAAAAAGAAGAGAACCCACTCTCTGGTGGCGTAAAACAGAAAGAAGTCAAGTCTGTGTGACATCACATCTTACCAGTCCTTACCTCCCTTCTGGTAAAATGCAGAGGAAAACTTTTATCAACATTTTATAAATGCACGTATTTCAGCAACTCTAGAAATGCATTTTCCAAAAGGAAAGAATTCCACCTCATCCCATTTTAAAAACGTATTTCAATAAGCGCAAATGCTTTTTTTTTTCTTTTTTTTTTTTGAAGATGTGAAATCTTGTACTGGTTGTTGGTTGTTTCTCTTTCAGTACAATCAGAAAATAGTGGAATACTGAATTATGGGAAGCTTCCATTATCTCAGGTGTCAACATTCCATAGGTTGGTGTGGGGGCAGTTTTTATGTTCTATAATACAAAGCATACTAAATGGAATAAATGGAAATTTAGAGTCACAGTTAAACATTCGACTTATGTCTTCTCTTTTAAGCATTTTAAACTACCTCTATTATACTGATTTTTAGAAGAATTGTTTTCTAAAGAAAACTGCTTCCTGATGTTGGCGCAGGTGGGCTCTCTGTGATATCTGCGGCCATGGCAGTCCATTTTTCCTAATAACTTTGTTAATGTCCTGAGAAAAACTAGAAATTTGAATAGGTAGGATATGGGGTATATGATATTAATTATGAATTATTGGAACTTACATTGTGTACAAATGGCTCATAATATCTGTCTACTGATAAAAATATAATCTCAACATTTTAAGAAATCTAAGTACATATTAGGATTACTTTCCTCAATTTCTTTGTGTTAATAGGATATAAAGAATAGGCTTTCCCAGAAGAAGAGACATCTTTATCCCAGTAATCCGTAAGTTTCTGTTTTGGCTTGGTTTTGGTTTTTGCTAAGATTCACAGGCTTTACTATGTTCTAGGCACTAGTGCCTTTCTCATTTAATTCATATTACAATCTTGAATTAGATATTATGACATTTTACAGACAATAAAATGGGGTGTAGAGAGATGTATCCAGAGCTGCACAGCTAGTGGACGTCTGAGCAGGAGCCACATGCAGAAGAGTCTGACTCCAGGGCCTCAGCGTGTAATGCCCTACACCTGCTGCATGGGTTTACATTTCCAGCTGCTTTAAAGTTAAGACTATGGATGTCTGAACAGCTCTTTTTCCTTAGAGCATAAAACTAAACTAACCTAATTTTTTTTTTTTTTAACAGTGCTGTGTTTAGTCATTCCTCCCAATGCCAGTGATCCCTTAAATCTGGGTGTTGTCCATCATCCCTGCCCGTCTCTGTGCATCCACAACTGCCACATCCTGAGAGCTCAGTCCATCATGTGACCCTCCATAAAGGCTCCTCCATGCAGCCCCCTCCCCTCCATCTTCTCCCTTGCCCTGTAGCAGCCTCTCCTGAGTCCTCCCTTAGACCATTGCAATAGCCTCTGTATTTGAAAGAAGTCTCTGAATTCAAGGGACACAAACTCCTCTCAAAGTGATCTAGGTAAAAGAGTGTGACCTAATGGACACTGGGAGGAAGGGCTACAGAACAGAAGGCTGATGCAACCTCTGGGCCTTGGGAAGAACTGGGAATAAGGCTCTCCTGCCTTCCCACCTCTTGCCTCTGCTTCTCTGCTTATCCCGTCACTTTCATTCATTCTCTCTGAGCATATGGCATACCCTACATGTCAGGAAACACCACTACCTAGGGCTCTCAGGAGTGCCAGCCCACAGCTTCTACAATAGCAAGAGATACAGTTATAGAACCAAACTTGGGTCCACTCACTCAGTACAGTAAGAGCAGATGTGCACACTGAGATTTTGCAGCCACAGGAAGGAAGTTGTTTATTTGCAGGGCACCAAGCAAGGAGGAACAGGCAGCTAATTCTTATATCCTGACCTCAATGGCTTGCAAGTAAGGGTTTTGAAAGGCAGGTGTAAATTTCAGGAATGCAGAAGTTACAGGCAAAATCATAAATCAATACATGGAGGTTATACGTTAGTGTTGGCCTAAAAGGGTGGGATATTTTGAAGCGTGGGTTTACACATCTTGGGTAGATTCAATGATTTTCTTATTTTCAATTGGTTGAGGAAGAGAAGCTTTGTTTAAAAATTTGGAGTCAGCAGAAAATAATGTTAGCTCTGGCTCATGGGTGTGGCTCCCTCCAGGACCCTTGGGAAAAAATTTACAAGAATGGTGGTCAGAGTTTAGTCTTCAGGTCTCTCTCATCTGAGGTCTACGTGCCAGTGGATCCAATTGGTAGGGGTGTGGGTTTCTGAACAACAACTTGGGGACATATGTTAATATGTTATCATAAGAATTACCCCCATTTTTCTAACGGTTCATTTTTTATCTTTTTCTTTTCTTCCTTCCTTTTCTCCACTTTCTACTTATCTCTTTAGAAATGCAATTATAGCCTTTTACCTCCTCCTCACCAGATACTCTCTACAGGGCAAGTTCATCAAACTGTGTGCTTAGAAGCTCTGGAGCAGAACTCTCACCCACCAGAAGATTGCCTCAAGAGATAAAAGATGATTTACAACCCAAAGTATGCCCACTAGAGTTTTTGGCCATTTTTACAATGTATTCCTGCCCATGAAGATGCCAACTTGACTGCCCAATACATAAAACACCAAAGCAAGTATGTGGACGCCCCCCCACCTCCTCACTTCTGCTCCTGTGTAGGCCCCCATCTTTAAAAGCACTTACTTTCTCCTGCAAAAGCAAATCAGACCCTTAAAGCAGGAAGGCTTTTCTTCTTCTCCTAAACTAGCTTTGGAATAAAAAGTTATTTTCTTTATACCAGACCTCACTCGTGTTAATTGGACCCTGCAAATGGCATGTGACTGAACCTGTGTTTGGTTACATTATCTTTAGTTTCTAGTGAAACCAAGCATCCCCCAATTCTAACTTCCTTGTTATTGTTTTAGGTTACCATTACCTTCTTGTTTATCAAGTTCACATTTACTTCTTAGGGCTAGCTAGGTGCCTGGAATTTCCCTTGAAAGAACTCAGGATTTTCCTTGGTTTCTATGCTTGGGGGACTACAGGGCCCTAAAAGGGGGCCCCTCCTCTGTCTCAACACCCTAATTCCCAGAATCTGTTTGGAACAAAGACTCGCAGAGAAGCATACCTCTAGATCAACCAAACGTGGTGAAGGAGCAGGGTCAGGTAAGGACATGGAAACACACGCTTGGAATTGGAGGGGTACAATTCCCAGAACAAGCTGTTGCTTTTCCAACCTCTATGGATTTGCCCTTGCTGTTCCCTCCTTCATACCCACCTCATGATCTCTCCTCACAACCTTCACACAAGGCCATCTTAAATAGCACCAGCCAGGAGTCTTATTCCATCACCTCCAAGGGGCCTCTGTTCTTTGAATCCCCCACCCCACTGCAATAGTTGTTTCCTCCCTTAGGACACTTCCTTACTTACATTAAGAATAGTGTTTGCAAGTTTCCTGGCAGAATTAAACTCCTTGAGAGGAGATCTTAATCACTTGTATATTCCCCAGAAATATCAAGCAAAATTCTTGCCTACTGCAGGAACGCCATAATTGTTTTCTGAATGGTTGAATGCATGAATATAATTAATGACTGAGACAAGTTTCAGGAAGTATGTTGGGTGTTAGATTCCTCATCAAGCAGTGCAGATTCTTCACAGTGTTGCTGGAAGTTTGTCCTTTGTTGGACAGAGGATGCACCATGACTTTTCTCATTGACGGGTTTAGTGACACGCACGTATTAGTTTACTAATCTAGCCCTGAGGAAAGTATGGTTTAACAGCTCATCTTACTTATTTATTGATACTAGAGATATCCTATTGGATTCATTTAAATTATACCTGGGGGCAAATGTTACCTCTGCCTCTACATTCTTGATGCAAGCTACTTAAAGCCTAAGTTTCTTCTTCTACTGAATGGGAGTTAAGAGAAGCTCTCTTACGGAATTGCCTTTAGCCTTGAGAAATAATCACCTGGGCTAGCTTCAAGACACGGGCCCTACGTAGTCTCACGATAACGCTGCTCAAAAGGGGCCCCCACACAGGAGGTTCTATGCTCTGCAGTCGTAGTCCTGAAACTGTTTATATCTTTGAATTTGTTTTCTGTGAGTGAAGTCCAATAGGACAATGGAGCATGCCCCAGGATCCTTAGAGCCTGGCTTACCATGGTTCTGCTTCCTACCACCTCCCAGGGCAAGTTCTTGGCCACTCACCTACCCACTGTCTGGTGCCCTGGTCTCTGTCTCATTGTCACCCACCCCCAACTAATCGGGTCCCACACGCTGGTACAGAGAGGATCAGGGTAGGCCTATGCCTGCCAGAACACGGTATGGTGACACCTTCCCAGGGCTAGTAGAACCAGAGTGTGTTTATTTAGCAACTCAGCAGGGGCAAGCTTCTCACCCACCCCATCCAGATACATAGTGGGTCCCAGCACAGAGGTCACCAGTCATATTAGTCTGTGTACATTGTTATAAAGGAATACCTGAGACTGGGTAATCTATTAAAAAAATTGGTTTACAGTTCTGCAGGCTGTACACAAAGAATAGAGCCAGCATCTGCTACTGGTGAGGGCCTTCAGAAGCTTGCAATCATGGCAGAAGGTGAAGGGGAGCTAGCCTCATGGCAAGAGTGGGAGCGAGAGAGAGAAGGAGCAGGGTCTAGACTCTCTTTAAAACAACCACATCTCATGTGAACTCATTACCACAGGAAGAACAGCAAGACATTTTTGAGAAATCTGGCCCCATGACCCAAATGCCTCCCATCAGACCCCACCTCCAACACTGGGGATCACATTTCAACATGAGATTCGGGGGGGACAAATAACCATATCACCAGTCCACCATGGGTTGGAGAAGGGGAGATGCCTGTTTTGACCTCCCCATTGCAGACAGGACATGGCACATTGGTCCAGCAGCCAATGGACCACAACATCAAAGGAGCTGGTGAGGGTCCACACTCTTCCACAGGTATCCCTATACCCAAGAGTGCCACACCAAATAACAGATAAAAACCACACTGACAGGTAGAAAGGGATCAAGGAGGAAAGTAAAAGCTATTTTAGTACCTTTAACTGCACGATTTTCCTTCTGTTTGAAAGAGGGAGACTTCACATTTTTATTTTGCACTGAGTCCTGCAAATCAGTCAACCCTGTATGTCACCTAGCACTGTGGCAAGCACCTAAAAAGAAAAAGTGCTCATTGATATTATTAATAAATGTTCACACAAAGTCTGACAATTTCACACAACAAGGCATGTACAAAATTATCTGACATCTATAATCTCATTTGAGCTTCTGAGGTAGGTATGATATGGGCATTTGTTCATTTTATAAATGAGAGAACTGACATTCAGAGGAGTCAGGAGGCCTAAAACCATGTCACTGATTAGTGGCAACACGGGGCCTGGAACCAAGGCATTCTGACTTGCAGCCTGTGTTTTCACCAGGTACCTGCCCGCCAGTAACCTGTGGGGCAGCTTTGCGGCCCTTTCATCACTTCTCTGGAGGAAGGAGGAGCCGACAGCACTGAGCCATCCTGGAAACTTTGCCGGGTGCCATGGAGCTGTGAGTGTTTGCCCCGGCCACTGCAAGAAGGAGTCCCACCCCTGCCTTGCATTTATTTTCTTTCCCTAACCTCACAAAACCATAAAAACCAAAGATGACTCCTAAGCAGCCTGCCATCCAGCTCTCTGAACACCCAACCCCAGGCTGTGGACGGCAGGGCTACAACACTTATTTCTTTGCTCCTGTTGACTCAGGTCTGTTTACCTGGCGCCGTATTTCCAATTTCCTTGCCTCGGAACTTGTGCAGCCCTCAGATTTATGCTCTAGGCAGACTGGGGATTTATGGCGTATTCATCACCCATCCCACCCCAGGACACGGCACCTCTCCCTGCAGCTGTCAAAACCACCCACTCGTACCCAGTGAGGTGTCAAGCAGTTCACTGAGGAAACCTCCTCGGAAATAATGCCCAGTTCTAGCCAAAAGGTTTTGCCCAATTGCTCAAGCCCTGGTGATAAAAATGCCAAATATTATGTGGAGTGAAAAACAGAGGTCAGACTAGCCCAGAGGGCAGGGTGGGGCAAGAATCATAGACTGGGATTAGGGGACAGAGAAGGTTTGGCAGATTCCATGCTCCTGAATTTGCCCTGACGTGCCCTGGCCTGGGAGATTCTTGGAGTAGATGGAGTCACACTCTCTGGGAACCATGTTTAAAACTGATATGCTCTTCAGATTGAACTAAATCGAGAAGCCAGTTTTCCCAAGTCTCAGGAGAATGATCTTTTTACAACTTCAATTTTTATTTGGGGAATATTAAGTGAGAGATGAGTATGGAGTCAGTGGCTAGAATTGACGGAGGCCATCATCAGTATTGGTTCTTAAACTAGAAAACATACAGAAAACATAGCTACACATATTGAACATAAGCCATTTGCCCTCCTTGACCTTTGCATACATTATTTCCAATCCTCACAACAGCTCTGGGTCACATTTATTTTAGGCACATTTTAAAAATGAGGAGATTGACATTTGGAGGTTGCATAATTCACACAGAAAGTTACACTGCCAAATTCACACAATAAGTCGCACTGCCAATAGTCGAACACAGGTATCATATTCCTCTGCCAAGCAAGTTCAGTTCATGCTCTGCTTACTGAGCGTCTCATTGTTCTATCCCATGGGAAAGAATAACAATGGCCACCACTCCTGACATCAAGAGGACTTATCCAGGCTACTTTGCAAGAAGACAGCCAGTCTCTTAAATGGCTGTTGGTTCTGGGCACTCATCCAGAGTGCCACAGATACCTCTTTATGCATGAAGGAAGTACACGGTAAGCCTCTTTATTACTAGAGGAGAGTGGATGCAGACGGTGCTGGTTTTCCATTCACCCTTTTGTTCTGCTCCTTATTTCTCCTCTTTACTTTTAACCATTTTCCTACTTATGTTACCATCTCTTCCAGCAACATATAACTTAAGGCTAAAGAGAGAATTGAAATCCTGTACTTTTGTAACAATGTCTGATAGGACTTGGCCAGTAAGGAATGACAATAAAGAAAACACCGCTACTATCACCAGGAAGGAAATCGTATCCATTGAAAAAACTCAGTTTTAAACTTATCTGAATTTTATCAATCCTTGATCTTGCTTCCCTCATCAGCTCAGACAATTTGGAGCCTTTTGATAAGTACACAGACAGTCGATAAGGTCAATCCCTATAGAAGAAGGGATTAAAAAAATAAATCCCCATAATTTACATGGAAAATTAATATTGCTGGGTCTCATTAACTCTAGTATTCAGTACCATCATCTATAAAAGAAATCCAATTCTATAAGTATTTATTAAGAGATTACCATGTAAAACACAGGATTGTAGACATAATGGAATTATATAAAGAAATGTTTATTACTTACACAATAAATAAGATATTCCAGAGTATGAAAGGCCTACAGTTAGAGCAGATACCCACATAAGTAATGGTAACTCTGGCTTCACTACAATTGAGCAGCAGGAGAAACTCACAAGGTGTTAGACATCTAGGAGTTAGAGTACTTGCCACCATCATCCTCATCACCAAGGTCATTAGGATGTGATTATGGTACATATGGAAGAGCTCTGTAAAGAACTATAAAATTCAGGGATTTTTAAATCACCACTTTTATTACCCAGCATAACAACTAAGAGTGTGGCCTCTGATCAACCTGCCCGGACTGGTTTCCCTACTTTGCAACTTACTCACTACATAATCTCAGGTAAATTGCTTAAACTCTAAGCTTCAGTTTCTCAGCTATAAAAAGGGGATAATACGATCAACCTCATATAGATGTGTGATACTTTAATAAGTCAATGTATGTAAAGGGCTTTGCACATTAATCAGCACAAGACTGTAAAAGTATTATTGGTGTTATTATTAGTAATCCATGCTTACCAGCCTCATCGGCTCAGAGGCAATGCAAAATATAAATATTATCACCAGTTGGCCCTCTGTTAGACTTTCTATAAAAGGCTTAAAATCACTCTATCCAAGTGAATAATTTCTCCACGAATATTCTTTGAGCAGCTATTCTATTCATTGGATATTCACATATTCATGGTATAATGGTGGGCTTTGCACAAAGCAAGTTATACTACTCAATTGGAACATACAACCTAAAATATACATCTATTACAGTCTTTTCAGAGTAGAATGAAAAAAAATGCTTTGGAGAACAAAGTGAATTAGAGTTTTATAATTCTGGCAGTTCAGCCAATATGAAAATTGGATGATTCAGGAAGAAAATTAATTATTTGGATAAATCAGCAGCTCGTTCTCCACTTTGCTAGACTCTTTAAAGTGACTTGGGGTACTCAATTTGTCAGACATTTGTTATGGTCTTCAATCTCACCAGGTGAAATTTCAACACTGTTCAACTCTCCTCTCAATTAAGCAGGCCCAGCTCAAGTATTCCCTACTCTGTTTCTCCATGGGCAAGTGTAACTTCTCACCACATCTCACAGTATGATGCCTAGCACTGCCCAGAGAACAGGCCCTTACTTGTTCAACTGGCTTAGAACAGTGGCCAGCAGGCCAGGCTTGACCTTTAGAATGAAGCTCTTGACAATATAAAGAACATAATTGTCATTTTAGAAAGATATCCTGCAGTGTGGAGAAAGATTTAAGGTGAGAAGGACTGAGTAAGGAGAGATCATGAGAAGGGATCCATAGGAGATATGACAGGGACCCAAGGTAAAATTGTAGGAAACAAATTTGAAAGATTCATAACTAACAGATGTTAACGAACCATAGATGTGGATGGTGGGGGGAGAAGAGCTCATACACAATAACAGGGTCCTCTCTTGAAATAATTTATAGGTAATGGGGTCATCAAAAAAGAACTAGAAATGTAAGAGGAGAGGCAGGACAGAGAAGCACAATCACAAAGCCATTTTCCAGATATTGAGTTTGAGGTGTCTGTACAACATTTTCATGAAAAGGTTAGTAAATACTTTCACATGTAGATCAGAAAATTAGGGGAGAAAGCCAGGCTGGAAATACAGATTCTGGAGGTAGTGGTGGTTACCTGATACCATCACATGGGGTACTCAGAATGAGCACTGCCTAGAAAAGTCAAAGCCTATGCCTTGAAAGGCAACAAGTAAGGAGTGGATGAAGAAGAACAAGGGCACTTGAGAAACAGCCTGTGGGTTAGAAGGAAAGACAGAAGACAGAACAGTGACTGAAGCCAAGGGAGAAGGAGTTAAAGTAGCTTCTTAAACACAAACTTCACTGTTGAAGTAGCTTGTGTTTAACAAGCTTCTTTCTAGCCATAATTCCTTGGCTTAAAGATTTTCTGCAAAGGGAGTTTCTGTTAGTATTCCTCTGCAATCTGGGAAGGATGATGCCCTGATCCCTGTGTACTATGCAAGCTTGGGTGAGTTCATCAGAATAACTAGAAGTTATCAAATCAAGTACAGAGTAGAAGACCAGATACTCAATTTTCCATGTGAGAAGAGCCATTGAGAAGGGGTTTATGTTTGGGATACAAACTGAAGAGGCCCAGTGTGTAGAAAGCAAATCTAAGCGATCAAGTGGCATCAGGCCAATCTCCGATGCAAAATGACTTATGTTGCTACTTTGCCCTGTGGAAGCCTAGGTCCCCCCACTCCTTAAGTGTAGCTGTGCTTGGTGACTTCCTTCCAAAGAGTACAGTATAAAAGAGGGGTGAAAAGAATAACTTTACAGTGGAAAAAAACTTTACAAACACTACCTCCACCAGGTGACCAGGTTTAATGGACTTATCAACCAAGATAAGTCATGGAATAGATTCTGGAGGTAGTGGTGGTTACCTGATATCATATGTGGTACTCAGAATGGACACTGTCTAGAAAGCTCAAAGCCTATGCCTCGGAAGGCAACAAGTAAGGAGTGGATGAAGAAAGAAGAACAACAAGGGCAGGTACCCTTGATATGATGTGAGGGAAATGGCACTTCACCTCTGTGGTCTTGCCCCAAAAACCCATAATCCCCATCTAATCATGAGGAAGTCATCGGACAAATCCAATTTAAAAAGTACACTACAATATGCCTGGTCAGCGCTCCTCAAAACTGTCAAGGGTCATCAAAAACAAGAAAAGTCTGAGAAACCATCACAGCAAGAGGAGCCTGAGGAGACACGTGACAACTAGATGTAGTGTGGTATCCTGGATGGGACCTGGAACCCATTAGGTAAGCCTAATGGGCATTAGGTAAAAAAGGGCATTAGGTAAAAGCTGAGAATATCTGAATGGAGTATGGGCTTTAGTTAATGACATATCAATATCTGCTCATTAAAATTGTGACAAATTTATGCCATAGTAATGAAGGATCTTAACAGTAGGGGAGAGAGGCTGGATATGAGGTAGATGGAAGCTGTCTGTACTACCTTCACAACTTTTCTGCAAATCTAAACTATTCCAAAATTAAAAGCTTATTTTTGAAAAATGGCATCACAGGAATGTAATCCTATCAGAACAGCTGAGGGACTACAGAGGAAAGTCTGTCAAGTTGACCTTTGTGTACGTCACAATTTTTCAAGGAGCCAATACTGGTCAGGAAAGTCTTCACTAGGGCAAGAAAGACAAAAGTGGAGGGCCAGGTCTCACCTCTATTTTGGGAAGGAAAAAAAAGCCATACTGAATAATTTGATATATAGCCAAGGTCAAGTCTAGTATTGAAATGTGTTACCAGTGGGCATATGATGCCCAGTAACATTGAGAATAAGCAAATATTTTCTTCTAACATGTGAGTAAACTTTCTAAGAGGTTAAAGGCTTGTGGCGACTAAAAGTCTACCTCCCAATGTACAGTATGATTGACTAAATCTTCCAGTTTGATTTTTAGGACAAAACAGAATGAGACCATTCTGCCATGAGGATCAAAATCAGCTCAGACACTTATCTCCCATCCCTCTTTGTTTTCACCCTGAGAATAGGGCTGTCAAAACATGGTGGCTTTAATTGCATTGTTAAAATCTGCATCATCTTTTTTCCTGAAACTGCCTCCAGCTGGCATTTGGCTGGCTCCCTGAGAAAGACAACTGGACACCTCATGCAAAAGTTAAAGCAACAACCTCAGAAACAATTCTGCTAGGAGTTGCTGAACCAGGGCTGCATCTTTTTTCTTTGCCGTTGTCCAATAATAGACTCAAGAAGAGGTTTATATATTCCAGATAGGATTGTAAATACCCCAAGATCATAGAATGTTAGGTCTGGTAGGGATTTAACAGATTACGAATATGATTCAACTCCACATACTACAGAAAGAAAATTGAAATCCAGAGAGTCACACAGCTAGATGTAATCAGGATGGAAATTAGAACCCTGTTTCCTGGCTTCCAGAAGACAAAGAGGTTGACTCTAAGAATAGATTTGTTCCTCGGATCCCTCAAGCTAATTACCAGAGAGCAATTTCACTATGTCAAGGTCCCTGCAAAGAGTTTTTCTGATGATGGCCTACTGTAGATGTGTTCCTGTGACACCTACACACTCATGACAGAAGCAGTAAAATGTTTGGATTAGGGGATCTACTTGGAAAACCAAATTCCAGTCCCTGACTTCTGGAGTCTCCCAATGACTCTGAGTGACATTCTAGCCACTTAGTCATCTCACCCTGGCTCCTCAGTTCAGCAGAGCAACTTCTACCATTAATTCTTCGAGCACTGTGAAAAACTAAGGGAGATGAGGGGGTAGTGCAGAGAAAAGTGTGGGTCATTTAACCTGGATGAAAGCCATACGGTCTCAAATCCCCACACTAACCCACGTGCCAGTGTTATAGGTGGCATGTGACATAAATTAGTCACCGATTTCCATCAGTCACACCTCTGCCCAGCCCCCACTTGACTCCAGTTGATCCGTAAGTTGTTATTATCTCTGGGATTTCAAGATTTTTAACTATACCAAGAAGTCTTCCGAGGCAACAAGTATGCTTTCTAGCTCCCCTTTGAAATAATCTCAAAATGCATTAATGATCTGGCCAAAACTTTGTTTTGCTGTCATACTTTCTTTTTCTGTAAATATACAAGCATGTGTCCTAATTAAGTTCTTATGTGGATTGTGTTAAGTCTGTGGGTTTTGGTGACTGCAAAAGTTCTCTGTGGTTTTATCCTTTTATTTCAGGAAATACTTTTCTAAGCTATCCTCTCATGGTTTATATTCCTGTGTTCAGGAAGCTCATGTTGTTTCCAGTGGCTGTTGCTCATTTTCCTCTCAGCTGGAGGAAGATGGGTTGAGTGTCCACTCATGAGATATGAAAAAGGGAGACATCTATTCCATGCAAAAACAACTATGAAAGAACAAAACACCATCAACATGGTATCTGTTATCAAGTTCCCAATGGATTGCCTGTCATCACTGATAGTTGAAGGCTATCAACTGTCTCATCTGGGAACACATAAATATCACGGCTTTCAACTATTGGCTATGCAGTCTCTAAAGATTAGCCAAGGTTTGGGGACAGGTTTTATTTAAAAGCCTCTACATTTCAATCTATTTTTGCTTATTGCTAAACTATAAGTTCACATATACTGATTACCAATTTGGAGTTGCTAAACTGAGACCACGACAGCAGGGATAAAGTTACATTCACTATTTTATTCTAGTACCTCACCCAGTCTCCTATGAAGGAGACATACCCAAAAAAGGACAGGGCAGTATTTCATGAAAGAATGAATTATTGAATATTTACCACCAGGCAAACTTAAGCTCTTCCAAACTCATTCCTTCATTTCTGTTTCTCCCTGACCTTGGCACCTCTTAATGCTTTTTAAGTTTCAGTTGCCAAGGGCTAGAGGAAATCCATTTTTGTCAAGTCTAAGCCTCTTAAGTCTCTACTTATTCATATCTGTGATCAACAATCGATGGAAGCTGTAGCTTTCACCAATTTTGGCTGCACTGCTAGGGCTGATGTCAGCCTTGCTTCTTTCACGTCTTTATGTTTGGTGGCCGGGGTATATGCAACATTGATGAGCTCATGGACATGCTGAGCCTTCAGGCCATTAAAATGATAGTGCAAATAATAGTGTAGTAAGACAGTAAGACACTAGAAGGGGGAATAAATCATTATTATGGGAATAATAGAAATAAAGTGTGTCAGCCAGATGCAGTGGCTCATGCCTGTAATCCCAGCACTTTGGGAGGCTGAGGAGGATGGATCACCTGAGGTCAGGAGTTTAAGACCAGCCTGGCCAATATGGTGAAACCCCATCTCTACTAAAAATACAAAAATTAGCCAAGCATGGTGGCACGCACTTGTAATCCCAGCTACTGGGGAGGCTGAGGCAGGATAATTGCTTGAACCCAGGAGGCGGAGGGTTCAGTGAGTCAAGATCATGCCACTGCACTCCAGCCTGGGTGACAGAGCCAGACTGTCTCAAAAAAAAAAAAAAAAAAAAAAAAAAAAAAAGAAAAAAGAAAAGAAAAAAGAAAAAGGAAAGGGTGTTTAATTCTGTTCAGGGCATGCAAGTCTCAGTGAGTGATGAGGGTCTTTCATAAAGAACCCTAACCATATCTCCACGAAGCTAATTTACTGTAAAGCGAATGGGCAGGGAAATTTCTACTCAAATTGGAGTTGAGAAATGGAGAATCAAAATACTAGCTTATAAATCAATCTTCCTTTCTTGGTAAAGATTGCTGGAGCCAAGATGGCCGAATAGGAACAGCTCCGGTCTACAGCTCCCAGCCTGAGCGACGCAGAAGACGGGTGATTTCTGCATTTCCATCTGAGGTACCCGGTTCATCTCACTAGGGAGTGCCAGACAGTGGGCGCAGGCCAGTGGGTGCGCGCACCGTGCGCGAGCCGAAGCAGGGCGAGGCATTGCCTCACCTGGGAAGCGCAAGGGGTCAGGGAGTTCCCTTTCCGAGTCAAAGAAAGGGGTGACGGACGCACCTGGAAAACTCGGGTCACTCCCACCCGAATATTGCGTGTTTCAGACCGGCTTAAAAAACGGCGCACCACGAGACTATATCCCACACCTGGCTCGGAGGGTCCTACGCCCACGGAGTCTCGCTGATTGCTAGCACAGCAGTCTGAGATCAAACTGCAAGGCGGCAGCGAGGCTGGGGGAGGGGCGCCCGCCATTGCCCAGGCTTGCTTAGGTAAACAAAGCAGCCGGGAAGCTCAAACTGGGTGGAGCCCACCACAGCTCAAGGAGGCCTGCCTGCCTCTGTAGGCTCCACCTCTGGGGGCAGGGCACAGACACACAAAAAGACAGCAGTAACCTCTGCAGACTTAAATGTCCCTGTCTGACAGCTTGGAAGAGAGCAGTGGTTCTCCCAGCAGGCAGCTGGAGATCTGAGAACGGGCAGACTGCCTCCTCAAGTGGGTCCCTAACCCCTGACCCCCGAGCAGCCTAACTGGGAGGCACCCCCAGCAGGGGCACACTGACACCTCACACGGCAGGGTATTCCAACAGACCTGCAGCTGAGGGTCCTGTCTGTTAGAAGGAAAACTAACAAACAGAAAGGACATCCACACCGAAAAACCATCTGTACATCACCATCATCAAAGACCAAAAGTAGATAAAACCACAAAGATGGGGAGAAAACAGAACAGAAAAACAGGAAACTCTAAAATGCAGAGCGCCTCTCCTCCTCCAAAGGAACGCAGTTCCTCACCAGCAACGGAACAAAGCGGGATGGAGAATGATTTTGACGAGCTGAGAGAAGAAGGCTTCAGACGATCAAATTACTCTGAGCTACGGGAGGACATTCAAACCAAAGGCAAAGAAGTTGAAAACTTTGAAAAAAATTTAGAAGAATGTATAACTAGAATAACCAATACAGAGAAGTGCTTAAAGGAGCTGATGGAGCTGAAAACCAAGGCTCGAGAACTACGTGAAGAATGCAGAAGCCTCAGGAGCCGATGCGATCAACTGGAAGAAAGGGTATCAGCAATGGAAGATGAAATGAATGAAACGAAGCGAGAAGGGAAGTCTAGAGAAAAAAGAATAAAAAGAAATGAGCAAAGCCTCCAAGAAATATGGGACTATGTGAAAAGACCAAATCTACGTCTGATTGGTGTACCTGAAAGTGATGCGGAGAATGAAACCAAGTTGGAAAACACTCTGCAGGATATTATCCAGGAGAACTTCCCCAATCTAGCAAGGCAGGCCAATGTTCAGATTCAGGAAATACAGAGAACGCCACAAAGATACTCCTCCAGAAGAGCAACTCCAAGACACATAATTGTCAGATTCACCAAAGTTGAAATGAAGGAAAAAATGTTAAGGGCAGCCAGACAGAAAGGTCGGGTTACCCTCAAAGGGAAGCCCATCAGACTAACAGCGGATCTCTCAGCAGAAACCCTACAAGCCAGAAGAGAGTGGGGGCCAATATTCAACATTCTTAAAGAAAAGAATTTTCAACCCAGAATTTCATATCCAGCCAAACTAAGCTTCATAAGTGAAGGAGAAATAAAATACTTTACAGACAAGCAAATGCTGACCGATTTTGTCACCACCAGGCCTGCCCTAAAAGAGCTCCTGAAGGAAGCGCTAAATATGGAAAGGAACAACCGGTACCAGCCGCTGCAAAATCATGCCAAAATGTAAAGACCATCAAGACTAGGAAGAAACTGCATCAACTAACGAGCAAAATCACCAGCTAACATCATAATGACAGGATCAAATTCACACATAACAATATTAACTTTAAATGTAAATGGACTAAATTCTCCAATTAAAAGACATAGACTGGCAAGTTGGATAAAGAGTCAAGACCCATCAGTGTGCTGTATTCAGGAAACCCATCTCACATGCAGAGACACACATAGGCTCAAAATAAAAGGATGGAGGAAGATCTACCAAGCAAATGGAAAACAAAAAAAGGCAGGGGTTGCAATCCTAGTCTCTGATAAAACAGACTTTAAACCAACAAAGATCAAAAGAGACAAAGAAGGCCATTACATAATGGTAAAGGGATCAATTCAACAAGAGGAGCTAACTCTCCTAAATATTTATGCACCCAATACAGGAGCACCCAGATTCATAAAGCAAGTCCTGAGTGACCTACAAAGAGACTTAGACTCCCACACATTAATAATGGGAGACTTTAACACCCCACTGTCAACATTAGACAGATCAACGAGACAGAAAGTCAACAAGGATACCCAGGAATTGAACTCAGCTCTGCACCAAGCAGACCTAATAGACATCTACAGAACTCTCCACCCCAAATCAACAGAATATACATTTTTTTCAGCACCACACCACACCTATTCCAAAATTGACCACATAGTTGGAAGTAAAGCTCTCCTCAGCAAATGTAAAAGAACAGAAATTATAACAAACTATCTCTCAGACCACAGTGCAATCAAACTAGAACTCAGGATTAAGAATCTCCCTCAAAGCCGCTCAACTACATGGAAACTGAACAACCTGCTCCTGAATGACTGCTGGGTACATAACGAAATGAAGGCAGAAATAAAGATGTTCTTTGAAACCAACGAGAACAAAGACACAACATACCAGAATCTCTGGGACGCATTCAAAGCAGTGTGCAGAGGGAAATTTATAGCACTAAATGCCCACAAGAGAAAGCAGGAAAGATCCAAAATTGACACCCTAACATCACAATTAAAAGAACTAGAAAAGCAAGAGCAAACACATTCAAAAGCTAGCAGAAGGCAAGAAATAACTAAAATCAGAGCAGAACTGAAGGAAATAGAGACACAAAAAACCCTTCAAAAAATTAATGAATCCAGGAGCTGGTTTTTTGAAAGGATCAACAAAATTGATAGACCGCTAGCAAGACTAATAAAGAAAAAAAGAGAGAAGAATCAAATAGACGCAATAAAAAATGATAAAGGGGATATCACCACCGATCCCACAGAAATACAAACTACCATCAGAGAATACTACAAACACCTCTACGCAAATAAACTAGAAAATCTAGAAGAAATGGATACATTCCTCGACACATACACTCTCCCAAGACTAAACCAGGAAGAAGTTGAATCTCTGAATAGACCAATAACAGGAGCTGAAATTGTGGCAATAATCAATAGTTTACCAACCAAAAAGAGTCCAGGACCAGATGGATTCACAGCCGAATTCTACCAGAGGTACAAGGAGGAACTGGTACCATTCCTTCTGAAACTATTCCAATCAATAGAAAAAGAGGGAATCCTCCCTAACTCATTTTATGAGGCCAGCATCATTCTGATACCAAAGCCTGGCAGAGACACAACCAAAAAAGAGAATTTTAGACCAATATCCTTGATAAACATTGATGCAAAAATCCTCAATAAAATACTGGCAAACCGAATCCAGCAGCACATCAAAAAGCTTATCCACCATGATCAAGTGGGCTTCATCCCTGGGATGCAAGGCTGGTTCAACATACGCAAATCAATAAATGTAATCCAGCATATAAACAGAGCCAAAGACAAAAACCACATGATTATCTCAATAGATGCAGAAAAAGCCTTTGACAAAATTCAACAACCCTTCATGCTAAAAACTCTCAATAAATTAGGGATTGATGGGACATATTTCAAAATAATAAGAGCTATCTATGACAAACCCACAGCCAATATCATACTGAATGGGCAAAAACTGGAAGCCTTCCCTTTGAAAACTGGCACAAGACAGGGATGCCCTCTCTCACCACTCCTATTCAACATAGTGTTGGAAGTTCTGGCCAGGGCAATCAGGCAGGAGAAGGAAATAAAGGGTATTCAATTAGGAAAAGAGGAAGTCAAATTGTCCCTGTTTGCAGACGACATGATTGTTTATCTAGAAAACCCCATTGTCTCAGCCCAAAATCTCCTTAAGCTGATAAGCAACTTCAGCAAAGTCTCAGGATACAAAATCAATGTACAAAAATCACAAGCATTCTTATACACCAACAACAGACAAACAGAGAGCCAAATCATGAGTGAACTCCCATTCACAATTGCTTCAAAGAGAATAAAATACCTAGGAATCCAACTTACAAGGGATGTGAAGCACCTCTTCAAGGAGAACTACAAACCACTGCTCAAGGAAGTAAAAGAGGATACAAACAAATGGAAGAACATTCCTTGCTCATGGGTAGGAAGAATCAATATCGTGAAAATGGCCATACTGCCCAAGGTAATTTACAGATTCAATGCCATCCCCATCAAGCTACCAATGACTTTCTTCACAGAATTGGAAAAAACTACTTTAAAGTTCATATGGAACCAAAAGAGAGCCCGCATCGCCAAGTCCATCCTAAGCCAAAAGAACAAAGCTGGAGGCATCACACTACCTGACTTCAAACTATACTACAAGGCTACAGTAACCAAAACAGCATGGTACTGGTACCAAAACAGAAATATAGATCAATGGAACAGAACAGAGCCCTCAGAAATAACGCCGCTTACCTACAACTATCTGATCTTTGACAAACCTGAGAAAAACAAGCAATGGGGAAAGGATTCCCTATTTAATAAATGGTGCTGGGAAAACTGGCTAGCCATATGTAGAAAGCTGAAACTGGATCCCTTCCTTACACCTTATACAAAAATCAATTCAAGATGGATTAAAGATTTAAACGTTAGACCTAAAACCATAAAAACCCTAGAAGAAAACCTAGGCATTACCATTCAGGACATAGGCGTGGGCAAGGACTTCATGTCCAAAACACCAAAAGCAATGGCAACAAAAGCCAAAATTGACAAATGGGATCTAATTAAACTAAAGAGCTTCTGCACAGCAAAATAAACTACCATCAGAGTGAATAGGCAACCTACAACATGGGAGAAAATTTTCGCAACCTACTCATCTGACAAAGGGCTAATATCCAGAATCTAAAATGAACTCAAACAAATTTACAAGAAAAAAACAAACAACCCCATCAAAAAGTGGGCAAAGGACATGAACAGGCACTTCTCAAAAGAAGACATTTATGCAGCCAAAAAACACATGAAAAAATGCTCATCATCACTGGCCATCAGAGAAATGCAAATCAAAACCACTATGAGATATCATCTCACACCAGTTAGAATGGCAATCATTAAAAAGTCAGGAAACAACAGGTGCTGGAGAGGATGTGGAGAAATAGGAACACTTTTACACTGTTGGTGGGACTGTAAACTAGTTCAACCATTGTGGAAGTCAGTGTGGCGATTCCTCAGGGATCTAGAACTAGAAATACCATTTGACCCAGCCATCCCATTACTGGGTATATACCCAAATGACTATAAATCATGCTGCTATAAAGACACATGCACACGTATGTTTATTGCGGCATTATTCACAATAGCAAAGACTTGTAACCAACCCAAATGTCCAACAATGATAGACTGGATTGAGAAAATGTGGCACATATACACCATGGAATACTATGCAGCCATAAAAAATGATGAGTTCATATCCTTTGTAGGGACATGGATGAAATTGGAAACCATCATTCTCAGTAAACTATCGCAAGAACAAAAAACCAAACACCGCATATTCTCACTCATAGGTGGGAATTGAACAATGAGATCACATGGACACAGGAAGGGGAATATCATACTCTGGGGACTGTGGTGGGGAGGGGGGAGGGGGGAGGGATAGCATTGGGAGATATACCTAATGCTAGATGACGAGTTAGTGGGTGCAGCGCACCAGCATGGCACATGTATACATATGCAACTAACCTGCACAATGTGTACATGTACCCTAAAACTTAAAGTATAATAAAAAAAAAAAAGAAAAAAAAAAATCAATCTTCCTTTCTTTATGTCCCAAAACACAGCTCCTTAAGTGAGCTGAGATTTGGTAGCAGAAGTAAGAGCATTCTGCTCTCTGCCTTATTTCTCCTGGGTTACTAGTAGGATGACCAACCTTTGTGGTTTGCCCAGGACTGTCCTGGTTTTACCACTAAAAGTGCCACTTTCCAGAATCCCCATAGTCCTATGCAAGTCTAAAAAGTTGGTCACTCTAAGAGAAAAAGAGTATGTATAACTTTTAGCAACACAATCCTCACCAGCAAGAAAAGATAGAATCATTGCAGTTGGATTCAGCACACCCTAATGTCCATAGTTAATTCAGTATCACGTAAACCAGCAGGTCACAGAAGGCAATGAACGTGAACATGGGTGGAGAAGGGAGCTGGGGAGAAGGGCACAGCATCTCGCTGTTCAAGATCTTCTCATTTAGACTTCCTCCTTGTGAGAGAGGGAGGGGCCAGATATAACTTTTCCTTCTTCTCCATTCTATAAATGGGGAAATGTAAAAAAAGAGACAGTGCAGCTTGCTTGGCTTTCACAGCAGAGCCCACATGAAACACAGTTCTCCTGAATCCTAAATCATGATGCCTCCTAATGAGCACCATGATGTGGCATGGACTTCTAGTGCTTAGAACAACCCTTCCTGGCCTGATTTAAGAATGAAGTGAGGCTAAATATCTTACCTCTATCCCCTTAGCCATTAGTCTGGGGAAGTAGCATTTGACAATAAGGGGAGCACATGCACCCCCATCCCTGTGTACTTAAAACAGGCTCTCACTCGAGTTTGAAGTCATACATTGACACACGTACCAGCTGGCTACCTCCTGTCCTCAGCCCGAGGCCTTCCAGCCGTGGGTTGTGTTGCAGGAGCAGAGGCCTCTGGAAATGGACCGCCTGGGTAGGTAGATGCCTACCTTGGTGCCATGTGCAAGTTTATCCTCTTCCGCACCCACCTTGAGTCCGAACCCTGGATGCACCAGAGCCACAGAGCCAGAACCTAGTGTTCCTTCACCCCTGCAAGCCAGAGATGGCTTTCCCATGGAGCATCACACTGGGGTCCAAGCTGCAGACCACACCAGTCAAGCTGTGTGGAGCGAGTGAGCTGCTTGGATGGTTTTCCTCAGAACCGCCTGCTGGCCCATCAACTATTTTGCCTCAATTTTCTACTGGCACATTATCCTCCCTTTATCCATATTTTCAAGAAAATTATGCTGCAGAGGGCATAGTGTACTTCCACAGAGGTTAAGCGGAGGTTTCCTACCTCTGCAATTCACTTCCAGGAGAAGGTGGAAGCTTCTAGCACTCAGGGCCCAGCAAAAACGTGTGTGCACAAGGCCTGGAAACTTCTAGAGGGCTTCTAGGGGAAGAGGAAGCAGACAGTCCATGGCTGGTCGGGAATGGGAGAGGGGCTTCCTTGCGAGGGCAGGCTGTACTCAATGCATGAATTAAACGTTGTTTAGAGCTTCCTTGTTAATAAAGCCACAGAACCTTGTACTATGAACTGAACTGAGAAAATCAGAAATTAGAACTCAAAGAATTGAACAATGCATATCCTTCTCTTCAGGAGTTTTGTGTCTAACACTGGGGAAAATCAAGGAATCCTCACAGAAATAATTTGAGAGTGATGACAAGATGAGCAGTCACATAGATGCACTCTGAAGTTTGTAATGTCAAACAACACGGAACAAAAATAATGAATTGGACCCACCTCAGACACAGGCTGCCTGGCTCCGTGGGCTCCCAGGGAACTGGATCCAAAGTAGGAAATACTGTGGGTCTGTCTGAATATCCATGGCTCTGTCAGATCCTCCAGGTTGCAAGCTACTTTTCCCGAGCTACTTTTAGACATTCGTAACTAAGAAGAGGCTAGGGTTCTCTGGTATCCTGCCCCTGACCCAGAAGAGACGGTTTTCTGGGAGAAAAACCTGTTTGCCAGTCCTTCCTCACACAGGCAAATTGAAATAAGGCCATTTTACTTCACACACAATCCATAGACATGTGCCTCCCTCATTTGCTCCACACTGTGTATGCACATGTCTGCCATGCCCTATGCTGTACCAGGGATGTGGAGGTGGAAAGACTCCATTCCTGCTTTTCATGGCATTAGCTATCAAATCTTCCGACCCAGGGCTTCTCTGGTCCAAGGCCATAAAACCTTACAACTTACTAGGCTGGAGGAAAAGTGAGGTTGAGAAAAGAGGGTGCCCAAGCAACAGACAGTATGGTCAGCTCTAGACCCTCTCTAGCCCTCTATCCCACCAAGGGCTTCAAAGCTGCTGCAAAGCTCAGCCTTCTTACTATTGATAATATGAATATGCAACATCCCAGTAGGTCAAAGGTTCAGTTGTCATATGTATATAAAGGCCCAGAATTCCATCCCTTGTCCTGTCCTTTGGTTCCTGAGGCAAGATTTTTCAATACATATTGCAACCTAGTTTAACAAAGAAAATCTGAGCCAGCATCTTCTGGTACAGACAAGCAGTTTGTATTTGGTAGTGCTTATAATCATGATGCTGATAGTTGCTACCTCTATAACATTAGCTAAAGGTGACATCTATATAATATGTATACCTTATCTGATCAACTGGGACTATAAACTGACAGAACTATCACCACCCACCCCTGAAGACCACTGGAAATGAGTTCTCAATCTGCAGGTAAACTCCGTGATGCCCGTGTGTCTGTGATCTGCCAGGGAGCTGTTGGGGTGCCAGCCATCGTGCCACATATTCTCGTGGGATGGCTTCCTTCCATCAGAGCCTCATCTATCCTAGTTTTTGAATCGGTTCTACCAGAAGAGAGCCAGGTCTCATTTTCCATGGTCTTCCCAAGCACAGTGCCCCAGGAAGAGTATACTCATAACGAGTGCTTAATATGCATTGAATGAATGAAAAAAATGAACAAACAAAAGAATGAGTGATTGGTCAAAGGAGCTTCCCCCTGGCTTTTTAGTTACAGATGTATGAGGGCTGATCCAGGAAAACCCTAGGCAGCAGAGACTTCGGTAGGCTCTGTTTATCACAGAATGTGTGGCTTGGCGAATGTAGTTGATCAGAAAAGAAAACGCCCAAATATGTGCTACTGAGAAGTATAGATGAAATTTTTGTTTTTTTTTTTAATAAAAATCAGCCTAGCCAGGGAAGCTGGGGAGCCCCCAGCTTGTGAGATGAAGCCACAAAGTAACTGCAAGAATAGCAGATGGGGTGGATTTAGTTCCACAAAAGCCCCAATCCAACCCACCAACCTCCTTACAGTACACACCATACCCGATGCTGTTTATTGTTTTCTGCCCCAGGCACTGGCCAGCTCCATGTGGGGACGTGAAAAACAAACCAGCATTCTTGCTAAAGCCCTTGGACTTCCATCCCTTGTGGTTTCCACTCAGACTGTTTCGTAAAGGATTGCAAGCTTCCATTGCCTTGGTTGTTTCAATATCCAGTGAGTCCAACAAAAAGAGAAACCTCAAACCCTCACCAGCTGAAACCGAGAAAGGAATTCCTGTGCCTGAGCCCATGGGGGGACAGGAGCCTCTGCTGTAAACCCCATGCTTCCATTGCAGCCTGGGTGGCCTCGGCCAGAGCCTTTGCTGCTCCAGCCTCTGCTTATTAGCCTGGAAAAAGGGAAGTGAGGTTTGCCATGCAGACCCTCTCCAAGGGAAGTGGTGTGATTTAATGAACCCTTGGAAAAGTAATTGCTTCTCACACCTGCAAGTGGTCCTTTGGGGTTCATCTTATGCCTCAGAACTCCCCACATTTCTTCTACTAGCAAATAAACTCCACTGGAGCCTCCCTTGTGTGGGTCTTAGGGACTGTTCCATCAGAAAAGGAATTCCTCTTCTGCTTTTCTGATAGAACTAAGGATGGGACCTCTGCTGAATCATTGCCCTCCCCAGTACCTAGGAAATAGAAGGTTTCTCCAAAAGTACACTTCATTCATGTCAATCATGGATAAACTTCTGCCAACACCACCACATAAGGTAGGAAAGAGGAAGCATTTTAATCTGAGCTCCTGGCCACTGCTTCCGAACAAGTGCTTTGGTTCACATTGATAAGCCTTGAAGTTCTAGATTCCTTTCTTTCCACTTTGCCCATGTTAGACACATGGTGGCCAAATAGCCAAAGGGTCTCTAATTTCACAAATGTGCTCTGAGAGTTGGATTTTATGATTGTTATTTTAATCAAATCTAAGACTAGAGAAGTCTGATTAAGTAAATGATGCAGAATCTTCTGTTTTGTAGGGTTTTTAATAACATGAGTATTTATGTGGGAAGTAAAAAGAAATCAAGATAAAATCCGTACGTATGGTATAACCTTAATGATATTTGTAAAAGAAATGAAAGCATTAATACATTATGATGAAATTATGATTCATTCTTTTCTGTGTACTTTTTTGCATTTTTAAGTTTTCCATAGTGAGCAAGCATGACTTTATTTTAAATATATATTATATAGGCCGGGTGCGGTGGTTCACCTCTGTAATCCCAGCACTTTGGGAGGACGAGGCTGGCAGATCACAAGGTCAGGAGATCAAGACCTCCGGGCTAACACAGTGAAACCCCGTCTCTACTAAAAATACAAAAAATTAGCCAGGCGTGGTGGCGGGTGCCTGTAGTCCCAGCAACTCAGGAGGCTGAGGCAGGAGAATGGCGTGAACCCTGGAGGCGGGGCTTGCAGTGAGCTAAGATGGCACCACTGCACTCCAGCCTGGGTGACGGAGTGAGACTCATACCCCTGATGACTAAAAGCAGCTGGGAGATGCTGCAGACAGGTCATCACTGTACCTAGAATAAAGCAGTCACAAGAAGGCTGGTAAACTCCCGCTAAGTGGGGAGCTGTGCACTGGCTTCAACTTCCAGTGCCTCTCCATTAAGAAAGTGTAGCATTTCTCTCTTATTCATGATCAAACTTCTTCAAAGTACTGGCAATGAACTTTGTGTACATTTCTTTACCTCCTATTCACTTTTTCAATTGTTTAAAACTTATTTAACTGTGTGATAAACTTAAACAATAAAATATCTAGCTACCTACCATCCAGAGTGAGCAAATTTTACTATTTTGTTATCATTTGCTTCAGATAATTTTTAAAGAAATAAGACATTACTGTTGAATCCTTGAATTCCCAATCTATTTTTCTCCCTCTTTTCCCAGAAATAACTTCCTTCCTGAGGCTGGTATGGCATCTTTCCTGTCCATGTTTTATACTTTCACAGCATATGTATATATCTACTTGCAATAAGTAGCATCTTGTACATTTTTCAATTTACATAAGTAGTATCAGGCTACAGATATTCTTCATCCTGATATCTTTTACTCAATTCTTTCCTAGTAGTTGCTTAAGATTAATAGAACTAGAGTTTATTATTTCACATTAACTGTTATGCTATATTCAAGTATGATTATACAAATATTTAATCATTGGTCTATTGAGTGATCCTTAATTGGCTTCCCTAATTTCTCTATTATCTATTTTGTAGGTTTGCTATTGCCATTGTGAAACTCTGTGGATTTGCAAATTGCTATTTTGAATGGAATATATATATATGGCCATTTGAATATATATGTGTATATGTATGTACTATTATAGTTTATTAATTGACACCCATAAATATGTAGGAATGATACTAACTTCTCAGTGCTTATACCTTAAAAGTTCCCTTGGATTTTGTATATAAATGATTATATCTTCAAACAATGAAATTGGTTCTTCCATAACCAATCTTTATACCTCTTATTTCTTTTTCTCATCTTACTGCACTGTCTTGAACTTTAGTACAGTTTTTTTGTTTTTGTTTGTTTTGAGACGGAAGCTCGCTCTGCCGCCCATGCTGGAGTGCAGTGGCACAATCTCGGCTCACTGCACTCATGGTTTCAAGCGATTCTCCCGTCTCAGCCTCCCGAGTAGCTGGGACTACCAGCGTGTACCACTACATCCAGCTAATTTTTATATTTTTGATAAAGACAGGGTTTCACCGTGTTGGCCAGGCTGGTCTTCAATTCCCAACCTCAGATAATCCACCTGCCTTGGCCTCCCAAAGTGTGGGATTACAAGCATGAGCCACTGCACCCGGCTAGTAAAGTTTTAAATAGAAGCACTGGTAACAAGAAATTTTGTTACATTCCTAACTTTAAAGAGAATGTGTCTATCATTCAGTCATTAAATATGATCTTTGCTGGAGGTTTTTGGTTACTGATTCAATTTTTTTTGAAGCTATAGGTTAAGATATATAGGTTTCTTCAGCTTGTCTATGCCTTGAGTCGAGATTAATAAGTTATATTTTACTATAAAATTGTGCATACTGTCTACATTTTCAAATTATTGACATAAAAGACAATATTGTTTTTAATCTACATGCTATCTATAGTATATTCATTTTTTCATTTTATGTTGTTTTTCTCAATGTTTCCGGAAGGTTGTCTATTTTGTCATTCTTTTTAAGAAACTGCTTTGGTACTTGTTTATCTCCTTTGCTGTTTTTTAGATTACTTTTCATCAATTTCTCCTCCTACCACTTCAGGGATGTTACTTTTAGTTGTTTTCTCCTAACATTTTTGAATGAAACAGTGAACTCATTATTTTTCAATTATTCTTCCTTTCTAACATGTACATTTAAAGCTTTCAGTGTTCTTCAATGTACCACTTTAGCTGAACGCCACAAATATTGTTATAAATTGTGTAATTTTTTATTATTTAGTTCTAAATATTTTATGATTTCCATTATGGCTTCTTCTATGACACATGAAACATTT
Source organism: Pan paniscus (assembly GCF_029289425.2). NCBI lineage: Eukaryota > Metazoa > Chordata > Mammalia > Primates > Hominidae > Pan > Pan paniscus. The sequence goes on along the minus strand of NC_073265.2, from coordinate 27,965,876 downwards.
GTGTGCTATTTAATTTTCAAATTTGAAAATCAGAAGAATATCATTGAGAAGGACATTGATTCTACAATATTTATCTTTTTTGTGGTCTAGTATGTGGTCAGTTTTGAAAAACAAAATTCCAACGTATGCACTATGGGTGCAAGATTCTCTTTGTTTCCATTAGATCCTTTTGTGACAGACATCTGTTCTTAAGAATGCAGCATCCCCTCTCCCCAGGTCCCTTCTGTCAGTCAGGGCTTTCTAACTATTTCTAGTCAGTGTAACATGAGTGGAAGGGTCACGTCCCTCCCAGGCTGAAGCAGTGAAAAGCCATGCGTAAATCTCCGCTCCCTTTTCCCCTCCTGCCATGAATGAAGAAGGCCACTTGTCCCAGATGATGGAGCTAAAAGGTAAGAAGCCTCCATTAGCCTCAGTGGGGCCACAGCCCCAGGCTCTTTTGGACAAACTATGAGTGAGAAATAAAATCATGACTATTAAGTCATTGACATTTTGTGGTTAAGATGTTTCTGCACCATCCCCTCTCCTAACCTCATAAATATGGCTTATTAACTATGTTATTCAAGTTTTCCTTTTTCTTACCAATTTATCACTTCATATACTATTTTCTGAGAAAGGTATGTTAGAATTATTATGATTATACGGTCATGCATTGCTTAACAACAGGGTTATGCTCTGAGAAACGCGTCATTTGGCAATTTTGCTACAGTGCGAGCGAACATCACGGAGTGGACTTATACAATCCTAGATGATGTTGTCTACTACACACCTAGGCTATATGATACAACCTATTGCTCCTAGGCTAGAAAACCATATAGCACATTATTCTATGGAATGCTGTAGGCAATAATAACAATAAGTATTTGTGTATCTAAACCATATCTAAACATAGAAAAGATACCATAAAAATATGGTATAAAAGATTAAAATGTACTCCTGTGTACAGCACTTACCATGAATGAAGCTTGTAGGACTGGAAGGTGCTCTGGGCCAGTCAGTGAGTGAGTGGTGAGGGAATGTGAAGGTCTAGGGCATTACTGTCTGCCAGTGTAGACTTTATCAACAGTGTACACTTTAATAAATTAGCTTTAGCTTACTGTAACTTTTACTTTATAAACTTTTAAATTTCTTAACTAGACTCTTCTATAACCTTTAGCTTAAAACAAACACATTGTATAAAGTATTTTCTTTATGTCCTTATAAGTTTTCTACTTTTTTATTTTTTAACTTTTTAAACTTTTTATTAAAAACTAAGACACAAACAATTACATATATTAGCCTAGGTCTACATGGGGTCAGAATCATCAGTATAATTGTCTTCTGCTTCCAAGTCTTGTTCCCCTAAGACCTTTCAGAAGAAGACATAGAGCTGTCATCTCCTATGATAAAAATGCCTTCTTCTGGAATACCTCCTAAAGGAAGTATTCCTGAGGATGTTTTATAGCTAACTTTTATATAAGTAAAAGGAATACACTCTAAAATAATGATAGAAGGTACAGTAAATACATAAACCAGTAACAGTCATTTATTATCATTATCAAGTACTACGTACTATACGTAATTGTGTCCTAGACTTTTATATGACTGTCAGTGCAATAGTTTTGTTTCTACCAGCATCACCACAAAGACATAAGTAATGTGTTGTGCTGCAACATTATGACAACTACAATGTCACTAGGTAAAAGACATTTTTCAGCTTTAATCTTATAGGACCACCACATGACAGTCAGTCATTGACAGAAACATTGTTATATAGCACCTGACTGCATTTATCAATTTCTCTCTGTACCCTAATTTTTGTCATTCCAAGAGTAATATATGTTTGATGCATATAAGATGCAATATAAAGTCTTCCTGTTTTTGTATCATTATATAATGATACTGTATCACTAGTAATTTTTATCTTAAAAATATTCTGTAACATTAATATGACATTGATTAATTACCTGCATTTTAATATTTTTCTGCTATATTTTTCATTATATACATATACACATATGTACATGCATATTCACATATATAAATATAGTTGGAATATATTTTCACCTACTCTGAAAATCTGTATTTTAATAGATGTCTTCAAGCTGTTTATATTGGTAAGAACTGATATTTTTGATTCTTGTTTAGTTTTTCATTGCATTTCATGTTTGTATTACCATATTTTTTTACTTCTTTATACTCTTTTCCCAACTTACAACGGACTAATCAAGGTTTTTCTGTCTTTTCATCTTGATTACTTTTAAGAATTGCAGACATACACATACACACACACTCATTCTCTCTTTCTCCTGCTCAGTACTCAATGTGATTCTACTATCTGAAGATTAAGCCTTTCATAAATTTATAAAAATTCTTAGATATCTCTGATTCCCTTACTAACTACATTGAGAAATTGAGGCACTAAAGGCTCTAGACAAAAATCCAAGAATTAAACATAGTTTCCTTGTACTCAACTTTCAAACAGTTGCCCAATGCATCCAGTTTTGCCCTTAGAGATTTCTAATTCTATCCCCTGCAGTCCATCCTCTCAATCGCTGTCTTTGTTTAGACCCTCAGCCTCTCTTACCTGGAATGTAGGATTCTCCTAGCAGGCCTTCCTGTCTCAAGATGCCCCAGTCAACACATTAAGCCATAAAAGATAACAATAAATTGCTGTATTAAGCCAGTGAGTTTTAGGGTGGTGCTATAGTCTGAATGTTTGTGTACCCTCCAAAATTCTTACATTGAAACCTAATCTCCAAAGTGATGGTATTAAAAACATGAGGGCTTTGGAAGATAATTGGGTCATGAGGGCAGACCCCTCATGAATAATACAGGTATCCTTATAAAGATGCCCAAGGGAGCTTGTTTGCCCCTTCTGACACGTGAGGACACAGAAAGAAGGTATCATGTATGAGAAACCGGTCCTCGCCTCACCCAATCAGATTGGCTGGCACCTTGATCTTGGCCTTCCCAGCCTAGACAACTATTAGCAATAAATTTCAGTTATTTAATTTAACAGTCTAAGATACTGTTATAGCAGCCAAATGGACTAAGGTAGTTTCTTATGCAGGAGTTGATAACCGAAATACTATCATATAATGAATACTCAATACGTAGTTGTACAACTAAAAAGGAAACTGACACTTCATAAGTTTCCATGGGGGTAACTTATATTTGAGTTTCCTGTAATTTAGAAATACAGTGTACCTCTAGGAAAAGTAATTCATTCACAAAGTCCATCTGCTATAGATTGTTTATGTCCCCTCAAAATTCATATGTTGAAACTTAATCACCAATGTGACAATATTTGGAAGTGGGGCAATTAGAACATGATTAGATCATACAGATAGAACGCTCATGAGTGGGATTAATGCCCTTATAAAAAAGACCCCAGAGAGCTCCCTCACTCCATCTACCACATGAAGACACAGTGAGAAGATGGCTGTCAATGAGCCAGGAAGTGGGCCCTCACCAGACACCAAATCTGCCAGTGCCTTGATCTTGGACTTCCCAGCCTCCAGAACCGTGAGAAACAAATTTATGTTGTGTATAAGCCACCCAGTCTATGGCATCTTTATTATAGCAGCCTGAATGGACTAAGATACCATCTGAATAAAACATCCAGCAAAGCATATTTGCTGGATAAATGAACATTTTTCAAATACTTCCTACCTGCATCACACTCCTTGAGGATGTTATTCTAGAAACCACATAAAAATCATATATATATATATATGTGTGTGTGTGTGTGTGTGTGTGTGTATATATATATATACTTTCCAAGTTGGAGAAGTAAATGGACTTGACCCACCAAAGAGAATTGAACAGAAAGATGTTGTAAAGTCAAGGCCAGTTTTTATTTACCTTCACTCTTTGGGGGTCAATCTAAAGCAGAAAGGATGCTTCATGTTGGAGTTCAGATCAGCTGGATATCTCAGCCCAAGTGTCTGCTGAGAAGACCACAGAAGGGGAATGTCAGATTGGAAGTAAAATCAGATATTCTTAAATGACTCTTTCAGCTTCTCACTTTCCTAAGAATTGGGAAAATGCTCAATATTACCTTTAGTAAGAATGAGCTTGCCCACCCAAAAAAGGCAAATGGTTTAGAGAGAGGAGTTTTATCCACTGATGCCTCATCAGTAGAACACATGATTTTCACTGAGCCTTGAACAAAAGTGAGGTGGTCTGAAAGTGATGTTCTCCACATCGCTGAAACACAAAGCCCGGCCTGGATTGGGGGATTGGGTGTGCTAAATATATTTTATTTTCTCAGTCAGATCCACTTTCCACCCTACCTGGAATGCACAGACTGACACGTATGAGCACAATCAAGGGGTTCCATTGATATCTGACTTCCCATTGTGTTCAGACAATGGAAGCCTCTAACGAGAGGTCAGAAGGCAGGAGGACAGTGGAATCGGGGTATTGTTCCTCTAGCTCCACTCCTGTTGGTTGCCATCATTTGGCTGCCTTTCTCTACTGAAGAGCACAGCTCCTGTTGGGCAACCCTATCCATAGTTTTTGTTGTGTGTAGGATTTAGAAACCAGTCCTTCCCTTGTCCCTTTAGACCTAGGGACTTCCCTCTTCCCTTTGATCCAGTTAGCCTCCTTATGGATTGCAGATTCCTGAGGACTGAGAATAATCTTATTATTCTTTTTCTTCCTATTTAGGTCCTCCATCCCTTGTTACTCCCCACTAAATCCTGCCTATACCTTCATTAAACTCTTCAAATAACCCATACTGAGTGTGCTGGACTCCGCTACAGATGGTTTATGCTACAGTGCCATTCTGTCCCTACCACCCACGTCCCCATGCCAGATATATTTTCTAAATGTGTGGTGAGAAGAGACAGGAAGGGGAGATAGGGGCCATTTCCTACCACAGTTTCAGGCATGAGTCTTCCAGCATGCCCTTCTTGGAGATTACATGGGCAGCTTATCCTGGGGCAGCCAGACCTTCCATCTTAGGTAACAGACCCCAGTGTTTAGGCCTTCTGCCCGTGTGGACTCTCCACCATTTCTCTCCCCTGATGTATGAGGACTGAATGAAGAGACGGCCCATCTCAACGAGGCAAACAAATAAAAAACAAGGTCACTAATTCTGAAGAAGCAGAGTGAAAAGACGTCGACCTGAAACACAGCATTAAGAAGACTCAAGAAATGCAGCACTTCAGAATAGGTAGAAGGGAAGTGGGCTGGAAAAGTTCCTCAGCATTTTTTTTTTTAAACTGTTTCTGGGTCTTTGTGGACATAGCATGTTTAATGGGACCAAAGAGGCTGGACAGTGTTTTCCCAGTATTTTCCCATTTCTTCCTTCTTGCTAATCCAAGAGTCTTCTCTGAAGCCTACCCTTAGCAGTGGTTTTCATGCTGAACTCCAGGGCACCCTGGGTTCCACAGAAGCACAGGGGGCCTTTTTGTGGGTGAGGGAAAGGCTGAGCAGGTGGGGCTCCAGGTCAGAGGCTGCCCCTCGTCCTGTCCACTCAAATTACCTCTTTATTCATTTTCCAAGTTGGGTTCTGCATTGCATTTCATTTTTTAAAGGCAAGAAGGGGGAGTCTGTTACTTTTTTAAAAAAGAAAGAAATGAATACCACTGCTCTTCCCTCTTCCCTTTGATCCAGTCAACCTCCTTAGGGATTGCAGATTCCTAAGGACTGAGAATGATCTTATTAATCTTTTTCTTCCTATCTTAGGGCTCTCACAACATCGACATGAAGCTGAAAAGTTACCCCGAAGTTGAGCATCTTAATGTTGAAGCAACGCTGGTGATCATCGCCTGCAACTTTCCATTTTGTTACTATATTCCTGAGAGCGGGACAACCAACCTCTGAACACCAACAAGAACAGGGAGTTCTCTCTCAAGAGAGCAGCCCACCTCATTCAACAGCTCTAATAACTAAAATGCCTGCAGTTATATAGGGGTATGACTTGGTCATTTGTCTTCCAGGCATGGAAGAAGTACATGGTCATGCTCCCAATATCTAAATTCAGCCACTAAAGAGTAAGTTTCTTCTTCAGTCTAACATGCATCAAAGTCTTCATTGTGCTTATATGAATTCTTATTTATCTATGTTCTTTTTAAAAAGTAAAGCCCAAACTGGAATAATTTAGATGTGGTATGACCGAGAAAAGTAGAAGTAACCTGGATGCCACACCAGTGTTAGAAGAGCCTAAAATGTTATTATGTTATTTTTAGCAGCCTCATCACACTGGGAGTTTATTTATGGTTTATGGTAAATAAACACCAAAGTCTGCCCTTAAGCTATATTTTTCTATCTTGTTCACAGCCAAGTTTTTTTTCTAAATACAGGATTTCTTATATATCCCTACTCTATTTTATTCTACAGTTTCAGTCCATCACCATAGCTTGTTGGAATCTTTAAAAACTTTTAACTCCATTATACAACATAAACAGGGTTATGTAGCATATCTGTAATTTATGAATAAGAAAGTTAACTTATGGTGCTTTGCTTCAACCAGCATCCAGATCATGAAGTTACCAATCACTGCCATATTGTACCCATGCAACAGGTTAGTTCATGTATTGAAAAATCAGCAATATCCTCAATTTATTATTGAAGAGGAATGAATAAACAAACCTGCAATTTATACAGGAACATATTACATCCAAACATAACATCCAAATCAGGTGTCCCTTAAAGAGATAAAAGGTTAGGAACCTTTAGCCAGTGAGCTCAACTGGCCATGGAGAATGGGCAAAGACATGAGCAAAATGTGTTATTTCCAGGCCCTGGGAGCATCATAGCAGCAGATGAAACAGCACAGAATACTGCCCTGATCCTCTGTGATCCATTGAGACTGGGAAAAAAGAAAAAACAAGACGACTGCATCAAACCTAAGGAACTAGCCCTGGGTGGGTACAGGGAGAAGCAGAGAGACTTGCCTTCAGGTAAAATGAAATGGTTTGCATAAGACGAAGATTTCCATTGATAATAACCAGGAAAATTTGATTTATTACAAAAAAGTCATATATTACAAGGCACCTGTGATGGTTAATTTTATGTGCAATTTGACCGTGCTAAAGGATACCCAGATAGCTACCAAAACGTTATTTCTGGGTGTGCCTATGAGAGTGTTTCTAGAACAGATTAGCATTTGAATCAGTAGATTGAGTGGAAAGGATTCCCCCTCACCAATGTGGGTAGAAGTTATCCAATCTGTTGAGGGACCTAATAGAACAAAAAGGTAGAGGAAGAGAGAATTCACTCTTTCTTCTTGATCTAAGGCATCCATTTTCTCCTGCTCTCACACCTGGTTCTCAGGTCTTCAGACTCACTTTGGGACCTACACCAGTGGCCACCACCCTGCTCTCTCCTCTCCCATCTGATCTCAGACCTTCAGACTCAGACTGGGAATTACACAGTCAGCTCCTCTGCTTTTCCAGCTTGAAGTTGGCACATCGTAGGACTTCTTGGCTTCCATAATTGGGTAGTCCATTTCCATAATAAACCTCTTTTTATGTATCTATATTTTTCTCTAGAGACAGAATATAAACATATATCTTATATACATACATTAAAAATATAAAAAATATATAATACATATGGTATATAAAATATTTTTATATAATACATCTGTAAAATATATGTATTTATATATAAATATTTATATGTATATATGTATATAAAATATATATATGTGTGAAGATACATATATACACACACACCTCCTATTGGTTCTGTTTCTTTGGAATACTCTAATACAGCACCAAAGAGCTGTAGAACAATGAGGACCACAAGGCTTAAAAGAAAAAAAAAAAAAGAGGAAACTCTCTAGGTTCTGGTATTTAAGTTTTGAAATATCAATTAGATACAGAGCCACATTTACTTTCTGACCTTATTGTAGACACTAAAGATACATCAGCAAACAGAACAAAGGCCCATTTTTATAGTGCTTACATTCCAGGGCAGCAGGGGACAGACAAATATATGATACGGCAGGCAGCATAAGATATTTGTAGAAAAGAGGTAGCAGGGTAAGTGGGGGAGGGAATGATTGAGGTATGGGTTGGAAAGCGGGTAATGCAATTTTTTATGGCCAGGAAGACCCCTTTAATAAGGTGATTTTTGAGTTCCTGAAGGAAATGATAACCTCTAATGCCCTGGTAGCCCTACATTTTGGGCTTAAAGAAAGAAAAATAGGCAGATACAAATTAGACTATGTATATGAGAGATAAAAGCGGAAGAGGGGGATATGGGAAGCTTGATTAGATGTGCATCTCCAGGTGTTTTCCCTCCTTAAATGGGTTTCCTTATACATATATGACTAAAAGGACTTTATAGGGATGGTGGGGAGGAAAGACAGAGATACACAGTATCTGTGCCTCTGCAACTTAAATTAGTTCATCAGTAAATTGACTCTAACCTAAGTTCCTTTATCCTTTGATCTGACTTAAAGTAAAAAGACCTCAAAACTGGCTATGAAAATTTGCAGAATTCCAGACTTACAGGCAAAGAAAATTACACGAAAGCAACCTCCTCCACTCCCACCCTGGCTCTGGCCCAGTTCTAAGACCCACCTTATGCAAGGCTGGCCCCATCTCCTCACCAGTCAATCCCTCAGAAACTTAGCCTCAGCCAACTGTGGCTTCAGCCACTCCATGTTTGTTTTTTCTAAGAGAGGTGTTTGGGAAAGGCAAATTACCCACTTCCAAGGCCAGAATACAGTGCTGTAGGCCACCCTCTTCTAATAACCATTTGATGACGTTCACCTAATGGCAAGAGTTTTTGCAAAGCCTTCTCTACTTATGTTTCTTCCTAGAAATAAAACAAGTGTGTAAATGCTATTGCTGTGCTCTTACAAAGCTACAATTTGTCGCCTTCCTTCTCAATTGTTGTCAATTCAATCTGTCAAGAACCCTGTGCCTAAAAGGTTTGCTACCTGGTCAAGGAGATAACCCAATAGGAATAAAACCATTTTAGGGGAGTGCGTGTAAGGCCGTAGGATCCCAGTGCGAAGGCCATCCACGTGGGCTGAAATAACCAGTGGGTGCTTCATAATGGGGATAATATGGGATTTGGAGCATGAAAGGTGAAATGTGGCTGAGAGTATTTTCATCAGAAAAAAATTACATATACAGGTAGGGAAGTATTTGTGGCATGTGCGGGGGTAAGGGGGCTGACCTCCCTGGATGCCCGAGTTTTGCTTTGAAGGAAACCCAGGTAGTATGTCTGGAAACCCCACCCAAGGATCTGCATGCCTCACAGAGACCTTTCCTTGTGGAGAAAATAACTCATGTGGCCCTCTGCCCATCACTGCCATCATCATAAAGCAATCAAAGACAGAAACTAGGAGAAAACAGCTCATTTCCTTATCCTTTGCAGAAAGCATGAGTTTTCCAAAGGCAATTTTGTAAATTAAGAATTTTCCTGTGTTAAGGGGTAGGCAAGTTTCTTTAATAAACAAAAGGCCTCCAAGTTGAAGGAAATAATCACAAAGTCATGCACTTAAAGAGGTCATATCCAATTCCACAGTGTTCCGTGGCATCCTTCATGGATCAGAATGGAAAAGCAGAGTTCTTCTAACGGCCACAGCCGCATGTTACCTGTCTCCAATGAAAACGGCCCTAAACTGCCAAGAACTTAAGCCAAGACAGACCATAAATGGTACATTTCTCTTTCAAGGTGATGCAGTATGTACAAAGCTGTTCTGTCTGAGATTTGTGAAGCTGCTTGTACACGAGGTGGATTGTGAATTTGACTGGCAGCCAATTGTAAGCCAGCAGTGCTGAAAACCCATTCTGTATGTCCATGCCAACATGTATGCATGGCATCATTGTGGACAAAGCTGGTAATCAAGAGTATCCTGTGTGAGGACAACTGCATATGGGATACCCAGCTCCAATACCACCTCCGTTCAAGACTTTTCCAAAGAAAGTTCTCAACATACATTATCACGAGCATGAGAAAGTGCTCTATTTGTGCAGCCTGAAGTTTTCTCTTCCCCATAGGTACAGGGAAGTCTTCTATGGTTAAATATAGTGAATTCCAAGGTTCTCGAAGCCTTAGATTCATTTTTCCTTCATGCAGTAAGAAAGAAGAGCAAACAAAAGGGACAAATCTCCAGGGGCTCTTCCGATCTAGCCCCACCCTACAAAAGAAGGGACAGTATATGCCTGTCACTGTTCCTGTGTCTCAAAAATAATTCCCTTTTATCTCCTTCTAAACCTCTATCTCACTACTTCCCAAAGCACAATCTCCTCGGCAAACTAGTCAAATCACACTTCCCAAGATGTGCTAGAGCATTCTGGCCTCTGCACCTTTATGCCTAGCATTCTTTCTGCCCTGGAGTTTCCTTTCCTATTCTCTTTGGTAATCTAAATCAAATTTATCTCAAATGGCTCTTCCATAGAAACTTCCCCAGTCACTGCAGTGTAATTGAGAGGTTCCTGTCCCTTAGCTGCCACAGCTTCATTGAGCAGCATTAAGTAGTACCTTTCAGCACCGTGTGTGACATGCCACCTTCTGCGGTCATGAATCCGAGTCAACTCCCTAACTAACCCAAAGCTTATAGAGAGCATGGATCATTTTAGTTCATTTTTTAAACCCTAAAATCCAAATATGTGTTTAATCTTTAGATACATACCTATTGGGTCTCCCAGTCAATGTAGATACAATTTAAGGGGCAAGTTATTTGCTGTTTGGAGGATTCATTAATGAAATAAAGTATAATGACAATAAGACTGCCCCAGACAGCAAGAAAACTAAACTTTATGCATGCAATATTTTTCTATTTCTTACAAGGTATGTTTAGTTTGTGACTCAGAGGCAGTGCACTGAACACCTGAAGCCTCAAAGGATTCTGCCAATGGCTGACATGACAGTAGATGCACACTGGGAAAGCGCAGAAGGAAACATATTCCCAGCTGGGGTGAGGGATGAGGACATCACAGGCTAATGTGGGAGTGGCTGGCCTGGACATTGATCCAGCTTCTGTCCAGTTCTAGCCTTACACCACTGAGATGTCTTTGGTCATCATGAGGAAGAGAGGAGTTACCATCTGCTTCAATCTAAACTTCTTTTCTTGCAGCCTTTGCTAATCTCCTCTAGGTAACTCTTGCTGTTCAGTCATGCCATCTATACTGGATCTGATCCCTTCCTTGTTTGGGTTTTTGTTTTTTTGAGACAGAGTCTCACTCTGTCTCCCAGGCTGGAGTGCTGTGGTGCGATCTTGACTCACTGCAAGCTCCACTTCCCAGGTTCACGCCATTCTCCTGCCTCAGCCTCCCGAGTAGCTGGGACTACAGGCGCCCGCCACCACGCCTGGCTAATTTTTTGTATTTTTAGTAGAGACGGGGTTTCACCGTGTTAGCCAGGATGGTCTCAATCTCCTGACCTCGTGATCCACCCGCCTTGGCCTCCCAAAGTGCTGGGATAACAGGCGTGAGCCACTGCGCCTGGCCTGTTTGGAGGTCTTTACATGGTAGCAACTTAAAATTACTTTTTATATTGAGATATAATTCACATGGCATGAAATTCATCCTTTTCAAAAGGTAGGAGTTGGTAGCTTTTAGTATGTCCATGAAGTTGTGGGACCATTACCATTATTTCCAGAATATTTTCATCACCCCAAAAAGAAATGCCAGATCCCTAAGTAGTCATACCCTATCATCCCCTTCCCCCAATTCCTGAAAATCACTAATCTACTTTGTCTCTACTGATTTGCCTGATCTGGAAGTTTCATTTAAATGAAATCATACAATATGTGGCCTTTTGTGTCGTCTGCTTCTTTCACCTAGCATCATGTTCTAGGGTATGTCTACCTAGTACATTTCCTTTTATGGATGAATGATATTCCATTGTATGAATAGACCACCTTTTGTTTATCCATTCGCCAGTTGATGGACATTCAGGTTGTGTCACTTTTTGGCTATTATGAATAATGGTGCTATGAAAATTCAGGTATAAGTTTTGCGGTACATATGTTCTAAATTCTCTTGGGTATACACTAGAAGTGGAATTGCTGGGTCATATAGAAACCAGACAGCAAAGCCAGAAAGACTGCACCCCTGCCCACCACTCTGGAGGGAGAATCTGAGCTTCTCATTTCACACACAACCTCAAGCAAGGATATTTCACTAGCACAAAATCATCTGTGAAAACAGGTCATCAGCAGAGGGCCTCTCAGGTCATTACAAAGACTGATCATTTAATAAATACATTAACCATTCATGCATGCGTATATTCATTGCAGCACTATTCACAATAGCAAAGACATGGAATGAACCTAAATGCCCATCAGCGGTAGACTGGATAAAGAAATGTACGTATATACCATGGAATACTATGGAGCCATAAAAAAGCACGAGATCATGTACTTTGCAGGAACATGCATGGAGCTGGAGGCTGTTATCTTTAGGACACTAACACAGGAACAGAAAACCAAGCACTATGTTCTCATTTATAAGTGGGAGCAAATGACGAGAACACATGGACACATAAAGGGGAACAAGACACACTGGGGCCTGCTGGAGAATTGAGGGTGGGAGGAGGGATAGGATCAGAGAAAATAACTAGGGTTACCAGGCTTAACACCTAGGAAATGAAATATTCTGTACAACAAACCCCCGTGACACAAGTTTACCTATATAACAAACCTGCACATGTACCTCTGAACTTAAATACATAACCAAAGAGAATAAAGCAGTTTAAAACACTAAGAGAACACCTTACATATCCATATCATAAGCTGCCTTTTGTCAGAGTGACTCATGACTCAAACTGCACCAAAGCAGCTCCTGTTCTGAACATACTAGTACACAAGGCATCAAACCATTCCTCTGCTATATTATTAAAAGCCAATTATGTATCAGGCACTGTGCTATGCAGTGGTAAAAAGTGTTACAATGTCAGTAACATTTCAGTGGGGGAAGACAATGAAGAAACAAAGATAAATTTCACAGGTAACTCTGGGTGTCCGTCTCAAACATCACAGGTGTTATGTCAAGAATGAGTCAAGATGGTGAAGACTGGCACCCAAAGTTACATCTTTGTTGAAGAAAAAATAAACACATGTAAATCTGTCAAGGGCCATAGAGGTTTTAATCACGGGAGTAGAAACACTGAGAAGTAAATTAATTGAGGAAAAATTAAATGGCAGGTGGAGCAGCCTGCAGGTAGAGCTGAATTCAACCAGGCCCTTGTGCACCTTTCTGACCCTCACAATCCCAGTTTCCACCCATTCTCATCTTGCTCCTGACCATACCTCGGTTCAAATAGCTGCCAGTCCCCAGAGTGAAACCATGGAGCCTTCTTAGCTCCCATACTCTTCCCAGCCAACCACCCATCCAGGAGCCCAGATAGCTTAGCTCTACTCATTCCTCTTTTGACCAGTCCTGGGTGTGGACTCTGATAGTACAGGGGTGATTTCATGGACAATGGGCCACCTGGGACTAACCCTGTTGGATAGCTCACTTTTTGCCCCATGGAGACCCAAAAGCTTTCTACCAGGTAGGCTATACTAATTGGGACCTATAGGAGCAGAACTGGGCTTTCAGCCATCAGCAGGAGTTGCCTTGACTTTGAACTTTAGACATGCCCACCCAAATAACCAGAGCTAAGAGCTGGTTATGCACACACTCACCAGCAAGCACAAAACTGAGCTTGAGGCTTTCTTTCACTATTCAGCACAATTCTCTTTATCTCTTACTTCACTTCCACATGTTACTGTATTGTCTACCCTTATTCAGACCCCATTGGCTTACTTCTTGTTTCAGGGCCTTTGAAATTGACATCAGGTTTTGGCATCCTGGAGATTAACTTTGTCTCTTTCTCTTCCTCCTTCAGACTCAACACAGCACAGCTCCAGCCCTTGGGAGCTCATTCTAGGATGGTCTAGCCCCCAGCCATGATCCAGGATGGGCTTCCCAGGTTATCACAAGAGAGTGGGGATGGGAGGCAGGAAGCTGAGAGATTCTATTCCAGTTGTCTTCCTCTGACACTTGAGTCAAGGGCCAGGCCTACCTAGGTCATGACTTCAAAGTGTGGGCCTTAAAGCCAGGCTTCCCAGAAACAGCATCTCCAGCTGCATCCTCAAGCTCCTCATCAGTAATTAGATCTAGGAGCTCTTTTGCCCCATTAGTCCAGGTGAGGTCACCCATGGGGAGATCAAATAGCTTAGGTCAACTCCAAACTCCACACAGCAGCTCTGCTGCCTCTTGCTCTCCATCACCACATCGCAGACCACCCAGGCCCCAGCCCACTCCCCACAACCCCATTCTGCATGCCAAGTCCTGAGTTGTTAACAAGCTCCTCAGGTGGTCGTCATCTACTACACCCTATAGAGAACTACTGTGATTAAAGGAAGATAGATCTGAAAACAACCCCGAAGAATTACACGGTTTTCTGTTGCAGTGAGAAGCTGTCCATCAGTTACATGGCTTACATATCCTATTTCAGCTCATATTTTTTAAATGATTCCTCTTAATAATCAATTTTGAGGATAAAAGAAGTTCCTGGGAATCCACACTGCTATTCTTGTACCTTAAATGATTTTGGTCAAGTTATAAGACCTTGATTTCGGGCCTAGCTTTTCAAATTGAAAAGCTGCTCAAAACAAGATAGTGAATGTTTCCCTAAACTAGGCCTGTGACAGGGGTCTTTGACTCCACCATAATAAGGAAAGGAGTGGAGGGCTCTGTTTTTCTTCACAATTCCTCAAGCTGAAGGAATCATCAACACATAGCACTTCATGGGGTCTCATGTAGGACTTTCCAAAACAGAGCAATTTCCAGAGTGAGAAACATGTGAGTTGTTTTGGAAAATGAGAATCTCTGGTCATCATCAGTTTGTAATTGTTAAAATTTTACAAGTGAGGTTTAAAGGAAGGTTTTTGGTAACAAATTTCTCAAATCAAAACAATGACAAAATTATTCCAAATTTGTTACTCTGTATGACATAAATAGGAAATGTTTGTTCTTTGACAGAAATTCTTTTTCATGCTCTTCTTCCAAAGAAAAGTCTGGATGCTCTTTGATACATTTTGTTTTTTAAAGAAAAGAATATGGTCTGGAAGGCTAACTCCAAAGCAGATGCCTGGTGGTTGGAATGTTACCTGTTTATCCCAACAGGCATCTCACAGTGCCAACAAGACATGCACCTCATCCCAGCCAACCCCCTGGGATATCAGAATGTGCCGTGCAAGCATTAGGTGCAGAGAAAGATGGAGCAGGCCCCGTAATGAGGCCACTTCACACCTATGAGTAAGCCTCCTGTAAGGACCACCCATCTTCCATGCCCACTCCCTCCCTGCCCGCCCACCCACCTAAACTGTCCGAATGCAGCAACCATTTTA
Source organism: Pan paniscus (assembly GCF_029289425.2). Classification (NCBI taxonomy): domain Eukaryota; kingdom Metazoa; phylum Chordata; class Mammalia; order Primates; family Hominidae; genus Pan; species Pan paniscus. Next base: position 27,950,584 of record NC_073265.2, on the reverse strand, counting down.
CAGCACTTTTCTATTCTTAATGCACTTCAAAATTTTTCTGCCCAATGAATATCTGGTTTGTGGATTATTTTGCCCCAGACATATCCATTTGCATTTTTCCATGATGATTCGCATTTTGTCCCTGCCTTTCCCATTTTTCTAATTCCTTTAGGTTACTCTTTTGCTTCTGCTGATGTTTGCCACATTTCTCCATTCAGAATCATCTGTGAATTTCATCTTCAAGCCCTTTCTCCCTCTCTAAGGTCTTTAATGAAGACAGGTCTGAGTGAGTTGCTACGACAGGCCAGCTTCCCTACCCACCCTGAGACCACCCTCCTGAACCAGCCCAGTGTCCTGAAGTCTGTTTACTTTCACCCAGAAGATTTTTCCATCCACATGATGAAACGGGCAGCCAAGATGATCTGCCTTCATTTATGCCACGCTTCAGGACACTTTGTTAACTGCCAAACTTCTGAATTCATGGATGGAACATTTGTTACTGTCTGTTTTTACGCTGGCATTACAAACAAAAGGGTTTGCTTTTGTCACAAGGGCTGTACAGGACATTTTTGTCAACTTAATATGTGCAACATGGACATACAATCCTCCCTCTCCCCATCCTGTGGGCTACTGCATTCCCTTCTATGCCCCCAAATTGTTCAGAAGGCTCTCTCCGCTCTTTCCATTGTGGTAAGGACAAGCAATCTTCCCTTCAAGATACTCCCCAGGGAACCAAAGCCAAATCCTTCCAAAATGATTTGGAAATGGATCTGCAATGAGAATTCAGGGTCTCAGTGGCAAACAGATTTTTAAATACTATTTGAGTCTAAGAGCAATACTAGAAGGGTTCCTTTGGCTTCTGACACTATCTCTGTGGGCTTGGCCAATTGTTTAACCCGCTGAGCCAATTTTCTCAGTCATGAGAAAGATTTGAACTAGACAGTATCTAAGGCCACTTCCAGCTATAGATGTATGATTTTATCTGAAGAATGGCACAGAGTACAGAAAAAAGTGTTTCCCTCCCAACAGATGTTCTCACTGCAGAGGAAATGACCATAGGGCTGAGACCTGGGGCCCTTTCAGAATTGAAGAGCCCTCTTTAACATCTCCAAGAGCTGTTTGATTCATTTTACTATAGCTTTTTTTTTTAATAGCATTGTGAAGATAGGCTCAAAAATCAGCCCCACCAAAAACTGTGAAGTCTACCGTCTGTCTCTGTTCTTTGTACATCAGCTTTTAAAAGGGCTTGCTCACCTTGTTCCAACACTTCTCCTCCTTGGGGTTCTATCCTATCACCTATTTTAAGCACTTCATTCAGGTGCTCGTAAGTGACACAAAATGTCATTCCCAAAGGTACTTTCATTAATCCAATGACTCAGAGAAGGACTCCTTTAAGGTAAAAGGTTATCCATTCATTCTTAAAATATTGAGCACCTACTAAATGCACATTGATAAAAACTGGGTACACAAAGTCAAAGGGACATAGTCCCCACCCTCAAAGAGTTTGCAGTTTCACAGGGGAGTCAGACAAGTGAACAGACAACTCAACATATTTACAAGAGTGGCTTGTACAAGTTCAAAATGGGATGACCACATGATTTATAGTACAAAGCAGGACATTTTTAGAGTAAACTAGTACAATATTAACCAACATGCCCAAAGAAAATGCATAAGCCAAGTCCGTCATAGGAAACCAACATATATGGTCATCCTCGCTGAAGAGAAAACCTAACTATTAGGCCTCCTTATGTCCCCATTGAGACTAGGCCACACATTACTCAGGTAAGACCTAACCCCACAGAATTAAGATGCCTGACACAAAAGTAGCAGCAGTTTGCATTCCTTTTTCAAATGACTGGTGATGATTTTTTGATAAACCATGTTACTTATCTGTTTCTTTCTCTCTTTCTTTACAAATAGCTCCCCAGTAGAGGTAGTCATTAGTAGAATCCTAATATAAGAAAAGCACCAGCATTCTAGGTGTCTATGAGGGAATAACTTGCTTGGTCCCTTATGAGGCTGCTGCTCCTGGGAATCTGTTGGTTTGGTCTCACTTCTGGTATCTTCAGTGCCCTTCACTGTGAAGCACTGCCCATGGAGTTAATCCCAGGAGCCTGGATTATGGGTGTTAATTGTCCCTTTTTCTAGGTCTTCCATGGTAGCTGCAACATTACGCTGAATTCAATACCTTCTCTCATAATTGTATAAGTTTTCAGTGCAAAAAAAATTGTTTTTCTGCACCATTAGCCCCAGTCCAAGGTTTTTCTACCAGGAAGTCAGGTTCAGGAATTTAAGAAAAAAAAGAAAACCTATAGGCTAAATATATTTATTTGTAATCAGGATGCTCCCCACACTCTATTGCTAAAGATGCTGAATCTCTCACAAGAGTTTATTCCTTTGCCTTACCACTCAACATGGTATTATAAAAATTAGCATACTCTAGCACTCCCTGAACATTTCTCCCCAAAGTAACTGCAGCCTAGAGACTTGGGTGGGCCCAAGGAGGCCAAGTCATCTACCAGGCAGAGCTCTCCACACAAGGGTCAGATTCATCTTCCATCTAGAGGAATAGCCAGACCTGCAGAACACAACAGAGCACTGTGGCCCATGAGCTACGTTCCTCCGCAGTTACATCACCCAGGAAATTCACAGTGGGGGCCTCATCTTGGCTATTCGGTATCGCAAAATCACAAACATAAGAACCTCATCAACATAGCGCTTAGCTGGCAGATAACGCCACAACTTAATCAAATATGTGCCTGATTAGAACTCATCCTCCACCATGAATAACTGGTAAGAAAGACTCAAACTTAAAAAAAGCCAACAAATACATGAAAACATCAAGAAAATATTATTTCATACACATCAAATTGGAGAAAAATTAAAAGTCTTCCAACATACAAGCTGGCAAGAATGTAGGAAAACAAGATGTCATATAGTAATGATGACAGTATAAATACCTATCAGCAGTTTGGAAAGCAGTTTCACATTATCTGGAAAAGTTGAAAAAAAGTATATTCTTCCACTGAATAATTTTGCTTCCAGGTAAATTACCCTAGAGAAACACTCACACACATGCCCAAGTAGACTTCTGCACAGTTGGTTGTTGCAATGTTATTTACAATAGCAAAATCTTGTAAGTTATCTAAATGCCATCAACAGAGAATGGATAAACTGGCATAAGTTCATGTAATGGAATATTTGGTCACTGTTAAAGTGAATAAATGAAGAATTACATAGGTGGTAATGTGGATGAATCTGAAAAATATAAAGTTGAGCAAAATAAGAAAACTTATAGTATGTTCATTTTTAAAACTCAATCCTGGCCGGGCGCAATGGCTCACGCCTGTAATCCCAGCACTTTGGGAGGCCGAGGCAGGCAGATCACTTGAGGTTGGGAGTCTGAGACCAGCCTGGCCAACCTGGCGAAACCCCATCTCTACTAAAAATACAAAAATTCGCTGGGAGTGGTGATGCACACCTGTAATCCCAGCTACTCGGAGGCTGAGGCAGGAGAACTGCTTGAACCTGGGAGGCAGAGGTTGCAGCGAGCAGAGATCACACCACTGCACTCTAGCCTGGGCGACAGAGGAAGAGTGTCTAAAAATAAAAAATAAAAAAATAAGAAAAACTCAGTGCTATAGAGAGAACACATCCATGTCTAAGTATAAAAATTTATGTAAAAAGAATACTAAAGATAGTGGTTATTGCTAGGGAGGGAGGAAATGAATTATCTATCATATTTTTTAAGATAAAGGTCAAATATAATGAAATATTAATATCTGTTAAACCTGGAGGGTAGATACATACTTATTTTTGTTTTTGTGAGCAATTAACATTTTCATAACTTAAGCAAAACTTATTTCTTAAAAAAACTATCAAATATTAACTAAACAGATAATTCTATAGGTGAATAAGTCACTAAATGATTGAGCACCCTGAATACTGAGGCCTGTTGTACAAACAATAGAACACATTACAGCTTCAAGCACCATTAGCAAGTATCAAAATCTTATGCTACATTTGACATGTGCAAACTAAGACACCAAGATATTAAGTGACTTCACATAAATAGCCACAACCAGAACCCAGACCGCCTAACTTGCAGTCAGGACTCTTCTACCTGCCTCGGGTATATATCATTGCCACCTTCATTAGAAATAGATACAAAGGATTGTATACATTAGAAGTGGTATGGAGAATCAAGAGTTAGGACTGTCCCAATAAATTGAGATTCATTCCCAGAAGGTTCTCTCAATGTAAAAATAATATGTATAAACTGTCTGAGAAAACTATATAGCAGCTTATACCATAGCTTCACCCCAAACCCAGAATAACTTCTTCCAGTTGTCAATTATGGGCAAACACCATGAAAGAAAAATAGATATCCCAAGGAATCGTTGACTAGAGCCCTGCTTATGACCTGGTTGGCAGAAGATTCCCCTACTCATCCTTCTGCAGTTGAGGTTTCCTCAGGACCCTAGTAGGTCAATACCACCCAATACCTCTTAAATTCTCATGCATCCTGATCCCTTGGGCAACCTCCAGATGCCCTGATGCAGATAATTCACTGGCAGAATCTGAAGAGTGAGCTTTCCCATTTATTTCTGTCATCTTCTCCCTATCCATCTTAGCCATGGTTTATAAAGTATGTATTATCTGAACTGAATACATGGTTATATTCAGTTTATGGTTATAAAGCATGTATTATCTGAACTGAAGACTGGGTTTTCCAAGTCCTTTCCAGCCCCTGGGCTTTAGTGTAATTAACAATAGCTAATTTTATTGAATGCTTGATAGACATTATTCTATATACTTTTTGATTATTAACTCATTTAATCCCCACAAAACCCCTGTGAGGTAGAGAATATAATCATCATCACTTTAAAGACAAGAAATGACAAGCAGAGACAGACTTAAAAATATTTCCCAGGGTCATGCTGCTAATGAAGTGGTGGAAGAGGATTGAAACTTAGGTTATTTGGTTCCCAACTCTCAACCATCACACACTACACCAAACTCTATTCTTTGAGTACTTACTCATTTTTGGAAAACAATTAGAAAAATGGAGACATGTTATTAGTTCATTACCTTTGATTCAGCCACTGCAGAAGTCACAATGGTGGGGAGAGAGAGAGGCAAGAAAAGCAACATGGCCCAGGCTCCAGAGCCTATGCCCACAGATGCAGCATCAAAGGGACCGCCTGTCCTTCTTTATGGTGACTTTATAATTTTGAGGGGCAGGGACCTGGGTCTGTCTTGCTCACCATATTTCCTCACTACTTAATGAAGGATCAGGCACATGTTTAGTAAATATTTGTCAAGTGAATCAAAAATGACAAAATAATGTTCTATACAAGAAAGGAACATGCTGATACGTCCGGAGTTCATTCCTTCCAGTGGGTTTGTGGTCTTGCTGACCTCAAGAATGAAGCCTCACCTTCACAGTGTTACAGCTCTTAAAGGTGGCATGGAACCTAAGAATGAGCAGCAGCAAGATTTATTGCTAAGAGCCAGAGCCAAAGAACAACGCTTCCACAGCATGGAAGGAAACCCGAGTGGGTTGCTGCTGCTAGCTGCGGGGGCTTGCTTTTATTCCCTTATTTGTCCCCTCCCATATTCCATTTCCGTCCTGTCAGAGGGCCCTTTTTTCAATCTTCCTTGCGATTGGCTACTTTTAGACTTGTGCTGACTGGTGCGTTTTACAATCCTCTTACTAGCTACAGAGTGCTGATTGGTGCATTTTACAATCCTCTTGTAAGACAGAAAAGTTTTCCAAGTCCCCACTCAACCCAGGAAGTCCAGCTGGCTTTACCTCTCACTGATACTACAGAAAATTAAGGAATGGGGTAGCCCCCCTGAAGTATTTCCAGGGTCTCAAGGGTGTACTTGAGATGAGGCTGAGAGTGACCTGTTTCATCCCAAAAAAAAGATCCCATGTGTCCATTCCTGAGAGTTCCTCTGATGGAACTTAAACCTAACATTGCTAGGAAAGGTCAGTTAAGTCGCTATTCAGAAAATCTACTGTTTAACCATTGTTCTGTGCCATAAGATCTTGAGGATCCTCATGAATCCCATCAGGTCTTTGCCTTTCAACATCAAAGAGAACTAAAGGCCGTGCTTGGTAGCTCATGCCTGTAACCCCAGCACTTTGGGAGGCCAAGAGGGGATGATCACCTGAGGTCAGGAGTTCGAGACCAGCCTGGCCAACATGGAGAAACCCCATCTTTACTAAAACTACAAAGTTAGCGGGGCATGGAGGTACATGCCTGTAATCCCAGCTACTCCGGAGGCTGAGGCAGGACAATCACTTGAACCTGGGAGGCAGAGGTTGCGGTGAGCTGAGATTGCACCATTGCACTCCAGCCTGGGCAACAAGAATGAAACTCTGCCAAAACAACAACAACAACAACAACAACAAAAAAAACCACACACACACAAAACCAATAACCAGGAGTGGTGGTGCATGCCTGTGGTCCCAGCTACTCAGGAGACTGAGGCAGGAGAATCTGAGTCCAGAACTTAAGGCTGCAGTGAGCCAAGATCGTGCCACCACACTCCAGCCTGGGTGAGAGAGACTTGTTAAAAAAAAAAAAAAAAAAAAAGAGAACTAAAAATGGCAGTCGATGTCTATCCCATTAGTTGTGTGAGCCTGTATCAATAAATATATATTACAAAGCTGGCCTTTAGCAGAGACAAGGACAGCTGCATACATCTCTCTGCCTTGATTGAGATTTAGGTCTTCTCTGCCACATTCTAGAACTTTTATAGTTGGTGTGTTTGTGTTTTATAAAGGAATTTATGGCTGAATAACTTCCAAAAATTTCCTGTGACCCACTTCTACACAACTGTCTTTGTCTCTCACAGAAGGCATAGGTCCCTGATGCTGGTTAGTGATCTCAGCAGCCAGGTCTCTAAGGAAATTCCAGGTTACCCACAAGCATTTCAAGAGTCTTGGAAATTCTCTAATGAACTAACCCAAACATGCAGGGGCACAGTTTTAACAGGGCCAGATAGGCCCCCAGGGCATGAAGGTATTTATTTCACTGGGCCCCTGTGTTTGCAGGGGGTCTGCAACAGTAACCTCATGAAGCTTGGGGGCCCTTCTTTGGTGTCCAGCAGCTTTCTCTGAAGGAGAACTGTGTTTGCTTGGTGCCCTCCCATCCTTCCAGGCCTCCAGAAAGCCTTTTTGATTGCTGTTTCAGAGCACACTTCAGGCAGCAAAAGCCAGCAAAAAATCTCTTGGATCTTCTGGCCACAAGTCCTGTACTCCCAGTCCCCAGCCTGAATGCAGAGCTGAGAGAAGGGGGTCTGCAGGGGAGGAGAGCAGAGCTAGGAACGAGCTTCCTTTGCTGTTGGCTTCATCTCCAACCACAAGAAAATTCTCCACTGTTTCCATTATTGCTGGCAGGCAGCCACACTGTAGGAAGACAGACTCTCTGTTGAGAGAGGAGCGATGGAATATGGTGAGTAAGTCAGTGAAGCACGCAGGCAGGAAAGGAGAGCAAGCCGGAAAGCAAGGAGAGAGAAGCAAAGATGGCAGAGAGAGGAGAAGGCACTGCCCATTCGTGGGCAGGGCCAAAATGGCTGGGCAGGTCTCTGTGCTGGATGGAGTTAGATCCATATATTTAATCATGAATCATGTTGAGCCAATACACGTTGCCTTAACTAAACTATAAAAGAAATTTCCTTTTAATTTTATGTCATTCAAAGTAAGCTCAATATTCATGAGGGAGAAGGGCTGGGAGACCTCTTGGCTTCTGGATTTATTATTCCAAAAAAAACTGAGTTTTTTCCATATTTTCCATGATGCAGTTGCTACCTCCCACTGTGAAAAATAATAAAGACATGTAAATACACTGCCTCGTAGGTACCCAGATTGACTGTGGGTCACGTCCATTTTGATTTAATGATGCAACGTCACAGCTTTCTCTTCTACTTCAGAAAGCATTGGAATATTAAGGAATGAGTATTATTGGTGATGGGAATAACTTGCAATCCTCTGATTTTTCAAGAATTAACATTCACATGCATTGGTACTAAGATAACGTTAATCATAGGAAATTATTTGCAGTGCACCTCAGGAAAGATCGGGACACGCTGCCACCACTTAACGATCTGCTGAACCTGGAGATGACCTTATCAGACGTTCCTGGCAGAAATATCGTTGTCTAGACACGGAGGACATACAGACAATTTCCCCTATTCCAACATGAACGTCCATAAAGTAATGCCATCCTGAGAGTTAAGCTTTAAAATATAATCATAACGGATCACAGCAGATATAAAAATTCTGGGACCGTTTGTGTTCCTGGAAAGAAAAATGAGAGGCAGGATAGACAAATGTCCAGGTAATAAAGGGAGGAGGAAATGCCAGGGAACCAAGCATAGCCACAGACAAGGGAAAGATAGCACACACATCCAATCGCATGGGAAGGAGAAGAACGGGAAGTTATCAGAGCAAATCAGGGCATCGCAAATAGCTCCTTCCCGCCCTGAAGGAGTGTTAAAATTTCTCCAGAGGTAGAGTCAGTCTTTTGAAGGGTGAACATCTCAATGCAATCCCACCCTAGAAGACATTTCTGGAAAAGACTTTAGAACTTTGGTCATTAAGACAATTTCTCTTTGCTTTGGTATAGATTCACTTTTGGTAATTTATCTCATACCTATTAAGATCTACCTTGTGATCGTTTGTGAGTTTTCTAAAATGTTTTAACAAAATAAATCATTATCATATAATAAAGTGCTTCACAAGCCTTGAAAATGTAAATCAATGCTAATTTTAGCATTATTGCCATTTAGTAAGATTTTTCCTTAACCTGGACGACTATCTGTGCTATTTCATCAGGAGAATAGGCCGGGAGTGGTGGCATACTTGGGGGACCGAGGTGGGAGAATCACTTGAGCCCAGGAGTTCAAGACCAACCTGAGAAAAATAGCAGGACCTGTCACTACAAAAAAACTAAAAAATTAGCAGGGCATGGTGGTGCATGCCAATAATCCCAGCTACTAGGGAGGCAGAGGTAGGAGGATCACTTGAACCCAGGAGGTCAAAGCTGTAGTAAAACGTGATTATGCCACTGCATATCGACAAAGTGAGACCCAGTCTCTAAATAAATAATCATCATCAGAAGACTTTGTCTTATGTCTTTTAGGCATCTCATTCATCAAAATTTCCTAATCTCCCTAAAGCCCAGTCCAAGTTTGGGTTAAAGCTCAGGTGAATAAAAGAGAGGGAGAAAGGGTTTAGCACTTAATATCACCTAGTAGAGCTAGGGAATAGCTTGAAGAATCCTGGTAAATTAAACAAAAAGTGCCAGTGCCCCCTCAGTGGGCCAGGAGAATTTTTAAAGTATCATTAGAGGCTGTCATCTTTTATCTTGGGTTGGTGGACATATTTGCACCATTGACAGCCTGTTTAATCATCTACTCTATTCACTTGTCAGAATTCTGTGGCAGGGATGAGCTCAAACAATGGATTTAAATATAAAGAAATGGAAGAATGGTTTAAAAATTCTTAGGACAGTTTGTCTAAAACACATAACCTGTTCATAAATGATAGCATCTTTCTGCAATGACTGGGGGTCCACAGGCTCTTCCTTCAGCCCTCTGCAGGGCACTGTCTACTTGCTGTCTGTGAGAGGTCACTGCCAAGCATGGCACAGCCATTGCTCCAGGTGTGCCTCTCATGGAAGGCCTTATTTCCCCATCAGGACACACCAGAATGAAAGCTCTAGGAGGTTATGGTCCAAGCACATCTGGCTTGTTTACCAGTATATCCCCAGCACCTCGCACAATAGTTTATAGTTTGCATTCGATAAATATCCACTGAATAAATGAATGGCTATTTCCAGTTGTCTATCACCAAGTCAGTTTTCAAACATTTTGATTCAAGCTTAGAATTTCACCTCCTTCCCTGCCCACCCCCCCACAATAATATTCTGCGAGAACGCAAAATTCGAAACTTGCAATGAACTATTTTCCTCTTCTCTGGGCTCTATATTGGGTCCTATCAACTTCTTCCTCAATGTATCTTCAATGATGATCTCCTTTGTCTCCCTGCCAATAGCCAAGGCCACAGTATGTACCCCATTTTGTATGTATGTATCCTTTTAATGATAGTTTCTCTATTTTCTCCTTATTCAATACGTCCAGCAAACTGGTACCGTACCTACTATACTGAGTTCTAGCAGAGCTTCTTTACTTCCTACTACAACGATTTCATGTTTGTGCTCAGATAAGCACAGAGACTGCAGGGTACAAAGGAGCAAGTGATGACTGACCCGCCTGCCATTGATAGTGAGAAAGTTGCCTCCCCATCCTGAATCTCTGCTGTCTCATCTGTACAATGTGAGGCTTGGAACACTTGGTTTCCAAAGATACATCCATACTAAGATACTGCTCTTAGTGTCCTGCCAACACCACAACATCCTCTATTAATTCACATTCCTCATCCATCCAAACTATTAACTCACTTCCGTGCCATACAGGCAAGTTACCTTCTACTCAAGTCAGGCCTCTTATTCTATATCCAATAGGCTCAATTTTGCAATTAATCTTGGCTCATCCTACTTTTTTTCTCCACATAATGCACCCAGCTCTGCACATTTATCCATCCAAATTCTGTGTTTCCTTCAAGATCAGGATCTAACTCAAGTCTGGCTTCTATGACTCTTTCCCTAACTCACTTGTCTATAATGGGATCTACTTTATCCAAGTCATTGTAGCAAAGTGTTACATGGTCTCTCTCAAAAGAGACACTTTTAGAAAGGAAGGTCTCTGCAGAGAAAAAACAATCAACCTCCAAAGGAAGGGAGTATTACTAGGTTCTCAATCTTTAAAATCATGTGCCTGGGCCGGCCATGGTGGCTCATGCCTCCCAGCACTTTGGGAGGCCAAGGCAGGCAGATCACTCGAGCTCAGCAGTTCAAGATGAGCCTGGGCAACATGGTGAAACCCCCTCTCTAACAAAGATATAAAAAATTAGCCGGATGTGGTAGTGTGCGCCTGTGGTCCCAGCTACTCAGAAGGCTAAGGCGGGAGGATCATTTGAGCCCAGAAGACAGAAGTTGCAGTGAGCCATGATCATACCATTGCATTCCAGCCTGGGCAACAGAGCCAGACCCCGTTTCAAAAAAAAAAAAAGAAAAAAAAAATCAAAAAATAATTTGCCTGCCCAAGTTAAACATTAATAAAACCAATTTTTACTTATCTACATTTTAAGTTTACATATACAAGTGATATGAGAAAAATTTATCTTCTTGGTAATTAACATGGAAGAAGTTTCCTTTGCAAGAATAGTGTGTTGCTACAGAAAATAAAGAGGATACTTTGAATGGATGAAACCCCAGAGAATATGCTTAACAGTAGATAGATCCAGAAATGCCCTTTAAGGAGGGTACTTCCTATTAACCATAGAACTTTCATTTGAGCACTCAGATGAATGAAGTATTCTACTGTAATAGGATGTTGAATGAGACTTTGCTGCCTGGACTTTTTGACACTGTCCCAGGCTGAGAGCGATGAAGGAAAGGTAGCCTTACATTCCAAGGAGATGTTAAATATACATGCACATGACTTACTAAAAAACTACACTAGCCCGATGATTCTTAGCCCCCCTTGTATCTGCAGCCTATTGAAGAGCTTAGGGGCATATTTGAACACAGAAATTTGGATCTACTTCCCACTTACAGAATCACAGATATGTAATCCTGTTTGAAAAAAAAAAAAAAGAATTAGATTGAAATTAGGTTGTCTCCAAAAAGCTACAGGCTGAATAGAATAGCACACTATTTAAGAACACATTCTTGGAACTGGATTTAAGTCATGCCTCTGCCATGTACCAGCCAGGGAATCTCACCGAAGTTACTCCATCTTTGTGAGTCTGTTTCCTCATCCTTAAAAATGCAGATAATGGCCAGGTGCAGTGGCTCATGCCTGTAATCCCAACACTTTGGGAGGCTGAGAAGGGTGGGTCACCTGAGGTTGAGAGTTCGAGACCAGCCTGGCCAACATGGTGAAACTGTCTCTAATAAAAATACAAAAATTAGCGAGGCGTCATGGCATATACCTGTAGTCCCAGCTACTTGGGAGGCTGAGGCAGGAGAATTGCTTGAACCCGGGAGGTGCAGGTTGCAGTGAGCCGAGATTGTGCCACTGGACTCTAGCCTGGGTGTGACAGAATGAGACTGTCGAAAAAAAAAAAAAAAAAAGAAACCCCAACAAAAAACAAAGCAGATAATAACAGTACCTATTTCACAAGGTTTCATGAAAATCAAAAGAAGTGATACTTGCACCATGCTTAGCACAGAGCCTGTCCCTTAGTCAATGAATGTGAACTATTATTATGTACCAGACATTCAGCCAGCCAGCCCCAGAAACGGCTCAGAAAGGCATTTGCTTCTCCATCTAGAACACAAATATTTATTCTTTATATGAAAGATCCTTTTCCTGTTTCATGGGAGATTTTGCTTCCCAAGTAAACAACAATAAATCTCAAGTACACATCTGGATTGCAGCAGCTAACAGGGAATACCAATAGAAAGCATGCATGGATGGTGAAAAACCTGTTTTCCACACTTCCTAAAATTTTGCAGCTGGTAGAGGCTCCCCAGTGGGAGAATCACCACTGAATTTTACACCTTTCCCTGATTATGTCAATAAACAAAGGTATCTTTCCATTTCTTCATAATTGTCATGAAAAAAAAAAGCAAAACAAAAGAGAAAAATCTTAAAAGACACAAGTCGTAAAGAGTCACATAAATAAAACTGAGTCAGGAACCATGAGTTCACACAACTTTATTCTTAGGAAGGTCTCTATAAACATAAATGGCTCTGCCGTTGAGGATGACATCATTGAGTGCCTTCTCTGTTAAACACCGAGGGATACTGCTGAGCCACGCAATTTTTCCACGTTACCAATAACTTTCCATGTTACCAGTAACATACTTTGCCTGTGTTACGGCACAGTCCTCTTGGTGCCTGGAGTACACAGGCTTTCTCTCTTCTAACTTTACTCATCTTGCCACAGATGGTTACTGTGAACTTGGATGTCTTAGGCCCATAATCAAACCAACTGGGTTAATTGACTTAGACGCTCTTAGGAATGATGCAGGGGCCCCCACCTCTGGGATAACACCACTGTATTTCTAAAACTGCTTGTGGGAAATTTACAGGGTCATGGTCGTGTTATTTACATGCAAATAGGAAAGAAAATCCATTCCAGCAGGCCACATTCTAACTACAAACACAAGAGGTTATAAATACACAAGAGGAAAACCCAACAGTCTGTTAGCATTATCTCCGAATGCCTAGGAAAGGGAGCCAACTGCTCAGCCATCGCAAAAGACTTGGGCAAAATCCTGTGACCCTCGGCATCAGATATTCTCCTTATGCTAATTTTGTAGATAGCAACTTTTGCCTAACATTTTCATGACTAAGCCAAGGACGGTATAAAATATATACATTTCTTATAATTCCATTTATATTGTAATCACTTCTCTGTGCTGCTCTTAGGGTGGCAGGAAGCCTCAGACTGCTCTCCAATCTTCAAGGGCTTTCTCTGACCTCTTTACTAAGAGCAGAAAGTTGCCAGTAAATATTCAACAAACTACACCTCCTCCGAGCTCAAGCTCTGTGTCAAGTTCAGATCTGATGGCTTTAGAGCAATGTGCAAAGTCAGTTCATCAACCTTTATCCCTAAAGTTAAATTTTTTATTTCAAATATTTTACTTAGTTTGCAAATGTGAGCAGTTTATTAGCCTGTATCTCATCATCTTGGGTTCTCTGAAAACCACCTGCACTGCTCAATGTGGGAGAAAAGTTGATGCACAGCACCATCTCCTGGTCATTCTTGGGTGTTACACTGAGCGTCAAAAGCTGAGCACTTGCTAAGAGTGACTTTCAGGCCATTAAAGTACACCAAGCCATCGCTGGTGTCAATCAACTATACCTAAAATATAAAAGTGTGCATGTGGCCTTCCTAGCAACCCCCAGGATGTTGATTTGTACCAAGTATTAGATTCCACCAGTGCGGCGTAAACCCAGGTACACTAAAAGCTAGCAAGAACATGCAGATTTCAAAGGGAAATTGAAAAAATCCTTTGTAAAAATGCAAAAATACTTCTTGAATACTAAAATAAAAGTATAAATTATGGTTATAGACTATAAAAAATGGACATAAACATTAGAACAATAAATACTGTGGATTACTAGAGAGGGAGGGAGAGATGTGGGCTGAAAAACTACCTACTAGGGACTCTAGTCACAACCTGGGTGCAATATACTCATGTAACAAATCTGCACATGTGACTCCTGTATCTAAAAAGTTGAAAAAATATTTTAAAAAACAAAAAGGGAACATGGAAAAGTGAAAAGAGGGAGGTAGAAAAATGGCAACCAAGATGGTTTTTTTCTAATATCACTTAATATTACATATTTGGGGTAACAATAAATGGGGACAGCTAGGCAATCAATAAGTTGTTGCTTGCAGGAAGTTGTACTAGATATGCAAAAAGGATTTATGCCAATTCCCCAAATCTCACCTTAACAATAATGTGTCATAAGCACAGAAAATATTCTCCCATGTAGAACAAACCAAGTGTTCCCAATCGACTTTGGGATCACTACTCGGTTCTGCCCATCAAGCTATCCTTTTTCTCCCTACATGAGCAGTGAGTAACTTGAGTGAGCACAGCCTTGAAACTGAGGTCATGTAAGAGCTTAATCCAGTATCACTAATGACCAGATCTTTACCTGTCAATCATATAGTCCCTGCAACAATTGTTTCCAAAGTTGGTTCATGCAGAATCCCTTGGGGAGCTTTTTGAAAATAGATTTCCAGGCTCTTCTAGTTCTGCCACAGAATCTCTACGGCTGGAAACCAAAAAACTTCAGGGTCAGAATTCTCCCCCAGGTGATTCTAATTGCAATCAGTCTGTGGGCTCAATTGGAAGCCGCTGGAAGATCACAGCTGTACCTTATTGAAAGAGGAAAACAATCAAATCCTTGCCAGTCTCTCACTGCTTACAAGAGGTGTGGCTTCAGTTCCAGGTCATCAAAGGTAAGCATTTTTTACTACAAAAGTTTGTTTACAGTTAAAATGTTCTCTTTTGGGTACATCATTGCCAAATGAAGAAATAGCCCAATTTACATAGTCAGTCCTCCATATCCATGGGTTTCACATCTGAGGATTCAGCCAACAGCAGATCAAAAATATTCCAAAAAAAATGATTAGGAACAACAATACAATATTAAAATTAAAAAATCAATATAGTGTTAACTGTTCACATAGTATTTACATTGTATTAGGTATTATAAGTAATCTAGAGATGATTTAAAATATATGGGAGGATTGTGTAGCTAGATGAAAATATGTCATTTTCTATTAGGGACTTGTACATCCTCAAATTTTTCTAACCTTGGGGCAGGCGGTATGCTGAAACCCACCCTCTAGAATACAAAGATTGCCGTATAATCCATGATTGCTTTCTTTCCAAAACCTTTCTATATGAACTATGAAAGTCAGGATCATTTTAATGTTAACTGAACTCTGAACCCAGGAAGAAATTTATCTTGGATAATGGGGAATGGGGTGCATACCGTTACACAAAGGAGGAACCCCTTGCAGGCTCAAGAACTCTCTGGATGACTTGGGAATGTAAATTGTGGCAGTGGGCTAGCAAGTTTCTAGTGGAGAAAGACTGGAGGCTGGAAGCTTAATTAGATGCATTTGCAGCAAATCTGGATGTGAATTAATAATGCCAAAGCTAAGACGGGACTTGAAAGCATGTTTTCTTCAGGGTGACTCACTAATCTCATTTCCAGGAAAAGGATCCCTGTATAGTCCCTTAGTCGAAATTAGTCTGTCCCCACCCTTTGTCTTTTTCTTGCTCTCACATCCCTCATCAGAGTCCACATATGACATGTTAAAGCTGACTGTGTGATGCGTATCCCGACTCCCAGTGCCCCCCATGCACTGGGGAACAAGTCTGCACCCTCAACCTCCCAAGCCCTGAAACACCTAGAATTGGATTTTGTCCACAATGGAAGCTCATAAACGTTAGCTGAGTTCTTGAAAGAAGTTGCTGACCCGTTTTGTTAAGGAGCAAGAATGTGTTGCTACTTGGATTAAAACCAGCACTTTGTTTTAAATAACAGAAACTACAGTCCCTAATGACAGATTATACAGAGCTAGAGAGCAGCTGTTGTCACCAGTGCCTTCAAGAATCCTTTCGGCTGTGATTCCTCAGCCGTGACTGAGGGAGGACTGTGAGCCGGGTCGGTCTCCCCAGAAATACCTTCTCACCTGGTCAGGGATTACAGGATGCACGATAGCCTCTAGATTTCCCACCATCTGCCTGAAATCTTCACCACTTCACCTTCTGACTACAAGGAAAGGCAGGGATGTGCATCGGTGGCAGTTCTGTGAGGGTCCCAGAAGGAAAGAAACCGATTCTAAGATAGAAAATGGAAACCATGGCCTCCTGAAAGCTAAAATGCCCTGACAGTCCAAGCAGCTCATCTGATAGGTGATCTATTGAAACTTTGTGACTTTTACTCACGCTGGTAGGAGGGACGAGAGGAGGACCACCACTACACTGAGGGAATACAGAAGGGGGCATAACAGATAAAGAATTTTCATTACGAGAACTTTTAGAACCAAATATACAATGTTTTGTTTGCCTGTCAATAAGAATGTTTTCATTGTAATTTACATATGTACTGACAATCAATTTAACAAATCATTTTCATTGTATTCCTTTTACTCCAAAATCTCTGCTAAACTGGAAGCATTTTACTTCAGTCCCGTTAATCAATCAGTAAGCACCTACTCTGAGCACCTACTAATTATCATTCATGCTGGGTACCACAGCTTAAAAGAAAAAAAAAAAGCAGGTAAGCTGATTCGATTCCAAAGGGCCTTTACCTGTAACTGAGACACGGACTTATTAACAGTGAGTCAAACACACCACACAAACTTCCTGTGTGATGCAGTCAAAACAGGACAGTATAAATAGACGTTTCAGGTACTTACATTAAAAGATAATTTTAAGTCATTCATTTCAAAATAATCTCATTATAAGTTCATACTTAGGAATGCCCTATCCGACAACAAGCCTGATGGATCTAAAAATTTGATTTATGTCAGCTATAAATTAGGGAGAGGTAGCTCTGCTTGTAAAATAATTTTTTCCTTCTAAAAGAGGATTTCTCACAGCTCCTTTGGAATTGACAACTCGTGGTATGAATTGAGAGCAAGTTTTGGTGATAAGAGCACACACCCCGAGCCGGACAGCCAGGCTCAATACGAGCTCTGCTAGGTTCTCGCTGTGCGACTTTAGGCAAGTGATTCAACATCTCTGTGCTTCAGGGTCCTCATTTGTAAAAAGAGGATGACAGTGCCTCCCCATAGAGGGTTAACAAAGATTAGATGAGTTCCTGTAATTAAAGTCCTTGGCACCATTCCTGGCCCTCATCTGCTGTGGAAAGTGGGGCATGGCACTGCCAGGCCCAGGTGCAGAGGAAACACCTGGGCAGGGAACAAATCTGGTACTAGATAGAACTCTTTTTTCCCCCAGAGAACTCGTACAGGTTTGCCTGTCTTTCTGAAAAGCAACTAGAAGTTATTCCTTTGGGATATGGAGGAAGACATCACAAATGCTATTATTTAGCTATGTATTTTCCCCTTTTTATCTCAATTCTTAAAACAGAACGACTTTCTCTTTGACATCAAATTGATAACAGGCTCTTCCCACCCACTTCAGAGTCAATTCTAGCCAGCTAGAAAAAGGAATCCACAGCAAGGAAATCACAGTTCTGATTAGATGCCAGCTTCTTCCCATCAGGTATGAGATAATGATTGATTGACTGGATGGATGGATAAGTTGCTCCTGGATTGATGCTGAATGATAGTTATATCTAATCTCTGTGCATAGAAAAGCCAAGCCAGCCAGGCAAAGTGGCTCACACCTGTAATTCTAGCACTTTGGGAGGCCAAGGCGGGTGGATCACCTGAGGTCAGGAGTTCAAAACCAGCCTGGCCAACATGGTGAAATCCTGTCTCTACTAAAAATACAAAAATTAGCCAGGCGTGGTGGTGGCGCCTGTAATCCCAGCTACTCGGGAGGCTGAGGCACGAGAATCACTTGAACCCAGGAGGCGGAGATTGCAGTGAGCTGAGATTGTGCCATTGCACTCCAGCCTGGGCGACAGAGGGAGACTCCATTAAAAAAAAGAAAACCCTACTGACATTAGCAGTATTATATGGTCGAAAAATAGCCATCATAATAATTTACATTGGTCTCATTTTTATTGAAATGAGGCCAATGCAAAGCCACATGTAAAGATGAATTCAGCAAAAACCCAAACCGAATGAAATACTGGTTCAGAGAATATTCTTATGTTGTGATTGTGTCATGCCTAACAGAATTTAAAAATAATGGTCTAAGTAATTCTAAGCGGTTTCATATAAATAATTGTGGATAGAGTCCAAAATAGGTATTTTCATAGATTTTCTGAATATTAGTTCAAGTTCAATTTATTCTGGAGTTTGATTTCAGTCTCTGGTGCTTGTAACTTTTATTTTATACATCTTATCCCAGTAAGTTGTCCTTGAAAAAAATAGTAAGAGCCTTGTCACCTACCCTTTAAAATGTTTTCAAATATAAAAATATAGAAAGTTGTACAGGTCATAAACATACAAGTCAATTTTCACAAACTGAATACAACTGTGTAATTAGCACCCAGGTTAAGAAACAGAACTCAGCAGCACCTCAGAACCCACTTCATGCCTCATCTCCCAAAAGCAACCTCTATCCTGACCCTTAACTACATAGTTCAGTGCATCGGTTGGCTCTTGCTGCATAACAAACAATCACAAGACTTCAATATTTTATCATTCACTCACGGGGGTGGTTGTGTAGGCAAGTTGGTTCATCTTGGCTGGGCTCTTGCCAGGTCTGTCCCACAGGCCTTGGCCAATGGATGAAATGAGTACTCAGACACAGGTATGCAGTATAAAAGCAGCTAGGTGACTGGCTGGCTCTAACGGCCAGACAGCAGCCTGGAGAAGCTGGAGCTGCTTGCTTTTATTCAGCTCAGGCACAATGCCAAAAACCTGGAGCCAACACAACCTGTAGGTAATTAACATTTATTGTTCTCCTTCCAGAGAACGTCAGGTGCGTAGATGATCAAAGGTCAGTTCCTGGTCAACATAAGTAAACAAGCCTGTTTAAGATAAATTCCCCTACACTCGTTTGTACTTACTCCTTGCCCTCTGCCTCAGGGTTATAGAACAGCTGCTTTCAGCTATTCTCTCCTGGGGCTCTGCAGAAGCTTCCAACCTTTCAGAAGGTTTGCATCCTTTCCCTATAATTTTTCCCACCACTGTGACTGATCCCCCACAGACCTTCTCTTGCACCTTGGGGGTTGGGGGACAGCTCGCCTCCAGCAGGCTAGCCAGGGCATGGCCATGGTGATAGCAGAGAATAAGAGAACAAACAGAAATATGCAGGCATCCTCTTTATTCAAGATAGGATCTGACAGAGCCAGGATTAGAGTGAGGCTAGTAGAGTGAGGCTAGTAAATTGAGTTATGCAAGTGCAGGGTCAGCTCCTGTCTTTATTGAAATTTTGCTCACAATGGATTTTCTTGCATTAATTTTGATTTTTCAAAAACATTGCATTCAATATTATTTTTCTTGATTGCTGAGGATTTTGGTGCCTCCTTAATTTTAAGGCTGGGGCAGTTGCCTTCATTGCCTCACCATAGTCCTGACCCTGCTGGGGAAATACACTCCACATCTTCAGTGAAAGGAGCTGCAGTCATATGGCAAAGGGCATGGATTTTAAGAGATGAAGAGTTAGAGCTGCTAGTACAATCAATCTACCACAATTAATTTTGGCCATTTTTTACACTGGGCGCAGTGACTGATGCCTGTAATCCCAGCACTTTGGGAGGCTGAGGCAGGAGGATCACTTGAGTGCAGGAGTTTGAGACCAGCCTGGGCTATACAGGGAGATCCCATCTGTACAAAAAGTTTTTTTAAAATATTAGGTGGGTGTGATAGCATGCTCCTATAGTCCCAGCTACTCAGAAGGCTGAAGTAGGAAGATCCTTCAGCCTGGGAATTTGAGGCTGCAGTGAGCTGTGATTATGCCACCGTACTCCACCCTGGGTGACACAGCAAGACCTTGTTTGGGGCCATTTTTGTATTTTATATAAGTGGAATTGGACAATGTGCATTCTCTTGAGTCTGGCATCTTTTTCTTAATGTAATATTTGTGAAATACATCCAGAGTGTTGTGTGTAATTGTAAATCATTCATTTTCATTGCTATACAGAATCCTGTTGTACAAAGACACCACAGGGTTGAAAGGCATTCGGATAGTCACCATTTACGGCTATGAATACCATTGTGTTGAACAATCTAGTATAAATCTCTATTAAATATATATGCATTTTTGCTGGACATGTACATAGGAATGGAATTGCTGGGTCCGAGGGTGTGTGTACATTCAGTTTTAATTGTTGCCAGTTTCCCAACAATTCGTTTAGCTTTATTAAAGTTCTTGGTATGTAGTAGTATCAGTCTTCCAGTTTTGTTCTTTTTTTAAGATAGTCTGGCTATTTTTGGCTCCACATTTCTAAATAAATTTTAGAAATAGCTTCTCAATTTCCACAAAAGAAAAAACCTGCTGGGATCTTTACTGTGCTAGTTTTGAATTTGTAGAGTAATTTGGGAAGAACTGACATCTTTTCAATATACCTCCATGTCATATTAAATTTTTCTCCATGTCTCATACCTTTGTATATCTACTTTGAATAAGACAGGTAGCCAATAAATATATAAGATAGGTGGTTAATTAATGCATTACAAGGCTTTAGACTTAATGATATTTTTCCAGCCATACTACACACCTGCTATGGTTCAAATGTCCTCACCAAAACTGTTGTTGAAATTTAATTGCCGTTGTTACAGTTTTGGGAGATGGGGCCTGTAAGAGGTGATGAGGTCCTGAGGGCTCTGCCTTTGTGAATAGACTCATGCTGTCATCACAGAAGTGAGTGAGCGATCTTGGGAGTCTGGCCCCCTTTTCCTCCCTCCCTCCCTCCCTCTCTGTCTCTGTCTCTCTTTCTCACACTCCCTCTCTTGCCCTTCTGCCTCCCTGCCATGGAATGACCCTTCCTGGAGGACAGCACCATGCTCTTGGACTTCCCAGCCTCCAAAACCATACACTAAATAAATTTCTCTTCATTATAAATTACCCACTCTGTAGTATTCTGTTACAGCAACAGGAAACCTACTAAGACAACCTCTTCCAGACACCTGAACTCATTCTTCTCTTCCATTCCCCTAGGCCTTGCACATGCTCTTCCTTAGTCAGGTAGAATTCCCTCCCTGCCCTCTCTCCCTCCTGCCTGACTAAATCTAGTCTTCCTTGACAAGGCTATTCAAATGTCACTGCTCTGCAGAGTTACCAAATCCTCTTTGTTTTCTCCCACTGCATTTCTTCACCTGATTTTAAGTTGCCATGTTGTATTATAATGAGCTGCTCGGGTATCCACTAAACACTTGGTTGCCTACCAGAACCAGCCCAGCACTAAGTAGATTTGTGTTGGAGAAATGAAAGTGACCATTCCGCTTTTTGCTGGGCTGTTTGGTTTAGGTGTTTTTGTTGGGCTGTTTGTTAGTTAATTTGTTTTGTCTTTGTAGGACTTCATTTGAATTGAAATTTAGTCAAAGAAAGAAAAATTGTGTTCCAGTTTGGCAAAGGAGTACATGTCTATCTGATTTTTACTTCATTATTTATTTTGATTTGAAAATATGTCTTTATATTAAAACTCTTTACAATATAGATTTGAAGCAGATAAATTGTTTGGTCTGATTCACATCACAGCTTCTGAGTTAGCTTAGAAGAAAACCATCAACTGATGTTTCCGGTAACCAGCAGCAAGAGAGCTCATGAAAAGGCAGGCACACCTCCAGTGACCACTAGGTGGCAGTTTCACTCGCAATATGACCAGATTGACAATGTCCATCCAAGAAGTCTGGGGCAGATAAGTTGGAGCACAAGACGAAGCTTAACTAGGCCTGTGGGTGGAAAAATGAAGACCCAAACTCAGCCCTGAAGAAAATGGAGTTATGGAAAAAACAGCACATGGAAAATGTAAAGGAATGCCACTAGACATTATTTCACTGAAAGGTTAGCTAAGTTAACCACAGCCACAAAATCAGTAGAGAAAAGACGTGCCGGACCCGAGACAGGCCAGACAGTGTTGAAAGGCAAAGGAGTCTCCAGTCCACCCTCCATGGCTGGAGCCCAGACCGCTGGGGAAAGGCAGGATGGTTACAGGCTGGTCATTGCTGAGCCCCTGGTAATGTGCCGAGTGACCAACCTCAGGTGTCTCTCCGCCAAGACTGCTTGGTTCTCCTCTTCTGAGTGACCCCAGAAGGAACCCCTGAGAGACACTGCTTAGTCTTTCTAGTTCCCATTCCAAAGTTGGATAAGGGACTTTTCAAGCTTAAAGTGGGAACGAGGGGCAGGGCTTATCTCCACAGAAAGCCAAGGTGGCTCCTATCATAGCAAATCAAGATACTTCATGGGTCCACCCACAACAGGCCAGCCAGGGCCCCTGAGGAAATTATGTGGACTATTAACCTTAAGGAGGCTGCAGGCCAAAAGCATCAACCGACTTCTATCAGGAGTGTATTTTTTTTTTTTTATGATGCAGAATAGGGAATAGGGAAACTATCCTGGAATAGGGAAACTGAGGCCCAGAGCAAGCCAGGGATGAAACAATTCCATCCCCTGTGACTGAGAAGAGAGCCTTCAGGTAGGCCTGAGGAGACAAAAGCCCTGAGGAAGCTGTCTTGGCAATGTCCAGGTTATTACACTATAACATCCACTCATACGTTTGTGGTAGGGCTTCAACTTTTACACACGAATAACCGGAGTGATCGAATTACCTGTTCTCTTCTCTTTCTCTGCTACCAACCCCAGAAAGACTGCAAAGAATAGACACTTGAGTCTAAACCAAACTGCTAGACTCAAAGAACACTGCACCAGCTATGAGGTAATAACCACCACGGGTTACAGGATCTGTGAACGGGATAAGCTCCTTTATTTCCCCCCAGCTGGAGTGTGAGTTATAAAACAGACTAACAAGGAGAGGGAGAGACAAGTTTTCAGGAAGAGCTAGTAAGAAGGCACCTGCAGCTTCTCCCCAACATCTTCCACACCACACTGACATCAACCTCCTAGTTTGACGTCCCTGTAACTAGGCCTTGACATCAAGGCCTAGTTTGGGTGGGGAAAGTAACCCCCAGAGGATCTGAGAGGAGAGATTGGCATGCTCTCCTCCTGGTGGACTTTCCCAAGTAGCAGCCCCCACAGACACATCTGTCACTGGGTCGCAGGAAGACAGGAAGTGGTGAACGGCAGGGCACAGTTAGGTAGGAGGGGCTGGAAGCCACTTCTGGGCTTCTCTTGGAGTCAAACTTTGTAATGCAGGAGATCCATGCATTTCCTTGGACCCAGCATTGTCTGAAGACATGAGCTGGAGCTTGTATCAACTTGCCAGCCCCAAAAGGACTCTTGGAGAAGAGAAGGGAAGCATCTTCTCCTAGATTCCAATCCCTGAGCTCTTGTTGGTGGCCCTGGGTTAGATGTTCACTTGCTCTGAGCCTCAGCTTTCCTCCCTGTAAAATGGGGATAACATTACCTAATTCATATAGTTGTTAGAATTAAATGAAATAAAATTCATCAAGTTTCTCGTACAGAATAGATGATTAATGAATGGGATGGGTCGGGAGCACCTGCCTGGGATGGAGCCACTGACTGACTATGAAGGAGCAGAGAGTTCTACGTGCTTCCTAAAAACGCCAGCTTCTAGCAACACCTATGCCAGGGGACATCAGCAAAAAAGTAAACCCAGGGGTGCCAAGAAGCACTTGAGACCAGAGGAAGGATGCCCTCCCCGTCACTGGCACACAGCTAACCATGGAAAAGGACTTCTCTACGACTGCCAGCCACCAAGGAAATTAGGGACACCAGAGGCAAGAAAATTATGTTCAGTTACAAAATACATTCCATTTTATAGCCATTTCTATTATCGGTTGCTACTATAATAAATTACCATCTTAAAACACACACTATCATTTAGTTCTATGGGCTAGAAGTCCTATGGGTCTCATAGGACTAAAATCAACGTCTCGGCAGGACAGCGTTCCTTGGTGGCAGCTCTGGGGCTGCATCATTATCTTTGCTCATTCTGGTCTTGACAGTTCCGTGGGATTGTAAGACTGAGGTCCTTGCTGGTTACTAACTGGGGCCACCCTGAACTCCTAGAAGACATTTTCTCTGTCCTTACATAGAGTCCCTACCTCTCAGAACCAGCCGCAGGGCATGGAATCCTTCTCTCATGGCCCTCTCTTTGACTCTACTTCCCCTAGATGCATTTCTGTCTCTGACTGCACCCAGGGAAGCCTGTCTGCTTTTTAGGATTAGATTAGGCCCATTCGGATAATCCAGGATAATCTCTTTATCTCAAGATCCTTAATGTTAACCACACTTGCAAAATCCTGTTTGCTATTAAGATAACATATTTACAGTTTCTGGGAATGAGAATGTAAACATCTTTGGGTTGGGGGAGTGGGCATCTTTCTGTCTATCAAACTATTATACATTCACCAGGCATTTATTTACGATCTTAATGGCCAAGTACAGTGCTATGTGCTGATTTGATGTTGGTATAAGGGGCATGGGGCAGGGGAGAAAGTCTAGGATGGGTGATGCCCCCCACTGGGATATCTGACTTAGAGCTTTGCAGTACTCCAGGGGATGCTGTTGACATAAAATACAATGTGGATTGTAACTCTCACCTCTCACTCCCTTAACCCTCTTGACTCCCCAGTCCTTGCCCCTGACTTATACAGGCTGGAGGTGTCTGAATAAGGTCATTCCAGTTCTCTGAGAGGCAGGAGCTAAGCTCACCAGGGGACTGAGATGGTGACCCTGCTAGATCCAGGTTCAGCCCTAGCAGAAAAAAACAGAGCAAGGTGGGACTTACAGCCATCCAAACAGACGCCTGGAGACAGATGCTGCTCCTGCCTTTAGCCTTGCTTCCTGGCCTGGTTTCATGGTTCCTCCGGGGACTAGAGAGGGAAATGCCCAGGTCCTCTTGGGCCCCTTGTAGCTCCATATCAGAATAGAAAACCTGTCACTAACTGAAGTCCCTTCCGGCTGAGGTTCCCCGGCCTATATTTTGCAGCTCCAGGGTTCATCAGAGCCACCAATTTGTTGATGGGTTCTCAACCACAAGGATGGTGAGTCAGCACAGTGGTTGACTCTCAGCAGAGAGGATGCAGCCTTCAGCAGAGAGGATGCAGCCTTCAGCTGAGCTCCTGGTGGGGCAGCCTCCTGATCAGCCTGTGCTGTGGTCCTGCCCCTGCATTTCTTCCAGTCCTGGACGTCCCTGGCCTGGCTGGCACCCTAGTCGCACACCCAAGAAGCAGTTCAGCTTGCTGAGCACAGTGTTTCCCAAAACCATGGCATAAGAGGTGAAGGATAGACCAGGGAGGAAGTCTTCAGCCCAGTCTGACAAGCACAGGCCAACGTTTGGCCAACAGCAACTCAGGCTCTTTGCTCTAGGCCAAACTTGAAACATTAGTGTGCCGGTAGGTGTTCTGCCTTCCCTCCCTCTGCTCTAGAATTCAGATCTGGAAGCCAGGTCCTGACAGCTGGGATCCAGACACAGTCCCCATCACAGCATCACATTCTGGCCAACCAGGCTTCCAGTGGCAGGAGCTGCCACCAGGAATGGGCACCAGTCCTCTCTCAGTTAAAAAGCCTTTGCTTCACACCACAAAACCCAAAGTGCCAGCTGTGGTGACAACCACCGCTCCTACCACTTAAAATTTGCTGGCACGGGAGACTTTTAGAGAATGATTCCCCCACAAATATAGCATTCCTTTTTTTAATCTTTCCCGTACCCCTCTTAGGGCTAAGTTACTGATGATAGCCCTGCGTGATACAGAGCAAGCTGGCAGCAAGGAGGAAAATTGTCAGCAGTGACAAGCTCCAGATGACAGTTATGTGGCTTAGAAGGCAAGTCTTACTCTAAAGAGATCCTGCCCCCATCCCAGCTCTGGATTACTTGGTCTGATAGGTTTTACAGGGTATGACCCCAGTTTTCTGTTAAAGGACATTGGCCTCCAGATATGACTAGGAGGGAGTTTTCCTCTAATATCTTTCCGCAAAGATCACCATGACAATGACCAGAATAATAAATATCTATAATCACATGCAATCTTTAGCTTTAGTAATAGAGTGTGACAGAGAACTCTGCTGCTGCTGCTCCAGCTGCTGCTGCTGCTGCTGCTGCTGAGAGTGATGGCGATGATAAGGAAGACACAAGATAATCTGACCTTCCTCAGCCTCTGATGGCTGATTACAGGTAGATGTGGCTTCTGAAGCAAAGTTATGTAATTCACCTCTTGTTCCTGATCCACTTTTAGCAAAACTTCCGTGGAAAGGAACTTGTACCTTCTTGAAGTATCCAACATGCAGTCATCTTTATGTTTTCCTACCAAGTTCCCACATTTCTGCCTCAGTGGGTTCTACAGTCTGAACCCCAGAAACAATTTCATAGTTCAAACATCTGGCAAGCTATTACATCAAAGGGATTGCAGATTCCCAACCCGGAATGGAAGAATCCTTGACTCCCCGCATCCGCCCCCCAATTCTGCTCCACCTCAAAACTGCCTACATCATCTCAACCACCCAAGTTTTGGGAAACGGGTGAATTCCCTCTTCCTTTTCATTGAGACTAGCCCAGGTCATAGACCCAATCTCTTTACTGGGGACTTAGGCTAATAATTTCGAGCACACAAAATCAATAGCAAAAATAAAGTCCCACGTTGCAGAACATCCTCAACTGAGGAGAGAGCTCATTGGTTGAGAGTGTTTGTAGTATCATGCACTGCCCAGGAATGCAGAGAACACGTAGCTCTGTTAGCTCTTATTGATTGAGAGTGGAAGACAGCTCTTGGAATGTAGGGAAAAACTTCTACGGCTGTCATGGAAATAGAGATTCATGTTTTTTAAATAATGGAATCACAATGAATCAGACCAGAGTGACATTAAACTGGATGTCCCTGTCCTTAAAGTTGAAGGTGAGATCCTTTCAGGCAAGCAGGCAATGCTGTCACTGGGAGAGTCTCATGAGTTCTGGGAAGACAAGGCTCCCAGCATAGAACATCTGGTAACTTCCCAACTGTTACACTATCTTTTAGGAACCATTAACATAAGTGTCCAGTCATGTCCTGGAATTGGCCTAAGTTCCATGTGTGCTCTTAAAATGAACTTGGACCCTACTCTACTCCAGCCCACCAGCCTTCTCACTGTTCTTCCAACACCCCAAGTTTGTTTCTACCTTGGAGGCCTTACCCACTGTTGCCTCTGTCTGAAACATTCCTCCTTCAGCTTCTTTGTGGCTGAGCCCCTCTCACTGTTCAGGCCTCAGTTCAAATGTCTCCCCTCAGAGGTGCTGATGCCTGATGCCCCCTCTGAGGTAGCCCACCCACCCCAAGGGTTCACTATCCCACTTTCCCCTCTTATTTTCTTATCATTGTCTGACATGATCTTAGGTCTGGTTTGCTTATTGTCTACTGTCTTCTGTCACCCTACACAAGTGTGAGCTCCGTGGGAGCAGGGCCCTTGCCAGTCTTGTTCACTGCTGTGTTCTCAAGGTTCAGATGGTATCTGGCACATGGTGGGCAGCCAATGGAGTGTGGAAACACATATTCAGTCATACATGTTTGATGGGCTGGGAATCCCCAGAGGAGGTCAAATTGGAGAGAGAAAGAGAGAAAACTGGACTCTAGGGGAAAATCCCAAGGGGACAAGGGCTCTGATGGAGAGGGCAGAACCAGGCAGCCAGGCTCGAGTCTCCGACGTACGTGGCTGTGTTACATCATTCCCTCCCCACCCAGGAAAAAAGAACACTGATGTGTAAAATAACTAGGGCCCTTCAAGCCTGTGATAGAAACTCCTTGAAGAAATCTTATTTTCAGAGAGCCTCCATGAAAACCTCTGGGAACCAAGACACTGGGTGCCGGCCCCAAGAGTAACTATTAGGGAGTCCAGGACAAGAGGCCCACAAAAGCTGCCTGGTTTTCCTCCCATTGCTGGATAGTGAGATATAAAGCCAGCTGGAGAGGAAGGGGATCAAACTTTATTATATATTTACTTACTTATTTGGACATGTCAGTGTTTGTTTGTTTATTGTATATATTTAATAATGCACAACGTGATGTTTTGATATACATAGTGAAATAATTACTAGAGTCAAGCCAATTAACATATCATCATCTCACAGAGTTACCTTTTTTAGGGTGTGTGGTAAGAACACCTAAAATCTGCTCTCTAAGCGAATTTCCTGTACAGATGGTCCTTGACTTAATGATGGTTTGACTTAAGACGTTTCAGCATTATGACAATGTGGAAGAGATACACATTCAGCATGCTTCTTGACTTACAATAAGGTTATGTTAGAGAAGCATCTGTATATAATATAATATTATATCGTCCTTGTGCTGTGCATTAGATTTCAAGACTTATTCATCCTATGTAACTGCAGTTTTGTACCCTTTGACCTACATCTGCCCCTGGTCCCTTTGGTAACTGCCAGTCTACTCTCTGTTTTGATTATTTTTAGATTCCTCATATAAAAGAGATCATATGATATTTGTTGTTCTGTGTCTGGTACATTTCACTTAACGTAATGTCCTCCAGGTTAATCCATGTTGTCACAACTGGCAGGATTTCTTCCTTTTTAAGGCTAAATAATATTCCATTGTGTGTGTCACACACACACACACACGCATGCCACATTTTCTTTATCCAGTCATCTGTCAATGGACACATTGTTTTCATATCTCAACTACTGTGAATAATGCTGCTTTAGAAGCACAGTAAGAAGTCACCTGGAACCTTCTCCCTGCCACCACCCAACCCCAAGGCCTTGTCCTGAGTCAGGAAGAGGGAAGCCTGAGAAGAGGAAAAAAAAAAAAAGGGAAAGACAAAATGGTATCTCTGTGAGCTTTGGCGATTGAGAAACAGCTAAGATTGGAATTCTCCCTGACCCATTCCAGAGTTTTCTGAGCTGCAACCCCTGCAGGCATGCCTTGCAAGTCACATATTATAATTCCTATTTTCCAGGCAAAAGATTAAAGACTCAAAGTACAGTTGACTGGTTATAGAAATGTGCTTGTCTGACTGCCGGATTACCATCCCTCTGGACCTCCTGCCAGTATTAGAACCCTAATTTTTAAAGGCACCAGGTGGGCCATGCTCAGGGGAGGCTGAGCTGCTCGCTGCCAATGTAAGGGAATCATGATTAAACTACGCCAGTGGTCTGAGCACTGGCTGCCCATTAGAACCATCCCAGTCTAGTTAAACCAGCTTATCTGGAGTGAGTCTAGGCCTCAGTCGTTTTATAAAGCTCCCCAGTGATTCAAAAGTGCAGCCAGGACTGGGATGGGCCAAACTAAACTACTCATGATAATTTCCATTCTCATTAGCATGGAGGAAGAGTGTTCTGCTGGGTTCTGGGAAAGCAAAATTCCTTTCTTTGAAACACAAACATATTGTGTTGATGAAACAGACTGTGCTGCACCCCGAGGTGATGCCTAGAACTGTGGACACCATCTGGAGAACAAAAGCCAGCACACTAAATTCGGCAGGGGAAAAAGAAGGGGAAAGCCCGGCTACTTAAGATATTATTGGACCGAGCTCACGCCTGTAATCCCAGCACTTTTGGAGGCTGAGGCAGGCAGATCACCTGAGGTCAGGAACTCAAGATCAGACTAGCCAACATGGTGAAACCCCATCTCTACTAAAAAAAAAATACAAAAATTAGCCATGCATGGTAGCAGGCACCTGTAATCCCAGCTAGCCAGGAGGCTGAGGCAGGAGAATCGCTTGAACCTGGGAGGCAGAGGTTGCAGTGAGCTGAGCTGAGAGCACGCCACTGCACTCCAGCCTGGGCAACAGAGCAAGACTCCATCTCAAAAAAAAAAAGAGATATTATTGAACAGATGAATTACCCAACCCTGAAACTGCTCTCGCCCGGACTTTCTGTGTTAAGTGAGTTAATAGTTTGATGTGGCCAGTTTTTGTTGGATTTTTTATTACTTGAAGCTGAGAACATTCTATGTGATATAATTATACAGAAAGCAGCAGAGCTGAAAGTCAAGCCAAGTTCAACTCTGAGGCAGCCAATAGAAGCTAAGAGTGAGGAGAGACCAACAGATAAGTGGAGTTATTTGAATCAGATCAGCGGGTTTCTAGATGGTTTTTAACTAGTAAACGTAGTTTGTTAAGGTTATGAAACTTTTTCTCTTCTTTTTTTCCTATTCATCAGAATCCCTACATGAAAATGAAGAACATCATCTAGTAATTAATTGCCAGGTTTAAAAATATAAAATTGGAGAAGAAGGCCAGGTTTGAAATTTGGAAGGTGGTTGAAATTAACAGCTAAATTTAAGAATCAGGATCATCTTGGGTTTCAGTAAAACATCTAGTAAATTTATTCATTTAGTCAATAACCTCAGTGACTAATGAGTCAAACCAGTTTTTCAGTCCAGTAATTTTTCATTTAGGGCCCCCAAATTAAATGTTAGAAAGGCCTCTTTCTAACATTTAGTCATTATAAAATAATCAAATCAGTGAAAAATCAGCCACCAGAAATAAAACTGCCTTTTGGAAGGTTCTTATACTTATCTGTATCACCATATTCCAACAGGCAGCTTAAGGAAAGGGGTCTGTCTGTGCCTTTCAGTTCACAAGCAACCTTGAGAAGGCTAGAAATTTCCACAACAGTACCAAAGAACTGCCTGAAGGTGGCGCTCAAGGGCGATAGTAACAGAGTGTGTGATCTGGCAATTTCAGCATTTGCAAGAAGTCAAGCCAGTTTTTCTTTTCTTCCTGATAAAGCTAATTGCCTTGCATTAACGCACAGCATAAGACTTCGCAGCACAAAAAGAATAACGGAATTATAAAAGGTATAATTTAGAGGCTTTGTCAAGAGCTGTGATGAGCATATCCTAATAGGTATAAATGTTCTGAAGTACTAATGCTCTATTAAGAGGGGTTTCTGAAGGAGGAACAATGCCTGCATTAGTGTTCGGGCTCTGGAGAGGAAAAAGCTTTTTGGTCTGCAATTACTGGTCTCCTATTCTTTACTTTAGAACACATCTACTTGATGCTTGCTATTTTTTTCAGGCACACCTCCCCCCTCTTGTTTCACGTGTACATTCACATGAGTAAAATATTGCTTTTTACGCTTTGCTGGGTATTGAAGTTGCTGTCTGATGGAGAGGCTTAGATCCTCACCTTGAAGCGGCTTCCCCTAACACTGGGTCTGTGAAGCTTCAAAGTGCAAAACATGCTCATCCAGACAATACCATAAGGCCACCGACTTTGGATTTTCTGCCCTACTTCCTGAGCCTGCATCTCCGACTATTCTTTCCTTTGAAGCTCTATAAAAGTATGCACTCTTGCCTCCCTGTAGAGTAAGCTGCTCCTAGAATAGGAACTGCTAACACTTTCTCTTTTATTGCCTTGGCAGTACCTCCTACCTCCCAATTCCATATCGCCACCGCCCCCCGAGCTCCAGTACTTTCCCACCTTGGGCTAGGACCAGCATGAACACATCTCCCAGGCACATCCCCTTGCATTTAGAAGGCCCCAGCCCCTGACCTAAGGTTGCCCTGGCTCTTGGCTTTCTCCCTTGAAGATCAGGTTAATCCTACTGAGAAGAGAGAAAGAAATTAAAGTTTATCTTACCTAAGGAGGAAATTCTTTCTGATCCCTATACCTTCAAAGACCCTCCTCTGCACTGGACTGTGAATGCTGAAAGGCAGCCAGGATTGGAGCTGATAGAAATGGATTGCCAGGTAGCATTGGTTAGTCTTATGTCTTTCGTGGCTTCTAAAGCCTCATCTCCTATTAGCAGGAAGACTTGGCCTCCATATTCTCTCCCTTCCCCAGTCTAATAGCCTGGCCTGACTTCCTACCACCTGCCCCTTGAGGTTTCTTTCACCCAGAGTTGCCTCCAGAAGGAAGTAGGCCAAAAAGGGGAAAATCCAAAGTCAGACTTGTGGGGAGGGTGTGAGCCACCAATGGGGACTGAGAATACAAAATTACTTTGGTAGAGGAGTACATTGTCTCTCCCCAGGACAGAGCTTGTCCCCTTCATCCACATGCATGTTTTGAATTAGACAGATGAAAACACAAATCTCCAATATCTCTTTCTTTCTGAGCAGTACATGTTACCCAGACTAATCACAGGTCATCGAAGGGGTTCAGTTGAATGCAATGATCACATCTTTATTCTTCTTTGGAATAGCTCACAGTGTCCCATCCACAGGCAAGAGGGAGGGCTGGCACAGCCTCATACCTGCTGCCAGAACACAGGGACATGTAATAGTTTTCCTTACCTTTACATTTGAAATCCTCCTGTTGGGGGTTCATTTTGCCCAATGCCCAGACAGGCTGATTTATCAAGACAGAGGAACTGCAAGAGAGAAACAGTTTAATTCATGCAGAGCTGGCTCAATGGGATACCAGAGTTTTATTATTACTCAAAACAGTCCCCCCCAAAATTTAGAGGCTGGGGTTTTTTAAGGATAATTTGGTGGGTAGGGGGCCAAGTAGTAGGGAGAGCTGACTGGTTGGGTCTGAGATGAAATCACAGGGAGTCAAAGCTGTCCTCTTGTGCTGAGTCATTTCCTGGGTGGGGGCCACAAGACCAGATGAGCCAGTGTGTTGATCTGAGTAGTGCCAGCTGATCCATCCAGTGCAGGGTCTGAAAACTATCTTGAGCACCAATCTGAGGTTTTACAATAGTGATGTTATCCGTAGGAGCAATTGAGAAGGTTTAGAATCTTGTGGCCTCTAGCTAGCTGCATGACTCCTACACCATAATTTCTAATCTTGTGGCTAATTTGTTAGGCCTACAAAGACATTCTGGTCCCGCCGGCAAGAAGAGGGTTCATTTCAGCAAAGGGCTGTTATCATCTTTGTTTCAAAGTTAAACTATAAACTAGGTTCCTCCCAACGTCAGCTCAGCCTATGCCCAGGAATGAACAAAGACAGCTTGGAGGTTACATGCAAGATGGAGGCAGGTAAGTCAGATCTCTTTCACTGTCTTAATTTTCTTACTGTTATAATTTTTTGCAAAGGTGGTTTCAGTGTTTTCTCTAAAAGTCTTCCAGTCAAACCCAGGAGGTAAGTAAGGCACAGAAGACCTACAGCTTAGGGCACCCATACAACTCTGCCCACCTCCCCACAGTGGACACCCCACAGCACGAGCTGCAGTTCTCCTGATCCTCACTAGACTAGGTCTTGACATATTTGTCCTTCCCAAATGTACTTGGAATTACCTAACATGCATTAGGCCCAGCTATGCTTATGGTGTTGCTCAGCTCCCTCCCACCAAGCAACTGTAACGGCTGATGCCTTCTGGGTGCTTCCTGTTGAGAGGGCTTTATGCATCATCTCAAGTCATCTTCACGATACCCCCAGACAGCAGTGCTGCTAGCATTCCCATCTCACAGATGAGGAAACTGCAGTGCAAAGAGGCTACACAACTTCCCAAGCAAATAAGTGCCATGGTAAGTTATTCATAAAGCACATGGGAACACTGGTAAAAGAGTGAGTTAATAAAAAAAAATAGTCATAACTAACGCTTACTGAGCTCTGTGTATCAAGCCCTGCGCCAAGTGCTGTGTGAACTCCCTTTCCTTAAATCCTCGTATCAGCTGGTGTGGCAATTACATCAGAAGCATTGGCAGGCTCTGCTATCAAGGAGAGTGACCACATTAAAAAAGGCACTGTCTTTTGACCTTTTGCTCTATTATCTCTCGCTCTGACTGCTAATGTTTCAAACGGAGGTTGAACAGAACCAGTTTTCCCACTGCTTCCTCGAATGTCCTCTCATTCTTCACAACCATCATGTCTGGGATAACAGGTGGGCTCCCTGTTCTTCCCCTCCCAGAACTCCAGCTGTGCCACTGGGAATTATTATTATTCCCAACTTAGAAATGAGGGAAGAGAAGCTCAGATAAGCTAAGTAACTTGAGTGAGTTCATTCAGCTTTCAA
The DNA here is from genome assembly GCF_029289425.2 of Pan paniscus. NCBI lineage: Eukaryota > Metazoa > Chordata > Mammalia > Primates > Hominidae > Pan > Pan paniscus. The sequence goes on along the minus strand of NC_073265.2, from coordinate 27,916,438 downwards.
GGGAACAAGTCATGGTGGGGAAAGGGAGGTATAAACCCAATGTCTGGCTCCAGAGCAAACAAAGCAGATTAGGGCATCTCAGGCAAAGGAAACAGCTCAGACAGAAGTATGAACACATGTGTTTGATTAAGAGCTCTAGATGAATGTGTACGGTGGAGTATAGGGCACTTGGTGAGCAGCAGTTGGGTAGTAAAGGAATTTGTATGTTGTAGGGAAGGAAAAAACTTCTCCTCTCCTCTCTCACGTTCAGCCTGTGGGGTCTGCAAATTGAACTGACAAAAGACAGATGAGCAAGACAAAAAAAAAAAAAAAAAAAAGAGTTTATTTACACCTGCAACGGAGAGATTCAGTGAGGAGTAACTCATCCCAATAGACAGAGATAAAGGGTTTATATACCAAACTTAGCTAGGGGACTGGGGAGGAGTGTCAGGGCTTCAGTGAGAAGGTATAGAAGGTTCTATCAGGCTTTTTGATGTGAATAGAATGGGCAGTCTATCTCCCTGGCAGCTGAATTCACAGGGAAGACCTCAAGGGAGGGCTACTGACAGCTGTATTTTCTGAGAGGTTCTGCTTTACAGCTTTTAGAGAAGTTCAGATAGTAATTTCTTTCTGCATCTTCTTTAGCTTAAATGTTTTGTCTTTAAAATATTATGTTGGTACAAAAGTCATTGCGGTTTTTGACATTAAAAGTAATGGCAAAAGTAATCTTGATACCAATTACAGGGGTTTTGAGTGGTTTCCCACCATGCCTGGTAAAACATGGCTTTTTATCCTTCAGCCAGAGCTTTTTAAAGCAGTGTTTTGATATGATTTGTTCTACTTATCACTAAAACCTTTGGCCAGGGTATATCAAAATAATTTAATTGATGTAGTTAATTAGCAAAACCCATAAGGAAGGATAACAGCACTATTATCCCACTTATGTGAAGAAGGAAACCAAGGCAGAGAAGTTAAATGATGTGCAAAGGATTGTGGATTATTAGTCACAAAGCAAAAACCTTGTGACCCGGTCTTCCAAATCCTGGTCCTGAACTCTGTCCAAGGAAGCTGCCAATCGGCGTACACTTGCTCCCGTACTAAAATACAGGAAGAGCTCCAAGCCCTAGTTACTCCCACCCTTGCCACATTCAGGGCCTATTTGAGCTGCATTACTTATGTGCTGTCTCTTCCACAGTTTAGCAGACAAATGCCCGCCACTCTCAGTGTCTTTTGTGTTTGTAGGTGGAAATATTTAGTTACAAAGCAAGAAAGAAAATTCAGAGCCCAGCTGACTTTGCCATCCTATGAGCCTCTGAACTGCCTGTTGTACTTTCCCTCTCTAGGTCAGAGCAAAAAAATAATTAAACTTCAGCAAACTGAGTGACTGCATTTCAACAAGTTTAAAGCATCTCATTGAAGAAAATACACCTCAATCTGGTTTGAGATCCTCGGCAGACTTTGTCACCGTATCATGTTGGGTAAATCCTTTGAAGAATTCTTAGAACCTCATCACAGGAAAGGGTGGCTTAGGGGCCTCTAGCTGTTCTCTGGGCTCCTTTGAGCTCAGAGTTTTGATGTTAGGTGGGGCCAGGAAAAATTATTTGCAGGGAGGGAGGAGGATGGAAGGAGTGGCAACCATGGGCCAGAAGAACCAGTCACACAAAACCTCGGCTAGCCAAGTATATGACTTCTGAGGACAGAGGGCCCCTTCTTCACACACGGCTATGTCCCCAGCCTCCAGCATGGCACAATAAATATATTTTAATATAGTTCAAATATATTGCTGACTAAGCAATGAAGAAAATAGGAAGAGGGGACTCAACCAGGACCCTGGAGACAGTGGCCTGGGGAGGAGTCCTGGTCCCAGGCCCCCAGCTACATGACCTTGGGCAAGTTGTAGAACTTCCCTAAGCCCATTTCTCCTCTAAAATGGTGGTCATAGGAACATCTACCTAACAGATATTGGGGCCAAGGGAAGACTTCCCCATCACCTTCTGATGTTTCGCTGGAAATTGCTGACAAAAGCTGATTAATAGAAGACAAGGCAGACACATGTATTTGATCACAGTTTTACATGACACCGGAACTTTCAGCATGAAGGCCCAAAGATACAAGGGGAACTGTCTATTTTATGCTTATGTTCAACAAAGTATGGACAGAAAGGGTCTGATCTAACACTTACTGACTGGGGAATCCCAGCACTGTCCATTTCAATTCTTCTGGGTGTCTTGTGCAGTGTTTCTTCCTACTGGGTGTGGGGCAGGACCCTCTCTAGGATGGGGGTCTGCTGACCTACAGTCAAACAAGGCAGGTCAGATAATTTCTTCATGGCCAGTTTTTACACAGAAAGACAGTAGGAAAGTTAAAGTAATATTTTTAGGTTATGGCTGGCTTGGAGGAAAAGGGTTCTGGCTTCTATTACCCACTTTGAGGAAAAGGGATTCTAGTTTCTATGGTTAGCCTTGGGAGAGAATGAGAGGTCAGAGACAGGAGGGAAGGAGAAAGTCAGAGAGAAACTGTTGCTTTTGAGGCCTTCATTTCGGGGTATTGTTTTCTAAGACGGTACACATAGTACCCATGAGAATTGAAGGAGAAGCCTCATAGAAACACTTAGCCTGGTGTCTGTCACGTACCAAGTGCCCAATACATGTTAGTTATTATTAATTAAAAATTCAAGATTGTCCTCCCTGATCCCAAAAAGTCTGTCGTCTCAGTGAACTTCCAAATTTTTTTTCTTTCTTATTCCTAGAAATGGTATTTGCAAGATGGGTGTATTTCTACATCTTTGTTCACCACCAAACAAACCAAAACCATTTCCTCATCCAGTTCATCAGTTCCTCATAAACAAAGCACAACTTCTCAGCCAAAAGTTTGTCATCAAAAGCTTGCTTTCTTCATTGTTTAACTCAGTTGTGTTTTGTTTCTTATTTTCTGGGAAATGTTGTTTTCCTTAGGTTCTCTTCCCCAGAGCCAGCAGTCAGGCACCACTGTTTCCATCTCACTAAGCACATCATGGGCATCCTGGGGAGATAATGGATTCCAGAGAGCAAGGGGCCACTTACATGGAAGAGCCCAGAGTCTCTGGGTAAAGGGTGACAGTGCAGAAACCTCACTAATGCACTCTTTCCATTACCATTCTGCAATTTTTCCTGTCTCCCACTATTACCTTTGATTAAGCTTTACTCTTTAAAACCCTTCATGTGCCCCGGGGTCATTAACTTTCATCTGACACAGCAGTCGGCAGCCAGAGATGGCCCTGGCACTTCTCGGAAATCTCAAGGTTTGGGGCCGGATAATTTTTTAGAAGCCTCCTTAACATGGTTCTTTACCTTGAATGTTTTCAGCTTTAACAAAAGCCATTTGAACACGGGTCTGGAAAAAGTGATATACTTGAAGAAAAAAAAAAAAAAGTCACTGGCTTTATTTGTGTTCTGTTCCCTGGAGGTGGGCAGGCCAGAGTGGAGGTAGACCACTGAATTGATTTGTTTTGCAACTGATTTAGCAGCTATGGGTAGATTCTTGAATTTTCTTTGGTGTGTCATTTTAACTCATTTTGTGTCCTGACAACTCTGAAAACCCGGGCTACTCCAGTAGCTCTTTCACCAGCCAAACCTGAGAAGAGAGAAACTGAGGTGGGCCAGAACTGATAGGAAAGCTGTGCTATGACCCCAAGAGAATCTCACTCTGGAGCACTTGTCTACCAAAATGTTGGAAAATCTTTTATTTTCTAACACTCTGTTTCACTTCCCCACACTCCCACTTGCATCTTCCAGAAATAATTGAAATCCTGGTCCTTAGTCTCTACATCATTTAAAAGTGTCTGCTCCTGTAATATGTGTGTGCTGCCACCGGATGGCACCAGAAGTCACAACTCTATTGGTATACTATGTGCCAGACACCTTGCTAGGCATTAAGAATCCAGTAGTGAACAAAAAAGACAGGGTCCCAACCTCTCTCTTTGAGTCAAGCAGGAAGGCAGACCTTAAACAAAATATTATAAATATTTGAATGACAATGCTGAGAGGAAATGTCCAGAGGCTAATCCTGGTAGCAGGCAGAGACAGCAAGGTTCACACATGTTCTATGGCCCTCCCCGCATTCTCCAGCCACCTTGCAGTTAGGCAAGGCCTTGTGACCATTGAGGCCAATGAGATGTGAGTGAAAATCATATGTGACCCCTTAGAGCCAAGGTAGAGAAAAGTGAGTATAATTTCTCTATGCTTGTCTCTTCCTTTGCTGTGGTAGCTGGTAACATGATGGGTGGCAGAGCCTCTGCTAGACTGAATCCCTGGGTAAGTATGTGGAGGACAGCCATCATGGAGTCATCACTAACCCCATGCTTCTTGACCCCAATCCTCCACAGCTCATGTTGGATAGGTAGCAGAAAATTTTATTGAATTAAGCCATAAAGAGTTGGGGGGTTGTTTCTGCAGGTATGTCAGTCTGCCTAAGGACTAACTTTCTAGCTGCAGAGATGGAACTAAGAGTGGAGTCTTTCCCCTCTAAGTGAGTAGGCCTTTGCATAAGCAGCACAGACAGATGAGGGATGGAGGAAACAGAAGCAAGCTGCATTGCCACCCCCTATCCTCCTGGGACCAGTGAGAAGGAGGGGACTTCCTAACCAAAGAGGCTAGGAAAGCCTACAGGGTCTTAAGCATTTCAAGCAGCGTACTGAGCACATGATAGCAGACCAAAAGGGTATGATTATTTCAGCAGACCCAGGTTCTGGCCAGGGGAGAGCAGAGCTTGACGTAGCTGATCTCAGTAGGGGTATCTTGTAGACTTTTCCCAGGCTGCCCACAGACATGGCCGTGGGGTCTCTCTACTTACAACAGCCACGAAGATAATGGAAAAAAAAAAATAGGTAGGTAGCTGTGTGGTTAGTGGGGCACCAATTACCCCATAAATCAATTTGCTGTGTGTGTGGAGTGGGGGGTTGTTGGAGCTTCTTATTTTGATATAATTTCAAACAAGAGAAAAAAATGGAAGAATCATAGAAAGAACTTCCACATACCCTTCACCAAGGTTCACTAGTCCCCTTAAAAGGTTGCTAAAAACCAAGTAATCTCTTTCATACCCAACCTAGCTATAATGCCTAACTCAAACTTCAATATTAAAGTTTCATGAGTCAGCTTTATATGTAAGATTTGCAAAACACGATAGAGTACTGATATGGTTTGGGTGTGTCCCCACCCAAATCTCAACTTGAGTTGTATCTCCCAGAATTTCCACATGTTGTGGGAGGGACCTAGGGGGAGGTAATTGAATCATGGGGGCTCATCTTTCCCATGATATTCTCATGACAGTTGAATAAGTCTCAAGAGATCTGATGGACTTATCAGGGGTTTCTGCTTTTGCTTCTTCTGCATTTTCTCTTGCCGCCACCATGTAAGAAGTATAAGACGTACCTTTCACCTCCTGCCGTGACTCTGAGGCCTCCCCAGCCACATGGAACTGTAAGTCCAATTAAACCTCTTTTCCTTTCCAGTATCAGGTATGTCTTTATTAGCAGTGTGAAAACGGACTAATACAAGTACACTTAATGTATAATTATTTTATATTAAAAAAAGTAACACTCATTGGAAAAATAGGCAGAGGCCATAAGTAGCCATTTGAAAAAAGAAACAGAATGGACAAAATTATGAAAAGTTCAACCTCTCTAGTAATAAATGTAAATTAAAACCTCATTTTCCACCTAGCAGACTAACAAGTGTTTATACGTGTGATTATACTTGTGTTGGCGATAGTATGAGAAAATACTATCGCGCTGTTTCTGGAAATTGGTTCAACGAATGATGTAATTGGCTTGTCTGGCAACAAATACCAAAAAAAAATTTTTTTTTTAATGCACTTGCCTTTTAGCGCAGCAATCTTAATTCTAGGAAGGTATCTGAGGGAATAGGCAAACAAATGTCCCTGACCCACCGCAAGAAGAAGTGTATCTATTGGCCGGTCGTGCTGGCTCACACCTGTAATCCCAGCACTTTGGGAGGCCGAGGCAGGTGGATCACGAGGTCAGGAGACGAGACCATCCTGGCTAACACGGTGAAACCCCGTCTCTACTAAAAATACAAAAAATTAGCCGGGTGTGGTGGCGGGCGCCCGTAGTCCCAGCTACTCAGGAGACTGAGGCAGGAGAATGGCATGAACCCAGGAGGCGGAGCTTGCAGTGAGCCGAGATGGCATCACTGCACTCCAGCCTGGGTGACAGAGTGAGACTCTGTCTCAAAAAAAAAGAAGAAGAAGAAGAAGAGGAAGAGGAAGAGGAAGAAGGAAGAAGAAGGAGAAGGAGAGGAAGAGGAAGAGGAAGAGGAAGAAGAAGAAGAAGAAGAAGAAGAGAAGAAGTGAATCCATCACAACATTATCCAAAAAAAAAACAACAACAACAAAAAAAAAATCAGAATGAAGGGACTTTGGTCAATTAAATGATGGTGTTTTGTAGAAAGCACTAACACCACCTACATAGCACTTATAGAACGCCTGGCTCTGTTCTTAACTCTTTGCATATATTAACTCATCTAAGCCTCCCAACAGATAGGTACTACAATTACTGTCAGCATTTCACAGATGATGGAACTGAGGAACAGAGAGGTTCGCTAACCAGGTCATAAAGCTAGTCAATGCCGAGCTAATATCTGCATCTAGGCGGTCTGGTCTGAGTCAGCTCTCTTAGATTTACATTATACAACCTTTCATAGGATGTGTAAGCCTCTCTCTGCAGCTACTAAAATGACAAAATAGATTGTATTTGCTGTCATGAAAAATGTTCATAATATATGCATGAGAAAAGTCGATTATGAAACATTAAGTACAGTTTGAAACCATTATTTTAAAAGGAATTATATATACGTGCATATAAGAATGTATAAAAAATGGCCAGGCACGGTGGCTCACACCTGTAATCCCACCACTTTGTGAGGCTGAGGCGGGCGGATCATGAGGTCAAGAGTTTGAGACCAGCCTGATCAACATGGTGAATCCCCATCTCTACTAAATATACAAAGATTAGCCAGGCATGGTGGTGCATGCCTGTAATCCCAGCTACTTAGGAGGCTGGAGCAGGAGAATCGCTTGAACCCGGGAGGCAGAGGTTGCAGTGAGCCAAGATCATGCCACTGCACTCCAGCCTGGGTGACAGAGTGAGACTGTGCCTCAAAAAGAAAAAAGAATGCATAAAAAAATTTCCTCAAAAGATTAACAGTGTTGGGATTGTGGGAGAAATTTATTTCCTTTACATCTCTTTATTTGCTAAGTTTTCTGCAATGATCGTATAATTCTTGTAATATAAAATTGTAAATGAATAATTCTACTACTCAATCCTGCTTTCTCCTTTGTCCTTCCACAAATGGTCTCAGGGACACTCCCTAATAAATATCCTGCAGACTGACCTTTATCTCAGAGTCTGCTTCCCAGAGAATTCAGCCTCTGAAGCATCCCAACAGTGCCAAGAGTGGTCCAAGAAAGCAGGCAATGAAATGATGCTTAGGAGCGGGCTCACTCATCACCTGGCTAGCAATGAAGACCCCATCACTGGAGGCAGAGGAGCACAGACAACCCCTGTTCCAATGACTAAAACTTCCTCTGTGTTGAATTAGAATGGTGCATAGGGAAAAGGGAATACAATAGCTGGTGCTATGTACTCAGTGTTAGCATAATATAGGGGAAAGAGTAATCTTAGGGAAGTGAGATAGGATGGTGTTGCTATACTCCATTGAAGCTTTACAGAAAGAATTTAGCTCAACAAAAGGCTGAGAGCAATTAATAGGCTATTGAAAGCCAGCGTTAAAGTCAGAGGGTCTTTAGGAAGGTAAAGAGGCTTTCCTCACCTGAAGAGAGAGGGCAGGAAAAGTTGAGGCCCAGGTACAGACCCATGTCTTAGTGGTGATTTTTGCCAGAACTCCAGGGAGGGCTAAAACTCTTAATCAAGGCAGGTCTGTTATGTCAAAGTTAGGAATGTGGTTGGGGAAAAATGAATCCTGACCTGTGAGGTGAAATGGAATATATGGGTTGATTTTCCCTACACTCTTGAGTTCCCAGATTCCTCTAAATCTTTTCCATCTGAAGAAGAAAGTGAACCACCTCTCTCTGTTAAGAGCTAGGACCACTCCCTTACTTGAAGACAATGCAGAGCCCTCTATCCCCCCTCCAGGCCACTGGGCCTCTAACTGTGTCTTCTAATTAGGAATAAGTTGCAGCTTAACCCAGCTGCAGATGTGCTGGGCCCAGCAAAAGAGAAAAGGGACTACACACCAAGGAGATCCACCTAGCATGTCCACACATGGGACTGGATTCTGAGTTACTTGATCAAAGAGGCTAGAACATAATACTGAATAAGAAAAATGTCGACAAAATAAGTCAAACTCTGTAAAATATTTGAAGGGATTCATTCTGAGCCAAATACAAGTGATGAAGGTTCAAGGCATAGTCTCACGAGGTCCTGAGAACATATGCCCAAGGTGGTTGGGTTACAGCTTGATTTTATACATTTTAGGGGGACAGAAGTTACAGGCAGACATTAATCGATACATGTAAGGTGTACATTGGCTCAGTCTGGAAAGATGAGACAACTCAAAGTTGGGGGTGAGGGGCTTCCAGGTCATAGGTGGATTCAAAGATTTTCTGACTGGCAGTTGGTTGCAAGAGTTATTAATCTAAAGACTTGGAATCAATAGAAAGCAGTGTCTGGGTTAAGATAAAGTGTTGTGGAGACCAAGGTTCTTATTATGTAGATGAAGCCTCTAAGAAGCAGGCTTCAGAGAGAATAGAGGGTAAATGTCTCTTGTCAGACCTAAAAAGGCACTAGATTGGTAATCTCTCCTGTATCAGGAAAAGACCTGGAAAGGGAAAGGAATTCTCTACAAAATGTAGATTTTCCCCTTAAGAGACAGCTTTGCATGGCCATTTCAAAATATGTCAAAGAAATATATTTTGGAGTAAAATATTTTGACTGCTTTCAAGGCCTGCTATCTGTCATGTGATGTTATCCTAGAGTCAAGTTGGAATTTAGTATCTTATTGCTACAAACAGTCTGTTTTGTCAGTCTTAAGATCTCTGTTTCAATCTTAATGCTGGTCAGTTGTGCCTGAACTCCAAAGGGAGAGGCGTGTCTAATGAGGCATGCCCAACTCCCCCTTTCCATCATGGCTTGAACTAGTTTTTCAGGTTTACTTGGGAATTCACTTGGCAGAGAGAAGGGATCCATTCAATCAATTGAGCGACTTATAATTTTATTTTTGGCTTATAAAAAGTTTATTGGTTTAGGAGTATGTTTCTGAAAGGCAGATTTGAACATTCTGGCAAGGACCCTAAGCAATGGTATATTCTAGTCTCTAGGCTATTTCTTAGATGCATGGGAAAAGCAATGGCTCCCACTAAGGGAGGGTGAAATGCCAGAATTACTCTAGCAGCTGCTGGAAGAAGGGATTGAAAGATTCACAGAAGTGGGCATGCTGGAGTAGATCTACCACGTGAGGCCAGGATACTCACCAAATGATTACAGTGCACAGGAAAGCCATAAGCAGTACAGATGCAGGCACACCAGCATCACTAAAAAGCACAGTGATGCCTCTTCTTCATAGGTCATCGGTAATGGTAGAAAAGGTGATCACAGAACACAGAACTAAGCTAACTGATAGCAATAGAGATGATCACAATCACCCTGCTACCCAGTGGGGGTAGGGGGAATAGAGGACAGATGATGATGTGTAGCTGTCAAAAATCAGATAGATCCAATGATCACAATGAACAGCAAAGTTGGAGCAGTCCAGAGGGCCAGGCCAAGACAGCCATGGAGACAGTTAAGAAAACACAGCATGCCTAGGGGCAAAATAGATGGACAGTTAACAAAGAACTCTTCAATTCACCATCAAAACAAACCAAAAATGAATGATCAAGACACTGAAGGGGCTGGGCACAGTGACTCATGCCAGTAATCCCAACATTTTGGGAGGCTGAGGTGGGTGGATCACTTGAGGCCAGGAGTTAAAGATGAGCATGGGCAACACAGTAAGACCCTGTCTCTACAAAAAAAAAAAAAAAAAAAAAAATACAAACATTAACTGGGCATGGAGGTGCACGCCTGTAGCCCCAGCTACTCGGGTGGCTGAGGCAGGAGGATTGCTTGAGCTCAGTAGGTTGAGGCTGCAGTGATCTGTGTGAGCAGCCTGGGTGAGAGAATGAGACCCTGTGAAAAGAGAGAGAGAGAGACAGAGAGAAGGAAGGAAGGAAGAAAAGAAGGAAGGAAGGAAGGAAAAAAAAAAAAACAGAGGGCAGTTGCCCCAATAAAAAATCCATGATTTCTTGCCCAGTTATTGGAACTAACCCAGGTTTTAGACTTGGAACCCAATAATGGAAGGTGAAGCCAAGTTCCCAGAAGGAAGGACTTTGCAAAAGAGAATCTACAAATGGCCAATAAAAACATAAAAAGCTGTTAACATCAGTTGTCATCAGGAAAATACAAATTAAAACCAAGATGAGACACCATTCCCACTAAAGTTACTCATATCAAAAAGACTAGCATTACCAAATGTTGGCCAAAATATGGAACACTTGATTTAGGATCAAAACTCAAACTCATATTCATCAGGTGTGAGTCCTTGCAGAGTCAAAGTATACATCAGAAACTAATACTGCCCTCCCCAATTCCCGAAGAAGTATGCAAAGGGTTCAGGGTAGAAGCACCTGCTGCTGTGGCCTTTTTTTCGTACATTAAAAAAAAGACTTTCATCTCTTTCTGGAAATACGTAAACTCTGAAAAAATTTTGGTGGGTAACCTTCTGGACTTTTTTTAATACTATGCAAACTGTTTAGTAGCCTATTTTTTAGACCTAATTTTAGACTACAAAAATTGAGAAGGTGGCACAGAAGCTTCTCATGCCCATCTCACCCAGTTTCCCCTATTATTAACATCTTACATTAGAATATTAAATATATTTGTTATAATTAATGAAGTAATATTAATACATTATTATTCATGAAAGATCATGGTTTTTTTTTTTTCCTTCCAATTGCCTCAGTTTTTCCCTAATGTCCTTTTTGTGTTTCAGAATTCCACCCAGGGTACATAGGACATTTAGTCCTTATGTCTGCTTAGGCTCCTCTTAACTGTGGCAGTTTCTTAGACTTACCTTGTTTTTGATGACCTTGACAGTTCTGAGGAGTACCGGTCAAGTGTATCAAAGGATGCGCCTATAATGGAATTGGTCTGTTGTTTTATTGTGGTAAGACTGGGGTTATGGGGCTCCACTGGCTTTTTTCTTTAATCAACGATTTGGATCACTTGGGGGCTAAACTTTGAAAGTGGTCCCAATTACTGACTGAAGAGAGAGTTCTTTCTGATCTCTGGAAGATGTGTCTCTTGCCGCTTTAGTGGGCTGAGCTAACCTTCAAATTCTGAGTCAAAAATAATAGAAAAGAAAGTCTTTGAAAATTTGCTTTTTAAAGAGACCTCCTCTTTGTACTGCAGAACCTATAAAGAAACCTCTATCACCATGTGCCTTTATTTAATTAACATTTGTTTAAAAAGTACTGCTTCCCTGTATTCCATGGGCATATAGGTCATCTTTCAGTTCAGCAAAGAGATTTTTCTAATCACTTTATAATCGTTGTGTTTTAATGAAATTCCGAGGAGCCATTAGTTTTTATGAAGGTAGTTGGCATTCAAATATTACTTGTGATTGAGATTTTGTTTTACTTTTCTTTCAGCACAAAAGTGGAAGTGCATGATATAGAAGAAAAATCAGTGCACGCTTAATTGGCTTTCAATAGAAAAGCAGGCAGCTGCTCTTCTTGATATATACATTTGTGGCACTTTTTTATCTTGTAAATATCTCAAGCTAAATAAATGAAAAGAAATTTTGAGGAAACAACAGTTTGCTGTATGAAAAATATGAGCTTTCTTTAAAGTACAACTTACATACAGTAAAATATACAAATTAGACATCAAATTGATGAATTTTGAGAACTGTAAACCCATGAGTCTTCTATCCCAAACTAAATAAGGAACATTTCTATCATTGCAGAAAATTCCCTTGTGCCCCTTTCCAATGAATTTACCCTTATTCCTCCCCAGAGAAATAACTTTCTGATTTTCATCACCAAGGGTTTGTTTGGCTTATTCCTGATTTCATATAAATGGAATCAGACTGTAAGCTTTTGTGTCTAGTTCTTTCAGTTACTATAAGATATTGAGACTAACCAGCCACAATAGCATCAATGCCCAGCTCAAAAGACATAGCTCCACTGGCCTCTATGCCCAGCAGGCCCATCTGTAATATTTTTTTTTTACTTTACTTTTTTTTTATTTGTGAGACAGAGTCTCTCTCTGTCAGCCAGGCTGGAGTGCAGAGGCACAATCATGGTTCACTGAAGCCCCCACCTCCCAGGCTCAAGCAATCCTCCCACCTCAGCCTCCCAAATAGCTGGTACTATAGGCACATAGCACATAGCACCACACCTGGCTAATTTTTGTTGTTGTTTTGTAGAGACAAGTCTCACTGTTTTGCCAGGGCTGGTCTTGAATTCCTGGGCTCAAGTAATCCTCCTGCCTTGGCCTCCCAAAATGCTGGGATTACAGGCATGAGCCACCAGACCCAATCCATCTGTAATCTTCTGTTCATCCCCGATAACTTTCTTTAGCTGGGATACTGAAATGTAGGGCATCTCTAGAAGAAGGGTCTGGGAGACATTTAAGACTGAGAAGCAATTGAGAGAATTCAGGCCTAGAAACAGACTTAGGAGAAGGAAGAGAGAACAAAAAGCGGGACAAAAAATGGTCATACAATATTAGGTCTGTCATCTGAAAGGGGAAATAGACTTTCCATGTATAGTTCCAGAATTAGAACTCGTGGGTGGAAATTACTGGGAGGCAGTTTTCAGCTCTATATAAAGAGGAACATCTTTCAACAACAGGTCACTGGGGTACCTTGAATGGTAGTTAAGCTTCTCATCACAGGAATTGTTCACAAAAAGGCTAATATCCATTTGTCACAGATGCTGTTAAAGGAAATCCCCCATTAGGTAGGCAAGAACATCTTCCTATGTCTTGTGGCTTTCAGTTTAGACAAAGGTAGGCTTTACCTCCACTTTATACTAGCGGGTCAGTGCTGGGTTATTTTGTATATTTTATATTGGCAAGAAGGTCATATGATTTTCACCCCATGTACCTTAGAAACAGCTGCTGCCATGAAAACTTATTAAGCCTAAGTATTCAGAACTCAGGGCGAATTCTGCATTTTCATTTTCTCTCTCTCTCTTTTTTTTTTTTTTTTTTTTTTGGTTTTTTTTGAGACAGAGTCTTGCTCTGTTGCCCAGGCTGCAGTGCAATGGCGCAATCTCGACTCACTGCAACCTCTGCCTCCCGGGTTCAAGTGATTCTCCTGCTTCAGCCTCCTGAGTAGCTGGGATTACAGGCATGCACCACCACGCCTGGCTAATTTTTGTATTTTTAGTAGAGACGGGGTTTCAAACCATGTTGGTCAGTCTGGCCTCGAACTCCTGACCTCGTGATCTGCCTGCCTTGGCCTCACAAAGTGGTGGGATTACAGCAGATCCCAAGTTGACCTCTTTGACCTACAAATCTCAATTTATTTAAAATTATTATTATTCTTTTTTTGAAACAGGGTCTCACTCTGTCACTCAGGCTGGAGGGCAGTGGCGTAATCTCAGCTCACCGCAACCTTTGCCTCCCAGGTTCAGGCAATTCTCCTGCCTCAGCCTCCCCAATAGCTGAGATTACAGGCACCTGCCACCACATCCAGCTAACTTTTGTATTTTTAGTAGAGACGGGGTTTTGCCATGTTGGTCAGGCTGGTCTTGAACTCCTGACCTAGGTGATCTGCCCATCTTGGCCTCTTAACGTGCTGGGATAATAGGCATGAGCCACCGTGCCAAGCCCAAATCCCAGTTTTAACAAGTATCTTCATTGTCTTCATAGTTTGTCCTTTGCATTTTTCCTACTCCACCGGCTTTTTAGCTTTAATCTATCATAAAAATGTTTCAAACAGCTATATCATGCCTAGAACTTCCCTTCCCTTTCTCAAAGCCACCATCCCTGAGTAGCCGGTCCATGAACCTCACCCGCTTGCTTCACTCTCTGACTCCACCTCTCACAGTCTGTAAACAGCCAGGGCATGCCAGTGTGACCTCATTTACACATTGCCTTACACAAATAGCAAAATTGTTTTTAGGAATACATGTTATGTTTCATAATACCTCAAAGCAAAGAAATCTCACTTATTTTTTAATCTACGTGCATTCAGCAACGTGATTTTTACGGTGAAAGCAGAAAGGGCTCCCACATTGCAGCCCCAGGCGATTCATGGAGAGAAACCACTCCCAGTAGCTGCCCCCTGGGAGGCCTGGTCAAGGCGGCTCTCCCGGTCAAGAAAGATCTCATGAGGCTCTCCTTCCACCCAAATATTTACATGAGGCTCTGCCCAGCCACACCCCTTCAGGAGACCAGATGGGCATGACTGAGCTAAAAGAGCACATGGATGAGGATGCAAAAGAGCTAACACAACCTTGACTTTTCAGAGCTGATTCTGCTTTCAGAGACCGTCTAGTCAGCCCATTCACCCAGAGAGAGGAAATGGCATTCACCCAGCGCCTACCTGTTAGTAAGGGGGCAGAGCTAGGGCAGGAACTCACATTTCCCTATTTGTGATTAACTCATCTTATACGATGAGCTAAACATGGATGAACAAACGTTATTGTATCAATGGGAACTGGTGTAACACACAAACTGCGATTGACTTGGTCAATCACTACTGTCTGACATTGACTCCCTAAACCCCAGTTTCCTCTTCTGTGAAATGGGATATTCACACCTACCTTATGGTGTTTGTAAAGACAAAAAGGGCAGAAGGCATGGAGATGGCCTGCTGCCTATTGACATTCACTATTAAAAGATTCCCTGCTCTTTTGTTGCAACTCAGCCAGCCTCTAGCATTCATTTCAGGTCTGGTGTCTCCCTAAAACATACCAAAAATTGTCTCAAACATTTGAAATATGATTAACTTTATGGGCAACATTAAAATCCTCCTCTTTAAGGTGAATATTTTTCACATTATCTTTCTGCATCATCTGGGCTAGTCAAAGTTAGAGGACATTTTTGAAAGTGTTTTGTGACTCAGCTGCTGTTTGAAACATCTGGGGCTTATTTTTCACCTTTGAAGAACACAGTGCCTCTCACTTCTACCTCTTGTAGAGCATCAAATACACTGGCACATTGGCTAAGGTAACACACATGCAAAAAAAAAAAATTGAGTGAATGATGCCTGGATGGAAACTTCTCCCCGAGAATCTCTTACTTTAGTTTCCAAACATACTCATAGAGGATAAAGGCCCTGCCAGCACTGGGAGGGAACAATAGAGAGGGAGGGAGAGAGTACTCTTCCTTTGTAGGAGGTGGGGAACAATGAGACTCAGAGAGATACAGAGTAATCATGCTTTGGGTTGGGTAAATGGGCCCAGAGCATAGCCTGAGCTTCACGACATTGCCATATGTTCCCTGGCTGAGAGGTGACTCAGAGGCAGGAGTTGTGGAGGAGGTGAGGCCATCCACTATTGACCTAATCTGCCATCAGGCAAGGCCAAGTAAGTGGGCCTGCTGTTCTCCACACCCCCAGTCCCCAACAAGCATACAACACATACTCACACCCCGAAGCTGCAGCCTGTTCTCTCAGGACTTCCCCTTCAAAGCTGCCTTAGTGCTCTTCGTAACCTGATTTCCCTTCTAAAAAACATGCTGTAGGGGAGGAAACACCCAGAGAAATCTGTCCCAGCTCTGTATCACCACCCCTCTCACTCCAGATGGTTCTAGTTGCGAAAGTTTGCATTCTGAGCTTTCAGATACGACTGTGCTCCACATCCCCTCCACCCAAAGACCTTCGGAAATACCCCACTGTCTGATCAGGGGAACCTCCCATTTGTGTACTCATGTATTCTCAAATTAGGACTATTTACTTTGTCTTGGTATCCTGCACACATTATCACTTTTTAATTCTGACCCTAAGAAGCATGTACTGTTATCCTGGTTCAACGGAGGGAAGATGGAGACTTTAGGGAGATTACTCTCTCAGTAGGAAAACAGAATTCTAACCAGGTCTGTCTCCATAATGTTGCTCGTTCTACAATTAATTTCTCCCTAAACTGAATTCTCAAAAGGAATTTTTATTTTTTCTCTTAGGAAAATGAATCGATGCCCCGAAATTATTTTTAAAGCAATACAATGACATTCTTGGTTGCATATACAAAATCGATTGCCTTCTTTTTTTTTTTACCAATATAATCCCCACTTTGATTTTTGTTTCCTACAGCCCATGTCTCAAAGATGCTGATCCCACCCTCGGATCCAGAATGGGACAAACTAGCATATGAATATCACTTTCCTCTTGGCAGTGATTGGTTCAGAAATGGCCATGTGAGCCAATTCTGGTCAATAAGACTAGAGAATAGATTTGATAATGTCTTCTGGAAGCTTCTTTCTCAGTTTTAAGAAAGAATCACAAATAGTAGTCTCTCTCTCACTGAATGTGAATAAGAAAGAAAGCAGCCACAATGACTACTGATAGCCATCCCACCGTAAGAAGAGCCAGACTTAGGATGAAGCCAACCAGCCAACCCTGGGAATGTCACAGAAGAGAATGAGAGTAATGAGACATCACTTAATGACATCACTAAGACATTGGCTCAACCAACCCCGAGGAACACCCCCCACCTCTGGACTTCCTGCCTTATAAGCAAAGAAATGTCATATGACATTAACTGATTTGAATTAGGTTTTCTGTTTTTCACAGCTGAAAGCATCTTTAACTGATGCTGGGATTCACCACATTTCCTGCATCTGCAGAACTATACAATCATCATTCACATCTTAAATTATGGTCTGGAGGTACCACACACTCCTTAATCAACAAACAAAATGCAGATTTTGCAGGCAGTGAGTTCCGTATGGTGCCATAAAGATGGCCACACATTCTTTGTCATTGGGAGGCCATTGAGAGTTGACATAAATTTCCCCTTCTCTTGAATCTGGGCTGGCCTTGTAGTTATTTTGACCAATAGAATGCAGTAGAAGTGACACTTAGTAATTTCCAAGGCTGACCCTTAAGAGATTTTTCAGCTTTTCTATGTGACTTGCAACACTTTCTTGAAACACAGCCACCATGCAAGACATCTACCTACCCTGTGGCCACCAGTCTGTGAAGAGCCCACACTAGCCATGATAAGAGAGACAGAAAGAGGGTCGGGGTGGAATAGCACTGAGGTACCAGATGTGGTAACACCTTTTGAAATGTAGCCAAGTGAAACCAGCAGAAGCAATATGAACTGAATGACTGCCTAGTAGAGCCCTCTCCAAATTTATGACTCACAAATAAAATGGTGGTTGTTTTAAGCCACTAAATTGTGTGGTAGTCTGTTATATAACAATAGATAACTGGAACTGGAAGAAAACATAGAAACTTCTTTTTCAAAAGCTTCAATAGCAGTAGGAAAGCAAAAGCTTTCTGTGAATGCTTGTCTAAATACAAACTTCATTATCCAGCACACTCTCCTTCAAGTGCCTCAGTTAATCCCAGTTTTAAGGATGTGTGGCTGTGTTATAAGCTGCATATACACTGCACACGAGTGTCTATAAAGATGATGCTGCTTTATCCCATTCCTTTCTGCTTTTCCCTACCACAATTAGATCTCAGGTTCTTATCAAAGTTTTTAAAAGGCCAAACACAGTGGCTTATGCCTGTAATCCCAGCGCTTTGGGAGGCCAAGACAGGCATATCACTTGAACTCAGGAGGTCAAGACCACCCTGGGCAATGTGGTGAAACCCATCTCTACAAAAAAATACAAAAATTAGCCAGTGTGGTGCACGCCTGTAGTCCCAGCTACTTAGGAGGCTGAGGTGGGAGGATGGCTTGAGCCCAGGAGGTAGAGGTTGCAGTGAGCCGAGATCACACCACTGCACTCCAATCTAGACAGCAGAATGAGACTCTGTCTCAAAAAAAAAAAAAAAAAAAAGGAAAAGAAAAGAAAAAAATGTATGTGAGAGGGTGATTGATGATCAAAGGGAGCCCACTTTCTTGGTCTCATGAACATTCTCCGTCAACACACACACATATACAACTCCTAAGTGCCAGTTCTGATTAGACTTGGGTCTTACTATGCTTGACTTGGCAGGATTGCACTATTGTTCAAACATTTGTCCCATAAAAAATCAGCAGAATTTGAATTAACCACTAGTTTCTTTTAAGCTGAGCTGACATTTTGGCTACATTTATTTTAACTAGGGATTTATGACAGGAAACGAATAGTTCTAATTAAATAAGTATTAGCCTCACTGTGAATAATGACCCCTTGGAAGTTTCCCAGTCCCCTAATAGCTAATTAACAGCTCATAACTGGGCTGTCTTTGTATCCCAAGGCAAGTGTGAAAAGGAAGACTTGACTGATTAATGAGATGGGCTCAAACCGGATTAAAAATGAAAATTGGCTTTACGGACTCCAGACCTGCAAATCTACTCTGCGTGAAAAGGAGAGATTATTTTTAAGGCATCCTGGGTGATCGCTGTGGGAACAGGGAGCACACAGCCAAAGGCATTGATCTGTTAACGCCTTCCCTGTGACCCCTTTCACAGTGGCTGACAGACGACCAGACAGCCAGCGGTGAGAGAGCTGGCCTTTCCATTGTCATGACGCCTATAGGGTTGGGGCGGAAAGCCAAATAGCCTTCATAAAGACTTGCTCTTCCTTTGTCATGTTTGTATTTCAGACAAATATTAAGGCAGACAGATGGCAAATTAGAAGTCAATAAATACCACTTTCCATCTCTGCCATTCCATTTTAGAATGTGTTAGAAGCCCTCCTCTTCTCCCTCAGTCAGAGGCTGGAGACTAGTTCTTCAATATTAAAGGAGATTGTGCTCAGCTTGCCTGAGGCAATCGCAAGCTGGTACCATGCCACCTCCCACATAACACTTTCTCTGGCACTTACCAGAAAGTGTTTTGAATGGGCAGTTGTGGACTCTGGAAAAATGCTGCATGTATTTTCAGAGGCCCCTGTCTGCTGCAGATAGCTCCATCCCTTTCATGTAGCTTTTAGTTGCAGCCTCACTTGCTAAGCGCTCGGCAGGCCCCTACTTTTTTTCTCTGCTCGCGTACCCTGCCCCAAGAAACTTTAAGAAACTTTAAAATACTACATAGAGCCAATATTTATTTGGCCAATAGAATTCCATTCAGTGCAAGGGAACTGCTTGCAGTCATCATGGGGAAGAGACAGGGGAGTACCCCAGATTACCATGAAATTTAAGTTCCTTCTCAGAGTAGCCAGCCCACTCCTACCCCTTTGGAACTGAGACTAGGTTCTAAGGTTGAGCCAGAGCAGGGCCACATTATAGGGGTGCTGATTTGGGGTCACCACAGAGCAGTTGTGGGTCTTTATCAAATAACTGGCCCCAAAACAGCAGATTAAATGGTGAGGGTGGAGGAATAACAACTTCCTTTCTGAGCTTATAAGTAAGATTTATGATCCGCCATTGCCAGGAAATGGAATGTTAACCAACTAGATTGCCACTGAAGTTCAAAAACTTAAACCTATGTTGAATTTAACCTAATCTTTATTTGATGATTTTAAAAAGACATTTGAGACTCTAGGTGTTCTCAATTCTTCATAACAAATCTTTTGACAAAAGTGAGTAAGAGCTAATTAACAGCTCAAAAGATCAGGAAGTCAAAAGATCAGAAACTTTACCAGCCTGTGTGAGCTATGCCTACCCTGCACCCTGGAAGGTTCCTAACCTTCCAATGGCTTTAGTTGCCTCTTTACCATCTGACTGAGCAAGGACAGGACCACAGCAAGGTAAAAGCATTTTCCCTCTCTCCCAAGAATATACCCTCCAATCTATGCTCCTTGCTTTCTTCTACTGGTACCCCAAAATGGATCAGATATCAAGAACCATCAAACCTTATACTACATAGCACAAAGACAAAATTAATACACTGCCCCCCACCCAAATAAAAAAGTGTATAAAAAACACCTGGCCCTTATCTAATCTTTGCAAGGCTTAATGCCAAGAAAGGTGTTAACTCTCCAGGGAGGATGGAGACACACTAGATATCGGTTAATTAACACTCCCAGTAGGTGAACAGAAGTGCTCTCCTAGGCTGGAAAGAATCTCATTTTCTTCTAAAACTGTGACTTCGGACTGACACTTCAAAATTGTCAACAGTAACTTAAGGGATGAGAATGTCTCTTTAGTTATTTTAATCAGCAGCATGTACGGAGCGCACTTTGGTGCACATCTGTTTGTGGGAAGATAAAGAAATAACTACCATGTCTGTCCTGAAGAAGTTGATCAGGTTAAGTAGGACGTTAAGACTAACACAGATTACTCTGTAAAAGATACTGATAAACATGTAAAAATTAACATTACACTGGTGTTGTGTGCATCTGGTATAAGAATGATCAAAAGTATGGACGTCTTTTAAATGTCAGCTGACATCTTCAAGGATGAGGACATTTTGAAACAGTGTATTGGAGGAAGTGGTAGAGTCAGACTAACAGCAGAGGGTGTGGAGCAAGGAAATCCTGTGCAGGGATGGCCAGAAAATCTGATGGAATCAGACAGTTAAGAGGTCTAAGGCTTCACAGAAGAAGAGATGGAGATAAAATTATAGCATTTGCAGTTACTGAAGTGATGAAGAGGAAAACAAAAATCAATAGCATTACTATCAAAAATTGGAAAGGGCATGGAGTAAAAGAAGACAGAATGATCTGAATTTTCACCTTTCACAGCAAGTAGACAATGAATGTTATTGAAAGTGAAGAAATCAAGAGACAAAACCATCAGCAAATTATTTACTGAGGTGACCACCGAAATGGCTAAAATTATAAATCATTAAAGAAAGGAAGTAGGGGAAGGGAGGACTCAAAATTGTCATTTTGAATTTTCCTGTACTGACTGGTGTTTTACCACGTTTATGCATTACCTTGATAATTTTTAATGGACAGTGGCAGCCTCTGATCTTCCAAGTGCTTTCAAAATATCAGTGCATATTTTATCATATTTATGATAACCTCCAAAATATGCTAGGTATGGCTGGAAAAAACAAAACATAACTCCTCCAAAATCCAGTACTTCGTAAGAAAAAAGAAGCTTCAGGTGTTCTTTGTAAATTATTCATGCTAACCAAGTCTCAGTATAGGTTGCCTAATGACTGATAATATATTTTGATACCTTCACTCTTCTTATTTCATTTTCAAGGGCTACTGGTTGTAGCCAGATACTAAAACTGGGCACTTTCAGTTACAGAAAAATTATCAGCACTTACAGGGGACTTGGAAATATCGTTGTCCTAAAATCCTTTATTCTCATTGTTAAATCACTAAGTCTAAAGTGAATCAGAGTTTTTCATTTTCCCAAGGTCCACAAAAAGTTGATCTAATATTTGGTTTCTCATCATTGTCTTATCTTCCAATTGTATTACATTCCCAGATGACCAAATCCTAGGATGTAAGAGTCTATTTTAGGGCTCATCTGGTTCAGTTTCCTCATTGTAAAGTTGAGCAAACTAGGACTCTTAGGGCTTGGTGACTTGCCCATGGGCATGAACAAATTAATAAACCTACCAGCTGTCCTCTCTCTGGCCCTTGTTTTAAAATGTTATGATATATGGTTTAATAACAACCTTGGCCAGGACTTTTGATTCCTATAATTCTCTTCCACTGAGTTTCCCCTACCCCAGTGAAATCTTAGGTAGAAACTTCTTAAGAACAGTAAAAAATTACCTTTACCACAATAAAGACGTGAGTCATGTACCAAAATTTCTCTCCCACCCATCACTTCTTAGGCGCTTAGTCTTAAAGCATCATTTTTATTCTTTGAAGGCAAAACAGCCTTTAAGGGTTGGATATTCTTAATTCAGTCAATGTGGGAAGGGGGAGGTGAAAAAGGAACTCTCTGAGGATAATCACAATGAGAACAAAAGCTTATCCAAATTATGCAATGCATTATAATTATGCTATAAAATTGCTCTTCAGCCGGGGTGTCAATGGAGAGCATTACAATTTTTAAATAGTTCTGTTCTTGATGGGAATTCTTGATCATCTGAGGTGTTCACGTGTGTGCACGCACATTTAGACAAACCGTGGAGCTAAAAGCATCCAGAATTCTGCTATCCTTTCCCCCACAATTAAAAAAAAATTAAGAAAAGGCAAAAGCAACAACAATAACTCTATATGTACATGTAGGCATTGTCTTTATGGTGGGATCCTTGAGAAGGAAGAACTGTGGCTCTAAAATCAGCACATCTGAAGATGTCCAGGGCTGCTGGGAGCTGTTGGTTTTGAGTGTATTTGCCCAAAGCTGTCAGTCCTCCTGCAGATGAAGCTCACTGTGCAGAACAAGCAGTTGAGTGTGTTCCAAAAGTGAATAGGAGAGAATGCTAGAAACAAAGGGATCAAAGTAGAAGAAGGTGTAAAGCATTGATGTTTTCTAAGTAGCTGTCTCTCTCAGAACAGCACTATGCTGGGCATTTTTGAAAGCACAAGAAAGCAAAGACTTTTCTTATTTATAGAATTGAGGAAACCAATGGTTTTAGCTACTGGCTCTTGGCATGCCTATAATAAGAGAGTCATGATTTACAAAGATACTATTTTTAAGAGTTGTTCTGAGTTTTAAATTCCTACTTTAAGATCTCTCATTTTTCTCTTCCTTACCTTAAACGTTAACTGAATTGGCTATTTTTTTTTTTTTTTTGATGTTCATGTTTTTGTTCTTGTACATAAATGGTTCCCAACCTGGCTTCACATTAGAATCCCCTGGGGATCTGTAAAAAAGTAATGCCTTCCCCCAAGACCAATTATATAAGAATCTTTCAGTCTGAGCATCAGTATTTAGAAAAGCTCCCTAAATGTTTCCAAAGGGCACTCCTGAGTGAGAACTCCTGCTATCGACAGTATAACAAGATCATTCTGTAGAAACTTTAGTGAAAATCAGTTTTGCCTATTAATTTAGTCAAAAGTTCTGAGTATGTGAACAGGCCCCATGTGGGACATAAAACCAACTGTACCTATTTCACGACCTGTAGATGCCAGTGGATGACTTCAGAGAGTCTGTAGAAAATTCCAGAACTTAGTCACTTCAAGTCTGGGACCCATTTTATTTATTTATTTATTTTTTGAAACAGACAATGCATTCTGGATTGTCTGTGGTAAGCATTACATTTGTGCCTCACAATGTAGTTTTCCAAGAGTTTCTTTTGTCAAAATCTTTTCCCAGAGACTGACCAAAACTTCCACCCACTCACAATGGCCCTGGAACTCCTTTTGCAAAATAGGTATATTCTAGCTGGGCCTATCTGGTAACAGATATAATGCATACTTGACCAGAGTCTAAGATTTAGAACTAGATTGACAGTTTTTGCTATCAAGAAGAGGGACATAAGCTCATGTGCTATCAGTCACTGCCTTCAGTGACATTTCTTTCCCTACCTGGACTCTGAAAACTGAGTCCACACTGAGTGCAGGATGGCTAATGCTGAGATTAGATGAGGGCAGAGGGCCAGGAGGACAGCGTGGAGGACCAAGGTCAGCAGCATGAAATGGTAACTCATGGTGGCATTCTCTGTGTGAGTGACCATGAACACCTGAACTTTAAATGTGTGTATTAGAATCTTTCTTTGGAATTTAATTTCTTGACATATATTTTGTCTATATATACATATATATATAATTTGTTGAGAATATATGCCAGGAAAAACACTCAATGGAAACTAATGCTGTCTAACTTGAAAAGTAAAGGCCGGGTGTGGTGGCTCACAGCTGTACTCCCAGCACTTTGGGAGGCTGATGTGGGTGGATCACCTGAAGTCAGGAGTTCAAGACCAGCCTGGCCAACATGGTGAAACTCCGTCTCTACTAAAAACACAAAAAATTAGCCAAGCATAGTGGCAGGTGCCTGTAATCCCAGCTACTCAGGAGACTGAGGCAAGAGAATTGCTTGAATCCAGGAGGCAGAGGTTGCAGTGAGCCAAGATCACGCCATTGCACTCCAGTCCGGGCAACCAGAGTGAAACTCCAACTCAAAAAAAAAAAAAAAAAAAAAAAGAGAAAAAAAGAAGAGAGAGAGAGAAAGAAAAATAAACTTTTGGAAAGCCCATCAGTACATTAGAGAATTGACAGAAAGCTAAAAGCCCCAGGCTCAGAAAACACAAGCAAGGTGTGTTATGTATGATGCCTTGCTGGCATCATCACTTCTAGACATTTGCTGTCACCATTTCTGGCCCCACTGCCACTGGACACTCACCATTACTATTTGCCCCTGGACTCTGAATTTCATCACAACTGTAAATAACCCCAACAGTGCCATCAAAAGTAGTGTGTTTGCTAAATGGAAGTTAGAATTGGGACCATCCGTGAGAACACAAACCATAGATTATAAGTTCCTTGAGCTCAAGGAACAGGCCATGTCCACCTCTCCACCATTAAAACACTGCCTTGCCTAGAATGGTGTTCTGTAAATATTTGTGAATAAACCAAAGAAAAAGAAATGAATTGACATGACATCATATGACATGGAGTGACAGCATGAAATGCAGACAACAAATGATGAGAAGCAAAACATTATCACAGAGTAAATTTCTGTGCTGAAAATTTTAGACCTAACAACTTAGGAGTTTCAGACAATGGGTAATCATTTTCTTCATCCAGCCTTCAATTTCTCTATGGTAAAATAAGCATGAGAACTGCCCTGTCCCTGTCATGGGGTTGGTTGTTTCAAGACTAGAATAAATACTTTGAAAACGGAAGTGCAATGTTTTATAGGATAGAGCTCTAAGGGTTTTAAATAAACTCCTAGTAAGAGATACCAATCAGAGACCCTAAAGCAACCCCACTCCCAACACTCGAATGTCAGAGTCCCAACTTGGAGAGAGATTGCCTGTCATAGGTAGTCTACAAGCTGGTTGCTTCCTATCTTTGTGTTGCAATGGGGATTTCTTAAGGAAGTTCTCAGCTAGACTGGTGTGAACACAATGAAAGGAGAAGAGTAAGAACTGGGCAATTTATATGCAAGAGGTTTTATTTTCCATGGTGTCTGAACAAAGTTAACTCCTTCATACATCCTACAACTCAGAGCTGAACTGAGATATTCAGCCCAAAACCTTGACTTTTACAGGCTGTCAGCAATTAGAGGTAAACAATTTGGTATATGTATTCAATATTAAAGGGCTACAAAAGTCATAAGCTTTTTGAGGACAGGGAATATTTTTCTTTTTTTTCTTTCTTTCTTTTTTATTTTTTTTTTTGAGCCAGGGTCTCGCTCTGTCACCCAAGCTGGAGTGCAGTGGTGCAATCTCAGTTCACTGCAACCTCGACCTCCAGGCTCAAGCGATCCTCCCACATCAGCCTCTCAAGTAGCTGGGACTACAGGCATGTACCACCACACCCAGCTAATTTTTGTATCTTTTTTGTAGAGACTGAGTTTCACCATGTTACCCCAGCCAAGCTGGTCTCTAACTCCTGGACTCAAGGGATTCACCCGCCTTGGCCTCCCAGAGTGCTGGGATTACAGGCATAAGCCACTGCACCCAGTCGGGAATATTTCTTATATGTGTGTATTTTTTTTCTTCCAGCACTTTAAATAAGTCCTAACATATAAGTTTTTAATAAGTGTTGCTGAATTAACATGAATAAATAAATATGTGGATATATATGGTCTGATATAGAATCATTTCCTTAACCAGAGCTGCCAATATGCAGCATGAGTGGGCACACATAAACTATTAAAAAGCGAGCTAAGAGATGGAGGATAAATAAGAAAACAAAGATTAAGAGAACTCCATCCTCAAACTATTGAAAATGACCCTCTGGGTTACCACTGATATTCCTATGCATCGAATCACCATCTGATCACTGGTTTAAAAAGAAATAATTTCCCTAGGCATCACACCTCGTCCTGGTGAAAAACTTAAGTACTACCTATTGCGAGGGTTATAGAGCAAAAGAATGAAAAAGATTTTCAGAAGACAGATACTTCAGTATGACAACCTGCACTTGTATTTTACCTTTTCCTTTTTCAAAGTGTGTTCACTGTACCATTTCCCAACAATCCTCAACACAAGCTGATGAAGTGGATAAGATTTTTATCTACATTGAAATACACAAACCAGCCGGGCATGGTGGATCATGCCTGTAATCCTAACACTTTGGGATGCTGAGGCAGGCAGATCACTTGAAGTCAGGAGTTCAAGACCAGCCTGGCTAACATGGTGAAACCCTGTCTCTACTAAAAACACAAAAATTAGCCAGGCATGGTGGCATGCACCTGTAATCCCAGCTACTCGGGAGGCTGAGGCACAAGAATCGCCTGAACCCAGGAGGTGGAGGTTGCAGTGAGCCAAGATCACTCTAGTCTGGGTGACAGAGTGAGACCTGTGAAAGAAAGAAAAGAAAAAAGAAGGAAGGAAGGGAGGGAGGGAGGGAAGGAGGGAGGGAAAAAGGAAGGGAGGGAGGGAGGGGAGGGGAGGGGAGGGAGGGAGGGGAGGGGAGGGGAAGGGTGAAGTGACTCATCCACAGTTACACATCATTATGAATAGAAAGAACCAGAACAAGATGGGCCTTGTGTCACCACAGTGAAGACTCTGAACTCCTGTCAGTCATCCTGTGTGACTTTTCCTCTACCCGTAAAGGTTCAGGTGAGTTGCCCACAGTGGGCACAGCTGATCTGACAGCTCTTAGCTGGGGCTGATGCTGAGACTCTGGCTGAGAAATGTTACTTTCAAGCAGACTGAACAGAAAGTGCTATTTCTGAATTGCTATCTTAGGGAGGGGATGTCAAATGAAATGTAATTTCCGAGGTTCTGGGTTTTGTTTTGTTTTTGTCAACTCAGGCAGGAGAGATGTTCTGTACCACGGAAGGAGCAGGGAAGGAGGAAGGGAGGCTGGCAGCATGAGAATAGACCATTCCAATTAAATTCTACAAAGTGAGAACTGTGCAGAGCTGCCAGAGGTGAGTAAACTTTCTTGAAAAGAGATGCAAATTGGAAAATTTAGAGAGAAACAACAATAGATGTTGGTGTAGGGACTCTACTCAACCCATGTGGTTTGTTCACACTGACCACACGTAGGAATGCTGGCCACTCAAATAAACTTTGGACCCTAGATTCCCCTTTACTTGAACTTCATGGAAAAGGTGACATGAATAGAGGAGGGAAGACCTAACGTATATTACCAACTGATCAGCAGAGACAAACATCACAGCCATCTCAACTGTCAAAGGGTTTATTAACAGATTTGGGAAAATAAAGAGAAGCACATATGAAACAGAACAATTCAAGCCAATGAGTAAGCAAGTGCTTTGGGCTATAGACAGGACCAAAGTTCTCGATATACCGTAAAGGGAGGGGTGACGCTGGGATCTTCACCTAGATCATGTCACATAGTCATGTGTCCTGAGAGAAGAGTGGAATTTTCACAGAGGAGAAGTTGTTAATGGCTGCACTAATTTCCCAGGAATCATGACAAACTGGTTTATTTTTCCCCAAACAGATTTTTCAATTAGTAAAAACTAAATAATACAGCTCCCCCAAAATGGACAAATGACATGAACATTTTTTTATAAATTATCCAGTGATTGAAAATAATATCAGCAACTTAAGTACAAATTAACAATAAGAAAATGGCAGGGGCTGGGCACAGTGGCTCACGCCTGTAATACCAGCACACTGGGAGGTCAAGGAAACAGGATCGCTTGAGCCCAGTTCAAGACTGGGCAACACAGTGAAACCCTGTCTCCACAAAAAATACAAAAATTAGTCAGGCATGGTTGCATGTGCCTGTGGTCCCAGCTATTAGAGAGACCGAGATGGGAGGATTGCTTGAGCCCAGGAGTTTGAGGCTGCAGTAAGCTGAGATCACCTCACTGCAGCTGCAGTGAGCCAAGATCATACCACTGCATTCTAGCCTGGGTGACAGAGTTAAGACACTGTCTCAAAAAAAAAAAATAAAAAGGCAGGGCTGACATTTCTCCTTTCATAGTACAAGCTCTTCATCAGCTTCAATAGGAGGTAAGCAGAAGGATGACTTTTTCAGATATGACAGGGTATCAACAAAGTTTTGAAATTATTGAAAATGAAATAATATTTGAGATATAAATTTATATCTATTATTAACAATGAACCATGTCCTTAAGTGAATACTTTTCCTTGAGACCTGAGCTAGTAAAAATACTAAGACATCACAATTAGCATATTTTAAAAGACTGTTTATTTTATTTCTTATCTCACCTTTTACAATTCCTTTTAGCTGGGCACCATGGCTCAAGCCTATATAATCCCAGCACTTTGAGAGGCTGAGGCAGGAGGATTGCCTGAGGCCAGGAGTTCAAGACAGGCCTGGGCAACATAGCAAGACTCCATCTCTCAAAAAATAAAGATAAAAAATAAATTAGCCAGGTGTGGTGGTACATGCCTGTAGTCCCAGCTACTCTGGAGGCTGAAGCAGGAGGATTGCTTGAGCCCAGGAGTTTGAGGCTGCAGTGAGCTATGATCACACCACTGCATTCCAGCCTGGGCAACAGAGGGACTCTTTCTCTAAAAAAAAAATAAAAAAATAAAAAAATGAATAAACAAAAGTTAGTAATAAAAAAATAAAATTTATCTCATTTCTACATGGTGTTTTAAAGCAGTTGTAGGTATATATTTTAGAAAATGAATAAACACATATACTAGGAGATGTGCTGAAAAATGCTCCTCTGACAGAGGTAAGGAATCAGAAAAGCAGAGATCATTGGTTTCATAGTGAAGCAGCAGAAATTCAGAAGGCAATCAGTCAGTTGAAGTCGGTGCTAGAGTTTCATAGAATTTGGATTTGAGGTGCATAGAGATGGTGAGTCCAAGTGAAAGAAAAAGTGTCAACAAAGGCACGAAGAAAAGAACGTTAGAGACAGATATGACTACTCTGGGGCTGGCACTGGGAGGAATAAAGGTGTAATAGTTCACTTTGGGACATACTTGCCTCCTAAAAACCGGAAGTCTCCTAGGCTTTCATCATCTCCTGGTCTCACCCTCAATTTTGTCTGTCCCTAGCCTCAGCTGTCGCTTCTGAGATGAGCCCCACAGACATATCTTTATATCAAGGCTGTCTTTTCCAGGTGCCAGCTGGATAGCTCCTCACATCTCCCTGACTCCTCACATTCCACAAGTTCAAAACATTTCATCAGCCTGAACCACCCCTTCACCAGTCTCCATCCTCTGACATCCTCTCCCTTTGCATTACAGCCATGTAAAGGGATCTGTTGGAAAAGTGTCTGTTTATTGTCCCTAAAGCTACTTTTTGTATATTTTTCATGAGGTAAAGCTATTATTATTTA
The DNA here is from genome assembly GCF_029289425.2 of Pan paniscus. Taxonomy (NCBI): domain Eukaryota; kingdom Metazoa; phylum Chordata; class Mammalia; order Primates; family Hominidae; genus Pan; species Pan paniscus. The sequence goes on along the minus strand of NC_073265.2, from coordinate 27,887,096 downwards.
ACAAATATTTATTGAATATCTACCATGTGCCGGGCACTGATAAAGATATCCTGACTACATCAGTGGGGAAAACACACAATGATCCCTGATAAAGAAAAAGAAGAACATCTAAGTTTAAAATAATAAATCTACAGGTAAAATGAAATGCCAAGTCCACCAATTACCTGATCTACAAGAAGGATTTATGTGAGACACTTGGCAACAACATCTGTTATTTTACAGGAGTAATATCCTGATGTTTGGAGTCAAACAGGTCTGGGTTCAAATCCCAGCTCAGTCACTAAGTTTAGCCTCTTAGGCAAGTTACCTGCAGCCTGCTTCCTCATCTGCAAAATAGGCCTAAAAATACAAAATTGGGGTGTTGTAGGTTTGTATGAAATAATACATGTAAGTACTTTACACATAGTTGGTGCTCAATGTTAGTTTTTCTTTAATAAATATGCTCATGTTGGTTTCACTGAGAAATGGTGTGTGTGTGTGTGTGTGTGTGTGTGTTTGTGTGTGTGTGACATACAAATAAATCAAGTTGAAGAGATAACGTGGCACGGGGGAGTTGAAGGACGAGGTCCTACCCAACCACTGCTGCCTCCTCTATGGAAGCTTCTCAACTTCCCGGTCAGAATTCACTTTTCCTGGGCCCAGGAATTATTTCTAGATCACAGTGATTTTTACTGCGGTGATGTCTATATATTCATTGCTACAATTCTTGAAGGCAGTGTCTTACATTTCATGTCCCCTTCAGCACCCAATACTGTACCAACCACAAATATTAGCCTTGTGGAATTCAGGTAGCTAATCATGTCCTAGCAAGACATTTTATAAAACTAGATGAAAGAATAATGGCATAGGTCATGTATTAGTCGCCTTGGGCCTCCATTACAAAATGCCACAGACCAGGTGGCTTAAACAACAGAACTTTATTTTTTCTCATTTCTGGAGGCTGGGAAGCCCAAAACCAAGGTGCTGTCAGAGTTGGTTTCTAGTGAGGGCTGTCTCCCTGGCTTGCAGATGGCCCGCTTCTTGCTGTATCCTCCCATGACCTTTCCTCCATGGGAACAGCAGAGAGGGAAGGCTCTCTGGTGTCTCATCCATTTCTTATAAGGATCCCAGTCCTATCGGAGTAGGGCCCCATTCTTATGAAATCATTTAACCCTAATTACTTTTTCTTTTTTTTTAGATGGAGTTTTGCTCTTGTTGCCCAGGCTGGAGTGCAATGGCGTGATCTTGACTCACTGCAACCTCTGCTTCCTGGGTTCAAGCAATTCTCCTGCCTCAGGCTCCTGAGTAGCTGGGATTACAGGCATGCGTCACGTCTGGCTAATTTTTGTATTTTTAGTAGAGACGGGGTTTTACCATGTTGACCAGTCCGGTCTCGAACTCCTGAACTCAGGTGATCCATCCACCTCAGCCTCCCAAAGTGCTGGGATTACAGACGTGAGCCACCGTGCCTGGCCAACCTTAATTACGTCTTTAAAAGGCCCTATCTTCTAATACGGCAGCATTGGGAGTTAGGGCTTCAACATATGATTTGGGGAGAGACAATTCAGTCCATAACAGGTCCTTACCTTTATTTTCATCTGCAAAAAGAAATGTTCATTAAAGGGAGAGAGAGATTTGTTGTCCCTGATCTCGTAAAACTCAAATCTATCTTCATCTATCAAGACTTGAAGACAAGGTTAGAAATGAAGAAAGAGGCAGGAAATAATGAGGAGCCCCCTCATGCAAATTGTTTCATTAGGGAAGAAAAACTAGTAATCAGGGAATTAGGAGTCTAGAGCTTAATGCCAACAAGTCCATTTACTTACTATGCACTAATCTCAGGCAATGCATCTAGCCTGTCTTCATTTTCTATTCTATAAAATGAGGTTAAGATTTCCCGCTACAAAAAAGATTCTGTGATTCAAAAATAAGGTAATATTTTCCATCTTAAATAATATGCTTTCCCCTTATTAATGTTTTCACACTCACTGTCTTTGAAAACATACTGAATCTTGGTTATTTTTACATTGTTTAATGCTTGATGTGAATTCACACCCTAAACACAATCCCTTCGTGTTTACTTTCTCTTCTTTACAATGCCCAGTATTTGAGCATAAATTGTTACTCTTGTCCCTGACCAGTTGAGAAGGTGCATCTCTGATTTCTTGCCAGAGTGAGAAATAAAATATTGTAGTGTACTGCTCCCCAATGTCTTTCTCCTGTTTGAACCTCATCTACCTGAAATTTTATCTTTCTGGACCTTCCCTTCACCAGAAAATTACAATTCCTAGGCAGCATTTCCTGAACAAAACAGATGTGGACTGCATTCTTCAGTGAAGCTCAATGTGGCACTCCATTCTGGTCCCTGGATATAAATTAAGTTAACTTCACAACAGCCAACCAAAGTAAAAAAGGTGGGGATATAGTCAGTATCCTGTTCACCAAGTTTTCCATCTCTCTGCCTGCCTTTTGGGCACATTGCAGGATTGCACATCCTGGTCACTCTAGGATTGGATGTGGCCATGAGACTAGTTGTAGCCAATGAGGAGAAGTGACTGGTATCACCTCTGGGTCTAGTATTGAATTGTAGGACCATCTGAGGGCACTCTTCTCCTCTGCCCTTGGCGATCAACAAAGATCAGCTAGTGACTGCTCTGATAGATTGGGTCATGGAGTGAGGACAAAGAGCAGAGAGTCTCCCCATCTCCCCAGGTCCCTCTTTCTCCAGCACAGGGTGGACATATACCTTGAGAGAAAAATTAACTTTTTTGAAGGTAAAATTACAAACATTTGGAGGTTGTTTGTAACTGAGGCAAAACTTAGTCTATCCAACTGATGAAGATGACTACTATGGGCTCTAACCCTTTCCTACATTCTTATAATCTGAAAGATACAGCCCCTCCACCTTGGACAGCACAGCCCCACACACGTGGGTGTTCAAGTGCACACAACTAAATCTTTCAAGAGAAAATACTCTCAAGTTCAGTTAAAATACAAATATTCTCAGAACTCAGTTATCCAAATCCAAATTTGAAGTGTTCCATCATTTGAGATTCTGTAATTTGAAGGCCTTGTACTAGACCTGTGCTGTCCAACATGGTAGCCACCAGTCACCTGTGCTATGAAGTACTTGAAATGTAGCTAGTACAACCGAGGAACCAAATGTTTAATTCTACCTAATTTTAATTAGTTTAAGGTTAAAGTTAATGTAAAAGATTTTATTAATAATTCTTGATTACATGTTGAAATGGTAATATTTTGGCTATATTGAGCTAAATGAAATATATTCATAAAATTAATTGTACCTGTTTCTTCTTACTCCTTTTAATGTGGCTACTAGAAAATGTAAACTTGCATATCCGTGCCTGCCATTCTATTAATATTTCTAAATTTTAATTTTTTAATTTTTAAATTTTTTTTGAGATGGAGTTTTGCTCTTGTTGCCCAGGCTGGAGTGCAATGGCATAATCTCAGCTCACTGCAACCTCCACCTCTCGGGTTCAAGCGATTCTCCTGCCTCAGCCTCCTGAGTAGCTGGGACTACATGCATGTGCCACCATGCCCGGCTAATTTTTGTATTTTTACTAGAGACAGGGCTTCACCATGTTGGCCAGGCTGGTCTTGAACTCCTGACCTTAGGTGATCCACCCGCTTCAGCCTCTCAAAGTGCTGAGATTACAGGCGTGAGCCACCACACCTGGCCTTAATATTTCTATTGAATGATACCGGTCTAGAACCTAGTCCTCAGGGTTGTAAATCTTCATTCAAGTCCTGCTTTTCTATTTTCCAGTCCTATGTAAAACTATGTTGTCAACTCCCTTTAGTTTCTAGAAGAGTGAGTTTTCTCTTTTTTCTTTTTTTCTTCTGGAGATGGAGTCTCACTCTATCACCCAGGCTGGAGTGCAGTGGTGTGATCTCAGCTCATTGCAACCTCCACCTCCCGGGTTCAAGTGATTCTCCTGCCTCAGCCTCTCAAGTAGCTGGGATTACAGGCGCACACTGCCATACCCAGCTAATTTTTGTATTTTTAATAGAGACAGGCTTTCACCATGTTGGCCAGGCTGGTCTTGAACTCCTGACCTCAAGTTATCCACCTGCCTCGGCCTCCCAAAGTGCTGGGATTACAGGTGTGAACCACTGCGCCCAGGCTGAGTTTTCCCTTTCTAGCCCTAGAAATCCCTAATTCATTAAAGGTTGAAAGAAATGTTTCCCCTGTTTCCCTAAGTCCTGACGAGCTCTCCCCTAGGGAATCCTACTGTGCCACTGTTCTCTCTGAAGCCAGCTTTCTCAGTCCTGCTGACAGGCCTTCTCCAACTTCCTTCTTGAATTGTTGTATCCTAGTTTCTTGCTTCCCTGTGTCTCTGTCTTTTTAAACCACCAAAGTGTCCTGGTTGGACATCATTTGCATTTACATGCTGACCCATTACTCTGAGACATCTCCATTATGTTTTCATTTAACAAGAAAATTACTAAAGATCTCTGTATTTATTGTAGGGGCCATAAGAAGGATGATGCATTGGGAAGAGTGCCTATCAGCTCACCACTGGGTTTTAGGAAAAGGATGCACTTGGCTTAATCTATTGCTTTTCTTGGGTGATCTCTGGGAAGATGTTTCTCCTGGCCACAGTCTCCCCTGTTAGAATGGCTGGTCGTAAAATATTTCTACCGGACAATCATGGGATTCAGTGGCATAGCCGTAGGGTCTGTTCATTGATTTCCCCTGGAGCTCTTCACAATCAGAGTTTAAAAGATCTTCGATGATTCAAAGCCTGAACACTAGAAGAAGCTCTCAGGATCTTCCAGGCCCGGGGAGGAGCTAGCGTGATGAAGGCCTAGACTCCTTTCATTACCCTTCTTTGCATCAGATATTTATCTGGCCTTTGGTGCTGCCCCTCTGAATGTTAAGTAGCTGACCCAGTGTCATATTCTTAAAAGGCAAGTAAAACATCCCCCAACCGTGGCCTAGAGCCTACCAAAGGCCACTGATGGTACAGCAAGATATTTTCAAATCCTGCAAAGATCAAACAATTCTTCTACGGTTGCTCCGACAGCCGCAGAAAAACTACCCCCCACCTCCCCAAGCTAACTTCCTGACCCCAAAACCCAGAGTCTAATCACTGAGCCAATAGCTTTAAGTTTGGGGTTTTGACAGCTACGGAAAGCCAGGCTGCAGAAAGGTGGCTTCCAGACAAGGGCAGAGGAGGCTGCACGAGAGGTTCTGCAGGCTTACTTACTTTTAATCTGCTAGGTTCTTCTAATCTGCTTGCTGCTGCTTTGCATATATTTATGGTTTGAGTGCCTTCTCATTCCAACTCTTGAAGTGAATTAGTCCCAGGGATTGAAGTCAGGGAGGCTTCTCTTGCATGAACTAATCAGCAGGGCAGGACCTGAGTGTACCTTGCATGGTCTCTTTCCCAAACTGGGGGCTTCCAGAATAGAGGCTGACACAGATCAGGCTCTGAATCTGGATACAGATTCAAACCCAAATAGATAGCACCAAGCTTCAAGCCAAATACAATTGTGAATATAATAAATAAATGAAAGTAATGGATGAATATTTTTATGTTGATAGGTATCACCAAGCTTATGCTCTCAGCTCAATGGCCTGGCCACACACTGCCTAAACCTCTGGGCTTGGAGACCAGAGCTGTCCCAGAATGCAGTGAGCGTGTATGTTCTACACCGCTGGCCTCGACCATTGCATATAAACACAGGTTTCACTCAAGCTGTTCTGCAAAGGAATATAGGAATGCAGGTTATTTACCAGTGAAAGAGTGTTTTAAGTGTGTTTAGAGGTGTAGACTGCGGTGGTTTTGCATATGTGAGGTAACCAATCATAGGATATGATTTTAAGGTCCAGAGCATGCTAGGGTTCTACCCACACTACCTCCCATTCATGAAATCGCTGATGCCTGAAATGCCCTGTGACCTTTACAATCATTTGGCTTAAGGGTAAGAATATTTCTAGAAGGAACAGTTCATTAAAGCTTATTAATTACCTCTAGTATAGATGATCCTATAGTATCAAACTTCTTCTGAGAACTGTTTTGGAGGAAGAAAGAACAAAGGTTTAAGGTGCCTGAGGAGATATTTTAGAAAGAGAAATGGGTACAGTGAGTTCCCCTCACTTTTCTGCATCAGACCAGCTGTGGGTGAAGATGGGAATTGGAGAGGCAGGAAGAGAGGGGCGCAAGGGAATTGGGCAGTATGGATGACCTCGAGTTCCGCCTTCTCTTTCCTGCCCAGTTGCCCTTCACTTCAGCCTGCATGTTGCTGGAGCGTAGATGCCAGACTGGGTTTGGTTATCTTTGTCACCTGGAGGGGAAGGGGGTGTGGTTTTATTTTAACTCGGCTTCCTTTGCTGCTTGGGTGTTGCTCTCACAAGTGTTAACTTGCCCTGTTTGTTGGAACTGAGTAGTTGCTCCCTAAGCCCTTGCATTTCAGCAGAAAGAAGAAAAAAGCATCTCTTTGAAGGGAAGGTGGGTGAAAAAGAAAGCCACATTAAAAAGCCAGCCAGTGTTAAATTTGGGCTTGCTCCTATTTGTAAGAGGTTTAAAAATACCCTGGGCCCTTTTCTGCTTTTGCACGCTTATTTAGCAGTTTGCCCCCATTTCCAAGCAGCCCCTTGTAAAGGCGCTTCCTCTGCTCGTACACCAGCTGAGAGCTTTTGTACCTGTTCTCTGAAAGATTCAGTGGCTCTAGAAACTCCTGTTAGAAGCTTGAAGACTCTGGCCCCAGCTAGGGAAGAAGATCTGACTTCAAACATGAGAAACACTAATGAAGAGTTCTTCATCCTGCTCCACCCACCCCGGCACACGCCCCAATCAAACAAACCTAAACCCACACTTCAGGGGTGTGTCCCCGCCACCCCCAGCTACTTATTCAAAGATAAGTTGACTTAATTGTTGTTGTGAGAGAATGGTGAAGTGTGCTTATTCCATGTGGAGTGGGGGTTTAAAACAGTTGAGCAAGTCAGGGAGCCATGGAGCTCTTCCTAGGAAATAAAATCCTTTGCGTGTCCTATAGGAATGAGTTTTAAAATCTGGTGCTCAAAATGGAACAACAAATGGGAGCAGACACCAGTAAAGAATGGGTTAAATATAATATGATGTAACCATAAATAGATAACTGAACAGTTGCAAAAAAAAGAATGGGGAAGCTTTTTGGGCACTGACATGGAACAATTACCAAGAGATATTAAGTCACACAAAAGCGAGGTATGGCCCAATGTGGATAGCCTGCTGCTGCTGTATAAAATATCTCCCCTATACACACAGATTATCTAAAATCCACAAGACAGGATAAATTTTACACTGTCTCCCAGTGCCCTAGAATGTTTGAGCCCCAGGTCTCCTCAAGTGTAACCTTCCCAATATTGGCCTTATTGACTTTCTTCCTCTTCCTTTCCTCATTCTCCTATCAGATTAGTTGCCTTTGGGAGGGAAACTTCATGCCTGGGGAACCAGGTCAGAAAGACATTTCATGGCCTATCTTTTTGTACTCTTTGCATTTTAAAATGTAAATGTGTTGCCTATTTAGAAAATAATAATATGGTTTAAATTAGGTGGTCAAAAGCTTAATGGAGTAGCAAGCCTAATTCTGGGGGTGCAAATCTCCCACCTGCCAATGGCAAATCTGGTTAATCCAGCCAGCAACCATCCCCTAGGCAGCCTAACAGACTAGTGGCAGCAGGTCCAACCTGCAGATTATCTTCAGAGGAATGTGGCAGCCTGTGAAGCACTCTCCTTTCTGAACCTGCACCTTTCAAATAGACGCCAGGATCATGCCAGGCTGGGTCAATTTCACCAGGCTGTCAACATCCCATAGCACAAATCTTAACATATAAATGAATTGGACTTCACAGGTTCTCAGCTGAGAAACTTTCTGGGAAAGGATTTTGGTCAGAAAGTTCATGAGCTTCTGGGTAATTCAAAATAAAACAAAATATACTATTGATTTTTCCAACTGTAAATTTAAGACTTGTTCAATGCAGATAACTTAAAGAAAAAAAAATACACAAGGGCCAAGAATTCTCCTCACTAAACATGTTATTGGGGTCATCGCTTCATGGCAATGTATAGAGGTTGATATGGTTTGGCTGTGTCACCACCAAAATCTCATCTGGAATTGAAACTTCCATAATTTCCCCATGTCGTGGGAGGTGATTGAATTACAGGGACGGGTGTTTCCCATGCTATTCTCTTGATAGCGAATGAGTCTCACAAGATCTGATGGTTTTAAAAAGGGGAGTTTCCCTGAACAAGCTCTCTTCTCTTGTCTGCTGCCATGTGAGATGTGCCTTTCACCTTCCACCATGATTGTGAGGCTTCCCCAGCCATGTGGAACTGTAAGTCCATTATATACCTCTTTTATAAATTGCCCAGTCTCAAATCTGTCTTTATCAGCAGCATGAAAGCAGACTAATACAGAGGTCGTCTTCTTGTTGTTTATAGCTGCATAGTATTCCACTGAGTGGACCTTCCAATGCCTTATTCAACCAATTTCCAAGCTTTTGCTATTATAAACAATGCTGCAATGTATAGTCACATATAGAAGTATTTGTGTAGTTTTACAACATATTTTTGGATAGATTCCTAGAAGTTGGATTACTGGATCAAAGGGAAAATGCATATGTAATTTTACTAGATATATCAAATTCCCATTCATGAGGCCTATACCATTTTACATTCCCACTAGCAATGTATGGAAGCATCTATTTCACCACAGCCTCACCAACAAAATATGTTGTCAATCTTTTAGATTTTTAAATCTTTTAGATTTGTAAATCTTTTAGATTTTTGTCAGTCTGACAGGAGAGAATATTGTATCTCAATGAAGTTTGAAAGTGTATTCACTGAAAGTATGGTTGAGAGTCTTTTCATATATGCAGGAGCCATTTTCCTTTCTTTTTCTGTGAACTCTCTGCTCATATTTCCAACCCATTTTTCATAGATGTGTTGGCTTTTTTCTTCTATATTTTTTGAAGCTCTTTTCATATTATGGTTATTAACTCTTTGTGCTATAAGTTGCAAATGTTTCTTCCCAGTTTCTATAGCCTTTCAAAATACATATATTGTTAACCTCAGATGAAGAAACTAAAGGATAAAAGATTTAAGGATGCTTCCCAAGGCCATGAAATAAAAGCTACACACATTTCATTGATAACAAATTGTAGGTGCACAGTAGTTAATGACAAGAGGTCCCTCTGCAGACTCCGTCTGGATAGCAGTACATTTAGACTCAGAGCTCCAGAGTCCAGATCTACTGGATAATCTCAGGAATGTCATCTCTATGTGTGAGGCCGCTATTTCCATTTCTCTGAAAAACCAAGCAGAGCACCCTGTTTCCATTTTTATGGAGCTCATTTGTTCAATACCTTCATTCGTTCTGGAAACCCTCCATGTATATAGTGGAAGTCAGGCAAGGTCTCTCTGAGCAGGTGATATTTGAACTAAGACCTAAGACAAGCCGGCCATTGTGAAGATCTATGGAAGAGATTTCTGAGCAAGGCAAATACCAAGAGCTGAGTCCCTCAGAGAGAAAAGACATAAAATGTTCCAGAGAGAAACAACTGGAATACAAGGTGGAGCCCCATGAATAATGGGGCACGTGATGGTAGATTACGTTGACAGCAGAGGCTAGATTACACAGACTGTTCTAGGTTGCGTTACATGTTTTGGTTTTAACTATCTTTTTCCTCTGGCTGAGTCCAATTGTTTGCTTATTTATTTTTCCCATGAGTTAATTATTTTTACTCTGTCTTCAGCTTCTACTACAGGAAAACTAGCTCTCACTCCCACCGTGTACTCCTATTAAAATTTGGAGAAAGCACTGTTCTTGTTCTCCTGGGACCTGGCAGCTCTTCTTCCTGGAGAAGAAAAGCAGATAACATACACAAGCACTTCATTTAGCACAGTTACACAAGAGGCAATTCATTCTCTATACAGAAAGGAAATACGTGTTCACACAGGCCGACACACGCAACCTGGGCTTTGCCCAACACAGACCAGTGATCATCCCTTGTACATTTGCAAGTTGCCTCTTACGCAAAGTTCATCCAGGTACTTTACAAGTTCCTTGTCGGGAGGAACTTTGTTTATGTTTTGCACCCTTCATAAATTCTTAGGACATTGTTACATACTCAATAAACATTAGTGGCTGCTTACTTACTAAGTAGGTTTGCTTGGAGTTTAGCTATTAAGAAGCCCTATTTCAGCTGTCATGCCCATTGCAGGCAGTAGCAACAATTACAGAAGCCAAGGAAACTATTCAAAATAAATATTTCCTATGCTTTAGCACCGATTATCCCTCCTCCTTGCAACCCCCCACTGCTGATAACAAATGAGTCTTTCCCCATCTCAGGAAAACCTGTGGAACCTGGAGAGGGCAGTGAAGAGCTAAATGAGTAATTCTGAAAGAAATTACACAACCTACCTGGAGTATAAGAGATCTACCACAGGATTCTAAATGCTGACTCTTTTTTATTGGATGCTTGTTTAATTTGAGATATTAAATATTCTGCTTGAGAAATGTGTTTTGTAATCACTTTTTATCTTTGGCTATAAATGATATTCCTCTTGTTCTTGATAATGATATCTAATTTAGTAATTTAATTTTCATTCCACCAGACAGGCGTTCCCACACACAATTGAAGTATGCATTTAAAAAGAAACCTAAGACCGAGCAGGTTGGCTCATACCTGTAATTCCAGAACTTTGGGAGGCCAAAGCAAGAGGATCACTTAAAGCCCGGATTTCCAGACCAGCCTGGGAAACATAGTGAGACCCCCGTCTCTACAAAAATATTTTAAAATTACCTAGGCATAACAGTGGTGCACACCTGTAGTCCTAGCTACTCAGGAGGCTGAGGTGGGAGGATCACTTGAGCCTGGGAGTTAGTGATTACAGTGAGCTATGATTAATCAGTGCCACTGCACTCCAGCCTGGGGAACAGAGCAAGATCCTGTCTCTAAAAAGAAAAAGAAAAAGAAACATACATGCCTTCCTTGGATCCAATTAATATTTACTGAGTGCTCCCTAGATGTCTGACACTTTCACAAACACTATTTTGTTTAATATTCTCCTAGACTAGTTTAGTTTTTTCAGCAAACATTTATTAAGCACCTATAGGTGCCAGCATCATACCAGATGCTGGGGATACGTATCAGTCAGGATGGACTTGCTAATGTTGTGGTAACAGAGAGCCCCACATCATAGTGACTTAAAACCAAGAAGGATTATTTCACACTCACACTGAACATGCAGCATGGGTTGGCTGGCAATCTGTTCTTCATCTCCATCATGCCCACTCAGAGCCCTGGGTTGACAGAGCACTCACTGCTCTACATTGCTGGTCAGCCAAGGAAATAGCCAAGGGGGTGGGAAGGTCTCCGTCTGACAATTAGCTTCTCCGGCCCAGGGTTGGCACAAATCACACTCATACAGAACCAGCCAGATGGCCTCAGGGGGTCAGGAGGTACAATCCTACCACATGCCCAGAAGCAGAGTTCAAAATAGTCTGCAACCAGCATCAAGGACTTAAAGGATGGAAAGTTTAAATGACGTGGTTCTTGCCTTTGGTGGAGCAATCAGTCCAGTTGGGGAGACAGACACATAATTTGAAATTTTCACATCCTGTGTGCTCAGTGCCAACAGAAGTCTGCAAAGAGGTATGGGAGCAGAGAGGGAAAGTGGTGAATCCAGATTGGACGTATGGAGGGTAGCAAAGGCCTTGAAAGCCCGAAAAAATGATATTCACAGAGTCAGATGTAGACTCTGCTCATTCAGCTCTGTTCAGAGCAGACAGAATCTCAGCAAACGGAATTTGAGACCTTCAATCATATTGCCAAGGCCAATCCCATTATGAGATAACTGCCTCAGGGGTTATCAGAGCCTGATGCTATTGAACATGCTATTGTTTAAACAATTCTTCTTAGGCTAATTCTGGTGCTCTCTAAGCAAACATCTCCATAGGGATCCTCTTCCAATGTAATGTGAGTCTGCGAATGTACCTATCACTGAGGAATATTTAGGTCCAAAAAAAGTTTTATTTCTCACTTAACTGATGTGCTGACAAATCAAAATTTTGAGCCTGAAAGATTCAGGTCCTTTGTGGAATCACCAAGACAATGTCATGCTGTGAAACCTTATAAGAAAAAAAACAGTTACAGGCTCCTTCCCTGGTCAATAGATATGCTCTCTGTATTGCACAGTGGACATGAGACCTAATTCATCTATGAATTTATTTTTTGTTCAATTTTTGAAATATGAGATATTTCAAATACACAAAAGGACCAAAATTCTATAACAACATTCCATACACCAACCACCAGATTTGACCTTTTGTTGTTGTTGTTTTGTAGAGACAGGGTTTTGCTATGTGGCCCAGGCTGGTCTCAAACTCCTGGACTCAAGCAATCCTCCCACCTCGGCTTCCCAAAGTGCTGGCATTACAGTCATGAGCCACCATGCCTGGCCCAGATTTGACCTTTCATATTTTGAAATATTTTATTTTTTAGAAATAATTCAATGTCTAGTTAGTGTCCTTCTCCAACCCTTTCCCTCCTCTCTCTCCCCAGAGTTATGTCATTTCATACATATTTTTGTGTTTTTATAACATACAACTTATACTTTTATCACGAATAAACTACTGTGTTTTTAAACATTTGACATAAACATAATACATGCTCCTTTTGTAACTGGCTTTTTTCTTCTCAACATCAGCTTTTTCAAGATGTATTCGCATAATTACATGAAAATACAGGTCATGCATTTTAAATTGCTATAATACAGCATCTCTCAATCCTGACTACACATTAGAATTGCTTGGGGAACTTTAGAAAAAATCTGATTCCTGAGATCTACCCCAGACCAATTCAATCCATGTGATCAATTTTGGTAACTGTTACATTTACCCTTAAAATGAATATATATTTCCTAATTCTTGTGTACAGAATTTTATAAATATCCATCATACCTACCATGTTAATCATATTAGTCAAAATTCCTATGCCCTTACCTGTTTTTTTGTCTTCTTAATTTATCAATTTCTAACTAATGTATACAATACGATTTCCTATTGTGGTTGTTGATTTGTCGATTTCTTCTTGAAGTTCTTCAGTTTGGGGTTTACATATTTTGAGACCATGTTGCTAGATACTTGCTCACTCAGGATTTTAATTTAAAGTTTTAATTGTAAAAGTTATTCCTATTTATTGCTATAAAATAATCATTTTCATGCATAATGTTTTCATTTTACAGTCTATTTTATTTGATATTTGTGTGAGTCCCTAGCTTTCCTTGTATTAGTATTTTCATAGTATCTCTTTTACCACTATTTTATTTTCAACTTTTTGTGATATTATACTTTTGTATTTTGAAACCATCATATCAAGGTTTTAAAGTCAGTTTTTTTTCTTTTCTTTCTTTTTTTTTTTTTTTTTGACAGAGTCTGACTCTGTTGCCCAGGCTGGAGTACAGTGGTGCAATCTTGGATCTCAGTTCACTGCAACCTCCGCCTCCCAGGTTCAAGCATTTCTTGTGCCTCAGCTTCATGAGTAGCTGGGATTACAGACATGCGCCACCACTCCCAGCTAATTTTTGTATTTTTAGTAGAGACGAGGTTTCACCATGTTGGCCAGGCTGGTCTCAAACTCCTGACCTCAGGTGATCTGCCCACCTCCCAAAGTGCTGGGATTACAGGTGTGAGCCGCCCCACCCAGCCTAAAGTCAGTTTTTCTTAAAAGAATCTGAGTCTCTGTATCTGAACTGGTGAATTTAGGCCATTTACATTTATAATGATTAGTGATATATTTATTTGGACCTATTTCTGTAATTCTGTTTTGGGCTTTCTATTTACTCTTTCTTTTTCTTTTTTTCCCTTAAACTGTTGGATTTATCATATTTTCTATTTCCTCTTTTGCCTTGTTCTGGTTTTAAAGCAATATTTTCTATTTCTATTTTTTGAGATTACCCTTAACATTCTTATATATGATTAATCAACAGAAATCTTAATTTAACCAATATTTCTAACTTCTTATAAATAATAGACTATTAAAACATTTTAAATTCAGTAAACTCCTATTCTACATGTAATAGTTTTCTTCTATTTTTAATTCCACCTTGAAATTACATCCCCAAAACTCATTATTTTGTTGATCCTATTATTGTTTTCATTTGTATCACTGCTTATCAATTTATTACTATTTCATATCATTTATTATACATTTTGGATTCCTGTACCATGCAGGCAAATAAATGTGGATATTAAGTCCATGTAAAGTATAGGTCGGTGGTTTCATTTTCTCAGGTCAGACTTTTTTTTCATCAAGAACCATATGGAAACACAGAGGTTTCCTTTTTGTATCTTTGGCCTTTTTTTTTTTTTTTTTTTTTTTTGCCGGGGTGGGTTGGGGGGTTTTTTTGTTTGCTTGTTTTTTCACCCTATCATTGAGGGTACAGCCTCAGCCTCTCAAATGTCTTGGCTTTTGCAGAAACCTCAGATTTATTCCCTATATCATGCAAGTTCTAGCTCCTTATTTAACATATTGTCATCCTTAAAGCTAAGCCCCAGGTTGCAGGAACCCATAATCTTCACTCCAAAGGCAGCCACGTGTCAGATCACAAGTTTACTAATCTGGTTTTCAACTCCATCTTCTTTTCTGGGATCTAGGGATTTCCTTTTTTTCTGGCAAGCTTAGCAAATATTTCAAAAAAATTTTTACACACCTTATTTGGCTTCTCTCACAATTTGTAGTGGGAGAGTTTCAGGTTATCTTAGTCTACCCTTTTGCCAGAACTAAAGATATTCTATGTATTTGGGGTACATGCGCATATGCACAATAGCTTGTGTTATGCACATGCAAAACATGCACATAAACTAACAACGCCCGCAATTCCATAAGGTCAAATTTCTATAAGAAATTTCTTATTATATAATAACAAAATCACTCATAGTTGTTTCTCCTTCTCTGATTGATCCCTGACTAATACAAAAATTGGTACTAAGAGTGGTTTTGTTGTTTGCTTCTAAAAGTGCTTGAAAATGTGTAGAAAACAAAAAAAACAGCTCAGGACTAAATTCCCAGCTCAAGATCTACATAAGGGGCCTCAAATATATGACTACCCTAAAAGAAACCTTTGTCTCCTTCTGCCTTAGGGCTAAGATTTTCAAAAGCCACACCCAAAGTCTAGAACAGCAGGTGGCTGACTTACAATGCAAATTGACTTCCCTTCCTCATAGAGTCTCCTATGTTAAAGTTAGGATATTAACTGGTAAAGAGGCTGAGTGCAGTGGTTCACACCTATAATTTAGCACTTCAGGAGGCTGAGGCAGGAGAATTGCTTGAGGCCAGAAGTTCCAGAAGAGCCCAGACAACATAGCAAGACCGCATCTCTACAAAAAAAGTTTAAAAAATTATTCAGATGTAGTGATGCATGCCTGTAGTCCCAGTTGCTCAGGAGGCTGACGTAGGATGATTGTTTGAGCCCAGGAGTTTGAGGCTGCAGTGAGCTATTTTACCACTGCACTCCAGCCTGGATAACACACTGAGACATTATCTCTAAAAGTATTTTTTAGGCAGGGCGCAGTGGCTCACGCCTGTAATCCCAGCACTTTGGGAGGCCCAGGCGGGTGGATCACAAGGTCAGGAGATCGAGACCATCCTGGCTAACATGGTGAAACCCTGTCTCTACTAAAAATATAAAAAAAATAGCCGGGCGTGGTGGCAGGCACCTGTAGTCACAGCTATTCGGGAGGCTGAGACAGGAGAATGGCATGAACCCGGGAGGTGGAGCTTGCAGTGAGCTGAGATCGCGCCACTGCAACCCAGCCTGGGTGACAGAGCAAGACTCCGTCTCAAAAAAAAAAAAACAACAAAAATAACCAATACTTTTTAATTGATAGAGAATGCAACCCTGAGTATTGGGATGTGAATATATAGGTAAATCCTAATGAAGCTGGTCAATTCAAACCCCTTAACTCTCTTAAGTCTCCTTTGCCAATAGAGGCAGCCCTTCTTCCCCTAAGGAGATTAGTCTCCTCTTATCTGAAGAGCCTATCATTACCTCTCCTGAGATATTTTGCCTTGCTGGAACTCCTGAGATATTTTGCCTTGCTTGATCTTCCTCCAGCCCTAATCCCACCACCATTCACTGCTCCTTTACTAGACCTAAATCTCAGTGGGTTTCTGTGTGAAGAAGACTCATGTGGTCAAGATACAAAGTGTGACTTAAGAGGAGGTACAATAAACAACAAATGAACTGAATTATTTTACCAGTTTTCAACAACAGAAATCTGAGTAACAACCAATTCCCAACCTTGAGCCAGTTCACAGACCCAGAACCCCTTGAATAAAGAAGAGACTGAGTCCCCTTGAGTAAGGACCATGCTACCCAGACAAAAAATACAGATACTAAATCTTCCTCTTAGCTCTCCCCAAAGGGACTTATGGCCTTTATCCAGGAAATTGTGCATTGGAGAAGGAAAAATGATCAGGCTTTTCAGTGAATACTGGACATCCACTAATTACTGTAGATCTAAAGCACCACTGTGATCCATCAATCAGCAGGATTTTATGGAAGTCAGGCAATGAATGGGATTTTGGCTCAAGTCTGTCTCACAGTAGTCCTGGTGGGTACCTAACCACTGACAAAAGCATCACTGTATGCCATTGAGGTTTTGTGGCTGTTTGTTATGCAATATTATTGTGACAGCTGATAATTGATATAATTAAGAATATTTAGGTGAGGCTAACAACTGTTAGAATGGCTATCACCAAAAAGACAAAAGTTAATTTGCAAGGATGTGGAGTAAAGAGAAACCTCACAAACTGTTGATAGGAATGTAAATTAACACTACTATTATGGAAAACAGTATAAAGGTTTCTCAAAAAATTAAAAATAGAACTACCATATGATCCAGCCAGCAATCCCACTACTCGGTTTATATCCCAAGGAAATAAAATCAGCGTGTCAAAGAGATATCCTCACTCCCATGCTTGTTGCAGCATTATGCCCAAGAGCCAAGATATGGAATCAACCTAGGTGTCCATCAGTGGATGAACAGATGTTTTGAATGTGGTATAAGCTTGTCTAACCTGTGGCCCATGGGCTGCATGCAGCCAAGGATGGTTTTGAATGCAGCCCAACACAAATTCGTAAACTTTCTTAAAACATTATGATTTTTTTTTTGCAATTTGTGTTTTAGCTCATGAGCTATTGTTAGTGTTAGTGTATTTTATGTGTGGCCCAAGACAATTCTTACTCTTCCAATGTGGCTCATGGAAGCCAAAAGATTGAATACCCTTGTAGTATATATACACACAATGGAATACTATTCAGTCATAAAGGAGAAGGAAATCCTATCATTTGCAACAACACGATGAAACTGGAAGACATTATGTCAAGTGAAATAAGTCAGGCACAGAAAGATAAATACTGCATGATCTTACTCACATGTGAAATCTAAAAAAGTTGATCTCATAGAAGTAGAGAGTAGAACGGTGGTTACAAGAGACTGAGGTGATTGGGGTGGGTTGGGGAGATTGTTGGTCAAAGGCTGTGAAATTTCAGTTAGGAAGAAAAAGTTTATGAAATCTATTACACAACATGGTAACTATAGTAAATAATACATTGTCTTCTTGAAAAACTCTAAGAGAGTGGATATAAAGTGTTCTTACCACAAAAATTATAACTACATGAGGTAATGCTAATATTAATTAGCTAGATTTAGTCCTTCCACAATGTATATATACTTCATAATAATATGTTGTACACAATAAATACTAAGGATTTTGTCTATCATTAAAAAAAATTAAGACTATTTAGAGGCAGTTAAATTTAAAGGATGTGATTTTTAGGTGTGACATGTGGTATTTATTAGCCTTATTTACAGACTGGGAGATTAAGGAGATAAGGGAAAAACAATTTATGTGTTCAAGGTCTCAAAGGATGATACTAGACTGTGTCCAGTTGTTATTCTCTGGGTAATAATCTACAAAAGTAAGATGTAACTACATTGCAGATAGGTTATCATGCCCTGTTTAACTAGAAGACATTTACAAAGTAGGTGGTATGATATTAAAAATTATGTTCTTTCTTTGCATTTTTCTATAGACTACCATTTAACCATAATATCAATAGTTGCCTATCTCTAGCTCTAGTTCTCTGTTTAGTATCTTACAGAATGTGTTATATCTGTAATACTACTAATTCGCTTTATATCAAAGCATGCCCAAAACTGTGAGCCACCCTTTCCTTTAAGGCAAATTAGTGGGGTCCAAGCTCAGTTCTGTGTACAGAGTAACAGGCCACAGTAGGGAAATTTCTATAGCACAGAAGCACAAGAAAATCTCCTTGTCCTAACTGGACTCCCTCACTGAGCTTCCTATGTACCTACTTTCTACCATTAGTCACCCCTTGGGTTCTATTGTTAAAAGGAACTGGTAAAATTCAAATATTTCTTGAGAAGCGTGCCATAAAATACAGAAGATTTTCTCCTACGGCTGGAGGCTGGGGGGAAGGGAAAGTATGTGGAGAAGAAAGGTCAGACCCAGTGAGGCCAATCGAAGATAAGCTAAGGCAATGGTCAACCCTTTGGCTGGAGTCGGGGAGACCCATGGGGACCTTCTCAAGACGGATCATGGAGGTTAGCAGTAGGCTTGTCTGCTTCTTCATTTGAAGGGGGCAGATGACTTCTTTCTAGGAGTCGGAGTGGGATATGATCAATGCCAAGAAGTGAAGCAGAACAAAAGTGCTAAAATGGTAAAGATCATTCATCAATTAGGTGTTAGAAGACGGGTGCTGGTCTCCAACTTGGCCACAGACGAGTTGCCTCACTTTGGGCAGGCACTTCACCTCTCTGGCCTCACTCCTCACCCTCCAAATGAGAGTCCACCAGAGGATCTTTCCTGATTTCACATCCGGTAAAATGTGCCCTGGCAATTTTTGTATTAGTACCAATTTTTGTATTAGGCCCCTGGACCTAAACAAGAAATGCAACAGAAACAAATACTTCTAAATCCCAAGTCTCAATGTCTAACTGTGATTTCTGAGTAGAAATGCTGTGTTTGCCGCTGAGAGTGACCACATCCAACAGTAATAGACCCCGGTTCCTTACCATGAGGCTAATGTGCACATGGCTTGGTGTGGTCTGAGCCATCCCCGGCACCTGCAGCCCTTGTTGACTTAACGGCACTGTTTCCAAAGAAGATTACTGTAAAGCCATCTTTGCTGTGATGTTCAAGGTAACAGGTGGTTGTGGTTTCTGCATGGGTCTCTATGCTCAACATCTTGCTTACTCCAACTTCTGTTCAAGTCAACCAGTCTCCTGGATGGAGCAGGCCTGAATCGTGCCACCAGTTGTAAGGCCCATCACTACACACTACACTACAAATATTGTTCCTAATCTCTTCAGGATCAGGCTTCAGAGTTTATTCACCAAAGAGGCCCACAGCTAAGCCACACTCCTCTAACTTGGAGGAAACAGCTGTTATAACTGTACTTTCTAGCTGCTTTCCAGTTTTCAAAAGTCTTTGTAAATTCTTTGCAAATGCTGATTAATTCTCTCAACAGACCAGTAGGGAAATTTCTATAGGAAAAGTTTTTCCGTGTGACAAACCTGAGACACTGAGCCTATGAATTACCCTTTACTACATTACAGCTTGGCCTGAGCCTAGATCACAAGACACAAAAATGGTATAATATTCTCTCCCGTGGCTCTAAGTCTCTTACATCTGAAAATCCCTGATGCATTTGCAAATCTCCCAGACTCCATCTTTACAGCCAAGAATGTATCTCTGTAATTCTGTCTGACAGATATGGACTAGCCAGTCTCATTCAATGAACATTGCATATCAACAAGTATTTATTAGGCTTCATTTAGCGTACTTCTGCTTGCCAGAAACACACACATCTTTGTACCAATATGCAGGAATGATCATCACAATCAGTCTATAGCATCTCACACTCTTAGGCAATAACATAAGACTCCTCCCAGCTAATATGTTAATGTGTAGAAAATACCAGATGGATCCCAATTTTTCTAGCCAAACTTATGACTTCAGAGTGAGGAGGAAAGTCTCTCAAACCTGTCCTGCTTGGAATACTCATCTTAATTCAGATCAAGTGGTAGAAACTGATTAGGTTTCTCATGAAGCCTTTGGCCCTGCTCTGACCAAATTTCCCATGGGCAACCTATAAACTATGTCTGAGAGTTCCTGTAACAAAGAAACCCACAGCTAACCCATACTCCCCTAACTTTGGAAGAGTTGGCCTGAGTGAGGTCAAGGAGAGGAAGGGAAATTATCTATGTGTATGCAAAGGGAGTGTTCTCTTGAAAGCAAGATGGACCCTTGAACATTCACTTTCAGTTCAGATGTGCCCTGGCAGGCATTTGGGCATTGGCTTTGCCCAACATCCTGTGAAATAACTTGTACTTCTTTCATTGATCCAGAAAGAGTAAATAATGGGGTCTGCCTGAAAATTTAATCAGGCTAGGCTTCCTGGCTTCATGAAGGTGTCAGTCTACAGTGGGAAACTTTCTCTCCCCATACATTCCTTTAGTAAAAAGGACAAGTTGTTTCAGGAGACAGTCTCAACATTAAATCGATTCTCCTCTTTCATTGTTACTGCCCATGCCCTAATTCAAGCCCGTATCACACATCTCATATGGACTCTTGCAAAGTTCCTAGAAGCCTAGACTTCTGCCTCTAGGCTTGCTCTCTTTAGTCCATTCTCAACAATGCCATGACAGTGTTCTCAAAATGAATTGTATGTGCTTCCTGCAGAAAAAAAAAAAAAAAAAATCCAAACTACGTAGTTTGGTACTCAAGGCCCTTCAAAATGGAGTCTCAACTTGTATTTCCAATCTCATTGACCACATCTTTATGTGTCCTTTTCTCCTGACATATCTGAAGGGATAGCATCAATTTCTTATTGCCATATTAATTCTGTGTAACCAACACCCTGAACCCAATGGCTTGAAACAATAATTTATTCTCAGGCTCCTAGTCTACAGTTTGGCTGGAGTGGCTCTGTTAATGTGTTCCTTATGGGACCCAGGTTGAAGGGGGATCAGCTACTATCAGCTACCATCAAAAAGGTGAGCAGAAGTATGTGATACATCTCAAGGCCTAAATAGCTAGTAAGAGACATATGGTCATTTTTTCCCATGTTCCATAGGCCAAAGCAAGTTACATGGCCAAGCTCAACATGGTGGGGAAAGGATATATATGGTACATCTAGTGGGAGAAACTGCAATATCATATAGCAAAGGGCATTGATGCAGAGAAAGATAAAGAATGGGAGACAAATATCTATTGCTAAATAATAAATTATCCTTAAAAGAGCAAATATTTGTCATCTCACAGATTCTATGGGTCAAGAATCCAAGAGGAGCTTAGCAGGTGGTTCAGGATCTCTCAAGAAGTTGCAGCAAGCTCTCAGGCAGAGCTGCAGTCATCTGAGGCTAAAGGATGTGCTTTCCAGCTCACTCCCACAGTTGCTGGCGGACTCACTTCTCCACGTGGGCCTTTCCAAAGCCTGCCTGAGTGTCCTCACAAGTTGGCCGCCAGCTTCCCCCAGACTGAGTGATCCAAGACAGAGAAAGAGAGCCCAAGACAGAAGCCATAGAATTTTATAACTTCTGTGGGAAATGCCACACCATTACATCTTCTGTATTCTATTAGTCACACAGACCAACCCTGGTCCACTGTGGGAGGGGGCTGTACAAGGGCCCGAAAACCAGGAGGCAGGGGTCATTGGAGCCATCTTGAAGACTGGGATCACAGCTCCCATTTTAATATAATTTAGTTATCCTCATAAACTGCTGAAACGTTTCCACACTTCTGTATTATTGGGTCTAAACCACTTTAATCAATACAGGTAACAGTAATTGTACAAAATCCTTTGTTAAGTCAGGTTAATTTTTATACCAAAAATAGTAGCCATAAATGTTAACATCAATAGTTTTTCACCTTTTGGCTTTTTTGCATACCTGTCATCCTGTCTATAAGTTTTCTTCACACCAGCACATACCCATTACCACTTATTCCCTATCCCCTAAACAACCAGGTGAATTCTCAAATATCACCTTCTCTAGTAAGTCTTTCCTGGCTACTGCACACACGTGAGGTTATCCTCCTACATGTGCTCGAAGCATTCGGTACATACCTCAATTAAAAGTCTTTAACAAATACTCCATGACACCGCAGAGTATCTGTTTCCTTCTTCATCTTTTTAATTACACTATGAGATTTCCAGGGGCCAATATTTGGTAATAGTGACTCATTGAACATCTGAGAAAAAGGCAAGAGGGATTAAAGGAGAAATGGAGAGAACACAAGGCCAAATCCTGATAGGTTTTTAATATTGTTTCCCTACCACCTGATGGTTAAGCTCCTCCTACCTGCCACGCAGGTGTTGATGCTTCTATAGTCATCATCTTAGTTAATCCTCACAATAACCTGGTAAATGAAAATTATTTGGTGAGGAGTCAGTTTTCAAGCTCAGAAAATTAAGTTTCCCAGCACACGGTAAAACCAGAATTTCATCCTTGACTCTTGTATTCCAAAGCCATGATTTTCACAGCACCCCATACAGCCTCTGTGGGGAAGAGCCCCGCGGTTTCCACTCTACGGAGCAGTGCATCCCCTGCTTAGTAGAACTGATTCTCCCATTTAGGATCTTGCTATGTCAGTCCATGGAAATGGTTCAGTAGGGCATTCCTTGACTGATTGCTCTTTTTGTGCCCTGTTCAGGGCTCCAGAACCTGCACCTGGGAAAGCCTTGGAGCACTCTCTCTCATCTAAGAG
The DNA here is from genome assembly GCF_029289425.2 of Pan paniscus. NCBI lineage: Eukaryota > Metazoa > Chordata > Mammalia > Primates > Hominidae > Pan > Pan paniscus. The sequence continues at coordinate 27,864,307 of NC_073265.2, read as the reverse complement.
GGTAAGCTGTATCTGGAGGGGTACAGAAATTACAGAGGAGCTTGAAGAAACCCACAGCCCTGCAGGCAAGCATAGCCCAGCAGCAAAGTCCAGCTCCCCACGTACTCTGACACAAAGATGAAAAGGGGCTGCTGTAGGCATCTCACTCCAGATGTCCATCACTGGAGCCAGGCAGAGAGTCCTGTGGGGTTTGACATTTAAAGGTCACAACTCCCAGGGAAGTTGTGAGGATGAAATGAATGGTCTACATCAAAGCATTCAGAGTTCTTTGAAAGAAAACTGCTGTATAAATTCATAGCATATTTTTGAAAATCATTATTTTTTTAATTTCTTTTTTTTTCCAACCAGTTAACTTGGGTATGCATATATACATACACACACTCACACAGAAACACACAAGTCAGGCACGGTGGCTCACATCTGCAATCCCAGCTACCTGGGTGGCTGACACAGGAAGATGTCTTGAGCCCAGGAGTTTAAGACTGCAGTGAGCCATGATTGTGCCACCCGAGTCCAGTCTGGGCAAGAGAGAGAGAGACCCCCATCTCTTAAAAATAAACAAATAACAAAAACACACAAAATAGATATATTATTTTAGATAAATTAAAACTTGAATCATGTTACAGATACGGGGGAGGCGAGTATTATAGTCTTGTCTTTTTTTCCTCCCTTTTTATTGGCCTCCCCCTTCCTACCCCCATCTACCCTCACAGCACTAAAAACCTATTAGGTATCCTTCTATGTCTTTTTCTCCCAGCTCACATGCATACTTATAGTATCCTAAGGGTAAGTCATTGCTTATTTAACAATAGAAATCATATTATACAAGCATTTCAGCATTCTGCATTTCTTTTTCAACAATATCTCATAGAAATTTCCCCAAGTCAAATGGGATATCTAAGTTATTATTTTTAAAGTTGTACAATATGTTATGATATGGATGGGCCCATATTTTTTTATCCATCCCTGTCTTGATAGACACTTACTTGTCTCCAGATTTCTTTAATGTTATAAACAAAGCATCAATAAGATTTATAGAGATAGAGCTCCACATTTTGGAGTTTTGTTTCCGAGGCCCCAGGAAAGGGATTGCTGCCTCAGATGGAATATGTATTTTGGTTTTCAGGAAGTTTTTTCAGTCTGATGGAACTAAAGTGATAGCTCATTGTTATTTTGGAATGTGCATTTCCCTGACTACTAGTGAGAGTAAGCACTTCTTCATGTATTTGTTAGCATTTTGATTTCTCCTCTAGTGAATTTCTTTTCCATATCATTTTCCTTATTTTTGTTGAATCATTTGTCTTTTTCCTTACTACTTTATGAGCGCTCTTCAAATATTATAGACTAAAATCTTGGTCTTCTACATTGGAGCCATATTTTTCCATATTTATCATTAGTTTCTTGATATTATTTATGGTCTCCTCTGACATCACTGTTATTTTTGTATATATATATATGCACATATTTATATATATTTTTATAGTCTCTGGTTTTCTGTCTTAGCTAAGAAAATGTCCTCTCCTCCTAAATTATTCATGAAGTTTTGTAGATTTGATTGTGTTGTTGTATTGTTTTGCATTTATGCCTCTAATCCATCTGAAATATATTTTCTTTTTGAACATGATGTAAGACAAATTCTAATTTTATCTTTATCCACATGAAGAAAAAATTATGCCAACACCATTTCTATAAAAATCCCTTATTTTCTCATTAGATCACCTTTGTAATATATTAAATCCTCAGGTAAGTTGACATTGTTTTCTACTTCCTTTATTCGATTGTGCTGGTCTATTTCTCCATTCCTATGACAACGTCATCTTTATATGATTAGAAGTTGTTTTGCTATCTGCTAAAGCAAATCCAACTCCCTCTTTCTTTTTAGTCACACTTTCCTAGCTACTTTTGGACACTTGTCCTTCTATATGATATTTAAGATTTTTTTTCCAATTTCAAAGAGAAAAAGCTATTGAGATTCTCTAAAATTTAATTTTCACATTAGTTTTAGAAAAAAATACAATTCTAAGCCTCCATTTTCAAGAACAAATTATGTCTTTAATAAATTTTTTATAATTGTCATTGCTACTCGGAATGGAATATTTTCTCTGTGTTCATTTTAGGTGCTTATGGTAATATAGGACAAGCTAATGAATTTCTATATATTTATATTATAAATAGCCATGAAAAAGTCTTTTATTTATTCTAGTATTTTTTACTAGATACTGCTTTTCTAAGTATACAGTTGCAGATCCAGCAAAGGGGATTATTTTATCTCTTCTATTCCAAAGTTTACACAAATTGTTCTTTATAAAAAACATTACATTAACCAGAATCTCTAAGCAAATATTAAGAAAGAATATTCACGACAGTCAATCTCATCTAGATTTTAACTGGAATGGTTTTAGTAAGGTTGTATAATTTTGGAAAATAATTTTATCACTGCCAAGGACCTCATTTCCCAAATACTCTTCACTTGGTGAGAGCAGTGCAGGGATTTCTCAGGTAGCAGCATGTCTAGGAAGAAAAGGTGATGAGAGGGAGGAGTGAGATATCAGGAATTGTGGAGGACAGGGTGCAGGGTGAGATACCAGGAGTGGTGGAGGACAGGGTGCTTCCGGGAGCACCCCACCATGAGAGCAGAGGCCAGGTTACATGAAGGCATCTGTGTGCCAGTAGGAAACTCTACCTGCGAGCAAGTCAACAGGTCCTCCCTTCCCCCATCTACAGAATCACTTACTTCCAATTGTCCTCTTCAGTTCATCATGAACCCAGCTTCTAATTCCTTCTCATTCCACATCCCTGGGCATGGAAATCCCAGCCCCAGCCCAGCTCTCCTCAGCCTCTCCCTTCCATCATCCTGAGGACTCCTGAATCCCACTTCTTCTTCTAAGTGAGACCCACCTGAGCATGTGTTTCACTATTTTTACATGTCTCACTATTTACTACTAACCGAAGACAAATTCCTGGCCAGACAAGGTGGCTCACACCTGTAATCCCAGCACTTTGGGAGGCTGAGATGGGCAGATCACTGGAGCTCAGGTGTTCAAGACCAGCCTGGGCAACATGGAGAAACCCTGTTCATTTTAGGTGCTTATGGTATTATAGGACAAGCTAATGAATTTGTATATATTTATCTTATAAATAGCCATGAACAAAGTCTTTTAAAAAAATACAAAAAATTAGCTGGGCTCAGTGGCATGCCTGTGGTCCCAGCTACTCAGGAGGCTGAGGTGGGAGGATCACTTGAACCCAAGGCTGCAGTGAGCCTAGGTCATGCCACTGCACTCCAGCCTGGGTGACAGAGTAAGACCCTGTCTCAAAAAAAAAAAAAAAAAAAACAACCTGGCAACTCAGACACTGCATAGGAGAACCATTTACTTTTGCTGTGAAGAGCTATCCTGTGCATTGTAGGATGTTTAGCAGCATCCCTGGCGTCTACGCACTAGACGCCAACAGCACCTCCCTTTCCAGTTGTGAGAACCGAGAATGTCTACAAACATTGTCAAATGTCCCCTGGTGATGATGAGTTGAGCTGGGGATGGGCGGTTGTGGGTGGAAAGGAAGCAAAATCACCCTATAGGGAGCCACTGCCCCAGTCTGTATACCCTGAAGCATGATACCTAGAGTTGCCTATGTATCAAACAGCTCTTTTGCAAATCATTGCCTGTAGATTGAAGCATCTGCCCCTGTCACTTTCAATTTGGAACCTATTTGAAAATACTGCCTCTTTCCTCTCTTCAAAGAGATCTTAATACATATGGCTTGCTTCGCTTGACTGGCAGTCACCCAAGCCTCTTGTTGAAGGATGATGGCTCAGAGATCCTGAAAGTTAATTTCGTGTGTGCCACATCAGGGTCAGTTCACACCAATGTTACCTATTTTAAGTTGCAAGAGTGGGATCATTTTTATTTAGCTTGCTGGTATATCACAGCATGAAGCTACATGTACTTTGGTTCCTATTGATGATGGAGATAAAATATGTGCAGCTTTCAGAATTGCAATTTTCAAAAGGAAATTAGCTTGCCCCTGAGCAGCCTGACACTGCAGTTTGGCTGATGACATCCTAGTAAACAACCTACAAACAAACTCTTGACTTTAGAAATAAGTAGGAGCTATTTATAGGCAAGCAATAATTTTCAAGTGGGTAAGTCAAGGGGAAAAATAAGGTGAGAAAAGTCAGCAAGGAAACTCCCATTTCACTCAATACCTTGAAGTGAGGAACTGTAGGGCCATTCACCAAAATGGAAAGTTTGCGTCACTATTACTAATGGAGGAATGATGTCTTGGTGAATTTTTAACTTGTTGAAAATGCCAACCCATATTATATGAAACAGCCACAATTTAAAACATAAAACATGAAGGCATATCCTCAAGACTAAGGAAACAAAGGGATTTCAACCAGGATCTTGGAAGTAACAATCAGATAACAGGTATCCTAACAGCTGAGATGCTGCTAAAAGGCCATCTGCTGAGAATGTGAGGTTTCCCATTCTGAGACTTTTTGAGAGAGGAGTCCATGTGCATGTGAGTGTAAAGCCCCCTCTGCATTTTGAAAGGATGTCATGTCCCTGCTGTTGTGTTCTTACAAAGGAAAATCCAAAAACTTTGAATTGTCCTTGGAGGAAGGGCAAGCCAGGATAGGACACGGGCTGCAAGCAGCTCTGATGACAAGGAGGCGACATCCTAACAGGGGCAAGCAACCAGGTGGGCTCTGCAAAGGCAAAGATGGGATCTTGAGAAAGTTGCACTGTTGGCCCTTGGCCAGGGACACAGTCTCCTTCCCAATCAGCTTTTCGGGGCTGCATCTTAGGGCTTCTGAGATTCAGGGCTTTTGTGGCTCATAAATTCACTGGAACTTAAGACAAAGCTCAAGGCAAAGAGCAACAGCTGGTTGATGGGAAAGTGTGACTCTTGGTTCCCAGAGACAGGGATAAACCTTACTCTCTTTTAAGATGGTAATGATCTCAGCATCTAAGACCTACATGAGAGAGATATAGATACTGTTCATCGTGATCAGGGACCAGCAAACCTTTTCTGAAAAAGATCCAGGTAGTAAATATATTAGGCCTTGCAGGCCATGTGGGCTCTTCACAACTATTCAATTCTGCCAGTGGAGCACCAAGCAGCCCTCGACAATACGTAAAAGAATGGACATGACTATTTCCCAAAAAAACTTTATTTACAAAAATTGACAGTGGGCCAGATTTGGCCCATAGGCCATGGTCTGCCAACTACTGATCTTGATGAGTGACATCAAGCACAGCTAAATTTCCCCACCTAAATAGGTCAGTCATTCCAACCTGTCTGGCCCTTGCCCTCGTCTTCTCTCTTAGTGCTTCTTCATAACCTCAGTCTTTCCCTGCTCCAACAAATATTTCCATTGCTGAAAATATTACCCTCTTAAAATATATCATTAACCCATCACTTCCCACCTTAAAAATCCTTAATAGTTCCCCAGTGCTTAGAGTAAAATGATCAAAATCTCTCAATATAGCATTCAAATCCCTCCCCAATCCACTAGGCCTTCCCCATGCACATCCCGAGCTCCCACCATGGTGGCAAAGACACCTCTCCCCAAATATGCCAGGCAATTACCCGCCTCCAAACTTTGTCTAGACACGTCCTTTACCTTGTGATACCATTCCCACAGTCCCTACCTGTCAGTCATTCTCATTCTTACACTGTCACTTCTAATTCACTTTCACTTGAAGCCTTTCCTTTCTGTCTATGATAAATGATTTGCTCCCCTCAATGAGCTCCCATAGAATTGAATTTATCCCTTAACACAGTATGCCTTAAGTTCCATTTGCTGCCTGAGTCATCACATGCCTCCTTGCCATTCCTTGTTTTTATATGCCACAGTACGTTCGATTCAATCATTTGATCATTCATCCATTAACAGATACGTTTTGCACACCCATTGTATGTTTTGCAGTCTCAGGCTAGTGGGGAGAGACAGCTATGCAAAAATAAATAAACAATTTGCTATATTAGAGCATTTCAGATAGAGATAAATGCCAATTAAGGAAAACAACACAAGGTAATTTGTTAGGAAGAGTGAGAGGGTGGTTAGGGGCAAAGCTATTTTTCCCAGGGGAAAGAGGGAAGGCCTCTCTGAGGAGATACTGTCGGACTGATACCAACTATTGATGCTAAATTGAATATTGAATTGTGAGATGCAAACACTTATGCAAAGCTCTGCACAGAGAAAACACTTTTAAGTGGCCCTTGAATTCATAATAAAAATATTCCATAAATAAATTATAATACAGTTGTTAAAAAGGAACGAAGTAGGTATAGCCATACAGGCACATATGAAAAGATATCTAAGATATACTGTTAAGTGGAAATAAAAGCAATTTGCAAAAGTATGTAATATATATTTTCATTTTTGAAATTAAAAATATTCATATGTAGACGCATGTTCATCTATGCCCAAGAAAGTCCTGGAAGGATACACAAGTGAAAGTTAAGAATGGTAGTTTCTGGGGGTGATAATGAGAGATTTTGATACTTTTGCTTTCCATTTTACACCTTTCTGTACAGTTTGAAATTTTTGCAAGAAGCAATTTTTACAATATTTTTGGCAAAAAAAAGATTTTTGCCAAAAAATCAATTTATCATAAAAAATTTCCCTTCACAAAGGCTTCTTCAGTGTTTTTCAGTCTGTAACTTATGAGTACATTTTCCCTGACATACAAAGAGAAAATTCTTCTCCATTGTCCTTGCCATTATCGAAACTTATGTGCCACCGTATCTCTATCCCTTCAATACCCTTAACACACACACACATACCCAGAGCTGCTATGCACCCTCACAATTCAGAGGGCATTGTTTTCCATATTCAAGTGCCCCAAGGCATTCACTGAAACTCTGCTCTAAACAGCCTGGGGTTGCCAGATAAAATACAGGACCAACAGCTAAGTTTGTTTCCAACTAACAGTGAATAATTTTTTAATGTGTTATTTTCTCAAATATTGCATACTAAAAAAAAAAATACTCAAAATTTACTCTTTGTTCACCTGAAACTCAAATGTAACTGAATGTCGTGTATTTTTATTTGCCAAATCCAGCAACCCTAAAGCAGCCACACGTGCTGAATGAAAGACACTAAAATCTTAAATGAAGGACATTACGTCTTCTCCATGAATCTACCAAGTTAGAGGAATAATGGTGCATTTTTCCAAACCCTGACTCTGCCAACATAGTTAAACATGGTCCCATGGCTCTCCTTTCACTGTCTTCTCAAAGACATATTTACGTAAGTTAGGGCTTAATTGTATGTTTTAATATACCTTCTCTTGTCCTTCCAGGAGCCTTGTCAACATCCACGCTGCTTAGATAGAACGTCCAGCAGAGAGAGACAGACAATGCCTTATCTTCACATGCCCAGAGCTAGAACTCAGCATATCTTTTAGGCAGTGGTGCTGAGCCCTGACGCACACTAGACTCACCCGAGAAACTTTTCGAATGCACCCACCCCTAGTCTCCGCCCCAGATAAATTAATCCAGAATCTTCAGCAGTGGGAGCCAGGTGCTCTGCAGTTCCCCAGGTGATCCTACGGTACAGCCAGCATTGTGAACAATTACTTTAACACCTAGGCCATCTGTACTCCACCCTCAGGCTTCAGTCCCATAAAACGGTGCGCTTCAGACTCTATGTGCACACAGATAAGCTTGGGATGCTGTCAAAATGCAGATTCTGATTCCACAAATCTGGGGCGGGGCTTGAGATTCTGCATTGCTAACAAGCTCCCAGGTGATGCTGATGCTGCTGACCCTTGAGACACACTTAGAGTAACAAGACCACTAAAAAAAGAACTAAACCAAAGTCATTGCCGCTTTTTACTTTACAATTCATATAATAGGGAAAATAAATATTATAATGAGATTGATAATAAAAACTTTCTTTGGATCCACAGTCGTCCTAAGACTAGCACCATATGTGCACTCCAGTTTCAAGTGGCAACTTCTCTGGATTCATTTCCTACCCGTAGGAAGCTAAACAGAAAATAACATTAGTTCGAGTTTCAGCAGACGGATCATTTTCAGACGGGAATACTCAGAAACTTTAGGCTAAACCCCCTGCCCAAGGGTCATAAAACCCCTACAGACATGCCAGGCTTGGCTGAGGAATAACTTCTCACAACTATTTTCAGATTGGAGCAACAACATTTTAGTGGAACGGCTGGGGATGTGCTGCCTAAGGACAGGGAGGTGGGTTACATGGCCTCAGAATGGCCCTGCAGCCCTATGGAGCCATAACTCAGCGCGGCTCCCATAACAGCCTGGGCCAATTCTCCAAGCAAAATTTCCATATGTAATGGATGAGAGTTCCTGAGGTTCTAGTTTGAGCCTCTCCTCTCCCACTGACCAGCTCTGTGACCTTTAGGACACGTTATGCCGCTTAAGCCTTAGATCCCTCAGGTCCTCTGCAAAATGGGAACACCAGTGGATGTTTAGATGAGATTATATGTAAAGTATTTAGTTAGCACAGTGCCTGGCACATCAGCAGCACTGAATCTTAGCTATTATTATAGGTCCTCCTACGTCTTTAAGTGAGATGAAAATACTAGCCTTGGTGTCACTCACAGAGAGGAGCTGAGCAGCTGCATTCAATACAGCACTGAGATCAAAAGTTCTGCTTCCCTCTGGGCTGCCTTTTCGTTTACCCTGTGTGAAGGACAGCAATTGGTGCCCAGAGAGAAATACGATAATAATCACACTGTATCTGCACACATGAAGAAAATAGATCAGGCTTGAAGGGAAAGTGCAGCAGATTTTCTCCCACTTCACGGGAAGGGAAGTTTGTCTTGTGACCAGAGCTACTTCCTTTTGAGGCCAGGGAAGAAAGAACTAAGGCCAGATTGAGTTACTCTATGTACCCTCTATAGGAGTAAAGGCTTAGTGTGGTGCTATTAGTGAGGTCTGCAAATGGCAGGGGAGAGGAGTTAGTGAAGAAAAAGTGCCATAGGTTTTTAATATGGATGAGAAGCTGCCTGCTTTCTCCTAAGCAAATGAGGAGGGAGAGAAGTAAGGAACTCAAAACTATTTGCAGGTGGTCTCTGGGATAAAGGGATACACAGTGGAGGTGATATTATCCTGAGCTACATTTCAGTACAAAACCTACCAGTATTAAGTCCTGCTGCTGGGAGACCATCTCTGACTTGTTTCAGCAAAGAGACAATAAAAATGTAAAAATAGCAGATAACCCTTGAAATTCCAGTGTCAGCCCCAAAGAACAGCTTCCAAAGATGAAGAGTGGGTGGACTTCCAGAGACACAGATTTAGATTTCTAACTTTAGCCTGAACTTTCTGAAGCTTCTCAGCGGTACCAGGAAAAAGATTTGGTGTGAAGGAGGCTAAGAATAGCAGCTCAAATCAGACTGTGGAATTAGATGAGTTTCAATCAGCCATGTGTCCCCCACCAGTGTCTTTCCTTCCTCCCCAGCCTCGCTGGGACAGGGACACCCATAGAGCTGGAGAGTTGGAGCTGTAAGAGAACAATGACAACAAAAGCTGACATTTCCTTAATGATTAGGACTTGCAGGCTGTATGCTAAGCACTCAATAGTTGGGTTCGTTTAATATTTCCAATATTAGGAGTAACTCCATTTTACAAATGGAAATATTTATACTTAGAAATATCAAGAAACAAATCCAAGGTCAACCAGCTGGTTAAGTGGTGGAGCTGGAAAAAGAGCAATAGGTGCTGGGAAATAGAAAAATGGAAAGAAGTAGAAGACTAAGCACCTTGATAGGAAGAGGAGAGCTTCAAGCATTGAAAGGGCTAAATGCGGCACTACTCAAAATAGGAAAGACTTGGAACCAACCCAAATGTCCAGCAATGATAGACTGGATTAAGAAAATGTGGCACATATACACCATGGAATACTATGCAGTCATAAAAAATGATGAGTTCATGTCCTTTGTAGGGACATGGATGAAGCTGGAAACCATCATTCTCAGCAAACTATCGCAAGGACAAAAAACCAAACACCGCATATTCTCACTCATAGGTGGGAATTGAACAATGAGAACACATGGACACAGGAAGGGGAACATCACACACCGGGGCCTGTTATGGGGTGGGGGGAGGGGGGAGGGATAGCATTAGGAGATATACCTAATGTAAATGACGAGTTAATGGGTGCAGCACACCAACATGGCACATGTATACATATGTAACAAAGCTGCACATTGTGCACATGTACCCTAGAACTTAAAGTATAATAATAAAATATATATATATATATATATACACACACAAAAAAAAGAAAGGGCTAAATAATGGGTGGCATGGGCTGCTTTCCACCTCTATTGGAAACGAATAGAGATTTCTTAGACTACAGCAAGAAAAAAGGAATTTGGTTAGAGAGCGAAGAAAAAAGAAAAAACTCCTGGATTGCAACACTACGTGACATAACATTCATTGTTAAGAGACAATGATTAACCTGCTGAGTTAATTTTAAAAAAGGGGTGGGGGAAGGTGGTTTTGTGCTTCTCCAAGTGTGTTTCACAGAACACTCGTTCCTTAAGATATTAATAGGAATAATCAAATATACTCAGGAAATATTGTGCTAAATAGAGTTAAACAGGTTTCTTTAGTGAAGGAGCTCTAAGAGCTTTATGAGCTCAGTATGTTGTGAAACTCTAGTGGCGGAATAGAGTAGGTGGCGTTTCCCAAACTTATCTGACCAGAACCCTTTTTCAAACTAGTCTTTCCTCAAATATACGTGGGGAAGGCCTGGGGTTTTCTGAGATGATTTAAGTATGGAACTTTCTGGAAGCTAGGGACTGGCCTTGCTACTCAAAGTGAGTCCGTGCACTTCATTATCATTGTAAGCATCACTTAGGGGCTTGTAAGAAAGCTTAGGCGCTTTCTTACAAGTATCTGGCACCTTGGTGCTCCTCCGTGGGGCTTCTCTACAAGGAGAGCTTGGACTTCCTCGAAGCATAGCATTCTCAGAGTACTGGACTTCTTCCATGGCAGCTGGCTGCCAGGATGGAGAAAACAGATGCTGCCAGATTCTCAACCCCACCCCAGACCTACAGAATCAGATTCTGCTTCCTAACAGTATGCCCTGATGGTTTATTATATGCAGATTAAAGCTTGAGAAGCTCAAAATTTCTTCAAGCCTCAGGATATGGTTACACACAATTCTACAGCAGCCATATCTCTAACATTAGCTATCTGCTATATAACAAACGGCCCGAAAATTTACTGTCTTGAAACACTAATGACTTATTTTTCACAATTTTGTAGGTTGACTTGGCTTAGTTGGTGGGTTCTTCTGCCTTCACTAGGCTGAATTCATGGGCTGGACTGCCAAGGTTTCACTCTTGTATCTGGCGCCTTGGTGCTCCTCCATGGGGCTTCTCTACAAGGAGAGCTTGGACTTCCTCAAAACAGCATTCTCAGAGAACTGGACTTCTTCCATGGCAGCTGGCTGCCAAAGATGGAGAAAACAGATGCTGCCGATTCTATTAAGGCCTGGCTTGAAAGTCCTAGAACAGCACTTCTGCTGCATTCTACTTATTAGTCAAAACAAACCACAAGGCCAATTAGATTTGAGGAGAGGAAAAATGGTTTCCACCTCTCGATAGGTGAAGTACCATGCATATGCAAGGCAAGGAATTGGTAATGGCCGTCTTTGGAGACTATCTACCATACTCTCTACCCCCTCTTGAGTGATATTAGATGCTGTGCATGATCCCTTCTTAAACTCTAAGTACTTGAAAAATGCTTTAATATGTGTCCCAGACTGGCTCCTCCTCCAAGGTAAACAGGAACTTCAACCCACTTTACAAAGGAAAGGTATGTCCCATTTATGGAATGCCAGTGCCAGGGGTGTGGGGAGAGGTGTCAGGTCTCGTTATTCATCAACACCAACTAAAATCATTTATTCTAAACCTACTATGTGCCAGGAACTTGGTTCTGCATATATAGCATTGTATAGTATAATGTACAATTCTAAGAGTACTTTCTCAATGATTTCCTACCCTTCTAATGGTAGGAAACAAACACTAAACTAGTAAATCATTAAGTAAACAGAATAATTTTGGAAAGCAATAAGGCTATGGAGAAAATAAAATAGTGTGATGTGATTGTGAGTGACTTTCTAAGTTGATTTAAATTAAGAGGTCAAGGAATACCCCGTGGAGGGATTGTCATTAACTGAGACTTGAAGGATGAGGAGGCAGCTGCTTGAAAAGCTGAGATCACAGTGGCAAAGAGTGCAAGTGCAAAGGCCCTGAGGCAGGGATGGGCTCTACATGCCTAAGGGGCAGAAAGAAAGTCACTGGACCTGGTTCACAGGTCTCAAGGGGCAGGGAGCCTGAGATGGGGCAGGAGGAGTGGGTGGTGGGGTCAGGCGTTCACAGGGCTCTGTAGGTGAGAGCGAGAGTATCTCATTACTTTCTGACTGCCATGGGAAACCACTGGACAGTTTAACGCAGGATGTGACACAGCTTGATTTGCACTTTTACAAAAAGACTCTGGCTGCGTGAGAAATAGATTACAGAGAGAGGGCTGGGCACGGTGGCTCACGCCTGTAATCCCAGCACTTTGGGAGGCCAAGGCAGGCAGATCACTTGAGGTCAGGAGTTCCAGACCAGCCTGGCCAGCATGGCGAAACACCATATCTACTAAAAAATACAAAAATTAGCTGGGTGTGGTGGCGAGCACCTGTAATCCCAGCTACTCCGGAAGCTGAGGCTTGAAAATTGCTTCAATCTGGGAGGTGGAGGTTGCAGTGAGCTCAGATCACGCCACTGCGCTCCAGCCTGGGTGACAGAGCGACACTCTGTCTTAAAAAAAAAAAAAAAATTATGTAGAGAGAAGAGCAGAAGCAGAGAGACCAGTTAGGAGGCAAATGCAACATTCCAGGCAGGAGGAAATAGCAGCTTGCACTAAGGTGGGGCTCTGGGTGCGGACGAGCCAGGTGGAGTATCCCTGTCCTCGCCAACCTCCTACCATCAGGGAAATGCAGTCAGACGTCATCCCAGACCCTGTGGTTCCACGTGAAGAAATACATGTCTTGATTAGGACTTCACAGGGTAGAACATTGCTCCAAGTCTCTTATCTTTTTTTAATTTTATTGGGTTTAGGTGATGAGGATTAGAATAAAATTTTCCTACATATCCTTTTGTATCTGGAAATATGTGACCATGAGACACTTTATTTCCTTCCTTAGTCTTCCAGGGTCCTGACCCAAAATCCAGATTGGTCTGAATTAGGTCTGGTCTGCATCTGCTGCGGCAGAAGGTGAGTATAATACCACGGTGAACCCCGGCAGCAGTTTACGGTGCAGCTAGTTAATATTCACTGACTACCTTTGTTCATGTTTCAAATATTTTGGCAAGGCCATCCATCACCTCTCGCCTTCAGAGATTAAGCAGAAAGAAGCTGCTCTATGATTTTTTTCTTCCCACTTGAACCCAGAATGTCCACAGATGCTATAGCTGGTGGCCACCTCAATCCCACAGGTACTCTTTAGTTGGGACAGCATGAAGTGACAAAGTTTGTATTTCTTATTTCCATGATATTAGCATCTTTTTAAATCCTTTACATGTTGCTGCTTCTGATTTTGCAAGCCATGGGCATGATGTATAACATGTTCAATTTTCTGAGATCATTTCAATTTTTACATTCAATGTATCATTCTAATTGTTATACATTGATGGTTCATTCAATGTATAACAAAACAAATTTCATGTTTTATACTTCTCTAGTTTCATGTAAGCTCCAAAATCAGGGAAAAAAAACTACGTATCAAACCCTATCTCTAAATTTTGTTCAGAAACAGAATCACTATAAATAATCTCTGCCTCTGAGAAAGTTTCAATAGGTATAACTTTGTACATCATTGACTCCTTCAAAATAAAATATTTATCCACTATGTGCCAGGCCTGTGCCAAAAAACTCAGAATCTAATGCAGTTTTGAGCATGGTGCTTTAATCAATTAAGAACATAACAAATGACCTTTGTTCATTATAAGCGAATTTCGTTCTACTCTGTTGGGTAGGAGTGTACCAGATGGATCAGGTAAACAATGTGACAGGGAGAGAAGCCAGGAGAACAGAAGGCTCTAGCAACACATATCTCATTTCTGCCTTTATTTATTTCCCCAAAACCTTTCTTAAAGTCTGCAGCTAACAGAACAGGCAGTTTTGGAACCTTGGCCCCAATGCCTATTTGTTCACGGGTTGGTAAGAGAAAAGGGACTTAGTTTCCCTAGGGGCTCATCAATAAAGAAAAAGAATGGCTTTCTCCTCCTTATTCCTCTGGGAGCTTGGAATAACAGTCATGTTCTGTCTACTAGTTCCAGAAGCTGTTACTTGTGAAGTAAGACAATAGGGTTGATAGTAAGCTGGGTTGATATGGTAAGGAGGGGGAGAGAGAGAAAGAGTGGGGAGGAGGGAGCGAAGTAAGAGGGGGGAGGAGAGAAAAAGTGGTTTAATAAAGAAAACAAGAGCAGTGATAAGAGACTGTTAGAAGGCAATGATGAAGTCAGAATCACAGAATCCTGAATGAGAAGTGCAAACTTACTTTTCCAATAATAGTAGGCTGGGCATGGTGGCTCATGCCTGTAGTCCCAGCACTTTGGGGGGCTGAGGAGGGAGTATCTCTTGAGGCAATGCATTCAAGACCAGCTTGGGCAACATAGTGAGACCCTGTCTCTACAAACAATTTTTTTTTTTAATTAGCTGAGCATTGTGGCATGCACCTGTAGTCCCAGCTACTGGGGGATAGGGGTGGTGGGGAAGGGCTGAGGTGGGAGGATCACTTGAGCCTGGTGAGTTGTGATTGTGCTACTGCACTCCAGCCTGGGTGACAGAGACCTTGTCTCAAAAAAAAGAAAACAAACTGAAGTGACTGAAGCAGAGCAGCAGGGGTGAGACCGGGGGACCTGGCTCTTCTAATTCTCAGAGCCTTTTTTTCCACATTAACTTCATTTGAGGATTTTGAGAAACTCCAGTTATGTCCAACTCCTACATAGCACCTTGCACTGTGTAAATGTTGAATGGCACTCACCCAGGTAGTGGCGATGACAGCAATCATATCGGTATTAGCACAAAGCTTTCCTCAGGTCTCTGAGTAGCTTTCAATAAGGAAAAGTCAGTGACAAGGGCAACAGCCAGGGTATAGAGCCTTGCTGAGATCTGTGGTTTATTTTTAGTTTGTAACTCCTCTCAGTCTCAGTTCTTTCTCCACGGGGTTTTCTCCTTTAAAGCTGTTGTGTGGGATGCAGGTGGCTGTGGGGAGGAGAGAGAGACTTCTAAAAACAAAGGAAAGAATGGTTTTCAACCACTCAGGATAATGGCATGGGCACAAACCTAACCAGTGGCAGCTCGTTGATCCGGAGCTAGAGGGGGTGCAAGAGAAGGAAAGAGCAGAGAGAAAAAAAGCAACCCCTTATAGAACTGCCCAAAAGAGGAAAGCCTCTGGAAAATGACTGGCACAGGGCATTTTATAAGATTTTAAAGAATAAATAAATAACTCTGCTTCCTGCTCTCTCTCTCATGAGACAGTTCTGGACACAGAAGAGTGGCTTCAACATGCAAAAGGAGAAGATGCAAAAAGAAGAAAGTGGAAAACAATACGTCAATTCCCCTCATGCCTATATGTCCAGTTTAAAGGAGATCTATTTGAGCATTCTGTTTGTTGAATGACTTATCGGGGAGGACGGCTATTTCCATAGGATAAGAGGTCCCTCATCTCTCCCCCTCAATCCATCCTTTTCTTAAAAGCCAGGTTAACCTTCATAATGTTTCTGGGTAACTTATATTTGTTTCCAAAACTGCCCATGGTTCCCAATGCATACAGTTTTGTCAAGCCCAGTGTCACAGGCTGATACTCAGGCCCCATCTAGTATACATGCCAGCTTTGTCTCACACCATTCCCCTTTAGACACCGTCTGCTCTCCACCCTCTGCCTGAACCGTTTCCTATTTCCCAAACACATTCCATGCTTCTCCAGTTCTGTAACTTGCTCCTGCTGCCTGGAATAACAGCAGTAGGAAGAGTCTGGACACTTTGCTTTAAATCCTACCTTTATTAATTTATTAGCTGTGTGACCTATAGCAATTTTTTGAACCATTGAGTCCCATTCCCTCATCTTTAAAATTAGGGATTATAACATCTGCCTCACAGAATCATAGAGATCAAATTAGATAACACTGTAAAAGCAGCAAACATAATAGGTGCCCAATAAACGTTGGTCCCTTCTCTTTATTATCCTTCTATACTGAGTACAAATATTACCTCCTTCTTACTGTAGACAAAAGAGCCACTCTCTCCACTGTACTGAGCAAACAGTTATGGGAGAATATTCATGGCATAGTGAGGGAGGTACCAGGTCAACCAAGTCCATCTTGGAAGCAAATGGGCTGGCAGATGACATGGTCATATGTCCTCTGACACAGAGACTTGCAGTTGTAGAGCTAGAAATCCTTATAGATTATATAACCAGGTCTCCTGTCTTATAGATCAGGAAATGGAGGCCTAGTGAGAAATCAAGACTGGACTCCTCCATTTTGCTCTTTCCTTTTTACCATGCCTTGAATAAAGGCCAAAATTCGCTGAGCCATCCAGAGGTCCAGGAATGCCCTGTGATAAGACTGGAACTGAACTGCGAGCCAAAGAGCTTCTGCAGAAGTGTCCAGTCCATTGCCTTTTTTCCATACAGGGATGCACATTTTACCCACTCAGCACTTACTGGGCTTCTACTAAGGGTTGGTCCACACCTATAAGGAAGATATTCAAATGTCTGAGACAGCCATCATCCTGCCCTTAAGACTGACAGCCAAGCTAGAAAGGTGTCGTGTGTTGAAATAATAGCCATGCAGTATGGGAACCATGTGCACACCCCCATAGGAGCACTAAAAGATGGGGTGGTGCTCCCTGGGAGAACAGAAAAATCATCACAAAGAAGGAGAAGGATGACTTGGAACTTGAAGAATAAGCAGCTTGCTGTGTAGACAGATGTTGGGACGGGCATTCTCACTTGATAATTTATTTTCATTCTTCATACAAACAATGACAAGAGCACGTGCTGGAGGTGAGGCTGCACACCTGTGTCTGCTGGCAACTTCTTTCTCATCACAATGGAAGATTCAGCTCCAGAAAGGGCAGCCAAGGACTGTCTCAGGCTGTGCCAGGGATATTTATGAGCCAATTGCCAGCTACTCATTATCTTCCCTACTTTATTTGCTTTCCATCAGTTACTTCTAAGGGTTCCCACATCACCTCCTTTATTGCTGGGATTAAGGTGAGCCTAGATAGGAGAAATCAGAAGCTCAGATATAGACAATTCAACCCAGAAAAAAAAAAAGACAAAAGCAAGTAGGAAAGCTCTTACGTTAGAAATAAGTGGGTAACCTCTCAAAAGGTGTTTTTGCACAATGGGTCAGTTGGGGCTTCCAGAAAGTAGATGCCAAGATGGAGTTGGAAGTGCAAGAGATTTATTGGAGGCAAGACCTGTGAAAGATAAAGAGAAACAAAAACAAAAAGGGGAGTGAATAGAGAAGGCCTTCAGTTTACAATAGAGGTTTGACTCCTGTGAAAAGAAAGGGGAAAGAAAGAGGAATAAGTAGAAAGTTCAGCAGCAAAGATTGCCCAGAGAGGAGAAATGACTGGCCTTTTACCGTGCTGAGCTCAGTCATTGGCTAGGGCAACCTGGGCAGGTCATGGCTTTGGTCCCTCAGGAATGGGCCACTGACAGCACACCTCACAGCTGGTTCTCTCTCTCTCTTTTGTTTTTTTTTTTTTTTGAGATGATGTTTCGCTCTTGTTGCCCAGGCTGGAGTGCAATGGTGTGATCTCGTCTCACTGCAATCTCCACCTCCCAGGTTCAAGCGTTCTCCTGCTTCAGCCCCCCTAGTAGCTGGTATTACAGGCATGTGCCACCATGCCCGGCTAATTTTGTATTTTTAGTAGAGACGGGTTTTCTCCATGTTGGTCAGGCTGGTCTTGAACTCCCGACCTCAGGTGATCTGCCCACCTCGGCCTCCCAAAGTGCTGGGATTACAGGCATGAGCCACCGACAGCAGGTTCTCTCTTAAAGGGAGACGAGCAGCACCTCCCCATGGCTGCTGAACACTTGTGTCATCCCACAGCAAAATAATTTAGAGGGGAATTTACTGTGCTAATAGATAGCAGAAACTTGTTGTAGGTATGCGGGGTATAAACATGGATCTTAAGATAACAGATTAAGCCGGGTGCAGTGGCTCACACCTGTAATCCCAGCCCTTTGGGAGGCTGAGGTGGGCAGATCACCTGAGGTCAGGAGTTCGAGACCAGCCTGACCAACATGGAGAAACCCCGTCTCTACTAAAAATACAAAATTAGCCAGGCGTGGTGGCACATACCTGTAATCCCAGCTACTCAGGAGGCTGAGGCAGAAGAATCGCTTGAACCCGGGAGTTG
The DNA here is from genome assembly GCF_029289425.2 of Pan paniscus. Taxonomy (NCBI): domain Eukaryota; kingdom Metazoa; phylum Chordata; class Mammalia; order Primates; family Hominidae; genus Pan; species Pan paniscus. The sequence continues at coordinate 27,845,881 of NC_073265.2, read as the reverse complement.
GAGGTTGCAGTGAGCCAAGATCGCGCCACTGCACTCCGGCCTGGGCAACAAGAGTGATACTCCATCTCAAATAATAATAATAATAATAATAATAATAATAATAATAGATTAATTATAGACTTTAATTGCTAGTTAATTAATGGTATACCTGGCAGGAAAAATTCTATCACTAGCCCTTATGACTGGTCTGGGCTGAAGGTGTGTCTTCTAGCCTTGAGCTCTTAGCTCTCTATGAACCAAAACTCCCCACCCTCTAAGCAAGCGACTGATCACTAAATGAAAAGAATTGTAAGTCAAAGTTCTTAGCTAGATATAGAGAGAGAATGGGGTAAGGGAGAAAGAATAATCCATTAGACCTTCAACACTGTGAGTATAGGATTCCACTGGTCTTTTCCCCCTGTGAATCACTAGCTGTTCCCAGTATCTGGCACATGGAAGCCCTCAATAAATATAAGATAAATGAATCAGATACACAGATGAATGTCACCCACCCTCTCCAAATAAAACATTTCTCTCTAGCACTTATCCTTCCCTGTGTTTAGCTTCTCAGACATACTAATTTTGATTTTGTTTCCTATATTCTTTTTACACATCATGCTGTATCCACTGGGGTTCATTGTGGTAAAGAACAGAATCTTTTCTTTTCTTTCTTTCTTTTTTTTCTTTTTAAGACAGGGTCTCACTCTGTTGCCCAGGCTGGAATGCAGTGGTAGGATCTCGGCTCACTGCAACCTCCACCTCTTGGGTTCAAACGATTCTCCTGCCTCAGCTTCCCAAGGAGCTGGGATCACAGGCGGGCTCCACCACGCCCAGCTAATTTTTGTATTTTTAGTAGAGATGGGGTTTCACCATGTTGGCCAGGCTGGTCTTGAACTCCTGGCCTCAAGTGATCCACCTGCCTCAGCCTCCCAAAGTGACGAGATTACAGGCGTGAGCCACCACGCCCGGCCAAACAGAATCTTTTCTAACTAGGTAGTTAGTGATATTTTCAGGATATTAAATGGTTTACAAAATCACTTGGAAAGAAATAAACCCTAGGCTGAGTTGCTGGGAAAGACTCCCGAAGCACAGTGCAGAACTGGGCCACCAAGAGAGCTGTTGCCTCCTCTGCAACCAGAAAGTGACCTCCTCTAGAACCACAGTGCTGCTGCAGCAATAGGAGGCTGCCAAGATAAGGAATCCCCTACGGCTGCCAGCTCTGGATCTCACCAAACCTGCAATGACATAAATGAATGCCCCTACTCTGCCCCTCACAACCCATGAAAGTAATGAATAGATGCTGGAAGCTTTGGTAGTGCTGCTGCAGAAAAGCCAAATCGCCACCACATGCCTGTTGGCTGCAGGAGCATGGCCCCCATCACATTTCTGTCTTCTCAATCTCATGTGAGTATTCCTCATTGATCAAACCCGAATCACCTGAGAAAGCCTACCTGCCAGGGAGTTTACTAGCCTCTGTGGAATAGAAGAAAGCACTGTCAAGGGAGGGCAGAGTGAACTGAATGAGCTATTCCAACAGATTCCCCCTTGGGAGGAAACTTTGGAGAAGGTCTTATCTGCTTATATCCTGTCAATTGAAAATTAAGTATCTTCAGTCCAATCCTAAGGTCGGGTTGTACCCTCACTTGTGAAGAGATTTAAAACAATGTTTGTGAGTTTTCTATGGAGATTAACAAAACAAACAAACAAACAAACAAAACGGGAGTCATTGGTCTTTAGTTGTCTTCCACAAGAGGACAGTATTCTAGCTTGCTGAATACCTCTTTCCATGCCATGGTGTCACTGATGCCATTCTATAGGCATAACTTATGTGAGGTCAAATAGTTAACAACCCTTGAATAGTTCATAGCAACCAAACCACAACTCCTAGGTTTGACTTTTGGTGCTCTTGTGACTTCTGTGTCTCCATGGGAATCATCATAACATGGTTCACATTAGTCAGTAAGAGATACTGACTAAGCATTCACTGCATGCCAAGCACCGCTTGCACATGTAATAGGCATGCTGAATACGTACAATTGTGACTTACTCAGACCTGTCTCTGTCTCCCGTTGTCCCTAGATAGTTTATCAGCGGGTAACCTTCCCTGCCCCTGGAGAAAAGCCCTGGCAGCTTTAGGTGCTTTTCTGCTCACTCCTGGGTAGTAGAAGAGCACTGGAGTCACTTGAAGCCACAGGATATTTGAGCTTCAGGCACAATAATTTCCAGTCCCATGTAATAATCAAGAGGCTGAACTTGACTTAGCTATGAATTCTCTCTCCTCAGGCCAGCTTCAGGCTGGAAGCCCATAGAGGGGAAGGACCCTTGGCACTTGGGCTCTCCTTGCCCCCATCACAGTCTTCCGGACTCCTTCACTGCCAGATCTAAAGGAGAAGCAGAGTGGGGGGAGGTCAGTGGGCAGGACAGCACATAACTGACTGAATGGCTTTGTGCCCTCTGGGCCTGGCACATGGTTAACACCGTTGTCCCTGGGAAGGGGAACTCTTTTCTCTCATGAAACACTTTTTTTCCCAATTTTTTTATTGCATTAAGAAACACATAGTCCGGTTGCAGTGGCTCACGCCTGTAATCCCAGCACTTTGGGAGGCCGAGGCAGGCGGGTCATGAGGTCAGGAGATCGAGACCATCCTGGCTAACACAGTGAAACCCCGTCTCTACTAAAAACACAAAAAAATTAGCCGGGCATGGTGGCGGACACCTGTAGTCCCAGCTACTCGGAAGGCTGAGGCAGGAGAATGGTGTGGACCTGGGAGGCGGAGTTTGCGGTGAGCCGAGATCGCACCACTGCACTCCAGCCTAGGTGACAGAGCGAGAAAACAAATGCTCACACAGCTAATTTTCTTGCCTTCATTTCTAATAAAATCCGTCTTGATTCATCTCAAAATAAATAAATTAATTAATTAAATAAAATAAACACATAACACAAAATTTACCATCTTAACCATTGTTTAGTGTAAGGTTCACTGGTATGACATGCATTTATAATGTTGCACAATTATCACTGCCATCCATCTCCTGAAGCCTCTTCATCTTGTAAAACAGAAACTCTATACCCATTAAACGTAACTCTCTATTTCCCCCTCCTCCAGCTCCTGGCAATCACCATTCCACTGTCTCTGTGATTTGACTGATGTCCTGGAACACTTTTGTGGCTCTTCATGAGTCACCTGGTAGACCCATCTGTCCTGCAGCACCTGTTGGCCTGGTGAACATATCGCTATTTTTGGTGGCTTCTTGCAACTCTTTCCTCATCGCTGGGTATTGGGCATGTATCTCTGGCCCTTTTCTATGGAGTTTCTCCCCTCCTCCCTCTCCTCTCAAGACGGGACCTGTCCTATTGGATGGGATGCAAGATGGCTCCACCTCATCTCTTGTGAGGGGCCTTCACCCAGTCCACAGGAAATGGGGAAACACTTGTGGCATCCTTGCCCTGCAAAGTCCTTGATCTGGCTGAGGGGACTGAGAGACATGAAAGAGGTCCTCGAAGCTGTTTCTTCTGTAAATCTGCAGAGGGTGTGGAGGTGGTGGGATCTGTCTCACACTCCTTTCAGTAGCTGATAACTGTCATATTGGTGCCTCAGTCAAAACAGGAGCAGGAATGGCTCCATTGTGGCATCCTGCCGCACAGGCCCTCTAACATTCCTTCCCAGGGATTTGCACTGGCCCTCCCTTCATGCAGTAGGTTCCTCAGCTGTAGAAATTGTGCTCATGTTCTTCTCTCCCATCACTAACCAGCCCCTTCACACCTTCAAGATCCAAGCTCACCTCCCACTCCTTTGGTGAAGCTTGAAGTCTTTTTGAGTCTTCTTCAGAGCTCCCTAAGACATTTACCTACATTTTTTACTACATTTTGTGGTGGTGTTTTTTCCCAACTCTTTGCCTTACCTAGTAGCCTAAAAACTCTGCAAGGACAGGGCCCATGTCTTAGTCAAGTTATACCTCAAGTTTAGCACTACACTCAGTCCATAGAAGGCAATCCATTTGTTCATCCAGCACATGTTTTTTGAGTGACTACTATTTGACAGGCACTGTAGACACCTCAGTGAACAAAACACACAAAGCCTTCACTTTCTCAGCACTGGAAGGGACAAATGCATTTACGGCACTTCACGGATTCCCCTGACAGAAGTCCTTGTCTATGCTAAGTCCTACGCAGGTACAGCCCATTGAAGAGGTGAGTAAGATTCTCAACTACTTAACGTGGAGGCTATGGGACACACTGCTTCGTTTCGTAGTATCCATCACACTTCTAAACAGTTGCCACTGACACTTCTGGAGAAGTCCAACCTGTTCCATGCACATGGACTCACCCATTCAATGACACGATTTATTCCAAAGAAGGCCTGGTAGACGTCTTGAAAGTCTAATATGGGAGCTCTGTCATGCTTCTTGAGAAAGGTGATGCTTCTCAGAAGGGCGTATCCTTCCCCATGAGTCACCTGAGTACATATCCAGCCCAGGGCTCCCAGCAGCGACACCAGATCTCCGCATGCAGAGAGGGAGAAAAAAAATGCTCACACAGCTAATTTTCTTGCCTTCATTGCTAATAAAAGTTTCTAGGTTATGAGACTACTGTTTTGTTGCACTTCTTTGTGAAGGGAGGCAAGGACAATAAAAATAAGGCAAATCATACCTGAACATTGGAGGTGGAAAACATCTGTGTCTGAATCTGTCAGTGCTAACAAATATATGCATCAAACTCATTGATAACAACAGTCTCTTCATAGAGCATGACCCAGATGTACACTTATAAGGCCTAGAAAAGAAAAAAGAACATTTCCCCTATACTTTACTCCACTAAGCAAGAAATTCTCAAGATGGAACTTCCACTAAGGCAAGATGACTCTAGAAGCTCTGTGCTTAGATAGTTGTGAAGGGCAGTGGGCATAAGAAGCTTCAGTGATAGTTGTTAACAGTGTAGGTTCCTAGACCCTAAACATTTTGATTCAGGGATCAGTCAGAGCCCAAAACATCATAGGATTTGCTTTAGCTTTTAGTATATTTGCTATGGAATTTACTCTCTAGAGAGTCAATTTGTCAAATACCTGTGCTTGATCTCAGATTAAGCAGGGTAGGGCAGACCTTCCATGGGAAAAGTTGATGGGCCATTTTCAGACTTTGGGTTGACACAGAGAAGAGCATGTCCCAGGGAAGCAAAACTATGGGAGGCTGGACCCTGAAGGAGAGGATGTCTCAGAAAAATTAGCTCTGCATCAGATCAGCACATAGGCTGCCGGTTCCTGGGAGGAAGGGAGGCAGCAGCCCTGTGCTCAAAACGGAGTTACATAGCAAAGACACAGAGCACATTTTTCTCTTAAAATCTTTCTAGTTTCTCAGAAGTCTTCCTGAGCTAAGACTCCTCTGCCCACGGTAAGCCCTTCTTATAAAAGAGAGTGTCAGTACCACAAAACCAAGTTGTGAAACAGCTGAGCTGCCAGTTTCCTGGAGGCCATCACTGAACCCAAGGCTGGGCTCAATCTGAACTGAACTGGCTTTTCCAGGTATCTTGACTCAACCAGCCCATCCAAAACTTCCCTACAAAAAAGGAGATATCACTTTAGCAAACACCATTGGTTTGTCCTCTCCTCTCATTTGGAGTTGGTGTTGTTTTATGGCACTGACAATGGAAACTAGGAGTATAAATGAGACATTCTCAGAGCTAAGTAGAGTCTATTTAGTTTTACGACCAGGGGCCAGGAGGCATGCTACTCCGCCCACCTCCCAAGAGACTGCTGCAAAAATAGGCCAGCATGATGCTGAATCTGCAAATGTAAATGCAAATTTCAGTATGACGCTCTGCCCTAGTGGTTCTCCCTTTTGGACCTGCTGCTTCTCTTTCATAGGTTTCATGTTTCATCCCCACCCCTACCTTCTAACAGATGCTATGTAGAGTTCAAATTCCCTGTGTTTACTCTGTTCTTCATCTGAGATGCTCCCCCACTTTCGTCAATCTATCGCGTATCTTCAAGATCTAGTTCTGGTTTTCAACCTTCCATCAAGGCGTGCTTGACAACTCTGAACTTCAGAAAGCCTAACTGCGTAATTGTAATCTATAGTGGTGGTTCCAAAATTCGACTACAAAACAAAACTCTGCAAAGACCTTTTAAAGTATTTAACCATTACCCTCCTCAGATTGTCCAAGTTAGAAATTTGGGTGATAAGGACCAGGAAATCTGTCTTCTGTTTTGTTGTTGTTTTTAAATGTTTTCCTAGGCCCTCATTTAAGAATCACTGGCCTAGAAAGAGGTTGTACTTGATATATACTATCATTATTGTTTTTTAATTGTTTCAAGTTTGCTACTTCTGTTTTTTCTACCAACCCACTGCCTCCCCACTCCTACACACACACACACACACACACACACACACACATACATACACACACAGCTACACATGTACACACTGACAAACATACCCACAGCATAGTGCAGGACTGAGTACATGGTGAAAACAAAACAAATTATTGATTCTAGATTACCATACCTGAGGATGAAAGAAGGAAACAAAATGGTGGGAGTACGAATTATTTATATCTTCCTTTTGTTGTGACTGTATGAAGAACAAATCTTGCACATGACTCAAACCAACCTCTCAAGAGCTCGTCTTAAAGGGTAGAGCTGGTTTTCACTGCACTGGACGCCAGCCTGCGCATGCCCTTCAAGACTCCCTCAAGGGAAGGGAGGGTGAGGATAAAGACACAGACAATGGGATCTTGGGAAAGGGAACTAAGTAAAGCCAGGCCTTAGGAGAACTGAAAAGCCATCAGAAATATTAATAACAATGATAATAGCTATTATTTTGTGAAGATTTACTATGTGCCAGGCACTATGCTAAGCAATTCACTGGCAGAGATACCCTTTTTAAAGATTCCTCCTTCGAAGATGAAGAAATTGAGTCCCAGAGAAGTTAGGTCATTTGTCCAAGTTCACAAATGACAGAGTCCAGAGTCTAATCCAGGCCTATCAGACCCCAGAGTTGGAGTGTTTAACTATTTTTTCCATTTCTTAAGAAACGGAAACCGATCCAAAATGGCTGCCTCACCCCTAGAGCTTTTATACAGGCTCTTATCTCTATGACTCTAGTTTAAATTCTTGAGAAAATCTGACTAGCTAATGAATTAACTGGATTTGAGTCGAGCGTTCATCCATGATCCAATCAGCCATAGCTAGAAGGATCACTCTAGAGCTCTGATTGGTATAGGCAAATTGCCTGATATAGCCATCATACCAGGGCATTGCTTACTATCCCTGAAACCAGAACACTGGAGTAGGCGATGTAAAGTTGTTACCTCCCTCACATGTAGAATCAGGCTAATAATGGTACACCCCCACAGTGCTATTTTGAGATTTAAAGGAGTCAATCTATATGAAGTGCATAGAACAGTGTGTAGCTCTCAGGAATTGCTATGAATGGCATTATTATTCAAGTTATATTACCACCACTTTTGCTTTCATTTTCCAGTATGCTATGTTCTTGACTCCCAACTTAGTTTGATTGCCTTGACCCACACCTTTCAAAAGCATGTACACGAAGAACTGCCAAACTTAAACCTCTCTGCAAACACATCTTTTCCAGTGTAGCTTTGATAACACCCTGAGACAAGCAGAGGTGAATGTCTCCCAGTCTGAAAATTTCCAGGGCTATTCTACAGTGACCCAAACCAAGGCTAGCTTTTATCTTTGGGAAAGCAATTACAAAAATCAAGTCTTAAAGGAAGAAAGTCGATTTTGCAGAAGTGATAGGCAGAAATGCCCTCCAGCAAACTCTGTCCCTGAAGTCACATGTGTTACTCGACTCATTTATTTAACAAGGAAACGATTCATTAATGACTATGAATAACAGGTAAAAAGGACTATCATACTGAGCGTGTCCAAACAACCAAAGCGAGTGATGCGTTGACATTACATTCCTAAGTAATGCCAGGACAAGAAATATGGGGAATTTAGATATTACGAGAAGGTAGTTATGAATCTCAGCACAGTTCTCCTCGAATCAACTTAAGAAATGCTTTATTACAAAATAGGCATTCAAACTTTTGTTGATTTGATAGAGTCAATAAAGTACAAAGAGAGACATCTCTGCCATGAAGCATTATCCAAACAAGAAAGGTAAGGAATTTCTCACCCTCAGTTATGCTGTATGTTATCATAACAACCACTAACTTACATCTGTGTTATTTCACATTTCTCATTTGATATTCCCAACTATTCCCCTGCAAGCAAAGTAAGACCATGATTATCCAATTTTACAGATGATAAACTTGAGGCTCAGCACCTTCTACTACTTGTCACTGCTAGTAAAAAGAAAGTACAACTAGAACCCAGGTCTTCTGACCCGTGTGTCCTTCCCCTGCCCCATGATGCCTCTGTGTGAGGTGTTTCTGGTATAAACTGTGGGAAGAAGCTTCCAAATAGCAAGATCAACTGGTTGAGAAATCATCCGTGTTTTTTAAAGTGTGTCCCTTAAATCACTATTGTGTCATGATAATCCAAGAAAAAGCTTGGGACCCACTGCTCACCATGCAGCCCATCTTGATTTACAATGCACATTAGTTTATTAAAGGCTCTGAGTAATCGTATCATAAAGAAACCCAAATAACTTATATTAGCTCTGTATTCCTCAAACTTATATGAGCATAAAACTCTGTATGCATTATTTATTAATATTACACAGAGGCATATTCTTTGGAAAACATTTGAGACTGTGTTAAAAAGAATTATTCGGTGACATGAGTAAATTAGCTAAAGAATTATGCCTCATTCTACCTTGCCTAATTCCCAGTTTCTTAAACCCAAACTAATTTCTAAAAGCAATACTAATTCTAAGTATAATTTCTGGACATCCAGTTAGCTATTAGAAAGCATATAAGGAGAGATGAAACTTTAAAGAACTGAAGCAGGTTTTAGAAGAGCAGATTAATATAGAAATAGAGTTTCTACCTCTACCCTCCCCATGGCCTACAGAAACTCCAGGTGGCCTTCATACTTCATTCTTTCTCTCCACCTACATAGCTTTTCGTTTATCTAGGGTTATGTCAGTGGCATGAGGAGTAAGATATTTTTTTTTCTGTTCCTCATCTGTAGCTTTCCCCACTAAGAGAACTTTCTCTAATCTTCAGGGATAAATCTTTGGCTTTCTGGAGATCAACATCTGATATAGAAAGTGGAGGCTGGGCGCGGTGGCTCATGCCTGTAATCCCAGAACTTTGGGAGGTGGAGGCGGGTGGGTCACGAGGTCAGGAGTTCAAGACCAGCCTGGCCAATACGGTGAAACCCCGTCTCTACTAAAAATACAAAAATTATCTGGGCGTGGTGGCACGGTGCGGCGCACCTGTAGTCCCAGCTGCTCCAGAGGCTGAGGCAGGAGAATCACTTGAACCCGGGAGGCAGAGGTGGCAGTGAACCAAGATCATGCCACTGCACTCCAGCCTGGGTGACAGAGCAAGACTCCATCTCAAAAAAAAAAAAAAAAAAAAAAGTGGAAAATTGGTCACCCTGTGGTTGCCAGGAACAATGACTGGCAGCATTAAAAGAGAAGGGAAAGGAACGCATGTGCCTTAGAAAAACCTTTATCAAGGATTAATTAACCAACCAAATGAAATCCACAGCACAAACAGAGTGAGTGAGCCCTTTCTTCATCAAACTACTTTTTTACACCTTCTTATCAGTGGCTGTGGCTCCGCAGCTAACTACCTCCCCAGTTTATGTTCCTTTCCCTGAAAGAATTTGACTTTTGACTCTCTTTGACTGCACACGTTTACATCCATATTAAATTCATCGGACCAAACTGCCAATTTATTGCACATGTATCCGATCATGCAGTTCAGGACACGCTATCCCAAAATATGGCACCTTGGCAATCAAGGAAGCCGCAGAAGCAGGAAGGCCACTCTCACTTTCTGCCTCCCTTCTCCCCTGAAGCCGGCCATAAAATCTAGCTGATGCTCCCTGAAGTAGGTCATAAGATTCTCATTCCAGAGGGGTCCTCCCTATACCTGGGGAAAAGGAGTGGAAGACACAGAGACTCCAAGAAGTATCAGAACAAACAGGCCTGCTGAGTTTCCCCCAGTTCGTTACCATTAGGTCACATCCCCTCTGTCTGATCACACCTCTACATGACTGTCTACTCTTCGTCAAAACTAAGCATAAAAATACGCAGCTCTCCCTGTTTCTTTGAGTCTTTATTTCTGAAGATTCCTGTGTCACATATTAAATAAATGTGCATGCTCTTCTATCATTAATCTGTCTTTTGTTACAGGAGTCTCAACCATGAATCTTGTGATGGGTGAAGAAAATATATTACTTTTTCTCCCCTACACGCACTTGGGGAAACACACGTGCTTCCTTGCTACACATGATTCCAAAGGGCTTAGGCTTCCCAGAGACTTTTCTTCTCCTCAGGTTCTCCTCTCTCAGGTTTCTTCTTTACCATCAGAGAATTTTTCCAGGAAACAATCCTGAAGGTTAAGACAATGTGACCTAGAGGGCATAGGTGAGCCTCTCCTCTGGCCCCAAGGCTGCAGATAGCCGCTTCCTTAGTGGCCCAGCCTTCTCTCAAGAACAGGGAACACATTTATTCCAGGAGGGTTTCTCCAGAGCAGAGGTGAGTTAACGCCTTCCAGAGGGTCAGCTGGGCCACTCCACTGTTCCCACCTTCCCTGCCCTCATTGTCTCCATCAGTTATTTTCCTGGGAGACAGTGCACTCTGCAGTTCCTCCCAGGGAAAACAGCAGTCTGAGGACTGGGGTCCCGGAGCACAGACCACCCGCTCCATTGTTTTAGTCAGAACAATACAGCTAACGCTGAGCACTGTTGAGTCACCTCTTGGGAATTCAGCATTCAGTCATCTCTTTTCTCTCTTGCTCTGAGAAAGAGCAAAATTAACTTTCTAGATGTTACCAAGTAAAGGATTCTTCCTTGAGGTTTTTAACAACCCAAGGCAGAAAAAAGCACCCTACTGAGATGATTCCCCCCTTAGCTGCTTGTAATGTTCTTTGTACCATTTTTTTTTATCACTCTACTTAGGTTAAAGATGGTACTTTTCGCAAAGGTTAATAATAAAACTTCTGAATAATAAATATTGCAATTTAACAAACAAAAACAAACATGTAAAACGTACAGAAGTTTTAAAATGTTTTAGTGTATATATAATATAAATATAATTAATGTTAATAGACATTAGTAAGTTCACATAACAATGCTATGCAATAGGTATGATTATCTCCATTTTACAGATTAGAAAACAGAGGAGGAGAAAGGTAAATTCCCTATATAGCTAATATAGTGAATAGGAGAACTGGCGCTACTTTACTTTTTCCTGCCAGACTCTTTGTCCTTGTGTCCCCGTCACTGAGAGGTATTACCCCTCTGAAAAAGGTCCTCCCTCTTGCACGCACACAAGCACACACAACCACACAGTTAAAAAGAATTATTTGGACATTTGTTAAAATGGTAAGGAAGACTTCATTCAAGGCCATTGAATTGAGAGATACTACAATAGAGGAAACAGATCAGGCTCAACTCCAAATAAATGGACAAGTAGAGATTTATAGCCAAGGAGCAGGGGGAGGATATCAGTGGATGGAAAATTACTAAGAGGAGACAGCAAGAGCAGAGAGATTCTTGCTAACCCAACTTCACAGGATTCTTGCTGAGGGCAGGCCGAGGACTTACGCATCAAAGGCTGGGGATGAGGAATTTGATCAGCAGTCAGAGGTGATCAGATATCAAGGGTGAAGGGATTCTGGCTAAACTGACTAAGCTGTATTCTTACTAAAACTGGGTGTGGTATCAAGACAAGGCTAAAGTGTAATCCAGAAGAGGGCTGAGGATCTTGAGTAAAGTTTGGTCCAGGAGGGAATCTTTGTCAACACTCACACCCACGCCCACACCCATATGCCCCCCCGACACACACACACACACACACACACACACGCACAAACCAGGTTGCCCTCTGGCATTCCCCATAGTGTTTTTCATTTTCTAAGAAAATGAGGACTGGGTAGAGTGGCTCAGTCCTGTAATCCCAGCACATTGGAAGGCTGAGACAGGAGAATCACTGCTTGCACCCAGAAATTCGAGACCAGCCTTTGCAATACAGCAAAAGACTCCATCTCTATCAAAAACAAACCAACAAAAATTAACTGAATGTGGTGGCATGCACCTGTAATCCCAGCTACTAAGGAGGCTGAGCTGGGAGGAATGCTTGAGCCTGGGAGTTCGAGGCTGCGGTGAGCTGTTATCAAGCCACTGTACTCCAGCCCGGGTAAGAAAGAGAGACAGAAAAGAAAGAAAAGATTGGGGCAAGTTAATAATTGGAGAGCTGGAGTTCTAAACACTGCCTCCCTTTTTATTTTTGATCTCTGGGACAAGTGAGGATAAGCGGAGGACCATTCTTTTTTTTTTTCTTTTTTTTTCTGGGAACTCCCTGAGAAAGTCTTGGGTGCTGGGTATAGAGAAAGAATAATTTTTTTCTTCAACTCCCATAGGTTATTAGTTGAAATGGACCCCTATAACAAGAAAAAAACAAACAGAAGTCTATTAACATATACATTTCCTATGTACATGGGAGATACCAAGGGGATGAGTAGCTCTCAAAGAGGTGGCTTTGAATTCCAGCTTATAGAGCATCTTCAACAAGGAATAGTAAATTTTTAGAGAAGTGACAAGACAGAGTAAAAGGACTTCAACTCTCTAGGGGCAGCAACTTGGGGGCAGGCAAATCAAAGGCAGTAAAGGCTAGTTAGCAAAGCACAGTCATGTAGATTCGTGGGGTACCATCTCAGAACGGTTTGTAAATTGGGCAGCCCTCAGAACCAGAAGACATTCAGAAAGTTCCACTTCACAAAGTGGGCAGGCAGCATTTACAGACAGAAGACCCAAGTAAGGTACAGAAACAGCTTGATTGGTTACATCTGCAATTGACTGACGCTCTGCTACAGTGATTGGCTGAGACTGCTTTATGTTACCGAAGTGTAAACCTAAATTAGACTTTCAGGTAGTTCCTGTACTAAATTAGGTTGCGGTTCTTTACATAGAGACTCAAAGTCCAGAGCCATCCTCGGGCCAGATTTAATTTAATTTAACAGTGGTTAACCTTTGTTCTCCCTGGTAGAGAGGGTAGGTGGGATACCTTTTGTCTTTGGAAATCTGTGTCCTGCTTTTAGACAAATAGAGGGAGGGCAAAGAGCTTTCCTTCATCTGAGTATTTTTTAACTGTCTTCAGCTAAAACATCCTTCATCTTAGGAGGTGACCTATTCTGGTCTCCCACAAGGAGAAAGGCAAAACAGAGCAATCAATCATCTGGGGTCCCAGTTGTTGCTGCTAGGTCTCAGTGGGCCCAGCCGAGGGCAGCACTCCAGGAGAGGCAGGAGGCAGGAAAGCCAAAGCAAGCAATGCAGATTCCAGCTTCGGGCTGCCTCAGTAAAGCAAATCTGCTTCCCGCATGGGCTGTTTCAGCTTCTCATCTTTGATCGTTTCTTCATCCAGGGGAATATTTAATGCTTTTTAACTGGTTTTCAATATGTCCCTATTGTAAGAGGCCAAGTAGTCCTATGAAGTCCTTCCCGCCATGATTTCAGACAAAGCATGTTTAGCAGTCCCGCAGATTTAAGCACACAGCAGGGTTAGGAAAACCTGAAAAAATGTTGAAATGAGCAAAAAGATTAATGGATGTTCTTTCAACTGAATGCTAGACATTGTCTGGAGCAGGGCTGTCTGATTCTATAGAGGTCTGTGCTTTTCTTTGCCATCGACTATTTTGCATCTCCGTAGAGATAGACATTAACTTGTAGAGAACTAAATAGGGATGATTCCCATTTGTAAAAAAGCAAATCAATTTTATCCTGTAAAGTTACCCATTGATTTCTACTTTGTGGCACAGGCTGTTTTTGCATGGAGTAGTAAATTAATTTCAGCATTCCTGATTCTCTATAGAAATGACAAGTCTTTGGATTTTCCCTTGCACTGGTTATAATATCCTACAGTCTTCTCAATCTTTTTTTTTTTTTTTTTGAGACAGTCTCACTCTGTCGCCCAGGCTGGAGTGCAGTGGCATGATCTCGACTCACTGCAAGCTCCACCTCCTAGGTTCACTCCATTCTCCTGCCTCAGCCTCCTGAAGAGCTGGGACTACAGGCGCCCGCCACCACGCCCGGCTAATTTTTTGCATTTTTAGTAGAGACAGGGTTTCACCGTGTTAGCCAGGATGGTCTCGATCTCCTGACCTCATGATCTGCCTGCCTCAGCCTCCCAAAGTGCTGGGATTAAAGGCCTGAGCCACCACGCCCAGCCTTGTCCTCTCAATCTTAATGAGTTAAGTAAAACATTTGACATGTGTGCATTCTATATTTGCATGTGTAGGGGAAAAGAAATATTTTTCCCCAACTTTTATTTCTCTCAGGTTTATGGCTGAGGGCCCCATAACAAAGACATTTGTTTAATACACGTTTATTTAATACAAGTTTTAGATGACACGAGAACCTTCAGAAATGAAGACTCAAAGAAACAAGAAAACCTGTGTATTTTTATGCTGTTTGATGAAGAGTCGACAGTCATGGGAAAGTGTAAATTGGACAAAGGGAGTGTGACCTAACGATAACAGTGTGACCATTACCTAACGGTAATGGACTGGGAGGAACATAGCCAGGCCTGTTTGGTCAGATTCTTGTCTGTGTCCCTGTGTCTTCAGAGATAAGGGTGTTCTTTTCCTCCAAGTATAAGGAGGGCCCCTCTGGAATGAGGGTCTTATGAACTGCTTCAGGGAAAAAGGTTAGAGAGTGGCCTTCCTAGGTTTTATAATGTACTTCAGGGGAGAAGGGCAAGGGGAAGGGGAAAGTGGCCTTTATGCTTCTGCTGTCTTCTCAGATCCCAAGGGGCCATATTTGGGATAGTACATCCTAAACTCCATCATATGAGAGTCATGATTTTATGTTTTTTAAAAACTTATTCTCTGACAGTAGGAATTCCACAATATGGTAACTAACATTAAAATCCTCCCTCACTCCTCTGCTCTTGAGTGTGACCCAAAAATTAGAGCAGATGCCAGACCATTCTGGCTCCCAAAAAGATGCAAGTTTGCAAGTAAATAGACAAAGTGTTTCAAAGTTCCTTGCGAGGGGACTAGGATCTCATGAACCATCTTTGGTAGAGACTCCCTGGGGCACTGAGGCTGCACATGGCCTACCTGAAAAGCTCAGCCAGCAAGGTCTGTGTACGAGCCAGGCATATCTTCACAGATGCCACATGTACGCTACACCTAAACCAGGAGAGCTTGGACAAAATCTTCCTAACGAAAGGGGTGGGGAAAACTAAAATGAAAAAAGCAAAAGAGAATTCTCACTGATATGACATAAGTTACTTGAGAATTTTGGACTCTTCAGATTACACCTTTTCTCTGCAATATCATTAACTCACACATAACAGCATGGACCAGAACATGGCTATAATGAACAGGGGGTGGACACCGACTTTACCCGAGCATTCCATCCTATGCCTCTTCTATTACTATTTGTTTCCTTTAACCCTACTTTGTGTAAAAAAAAAAAAGAAAAACAGGGCTGGAGGCAGTGAGTAGTGAGTGGCCCATTGTCATCCAATTGCCTGACTCCACGCCTTGCTTGCCACTACCTCTGATGCCCATCTACAGACAAAAGCGGATGAGAAATAGCACCACAAAGGCAAGTACCAGTCATCCCTTAGTATCTGCAGAGGACTGGCTCCAGGACCCCCTCTCCAACATACCTCGGATACCAAAATTCAAGGATGCTCAAGTCCCTGATATAAAATGGCATAGTATTTGCATATAACCTACATACATCCTCCAGGATACTTTAAATCATCTCTAGATTACTTATAATACTTAATATAATTTAAATGCTTAATATAATTTAAATGCAAATTATTGTTATACTGTATTGTCTAATTTGCCTTTTTTTTTTTTTTAATATTTTCCATTCCCAATTGGTTGAATCTGTGAATGTGGAACTCACAGATGTGGAGGTGTGACTATAGCCTGGTGTCATTAAATAAGAAACAGAAAGGAGACCCAAAGACCATCTGGTTTCCAAGCATGGTCCATAGACCACCGGCATCAGAATCACCTGTAGAGCTTGTTAAAAATGTGGACTCCTGTTGCCCACTTCTAAAGATTCTTAATTAGTTGGCAATTCTTATGTATTCCATAGTTTGTAAGTCATTAAATTTTAGTCCAAATATCAAAAAGAAGGGAGCATGCTGCTCATCCTCTGTGGGCCTCACTTAAAAACTAGTCAGGGTAGAGCCAGACTGGGCTCCAGATATTCCACTGTGCAGGCCCTTCCCACCATGCTCTGCTGCCTGTCAGGCACAGTTAAGGTGGAGAAATGAAACCAGCTTGATAAAAGTGTTTTGCTTTTCACCATCTGTCTCCCATTTTCAAACCATCTGTTCCTTCTCATGAATTATTTTGGCTATTAAGGCACTAGAGGGTGATGATTAAAGCTGAATTCTGGACCCAGAATACCAGGATTTAAATTCTAACTTTGTCACTTTCCAGCCTCGAAACCCTGGGTAAGTTACATATCCTTTCTGTGCCTGAGTTTTGTAGTCTATAATAATTCTGATGGGGCTTAGGATATACCACCCCAAAATACGACTGTAGGAGACCAGAATATGCCATTCCAAAATATGCCTCTTTGGCATATTGATGATTTTGAGCTGGTTATTTTGAGAAACTGAAGACAAAGAAGTAGCTCTGAAAACTTACCATTTTGTAAGAGAAATTCACATTTATAAAGAAAATCTCCATTTGTAAGTGTGTCTCCCTCTGCTAAATCACTAAAGATTGTTAACCAGTGGATGGAGAAAGCATGGACTTAAATCTGGATAACAAACCATACCCTGTTTTAGGGTCCTTTCCCTGGACATCTTGTCTTAACCAGGCTTTCCCCCACAACAAACACACACACCCTTCTTTCATAGAATGACTGTATTTAAGCCTTAAATGCTTTCTTTGAGATCTACTCTAGAGATTTACCTATTTCTCTGGGTTTTCTCCCATGTATACATGAGGTATACATGTTCATAAACTTCTGTTTGTTTTTTTCTTGTTAATCTGTCTTTTGTTACAGGGAGTCCCAGTTAAGAAGAGTAGAGAGAAAATTATGTTTTCTTTCCTACATAGCTACTATTATTATTGTAAGAATTATACTTATTAAAGGAAGAGTGACGGTTTAACACAGCTTGTGAGAATTCAAATAATAGTGTACGTACTGGGTCTTAAACAGAGCCTGGTGTGTGATAAGTGCTCAGTAACTATCACCCTTATTATTATTGGCTTCTCTCCTATGATTTCCTTAAGATAGGAAGAGAGGGCTGGGCGTGGTGGCTCATGCCTGTAATCCCAGCACTTTAGGAGGCCGAGGTGAGTGGATCACCTGAGATCAGGAGTTAGAGACCAGCCTGGCCAACATAGTGAAACCCTGTCTCTACTAAAAATACAAAAATTAGCTAGGCATGGTGGCAGGCGCCTGTAATCCAGCTCAGGAGGCTGAGGCAGGAGAATCACTTGAACTCAGGAGGCAGAGGTTGCAGCGAGCCGAGATCATGCCATTGCACTGCAGCTTGGGCAACAAGAGAGAATATCTGTCAAAAAAAAAAAAAAGGAGAAAAGAAAAGATAGCAAGAGAGTTTAACAATTAATTGGGCAATCATGGGTATAATACTGAGGGGCAGTTGCCCCATTACAATCTTAAGTCACTGGCCCATTACTCCCTCCCTTGGCCATTATCAGTCAAGTTCACTGCCCTTGAAGCTCTGCCCAGGTGCAGGTTTGGTGAGGACTGAGCTTAGCTGGCACAGAACTGTATGAGGCAAGTGCAAGAAAGGAAGGGAACTCAACCGTGTCTCTGTAACTATGCAGTATGTCATTCTAAAGTATTTTTCCTTTGGTTAGCTGTCAGTACAATTAAATGTGCATTTTAATACTTCTTCCCCTGATAAAAATCAGAAAGACATCTACTAAAACAGGGCATAGGCCCCTCAGGGAAGAAAAAGCTAGAACATCTTTCCTCCCATCCCCATTTTATCTTGTTCTTATATACCCCACCTCAAGCTTTCCTCCCAGACCTCCAAGTTGGTGACTTTCTTGGACTGGAACTAAATCCTGAGATCAATTCAGCACCACTTGCTGTGGCAAAGAAGAACTAGATTTCTTAAGCATTTAGTATAAATATCATCTTTTTAAAAGAGGATGACATTAAGAAGTGGTAACTCCCAAACCAAAGCCTGTTATTTAAATAAAGAGCAAGTGTTACTTGTCATGAAGCTGAGTGTGTTGAAGTGTGCCCCAGAAATGAAAATCACTTTAGATAATCACTCTTCTTGCTTTTTAGAGAATTCATGAGACTCACCATGCATATCGAGTTGGAAAGTCATTAAAAGTGGCTGAAGCATGGCATTTTTCAGCGCACCTTGCAGCACAGCTATTACACTGCCCTGGGGTAACACAGCTTGGTGAGCATATGAGTTTCTGAGACGCTGCCTATTTATTAAACAAGTATTCATTCTATGATGCCCTGGGCACTAGAGGCCACAGGGGATGTATAAGAAGATTTTGCTTTGGGCAGGGCACCATGGCTGATGCCTGTAATCCTAGCACTTTGGGAGGCTGAGGAGGGAAGACTGCTTGAGCTCAGGAGTTTGAGACCAGCCTGGGCAATACAGTGAGACCCTGTCTCTACCAAAAATTTAAAATTTAGACAGGTGTGGTGGTGTGCTCCTGTAGTCTCAGTTACTCTTGAGGCTGAGGTGGGAGCCTAGAGGTCAAGCCTGCAGTGAGCCATGATTGCACCACTGCACTCCAGCCTGGGTGACAGACAGAGACCCGACCTCAAAAAAAAAAAAAAAAAAAAGACTCTACTTTTTCTGGCCACTTGCTATCTGTTTAACTCTTGGAGTAAATACTGTAAATCTCTTTGAGGTTCAATTTTTCATGTGGAACACAGGGAGCAAAATAATTAACTACATTGGTTAGGATGCTTTTGTGGGGACTGTAAGTTACAGAAAAAGCATGACTCAAGAGCTTTAACACAATCATGGGACATCCCATTTTACATAACAGAAAGTGCTCAAGTATGAGCACAGGTATGCCAGGTAATTGGGGTCTGCATCTGTTCTCTAGGCTCTGCCCACCTCCCTCTGTGTTGTCTTCCTTTACAGCTATGGCAATTCCAGGCAAATGTCCAAACACCGCAAGGTCCAGGGGAAGGAGGAAGGATGTCTTCCTGCATGCCTCATTTGTATCAGTGAGGAAACCTTCCCTGCTTCCCAACCAGGTACCAAACCAAGCTTCTCCTCCTACTTCATTAGCTGATACTATGTCACATGACCACCTCTGAACCAATCACTGGTAAGAGGTTACATGATTGGCTTAGACTATTCAGTACTTTCCCCTGGGCTGAGGAGAGAATCACCTTCCATGTCGACCAGGGGATAGGGAAGAAGACAAATACCTAAACGAGAGCAGGACTCTGCCGACAGGGATGGAGCAGTAGCTGGCTGGTGTGTAGGCACCCAATGCTGTCTCCTACACTGCCCACCGAACTCTTGTGATGAATAGATGAGACCATGAATGAAAATGGCCTACCACAGCGTCTGACTGTGAGGATAATAATAGCAGCTGACATTTTGGAGGATGTATAATGTGGTAGGCACTTTAGATGAGTTATCTAGTTTAATTAGTACTCTGTGGGGTAGGAACCATTATCATGCTCATCTTTTTTTTTATTTTTTTTTTATTTTACTTTAAGTTTTAGGGTACATGTGCACAACATGTAGGTTTGTTACATATGTATACATATGCCATGCTGGAGTGCTGCACCCATTAACTTGTCATTTACATTAGGTATATCTCCTAATGCTATCCCTCCCCCCTCCCCCCACCCAACAACAGGCCCCGGTGTGTGATGTTCCCCTTCCTGTGTCCATGTGTTCTCATTGTTCAATTCCCACCTATGAGTGAGAACATGCAGTGTTTGGTTTTTTGTCCTTGCGATAGTTTGCTGAGAATGATGATTTCCAGCTTCATCCATGTCCCTACAAAGGACATGAACTCATCATTTTTTATAGCTGCATAGTATTCCATGGTGTATATGTGCCACATTTTCTTAATCCAGTCTATCATTGTTGGACATTTGGGTTGGTTCCAAGTCTTTGCTATTGTGAATAGTGCCGCAATAAACATACATGTGCATGTGTCTTTATAGCAGCATGAATTATAATCCTTTAGGTATATACCCAGTAATGGGATTGCTGGGTCAAATGGTATTCCTAGTTCTAGATCCCTGAGGAATCACCACACTGACTTCCACAATGGTTGAACTAGTTTCCCATCTCAGGTGCAGAGACACACATAGGCTCAAAATAAAGGGGTGGAGGAAGATCTACCAAGTAAATGGAAAACAAAAAAAGGCAGGGGTTGCAATCCTAGTCTCTGATAAAACAGATTTTAAACCAACAAAGATCAAAAGAGACAAAGAAGGCCATTACATAATGGTAAAGGGATCAATTCAGCAAGAAGAGCTAACTATCTTAAATATATATGCACCCAATACAGGAGCACCCAGATTCATAAAGCAAGTCCTTAGAGACCTACAAAGAGACTTAGACTCCCACACAATAATAATGGGAGACTTTAACACCCCACTGTCAACATTAGACAGATCAAGGAGATAGAAAGTTAACAAGGATAGCCAGGAATTGAACTCAGCTCTGCACCAAGTGGACCTAATAGACATCTACAGAACTCTCCACCCCAAATCAACAGAATATACATTCTTCTCAGCACCACACCGCACTTATTCCAAAACTGACCACATAGTTGGAAGTAAAGCTCTCCTCAGCAAATGTAAAAGAACAGAAATTATAACAAACTGTCTCTCAGACCACAGTGCAATCAAACTAGAACTCAGGATTAAGAAACTCACTCAAAACCGCTCAACTACATGGAAACTGAACAACCTGCTCCTGAATGACTACTGGGTACATAATGAAATGAAGGCAGAAATAAAGGTGTTCTTTGAAACCAACGAGAACAAAGACACAACATACCAGAATCTCTGGGACATATCATGCTCATCTTATAGATGAGGACACTGAAGCACAGATGGGTTAAGCAACTTGACCAAGGCAGATTCTACATTCAAACTCAGACCATCTGCCTTCAAAGTCTGATTCCCAGGTACTCATTCTGTCAGATTTACTACACTGATGTTAGTCAAATGCATCACCTCATCCCTTCCCTAATTTCAAGAAATGTATGGGTTTTAGGTTGGGATTAACACACAAGAAAAATGAGAACAATATGAGAGAGCAGCTAGTGACACTCTCAATGGCATCACAGAGGAGGGAAAAGATCAAAGCACTGAGCATAGGGAAAGACAACACAGGGGACATCAGGAAGGCCACGGACAGGGCCTGGGCTTGGGGCAGGTGTGAGTGTGGGGAGGCAATGAAGGGTACCCCAGACTGGTGTGGCAGCTGGTAGTTTCCAGGAATAAAAAGCTACTTTTATATGATCTGGGCAAAGGGAAACAGTTTTGGTATCCACTAGTTGGAGAAGTGACAAAGCATTGCAGAGGTCCAGCCACATTCAGTTTTAGGAGAGAGACTGTGAAGGCTGCTTCACTCATGAAACCATGGGCTCTTGTGCTGCATTGCAGTGGACTTCATGAGTCATAAAACTTTGTGCAAGGGAAGCCCAATTCCATCAGTAAACTCTCAATGATCCTAATAGCCTTATACCTACTGCCCGTTAGTTCAATCTGTAGTGTTATGAACTCCAAAAAGAAGTTTAATCTTGGTGGACAAGGCCTAGAATCCCCCTCCCACTCCCAAATCATGTCAAAACCTCCTTCTGCAGATTTGGATTGGATGAAGTTTGGTGCTAGAGTTCGAACTCAAGGTACCAACGCACATATCCTCATTTCTCACATCTCCTTAGCTCCCTGAAGATTATATTCCCAGGCCCGCTCTATGGGTGCCCACATCTTCCAAATGACTCTGGAGATGTGGACATAAACTTCACATTCTTGTGAAAAGTGTCCTGGGTTTCCCAGTCAAAGACTTTAGAATATTGGACACTAGATGGTATTTCCTGAGGAATATGACTTGAGGAAGGAAGAGGGTTTCTCTTTACATCTTACACCATTTCCTGTAGCACCAACTTTCATGCCAAGAAAGGACCTCCAAGGACATGCTCTGGGCAGGGTTTGGGGTCATATTTTTTTCCTACATTGATGTGTCTGAATCAAACTGATGTCCCTATCCTATTTAAAGACTTGTCTGTTGACAGGTTTTGATTCTTGTTCAGCATCATTTACTTAAAGTTACTTCCCAGATTTCTTTGCTTTCTAACATTTAGGCATTAGGTACCTTTCTACGTTAATAAAACAGAACTAAGTTGGGAAAGGATGTTCTTTGGAGTCAGAGATGGAGTCCAAATCACAGCATTGTCAATCACTGCTGGGTGCCTGTGGACCCAGGACTGAACTTCTGAGGCAAAGTTCTTGTGTGCAAGACAGCACAAGGCTCCCATCTTAACAGGGTTAAAAAAATAAGTATAAGAAAGGCATCTAGATCATTGTCTGGCACATAATTTATGTTTTAAGTGTTAGTTTCTCATTCGTCCACCCCCCATCCTTTCCTCTTTAGAGAAAGCAGGGAAATATTCAAAATTGTAAAAGCAAAAGAGTGTTTTGTAGTTGTCATGATGCCTGATGACGCCACTAAGTTACTGTGTGACCTGGGGTGAGTCCTTTACCTTGTCTTGTTTCCATTTTCTCATCTACAAAAAGAAGAGCTTTCATATTCTCAAAACTACCCATATATTTTAAATTACATTCTTTAATTACATAATGTCTACATTCCCCAAGTTCTGAGTCATAAAAATTCCCCAAATTCATCGCCATGTCCAGGCTCCTGGGTCATCTCCCACCACTGGGTGTGGTCCAGTTTCTTCCGTTTCAAGTTTACCCACTGGAGCCCTCCTGCTTTTGATGTGTTGTCAAATGGCTGCTATCTAAGATTAACAAGTACTTACTGACCACTTAGGAAGGGGCAGTGGCAGGGATCCAGTGATAGGGATCTCCAAAGGACCCAGTGGCCAGACCTGTCTAGACGGCCAGCAGTTCAGTAAAAGTGACTGATAGCAAACACAGGTGGAAAAGAATGTAAGGTCACCTTGCCCTGTGATTTGCAAACTATGTGCCTCTGGGACCTGGATGTCCCTTAGAGCCCCTGGCAGTAGAAAGGGAGGGAAGGCAGAAGAAAATGGGCCCAGCCCCACTCCACCAGAGTGTGTTCACCTCTGATCCATTTATTTCCTGGGTTTCTGCAGAAGTTTCTGCTAGAAGAGTCTACTGACAAAAAGGGGGAAAAAAAGTCTTGAAAGCTACCCACTTTAATCTTACCCTTTCATTTTACATATAAGGAAACTGTCCTTTACACTTCAAAAGCCTCAGAATAATTCCTGTCCTCCTTAGATCCAACAATTCCACTTTCAGGTAAGTTAGTCCTAAGAAAATAATTATGGATTTGTGAATGTTTCAAGAATGTTCATCACACAATGCTTTACAGTAGAGAAAAAAATAATGGAAGCACCAGCAAGAAAGAGGAGTAGTTGAATAAATCTTTTTTTTTTTTTTTTTTTTTTTTGAGATGGAGTCTCGCTCTGTCACCAGACTGGAGTGCAGTGGCACAATCTCGGTTCACTGCAACCTCTGCCTCCCGGATTTAAGCGATTCTCCTGCCTCAGCCTCCTGAGTAGCTGGGACTACAGGCGCCCGCCACCTTTCCCGGCTAATTTTTTTGTATTTTTAGTAGAGACGGGGCTTCACCATGTTAGCCAGGATGGTCTCAATCTGACCTCATGATCCGCCCGCCTGAATAAATCTTACATCCCCAAACATGGAAAACTGGGAGGTCTCCTATATTACAGATGAAAAGTACTTGTATGGAAAAAATGTTCATAATATATTGCTAAGTGGAACACAGGAACACAGACACATGCAGGTGTATTTGTTTTGCCTCTAACATCTCCATCTGTGTCATAGAACAGTCTCTAAAGGGACATCATTGTGTCCTGGCAGTCTGGCAGTCTCTAAAGGGACATCACTGTGCTGATAATGGTCTGCCATTGCCCTATGGCATCACCCATTCTTTCTCCCCTGCATGACCTCTTCACTGCCACAGCAAGACATCCATGCTACGCTACCATGTCTGGATGCCCCAGTGCTTCCATTCCTAGTACATCAGAATTCTGCTGGGTTTTTGACAAAAACAGATAACTGTGAGCCACATTTTCTCTTGATCTTAAAACAGCCATGCTCATACTCAGAGCTGCACAGTCTTTCTTAAATGGTTCCATCCATTTCTGGCCATCAACCCCTATCCAGCAGGTGTCAAGTCCAGTTTGTCACCAAGAATTGGAATAGACACCCCGGAACCTTTCATTCTGCTTTCTGCTTCCACTTTCTCTGCCTTCTGTAACAATAGAAGGTTCATTGCCTGATGCATGTGGCAAGTCAATATGCCGAGACACTAGGTCACAGCAGAGAAAGACATTTAATCTTAGGGTCACCAAACAAGGATGTTGACAAAAAGAGTCAAACTCTGTAAAATATATGAAGAGATTTATTCTGAGCCAAATATGGGTGACCAATGGCCGGTGACACAGCCCTCAGAAGATCCTGAGAACATGTGTCCAGTGTAGTCAGACTACAACTTGGCTTTATACATTTTAGGGAGACATAAGACATCAATCAATACATGTAAGATGTACGTTGGTTTGGCCCAGAAAGGCAGGACAACCAGAAGTTGGGGGGCAACTTCCAAGTCAGAGGTGGATTCAAAGATTTTCTAATTGGCATTTGGTTGAAAGAGTCAAGTTATTGTCTAAATACCTAGAATCAATAGAAGGGAATGTCCAGGTTAAGATAAGGGGTTGTGAAGACCGTGGTTCCCATTATTCAGAGGAAGCCTCCAGGTAGCAGACTGCAGAGAGAATAGATCGTCAATGTTTCTTATCAGACTTAAAGTCTGCTCTATTCATCGTTCCAAAAGGGAGGAGGGTAGAATGAGACATGTCCAGCTTCCCCTTCCCATCACAGCCGGAACTGGTTTTTCAGGTTAATTTTAGAACTCCCTTGGCCGAGTGGAGGGGTCCATCCAGATGGTTGGGGGGCTTCGAATTTTATTTTTAGTTTACAAGATGAGAAGAAACCTCAAATCCATCTCCCTGAGGAATTCAGGGTTAGGGTTTTGGAGTGGGCCAAAGTGTGGAGATCATTGATTATTTGAAGAGTGCAGGGGGCAGTCATGGGATGGGAAGATGAAGAAGCTGTATTCTCACACTGATCTCCTTCCTCTGTGTGGTCTTCAAACTGGTTGCTGGAATTTGGGGGTCTGAAAAACATCTTCCTTCATATCATAGCACATACACCTGCACGCACGCACACACTTACAAACACGTAAAAACACATGCTCATAAACAGACCCACACATGAGAACACGACACCTAAATCCCAATGGTTCTTAGATTGCACTCAAAAAGTTGTGGTCCAATCAGTGACCCCAAGCCTCACAACCTTATGATATCTAGTTAAATTTCTCAAGTTTGGGCCAATTGGTATAAAGACACCCAGTGCCAGGTATTTTTGTTTGTTTGTTTGTTTTTAAAGTCTGACTTATAGAATATCTTTAAGGATACAGAATTTTGTATTGGTATTCTTATTTCTCAACTTCACAGGACATACATTAATTGAAGATTCTTTTAGAATGCTACCCATCTACTTTGCTAAACTTATCTGTAATTAGTACCCAGCCCCAGCATTTTAAAAGTTATGTGAATCTTCAAAGGTAGTCTTCTTAGCAGGTTAACAATTTGCTCCCACAATCATATGCTTAGGCTTAATAAACCCTTTCTTCATACATATATTTAAAAAACAGAAGCTTCATCTCATACCTCTGGAATTACTAATCTCTAAAACTACTGAGTGTGGATTAGTGACATTTTACTGTGTCACTTATCTAATTGAAGAGCATAGAGCTCAGTCAAAATTAAGCAAAGATGGACCCTGATCCCTTTCCAGGCCCTACCCTTTTTGGAACTAGTTTAGGGGTGTCCTGGCTGAGAAGGCTTCAGAGAAGATGGAAGGAGAGAGGCAGTAGACCTCTGAGATCAGCCAGCCCCTCCAGAAATCTGCTATATTTATGATCAACATTCTTATGATTTTGTTTTCTTGACAAAACAAGCTATTAAATTCAGAAGATATTTGACATTTATATTCATAGTAAAAATATAAGTATATTTTCGGTTCATATTTCCAAGTCTCAGATTAAAAAACAAAGGTGAGATATCCAAGGCCAACACTGAAATTCTTAGGGATCAAGCTGGCATTTGCCTCCCTAAACCACCAGACCAGGTGCAGTACAGAACAAGGGTTGCAGTGGGGATAACTTCCAGGATATAGAAAATGTTGGTAACCTTTTTTTTTTTTTTTTTTTGAGACAGACTTTCACTCTTGTTGCACAAGCTGGAGTGCAATGGCGTGATCTCGGCTCACTGCAACCCCCACCTCCCGGGTTCAAGAAATTCTCCTGCCTCAGCCTCCTGAGTAGCTGGGATTACAGGTGCGCACCACCACGCCTGGCTAATTTTTTGTATTTTTAGTAGAAACAGTGTTTCACCATGTTAGCCAGGCTGGTCTTGAACTTATGACCTCAGGTGATCTGCCCGCCTCGGCCTCCCAAAATGCTGGGATTACAGGCGTGAGCCACCGTGCCCAGCCGGTAACCATGTTTTTTTAAAAGTACGTGGCCTTTTGCCCTTTTTAATGAAACAAAATAATTCAGCATGGAGGGATCATGCAAAAATCAAACTGTATAATGTGAATCAGTTATGGGAAGGCCAATCGGACTTTTCACATAATACCTGCTAGGAACCAGGAAACAGAAACAGGATGAAGAAAGGCAAAGACAAATGCTTTACCACCTGTGATGTAATCTTTTCAAGAAAAGCTAGATACTCTTTTGGTCAGAAGGCCAAGCTGGAGTTTGGAGACGTGATGCAACTCTCAATTTGTTAGTGACTCACCCTGTAGCACTTACCTCCTTGCCTTGGGAAGGACTCTTGTGAGTAATGAACAACGAACAGGAAGGGAAAGTCCTCTGTGAATTAAGAAAAATTAGGCACCTGTCTACTAAAGTATCAGGAAAAATGTAGGAAGATTTGGGATTTCTCACCCCTTGGCCCTGAAAGCCTGGAACTGTGTTGTTCCAGACAGTCTCAGTTATAAAGGCTCATGCTAGCATGTTTCCAGGGGTCTCTCAGGCCCCTCGCCTCCCGCAGGTACCCAGTTCATCTTTAGATGTCTTTGGGTTCCTCGGTGGTCTCAGAGAGCTAAGCCTTCCCAGCTGCACCCAGGACGGGGTTAACTTCAGTGCCAGAGTTGATAAGACCCTGCCTGGCCTCCAGATCAGTGCTGAGATCTGAGTTAAACCTCCTTAAGAAACAACTAGACCTCAACAGCTTTCAAAAGGAGTAAAAAGAAAGAAAATGAAAGAAGGAATCTGGTACACTGGCAACCATTTCCCTGAGTTCTGTTCCCTGTTGGAATGATATGACTGCTTTCTGTTTGATATGTATCTGTAACTACAGCCATACTCCTCAGGAAAGACAAGGTGAGAATAAGTGCAAACGGCAGGAAAGGGTTACTTCTTTCTTACCCTTCCGGATGGACTGATGAGTAATGAGCACTAAGTACCTTCAGATGGTGGCTGACCTGCCAATCAAAGTGCAATACTGCCTGGATTCCAGACAGCACAGTTTCGCGTGCATTCTCCCTGCAAAATGAGCAACTTTGGTTCAGTGAGGGGTGAAACTCTGAATACAAGGGACTGAAAGGACTTTTGTTTTAGACAATCTTTTGAAACCTTCATTTTCTGTAGCTCTCGTCCTATTCATGTCACTCAACAATGACTTACTGTTCAGAAAGAGCTGCATCTGCCAAAAACGTTGGGCCTTGAGATTCTGATTCAAAAGCCACCCCTGATTCTCAGAAACCTATCCTAGGTTTGGGATATCTGCTAAACTTTACTAAAGTTACGGCAAACAAAATATTAAGTTGTCCGTCTCATACAACTCATCACTCGCTGCCTCCAAGTCAACAGGGCAAAAATACAGCTTTTAGCAGAGAAAAGAATCCTTCACTAAAGGAAGAAGTCAGGGGGGCCGGTGGGTGGAGGGCAGGGTGGACAGAGTTAAACGATTTTTCAGGAAGCTGGACCTTTCCTGCTTTAGCAGAGCTAGAAACTAGGTAAGTCATCCCGCTTGCCTGTGTTTCCTTGTATTTCATCTCTAGCCCAGTCTGTTTTACAGGCATCCTTGGATAGTTTACCATACACCCCTTCCTTTGTATACGCCTGTGTTTGTAAGGACAGGATTTGGTATGTACTCTTAGGATGGCAGAGGTGCCAGACATCCACATTAAATGAAGATAAAATGAAAAGTGGTACTCCAATGTTCTGGAAGAGTAAAAGGAAAATTCAGACACTAGTGGAATAGCAATGAATACAAGTTCGTGTCACTTGTGAGTCTTTCAAAGGGGCTGGAGACCAGGGAGAAAAGTGGCACCACTGAGCCAGAGAATGTCCTAGCATATGATTTCCCCTTTGCTGAGAGCAAGGCAAATTGAGGGATCCTTCATTTCAGTGCTCAGATCTGTAGCAGAAGCTGCAAGCAGGCTGGGTGGAACAACAAGGTAGAAAGATACTGAGAACACTGGGTGTCTGGAGTATTCCAGGACAGGATGGTGTAGGGTGGGAGCTTGAGGGACTGGGCAAAAATAATCCCCAAAAGAGAAAAGACCATATCAGTCTTAATTTTCCCTAATTTAACCAGGTCTGAGCAAATGTCTGAATTTATGCCTGCATTGCAGAAAAACATTCACAGCTATTGAAAGTAGATTTTGAGACTGGAGCACAGTTCCATTAATAGTTCAGTCATGAGAATAAAAGGTAAAATAAAAAGCTAAGAGTCTTGTTACAAAAACAAATTAATAAATAAAACTTCTGGGTTTGTAGTTAGAAAGACCTAAGGAATCATGATTGAATCACTTGATTTTATAATTCCCCATTTCTTAAAGGGAAGGCCCAAAGCCCTCAGAAAAGGAATCATGGAGAAGAGACTGTAGCAAGAACCACACTTCCGTCCCAAAACACTCGCATACATAAACACACACACACACACAAAGTATGGTACCTGGCACGTGAGAACTGGTATCATAGGGGAACGTGGCCTCCACCAACATATTTAATAGCACATTGGCAACATTTGTACTTTCACTTTTCAAATAACTTGAAACTGAAAACTTAGGGTAAGGCCAGAAGTTTTAAGTCAGTGACTTCTCTTTCCCCAACCAATGGCTAAGTCACTTTAGGACAATTCTCACTTGAGGTGGGCCAAGGAGCAGCTTGTCACTAGACCAAAATTCTGACCCCATGACGCTCAGGTTTGTAACTTGTAGTTGACAGGACAGCTAAAAGGTTAGCACTTCCTTAGAGCATCAACAATGTAGTTAGAGTTGGTTATTTACCATCTTTACCTCACCCAGCTCCTCATAATGGGTAATAACCAGCTAGCTGAACTGTTCAGGGTACAAAATCTATTATGTTATATTATGGGTAGGCAGTGTAGCAAAGTGGTGATAAGCTTGAGCTCCAGCATCACACTGACTTGAAACCTAGCTTCACTTCTCACGGGTGTGTTCTTGGATGAGTTACTTGACCTTTCTAAGCCTTAAGTTCCTCATCTATAAAGCAGGAACAAATAACAATGGTAATTCATCACAAAGTTTGTTTGTGAGGACAAAGTGAAATGTATTCTTACTTTTTTTTTATATACTTTAAGTTCTAGGGTACATGTGCACAACGTGCAGGTTTGTTTCATATGTATACATGTGCCATGTTGGTGTGCTGCACCCATTAACTCGTCATTTACATTAGATATATCTCCTAATGCTATCCCTCCCCCCTCCCCCCACCCCACAACAGGCCCCTGTGTGTGATGTTCCCCTTCCTGTGTCCATGTGTTCTCATTGTTCAATTCCCACCTATGAGTGAGAACATGCAGTGTTTGGTTTTTTGTCCTTGCAATAGCTTGCTGAGAATGATGGTTTCCAGCTTCATCCATGTCCCTACAAAGGACATGAACTCATCCTGTCTTATGGCTGCATAGTATTCCATGGTGTATATGTGCCACATTTCCTTCATCCAGTCTATCATTGATGGACATTTCGGTTGGTTCCAAGTCTTTGCTATTGTGAATAGTGCCACAATAAACATACGTGTGAATGTGTCTTCATAGCAGCATGATTTATAATCCTTTGGGTATATACCCAGTAATGGGATTGCTGGGTCAAATGGTATTTCTAGTTCTAGATCCTTGAGGAATTGCCACACTGTCTTCCACAATGGTTGAACCAGTTTACAGTCCCAACAATAGTGTAAAAGTGTTCCTATTTCTCCACATCCTCTCCAGCACCTGTTGCTTCCTGACTTTTTAATGATCGCCGTTCTAACTGGTGTGAGATGATACCTCATTGAGGTTTTGATTTCCACTTCTCTGATGGCCAATGATGAGGAGCATTTTTTCATGTGTCTGTTCGCTGCATAAATGTCTTCTTTTCAGAAGTGTCTGTTCATATCCTTCGCCCACTTTTTGATGGGGTTGTTCGATTTTTTCTTGTAAATTTGTTTAAGTTCTTTGTAGATTCTGGATATTAGCCCTTGGTCACATGCGTAGATTGTAAAAATTTTCTCCCATTCTGTAGGTTGCCTGTTCATTCTGATGGTAGTTTCTTTTACTGTGCAGAAGCTCTTTAGTTTAATTAGATCCCATTTGTCAATTTTGGCTTTTGTTGCCATTGCTTTTGGTGTTTTAGACATGAAGTCCTTGCCCATGCCTACGTCCTGAATGGTATTGCCTAGGCTTTCTTCTAGGGTTTTTATGGTTTTAGGTCTAACATTTAAGTCTTTAATCCATCTTGAATTCATTTTTGTATAAGGTGTAAGGAAGGGATCCAGTTTCAGCTTTCTACCTATGGCTAGCCAGTTTTCCCAGCACCATTTATTAAATAGGGAATCCTTTCCCCATTTCTTGTTTTTGTCAGGTTTGTGACAGATCGGATGGTTGTAGATGTGTGGTGTTATTTCTGAGGACTCTGTTCTGTTCCCTTGGTCTATATCTCTGTTTTGGTACCAGTACCATGCTGTTTTGATTACTGTAGACTTGTAGTATAGTTTGAAGTCAGGTAGCATGATGCCTCCAGCTTTGTTCTTTTAGCTTAGGACTGTCTTGGCAATGCAAGCAATTTTTTGGTTCCATATGAACTTTAAAGTAGTTTTTTCCAATTCTGTGAAGAAAGTCATTGGTAGCTTGATGGGGATGGCATTGAATCTATAAATTACCTTGGGCAGTATGGCCATTTTCACGATATTGATTCTTCCTACCCATGAGCATGGAATGTCCTTCCATTTGTTTGTGTCCTCTTTTATTTCCTTGAGCAGTGGTTTGTAGTTCTGCTTGAAGAAGTCCTTCATATCCCTTGTAAGTTGGATTCCTAGGTATTTTATTCTCTTTGAAGCAATTGTGAATGGGAGTTCACTCATGATTTGGATCTCTGTTTGTCTGTTATTGGTCTATAGGAATGCTTGTGATTTTTGCACATAGATTATGTATCCTGAGACTATGCTGAAATTGCTTATCAGCTTAAGGAGATTTTGGGCTGAGACGATGGGGTTTTCTAAATATACAATCATGTTATCTGCAAACAGGGACAATTTGACTTCTTCTTTTCCTAATTGAATACCCTTTATTTCTTTCTCCTGCCTGATTGCCCTGGCCAGAACTTCCAACACTATGCTGAATAGGAGTGGTGAGAGATGGCATCCCTGTCTTGTGCCAATTTTTCAAAGGGAATGCTTCCAGTTTTTGCCCATTCAGTATGGTATTGGCTGTGGGTTTGTCATAAATAGCGCTTATTATTTTGAGATACATTCCATCAATATCAAGTTTATTGAGAGTTTTTAGCATGAAGGGCTGTTGAATTTTGTCGAAGGCCTTTTCTGCATCTATTGAGATAATCATGTGTTTTTTGTCTTTGGTTCTGTTTATATGATGGATTACATTTATTGATTTGCATATGTTGAACCAGCCTTGCATCCCAGGGATGAAGCCAACTTCATCATGGTGGATAAGCTTTTTGATGTGCTGCTGGATTCGGTTTGCCAGTATTTTATTGAGGATTTTTGCATAGATGTTCATCAGGGATATTGGTCTAAAATTCTTTTTTGTTGTGTCTCTGCCAGGCTTTGGTATCAGGATGATGCTGGCCTCATAAAATGAGTTAGTGAGGATTCCTTCTTCTTCTGTTGATTGGAATAGTTTCAGAAGGAATGGTACCAGCTCCTCTTTAGAATGGTACCTCTGATAGAATTTGGCTGTGAATCCATCTGGTCCTGGACTTTTTTTGGTTGGTAGACTATTAATTATTGCCTCAGTTTCAGAGCCTGTTATTAGTCTATTCAGGGATTCAACTTCTTCCTGGTTTAGTCTCGGGAGGGTGTATGTGTCCAGGAATTTATCCATTTCTTCTAGATTTTCTAGTTTATTTGTGTAGAGGTGTTTATAGTATTCTCTGATGGTAGTTTGTATTTCTGTGGGATCAGTGGTGATATCCCTTTTACCATTTTTTATTGTGTCTATTTGATTCTTCTCTTTTCTTCTTTATTAATCTTGTTAATGGTCTATCAATTTTATCGATCTTTTCAGACAACCAGCTCCTGGATTCATTGATTTTTTGAAGGGCTTTTTGTGTCTCTATCTCCTTCAGTTCTGCTCTGATCTTAATTATTTCTTGCCTTCTGCTAGCTTTTGAATTTGTTTGCTCTTGCTTCTCTAGTTCTTTTAATTGTGATGTTAGGGTGTCAATTTTAGATCTTTCCTCCTTTCTCTTGTGGGCATTTAGTGCTATAAATTTCCGGCTACACACTGCTTTAAATGTGTCCCATAGATTCTGGTATGTTGTGTCTTTGTTCTCAGTGGTTTTAAAGAACATCTTTATTTCTGCCTTCATTTGTTATGTACCCAGTAGTCATTCAGAAGCAGGTTGTTCAGTTTCCATGTAGTTGAACGGTTTTGAGTGAGTGTCTTAATCCTGAGTTCTAATTTGATTGCACTGTGGTCTGAGAGACAGTTTGTTATAATTTCTGTTCTTTTACATTCGCTGAGGAGTGCTTTACCTACAACTATGTGGTCAGTTTTGGCATAAGTGTGATGTGGTGCTGAGAAGAATGTATATTCTGTTGATTTGGGGTGGAGAGTTCTGTAGATGTCTATTAGGTCCACTTGGTGCAGAGCTGAGTTCAATTCCTGGCTATCCTTATTAACTTTCTATCTCGTTGACCTGTCTAATGTTGACAGTGGGGTGTTGAAGCCTCCCATTATTACTGTGTGGGAGTCTAAGTCTCTTTGTAGGTCTCTAAGAACTTGCTTTATGAATCTGGGTGCTCCTGTATTGGGTGCATATATATTTAGGATAGTTAGCTCTTCTTGCTGAATTGATCCCTTTACCATTATGTAATGGTCTTCTTTGTCTCTTTTGATCTTTGTTGGTTTAAAGTCTGTTTTGTCAGAGACTAGGATTGCAACCCCTGCTTTTTTTTTTTTGTTTTCCATTTGTTGGTAGATCTTCCTCCATCCCTTTATTTTGAGCTTATGTGTGTCTCTGCATGTGAGATGGGTCTCCTGAATACAGCACACTGATGGGTCTTGACTCTTTATCCAATTTGCCAGTCTGTGTCTTTTAATTGGAGCATTTAGCCCATTTATATTTAAGGTTAATATTGTTATGTGTGAATTTGATCCTGTCATCATGATGTTAGTTGGTTATTTTGCTAGTTAGTTGATGCGGTTTCTTCCTAGCATTGATGGTCTTTACAATTAGGCATGTTTTTGCAGTGGCTGGTACCGGTTTTTCCTTTCCATGTTTAGTGCTTCCTTCAGGAGCTCTTGTAAAGCAGGCCTGGTGGTGACAAAATCTCTCAGCATTTGCTTGTCTGTAAAGGATTTTATTTCTCCTTCACTTATGAAGTTTAGTTTGTCTGGATATGAAATTCTGGGTTGAAAATTCTTTTCTTTAAGAATGTTGAATATTGGCCCCCACTCTCTACTGGCTTGTAGAGTTTCCGCCGAGAAATCCACTATTAGTCTGATGGGTTTCACTTTGTGGGTAACCCGGCCTTTCTCTCTGGCTGCCCTTAACATTTTTTCCTTCATTTCAACTTTGGTGTATCTGACAATTATGTCTTGGAGTTGCTCTTCTCAAGGAGTATCTTTGTGGCATTCTCTGTATTTCCTGAATTTGAATGTTGGCCTGTCTTGCTAGGTTGGGGAAATTCTCCTGGATAATATCCTGAAGAGTGTTTTCCAACTTGATTCCCTTCCCCCTGTCACTTTCAGGTAGACCAATCAGACGTAGATTTGGTCTTTTCACATAGTCCCATATTTCTTGGAGGCTTTGTTTGTTTCTTTTTACTCTTTTTTCTCTAAACTTCTCTTCTCGCTTCATTTCATTCATTTGATCTTCAATCACTGATACCCTTTCTTCCACTTGATCGAATCGGCTACTGAAGCTTGTGCATGCGTTACGTAGTTCTTGTGCCATGGTTTTCAGCTCCATCAGGTCATTTAAGGTCTTCTCTATGCTATTTATTCTATTTAGCCATTTGTCTAATCTTTTTTCAAGGCTTTTAGCTTCTTTGTAATGGGTTCGAACATCCTCCTTTAGCTGGGAGAAGTTTGTTATTACCGATCATCTGAAGCCTTGTCTCAACTCATCAAAGTCATTCTTCTTCCAGCTTTGTTCCGTTGCTGGCGAGGAGCTGTGTTTCTTTGGAGGAGGAGAGGCGGTCTGATTTTTAGAATTTTCAGCTTTTCTGCTCTGGTTTTTCCCTATATTTGTGGTTTTATCTACCTTTGGTCTTTGATGATGGTGACGTACAGATGGGGTTTTGCTGTGGATGTCCTTTCTGTTTGTTAGTTTTCCTTCTAACAGTCAGGACCCTCAGCTGCAGGTCTGTTGGAGTTTGCTGGAGGTCCACTCCAGATCCTGTTTGCCTGGGTGTCACCAGTGGAGGTTGCAGAACAGCAAATATTGCAGAACGGCAAATGATGCTGCCTGATCTTTCCTCTGGAAGCTTCATCTCAGAGGGGCACCTGGCTGTATGAGGTGTCAGTCAGCCCCTACTGGGAGGTGTCTCCCAGTTAGGCTACTCGGGGGTTAGGGACCCACTTGAGGAGGCAGTCTGTCCATTCTCAGATCTCATACTCCATGCTGGGAGAACCACTACTCTCTTCAAAGCTGTCAGACAGGGACATCTAAGTCTGCAGAAGTTTCTGTTTCCTTTTGTTCAGCTATGCCCTGCCCCCAGAGATGGAGTCTACAGAGGCAGGCAGGCCTCCTTGAGCTACGGTGGGATTCACCCAGTTTGAGCTTCCTGGCCACTTTGTTTACCTACTCAAGCCTCAGCAATGGCGGACATCCCTCCCCCAGCCTCGCTGCCGCCTTGCATTTAGATCTCAGACTGCTGTGCCAGCAGTGAGCAAGGCTCCGTGGGCGTAGGACCCTCTGAGCCAGGTACAGGATATAATCTCCTTGTGTGCCATTTGCTAGGACCATTGGAAAAGCACAGTATTAGGGTGGGAGTGTCCCGATTTTCCAGGTACCGTCTGTCACAGCTTCCCTTGGCTAGGAAAGAGAATTCCCCGACCCCTTCCACTTCCCAGGTGAGGTGATGCCCCACCCTGCTTTGGCTCACACTCGGTGGGCTGCACCCACTGTCTGACAAGCCCCAGTGAGATGAACCCGGTACCTCAGTTGGAAATGCAGAAATCATCCATCTTCTGTGTCACTCACGCTGGGAGCTGTAGACTGGAGCTATTCCTATTTGGCCATCTTGGAACCTCTGAAACATATTCTTACATCTTGGCACCATACTTGACATACAGGATGTACTCAATATGTTGGTTCATATAATCTTCATAAGAAATTTAAGGGAAACAAAATACAGAGGAAAAAGTAAGAAACCTTCTGTTTGATCACAGAATCTAGCCCAGCATAACTTAACATGCAAGTTAGCCCTCTTTTGGTTTGCTTGTTTATGTGTTTTGCCTCCCACCAGTTGTGCCCAATAGTCCTCAATAGCCTGGGGCTTGCCGAGTCCTTTCTGGTTGGGCCTCTGGGTATACCAGCCCCAAGCTCAAGTCTGACCCAGAAGCAGGTACTTGCCCACTCCCTGCTACAGGACAGGGACTTCTTAGTCACTAAGCTGACAGCTACCTGGACCATAGGTACTGCCTTTTTGGTTCCTCTAAGCTAGACCCTCTAAACTTGAATGACCTTTTGGAGCCCCTAATTTGTTTGTTTTGTTTTGTTTTTAATAGATTTTATTTTTAGAGCAATTTTATACTTACAGCAAAATTGATTTAGCAGCATCCCTGGTCTCCTAAAAAAAAAAAAAAATTGAGCAGAAGCTACAAAGATTTCCCACATACCTCCTTCCTCTACACAAGCACAGCCTCCAACATTATCTATATCCCCCACCAGACTGGTGCATTTGTTTCAACTGATG
This sequence comes from Pan paniscus, assembly GCF_029289425.2. NCBI lineage: Eukaryota > Metazoa > Chordata > Mammalia > Primates > Hominidae > Pan > Pan paniscus. Next base: position 27,809,158 of record NC_073265.2, on the reverse strand, counting down.
AACCTGCATTTGCATATTTTTATCACCCAGAGTCCACAGATTACATTAGGGTCCACTCTTGGTGTTGTACATTCTGCAAGTCTGGATGAATGTTAACGACATGTAACCATTGTTATCATATCACACAGAATCATTTCACTGCCCTAAACATCCTGTTAGAACCCCCAGTTTTAAAGAGGATTTTGTGTTTACCTCTCCTCCCCAGACAGGCCTTCACTTCCCATCCCATTTCTCATCCTACTGCTCTCCAGGTGGTGATTATTCACATGCCTCCCTTACCGCAAGTTCAAAACGGACATGAAAGGAGTTCCTTCTCTAAATTCACCTTTTCTTCTTATTTTACACTAAGATTTTTGAACAGGCAGAAGCCACCAACTCTGCTGGAACCAGGAAAGAGCACTTTGTCTTTCATGAAAGAGTAAGCCTAACTCCCAGGGCCAACTTATCCAGGAGGCACAGTGCCGAGGGCTCAAATTTAAAATGTCTTTTAAAATCAAAGAAAAAAGGAATATGATAATGGATATATACTAATGAATCCAGTCTGGGTTATAGTCATCCTTATGCCAACACAATCACAATATATATTGGGAGTTTTTTTCTTTCTTTTTTTTTTTTTTTTTTGAGATAGGCTCTTGCTCCGTCACCCAGGCTGAAGTGCAGTGGCTTGATTTTGGCTCACTGCAGCCTTGACTTCCCAAGATCAGATGATTCTCCCATCTTAGTCTCCTGAGTAGCTGGGACCACAGGCGTGCACCAAAAATGCCCAGCTAATTTTTTTTTTTAATTTATTGTAGAGATGGAGTTTTGCCAAGTTGCTCAGGCTGGTCTCGAACTCCTGGGCTCAAGCAGTCCTCCCACCTCAGCCTCCCAAAGTGCTGGGATTACAGGTATGAACCACTGCCTGGCCAAAATATATTGTTAAATATATTTTTATGGAAGAAGGGGTGCATGCATGTAAAAATGTGGCTCTGCCACTCCTGCTGAGTTTGGAGAGGTCATCATAGAAGGCCTGAAGCAAACTCGCCCACCTGCCACCTCTACCTGCCACCCTCACCCCCTACTCTACCCATTTACTTCCTCTGGCTGGTACAGGGCAAAAGTCACAGTGACTTTGATTTTTAAAAAGGACTTTTTTTAAAACCACCACCAACATTGATTATATATAACTTGTTTATTTCACACATACATCATAAATCTAACCCAGATTTCTTCACACCCCCAGTCCAAACACAAACTATTGACGTCAAAGCAACTGACACTACAGTAAGATTGTACCTGCCTGGGCCAAATTAAGATCCAGCATGAGGTAGCCCTCCGCTGGAGGCAAAGCCTGACTTTTAGGGCACTTAAAAATCACACATAAGTGTGCCCTGATTACATTTATTGTAATATATGGCAATGCTTTTCACTGATTATTTAAGATCGATAAAGCTGAATATGTGGCTGACTACCTAGTCAAGAGTTAACTCTCAGCCACACTTGTGAAGCCATAATGCAGACTTCTCCAGCTGCACACTTTGTTAAGAGTCGAGCATTTTCCATTTGATGCAAGATGCAGAAAAAAAATACAAAAAAAGCAGTGTTTTACAGTAAATTTGGGCTATCCTTAGGCTGTGTACTGATAAATTATTTTGACCAAAAGTGTGAATCAGTTGCAAATTAGACAGATGCAGACCAATCTTGATCCATACTTGCAGCAAATGTAAGCTTTCAGCTTTGTTTTTCAATCAATGCATTTCTAATTTTCATGATGCTCTCCTGTGTGAGACTTGATGACTTGTGAAATACAAACTCTATATTCACAGAGAACATGGTTATCCTCGGGGTTGAACTGAGACAATCTCACTTCCCAATTCCAAAGCCAGAGAGCACAAAAGAGATGAACATAGAAGATAAATTATTTTATCCCATGTTATACTTCCATAAGACGGCTTTCTCCCCATGAGAGTTTCACTCCTTATTCTCATGACAAAGAATCAAGCTGAAAAAAATATGCTTAAGCCCTGTGTGGGATGAGGAAGATTGTGCTTTGGCAGAGAGGTAGTGGGAAAACTGAAAATCAAGAAGCAAAATGCTTGTAATCTGTGTATGAAGTGGACTACTTTAGGACACCTTAAATATGGGTAAAGTATGACCCCTTTTGAGGGAGAAAAAAAATTTTGCAGCCTTTAAGGATGCATCTGCAGATGATTGCAGTTTGAGAAACACCCACCCACATTGATTTGCAATGATTTTCTCCACTGCTCACATGCAAGTTTATCTATTAATACTCAGGAGTTTTCATTTCAATACTATGCTTATCACAGTAATTTTAAAAATGCATATTAAATTAAACAGTTTTGTACCCAGAAAACCACATCCTTTGGCTGGTCCTGGCAATTTGAATCTTTCTATGAACGCTTTTTTCCAGCTTTTACCCTTGTATCTTCGTAGGTGTTAAATTATTAAGTAGCGTTAATGCAGTAAGGTGCTGGGTATACAATAGGAGTCTTAAAAATAGTGGTTGCATTACGAAACTGGTTTTAGCATTTAAATTATTGCTCTTCGGATTGCAATGCCAGGCTTTTGAAAGAGGCCCAGTGTTGAATTTTAATTAACTCAGCCTTCTTCTCAGCAGCCTTCATCTCAAGCACCCAAAGGCAAACTTGGGAGTGGTGTTGATTTAATCACATCCAAAGTGGAGCGAGGGATTTAAGTAACTCACGGGGGACTCTTCAAGGTGTGAAACCTCTCGGACTCTGTGAAGGCAAAAAGATTAAGTCAGACTTGAAACTTTACTTACACATTGGCAGGCGGGGAGGAGACAGAATCAGAGAACAAGCTCCTGAGTGTTGTGGTTCAGCAAAGCGTTCTACTCTTCCTTACCTCTGCATATTCCTCTTCTCTAAAACACCTCCTCCTCTTTTGCCTCACTTGTGTTCAGCTCACTATTTATCTCACTCTACGTGTTAGCCTAGGCCTCATTTCCTCTGAGAGGTTAGCACTTCATCAGCCAAGATATTGGGTAGGTGCCCCTTGGATGTCATGGTGTAGCACTTACTAGGTAACTGAAACATTCACTGTTGTAGGCCCACAGCCTGGCACAGAAGAAGCACTCAAAACCCTAATGTGTCTTCAGTGCCTCTGCATGCAAGCTGTAGGTCATGGCATATAATCATCGCAAAGTTCTGTTAGGTAGGTGTTGTTTGTACCCAATTTTACAAACAGGCTTAGAAAAGTTATTGACTGCTTAGAGTCACATTACTAAGAAGCATTAGGGCTGAGAGTTCAACTCAATCTAACCCCAAAGGTCACACATTTAACCACCATGCCATTCTGCCACCCAAACATTTGCAAAAAAAAAAAAGATATTGTTTGATGAAGTTGAACAAAGTAGATTCACCAGCAACTTACCTTTGCTCCTGCAACTTACCTTTGCTGGCCTCACTCCCTGTTTTTGTAAACCTATTCAGGCCAGAATCAGAAAGCAATAAGTTCTATGCCAGAATGAGTCAAAATAGCATTTATTTATTGAATAGGTACATGCAAATAATACAAAATAAAAGTTTCAAAAGGAGGGACAATGAAAAGTAAGAGTCCCCTGACTCAGAGCCACTGAGTTCCCTTTTCCAGAAGTAATCATCAAGATCTGTTGTTATCATGGGAGATAGACAGAGACCTGTATTTTGTAAACTGTGATCCCAACCCAGTAATGGATGGATTTAGTGGGTTCTGACCAGGGTATTTTTTAAAGTCATAGAAAAAGAAACAAATGTGAAGGATGAGAATGAAGCACATGTAGTAAGGGTAAATGTTGTTCGTGTAGCTTGTGTTTCAGTTTTACACGTAGCATAAATGTACATCTGACGGTAACAGAGTATAAAATGGCTCCCTTACTGTGAAGCAATGTTTGAAGTAGTTTGAAAGCCACAGACCTGCCAGACCCTTACAGCTTAACATTATGGAGGTCACCTGTACCAAGAACCTTCCATCCCTACTGCTCATTAGCCTGAGTGACCCCATTAAAACAGAAGTCAGATTCCATCCCTCCTCTGCGCAAACCCTTTCAAGAACTCTTCTCTTACCGGGAGTAAAAGCCATGAGACAACATGTATTTCAATTTGTTTGTTGCGTTAGCATCCTTAAAAAAACACCAACATGAAATTTGATCATATTTAGAGAGACTATTTAGGCCAATCTGACGGAAAATGTGGGTTTTGTGATCCAAATAAAAGACTTTGGGGGGCTCTGGAAAGGGCCTTTGAAGAGACAGGCAGCACCCTTCACAGCAGCTGAAAACAAAATGGATTATTATATTTAGGGCCTAATTTGTGATGATGTAGTTTAAAATACAATTTGCATGACATTTATAAAATTTCCTTTGAAGAATCCTGGGGGTGCCTCAGGGGGACGGAGCACTCTCTAGAGCAGCAGACCTGTGAGACAGACAGAACCCCAGAGAGATGCACTGCCCATTCCAGAATATGCCCAGGACCAAGCACGAAGCAAAAGTCCAACCACCAGCCCCGTCCAAAAGGGCACAGGGGCACAAGGAGCCACTTCTCATATGGGCAGTTCCTCACAGGCTTGGACTAAGGTGAGCAGCAGTGGGGATTTATTATATTTAATGTACTGCTGAATGGGACAGCCAAAAACATTGAGGCCAACTCTCCCCGTCAGAAGCAGGAGCAGCACTCATCAGGACAGTAGAAGATGGTACCATATCCCCTCCCTCCTTTTCCCTCTCCCTGTCTCTTCACTCTCTGGAGCTGTATGCTCCTAATCGCAGTGGTTTTGTCCTCACAGGCCCACGTGGAGGCTTCAACTAGGGCATCTCATGGTGGCCCCATGAGATTAGGGGTAGCAGCTCCTGGAAATCAGGGTGTGAAACCATGGCATATTTATTTATTTGTTGACTTGGCTACTGTCCTCTAGACATGTGAGCTCATGTGAACAAGGATCCTGCCTGTCTTGTTCTCTACCAGATTCTCAAGGCATCCAGGAAATATATCTTAAATGGATGAATCAGTGCTAGGCAATGGACCGGAGACCATGGTAGTCAATAGGTTCTCCAAGCACAACCAATCATGAAGCAGATGCAGATAGGTGGGTGTGCACCCCTCTGCACCTGGAGGCAGCCCTGCATATGCCTTCTAGGTGAGCCACTGGTTCCGATGTGTGTGGTGTAGCTCCCTTTGTGTGTGCTTACCTGGTGAAAATAGATGGGCAGCAGAAGGAAGCACACAAGCAAAAGTACTGAGGCTACAAAGGGCGCAGTGAACATCAATTTCTGTAAGTGACCAAGGTGCACTCTAAGAGGTCAGGTGCTTGGGAGGGCATGGCTGGAGAGGTAAGATCCAGTCATGAAGGTACATGATGTTAAAAAGTTTGCACTTTATTCTGTAGGCAATTGGAGACTCCTAGGCAGTTTAGAAGCAAAGGAATTATGTGACCATGTACATGAACGAAGCAACATGAAAGAAGAATCAGAGAAAAGGAGGTTATGTAATTAGGGACGCCAGTTACAAAGCTATTACACATGTCCAGGTAAGAGATGATGGGGGCTTAGACCAGCATGTGGCTTTAAAGATGGAGAGGAAGCCCTCGGGAACAATGAAAGGAGGTGGTGGCTGAAAATGTGGGTCTGAATGCTAGGTGACAAAGGTGGATATTCGGACAGAAGAGTCATATAGGTCCTGCTGAGGCCATGGGAGAAAATTTAAACACCTACTTTGAGTAATGGATCATTTAGAAAATCTCAGAAAGCTAACAACCCTTCCCCCAGAAAAAAACATACACAAAAATTTAGATATAGTTTCAGAAGCTTCACATATAGTATAGTCCCTTCTCCCCAGTTAATCTCCTCATGGACATTAATTAAGAGTCCATGATTGAGAGAAGGAAGAATAACAAAGAAAGCATCCAGAGGAAGGGCCTCACCCAAGGGGTGAGAAGAGGAAGACAACACTCCCCAACCAGACACCTATCAAAAAGGTAGGAAAAATAGAAGAGAGGGTAAATGAGGGTACAAGATAAGACACTTGGGTGGCTGGCAAGATGGCCAAATAGGAACAGCTCTGGTCTGCAGCTCCCAGCGAGATCAACACAGAAGGCACATGATTTCCGCATTTCCAACTGAGGAAACTGGCTCATCTCATTGGGACTGGTTAGACAGTGGGTGCAGCCCACGGAGGGCGAGCCAAAGCAGGGTGGGGCATCACCTCACCAGGGAAGTGCAAGGGGCCAGGGAACGCCCTCCCTAGCCAAGGGAAGCTGTGAGGGATTGTGCCATGAGGAATGGTACACTCTGGCCCAGATACTACACTTTTCCCACAGTCTTTGCAACTCGCAGACCAGGAGATTCCCTCAGGTGCCTATGCCACCAGGGCCCTGGGTTTCAAGCACAAAACTGGGCAGCCATTTGGGCAGACACTGAGCTAGCTGCAGGCGTTTTTTTTTCATACCCCAGTGGCACCTGGAATGCCAGTGAGACAGAACCATTCACTCCCCTGGAAAGGCGGCTAAAGCCAGGGAGCCAAGTGGTCTAGCTCAGCGTATCCCACCCCCACAGAGCCCAGCAAGCTAAGATCCACTGGCTTGAAATTCTCGCTGCCAGCCCAGCAGTCTGAAGTCAACCTGGCACACTCAAGCTTGGTGTGGGGAGGAGCATCTGCCATTACTGAGACTTGAGTAGGCCGTTTTCCCCTCACAGTGTAAATGAAGCCGCTAGGAAGTTTGAACTGGGCAGAACCCACTGCAGCTCCACAAAGCCTCTGTAGCCAGACTGCCTCTCTAGATTCCTCCTCTCTGGGCAGGGCATCTCTGAAAGAAAGGCAGCAGCCCCAGTCAGGGGCTTATAGATAAAACTCCCATCTCCCTGGAACAGAGCACCTGGGGGAAGGGGTGGCTGTGGGCCTCCTGCTGGCTCTGAAGAGAGCAGTGGATCTCTAGCACAGTGCTTGAGCTCTGCTAAGGGACAGACTGCCTCCTCAAGTGGGTCCCTGACCCCTATGCCTCTTGACTGGGCGACACCTTCCAGCAGGGGTCGACAAACACCTCATACAGAAGAGCTATGGCTGGCATCTGGCAGGTGCCCCTCTGGGACAAAGCTTCCAGAGAAAGGAACAGCCAGCAATCTTTGTTGTTCTGCAGCCTCTGCTGGTGATACACAGGCAAACAGGGTCTGGAGTGGACCTCTAGCAAACTCCAGCAGACCTGCAGCAGAGGGGCCTGACTGTTGGAAGGAAAACTAACGAACAGAAAGGAATAACATCAACATGAACAAAAAGGGTGTCCACACCAAAACCCCATCCAACGGTCACCAACATCAAAGACCAAAGGTAGATAAATCCATGAAGATTAGGCAAACCAGCACAAAAAGGCTGAAAATTCCAAAAACCAGAATGCCTCTTCTCCTCCAAAAGATCACAACTCCTCACCAGCAAGGGAACAAAACTGGATAGAGAATGAGTTTGACGAATTGACAGAAGTAGGTTTCAGAAGGTGGGAAATAACAAACTACTCCAAGATAAAGGAGCATGTTCTAACCCAATGCAAGGAAGCTAAGAACCTTGAAAAAAGGTTAGATGAATTGCTAACTGGAATAAATAGTGTAGAGAAGAATGTAAATGACCTGATGGAGCTGAAAAACACAACACGAGAACTTCGCGAAGCATACACAAGTATCAATAGCTGAATCAATCAAGTGGAAGAAAGGATATCAGAGACTGAAGATCAACTTAATGAAATAAAGCATGAAGACAAGATTAGAGAAAAAAGAATGAAAAGCAATGAACAAAGCCTCCAAGAAATAGTGGACTATGTGAAAAGACCAAACCTACATTTGATTGGTGTACCTGAAAGTGACAGGGGGAAGGGAATCAAGTTGGAAAACACTCTTCAGGATATTATCTAGGAGAACTTCCCCAACCTAGCAAGACAGGCCAACATACAAATTCAGGAAATATAGAAAATGCCACAAAGATACTCCCCGAGAAGAGCAACCCCAAGACACATAATCATCAGATTCACCAAGGTTGAAATGAAGGAAAAAATGTTAAGGGCAGCCAGAGAGAAAGGTCGGGTTACCCTCAAAGGGAAGCCCATCAGACTAACAGTGGATCTCTCTGCAGAAATTCTACAAGCCAGAAGACAGTGGGGGCCAATATTCAACATTCTTAAAGAAAAGAATTTTCAACCCAGAATTTCATATCCAGACAAACTAAGCTTCATAAGTGAAGGAGAAATAAAATCCTTTACAGACAAGCAAATGCTGAGAGATTTTGTCACCACCAGGCCTGACTTACAAGAGCTCCTGGAAAGGAAAAACCAGTACCAGCCACTGCAAAAACATACCAAATTGTAAAGACCATCGACACTATGAAGAAACTGCATCAACTAATGGGCAAAATAACCAGCTAGCATCATAATGGCAGGATCAAATTCACAATAACAATATTAACCTTACATGTAAACGGGCTAAATGCCCCAATTAAAAGATACACACTGGCAAATTGGATAAAGAGTCAAGACCCATTGGTGTGCTGTATTCAGGAGACCCATCTCACATGCAAAGACACACATAGGCTCAAAATAAAGGGATGGAGGAATATTTACAAAGCAAATGGAAAGCATAAAAAATCAGGGGTTGCAATCCTAGTCTCTGATAAAACAGACTTTCAACCAACAAAGATCAAAAAAGACAAAGAAGGACATTACATAATGGTAAAGGGATCAATGCAACAAGAAGATCTAAATCCTAAATACAGATGCACCAAATACAGGAGCACCCAGATTCATAAAGCAAGTTCTTAGAGACCTACAAAGAGACTTAGATTCCCACACAATAATACTGGGAGACTTTAACACCCCACTGTCAATATTAGACCGATCAATGAGACAGAAAATGAACAAGGGTATTCAGGACTTGAACTCAGCTCTGGACCAAGCAGATCTAATAGACATCTACAGAACTCTCCACCCCAAATCAACAGAATATACATTCTTCTCAGCACCACATCACACTTATTCTAAAATTGACCACATAATTAGAAGTAAAACACTCCTCACCAAATGCAAAATAATGGAAACCATAACAAACAGTCTCTTGGACCACAGTGCAATCAAATTAGAACTCAGGATTAAGAAAGTCACTCAAAACCGCACAACTACATGGAAACTGAACAACCTGCTCCTGAATGACTACTGGGTAAATAAAAAAATGAAGGCAGAAATAAATAAGTTCTTCAAAACCAGTAAGAACAAAGACATAACATACCAGAATGTCTGGGACACAGCTAAAGCAATGTTAAGAGGAAAATTTATAGCACTAAATGCCCACAGGAGAAAGGAGGAAAGATCTAAAATCGACACCATAACATCACAATTAAAAGAACTAGAAAAGCAAGAGTAAACAAATTAAAAAGCTAGCTGAAGACAAGACACAACTAAGATCAGAGGAGAACAGAAGGAGATAGAGACACACACAAAAAAAACCTTCAAAAAATCAATGAATCCAGGAAGTAGTTTTTTGAAAAGATTAACAAAATAGATAGCCCACTAGCCAGACTAATAAAGAAGAAAAAGAGAAGAATCAAACAGACACAATAAAAATGATAAAGGGGATATCACCACTGATACCACAGAAATACAAACTACCATCAGAGAATACTATAAATACTTCTATGCAAACAAACTAGAAGAAATGGATAAATTCCTGGACACATACACCCTCCCAAGACTAAACCAGGAAGAAGTCAAATCCCTGAATAGACCAATAACAAGTTCTGAAATTGAGGCAGTAATTAATAAGCTACCAATCAAAACAAAAGCCCAGGACCAGTTGGATTCACAGCCAAATTCTACCAGAGGTACAAAGAGGAGCTAGTACTATTCCTTCTGAAACTATTTCAAACAATAGAAAAAGAGGGAATCCTCCCTACCTCATTTTATAAGGCCAGTGTCATCCTGATACCAAAGCCTGGCAGAGACACAACAAAAAAAGTAAATTTCAGGCCAATATCCCTGATGAACATCAATATGAAAATCCTCAATAAAATTCTGGCGAACTGAACCCAGCAGCACATCAAAAAGCTTATCCACCATGATCAAGTCAGCTTCATCCTAGGGATACAAGGCTGGTTCAACATATGCAAATCAATAAATGTAATCCATCACATAAACAGAACCAATGACAAAAACCACACGATTATCTCAACAGATGCAGAAAAGGCCTTCAATAAAATTGAACACCCCTTCATGCTAAAAACTCTCAATGAACTAGGTATTGATGGAATGTATCTCAAAATAATAAGAGCAATTTATGACAAACCCACAGCCAATATCATACTGAATGGGCAAAAGCTGGAAGCATTCCCTTTGAAAATCAGCACAAGACAAGAAGGCCCTCTTTCACCACTCATATTCAACATAGTATTGGAAGCTCTGGCCAGGGCAGTCATGCAAGAGAAAGAAATAAAGTGTATTCAAATAGGAAGAGAGGAAGTTGAATTGTCTCTGCTTGCAGATGACATAATTGTATATTTAGAAAACCCCATCATCTCAGCCCAAAATCTCCTTAAGCTAATAAGCAACTTCAGCAAAGTCTCAGCATACAAAATCAATGTGCTAAAATCACAAGCATTCCTATACACCAATAATAGACAGAGAGCCAAATCATGAGTGAACTCCCATTCACAATTGCTACTAAGAGAATAAAATACCTAGGAATACAACTTACAAGGGATATGAAGGACCTCTTCAAGGAGAACTACAAACCACTGCTCAAGGAAATAAGAGAGGACACAAACAAATGGAAAAACATTCCATGCTCATGGATAGGAAGAATCAATATTGCGAAAATGGCCATACTGCCCAAAGTAATTTATAGATTCAATGCTATCCCCATCAAGCTAACATTGACTTTCTTCACAGAATTAGAAAAACCTGCTGTAAATTTCATATGGAAGCAAAAAAGAGCCTTTATAGCCAAGACAATCCTAAGCAAAAAGAACAAAGCTGGAGGCATCACACTACCTGACTTCAAACTATACTACAAGGCTACAGTAAAAAAAAAACAGCATGGTACCGGTACCAAAACAGATATATAGACCAATGGAACAGAACAGAGCCCTCAGAAATAATGCTACACATCTACAACCATCTGATCTTTGAGAAACCTGACAAAAACAAACAATGGGGAAAGGACTCCCTATTTAATAAATGGTGTTGGGAAAACTGGCTAGCCATATGAAGAAAACTGAAACTGGACCCCTTTCTTATACCTTGTACAAAAATCAACTCGAGATGGATTAAAGACTTAAACATAAGACCTAAAATCATAAACACCCTAGAGGAAAACCTAGGCAATAGCATTCAGGACATAGACATGGGCAAAGACTTCATGACTAAAACACCAAAAGCAATGGCAACAAAAGCCAAAATTGACAAATGGGATCTAATTAAACTAAAGAGCTTCTGCACAGCAAAAGAAAATATCATCAGAGTAAACAGGCAACCTACAGAATGGGAGAAAATGTTTGCAATCTACCCATCTGACAAAGGGCTAATATCCAGAATCTACAAAGAACTTAAACAAATTTACAAGAAAAAACAAACAACCCCATCAAAAAGTGGGCAAAGGATATGAACAGACACTTCTCAAAAGACATTTATGTGGCCAAAAAACATATGAAAAAAGCTCATCATCACTAGTCATTAGAGAAATGCAAATCAAAACTACAATGAGATACCATCTCATGCCAGTTAGAATGGCAATCATTAAAAAGTCAGGAAACAACAGATGCTGGAGAGAATGTGGAGAAATGGGAACACTTTTACACTGTTGGTGGGAGGGTAAATTAGTTCAACCATTGTGGAAGACAGTGTGGCAACTCCTCAAGGATCTAGAACCAGAAATACCATTTGACGCAGCAATCCCATTACTGGGTATATACCCAACGGATTATAAATCATTCTGCTATAAAGATACATGCACATGTATGTTTACTGCAGCACTGTTCACAATAGTAAAGACTTGGAACCAACCCGAATGCCCATCAATGATAGACTGGATAAAGAAAACGTGGCACATATACACCACGGAATACTATACAGCCATAAAAAAGGATGAGTTCATATCCTTTGCAGGGATATGGATGAAGCTGGAAACCATCATTCTCAGCCAACTAACACAGGAACAGAAAACCAAATACCACATGTTCTCACTCATAAGTGGGAGTTGAACAATGAGAACACATGGATACAGGGAGGGGAACATCACACACTGGGGCCTGTCTGGGGGTGGGAGCTAGGGGAGGGATAGCATTAGGAGAAATACCTAATGTAGATGACGGGTTGATGGGTGCAGCAAACCACCGTGGCACTTGTATACCTATGTTACAAACCTGCACGTTCTGCACATGTATCCCAGAACTTAAAGTATAATAATTTTTTAAAAGCACGAATATTATCCTCATTAGCTACCTTATAAGAATGTTGTATTAAATGATGTATTTTGTGAAAAAAAAAAAGAAGTTTGTTCTTGAGGTCAGAGGTGCCTCATATAACACCAGGCAGACTAATCACATGGCCGATGATGAAAAGAGACATAGATAAACTTCTCATTTTTTAGATGTTTGGAAAAGACTTATTGCTCAGGTAGGAGTAGCCAGAAAACCTCAAAAAAGAGCTCGAGGGGGCCCAGAAGCAGAATCAGATGCAAGTGAAGTGCAGAGTTCTCAGGAAGTCCAAGAGAAAAACACTTGCTGGGCATATGTAGGCCTCTTTATTTAGAAAACTCAGCAAGACTCATGTATTGAATGAATTAATAACCTTGGTTTCAACCATTTGTATATATGTGGACTGTAGGTGTGTAGATGTGTGTAACTGCCTACATGTGCACTTAGTATTATGCATATATGTATATTTACATATAAATATAATGATGCATTTACATAAAGGCATCCATTTGGCATACATACCTATGCATATGCAGTATAAGGCTGGATTATTCCCCTGCCACACACAAAGATTTTGCTGTCCAAAGACTCAGTGCAATGAATGGCATGGAAGGGGCTGCATTTTTAAGGGTGAAGCAATAGAGAAATACCGAAGGCCTCGGATAACCTGTGATGGGGATCCCACGAAAGCCACCGGGGACAGTGCCAGTAAGCTTATCACTCCTGCCATAGACAGGGGACTTCAAAGAAAAACTGAAACCCTTTCTCCAGAAATAATCAGGAAGGATCTTATTTTCTTCTTTGAGGTCAGCACATTCTGCTTTTCAAAATCAAATCCACAGCAGTTCATTAGTAATGTCCCACAGGTACTGCCTCAAGTTGGCAGCTGTGGAAGCTAAAGAAGCATAAGACCTAATTATTGACCTCGGACAATTTACAGTTTAGCTGTGGAGGTAAGACAGGGACACAGAATATTATGTGACAATTGAAAGTGTAAATATTATAGATTTAAGTAGGGTAAAGAGCTCATTCTGTAATAGAGGGGTCAGTGAAAAGTAATTGTTCACCTAGTAATAAGAGAAGATCTCTGTGAACAAAGTCTAAGACTGCAAACTTAGGACTGTTGGGAGATAGTCAGATTCACATATAGATACAAATCTTTACCATCCTCAGACATCCGCCAACTTGGTTGTTTAGGTTGTAGGGCTTACATGAGGAAGGGTGTATAACAGATAACTCTAAAAATGTTTGAGCCTTAGACCCAGTGAGTGAGGAAGGGTGTCATTATTTAATATTCTCCTGACATTCACCTGCCCCTTCTGCATCTGTGGCTGTGACTGAGGACTTGGTTCTTTATATCACCCAGTGTTCATGAGGATTCTCTGGAGAAATTTCTTGCTGGTCTCAGTATCAAGAAAGGGGGATCTTCTCTTGAGCAATTTTGTTTTTGGTCTTGCATGTGATAGGAATTGAACTTTAGACAAGGCCTCTCTTTAAACTTGACTGCTAGAAATGCAGGAGACAAATTTTGGTCCCACCTGTAGCAAGGGTATTTGACTCTATGAGATGCGTTTATTTCAAATGATGTTCATTTTTGGCTCCATCTTGTGTGCCTCATTTTTCATTTCACACACTTCTTTTTGTAGGTTATGTGCTCTTGTAAGCTGTCTCGAATTCTGTTTTAAGGACAAGGTAGCATATAAATATAAGGAAATATATAAATGAAACAGAGGAAGGCTTTAAAGTCCAGAACACTATGGCCAGGAAGACAACTATGACTGTGGCTACAGTTATGGTCTGTGGCGGTGATAATGAGTGTGTTATTAGGGCAGTCCAGCAGTGATTACAGGGAGTCAGACAGACCTCAGTCCAAGTCAGAGGTCTCTCTGCTGTTTATTAGTTGTATGATCTAAGGCATAGTATTCTCTAAACCTTCATTTTCTCATCTTTACAACAGTGGTCTCTTTGTATCGGGGAGGGTGGATTAAATGAGGTAATGTATAGAAAGCACTTAGCACAACCGCACTCAATCATTAGCTATTGAGATTATCAGCACTATCACCTGGACAAGCGGCAGGTGGGCCGCCCCTCTTGGCCAGGTCTTCTGTGCGCACTGACGTTGTATGAAAGTTGTCCCCACGTCTCCTACACCCACCGACGGCAGGCGGCCGCTTCTGGGCCAGATAGGGATCGCGCCTGTGGAGCGCACCTCCCTCCACACGGGCAGCCCTCGTCCAGGGCGCAGGGCGCAGGGCGCAGGGCGCAGGGCACAGGGCACATGTCTACGGCCCAGTCCTGCAGACGGCTACCTAGAGACCCCAGTGCGCAGGTTAAGGCAACTTCACAACTGTCTTTCCGTTCCTTTCCCCTGCCGGACTCCGCGCTCTGATATATACAGGAGAGGCCCTGGAGGGGACAAGGCGTCCTCACTGCAGTGCTCCGAGCAGCGGCCGCAGGCAGCGGCGTGGAGGCTGCGGGTCGGCTGCGGGAAAGGGGGTCCCATGGGAGCCGCTAGGCGCAGCCCGTTTCCCGAGCTCAGGTGGAGGTCGACGGGCACAGGTGCCCTGCAAGGCGCGGGCGTGGTAGCCGGGAGCCCGCTCCTCTCCAACTCCCCTGAGACTTAACCCTTTGGCCAAGAGAGGTCGAAGGCGGGCAGGGGTGAGAGAACCGCGCGAGGCGCAGGCCTGGGCACCCGCGGAAAGGGGGCAGGTTTTGGGGAAGAGCGGCGGGGCGCCGCACGTTTCCTGCAGCCGCCAGCATCAGCGTGTCAGGTGGTTGCCAGGCGGGTGTGAGCGCGCGCGCGAGGCAGAGGGGGCGCGCTCGCATAAAGTTTGTGCCTGCGGTGCACCTCGGTCGGGCTCGCCGGGCTCGAGGGCGGGCGGGCGCCGGGGCTACTAGGCCCGGGGGGAGAGAGCCGGCAGGCGGCGGCGGTGGCGGCGGGGGCGATGCGCCGTGCCCGGCCGCGCTAGGTGAGCCGGCACCGGGAGCGCGGGCCGCGGCCATGGGCACCCTGGGCAAGGCGAGAGAGGCTCCGCGGTGAGTAGAGGCGGCCGTGGCCCTCGGGAGCGCCTGTGTCCTTTCTTGGGAAAGAGGCCCCTGCCCGTCGCCCCAACACCCCGAGGGAAGTTGAGGGCGGAGGGGGGCCGGGGTCGGCCGGAGTCCCGGGACACCAGCGCGACGGGCGGACGTGTCCAGAACGCCCGGCGCGCTGCGCCCGGGGTTTCGGGGAGGGAGCTGGGGCTGAGGGGCGGTAGAGGGGCGGTAGAGGGGCGGCCGCGAGGCCAGAGCTCGTCCGGTGAGATCTGCTAGGGCCGAAGCTCTTCGCGGAGCCTGCGCCCACCCGCCAACCTCCTCCCCCACATCTCCCCGCCCGGCATCGGGACTCCCACTCGCGGACTTTCCACGCTGCCCGCACCTGCTGGGGCGCTGGGCTCCGGCTGCGCCACCTGGTGGCCCCTCCCGGCCCTGCCCAGAACGGCCGAGGGAGCTTGCAGGGAGCCCGCAGAGGTGGCACCCCTCGGTCGCCCCTGCCCCACGGAAGTTTCCAGATCCGTGGGTCAGGGAAACATATCGCCTTCCGGATGGGAAGCTGCACTCCTCTCCCCCTCACTATGATTCTATAGAGGGTCTTGGATAACAGAAGTTGAAGAAAGAGGGACAGTGAGTGAAAGGGCTCTTGGCCAGGCAGCTTTGAGTTTGTAGCCAAAGGAGCAGAACTAGGCAACTGCATGAACAACGGCCTGGCCTCGGCGTAGGGGCTGGACAAGTTGTGCACTTCACAACTCCATTCACATCGACACTGATGGGACTGTGCCTTGCACCACCATACCCAGTAGCGGCAGGAAGCTTGCGATGCTGTACTTCCCGTGCTTATAATCCCAGGAACGAAGGATTCTTGGCCCTGTATGCACGCCCTGCCTCTCCCCATCCAGGTATCCCCTGAGGGTCCACCACTGTACTTTGCACTAGATTCAGAAGGAGGAGTTCAGCACATTAAATTGAGTATTATAAGGGGAAGAGGACGGGACTGGAAGGAATCCACGCTAGAAGTCAAGAGAGTCACCTTCCACTGCAAAGAAAGTTGTGGAAGTTCCAGTTCCCTTGCTCCATTTCATCTCTTACTTTTCTAGGCTGGATTTCATAAAAAGCTCAGCCTGAAACTGACCTCCACTGAGATACCTATGCCTGGAGAGGATTTCACCTAAACCAGTTTAGAGTTTTGACGGTCTCCTTCAGCAAACCTATGGGGCTTTGGTTACTTTTAGGCTTGGAAAACACCTTCAAGTTAATTTGTTTCTCTCGGGGTTTTGGTTTTTTCATTTACAGGAAAACATTTGGCTACTGTTTTTTTTTAAAAAAAATATGCCTTTACAGACTCAGAGGCCATTCATTCTATGGATTGTTAAAACACCTTCGACCTGCCTATAATAGAGCATTTTATAAATCCTTGTCTACTCCCATTTCACCAGAAAAGGCAGAATGATTTGAGGATTTTTCACAAGGCAACCAGTTAAGAGACTGTACAGCAAGAAAGCCAGGTTTCCTAGTCTATGGTGCAGATAATCCCCATCTTCTTAGAACTCTGAGGCTGCACTTTGGCTTTTAGTACTTTCTCTTCTCCCTGTTCTCTCATGCCCTAGTCCTCTGAGTCTCTCTGGGCTCCATACTTCCCAGATTGCTTTTGTCACCCTTTCTTCCCTTTTACTACCCTATACTTTACCCTGATCCCTTCTAGTTCTGGTAAAAGCATCAAGCTTCAAGAATCCACTTATGAAACAAAGTGGTTTCTCTTACTGGTGACACTAGGAAACTTTACCAGAATTAGAAAACAGGGCAGGATTAGGAGTCTTGAATGGTCAGTGTCACCAACCAAGAAAGAAAATGGAATTTTCCTTGGATCTGTAGCCACCTCCCCTCCACCCCTAGCAGGAAGAGCTCTGTCTGTAGATAGAGCCTCTAGTTGCAGTTGCCTCTTCTCCAAGGTCTAGGGAGAAGTATTGTGGAAGGCCTGAGAGAAGGAGACTTCTACAATGAATGACTTTATTTTTTTAAAACCTTTCCCCTACTCTGCCTTTGGTGGAGGTCTTAATGGTGACAAAGGCAGCAGCTGGGGCAGAAAGCTGAGTAATCCCAGCAGTGGCTATGTAGCCCCAGGTGTAGAGAGTTGTTAGTGCTTCCAGGAAGGGAAGGGCGCCCACCTGGGGCGCACGGCATGGGCCACAAGGGGCTGGCTTCTAGCCTGTCTCTGCAGTGGTGGCCAGGCACGTTGCTCTTCTGATTCTGGACCTCCACAGTGTAGAAGAGGGCTTTGGAAAATGACCATAAAGAGTCTGTCCAGCTCTAGGGACCTGAGGACAGTTCTGAGGGCCTGCAAAAGGAATATGGGCTGAGATTCAGCCTTTACATTACCAGTTATGCTTTTGAAGGATTTTGCTTTCATTTTAAGTTGAATTGACCTTTTCAGCCTCTCTGTGATTGTCTACTACTAATCCTGATGTTGTGAAATGTGCAGAGTTCCAGGCACAGTCAATATTTATTAAATGAATAAAGCCAGAGAGGTGCTGGGTACAAATCTCAGGTTTATTATATATGAGTTTTATAACCTTGGCTATGTCATTTACCCTTTTTTAAGATTCAGTTTCAGTGTCATGAGATGGGGATAACATCCTTCTGGGCCGTAAGCCTCAAGACAGGGTCAGTCCCCAGCACAGTACCTGCCATAGCATAGGTACTCAATTCATGTCACCATTATTATTTTGTTTTTAGAGACTGATCCAATTCTGGGGCTATCACAGGGCCTGTTTGAAAATCAATTATGGCCAGAAAGTTGAGTCCTGTACCACCGACTTGATCTTTCAGGAATTACTGCCTAGGGTTAGCAGATGCCCAATAACCAATTGTTGATTCAGTTTCACTGGACCTGCATCAGGTCAGAATAGAGCCGAGCGGCCACTGCAGACCAGCGCCCTGGAGCTAGTTTGAAACAACCTGAAGGGCCGGGGTGCCCCTGCACAGGTCTAGCTGTGTACTGAGTGGCCCCATAGTTCAGTTATACACCATCTCTCAGCAGGCTGGTTTCCCAAAACCCACATGTGCCTAGCATTTTATTTTGATCTAAGCACTTCTTCAGCCCCTTTGGTTGAGATTATATCCTGTCAGAGCAGCTTTCCCAGACACTGTCCAGCAAACTGCCTCTTTCTTCTCTGGGAACATCGTGCTTATTACTCTTGACACTCATAGAACACTTATTTAACATTTATGTAGCTTTCTTTTCATTATCTCAGTCTGATTCCTCAGCTATATTTTTGTATTAAGGAACTTCTAGACTGCCATTATGTAACAACAGCAGCTAGTATGTAATGAGTATATAAAGTACCCTCACCTAGACTATCTCGCTGTGGTCTTCTCTGGCCAATCACAATGCCTTACTCGTAGAATAAACACTTAGAGATTAATTGATGCCATTATGCATTTATCATATATAGCGAGTAAAGTTACACTTCAGAGGTACGTTTTTTTTCCTTTTTCTCTTTGCTGCTTTGGTAGTAAACTACAAAATGACCAAAGCCACAGTAGAGAGAGGAGAATTAACTAAATGCTCAAGAGAGTTACCAGCAACACTCATCACTATTAAACCATAGAAGATTATAGATATGGATCTGTGCGTGTATGTGTATTTTTTAATGGAGAAGACAATAAACTTCCCAAATCATTTCGCAAAATGACTTGTACTGATGAGGTCATGACCAGAGATAGAGCTGCGTGTGAGTAGATGAAAGTCCATTGGACTCTTAAGCCATTTCTGGATCCAAACTTGCCCTTTTACATTGAGTGCTGGAACAACGCTCTCACAGCTCTGCTTTCTGTTTCAATCAGGACCCAAGTAAGGATTTGAAAAAACGATGTTTAGTAACAAAAATGACTCATAATGGTTACCTGTATTATCAACCATGAAAAACAATATCTTAAAACCAACCAAGATTTGTAAGAAAGGCAGGACTCGCTTAAAATCTAAACACCACCATCATCACCCCTCACTTCCTGCACTTGGGTCCTCAGTCTTTGACTTCTCCCCCAAGGTCCTTAACGATGATTCTGAGGCTGCCTGACCTTGTGTAGTATCTCAGGTATTGCTCAAGATTAATGAAGTTAGCCAAAGATGATCTTGAACTCCCAACCTCAGGTGATCCACCTGCCTTGGCCTCCCAAAGTGCTGGGATTACAGACGTGAGCCACCATGCCCGGCCAAAGTTAGCCAAAGAAACCAATGTAAATAATTTTTAAGATTCAAGTCAGTGGCTTAGTAGCTGAAAAAATGTATACATTGCTGGGAGCTAAGGACTGCCAAGATAGTCTTGCCTCTGCCATTCCCCGTCAGGAACTGGGAGACAGTAGGACAGAGCAATCCTAATGCCAGGATGAAGAGCACTAGTTGCAACCCTGAAATCTCACCTTTGCTTGGGAGATGTCTCTTTAACAGCCAACCAGTAGTTTGGTGCATTTGCCAAGTGGGAGGGGTATGGCTTCTATCAGCCCAGCTCCTGAGATTAATTGTCTTATCTCCATTCCCTTCCTCTCCAATCTGCCTTCAGAGCGTGGAGCTGCCCATTTGTCCCCTCACTGCCTTCTCTCTTTCCCCAGGAAACCTTCCCATGGCTGCAGAGCTGCCTCTAAAGCAAGACTAGAGGCAAAGCCAGCCAACAGCCCCTTCCCCTCCCATCCCAGCTTGGCCCACATCACCCAGTTCCGAATGATGGTGTCTCTGGGACATTTAGCCAAAGGAGCCAGCCTGGACGATCTCATTGACAGCTGCATTCAATCTTTTGGTAAGTTGGCTAACTGCCCACAGGCATAAAAATCACTCTATTACTTTGTTCTTCCTTTAAAAGTGCTTTACGGAACAGCAATCTAGATTGTATTTTGGCTTTCAAAATAGCTTTTGAGCCTTTGAAATGTTGGAGACAGTCTGCAGAGCCTGTGGCACATGACTATGTGGGTGTAATAGGTCGTGATGAGAAGTGCAATTTTAAAGTGAGAAAAGTTAGGAGAGTTTGCATTTCCATTTTTCTTAGGATGGAGGTTTTTCTTGTGATGAAAAATATCATAAAATGATATTGTGCATCTGGTGCTTTGAGACTTTTCTGTCCTTGCCTTCTTGGGGCACATAAAGACTGTTACATGAGCAAACTTTGTTATCAAACAGAAATTGGAATCATTTGGAGGAATAAAGTCCCAATAATTCCCCTTGCAATCTGGAGGGCAGATGTGGTGGAATAGGAAAGGATTGGGTAAAGCCAGGAGGTTTGTGACGAGAAGACATTGGTTAATAAATGTTGCAATGCAGGGTCAAGGGGCTGGGAAATAAATGTGGACACGCACATTTCAGACGCTGCACTCTGTCAGCACCTTTGCCCACCATGAGGGAGGCACAGCTTAGTGCAGCCGTCAAGCAATTATCTGAAAAG
Organism: Pan paniscus; assembly: GCF_029289425.2. Classification (NCBI taxonomy): domain Eukaryota; kingdom Metazoa; phylum Chordata; class Mammalia; order Primates; family Hominidae; genus Pan; species Pan paniscus. The sequence goes on along the minus strand of NC_073265.2, from coordinate 27,788,256 downwards.
ATTTTCTTAAATGTGATAAGTGTGGTGTATTTTTGGATTTTTATTTGTGAAATAGTGATTGAAAAGTACTAAATATCTCCTCCCAAAAAATGATTAAAATTGATGGATTTCAATGAAATCATTGAATTCAAAGATTTCCAGCTTCCTGTTCCTCCTGTGGACCCCTTTTTGTATCCCTCCATCTCCCACGGTGAAGCAGAGGAGCCTGTGTGGCACAGCTCAGACATACCAACCCCCCCAAGCCTACCCCAACCCTGGGAGCCTCCTGGGAACCTAAGGAAGGCTTAATCAGATCCTAGGCAGCTCAGGATCCATGAGGTCTCAGAATGACGGACTAGTGGCTGTGTGTGTTAAGTGCTTGCTCAGACCTTATGTATAGAATTGGGAAATACTTGACATGTTAGGGATATTCATTTAGTACAATGTAGTACAGCATTGAACAGTTTCAACTATTTCAACGTTGGTTTGAAGTAATGGTTCTCAAACATTAGAGTGTCAGAATCACACATGGAGGCTGTTTTTTGTTTGTTTCTTTGTTTTGTTTTTCAGCACACATTGCTGGGCCCCACCCCTAGAGTTTCTACTCCAGTAGGCCTGGGGTGGGGCACAAGAATTTGCATTTCTAACAAGTTCCCAGGCCATGCTGATGCATCTGACCCAAGAACCGCACTTCGCGAATCATTGCTTTAAAGTGCTGTTTGTTGTAGACTTTTTAACTTGGAAAAGAGGAAGAATTTTTAGTATTACTAGTTTAGCATTAAATTTTCATTAGATTTCTCTTTATTTTATACTTCAATCTTATTTCACACTTTAATCATTCAGTTAAGATGAATCTAGGAGCAGAATGAATGGCTTTCTATTTCAAAATAATCTCCTTAGAAAATATGCTGCGAGGAGATAAACTAGAGGATGGTGGAGACCGGGGAGGCGCGGCTGACATGGGGCCATTGTTCATCATGTACTCCACTCTCACTTCCTTCCCAACCTGAATAAACTGCGAAGTTCCTTACACCATTTCAGCAGTCAGATTTACTCGGCTTTAGCAGGCTGCCGTGACTATTTCCTGAATAAGGATTTTTCTTCTTTCTGTTTCACTATTGAAAAAAGAGGGACGAGAAACGTGTTTATCACACCACCTTCCTTCCTTCCATACCTGTTGTGCAACTGCCGGCCGAGTTCAAGACTGTTTTTCTAATCTTCAAAGCATCATGTTATCAACCTGAAAAATACATGACTGATTCTGAAGTCCTTCCCCCCAAATAACCAAGCCTAATTCAATCCCCTTAACAGACCTTCCAAAGGCAACGACAATATATTGTGTTCTGGAATATGTTGAACTGAAAACAGTGGCTTAAAATCCCAAAGCTGTAAAAGTCCCATTGAGTCTAATAGTCTTTTATCCATTATCAAGCAGCATTGGTTAAGCCCTTAATTGTATCTGACACTGTGCTAGGCAGTGCTCAAGAAGAATTACAGCGACCAAACTCTCCCTTCCATTAGAGCTTACAACACCTGAGAAACATACTGTTTAGGAAATATATATATATATATACACACACACACACACACACACACACACATATATATACACACACATATACAAAGGACAAAGGACAGGATATATATATATATATATATATACACACACACACACACACACACACACACACACACACACACACACACACACATATATACAAAGGACAGGGTGATAAATACCGAAGGCATGCAGGAAGAGTAAGTTTTTATACCATGTAGAGTTTGAGTAAGTGCACCTCATGGGTGAGGACATAGGTCAAGGAGAACAGCCACCATTTGTTTAAGTCCCTCACGGGCCAAGGGAATGCTGCGGGAAGTCAGTAAGGTAAGATCTCAGGGTTTTGTGTATTATGTACTGAAGAGTTTCTCATCACAGTACATGAAAGAGGCAAAAAAGAAAAGACGCTCTGTGTCTGGAAGGAACAGAAGCCAGCACCTTTTGTCTGTCTCTCTTCTTGCTCTTTGGTTGACCCATCTATGGGGCTGGGACATGGAAATTGGGCTACAGAGGAAATGGAGCCAGGAATCAGCAGCAGACTTTATGAGGGAGAAAAGCCCATAGCAAAATATATGCCTGTGCTTCCGTAGGTCTCTTGAAGAGGTAATCTGACAGTGGAACAGAGTGAGGCTAATGCTTCTCCTGAAGTTTACCTTACTGCTTAGTTTCTCAGGTTTGTAGAGAAAAGTGGTGCTTTAGATTAAAGCAGTCTAGCTAGCTTTTTGTTAATGAGTTTAGATGTCTTCTCATTTTAAACCCACGAAAAACTGTACAGAAGTGTGAAGGGGAAATTATTATCATTATTATTATTGGTACTCTTTTGCCTCAGACCCTAATTTCAGCTACTCCACCCAGCAACTTGAATAAAAGAGGGAAAGAAACTGTTTTAAAGAGAAAGACTGAATAATTGTTAATTTAGTTCCTACTGCCTCTCAACCTCACCTTCTTGCTTTCAGGAGGTTTGAATTGGCTACAGCTGTGCTGTCCAATGCACTGGCCACATGTGGCTATTTTCGTATACATTTCAATTAAAGTTAAATGTAAGATTTCATTTCTAAGCCTCACCAACCATAGGCGAAGTGTGCAATAGCCACAAATGGCACCTACTGTTGGACAGAGGAGAGAGCACTTCCATTGTTGCAAAAAAGTCAGTTGGACAATGCTGGAGAGGGTAGATGTTTGTCTCAAAGGAAAAAAGGATAGATTTTCTGCAAACTGTGGGATTTGCATTTTGCTAGCATTTCTAGATAAGAGTCTGAATATTGCTTAAAGCATCATGGGCATTCAGAAGTCTCACTGATGGCTATCTCTTTAGCATTATTAACCATTAATTAGCACCCACACTGTTCTCAGAAGAAGGACTTATATTGCTTTTAAGGGCAGTGGCTAGTACATATAAATTAAGAGCACTTTCAAAGGCCTCTAGCAAGCCTCTCAGTGTCACACACAAGGTTACAGATCTGTGACTAGAAACTTACGGCCTTGAGTCATAGCTCATTGCTTTAACCATGAAACAACCCACTCCCGCCTTCTGTTCTAACCAGAGGTCATGCTTTACATTCTCAGCATATTATTGCTAGTTAATCCTCTCTTCAGCTGAGCATAATAGGGCAAATCATCACAACCTGGTTACACTTATGTCAAATATATGTGAATCACACCATCTGTTTCAGAGGTAGAAAAGACCTATGAGATCATCTGGGCTTTTAATTTTTTTCCCTTTACAAGAGGGCTGCCAGCATTTGGGGCCAAATGGAAGGCTTCAAATGTCTGAATTCACAAAGCTCTTTCCTTATCTCCCTCTCAATGCAAGACAACTTCTGACAGCATCGGAAAGAAAACTGCACACCTGCCTCAGAACGGGCTCCCCCAACACACATACACAACTCCACCCTAGCAAGCAGACCTCCTACTCCCAGCGAGACGTGGGAAGAAGCTCCATGTTTCATCTTACCTATTAGTGTGAAGGGAAATGCTTCCTAATATCTTCTATTTATGGACTGACTTATTTTTTCTTAGAGTTCCATTTGTATTGATGTTCTTTTATACTGAGAACAGCTCTGAAATAGGCAGGTCAGATATTACTCTCTCCATTGAACAAACAGGAAAATAAACCTTTGAGAATTGAAAGAATTTGCCTTGTGCCCCCAGTCTCAAGAGAGGATGTGCCGCTCCTGTTCTCCTTCCACTACCCCTAGCAGCCACTTGCAACCTGGGATGGGGCAAGCCTGGATCTCTCTCCTAAGACAGGCCTTCCTACACTCAGGGGAGACCTGCATGCCACATAGGACAGGGCTGCACCTGGTGCCCACTCTTCTGCAATCCTGGTGTCTCCCCAGTTAGAAATGAAACTCCATTCAATGTAAGAAATATTGATTGGACCCAATCTATATACCAGGTGTCTGCCTGATATTCTCTATTGAGCAAAGTGTGAATCAGTGAATTCTTGCGTGAATTGTACTAATGCTATCCAAAGACCTTCCAAACTAGAAATACCCCAAAACTAATAAGTATGTTTTCTCCACCATGGAGCAGTTGGATATTAAAAGCATTTTATAGGTCTCAGTTTATTGAAAGTAAAACATTCCATCTCTTTTCAAAATGGGAGCCGCAAAAGGCAAACACACACTCAGGGCCATAGCCCTCTCCGTAACAAAGGAAAGATTAGGTATTTCTTACCACTCTGCAACTTGGTCTGTGCACCAAAGAAAGGTGCCCAGAGGGCAACAGGAGCATAAGACCAGAAGCCAAGGGCCATGACATCATTGAGGATGTAGACCTAATAACAGGCAACACCAAGGAACAAAGTCAGTTGTAGTGTCAGGAAGGGGCGGAAGCCTTAGCCACTGTTGATGGCAGGCCCTGTGTGAAGAACACAGCTTTCCCAGAAGCCTCCTCAGTGGAACCTCCCAGTCGCTAGTAGTCGTGGCTACAAGATTTCACATGTAAAGGATGGTCCTCGCGGGCACTTGCATCCTGAGGCTTCTAGTCATCAGAGCAGCTCCCAGGCCACTCTTAGCCCTCTAGAATGAATTAGCATTATTATAAGACTGGACACTATTTATTCCAAGGAGGCCTTTGCTGCATCTTTGATGAGCAGGCATCACCAGTTCTCCACGCTGGTCTGCCTTCTCATGAGCATGGGTTTCAGTGACTGCCAGGCCTGAGAAAGGAGGAGATGGGAAATCCCCTTCATTCATATCTGTGCTCTCCTGCTTGGCGGTGTTTGTTGCAGGCCCCGCTGTAGAGAACAGAGGCAATGCTTATGCGTAAGTTAGACAGTGTCTCAGGAATTCTGAGCAGTTCAATTCAGTAAAGCCATCCAGAGAGATGAGTTTTACTGCTGAGAGATCTGGAGACAGACAGTGGACAGACAGTAGTTTAACACTTATTGTGCACTCTGTAGGATCCTGAGCCTTTACCTAACTTGACCCAATTAATCCTCCCAACAACCCTATGAGGTGGTTGTTATTTTGCTCCTTTAACTAATAGAGAATTGTAGCTCAGGAAAGTTAAATGACCTGTGGAAAGTGGTTCAGTTCATTAGTGAGAGAGCTGCTGAGATGTGAACTCTGGTCAGTCTTCCCCCGAGGTTCACGTTCTTTCTGCTATTCCAGAGATTCTCCAACTTTGGCGTGAGGAATAATCAGGGAGTGTGTTGAACATTCAAATTCCTCACAGTCAACCCCAGAGATTGCCATTCAGCCAGCAGTCACTGGTTTGGATGGAGGTGACCCATGAATGGATGTTGAGAAATACTGTCGTATAGCACACTTGCTTCCTGAACATCCCAGATCATTTTTCTCAGACATCCTAGGAAAACCTGAAGGGCACAAATCTCCAGGGAAGCAATAGAGCATATAGGTTTTTCAGCTATGTGAACTAGAAAAGCACATGGTGAAGCCAGCCTCTTGGAGATCTCTAAAACAATCCAGCCAGATCTAATGAGATCCCTGCCTAACAGCAGGTCTGAAACCCTGGGAGCACTTTTATCAGATTTTCCTGCATTCCTGTCTCTTCTCAACTGCAGTAAGCCCCCTATAAAATGTACAGCATGCCTGTCTGTTGGCTATGTAAATAGAATGTGGATGTCTGTTACAACTACAGTTTGATTCTTGCATTCAAAGGCCATATTCCTAGTGTACATTTCCACCTTTATTCAACACTCCAGTTTCCTATGGTGCTGGGAGGGTCTACTCCGTAACTTATGCCCGTCCCCATGGGTCAGAGGACTACAGTAGTGGCTTAGCTGGGGAGGAACTGGGGAGTGCTGCTCCTGAGTACTTACCCAAAAGTACTACTTTGGCAACAGATTATGTAAGGCAATATGTTGAACTGAAGTTTATGAAATCTGTGATGAAAACACATTGGGAAACTGTGTGAAAGCAAAAACAGTCTTTTCAGTAATTGACAGAAACAGCTGTGTTGGACCCTGAGACCCCTGGAGAAGGTCATCTACAGTTCGGGCCCCAGCCGCAGCCCACCTGCTGATGTTAGAACTTGTCCACTCCTGCCCGGAATAATTATAGCTGCTGTGTCTTGTTCTGGAGTTACAGTGAGCTTTGGCTACAACCTAGTTGGGGTTGCCCTAGAGTGGCTGGAAGGAAAAGAACGGGGAAAGAGTGAGAATGTAAGCAGAGCCAGCTTCCTGGGCATGCCACCTCTGAAGGCCCACAGGTTCCCATGCTTGGTTTAATGCTGTCACAGTCTTGAAATTGTTAATAATTTTTGAATAAGGGACCATCATTTTTAATTGCACTGAGTCCCACCAACTATGTAGTCAGAGGTCTGTGTAAGAGCCACAAGACCAGAGGGCAAAAAATAATTTGCCATATATTGAAGACACATAGAACGATGTGGATTTATGTCTTAATTTCTTTCTTCATAGATGCAACTGTGAAACAAAAATTATTTCATTATCTCCTAGCAGTGGTGTGCTGGGCTGGCTCATACCAGCTCACAAGAGCAGATTGTTAAATTTTCAGGAATTTTGCAAGCTAGTTATTAAACACAGCCATGATTGAAAATTAAGTTATATATGCTTACAATTAAGTTATATTAAAAACAAAGATAAGAAATACTCAAAACTCACCACTTCCTAATTCATGACTACATTTTACTATTATCTTTGCTTTTGAGGTTATGTCTGTTATGTCTACCTGGTACAAACGCTATATGATGGTATGCTAGCATGCATCTTTTCCCAGCTCCGTGTTCAGTGAAGTCATGTTAGTAGCTTGTTAGTAGTCTGTTGTGAGTATTTACACTGTGGAAATCAACAAACATCACTAATCAGGGCTTCCTTTTCAATCCCTCCCCTGGAGAGCCCATTGTTAAACATTTACCAGCACACCACTGTTTCCCAGATACAGAGGGTGCTTACATAACAAAATGTTGAGGTGGGAAGGGACCCTAAAAGCTGGGATTTCTATTTTTTATCTCTTAATTAAGAGAAAGTAATAATTCTGCTATTATTTTGCTTTCATCTATGTATCTTATAAAACAACCTCTCTGTGTGTTCTTCAAAGGAAAGGAACAATGGACCTTAGAGATAAGGAAATCATGTATCAGTGTGGTTGAGAAGTTTTCTTAAAGAAGTGACAATGGAACATGAAAACAGCATGAGAGATTCTCATTCTGAAGTCAAAGTTATTTCGTGTTTTTATTGTTTTAATTCACCTCTAAAATATCTCTAAGATTAACCAGCCTTGTTTCTGACCAACCCTCAATTTTGTGAACTTTTGTTCTTCATGTATTATATGCTATCTCTATTTCGATTTCTGATTCCATCTGCTTAATCATTTGCCTTCATTACCCACTGCATGGTGACAGGCACTACTGGTGTATATAACCAAGCTTTTGTTGAGTATGTTTTCATAAGTTTGTTTGCCTACTGTATTTCCAGTTTTATGAACGGTCTGTTCATATCCTTTGCCTATTTATCACTTGCTGCTCAATGCTTTTATTATTAGAGGTGTGCAAAAGCTTTTTATATAAAAAGCTGTTAACTCTTTGAATATCATCTACTATAGGCATTTTTTTCCTATTCTCATTTTCATTTTTATGTTGGTTTTGATATTGTCATGTATAGAAACTTTGGATTTTTGTGTTTAAATTTGCCCATTTCTATTTAGCTTTTTAAAATTCTAAACCTTAAAAAAATCCCTATTCCAAAGATTTAATTAATAGTCCATTGTCATTTTAATCACAGTTTTACTTAACCCAGTGTATAATTCCATATCATACATTGTCATGGATGATCAATACAAGCTTGTCAATAAGTTATTGCTGGCAAAAAAGAAGCCTTCAGTTTTGTTTCTGAGATTGTCATTTCCTTAAAACCACAGCGCTTGGACTGGTCGCTTTGTAACTCAGAGCCTCCGTTTCTCGCTGTGATACCATTAAAATGATTTCTGAGACTTAAAGTGTCTGGAAGAAGGTGTAATGGGGCGTCTCCATCACGATATTAAACTTGAAGAAAGTCCTTCAGGAATTTGCATATTTTAAGAATGTGCTTTTGGATATATTTGAAGAGTCAATATTCTTAGGATGGAGTCTTAGAAACCCAACAAATTTTTAACTCAGTCTTTAAAAATTATTAATATAGACTGTTTCTTGTTCTTACATAGACTTTGCGGTAAGATATACATAAGATCAACCACTAGCATAGACTTTTAAAATATTATTTTAGTAATAGCTAACTTTTGAGCATTTACTATGAATACCATAGTGTTTATGTTAATATTTTACATATGTAGTCTCCTTTAGTTCCCACTATTTTATAAGTTCTTGTATCTGCAAAGGTCTAACTGTCCCTCAGCATTTATACTTACTTTACAAATGTTAATAACTTTTAAAATTATTCATGTTCACCATAGAGAACATAGAAAATACAGACTGGCAAAAAGAAGAAAATTACCGTCACTCATTTTACCATCAAGAGCAAGATAAGCACTATCAACTTTCTTGGGTGTGCCTTTCTTGATTCTCTTCTATGGATATTTACATGTATTATAATCACAGTAACTTTTTGGTGATAAACTCACTATAACTTTTTGCTTCCCATAATTTATATCTTAAACAATTTTGATCTTGAAATCAATATTATTATTTATAAAGAGGTATGCTAGCACACAAGGTTGCTCTTCTATTTTAAAATTGATTTTTTTAAAAATAATTCTGCTTAGTCCCTTCAAATATAGGACATAAAAGTGAAGGTTGCTTGGCAACTGAAATGATGGTAATGAGGAATTAAAGACATTACAAGAAAAGAAGAGTACTCAGTTCTTTTCAATGCTACATGCTAATTGCAGTAACTATGGCTGATTACAGTTGTAATAAATGAAGGAAACACAAAACTTCCATTAAAAATTCTTGATGTGAACTTTTTTTTATTTTGTATTACAGTGAAAGTGAGATGGGGTTTGTTGAAGAGAAACTTTACTTTCAGAAACAAGAAAAGATCTTTTGTCTGTATTTTTTTTTCTTTTCTTTTCTTTTTTTTTTTTTTTTTTTTTTTTGGCGACAGAGTCTCACCCAGGCTGGAGTATGGTGGCGTGACCTTGGCTCACTGCAACCTCCACCTCCTGGGTTCAAGTGATTCTCGTGCCTCAGCCACCCGAGTAGCTGGGTGTGCACCACCAGAGCCAGCTAATTTTTCTATTTTTAGTAGAGATGGGGTTTCACCATGTTGCCCAGGCTGGCCTTGAACTCCTGAGCTCAAGAGATCCACCTGCCTCGTCCTCTCAAAGTGCTGGGATTACAGGCATGAGCCACTGTGCCCAGCCTATTAACTTTCTAAGGGAATATTAAGTTAGCAACTGGGTGAGATACATAGCAGAAGCACAAAGATTTGGTACATCTGTGATTCTTCAGCAGCACAGAAGAGATGGTGGGCAGTGGTGTGAAGGAAGCCATGTTGTCTACTTGTTTTTTTTTCCCCAAAGAGTAGTGAAGGGCCCTGGAGAGATTGCTGAGGTTCTCACTAGAGCCTTCAAGCAGAAGATGCTTCCTAGGATGGAGACGTACTTAGAAGGACACCAGTGATTCATTGAAATGGACAAAGGGAGTAGAGACTAGAGGGGGAAGAGGGAAACAGAGGGAAAGAGGGAAGCAGAGGAGAAGAGGGAAGCAGAGGAGAAGAGGGAAGCAGGGATTGCCGGTTTTGTAACAAAGAATGCAGTCACCAGAAAAGTAAGGCAGTTGGGGATGAAGCCATCCAAGAACTTATCAAAGGTATATCTTTGCCAGAAAGTGAGGATTTCTAGTTGGAGGAGCAAATGGAGCTATGTCTGTCTCCTCTTCACTGATCTATCTGAATCATGGTATAGGACTTGGTTTTGTAATCTTGTGAACAGCCTCATTTTAAGGGGGAGCCCACAATATTCAGGAAGCCAAGAAATGTCCCTGTTAATCATCTATGAGTCTATCTTGCTGGAATATAGTTATAGACTATGGAACATCCTTAAATCTGATGAGCAATTAATCACTGGTTAATTTTGGATTCACTTATTAAATGCCAAATGCATAGGGGATTTTTCACACTCTCTGCCCTTCCTTCTTCCCAGTTCATGAGCACCACAATTGGATTCCATATTTACTTCATCCAAACCTACCTTGGTGGGTTCACCATTTACCTCCAGTCCTGGGGAGTTCAGGCCAGACTGTGAATTACTGCCATTTCTGAGGGGCTGCTTCCCAGATGAGAGCCATAGGACCCTCGCCTCTGGCCACTGGACTCAGTCTTCATTTATTGCCAAGGATGAGCACTTGGTCTCGGGAATGGATGCCGGGGTCCACCTGACTGTTTGGCCTTGCTTTAATCCCTAAGGAAAAGCTCCCTACATTTATTGTGTCTGTGGTCCCCCCACCCTCTCTGTCCCAGTGCCTAAGAGTCTCATTACCTTGTCAGCAACTACCAGTGTCTACCTGAGATGGACTAAGCTTCATTTAACTGAGAAAGTGCACCCTCAAAATTGCAAGGAGAAATGTTGGAGGAGGACCCTCTGGATTAAAAGAGACTTAAAAGACATTTCAAACAGTCATAGTATGTGAACCTTTTTTCTAAAAATTATGTGTGTGTACACATACACACTCATAGGAGTATAGATGGATCCAAATCTGCTGTATGCTGATCATTGTTGCAGCTGGCTGAGTGCATGGAGGTCCCTTACGTTGTTTTGCTCACTATGGTATATATGCTTATAATTTTCCATAATCTTTTTTTGAGACAGGGTCTTGCTGTGTCACACAGGATGGAACACAGTGATGCCATCTTGGCTCACTGCAGTCTCTGCCTTCCCAGCTCAAGTGATCCTTTCACCTCAGCCTTCTGAGTAGCTGGGACTATAAGCATGTGCCGCCATGTCTGGCTAATTTGTGTGTGTATGCGTATTTTTTTGTAGAGACAGGGTCTCACCGTGTTGCTCAGGCTGGCCCCAAACTCCTGGGCTCAAGTGATCTGCTCGCCTCAGCCTTCCAAAGTATTGGGATTACAGGCATGAGCCACTGCACTTGACCTCTAACAATATATTAAAATTAAAAGTGTCCTCAAACCTAGGACAAATAGATGATTTAGGATTACAAAAAATTCAAACCGATTTTAGGAAATTTCTCTAAATTTTCTTAGGTGGCAAAATAGAGTGGCTGTGTCTGTTTTAAAGAAGGGAGAGGAAAATAAAGAATGAAAATGGTTACTTTGGTTACACATCATGAAAATAATTCACCCGTGTCATGTACTTGACATCTCGTGTCACAGCCCATTCCCCAATCAGCACTGAGATGCTCAATTCCTGGGTATCCAAAAAGACCAAAAAAAAAAAAAAAAAAAAAAAAACCTGGAAACTTGTAATCTTTAATGCTACTGTCAGAGGTGGGAGTTGGAGTTGAGTAAGTAAGAGAATGTGATACTCTCCTCCACACCCCATCACACACACACACACACACACACGCACACACACACACACACACAGTTTTGAGCAGGGAAATGCCGTGACTGTGCCACAGCTGATTTCAGCAAGCGGTGAAAAGATTATGGAGTCCACGTCGCATGGCAGTCTTTGGAATCTAAAGCTGAGTCACTGAGTCTGCCATTTACCACATGTGGGGCTTGTTTGCCCGTTTTTAAAATGGAGAATAATGGTAAAAAACTTTAAAGGTGGTTTTACTTTGGGTGAAAATTTAACAAGATTGTCTTAGTTTGAGTTTTCCCAGGAGCAGATCCTGAGACAAGGATTTTTAAGTACAAATAGTTTACTTTGGAAGGTGGTCCTAGGAAAAACTGGTAGGGGAGTAGGGAAGGCAGCTCTTGGAGGGTGCATTGCCAAGTTATAACTCTGGGAGTCAGAGTGGAAGGCTCTTTTCAGACCTATCTTATCCGAGGGAAAGGAACTGGAGCATTGATGTACCAAGTCCCATCGGTCATTGGTTGAGGGCTGCTTTTAGAGGGTGTTAAGTTTGCAGCACATTTGGCCTGCCCTGCACACAGGTGGGGGTGTGAAGGGCTTCCAGAAACCTCTCAGGCTGGTGGAAGTTGAGTTGGCATGCATTACAATGGTAAGGTCTGAGAGTATGTGTGTGGGAACTTACAGGCTCTGCTACGAAGTCAAAAAGTAAATGTTAGATGGGCAAATATAGGCTACATGAAAATCCACATAAACAGTTTCAAAGCTAGTTTATAGTCATACTCAAAGTGTATACATGTAGATATGAGTATTGAAGGATGTCCTTCTGCAGGTGAACCATTTATGAGTGGCTGTGGACATTTTCATCAGATTTAAACACAATCTATGCTTTTGGTTAGACACACTGTGGGAAATAGCATAATTAGCAGAATTCAGGATGTGAATAACATAGCACAAAGAACTTAGACAAACAGGACTTCAATAAAACGTAAAGTCTTGCACTTAAGTTTAAAAATAGTGCTTCCTATATGTTCTGGATGGGGGGAAGCTGTATTAATTGTAGTTCTTATGACCAATACCAAGAGATTTTAGTAGATTGTAAATTCAACATGAGTCAGTAGTGTCATGTGTCTTCCCCAGAATATTAACTTTCCAAAAGTTAAAATAATTAGAGATTGCATCAACAGAAATAGCCTTTCCATGTTAAGGGAGTAATGCCTCCATTCTATTCTGAGGTCCAGTCCTAATGCTGACACATAGTAACTTTATTTCCTTAGCAAGTGTCTTAATGTTTCTGAGACTCAGTTTCTATCAACCTGAAAGTTAGTAGATACTTCCCCTGGATTGTTGTGAAGTAAGCATCTTACTAGAAAGTTAGAATTTATGGCCCAGCACGGTGGCTCACGCCTGTAATCTCAGCACTTTGGGAGGCCGAGGTGGCAGGTGAATCGTGAGGTCAAGAGATCGAAACCATCCTGGCCAACATGGTGAAACTCCGTCTCTACTAAAAATACAAAAATTAGCTGGGTGTGGTGGTGCACACCTGTAGTCCCAGCTGCAACAGAATACTCTGGAGGCTGAGGCAAGAGAATCACTTGAACCCAGGAGGCGGAGGTTGCAGTGAGCCAAGATTGTGCCACCGCACTCCAGCCTGGCAACAGAGCAGGACTCCGTCTTAAAAAAAAAAAAAAAAAAAAAGTTATAATTTATGTAAAATGTTATTAAAATTCCAATCTGCAGTACATACTCAAAAACAGTGGCAATCATTATTAGTATAGACTTGTTAAGTGTTAGTGTATGGCTTTTTCAGGTTAATAATGCAGCTTGCCAGAGGATCCAAAATCATGTCATGGAGATACAAGATGGTTATAATAGCTATGCCAAAAAAATTACCAGGATGGTGTCATAATAGACACGAACAGCTATGAGACTAGAAGAGAGTGTTATAATTTAAATTTTTACATGAATTTGAGCTATATTAATGCAGTGTTTAGTAAGGAAGACCTGAAAAGTCTCTCATTTTTCAAAATATTAGGACAACGATGGAAATCCAACCAGAACTATCTTTGGGAATTTATTAGAAATAATATGGAGTATTTCATATATCCAAAACACAGGAAGAGTACAGGATGCCTGCAGGCCTTAGGAGTGCCTGAAATTAGGGACTATTATAATACTTTTAGGAGACTATTGCATATGTTCTGTGTATTTATGTGTCTCTTCTCTGTCTGACTTGCTTCTCTCTGCTTGTCAGCTCATCATTTTCTTTCACTGAAGATTTGTTTTCTACATGGCACTAACAGCTGTAAATCATGCATCTCTTACCATTAGAAATTTAATATTTTTTTCCCTCAAGTTCAGTGAAAAAAAAAAAAAAAAACCGTCAGGGAAGAACTTTGGTTCAGATTTGGCCAGGTGGCTACTGCTTGAATGAATTGACTGTGGCCACAGGGTTGGAGTCATTTAATAATCCAGCATTTCTCTCTAAAACCACATGACGGAATCTGGGGAAGGAGCATTTCCTAAAGGAAGGCTATTGTGCTGGGCATACGAAGCAGTATCTGTCATGACCAAGATCTGACCAAACACTAGGGTGCAGCATGCTATTAGATTCAAGTTTAGTTTCTGGATTTTAAGATGGGAATGGAAAGGCTAGAGAGAGTGCCGAGGAGATAAATGGTTAAGAAATTATACAGAAATAACATCTGTGAGGATATAAGATGGCAGAACCTGAAAAGAAGACAAATAAGTGGGTTTTCCCCTTTGTTTTCTTAATAATGTAAACATGTATGTCTCAATAGTAATAACCATAGAAGAGCTAGTATGAGTTATTTACCTCCAGTGGGACATATAAAGGGTAAACAAATTTAAATCTACCAAAGAACTGGGACTTCCCTTAAAAAAAATTAAACATCAAAAGGAGAACTTTCATATCTGACCATAGTGGAATACTGGATATTAGAATTATTTTCCTGCTACCAACAGCTATAAAACTGGACAAAATATCTGAAGCAACTATTTTTGGGTCTCAGAAAACAAGACAGACATGTGATTGTGGATAAAATAAAAAGATGTGAGGTTAACTCAAAACTCCTCTTGGCTTTCTGCCTGAGAGCACTTTACAAATCATGGTACAGGAAACTGGAGCCCAGTGAGCAGCATCTTGCCTTGCAGAGTATGTTAGTTCGTTTTCTGCTGCTGCAACAGAATACCAGACTGGGTAATTTATAAAGAGATTTATTTGGCTCACGATTCTGGAGGCTGGGAAGTGCAAAATGAAGGGACCACATCTTGTTGTGTCATAACATGGCAGAAGCCATCACACGGACAGAGAGAGTGCTTGCAAGACAGAGAAGAAGGGGACCAAACTCCCAAGATAACTAACCCTTTCCCAAGATATGGAGTTAATCCATTCATGAGGGTGAACCCCTCATGGCCCAGTCACCTCTTAAAGGCCTCACCTCCTAATACTGTTACAATGACAATATTAAATTTCAACAAATTTTGGAGGGACATTCAAACCACAGCACAGAGAGAACAGTTTGTGTTCAGGGATTCTGGGATGGCTGGCATTTGTGGAGTGGCATACAAGAGAGAAGGTATTTCCAAAGACTAAACTATGCATGGATATGATGAGACTCTACGACCCCTAATAGTTCCTGGGGGTCTTTGAGTTAAAGGAGGTCTCATGGTCTGGGAAATAATGCAGTTCCAACCAGCCAAAATGGAGAGACATAACACTTTGGGCATTCAGGTGGGATGAGAAAAAGACTACAATGTAGGAGTTGGGCTACTTTAGCCCTAGAATATGAGCTAATCTTGACTCACCCTAATGAAGCCTAAATCTGAGCTTCAACAGGATTAATTTAAGGTCCCATGAATTAAATACCACTATAAAGGAACATATTAATAATTCAAATTATCAATATTGCACTTACAATGCCCAGCATGTAATAAAAATTATAAGACAGAAAAAGAAGCAGGAAAATGTGACTCATAACCAGAAGAAAAAAGATCAATAGAAATGAACTCAGAGATGATACAAATGTTGGAATTAGTAGATAGAGAATTTAAAGCAGCTATTATAAATAAATATGTTGGAGGATTTAAAGTAAGATGAATAGATGTAAGTAAAGTAAGATGACCTTAGCAGATAAATTGCAACAATTAAAGGGACCAAATGGAATTCTAGAACTGAAAAATAAAATATACCGAAAAGAAAAATTAACTGGATGGGCTTAATACTATAGTGGATGCAAAAAAAAAAAAAGAAAAAGAAAAAAAAGAAAGGTCAGTAAAGTCAATGACAGGTCAATATCTCAGAGAGAAAATGCTGAAAAAAAAAAAAGACTAGAGTTTCAGATGATGTAACCAGAGTTTAAATGGACATGAACGGACCTGGAATAACCAGAATCTTGAAAAAGAATGAAGTGGAAAATTTACACTACCTGTTTTCAAGACTTAATATAAAGCTATAGTAATCAAGTCCATGTGATATATATATAAGGATAGACAAATATATCAGTGGTACAGAATAGCACGTTCTGGAAGAAATCTACATATATGGTCAGTTGATCCTCAGCAAAGGCACCAGGGCAGGTTAACGAAGAAAGGAGTGTCCTTTCAACAAATGGTGATGGAACAAATGACAGTCATGAAAAAAAATGAACTGTGACCTGTGTCTCACACCATACACAAAAAATGAGACGAATCAAATTACGTAACTGTAAATAATGTTAACCTGAATGTAAAGTTAAAACGATAAGGCTTCTAGAAGGAAATTTAGGACAATGTTTTTGCAAACTTAGAGTATTTTTTAGACAGGACACAAAGGACTAACCATAAATAATATATTTAGCAAATTGGACTTCATAAAAATAAAAAACTTCTCATCAAAAGATACCATTAAAGAAATGAATGGAAGAAAAATACTTGGGGAATATATATATACGTATATATATATATATATATACGTATATATGTGTGTATATATATGTATATATATGTATGTATATATATGTATATATATGTGTGTGTGTATATATATATGTGTGTATATATATATATCTCTCTCTGACAAGAACTTCATTTTATGCTAATATACAAAGGAAAATTCCCTGTGGCCCAGATGAATTGCCATTATTGGGACCCTCTGGCTCACACCAGATTGATTTCTGATCACGCTTTTGAAATTAGAATTAACCAAGCCCCTCCAAGGAGTCTGTAATATAGGCAGGCACCAAATCAGCTGTGTTAAGTACTTCCCTTGCATGTTGCCCTGAGAACAGGCGAAAGACTTCACTGCTGATTTCTGAAATTGGAAGGGGTCTTCATGGGGTCATCTAGTATAGCTTGTAGATCTACTCCAGGGCAAGGATGAACTCAATGGTCTAAATCAGTCTAATCAAACTTGATCTGATCCCTTGGGAGCTTTTTAAGAATGCAAATTCTCTGCTGCATCCCTGGATCTCTTGATGGAGTAGGTATTAGGTAAGGCCTTGGAATCTATTTTGAGTTCCGTTGGTGGTTTTTTGTTTGTTGTTTTGTTTAGGCCAGTCAATGAAGCAGTGGGAGTGGAGAAGAAACAAAGAAACCTGTAACTGGTTGTGATCAATTAGTTGTAAACACCACTTCAGTCAGACCAGTTTTTGTTCTGCTTTTGTTGTTATTTTTTAGTTTAGTGTGTTGTTTGTTTGAGACAGGGCCTTGCCTCTATGTCACCCAAGCTGGAATGCAGTGACAGTATCAGCTTATTGAAGACTTGAACTCCTGGGTTCAAGTGAATCTCCCATCTCGGCCTCCCAGAGTGCTGGGATTATAGGCACTTAATGGGTGAGCTGCCACCCCAGGCCCAGCCTTAGTTTTGTTGGTAAGCTACTCAGGAGGTCTTGAAAAGCCTCACCTGCATCTTAGTCTATCAGAATCTGACCCTTCCTTCAAGGTCCATCTCAAATGCTACCATCTTTATGAAGGTTTAGCCATTTCTTCCAGTCTGACTTTCCCCTTCCTCTGAACTGCCCGTGTTTACCTCCCTCTAGGCCCTGACTGTACCGTGTACTGTAGTATTGCCTGTAGGTTCTTCAGGCTGGGACAGGGTGCTTATTATATCTGCAATCCCACAGTACTTAAGACCTCTGGTCTTGTGATGAGAAAAGCCAAGCCTAGGATGCCAGCTCTGCCACTTGATGGTATTATCCGTGGGTTAGTGATTTATCCAGGGGTGACATTCAGAATATTTATGTGTGTGTGTGTATATATATATATATATATATGAATGAATGAATGAATGACAGGGTCTTGCTCTATCACCCAGTCTGGAGTGCAGTGGCACAATCACGGCTCACTGCAGCCTCGACTTCCCTGGCTCAAATGATCCTCTTACCTCAGCCTCCCAGATAGCTGGGACCATAGTCGTGAGGCACCATGCCAGCTAATATTTTTTTGTCCTCAGTAGAGATGAGGTCCTGCTGTGTTGCCCAGGCTGGTCTCAAACTCCTGAGCTCAGGCGATCCTCCCGCCCCAGACTCCCAAAGTGCTGTGATTACACGTCACCACACCTGGCCTTCAAAATATTTAACCAGCATGGCACATGTCCCTTCATTTAGACGCCCGCTGGCCAGCCTGGGGATTAGCCCTGTCTTTATGCTTTTCTCGTCGGTAAAGTGGATACAGTCCCTACCCACCTCAAAAGGTTGTTGTGATGGTCAAATGAGATAATGCATGTGAAAGTACTCTGTAAAGTACAAAGTGCTATACAAATGTAAGTCAGGGTTCCCTGGTGGTATTTCTAGTGCCCGTGTGTGGGGTTGGTTGCCCAGCCCTCAACATGGTCTCATGGTCTGCTCTGCTCTGCTCAGAGCAGTCTCCCAGGAGCAAACCAAGGAGTTGTTGAGTAATTGAGCAGGACACTGCAAATCTGAGAAATCCTGGAATCAACCTGTTAGGTCCTAAGGAAACTCAGAATATCAGCTCCTTCAAGGATGGCCCCTTTTTAGGCCTGAAAAATATCAATGTTTCAGTACATATATTTTGGAAAAGCTAAATAAAACAAAAACCTAACAAGGCTTTTTGAATTTTAACCTAAGTTTTCCTTATTTGAGGACACCTTGTTCTATTGCACAATGACCTTAAAATTCAGGATCCTTAAAGATATCTGGGCATCTCAGACTCATCTGATTGTCACCATATGGCAAGGAGCTGCTCTGCCTAGATCTGTAAATGGAGTTAAATGCCAGAGACATTAACATAGATTAAAGGGACAGTCTAAATCTTAGTCACTGCTTTGTCTTTATAGTTTCTTGCCTCCTCTTTTTACCCTTTTACTTCCTTAAAAACTGTCTTAATTTCCTCACCATCGCCTTCCCGCATGCCCTCAGGTCTGCAGATCCTGGGGATACAAATCCTTAGCCACTTCTCTCTTCCAAATGCATTTCACTCTTTCCTCATATTCAGTGCCCAGTTACTGTTTTGTGTTTATCATTAGTTGCCAGTCAATGTCAATGTTTGTTCTTATATGCTTTGATTTAAATGAAGGAAATGGCCCCAGTGTAGTGTGTACAGCAGAGAACTAGAGACTGTAGGGAACAGACAGAAAATAGACACAACCCTTTTACTTACTCTTGAAGGATTCCCATTTAAAAGGCAATGCAGGGATGGGCACAGTGACTCATGCCTATAATCCCAGAACTTTGGCCGGCCGAGGTGGGAGGATCGCTTGAGCCCAGGAGTTCAAGACCAGCCTGGGCAACACAGCAGGACCTCATCTCTACAAAATATAATAATAATAAAAAAGAATTAGCCGGGCATGGTGATGTGTGCCTATAGTCCCAGATACTTAGGAGGCTGAGGTGGGAAGGTTACTTGAGCCCAGGAAGTCAAGTGTGCAGTGAGCCATGATTATACCACTGCACTCCGGCCTGGGCAACAGAGTGAGACCTCATCTCAAAAAATAAAAATAAAAACAAACGGCAAAGATGAGTTCATGTCCTTTGTAGGGACGTGGATGAAATTGGAAATCATCATTCTCAGTAAACTATCGCAAGAACAAAAAACCAAACACCGCATATTCTCACTCATAGGTGGGAATTGAACAATGAGAACACATGGACACAGGAAGGGGAACATCACACTCTGGGGACTGTTGTGGGGTGGGAGGAGCGGGGAGGGATAGCATTGGGAGATATACTTAATGCTAGATGACGAGTTAGTGGGTGCAGCGCACCAGCATGGCACATGTATACAAATGTAACTAACCTGCACATTGTGCACATGTACCCTAAAACTTAAAGTATAATAATAATAAATAAATAAATAAATAAAAACAAAAAAAACGGCAATGCAGGACTGTGGTAGATATTAATAACTTTAAAACATAATGATAAAATAACCAGGGTGATAATTTGTAGCCCCTTCTTGCTACTTCCTAGCTGTGGGACATTGACTAGATATTTTTACCTCTCTTGACTCTGTTTCTTCATGTGTGAAACAGAGAAAACATCGATCATGCAGAATTGTAGTAAATATTGAGAGCATGTCTGTAACATGGCCTAGTTCACTCCTGGCACATGGTGGATGGCTCAGTATATGGTGGCATTTATTATATTCTCATTTAGCATGCAGGCCAGCTCTGGAAACCCTCAATACCCAGGTAGACTATGTGCTTTTTATCTTTACAGCTGTCAGGGTGAGAGGTAGTGGTATCTGGTGGAAAGGGCAGGGTTTACCTCAGAAGACTGGAACTCAAGTCACAGCACTGTCACTCATAAGATGGGTGACTTTAGGCAAGTCATACCACCTTACTCTCTGTTTCCTCACCTATAAAATAATGCAAATAAAACCCATCTCTCAGAGTTGTGAGGCTCAGATGAGGCAACGTGTGAGGAGAGAGTGGTCATTCATAAAACGCTAATAAATAGAGGTTATTAGTACTTCAGCACCAGGGTGAGGGTTTCATGTGCCTACGTGACAACTGTCAGGCACCCTAACTATTTGGGACCCACAAGTTAACCAGACATCCGTGGTGTGAACTCACTTCAGAACCTTGTTCTCCTCAAAAGATATTAACACTTTTTTCTTATCTTGAGTGCCATCTCTGGATTATCTCTCTGTTGGGAGGGGTGGGCGTGAGACATTATGAAGCTCTCATTCTGCAAAGAGCAAATTGAGGCTCAGAAACAATCAGGGCCATCCCAGAGCCAGGCAGCCTGGGTTTGAACCTCAGGTCTACTACTTACTAGCTGTGTAAACTTGGACAAATTACCTTACTTCCTTGCCTCAGTTTCTTCATCTGTCAGATGGCACCTGTCTCACAGGGTTAATATACGTAAAGGCTGTCTTGAAACAGTGTCTGGTACACAGGAAGTGCTCCAAGTATGTTAGCAAAAAGAGAAGATGGGGGTGGCTAAACCTTGAATGTAGTTCATTTCTTCTGGTTAGATGCTGCATTTCTTCCAACAATCTCAAATATTTCTCCTGGTCTCCCCCATCTTCCAATAAGTAACAACATTGTTAGTTTCAGTGTTGCATTTTGGCTATTTCTGTAGGACAGTGATACAACACATCAATTCATGACTTAGGATGTTCTGAAGCACATTCCTTTTTGTTTCGTTTTGTTTATGGAGACAGAGTCTTGCTCTATCCCCCAGGCTAGAGTGCAGTGGTGCAATCTTGGCTCACTGCAACCTCTGCCTCCCGGGTTCAAGCTATTCTCATGCCTCAGCCTCCTGAGTAGCTGAGATTACAGGCGCCCACCACCACACCCAGCTAATTTTTGTATTTTTAGTAGAGACAAGGTTTTGTCATGTTGGCCAGGCTGGTCTTGAACTCCTGACCTCGGGTAATCTGCCTGCCTCAGCCTCCCAAAGTGCTGGGATTACAGGCGTGAGCCACCGTGCCCAGCCCCTTGAAGCACATTCCTATTCAGCTCTTGACTACTGAATAGAGACCAGTTTCTTTCCTTTGAATAGTAAGAGATTCCTCACTCACTGGTGCAGTTCTCACTTTCAGAGTGGCTCTCCAGGTCCTCCTGCTCACTTCTCTCTAGCACCTCTGTAAACTCTTGAGGGTTCTGGCGTTGGGGGAGTGCGCTTAAAACCTAAGATTGAAGGAAAGCTTGGAAGGCTACTAATATAGTTTGGATGTTGTTCCTGCCCAAATCTCATGTTGAAATGTAATGTTGGAGGTGGGGCCTGGTGGGAGATGCCTGGATCATGGGGGTAGGTTTCTCATGAATGGTTTAGTACCCTCCTCTTGGTACTGTCCCCATGATAGTGAGTTCTCATGAGATATGTGTCCCTCTGGGAAGCTAGGACAGGGCCCCACTGCTCCTTCTTCCCTTGCCTGGCTCATGTCTATAGTGCTGCATGGGAATGGTCAATGTCTATGAGCCATGGGGTTGCGTGCATGGCAGCTCATCAAAGAATCAAACTGTAGCATAACTACCCAGCCAGATGTGTGGCACTTCCTCCCTCTCCCTCTTGCTCCTGCTTTAACCATGTGACGTGCCTGCTTTTTCACCCTCTACCATGATTGTAAGCTTCCTGAGGGCTTCCCAGAAGCAAATGCTGCTATGTTTCCTATTCAGCCTGCAGAACCTTGAACCAATTAAATTTCTTTTCTTTATAAATTATA
The DNA here is from genome assembly GCF_029289425.2 of Pan paniscus. Taxonomy (NCBI): domain Eukaryota; kingdom Metazoa; phylum Chordata; class Mammalia; order Primates; family Hominidae; genus Pan; species Pan paniscus. The sequence continues at coordinate 27,766,188 of NC_073265.2, read as the reverse complement.
TTTTCTTTATAGCAATGCAAGAATGGACTAACACAGCCACCAACTAACTGCCAAGGAGGACCCCATGCTTGAGGGGTCCAGTCTCGCTGGCACAGTGATGAACTACAGTGGACAGCCACTCCTTGAGTAGTGGTCATAGTTAAGGGACAAAAAAATCATGGTTCCAGTCTGGAATAGCCAAACAAAGAAAAAAAAAATAGCCAGAACAAAGAAAAAAAAACAAAATAGTGCTTAAATCTAGCAAGAGAAATAAGAATAATTCATCACTGTTATAGTGCTTCACAGTTTTCTAAGCATTTTTATGTATTTAATCAAACATCATCTAATCCTAACCACAACCAAAGAAGGGGTGAGGAAACTTTCAGAATAATTTCTATCTGATTTCAAAAAAGACTCTGTTCAGTTACTTTTTACCCTACATGGTGATGTGATGTTTTTTTGTACGAGACTGTTCATTGCAGAGAATTATAAGCAATTAAAGGACAGTTTCTATGGTGAAAAGCATATTTTACAATAAGACTATGGTCAGTGGATTTCTATTTTATGTCAGCATACACTGTTTGCCACAATTCCATCATGCACTGGAATGAGGTTATCTATTATCTAGGCTTGTGGGTCTGATGGGACCAAGTCACTCATTGAGAAAAATTGTCTGAGGAAGGCTGAGGTCATGGCTAACCAGTAATTCTCAGATGGGCCTTATATTATTTTGTTGTGTAAGTATTTGGGAAGTTCTCCAAGTTGCTTCTTCGTGCCTATTGGGCATGTCTGAAAATATGCAAAAAAGGCCAAGAATTTAATAGATAAGAATGACGTGATACAAATATGCTCCAGTGAGCAAGGTAAGAGCCTGACCCAGATTTTCTTCCCAGTTTGTTTATTTCTTTTTCTTTGGGTCCACTGGCCCTTTGCCAGCCCTCCTCCCAGCAAGCTGCTGGCAGCTCTCTGTGTCCCTCTGGGAAGCTAGGACAGGGCCCCACTGCTCCTTCTTCCCTTGCCTGGCTCATGTCTATAGTGCTGCATGGGAATGGTCAATGTCTATGAGCCATGGGGTTGCGTGCATGGCAGCTCATCAAAGAATCAAACTGTAGCATAACTACCTAGCCAGATAATTCAATTGTTCCTAGAGAGTTTGATGGGACCCAGAAGAAGTAGCCACCAGGTATATTCAGTCGGCACTGACTTCAACAAATGCTCTTAGAGTTTGAAGTCATAGCGTTGTCCCAGAGTCAGCTCACTGGGTCTGCCCGGGACTTGCAGTACCTCTTCCCTGCTCTTGTGTTTATTTCCTAGCCCCAGTCCCCAAACCCCACCCACAGACTTGTGTCCAATTTCCAGAACTGAAGAGGACCAACTTCCCTCCTGACTTCTGAGACTCATGATTCTTCAGACATGACAAGTCCAGATCGAGACTGCAATCCCCAAGGAAGGCCAGCTGTCTTGCTCAGCAGAGACAATACAGCTAAAAGCTCTTTCTCACTTTAGGCAATTCATGCACTTGGTTAGACATTTATAGACTTCAATTGCTCATCCAAAAAATCTAGGTCATTCTTTACATAGAGCTTCACACTTTGGAAGGAAAGCCAGGCCCAGGGAGGAGCGTTTCTGTTGATGTCTGGTTTGGCTGAGGCAGTAGAGAGTGCTTCTGCTGTGGGAAGAGGGAGAGATGGACCAGCGCAGGCACTGTGGGCCCTTAGGGGACCTGGAATTTTCACCCCCTGGCCACTGACTCACAGAGTCTCTGAGTAAATGGTGCCAATAATAGCTGCCTTGTGTTGATGTCATGAAAAGTGGTGGGTTTAAGGATTAGGCTTTCTAAGGACATTTTTAAAGTATGTGCCATAATTCCAGTGAGAAGGGCTGGGTGGGTCTGTTGGGGGTGTAGGGCTTCCTGGGGAGGAAGAAAGAATAGAGGTGTGGGTGAGAGGTTTAGCCATGTAACATGGATGGCCAAAATGGTAGAGCTCTTCCAAGTATATTCCTACCTACCTCCTAAGCCCCGAGGAGAAGGACATGCCAAAGAAAGAGCCTTGGGCTGGGAGTGAGAGGGCCCTTCTTGTGGAGGTTCCTCTACTCACCATGGCTGAGGCATGTTGCTTCAGTTTTCTCATTTTTTAAATTTCAGCTCATGGTTCTGCTGCTGCATTGAGCTGCTGTACAATGCAAATGTTCAACACAGGTGAAGCTGTTTGTTGAACCTAAGTGCCACAAAAATGTAACATATCATTATCAGGTGTTCTCACCCAGAGAGAATAGTGTGGTTCTTCAGCCACTCGCTTGCTTCAGGGATGGTTTGTGTGGGCATGTGCTCATTTTGTACAGGTCTGTTCCTGTGTACCTAGATGCTGTGCAACTTGAAAGGCCTGCTCCTCCTTCCTGCTCTACTACTCTGGCCCCAGCAGGACAGTGAATATCAATAGAACAGAGGGAGGAAGCACGGGTTCTTTTCCTTCAAGTCTTTTCCACGTTGGCTTCTCTGCAACAGGAGTTGAGGGAGGCTTGGTTAGAACAAATCACCTTTGTCTGGGGGTGGGTTAACCAGATTTTTCCCTCTTCTGTGTCTGTGGCCTTGGTTGTGGCACCAGCTGTCATCACTGCCCCAGCAGTTGGGTGGGAGAGAAGAGTTGAGCCTGGCCAGCCCCTCTCCTGCTTTGGTAAGACTCCGCTTAAAGGCCTGTCGTAAAAGTTTGAAATTGCAGGTCAGGGTTAATTTAAAGCTTGTGTATTGTCCATGTTATGGTGTCCCCCAGCCATTCCAAGTAAATAATTAAAAGCCAATTGTAACCGAGATATTCAGAGCTCCATAAATTCCTGGACACCATAATATGACAAGAAATAGACACTAGTCTAACTATATGGCAGGCTATCCTATGTGGACCAGGGTATGACATACCAGGTTATCCCAGAAAGAAGAAGAACAGGACAAGCTTTACAAGGAACTGAGCTTCCCTTCTCCCAAATTCTCACCTTATGTTAACATTTTTGTTCTTGGTTTAGAGCACCAACCACTTCAAGAAACTGCTGTTGCAATGTGGATTTCTCTGAGAGGATTCACCCTTGAAGTCCTTGTCTCCTGCAGAGGAATTTGTGGATCTGGATTAACTGTCCAGTCATTGGGCAAGGCCCAGAGGGCATGAGATTAGGAGTGAGATGAGGAGTGGAATGGGTTCAGGAACACCTGGGGAGCAAGGAAACCAGACAGGAAGGAATACAAAAGGAAGCCCAGCAAGCACCAGCCCTCTTGAGGAGGCTTGCAGCTGCTGTGGGTGCATGCTGGAGGTGGCCCACACCTGTCCTGAGAGCTGACTGCAAGCATCTCTTCCTAGGTGCATGTTCAGTGACTTCATGTTGGTAGCTTGAAACTGGCCATAGTGGAAGTATTTACACCATGCAAATACGTGAACACTGCAAACCAGGGTTCCTCTCACTTCTCTCACAGGAGAGCTTTACATTAAACTCTTGCAAGCATCCTGCTGGTGGCAACCATAATGGATTCTCACTTTCCCTGAAAAGCAGGACTTAATCCTTAGCAGATCACTTGCTTTCTCCCGATTGTTCTCCTCCCCTGAGTCTTGAGGGGCTGGGGACTAACAGAGACCAAAGTGGCCTTGGTGATATGTATGAAGTGGCTCAGGTCATAGACGGTATACAAGTTCAAAGTTTGTATCACCACATTGTTTCTTCACATGCACTTCCTGCCTAAGTTGCTGCCGTCCGCTCTAAAAAACTAAACAAACAACGACCGGAAAACAAACTACTGATCTTATTTTCAGCTTGCCAATTTTTATACAGTCTCCAAACAGGATTTAATGAATGTAATAGTCTTGCTGACAAATAGGTTTTATTTCTTTGGAATATTTATCACATAGTTATTTATTTAGAATTCTGTGTGTATACCTACCAGGTTCAACCTAGACCCAGCCTAACCATGTTTCTGGAGATACTGACCTCCATTATCAACCTCAGCCTTACCACAGGCTCTGCTCTAACCTTCCCCCTAGGTTTTCTGATCCTAGCTTTCCCATTACCACCCTCTGGCCTCTGGTTGTGGCACACCTGTTATTTCATGTTAGGCCCTCAATGCTGACAGCTTGCCTATCCTTCATATACTGATCTGTCTCTGGTACACTCAAAATACCTTCACACATCAAGAGATTTCCTTGGAAACCAAAACAAAGGAGAAGTGACTGTTCCGGAGTTGCTGCCTGGTGCTGGACGTTTGTTTTCATGTTTCATGTTCATCTTGCAGCAAGGCATTTCCATCTCATCCCCCAGACAAGCCTTCACTGTAGGAAAGCTGGCCCCCACCTCTTATCAGCAAGGAGCAGGGTCTGCATCACCACCCTTTGCCAGTTTTCTCTCACGAGACTCTGATCATCAGGGAGCAGGTCTTCTCTCTCAGAGGCAAGGAGCTTATTTCAGGCAATAACAGCAGTTTTCATATAGTTCTTCAGATCTCCTTTAGTACCTAGGACAGTGCTTTCCATAGGGTAGATTCATTATCAATGTTGGTTAGTGGTGTCAAAAATTATTTCTACTTGAAGTAGAATGAACAGTTGCTATATAGAATAGTTAGGAAGCCATATCCTGTCATTGGAGGGGTCCAAGTAGAGGCCAGACAACCACTTACCTGTGATGGTTTTAGGAGGGAATAATGCATTTGGATAGAAAGAAGAGGTAGAAGATGGCTAGCCTTTTCCACCCTGATTGTGATCTCATAAACTATGGGATGCCAGCACTGAGTCTAACAGTGGAAAATAGGCTGTTGGCCCAGAGACAGATGACTCTCCAGAATCCGCTTAGTTTTTCTGTTTTCTTGAGCAAGTGGTCTGCAGGTTGAATGAGTCTTTAATTAATATGCTTCTCTAGCAGCGTACATTACTCCCCTAGTCAAATGGCAGAGTATGTAAGATCAACATTGTGTACCCCACTGAGGCTTCAACCCTTTAAAGAAGTCTTTTCCTGTAAGTGTAAGGAGAAGCAGATGGTAATGAAAAAATATGCACATTTTATTATGCATTGCACATTTTACTTATTAGAATTTTTAGTATGACACCCTGCATTTTAAAAAGCCTAAAGATGAAAACAAAATGGAATTATTCTTTGAAATATTTAAATCAGCTTGCAGCAATTATCTCAAAATATGAAAATAAAATCTAGCAGCCTGGAAGGTAGATCTTCCTTGACCACCCACTTTGAAAATCTCGTCTTTCAAAGGGAGGCTCTTCCTCTCAAAAAGGAAGAAGAGCATGCTGTACAGAATGAGGGCAGGAAGGGACATATCCCCGATGAGGTTGTTCAAAAAGGAAGAAGAGCATGCTGTACGGAATGAGGGCAGGAAGGGACATATCCCTGATGAGGTTGTATAGAGCTGGAGCTTATGTGTGGGAGAGCCGGTGGTGGGAATGAGGGCAAGTGACTACACTGAACCATTCTCTCGTTGAAAAGTAGAACCAGGACTGGAGAGGAGTTACCTCGGAGTTCTGGACTGGGTGTAGAGAGAGAGTGTTTCTGTCTGCTCTTTCCCTAACCACATCTCTGCCTCCCTTGGCTGAGTGAGTCATCCTCTGCCAGCCTTACCATTTGCCAGCACTCACTCCCACAGAGACCATGTGAGGATTAACAAGCCGTACTTTGGGAACATCACTGAAACTCTGTGGAAAAGCAGTGCAAGGTAAAGGTGAAGTGTGAATATGATTGTGAATCTTAAGCACAGAACCCTGAGTTCTTAAAGGCAATTTTTAAGATTAGTATCCATCAACCAGAGTTCACAGGAGTTTTTCAGAAATCACCAGAGTACAAAAGCTATTTCACGAAATGTGCAGTGGCTGTGACCTTAGTGAGATTTCTTAGACTCGTAGCCATAAGGACTGGAAGAGTTCATAAAGCTCAGCTCCCACTTTATTCTCGAATTCCTTATCCTGACGAATGGTGATTCAGCATGCAGCCAGGTATAGTGGAAAGAGAAGGGGCTCTGGAATCAGACAGACCTTGGGCCAGGTCCCAGCTCCTCCACCCATTGTCCCTTTGACCTAGAACAAATTACCTAATCTCTCTATGCTTTGATTTCCTCAGCTGTGAGTTGTGAACAATGCTTGTTGTTGAGAGTTAGAACATGGTTAAAGTGTTTAGCACAGCTCCTGGTATTTAGTAGGGCTTCAATAAATGATAGCTGCTATGCTAATTACAATAATGCTTATTAAGTGTTGCTCTTCAGGCTCTTTTTTAATATCTTTGTGATGGCAATGCTTCCATCATCAGACAGTGCTAATGGCTAGAATTTTCTGCCACATGTTGTGCCCAATCCTATTTCCTATAATTTCTATCCATCTACTCTGCTGCTGCCTTTTGTGGCCCCATAGAACAAGTCTAAACCAACTCCCACAAAGAACACTTCAGATATTTGAAGACAATTTTAATCTCTTCCCCAAGTTTTCTTCATGGTAAACCCTTTAGTTCCTGGAATCCTTCCATAGGTGACTTAGTTTTGATCTCACCCAGGACACGTCTAAGTCCCTTTTCCTCACATATGAGTATCCATGGGAAGATGTTAGCCAGCCATAAAGGAAAGTTGAGATGGCAAGTTTTAGATGCCATCCATACTGAATAAGCTGGCTTTTGTCCATGGTTCATGTGAACATTCTAATGCATACCCTACAAGTTTATTTCACAGTTTCTTCTTTTCACTGTAGTTTCACCACAGTGTTCAGGAATATGAACACTGCTACCTGTGAGGAAGGGTACATTGTAAAGACTGTATTGTCAAATGCTGCATTGAAAAGCCACCCCTTGTAATTGTGGTAGGTTTGATGGCATTATTGCCCCCTGACTTTTTACCTTCTCTCTGTCAGTGATATGTTCCATGTGACTTTGCAGTTCCTGCCCTTTGATTTTATATTCAGTAGTGTGACTTGCTTTGGCCAACAGAATGAGTCAGAAGAAATAGCATGCCAGCTCCAAACCTAGGCTTCAGAGGCCCTGGGTATTTCCAGTTACTCTTCAGTGTTCTGCCATCATCATGAGATAACCTACCCCCACTAGCCTACTGGCCCAAGGAAGCAGGGAGGCATGTAGGCTAGGGCCCCCAGCAGCACCCAGCCTGCACTAGCTGATTCTAACCAACTCACAGAAACTTGAGCAAAAGTAAGTGATTACTGTTTTAAGGCACTGAGTTTTGGGGTGGTTGGTTATGCAGAATTTTTGTGGCAAGAAATAATTATTATGGAAATTATGTGGGGCCAGAAAACATAAAGTAATACTAACCCTACCTGGACAGAGTACAAGTTTAGAAGAATTAATGAAAGATTTACAAAACTATAACCAAGCTAGATGAACACTTTATAAAAATGATTTACCAAATTGTAACTTTGAATTTCTTTTGCAAACTGTGACCAGGAAGAAGATAAATGTGTATATTACATTTCACGAATGAAATAGGTAATGACGAAAGCAAACTCAATTTCTAAATACATGTGAAAAGTTAACATGTTTCCTATTTGATATAGTTCACTCATTTACTCAAGAAATGTTGAATGAATCATGTGTCAGTACCACTCTAGGCCCTGGAAATATAGTTGTGGAAAAAATGGACAAGGCCCAAGTCTCATGAAACTTGTATTCTACTGGAGATTTAGAAAATAAAAAATTAAATAAATAAAGCAGATAACTTCAGATAATGGTAAGTACCATGAGAAAACTCAGGCAGGGTAAGGAATACCTTAGGTAGTTTAGAAAAGACTTCTCTGAGGATGTGACATTGAAACTAAGACCAAAATGACATCAGTAATTCAAAGGGAAGAAAGACTACATTGAAGAAAATAGCAAATGCAAAGGCCCTGAGGTAGGAATAAGCTGGGAGTGTTTGAGGTACAATTAGAGGTGTGGAGAGGAGTAATGTGGTATGAAATGAAGTGGATGATATTTAAAGAGGCCAGGACATGTAGTGCTTTTCTGGCCACAGTAAGGAGTCCGTTTTATTCCAAGTGGAATGGAATCCACTGAAGTGTACTAAGTGCATGACTTGATTTATAGGTTTTAGGAGTTCGTCCTGACTTCTGTATAGGGAATAGATTGTAGGTGGACAAGAGTGGAAGCAAGGAGGTCGATTAAGTCATTGCATCATGGTGGCTACAACTAGGGTGAGGCCAAGGATGGAGAGAAATGAGCAGGTTTGAGATATATATTGGAGGTAGAATCAAGACTTTCTGATGGATTGGATGTGAAGGAACATGAGAAATAAAGGATAATGGCTAGGTTTTTAGTTGGGGTAACTGAGTGGATGCTTGGTGGTGCCATTTCTGGAGATGAGGAAGATGCGAGGAACAATGAACTCAGGGGAGGGAGAGATCAGGAGTTTTGTTTGAATGAGTTAAGTTTGAACTTAGATGTTGAATTGGATTTGCCAGGTAGGCTGCTGGACATACTAATTGGGTAGCGAAGGCTGAAGATACCAGTTGGGCAGTCATCAGCATATAGATGGTATTTTAGCCAAGGGACTAAATGAGTTCATCTAGAAAATAGTAGTGAAAGTGTTTTATTTTTAATTTAAAATTTAAGAAGTTTTAAATTTTAAAAACTGTCAAAAAATAAATAAAAGAAAAAGCAGGAGGACTCAACCACAGAGCATGCTGACATTTAAAAGCTTAGCAGAAAAAGAGGAGACAGAAGAAGAGCCTGGGAGAGAGGCTGAGAGAGTGTGATGCTATGGAAGCCAAGAGAAGAAAGTGTTCCAGGAAAGAGAGTCATCAACTTGGGTTGTGTTGGGTTGAATGCTACTGAGTCATAAAGTAAGATAAGGATCAAGGAGTAACTATTGGATTTGGCAGTGTGGAGCTGATTGGTAACTTTGAAAATAAAAGATTTAGTGGAATAATGGAATGATTGAAAAGTAAATGGGAGAAAAGAAACTGATAACAGTGAGGTTTTGCTAAAAATGGGAATGGAGAAATAAGTAGCTAGAGAGGATGAGAGTTTAAGGTTCTGTTTTGTTTTATTTGGTTTTGAATTGGAGATGCAGAGGCATATTTCAGTGACAATGGAAATAAACCCACAGAGAGAAAAGTTGATATTATGGGAGAGAAAATGGACAAATGCAGGATCAACGTCCTTGAGAAAGGGGGAGACCCAGAGCACAGTGAAGTGTTGGCCTTCCATGCTAACAGGAGAGGGCAGGGGGTAAGGGCAACAGAGTACCAGTGAAATGGTGGATTTGGGGATGGGAAGATGAAAGACACTGTCAGTTTACATATACATATATATATATATATGTATATGTATATATATATACACACACACACATATATATATATATACATTTTAATATATACACTTTAATTATTGAGATGGGCTCATGCTCTGTCACCCAGACAGAGTGCAGTGGTGTTATCATAGCTCACTGCAGCCTCAAACTCCTGACCTCAAGCGATCCTCCCACCTTGACCTCCCAAAGCACTGGGATTACAAGCATGAGCCACTGTGCCCAGCCACTTATCTTTTCTCAATGAGATATGACTTTAGGTCATCGTTTGAGGAGCCAAGACTTCTGAATCCTGAGCCCAAAAGCACTGTGTCCTTCACTTACCATTTGGTACATTTGAAGCAGAGTGAACATGATAACCCCTTTAATATAACTTTAAAGAGCAATACAGATGACAAAACAATTCATGTATATTCTTTCATTTGATACTCTTGCCTTGAATAATTGAAGTTCCCAGTCTGGAACAGAATTCAGTTCGTATAAATGAAGACACTGTAATGAAGGGACTATTTACAGAGATGAGAGTGGAATTAAGAGATGTATCCAGAAACTATCAACACTCAGGAGTCATTACCACCCTTGGGGCCAGGGGGCCAAAGGAGATTAATAGTATTAGATCCAACGAGAGCTGGTGCCATGAAGGGAGGACCAACCAGCATGATCATTCATGGAAAAGATATGTAGTCACTGTCAGGGGAGTGGTGTCAATGCAGAGAGGGAACGAAAAACAAATATCCTGACTTCCCTCCACTCCCAATCTCTTGCTGGTGCTTCCCAATGGCTAAAACCAACTGGAAGCCAGCTGGCAAGTGAGTGGGCTGATATTTTTCATGGTGAAAGAATAGATCTGGCAGAGAATAACCAGCAGAGCTCCTAACACTTCATGCCATAAATGTTGAAAAGATTTTGAAAACCACTCCAAGGGGAATCTTTTTACCCAATGCCAGTGTATAAATGCATCTTATTATTTGGTGCCAGCTGGGATTTAGAAAACCTAGCTAACCATGTTCTTTAATACAAATCATCATGAGTACTTGTAATCCACTTGCAATCTTAAAATGTAATGTTTGCCCATAGTCTTCTTTTATTTCCATCCAGAGGCATATTAACCATAAAACTGGAGAAGCATATATTTCAGGGCTCCTCACTTGCATGAGCCCCTTCCAAGGCCATGGGAGGGCCCTAGAAATGTATTCATATGGTCATTTGTTTTTGTAAAATTTGTAAAGGTAAGATATTTTAACTGCAATCTATTAAAAACCAACTTTTCTCACTCTGACCCCAGAGAATTCTCTCCCTGCCCACCCCCCAACCAGTTGTATGAACTCTAGGCCCCACAAAACCTGGATCTGCTTCTGCTTTCAGTGAGACTCAAGTGTGCTGATGCAGATTTTATCCTTTTCCCGATTTTACCACTGTGGAGAGGAAAAGGGGTAGTTAATGAGCATCAAAATGGACATTCTGCAAGGGAAGAATGTAGCAGGAGGATGAGAAAAACAGAGGGGGGCGGTGCTAGGGGCAGTGGAAGAAAATCACAAATCACTGTGCCTGAAGGATTGCACCTGAGTCAGAGAGGGTTTGCAGGTGTCTACCAGGTGACTAATTTCCCTCCAGGGCCTAACTCAGGTGCTGCTCTTTATATTTTCAGATGCAGATGGAAACCTGTGTCGAAGTAACCAACTGTTGCAAGTCATGCTGACCATGCACCGAATTGTCATCTCCTCTGCAGAACTGCTCCAAAAAGTTATCACCCTATATCCTTTAACTCAGTGACTGGCAATCCCAAAATGGAATCCACCCAAAAAGTAGCTTGAAATTTGAAGTATGCTTTTATTTTTATTGGTTTGGAATAACCCTGAGTGGCAAATAGGTTCATATGTCCTTTCAGGGGTATGGGTGCATGTGTTGGGGGTGTGTTTGTGTATCCTCTGTTGGGTGGGGCAATGTTATTGATGCTGATTGCTCTGGGGGGGGGGTGGTTAAAGAAATCAATATGCAAGCACAATTTTCAGGCTCTTAATAGTAAAAAATATTTTTTCTGTAGAGTGTCCAAAATAGATATTCATCCTGTGCAAATTGACAAAGGTGCAAGCATGACTCAAGGATGAATTTCTTTCTGACCTTCCTGTCCAATTCTTCAACTTTCTCCAGGTTCTGAAGAAAGATTCCCAGTGCCACAGCATCTGGAGAATCTGCTGGTGCCTTATTGCTTCAGGCAGGAGGATTGACTATGTGCCAAGCAAAACCTGCTGGATTTTAATCTTATTATGGGATATGAATCAAGTAGGGAGGAGAAAGCTCCTGCTTGCTTTTTCTCACTGATGACACTGTAAGCAGCAGCCCCCACAAAAGAAGAGTTGTAGGCGGAGTGAGACCGTTTAGCACCCAAGGCGCAGGTCCCTGGTACTGTGTCATGACTTGTAGCTGCTCTAACACTTTTCCACTCTCCTAATTCCCCACGTTTCATCTTACAGCACACAGAAAAAATAAAAACCATCAGGGCTGAATCCCTTCTCTATACCTACTCATGAATCTTTACCTCTCATCTCAAAGGAGGTGTTTTCCAGTAGCACACAAAGTGGGGGAGCATTGCGAGAAGTGCACATAAATAAGAGGTGCAGGTAATAAGTGGGTGCCTCTTCTGCAGAGAATTTTAAACCATCATGAAACCAACTCAATGTCTACTTTTTATTAATTTCATGTACCAGTGATTATAAACAATGTCAGTGATTAAATATTCCTCCCTAAAAACTTATTTGTTGGCCTAGGGACTAAATTGTTGCTGGGGTGTCTGGGCACAGTAACTCACATCTGTAATCCCAGCACTTTGGAAGGCCAAAGTGGGCAGGTCACTTGAGGTCAGGAGTTTGAGACCAGCCTGGCCAACATGGTGAAACCCCATTTCTACTAAAAATATGAAAAATTAGCCGGGCGTGGTGACATATGCCTGTAATTCCAGCTACTCATGAGGCTGAGGCAGGAGAATCACTTGAACCTGGGAAGTGGAGGTTGCAGTGAGCTGAGATCACACCACTGCACTCCAGCCTGGGCAATGAAGTGAGACTCTGTCTCAAAAAAAAAAAAGAAAGAAAGAAAGAAAATTGTACCTTGGGGTTCCTGCCCTTAGTGCACTAGTGGCTGCCTACATATTGGGGCAGACCCCCCCTCCCTTTCCCATGGTCCCTCATACTTCTCACAGAATCTTACTCCACCAGCTATCACCCCTCCTATACTTTTAAACTCTACCTCTTCAATGGCACCTGCCCCTCAGCCTAAAACACATTCAAGTCTCCTCATCTAAAAATCAACTCTTAACCCTACCTCCCCATCATTCCATTGTTAGGGTTAAAAATTTGATGTGAAAGCGTCTTAAAATAGTCTACACTCACTATCTCCAATCTCTTTACTACTCCTCACTTCGTAACTGTGTTAAGTTGGCCCCCAGTATTCGAACTTTCCTCTGATGTCACCAGTAACCTCCTAATTGCAAAGCCCAATGGCTTTTTCTCATCTTTGTTTCCATTGACCCCCAGAAGCATTAGGCATGACTGACAACCCCGTTCTCCTCCCAGCTCTCCCTCCAGGGCTCCCGGAACTACACCCTCCTGGCTTTCCTACCTCTTGGGTTGGGCCTTCTCCAGCTTTTCATCTAGAGGCTTCTTTGAACTCTGCTTACATATAGGTATAATGTCCTGGTTTTCCTCTTACTCAGCTTCCTTTCTGTGGGTGATTTCTCACCAGAATTTCTACCACTGTTTCCACCATTCTTCTGTGCTGATGGTGACTTTCAAGTCTGGATTTCTCTAACTTAAACCTTTCCTTTTTTTTTGGAAATTGGTGTGGGGAGAGGGGTCTCACTATGTTGCCTAGTCTGGGCTCAAACTCCTGGCATCAAGTCATCCTCCCACCTCAGCCTCCCAAAGTACTGGGATTACAGGCATGAGCCACTGCACCCAGCCATCTAACCTAAACCATTTTTCTTAGGTTTATACCAGTTTGTCCTGCTAACACTTAAGACTTTAATATATTCATTAGCCCACTGTCCCCACCCAGAGCCACTACCTCATTAATTCTGCTTTGACACCAGTACAGCCTTGTTTTGCCTAAGACACATTCTGAGAAATACATCATTGGGCGACTCTGTCATTGTGTGAACACCATAGAGTGTACTTACACAAACCTAGATGGCATAGCCTGCTACACTTTAGGCTAGATGGTACAGCCTGTTGCTCCTAGGCTACAAACCTGTACAGCAGGTTACTGTACTGAATACTGTAGGTGGTTGTAGCACATGGTAAGTATTTGTATATCTAAACATAGAAAAAGTACAGTAAAAATATGGTATAAAAGATTAAAAAATGATATGTATAGGGGGGCACTTACCATGAATGGAGCTTGCAGGACTGGAAGTTGCTCTGGGTAGTCAGGGGTGAGTGGTGAGTGAATGTGAAGGCCTAGGACATTACTGTACATAACTGTAGATTTTATAAACACTATATACTTAGGCTACACTAAATTGATAAAAAATATTTTTCTTCAATAATAATTTAGCTTACTGTGACTTTATGTTATAAACTTAATTTTTAAAACTTTGACTCTACACAGTGTACAGCTGTGTAAAAATATTTTCTTTATATTCTTCTATAAGCTTTTTTCTGTTTTAAAATGTTTAATGTTTATTTACTTTTTAAACTTTGTTGTCAAAATCTAAGACACAAATATACGCAGTAGCCTAGGCCTATATTGGGTCAGGATTATGAAGACAGGATGAGGCAATAGGAATTTTTCAACTTCATTGTAATCTCATGGGACCACTGTCATATATGTGGTCCGTCATGGACCAAAATGTTATGCAGCACATGACTGTATTTTCATGGTCAATTTCAGTTAATAGTGTTAGTATCTATTCTTGCCTAAACCAGTAACATCAGAAGCACTCTTGACTTCTCCCCTGCTTTCACCTCCTACAGTCTGTCACCTGATCCTAGGGTTTCTACTTCAGAAATGACTCTTGTCTGGTCTCTGCTCTCCATTCCCATACCATGCCTTAGTTCATGTCTCCGTGGTCCCTCTCCTGAACCACTGTCCCACTCCAGTCTTTGTATCTACATGGTCCGCCTACCCCGTCTCATGGTAGCTACCCTTGAAATTCTTTCCTACAAAGCAAATTGGGCAGGCCATTGCTTCTGAGCCTCTGCAGACTACGGAGTTAATGTCAACTCCTTAGCTTGCCAGCAAAAGGGCCTCCTCAGTCTGTTCCCAGCGAGTTTTTCCTGCTTCATTCCGTAGCTCTCTGAGAAACCCTTTCCCTTCCTCACTGAACTTCTCAATATACTGGATGTAATGGGGCCTTTTATCATTCCTGTGCCTTAAAAGCCTTTCTACCCTCTTTGTTTAGAAGCTCTTTCAAGACCCTTCTGGGAAGCTTTTCTAGACTTTTCCAGCCCTTCTCCCCTTTTAAAAATACTTCTAATGTTTTAAAATAGTATTATTGATTGACAATCTATTTAATTCCTTTGATTTTAGTTTTGTACTGCTTAAGTCAAAGTGCGTTTCTCATATCTCTGGCCTGGATGTAATCTGCATTGAAAAACTCACAGAAAGTGTGAAGTGTTTTTATTCTGTTAGCTAAATAAATGTATCTACCTAAACTTCAGTCCGTTTTGCAATGTAGTGCCTGTGTACTCTGGTCTTTATAGATGACCGTTTCAAGTAAAGTACAGAATGTTTGTGTCTAGCTGCTGTGATTTCAATTTGGTTAATAATATAAAAGATTGCAAGGGTACTGAAAAATTGATTGAATTACAAATTAAGAAAGATATAAATATATTTTTTATTTTAAAAGTACGTACACTGTAACTTACCTATTTGTGTGTCGTCTCCCCCGCTAGACTCTGTCTTTCAAGGGCAGGGAGCAAGGCTTATTTATCTTTGTATCTAGAACTTAGTTTAGTGGCTGTTTCATAGTAGGACACAATAAATGTTGCATTACTATGGGTGCAAACATTGGGATACTTTTTATATTTACAAGAACTTTTACCTGTGATATCTGGGCTTTGCTCAGGTGAAGATGTAACCTGGGGTAGGGAAAGGGATTCTGAGAGTATGAAATAATATTCCTGTAATGAAAGCCAGGTTAAACATTGAAGGCAAAATTATTTTCTTTCTTTACGCTTAGTTTCCCTGTTCTCTGACCTGAAGTAATAGAATTTTTAGTTAAATAAGCTCAGATGGTCTCCTGATTTCCATTGTGAAAAGAAGAGAGGGATAAATTTGAAAACATGCTTTGAATAGTTTAGATGCCTGAAAAGTACAGTCAGAACTGTACTGGTACTTTATAGCCACAGTACTAGCTATGAAGAAAAGAAAAAGGTATGGGGTCTGAGGGTTCCAGCAAACACTGAAGTTTACCAAGATCAGCAGATGCCTGAGCCTCTTACTATTTAGCCTGCATGTGCTGGTGTTTGTTTCAGCTCCTGAATGAAGTGAGAAAGAGGGTGCCCTGCTCCCTGTTGGGGGCAGCCTTTGCCATGGCATAGGGGCTCCAAGGACCTCTGAATGACGCCCAGGCTCAGCACTCACGTGTAGACTGACTGGATTTACAACACTGATGCTGCGCCACATGCAGCCAACGTGCACTGTCAGAATATACTTTTGAAGGGAAGGATAAGGAGCCACTGGGAGAAGGTGAATGACACAGTAAAAGTCACCATGTCGATTTAATGTATCTACTTAGCTTTAAAACAGAAGTGTGTTTTTTGTGCCTTCCCCTTTAAAATGGAAGAATAAAAATTTCAACAAGTAGAACATATGATAAAAATATAGGATCTGAGAGGTATTTATCTATGTGCCTTATGCCTGAATCTCTTTGCATTGAAGTGATGCATTTTCTTAGTGATGTGGCATAAAGAAACATAAAGCCATCTCATTCTCACTTCTACTTTTCCACCCAAAGAAAGGCAGGCATAAAAACTTTCTACTTCATGAAGTTTGCCAGTTCCCTGCACTTATTTTTATGTCAATTACCTTTGTTGATGTGTAGGGTTTTGTGGGTTTTTGTTTTGTTTTGGTGCTCTGATCTAAAGGGCAGATTTTATAGGCAGTATATGTATTAAATTTTAATTTTTAAAACTAGAAGTCATTTTATTAAAATTACAAATTTTATAACCATAGTTCTTGTTTAGGGTTTCAAGTTTAGCTTGCAAATCTTACTGTTTCCATAAGTCTAGCATGTTTCAGCAAGCATTTTTAAGGGACTTTGAAAAATGTTTCATTAATTTGAATAATGTTAATTAAATATTCCCAATGATTTTAAACTACAGTTCTGCATTTTATATCTTAGATAATTTTTAAGTGCTTCAGATACCTCCCTGAATTCTAAATAGTTTTTTATAACTCTAATAGATTAAATTTATAAACAGTAAAGCTAGCATTATCTTAGATGTTCCAAAGCTATGCATAAACTTAATAAGGTTTCAGTTTAAAACCACAAGTGTAAAGCACTTAATTATATATTGCAAATTGAAGTTGCAAGGCTATCATTCTAATATGCTTTTAAACATTACAAGCATATACAATTTCAAAATGCACACATCTCCTTCCTGACAAAAAAGATCAGTACTATGACTTTGACTCTCTTTTGCTTTTCTTTATTTAACTCTAAATTTTCCAAAGGTTAAAATATGTACACCCACAGAAGGAAGACCAGTCCTGTCCCAGTTAATTAAAATGTTTGCTGGGTTGTTCACTGGATTCCTCTCATGGGCCCAGCTGGAATTCACTGAACCCTATATTGTAGTCATTATGCACAGCTTTTAGAAGGAAAACAAGGCATGGCCTTTACGGGCGGGCACACAGCCCACATAGCCTGATGCCTCAGTCTGTTGATGGGAAATGGCAGGACCTATTCGGACTCATCACTGCATTGGAGTTCTCATCTCTTTGACTCTTAAAATAGATGAATATTTTTTTCCATTTATCTTTAAAGACATGTGAACTTGATGAGATCTTGCTATTCTTTCATATTCTTGGAATGCTCAGAATGAAAAGGATCCTTAAGGTGACCTCCAGTTTTGTTTTCGATTATTCACACGGTTTATCTGACTTGCCGTTACAATCTATGAGGTCAGTCTACTGACATCCTCTAGGTGTATATATTGTAACTTTCATATTATTGTTCTTCATTATCATGACATATCTGAATATGTATTTTTTCCTCTTCGAATTCACTGCATACATGTGTATCAGTTAAACATTGTAAAAGATAAATGGGGCTGCTGTTTTTTCTTTTTTTTTCTGCTTCGTTTTTCCTTCATAGGGGCTGCTTTTTGAGCACAGGCAAGGAGTCATTTGCCCCTTCTTCACTTTTTATAAGTTACCTGTCTTAGGACCTCTTTACGTGATTCATTTCTTAGTTCTGCAGTGCTGCTGCCTCCTTCCGTAAGCCAGGTCGACGTGGGCTGGAGAGAAAATTACCATCATCGCCTTTCTAGGCAATAATATGCATACAGCTGTATACATCAAGTTGGTTTTTATCCTTTGGCCAGAAAGATAAAGCATCACATTTTCATTTCTTAGAAAAAATATTTTGGGAGGTAGTTTCAGCAAATACTTCCAAAGATGAAAAGTCGTTTGGTTTCTGTAACAGAGGTCTCCATTTCCCTTAACCACAGCCCTACCTATAAGGATGCTTTGGCAAAGAATTCACCAGGACTTTGCCTGAAGATCTGTTATTTTGTAAGGTAATGTTTCTTTATGTATTTCAAGACTTTGTGGAGCAAGGTGAAATGAAAGGTGAAGCAAGGGACTTTCCCTGCCTTTCCTGACCTCTCTAGAACACCTTTGGACAGATGGAAAAGGGTAGTCCTTCATAACAGTGAATTTTCTCTGGTGTACTTGAGCTTAATTATTTTATACCAACCTTTTTTCAGTCTTTGGTATCAAATGACATGAAGGAGGGAATACAGAAATAATTAAAGGTCTGTTATTTTCTTTATTTTTATTCTTAATTATACAAGTAATATAGCTCATTATAGAACATTTTTTAAAATGTAGAAAAGAATATAACTATAATAATGATCACTCATATCCAGTTACCTATTTTGGTGTATTTCCTTTGTCTTGTTTTCATGTCAATTTTTTTGAGATGAAAATATATATACGGTTTTATATCTTATAGTTTTCACTTAACTTTATAGCATGAGAATCTTCTCTAGTCATTAAAGACTTTTTGTAAACATTCTTTTTAATAGCCATGTAATATTCGAATATGATAAAGCATAACCTATGAATAGATTGTCTCATTTTGGACATTTGGTTTATCTATAGTTCTCTCCTTTATAATTATCTCCGACCCACATGATTGTGCCTGAATCTTTGTCATGGCTCCTTTGATTATGCTATGCCTTATCCTACCACAGCATTTGTGTGGAGGGACAGAAGATTTTCAGTGGATGGGTTTTCTTCCTTCCCTGCTCCCACCCCAGCTCCTTCAATATACTAATAGACGAATCAGACTTTGTCTTTTTCTGAGTTCTCTTTGTGGCAGTAAATTCCTTTTGGAACCCAACAAATTGTGAGTCCTTGGTATCAGTTTTGGATTGTGTTTTTTAACCCCCTCCTTGTAGGTATTGGATAACAGAATTCTGGGTCATGTTTAAAATGGACGCCAGCTTGACAGACACTATGGAGGAGTTTCAGGAACTGGTGAAAGCTAAGGGTGAGGAGTTACACTGCCGCCTGATTGACACAACTCAAATGTGAGTGTCAAGGTCTTGACTCATCTTTCGAAACCACCTCCCTCCTGTAATATAATCCCAGTTGCTTGCTGGGCTTCTGACCCCCAGCGGTGACTGCTGCTCTCTTTCTCCACTCTGAGAAGCCCCTCAAATACACAGGTTCAAACTGCCTCACCAAAGTGAAGGCTTGGCATTTAACAGAAAAGCAGAGAGGCCTCATGGTGATAAAGCAGTAGGTGACTTATATCCAGGAGCAGAAAAAGTAAGTCCCAGTCAAAAAGAAATCAGGTAGCAAGATATTGACTAAAATTAATCCAGATAATGAAAAACTGAAAGTGCAAATGACCGAACCCACGCTTAATGCCAGGAGGCACACCTGAACTTGTAAATGGGGACAGGACTAAAAAATGTATTCAGGAGAAGGCTTATAACATATATGGATGTCTATGAAAGACACTTAGACTTCCAAAGCTGGATGGGATTCCAGGAATGTTTTAAATTATTCCTTGGAATTCTTATTTATAAGACTGACCCATTCTGGGAAAATGAGTGCCTTTCCTAATTAGAGGGAGGGGAATGTATGCTTTGTATGCCAGGGTTTTCACAGTGTGGCTGCTTTATTTTGAAATAGTACAAATCCCTAAGAAATAGAATTCTAGAACTGATATATATTCTAGAGATCATTTCATCCAACATCCTGATTTTTCTGACTGGGAAATTGAGGCTCAGCAAGAATGTGACTCATCTAGGGTCCAGCTAGTTAAACTAGTGACAGAGCAGCAGCTAGCCTCTGAGGTCCTGTCCATGATGCACTGTAGCCACGTAGAAATGATTTCAAGATTACATTCCAGAGCCCCAAATAAGTCTGTTTATCAGTTTGGATTCCCTGTACTTCTCTGCTTAAAATTACACAACTTGAAAGATAAGAGATTATTCAAAGTAATAGTTTCTTCATTTTAAAGATGAAATTAGAGCCCAGGGCAATTCTCAACCCCAGCTCTCCTTGTCCCAATATTTCCTAGCTGACTTTTCTTGACCAAAATTTTCCACATTATATTCTGTAGGAATTATTAGTCTGTGGGATATTACTTGGCCAGATATAATTGAGGAATAATGAGTTAAACTTTTCTTTTGCAGTGCTTTTCAGAGTGTGTAATATGCTCACTGGCCAAAGAGGCTACAGAATTTATAGCACTTCCCAAGCTCATTGACCACAGAACCCTTTTATCAAGAGACTAGGTTCCCAGGAATACCAGTTTGGAAAAGACAGGCAACCTGCTCTCTTTCAAAATGGGGCCGCTTCCCTTTGCTTGTTTAGTGAAGGAAACTGAATAAGAAATGCATGGGTTGATTACAAGAAAATAATGGGGGCAGGGCGCACTCTAGGGTCAGCTAGGCTTCCTTGGTCATTTCAGTAGCTGAGGACATTTGAGAAAAATGACACAACTCTGCCAAGAGTGACCATATGTTTCTACGCGTGATTCCCTCCCTTTATGACATCTTGCTGTGGTTCTTTGAGCTCTCTTTCTGGCATGAAAACTGTTTCACTGCCTTGGGATTTCCAACCAGATAGAGAGTCCCTATCATTCACACAAGAATGAAGGAACACACAAGCAGAATGGAGGAAGCAGACATACCAGAGGATACACAAAGGAGCCAGGACCAAAGGCAAGGAAACTGACCGATACCTGAGACTCCTTCCTTCCCACTGCCTTAAAGTAAACTCATTTATCCTGTACCCAACTGCACACTTAAAAGGCTCACTGAAAACCAGCAAGACCTCCTGGAGGCTGCCATGGAAAAAAACTGATTTGGAGAAACTCTGTGAATGCACTGTTTTGGCATTCACAAGGAAAGTTAGCTAATGGTGTTTTGTATATTCTTGTGAGAAATGTTAATGGATTTACTTGCAAAAAGCGATTTATTCCTTTTCCCTGTCTTCTCCCTTTCACATTTACCCACAAAAGCAATGCCCGTGACTGGTCCAGGAAACTTACTCAAAGGATAAAATCAAATACCAGCAAGAAACGGAAAGTCTCCCTGCTCTTTGACCATCTGGAACCAGAAGAGCTATCCGAGCACCTCACCTACCTTGAGTTCAAGTCCTTCCGGAGGATATCGGTACGTATGCAAGGGGCAGGAGAAAAATCTTCCCTGGGATATTTCTGAAAATAAGATGAGAATTCAACAGCCCATCCACTTCATAACCTTAGAGGCCCCCTCAAGTCGTGGCAGGCTTTCCTGCCAGACATCACAGAGTCTGAGAAAATCAGTACCATCTGAATTCCTTTGGTTGTGACTCCTGTGCTTCTCCCATCTCTCTTCTTCCATGCCCCCGCCCCATACCATCCCACCACTCACTCAAGTTACCATACTGTGGGCACACATCACACACACACACACACACACACACTCTCTCTCTCTCTCTGTCTCTGTCTCTGTGTCTGTCTCTCTCATTCTACCCTCATACCCCTGATAATCATTAGGCTTCAACAACTCTTTTTAAAATCTTCCTCAGAAAAAAAAAGGGGGGGGGTGCGGGGGCGGGGAGAGGATATGTCCTCTCAGAGTTTGAATTCATTCTGGGGTAAGCTTTGAATGGCTCTGGGAAATCCCAAAATAGATTCTACTGCCCTAGCCCAGAACATACCTAAATCCTTGAAGTGGTGCTGGCCCAGAAGTCACTGTGATTCTAGAGATAAGCTGTGCTGACCCAAAACCTTTCAACTGGGGCAACTAAGCAGAGTCAAAGGGAGAGAGATTTCAGTTGATCATCAGGTACAGAAAGAGTACAGGTTCATCCTTTCCTCACTGCAATCCATATGTGATCCCAAAGAATATTAATTCTATGCAAGAGAACTTGTCAAGATGTCAGATGCCAACAGACCCTCACTGGCCAATGTGCTTTCCTGAGAAATGAAACCCTTATTCCACTTAGCCCCTACCCCTACCAACAGATACAGTCTTCACCTCCGTGCTAAAAATAGTGACCACCTAGTTGCTGGGTCCATTTATTAAAATGACCAGTATTCTCCTGGTGAGGGGATGGAGGCCCAGAGGGCTGACTTGAACAAGGTCGACACAGCTGATTACAGTCAAAGCTGGGGCTAGGACTACATGCCTCTCTCAGTCACTCAGCACCAATTTGTTGAGCTCAGTTGTGTCTGGAAGGAGACCTGCAAATCAGGTTACAAAGGTTATTTTACATTTTCATTCATAATATTGACATCCCTTCTGTTTTCACGCAGCTGTTTGGCCACTCAGCCAGGAAGCTCCCAGCTTCCATTTGGAAATAACTTCTCCAAGCATTAACTCTCCATTCTCTGCACCCCTCAGTACCCCAGATCCAAACTGAAAGACTCTGCCTCGGGAGTTCCCATTTGGCAGTGCCTCCCCATCACAGGGAAGGACAGCAGTCAGAGCTGAGCCACTGAAAAAAGCCATTTATCACACAGGAAATCTGAGCTCTGCAGGGGTCAAACTGGCAGGCTGCTTGGTCAGGCCTGCAGGATGTCTGCTTGATGCCAATGCTCACATCAGTGGAGGCAGAAGTGAAAAATCAGTGTAGAACGAGGAATCCCAGCCAGTATCCCCAGGGGTTGAACAGTGTTCTATTTGCAAGTGAAAACATCAGTTTCAACCTTCATTTCTTTTGAGTGGCTTGGTCCCTTCATAGAAGACTATCTCAGGGTTTTTTTTTGTTTTTCCTGTACAGTGCTAAACAGTTTTACCAAACACAAGTTTTCTCTCCAACATGAGGTTGGAGGGAAATTTATCTGTGCTGTGAATTGAAAGGCATTTGATATCTTCTGTTTATTACAAAACTTTAGGGGTAGTGAGGATGTTACTGGGATAATTGTTTTAAAAAAACAAGTGGATTTAAAGTTATATTTATAGTGGGAGGGGTGTATTAAATGTATTCACTGGAATATATTAATTGAATGAATATATTCAAAATATATGCATTCAATGAGTTGTGGCTACTTTCTTTTAGAACCAGTAAGATGTTTGCTTTATATATCTCTCTTAAGGAGCGATTTTGGTCCTACTCATAGGTTTTCCACCCATCAGCAGCCATATAGCACAGTAAAATGGGGCTCAGTTAGTTTGCAGCTATTTTATTTGGGTTGTGACTTCTCATCTATATATTTACTACTTAGGCAGAACTAAGGTGTACTGTAGTAATAACCCCCCACCCACCCACCTCCTGTACAATCTCAGTGGCTTAATTAAGCAAAAGTTTATTTTTCACTCACACTGCATGCCTAACATGGGTCAGCAGAGGCTGATCAGAGTTCCCCAGGAACCCAGATGATGGAGGCTTCATCTTGCCAGGAATTTCCAAGATCTCTGCAGCAGTAGGAAGGCAACATGGCAGACCATTCACTGGCTCTTACATCTTTGCCTCCAAAGTTACATCGCTTCCACTCAACATTCTGCTGGCTGAACCATGTCATATGGTCACACCTTCTTTCAAGGGGAAGAGTTGGAAATAATTGGGGAAAAGCACCAAAGACTTCCATAGGAAAGTTGAAGAGAAACAGACTGTGATTTGAGCAGAGGGATTCTTTGTGACAGGGACACAATAGCTACAAACATCATTTAGACTAGATCTTCAGGGACATTTCCAGTTTTACACATGCTGTTTCATTGCCAACTGTAGTCAATGCTATTGTCAACTTGGGAAACCATGATCAGCAAACATATAGCTAACCAAATTTTAAGTACTCCATTTGCCTCTGCTCCAGTTGGTGAGTAGAAGGAAATACAAACAGGCTTGTATTAGCATAAGGTTCATAACTACTCCATTAGCGCAACCTTACATATATGTAACACTTTAAAAAGTTAAAGCCTTCACACATTATCTTCTTTGATCTTCATAACAATTCTATGTCCTAGATAGGGCAGATTTTATGATCACATTTTTAAGGTAAGAAAACAGCTGGGGAGAGAGATTTGTTTTTGTCAGGGGAATTACCTTTTATTCCCTTAACCTTAGCAGCAATACTGATCTTTATTCTGTACTGTATTCTTTAGAATTTAGAATAGTCAGTAACAATATCTACTGAAATACAGTATTTGGATTAACTAATGTGTCTACACATCCACTTATTCCTAATAACTTTCGATGTAGAGAAATCATGCTGTGGGTAGAATAAGGAAGATTTCCCTCCCATCATGCTTGTTGGCAAGTGGCCAAGATGCAGAAGAGCGCCAGGAGCTCCTCTGTTCCATGGCAGTTCCCAGCCATCAACTGAGCAGACTGGACTTGTCCCTTAAATCTTCTGGAATACCAGAGTACAGTACTGATAGGTTTTTTTTGTTGTTGTTTTTTCTTTTCCTGCAGTTCTCTGATTATCAGAATTACCTTGTAAATAGCTGTGTGAAGGAAAACCCCACCATGGAGCGATCTATTGCTCTGTGCAACGGCATCTCCCAGTGGGTACAACTGATGGTTCTCAGCCGCCCCACGCCGCAGCTCCGAGCAGAAGTCTTCATCAAGTTCATCCAGGTGGCTCAGGTGAATAACTGGTTTAAGACATTTGGCTTGGGCTATAAGGTAAACTTTCTATCCCCTTTTCCTCCAGCTTAGTCTATTAATTAGAGCTGTTTTTTCCCTCCTGAACCATGGCGAGGGGGTGGAGAGGTTTGTGTGCCTTCAACCAGATCTAGATATGGTGACTTGTCTCTTCTTCCATACAAGGACAGTGTGGAGGGGAGGGGGCCATACAGGCCATATCAGGGGTCAGGATCCAGTTTTAGATCTGTTTAGACCTTTAACATTTTTCAAAAGATGCTTACCAGCTTACATTATTTTCCCGAGTCTCCCCCACATGGCAAAGGAAAGGGCAATTCTAAGATTTACTGGAGCTGGACCATCCTGGATTGTCTTAGGTCTTTAAGCCCATGCAGTGCTGAATGGCTGCATTTAATGTTTGAGGGGCATTTTATAAGAGGAAAACAAGTACTATGAACCCATATTTGAAGTTCCCCAGAGATTCTAGCTTCTCTGTCCCAGTTACTGTCCTATATAGGCACTGGCATTGCATGGGAAAATAAGACAAAGTCCTTACCCTCAAAAATAAAAGTCTGGTAAATTTGGAATAAATACAAGATTACACTTAATAATATCTTTCTCCAACTCTGGATGGTCTAGACCAGTGTTTCTCAAAGTCAACAGCTCTGACTTTGGATCACCTGCTCTGATATTAACTAAAGGTATATTAAAAGTACAGATCTCCAAGCCTAACCCCAGATCCAGGCAATCAGAATGTCTGGGTTAGGTCCAGAAACCATTGTGTTAAACCGGTACTTGAGGTGATTCTAAGAAAGCACTGATCTAGAAGGTGGTCCACAGATCAGCAACAACAAAAGGAGAGAGATGTAATGCCTCCCAGATTTGGAATCCACCAGTCTGAATAAAGCAGAAGGGGAGACATGGACAGGAAATTGCAATGCCTCATAACTAGTCTTTAACCAGCGTAAGGGAGACTCACGGCACAGAGACAAGAGGCAGCCTCTAAGCTCCCCATATAACTGACATGTACAGTGACTCTGCTGTCATCTGTCTTCTGTGTCACAGAAGCTCCACCAACTACAGAACTTCAATACACTGATGGCTGTGATAGGTGGGCTGTGTCACAGCTCAATCTCGAGGCTCAAGGAGACAAGTTCGTATGTCCCACATGAAATCAATAAGGTCAGTGCTACTGTCTTCTCTGGGGCCCTTAGCAGCATTCTCAAGATGTGTGCCAACATTTTCTCCTTGGTGGGCAGCCCAGAGAGCATTTCCAACCACACCATCCCTTGTCAACCAGGCTAAGTGGCAGGGAGGCAAACCTTAAGGAAATCCATAGGATGGAGAAGTCACATTTTTTAGAGTAACTGTGATTTTGTCTGGCCTCAGACAGTGTCACTGCAAACATTCCTGCTGGACCAGTTGAAACAATGTGTGCCTCTTCCCATGTTCGTAGGCCATGGAATATTCAGTTACCATCTTTGACACTGATTCCCTCGCTCCAGCTCCTTGCTCCAAAATGTGTTCTCAAAAGGAATTGTGGTTCGGTTGACCATAGGTCAGTTTGCACATTGAGTGTAGTTATATAGTGATATATTAAAAACTTAGCTATCCAGAACCCTTGAAGAATGACATTCTGGATAGTTGAATTTTACCAGATAATTGGATATGAGTTCTTCAGATACCATTTTGTAATACATAATGTTTTATTAATGAATATTTTTCTTAAATGTCCTGTACATTTTCCTACATTATTAGATTTTACAGAATATACTTTTATCTTTTATGACATAGGGCTGTTTTGCTTGTTTCTCTTTTTTATAGAAACAGGGTCTTCCTCTGTCATCAAGGCTGGAGCACAGGCTGGCATGATCATAGCTCACTGCAGTCTCAAACTCCTGGGCTCAAGCAATCCTCCCACCTCAGCCTACCAAGTAGCTAGGACCATGGGTGCGCACCATTATGCCCAGCTATTTTTTAAAATTTTTGTAGAGATAAAGGTCTCCCTATGTTGTCCAGACTGGTCTCCAACTCTTGGCCTCAAGCGATCCTCCCATCTCGGCCTCCTAAAGTATTGGAATTACAGGCATGAGCCACTGAGTCCAGCTGGAGCTGTTGTTATAAATATAAACCACTGTAATATACTGAGGATATAAATGTATGGCATGGGTTAGATAATGACTGCTCTTTGAGCACTTTCATGTAAGAGGACCTTACTATACTCAAGCCCCGATCCTTCCAAACTGGCATGGAGAGGAACTCTCTTTTTAGGGAGAGATACCTAAGCTCATTACCCCATCTGTATTTCCCAGGTGTTCAGCTCCCTTTTGGGGAGTCTTTTATTATCTCTGTTATCACAATGCTGGGCCTCTGGGGAGGCCCCCCACTTCCCAGTGGTCTGATCGAAAGGGCATCATCTTTAGTCACCTCTTCATTCCTTAACAGTTCTGCTGAAACCAGGTGGAACAGTTGAAAAGATTGCCCACATCTCAGAGGTGACAGAGAGAAATAGTCACAGAGATTAAGAAGCCTTCATGTCATTTAGCTTATAAGAGAGAGCTTGCTCCTCTTCAGCTTGGGGTCCCCCCACAGCAGTGCTTCCTGTCGGTAGCTCCTTGACCCTCAGGGTGGTCTGCATAGTGAATTAGTAAGTCCAGGGTTGAAGCAAAAGTCCCCAAGTTGTTGATTTCACCTTCGGAGGGGAATAAAAATATCTTTATCATTTTTGCTGTTACACTCTTGTCTTGTGAGCCCCTTCCATGCCTAGGGCTCACCTGCACCATTGGTAGAGGTTTATGAAGAAGAAGCTCTCTTGCCATCTCCCAGTGATTTGAAGGGGTCTGACTCCAAGAACTCCAAGTTCTTCATTGTGGAGAAATGGTATTTCGTAGGCCACAATTTTATTAAGTTTGGGCACAGTGTCTAAAAGGGTTACAGTAGTCCCCCTTATCTGAGGTTTTGTCTTCTGTAGTTTCAGTTATCTGAGGTCAACTGCAGTCCAAAAAAAATTTAATGGAAAATCCCAGAAATAATTCATAAATTTTATTATTTGTTTATTGATTGAGACAGTCTCACTCTGTCACCCAGGCTGGAGTGCAGTGGCTCAGTCTCAGCTCACTGCAATCTCCGCCTCCCAGGTTCAAGTAATCCTCCTGCCTCACGCTCCCAAGTAGCTGGGACTACAGGCGTGTGCCACCACGCCGGGTTAATTTTGTATTTTTAGTAGAGACGGGGTTTCACCATGTTAGCCAGGCTGGTCTTGAACTTTGGACCTCAGGTGATCCGTCCACCTCGGTCTCCCAAAGTGCTGGGATTACAGGCATGAACCACCACGCCTGGCCAATTCATAAGTTTTAAAATGCATGCTGTGCTGAGTAGCATGATGAAATCTTAAGCCATCCCATTCCATTCTTTCTGGGACTCCTTCATATCAGTCACTAAGTAGCCATCTTGGTCATCAGATTGACTGTCATGGTATTGCAGTGCTTGTGTTCAAGTAACTCTCACTTTGTTTAATAATGGCCTCACAGTGCAAGAGTAATGATGTTGGCAATTTGGATATGCCAAAGAGCAGCCCTAAAGTGTTTCCTCTAAGTTCTTTACTTAATAAGGAAGGAAAAAAATCATATGCTGAGGTTGCTAAGATCTAAGTAAGAAGGAATTTCATCTATGAAATTGTGAAAAAGGAAAGAAGTTCATTCTAGTTTCTCTTTTGTACTTCATACTGCAAAAAGTTATGGCCACAGTGCATGATGGGAATGGCATTACATTTGTGGGTGGGAAACATGAACAGAAATGTGTTCCACTTGACAGCAATCGGGTTTGTTACTATGCACAGTTTCAGGCATCAATTAGGCGTCTTGGACTGTATCCCCCTAAGGATAAGAGAGGACTCCTTATGTTGTATGATAACATGATTGGCAGACAGTCACTTCATGTCTTTGCTTCTGAGAAAGCTGGTTATCACTCATGGGGAATGGATTCTGTGAACTGCTTGCTGACTTGAATGACAAGTGATTGAAAAGAAAACTAGATCTGGCTGCTCCCTTTCTGTGCTGGTGAGCAGCCGTTCCCACTTCCAGGTTTGAAGCAGGGTGTAATCTCTAATGTCCTCTCTCCTGTCCTTTGCTCAGAATTGATCTAGTCTATTCAGTCTTTTTAGTTCAAGGTTTTAGTCTGTGAATGGAATGTCACTTGCTTTCTAGTCATAGGCCCATTCTGAGAATCTTGAAAGGCCCATCAAGCACCTCATGGAGAATAACACACAATAGACTACTGAAGCTCCACTCTTAAAATACATGCTCTTCCCCATGCCAGCAACATAGTCAGCATTTCCTGACATCACATTTCAACTGTTAATCAATGCAGTGTCTCTGGAAGCATTCACAAGACACCAAGGAAGGGAATCACATGGCTTGGGGACAGGAGTTAGAGGGATAGTGTTCACTATATATTCTTGTACCTTTTTAATTTTTGTATCAGGTCCTTGTTTTTGAAAAGAAGGAAATTTTAACATAAAAATGATAAAACCCCAATTTATAATGTTTAAGTTATATAATAGATTCAAGCATATCTTGTGTTTATAAATATATTCTGTGATATTTGACATAGCTGAGGTTTTAACTGGGGAGTCATAATCTGTACCTTTTACATGAATTACCCCCCGCTCAACAAATTCTGGATGGGGTGAGATCATGGCACAGGATGCAAACATGCAAGGTCCTCATTACAGACAATGCACACTGCCTAGCGGGTACCTGTGATTGGTCTGTTCTGCTTTGTAGGTTCTCGGTGAGATGACTGAGCTGCTGTCCTCCTCCAGAAACTATGACAATTACCGGCGAGCCTATGGAGAGTGCACCGACTTCAAGATCCCCATTCTGGGTGTGCATCTCAAGGACCTCATCTCCCTGTATGAAGCCATGCCTGACTATCTGGAGGACGGGAAAGTGAACGTCCATAAGCTACTGGCCCTATACAATCATATCAGTGAATTGGTCCAGCTGCAAGAGGTGGCCCCACCCTTGGAGGCTAACAAGGACTTGGTACACTTGCTGACGGTGAGGCTCACACTGGAGGACAATTACTAAGCACTTTCTGTGTGCCAGGTGCCATTCTATACCCCTTACCAAATATTAGCTGTTAGTCCTCATAAAGGCTCTATGAAGCAGATCCTATTATTATCTCCAACATATAGCTAGGGATACTAAAGCACAAAGATATACCTTGCCAGGAGACCACACATTATTAAGTAGCAGAGCCTTGATTCAGACCCAGGTGGTGGGACTCTAGAGACTGTGCCCTTCAGACTTCTAGGACTGTTTCACTACCCCTACAAAAGCAGTCCTAAGCTCTCTGGGAGGAGCTGATGGCAAATCAGGATACAAGTCTTGGTAACAGATGGAGAGAATGAATGTGCTCTCATAAAAAGGGCAGGCAGTAATTTAAAAAACAAACAAAAAACACCCAGGGTTATTATTTGGTTCCTGGCTTAGATCTTTGCTCTTGGAGATATTCAAGTGAAGATGAACACTTGTCAATGGTGTGGGAGACCAGGATTTGCATTTTGCGTATGGGGTGAGATCAGATGATGAACTCCCTTCCAGACCTGCAATTCTGTAGTTTACCAGCTGTGTGACTATGGACATATAACCCTCCAATATTCCTCTCCTCAAACGGATTAGTCTCTGGGATGACTTCGAACTTCTCTTCCAGTTCTAAAGTTACACAGTTTTTAACCTGCTGTTTTTGGAGAGTAGAATAATGATCATAACCTCTTTCTGCCTCACAGCAGCATTTTGATAGAACCCTGGGCTTCACATCAGCTGGTGTGTGATCCTAGCCCTTTCACTTATTAGCCAGGTGACCTTGGCAGGTCTGTGTCTCAGACATCATTTGTAAAAACATGGAGTGAATCTTAACATTCTTTGGATTATAAATCTTGTGATAAAAGCTGTGAACCTTCTTCCCAGAAAAATGTACATAAGCCATATATTTTTAAATATGCATGTAATTTCAAGTTCTGAAATCCTTAAAGCCTATCCATAGACTCAAGGTTAAGAATAAGATTATTCCTAAGGACTTCTCTCCTAAAATTTTATAGTTCTAAGATACATGAAACTCACTAACTCTTTTTTTTTTTTTTTTTGGAGACAAGGTCTGGCTCTTATCACCTAGACTGGAGTGCAGTAGTGCAATCTCAGCTCACTGCAACCTCTATCTTCCAGGTCCAAGCCATCCTCCCACCTCAGCCTCCTGAGTAGCTGGGACCACGGGCACACGCCACCACGCCCGGTTAACTTTTGTATTTTTTGTAGAGACAGGGTTTTGCTATGTTGCCCAGGCTGGTCTCAAACTCCTGAGCTCAAGCAATCAACCTGCCTTGGCCTCCCAAAATGCTGGGAATACAGGCATGAGCCACCATGCACCCAGACTCATTAACTCTTAATAGCAATTAATATGTCTTACCATTTAAACTGGATTTTATTGCTGGACTCAAATTTAATAGTCTCAGACTATACACACCATCCTTTCAGATCATCTGTCTGCTTTGAGAGAGAACAAGTGATGTATTAGTCATCTGTCCAGACAAGGCCTTTGGCCTAAGCTCTATATAGAGGCTTAGATTTAAATCATAGTTAAAAAGAGGGCATCCTGAGATATGTCCAAAATTAAAAACATTTCAATGAGAATTAATGCTTGCCCTATTGCAATAGTAGGTGTTATACCTGTTTTGTGACTTTTAAAAACAAACTGTTTAGAACCTAAAAGAGTAAACTACTGGCAAGGAAAATCCAAGAAAGAACCATCAGCTGTGGGAGAGGCAAACAGCATCTTAGCAATGAACCCTGTTCTGCTTTGATCTGCAGTTATCCCTGGATCTTTACTACACTGAGGATGAAATCTATGAGCTTTCCTATGCTCGGGAACCAAGGAACCACAGAGCTCCAGTGAGTTTTTCATATTAAGACTCCACATGTAAC
The DNA here is from genome assembly GCF_029289425.2 of Pan paniscus. Classification (NCBI taxonomy): domain Eukaryota; kingdom Metazoa; phylum Chordata; class Mammalia; order Primates; family Hominidae; genus Pan; species Pan paniscus. The sequence continues at coordinate 27,734,694 of NC_073265.2, read as the reverse complement.
AGGTGCTTTACAAGCTTCTCCTCGAGTTCATTCATCCTCAGGAACAGACTTTCAGTTCAGTTTAATACGTGTACTGTTTTTCTTAGTGCTCAACCTTATGCTAGGAACAGAGAAAGCTTTTCAACATATGTCTGAGGAATAGTTCCTGTCCATTAAAAAGCTGTGATATAGTTGAAGGGATAAGCCTAATGTGTGACCAGTGAATAACTAGTGAACAGTAAATAACTATATCATCAGAATGCCAGGTGTGGTGGAATCAGTCAGTGGTTTACAAAGTAGAGAAGGAAGATACTATTGTGCACCAGGGTGACATCCCCCCCCATTAAGAAGAGTCCCCACATACATTTCTTTTCTATGATTCATTGATGATAATGAGAGTAATATGCGTACTAATCAGAAGCTAAATTTCTGAAGATTTCCAGGTTGGTAGATAGAAAAGCCCCATTTTCCTGTAATGTTCTGGGTGAAAAGAACAGTCTGCTGAGTCTTTTGACCTCCTATGCTGAGAAGTCCTCAAAATAGTACACAGTCCTGGCACTGCCTGCAGTAGGAACTTCACAGGTTATCTGCCCTACCCTCCCACAGGCAAGTAAAATCACTTCAGTCTCCTGGGACGTTTCCAAACCCCAAAACAAGTGGTACTCAAGGGAAGAGAGTTGCCCACACTTAAGAAATCCAGCTCATCTATTGGGGTGGCTAAATTGCACTCCTCCACACAGAAAGATCAAGTTCTAGCTTTCTATTGTAATGAAAGATTCCACTGAAAATATTTGGTAGATTCCATTTTCAGGTTAGAGGCATTTCAATGGAAAGGGTACATTCTGTTTTTTCAGAGAGATTTTAATTTGGGCCGAGTTTCAAATACAGTCATGCACCACATAATGACATTTTGGTCAGTGATAGACCTCATATATCACAGTGGTCCCTTAAGATTATAATGGAGCAGAAAAATTACTACTGCCTAGTGACAGAACAATTGTAACATTGTAGCACAACACATTACTCACTATGTCTGTGATTATACTGGTGTAAACAAACCTACTGAGCTGTAAAAAGTCTAGGTTATACACTTACGTACAGTACATAATACTTGATAATAAGTATTACCGGTTTATGCACTTACTATACAATACTTTCTATCATTATTTTAGAGTGCATTCCTTCTACTTAGAAAAGTTAACTGTAAAACAGCCTCAGGCAAGTCCTCCAGAAGGTGACAGCTCCATGCATATTATTGCCCCTAAAGACCTTCCAATAGGACAAGATGTGGAGTGGAAGACAGTGATATTGATGATCTTGACTCTATATAGACATAGGCCAATGAGTGTAATTGTACCTTAGTTTATAACAAAGATTTAAAAAATTAAACATTTTTAAAATAGAAAAAAGTTTATAGAATATGGCTATAAAGGAAATAACTGGTACAGCTATAAGCTATACAATGTGTGCTTTAAGCTAAGTGTCATAACAAAAGAGTAAAAGTTAAAAAAATTAAAAGCTTTTACAGTAAAATAAGGTAATTTATCATTGAAGAAAAAATTTAAGAAACTTAGTGTAGTCTAAGTGTACAGTGTTTATAAAGTATATAGGAGTATACAGTAATGTTAGGCCTCCACATTCACTCACCACTCACGACTTGCCACAGTAATTTCTAATCTTGAAAGCTCTATTCATGGTTAAGTGCCCTATACAGGTGTAACATTAAAAAAAATTTCTATACCATATTTTTACCTTTCCTATGTTTAGATATGTTAAGATACACAAATACCATTATTACAATTGCCTACAGTACTGAGTATAATAACCTGCTGTATAGGTATGTAGCCTAGGAGCAGTAGGCTATACCAAATAGCCTAGGTGTGTAGCAGGCTATACCATCTAGGTTTGTGTAAGTACACACTGTGGTGCTCACACAATGACAAAATCACCTCATGACACATTTCTCAGAACATATCCCAGTCATTAAGTGATGCATGACTGTATTTAGAAAAGAGCTTGTCCAGGCTTCCGATGATTTTTCTTGTGCCTTCCTGCCTTTTAGCTAAGCTTTTCCTTATTCACCTTTCTTTCTACTGCAAAATGTGACTGGAGAATAGAGAGGAAACATAAATGATCCACTTTACTCTTTGTTGATAGCTCTGACAAAAGGTTTAATGGAGAGGGAATTGCAACTCAGGCAGATTGAGAATTTCAAATTATCTGTAGCTGCAGATAATGTATGTGAAGAGCACTCTGGAAACCGTAAGCACAATGCCTTGTTAGCCAAAATTATTAGTAGAGATTTCAATTGCCTGTGGGTTCTCTGCTCCTTGCCACTGAACATAATTGAAGATTGTCCATAAATGTAACCGTCAGATAGTAGGAAAAGAAAGAGCTATAGGTTATAATATTGCATTGTAGTCATGAGGATTTCTCTAAATATTTCATTTTAGCCACTAACACCTTCAAAGCCACCAGTAGTAGTGGACTGGGCTTCTGGAGTGTCTCCCAAACCTGATCCAAAAACCATTAGCAAACACGTCCAGAGGATGGTGGATGTAAGTACAGCTGTGTTCAGCACACAAAAACTAGGCATTGCCTGGCTCAGTTTTGTATGTGGGGTAAAGGGAGAGGAAAGCACAATGGTGGAAATGTAAAGGCACGAAACTTGAACCACTTACTTCTCTTACTGTGGCTTTAGAACAATTCAAAAGTTACATTTTGACAACACACACTGGACTCATATGAAGGCAGTTGTGCCTCCTCTTCAAGACCTAGCAAAAGAGCATATGCTTAAAGGTTGTCAGTTGATTTAGGAGTACAGAAGTATTGGGATACATTTGAGTATAGTAAAGGGTAATCAGGTAAACCTAAAACTGAAAACCTTTGTACTGCTTGATTCAATTCTCTGTGCTAATTGCTGAGGAAGGGGTATATATTCTCATACTTATGCATGTATCCTCGTGGACAACTCACATGTAACAATGGAAAACTAAGAGCGTAACGGTGAGAAACAAGAGGATTAAGAGTGGGGACAGAGCACTTCCAACTGGGCTGTTTGTAGAAGCTTCTCAAAGAAGGTACAACTGGAGCTGAGTGATGAAAAAAAGGGTAGAGTGAAAGGAGAACATCCCTCTGTGCAGTGAACTAGGAGTAGCCAGCGTGATAGTATAATTGACGTGCTAATGATTCAAAGTACATGGCCACCCCCCACATGCTGCTACCAGCAAAGGCCTGAGATGTGACCTGCCACATCTTTGCCACAGCTAAAGGAGCAGGTTTCCCTGTTCCTCTCGTTCAGGTTGTTAAAAGGCTTTTATCCAACTGCCCCAGTTCTTTGTCATTTGACTAAAGGGAGAGAAGACCGGTTTCTCTTTAGTAATCACTAAAAAAACTCCTTTTTCACAGTCTGTCTTCAAGAACTATGATCACGACCAGGATGGATACATTTCTCAGGAAGAATTTGAAAAGATTGCTGCGAGTTTTCCATTTTCCTTCTGTGTGATGGACAAAGACAGGTGAGGGTTTGTACTTAGGAATATGTGGTTATGTGCCCATTGGTGAGAATAGGTTTATAGGTATGTCACTAGAAGAATTTGAAAACTCAGATATGTTGCTGCTGTGATCACTTAAAGAACAGACCATGAAATATGCATTCTTTTAAAACTATTCTGGGCCTGGGCACAGTGGCTCACGCCTGTAATCCCAACACTTTGGGAGGCCGAGGTGGGCAGATCACCTGAGCTCAGGAGTTCGAGACCAACCTGGCCAACATGGTGAAACCCTGTCTCTACTAAAAATACAAAAATTAGCCAGGTGTGGTGGTGGGCACCTGTAATCCCAGCTACTCGGGAGGCTGAGGCAGGAGAATTGTTTGAACCCAGGAGGCGGAGGTTGCAGTGAGCCGAGCTCATGCCACTGCACTCCAGCCTGGGCCACAAGAGCAAAAACCTGTCTCAAAAAAAAAAAAAAAAAAAAAAACTGAATTGAACATTCCATAAATCTGCCACTTTATAAATAGTCAACTATAAATAAGAAAAAGTTTAGTCTTCCTTCTTGCTTTGTCATTACAGATTTTGGGAAACAACTAATACTTATTCATACTTTGCATTTTTACTTTTCTCAAGGTTAAATAAATTCTATCTTGGTTCTCTATAGGAAACTAATCGTATGGTTAGTGGGTTCCAGTTAGGTACTGTCTAAAGTCAGAAACTGTAGCATAAGACATTTCCCTCCCTATACACATGTACATGTTACATTGTTTCTTTTTCAAGTCTTATAGATAGTGGTCAAGTTAGTTAGGGAAACCTAGTTTGGCCAAAGAACACCTCTGTGGAAATGAGTAATGCTGCCTTACCTACTTACCACATGTCATCTTGTATCCTTGTTAAGAGTAGGGCCCATGGAAGTAATCATGAGGTAGCACATACCATATTACCACTGAGGATAAAAAGAAAGGTGAGTTTCTAAGGCTAGAAGCCCCCCCTTGCTACCTGCCTCCGTGCCCCTTATACTCACATCCTTGCCTTGGTCATCTGCCGGCAGGGAAGGCCTCATCAGCAGGGATGAGATCACAGCCTACTTCATGAGAGCCAGCTCAATCTATTCCAAGCTGGGCCTGGGCTTTCCTCACAACTTCCAAGAGACCACCTACCTGAAGCCCACTTTTTGTGACAACTGTGCTGGATTTGTAAGTTGTTCTTAGGGTGCTCCAGGGCTGAATTTGGGGAAGAGTGTGGGATACTTTAAGACAGGCACAGACCTCACAATCCTTATAAACCCATCCCAGCTTGGAGCCCAGACAGACACCTAGAATAACCTAGAGCTCAAGCGTGTGGTTTTTACCTGCACTCATCATCTCTCGCTTCTTCCTGTTTTTTCTTTTCTATTGCAATGAGGCCTTAGATAAATGGTACCAGAAATGCTGAATTAGGGATATACTTTTAAAGTATAATATTTATGTGCTGTTTCAAGTGTTATAACAAAGACATATGACATACCTTCTGTCTTTAGGAGATAACCTTGGCTATGCCCCTCCTCCGTTCCACTCCTGACCAATCGTTTCCCCCTAAACTCGGGTCCTGATGCAAGGCTCTATATCCTTCTCAGTTTGGAGTCCTGAGGAACCTGTTTGCCCGATGATTCATCCATTTCTCGTGAATGTCTGGGTCATAAGGCTGCTAGTGAGAGCCAGGTGTGGTGGCTCATGCCTGCAATCCCAGCACTTTGGGAGGCCAAGGCGGGCAGATCACTTGAGGCCCCGAGTTCGAGACCAGTCCACCTAACATGGTGAAAACCCGTCTCTACTAAAAATACAAAAAAATTTAGCCAGGTGTGGTGGAACATGCCTGGTAGTCCCAGCTACTTGGGAAACTGAGACAGGAGAATTGCTTGAACCCAGGAGGTGGAGGTTGCAGTGAGCCGAGATCGCACCACTGCACTCCAGCCTGGGCAACTGGGCAAGACTGTCTCAAAAAAAAAAAACAACAAAAAAAACCCTGCTTCTTGAGAAACTTTGATCAGCATAAACTCTTCTCATGGATTTAAGGTCAGAAGGGACAAGACATGAGAGATAAATGAGGTTTCCTTCCCACTTGAGCTAGAGAGTAGAATGAAGGAAAATAAAGGAATGTCACCTTGTAGCCTCACACCAGATGGATGAATGACATGTGGTGCATTCTGTCTCTTGTTTCATAGCTCTGGGGAGTGATCAAACAAGGATATCGATGTAAAGGTAAGACTCAATATTGTTGACATATTCCTGGTGTATCAGTCCATTCTCACGCTGCTATAGAGAACTGCCTGAGACTGGGTAATTTATAAAGGAAAGAGGTTTAATTGACTCACAGTTCCACAGGGCTGGTGAGGCCTAAGGAAACTTACAATCATGGCAGAAGGGGAAGCAAACACATCCTTCTTCACATGCTGGCAGGAAGGAGAAGTGCTGAGCAAAAGGGGGAAAAGCCCTTATGAAGCCATCAGAGCTCATGAGCAGTCACTCACTATCATGAGAACAACATGAGGGTAACCGCCCCCAGGATTCAGTTACCTCCCATCGGGTCCCTCCCATGACACATGGGGATTATGGGCACTACAAGGTGAGGTTTGGATGGGGACACAGAGCTAAACCATATCAGCTGGTCTTAGAATCCCACCTCTAAAACATTTTTTACCCATAGTAGTTGTCCATTTAGTCCACAACTTCTCAGCAGAGTTCAGAGTCTCATCCCCAAAGTGGTTTCCCTCGGACACCCCCGGTGAATGACCGCCACACCGAAGAGAGAAATGCCTGGTTGCACAGTTAGGCATTTTCTCTGTATAAAATCCTCTTTCTGTCGTGGTTGGCCTAGAACAGGGATAGCAGGTAGGAGATGGTGCTCTCATATAGTCATGGAAGGGTGGGTCCCCAGTGAAAAAGATAGAATCTCTTTTGCAACAGAAGATAAATGATTACTAAAGGCCCTTGTCAGCTTTCCTTTATCACTCAGGACATAACTGTCCTTCCTTTTGACTAGGAGAATTCAGGAGTGAAAGAGAGGAAACCTTTTACTGCAAGAAAGAAAATAAGACCTAACAGCTGAGTGTTTCCGGAGGGTCTCCCTAGAGTAGGCAGAATGTATGGGATACCAGGACACCATCTCTTCCCTCCAAGATATCAGGATACTGCTTCTGATGCTGAGATTCACTGATAAAGGGCTACATCAAGAGTGTGAGCTCTGGGCTTCACCAAGTGAGAAGAATGCTAGCTTCATTAGGAATGTTAAGTGTCTTAGCTCCAGAAGATAGAACAGACATGTGTGACAAGAAAGCACTGCATGAATTTGGTTGTGAGACACACTGGGGAAGAGAGAAAAGTGAAAGACTTCTTGACCCAGGATGTCTTGTCCACAGACTGCGGGATGAACTGCCACAAACAATGCAAAGATCTGGTTGTGTTTGAGTGTAAGAAGCGAGCCAAGAACCCAGTAGCTCCCACAGAGAACAACACTTCTGTGGGGCCAGTGTCCAACCTTTGCTCATTGGGAGCCAAAGATCTGCTCCATGGTAAGTAGGCACTGGGAACATTCATCTTGGAAAGTGAAGTAGGAAGGGAAAAGTTTTAGAGACGGAAAGATTACCTCATGACTCTATGTTTGAGTTTAAATGTAACCTCAACAGCTAGGCCAGGGCTGACCCCTCCCACAGTTTTGGATTTTAGCTCCATGCCTATGTCTTAGACTTAAGGTGTGAGAAGAGCAGAGTCCTAGTTAGGCATAAAAATCAGCAGGTACTTATTGAGCACCTACACCAAGCACAGATACTGACTTCTGGCCAAGATAGTGCCTCAAGTTAACAGTTAACTATCCCACCCTATCCCCAGCTCCACACCCAAAACAGTGACTAGGGAAAATATGTATGTACATGCATATGTATATGTGTGTGTATATATAATGTAAATTAACATATATAGTATATAAATCACATTAAAAGGCATAGTGCATTCAAAAACAGATATCTCAAGGTTACACATGTACTAGAAACATACTGCAAGGAGTAGATGCTAAAGCTACTGGTCTGCTTGGCTGCATGTCTAGAAGCAGGTAGAGGCAGCTGCGAATTTGATTTCTGCATAGTAACAGAGACCACCTATGCGTGAAAGGTGACCAGAACCAGACTTACTGCTTAAAATTGAGAAGGAAAAATCCAATGCTTAAAAAACTGTGACTCTCACTTAGCAGCAGGAAGCAGACTTAGCCACAGACAGAGTTCTACTAGCTGAGTGACTGTCTATGATAGCCCCAATTTTTCTCCAGGAGAGGAACCCCAAGCCATTAATTTAAGACCAGGTCCTAGTCTGAGGAACCCTGAGGGGCCAGGTAGCAGGTAATTGTCAAAATTCTAGAAACAGAAGGCTAAATGTAGAAAGGAAGGGCGGGGGGCAAAACTCCCACTCAAGTGGAGCTTGCAGATTAAAATTCCAAATCATACAAGGAAAATCCTAGGACTGAGACAAAACATTCAACATTCAAGAAATAAACTAGCAAATTCACTTATGTTAAAATGCAAACAACAGTACAATAAGGAAATGACTTTGAGTATGTTTGAGATGCCCCAGATCTAAAGTGCAAAGAAGCAGAATAGACTGTCTCTGTCTTCATGGAGTAGTTCTAGTTAGGGGGAAGATAATATACAAATATAGAGCAGTTTAGAAACAATGCAAGAGTATATGCTAAGAGCCAAATAGGTTGCAGTGACAGCAAATGACAGGAGGACATAGCAGAGAGATCGCTGTACTGGGGCTGTTGGGACTTTATGGAGAAGGTGGAATTTCAGCTAAGTCTTGAAGGAAGGGTAGAATTAAGTTATGGGAGGAGGACAGAGCACATTCCAGATAGGATGTACAGTAGGAGCAAAAGGCCAAGGGCAGAACAGCTTTAGTACTATTGGGATAGTGGGGAAAAAAAAAAAAAGGTGTTAAGGCGATTTAGGTAAGAGATGAAGTAGAAAAATGAGACAGTCTAGAGAGTCTTAAATGACAGGTGCCTGTCTGTATGATAAAATGAGGAGCTATTTAAAAAAGGGTAACATGAAGGGCTTGTTGGGAACGGTTGGGGCACAAGGCTTCATAGTGCTATACTAGGCCCTGATCTCTGGGCTGGCTGGTTAGCCAGCATGTCAAAACACTGATCACCTTGACTAACTAAAGAACATATAGGTCTTCAGGAAAAATCCAACGCTTATTAGGTTAGTGCCAGTTTAATATAAGAAGCTGTGTGACTTCTAAGTAGAACCAAAAAGGGAAATAAGAAATGAGTTTATTTATATAAAGCACTTAAAATCGGGCTTAACACGTATGTACCATATGTTAATATCATTACTCTTTTGAAATAAGCTCCCTAAAGTGGTAAGGCCACTATCGTTACAACAGATGCCTAGAGAAAAAGTCCATATAGTATACATTCTGCATTTAAAGCACTTCTAATGTTCAGTGGTAAATATCCACATGCATTTATTGATCAATTAGATCAAAGCTTAAGTGCTTCACTTCCATGTAAGAAATGCACATTCCTTTTTATCACATCAGCCAAGTAAAAATTTTCTGCTGTCTTCCTAAATCTTTCCCCTTACTATCTATCTAAACACAGGCTGACTTCAAACTTTTGGGGTGTTTTGTTCTTAGGGGGAAAAAATCCTCTTAGGGTCTTTTCTAAGAAAGAATATGCTAATCAACTAAGGATTTGATGTTCAACTTTTAATAGAAATCACAAACACCATTGTGAAAAATAGGCCTGTACCCTGTATTTCATTCATGCACTCTGTATTTTCAGAGTTACACATAACCTTAGGGCACCACAATTCTGTCACATAAAATGCAGATTTTCAAGTGGAAAAGACAGCAGAGAACAGCCTGAATCTGAGGCCTCAAAAAGGAATCCCTGAAGGGGCAGTTGTTAGAGATTTCTCCTCTCCAGGCCATCTCTCCCCTTTTCCAAACCCTGCCCCACACTGGTAAGATAAGTACTTGTCAGGAAGTAGACCAATAGGTAGGATAAACATACATGTATCATGGGCAACAAAATGAAAATTACTATATTATTATAAAGTTGCTAAAAGTCAAGGTCTATTTATAATGGCAAAAATGACTATTGGATATCATCCATTCTTAGTTATTTCTATCTCATTATTATCGGGGATGGTTTCTGCTTATCAAATCAAAATTTCCAGTGATTTCTTTTAGCCCATTACTATCTTTCTCAATCTCATCAACTTTCACTTTCTTGAAACTTGTACCTCTCCTAATTTCTGTTAACACTGTCATCTCTCAGGACTCTTCCTGCAATTTTAAGGGCTTTCTGTTGCTTTTTGTTCTTACTGCTTTCTTCCTTTTGCTCCTCAAAGTGTATAGTGCCTGAATTTCTGTCCCAAGCTCCCTGTATGTCTAGGAATTCAACCTAAACAATGGAGGGGATTATATTCATAATTTGACAATTTAGGTTGGTAAAAAGAATATATAACTGTATTACAGAAAAGTTGGAAAATGGAGATATAAAAAATAATCACCCATAATACTCCTCCAAAAAAAACAATGTAATTATTTTAGGGTGACCATAACAATTTAAATATTTGAGCACTTAAATAACTATGTAATTACAATTTTGAGCTTTATTGGATAAATATTAAATGTTAATTTAAATTATGTTCTCTTTGGCAAGAATTAAACTAAGATCTTTGTAAGATTTCTAGTTTTACAACTGGTTGATTCTGGTCAAATACTAATTAGAAAACTTTTTTGTTGTTTTTTAAAGCCATCTTGACTATACTAATCCAATGTCTTCAAAGTCAGACTATCCAATGTTTTAATCACTGCTGAGTCTTTCCAAAAAGTAAACTGAGATGATCTTCAGTTTATCTTAAAGCCTATCTATCACCCATCTCAAATAGATCTGCTCTTACTTTACTTTTCCAGGAAATTACTCCTTATGGCTAACATTACTAGGCTGGATCCTGGGTAGTGGGTCTTAGTTAAAGAAAACCAGAGTAACTTACCTTTTTCCTCTCAGTATCAAACAGGGGCAATACATTTTAAGGTACATTTCCACAAAGCTAAAACTTCTTTCTCATGGTGAAGCTGTGCCCACTGTACAAACGGGTTCCCAGAGAGTACTTACTTATCTGCTAGAGGGTGTCTGTATCAGGACTGAGACATGAATGCTGAGAGCTCCCAAATTCCAGGGTCCAAAAAAGTATTTATGAGCATTTCTGTCTAGATATTGTTCTTGTTCTCTTTATTTTATGAAACTCTGTGGCACTGAGGCAGGGGCTTCAACTTACCTCCAAAAACAGAAACCCTCTAAGCAACCTTTGTGCAAACAGAAGATGCTCTTTCTCAGGGTGGATGTAGCTTGACACCAGTGGCCATGTCTTGGCCAAAGCCCCTGGATTTAGCCCTCACCCCCTAAACTGGGTGCCTGAAAATGGGTCCTCTTTGAACATATGGAACTCCTGTAACAATAAGAAAGGTCTCATTGAAACTAATGTCTCAGTCTTGAGTCTCTGCTTTCCTGAGCTAGAGTACTAGCATGTCCTGTATCTTCCTACAGCACCTGAGGAAGGAACTTTTACATTCCCTAATGGGGAGGCTGTGGAACATGGTGAGGAGAGTAAGGATCGGACCATCATGCTGATGGGAGTGTCCTCACAGAAGATTTCTCTTCGGCTGAAGAGGGCTGTTGCCCACAAGGCCACCCAGACTGAATCACAGCCTTGGATTGGCAGTGAGGGCCCTTCAGGTCCCTTTGTGCTGTCTTCCCCAAGGAAGACAGCCCAGGATACTCTATATGTGCTTCCCAGTCCCACCTCTCCATGTCCTAGCCCAGTCTTGGTCAGAAAGCGGGCTTTTGTCAAGTGGGAGAATAAAGACTCCCTCATAAAATCAAAGGAGGAGCTCCGTCACCTCAGACTGCCTACCTACCAAGAACTGGAACAGGTACCTTCCTTTTCATTTTCCTTTTTTTCAGACTATCTTAGAGAAGTGGGGCCAAACCAGGAAAGAGTATGTGGACTGAAGATTCAGATCAGGCTGATTACAAGCAGTCTAAAACAAAAAAGGAGGAGGGGAGAAACAGGGAGGGAGAAACAGGGAGGGAGAGAGGGAGGGAAGGGAGAGAGGGAGGGAAGGAAGAAAGGATGGATTGATTCCAGCTTTCTCACAACCCACTGGGGGCCTTGGTTCACATTACACAAGTAGCACAGGCTATACAGGGCTCCCTATCACCAGACAGGTGGTGGCATTTCAGAGTGCTGGTGCCAGTGCCCAAAGCCCTGTTTACTAGGCTCACAGAGAAAAACCACAGTATCTACTGGTTAGCTTTACTGTGCTGATACCACTCCTTTTCTAGATGGAACTAAAATGAACTTGCCTAAATCCTCCTTCTCTAGAGGTCTCTTTAACATGTTCATCAGGGTTATGGTTTAGGATCATCATGGTTACCTAAGCATCTTCCTAAGAGAAGTTAGTGATCTTAGTCCTATAGCAACAACAACAAGAGAAAGGTGAGTGTATTGTGGCTCACCATAGAAAACGCCTCCCTCCTAAATATAAACGAAGAGAATCTTTTCTGACACATCAGGGAATATGCTGATCTTTTACACATATTAGAATAGTGAAAGCAACAGTAGCAGGCAAACACACAGTGGAATATAATATAGAGCAATATAATCTATAAAATGTTAACAATCATGACAAGAGGAGCTGCTTTTCAATGTTAGGCTCACAATGTCCTAATTATCAGGTACCTAACAGAGACAATGGAAAAGACAAAATAAAGTTTACCAAGGAAAGGAGAACAAGAGTTTGGAAACATGGTGCCAAGGTTTGAGAGAAGGGAATAATGACATTAAAAACAGGAAAATAGGGCTGGGCGTGGTGGCTCATGCCCCCAGCACTTTGGGAGGCAGAGGTGGGTGGATCACTTGAGGTCAGGAGTTCGAGAGCAGCCTGGCCAACGTGGTGAAACCCCGTCTCTACTAAAAATACAAAAATTAGCTGGGCATGATGGCAGGTGCCTATAATCCCAGCTACTCAGGAGGCTGAGGCAGGAGAATCACTTGAACCCGGGAGGTGGAGGTTGCAGTGAGCTGCGACCAAGCCATAGCACTCTAGCCTAGGCAACAGACTCCATCTTAAAAAAAAAAAAAAAAAGGCCCGGCGCCGTGGCTCACGCCTGTTATCCTAGCACTTTGGGAGGCCAAGGTGGGCGGATCACGAGGTCACGAGATCAAGACCATCCTGGCTAACACGGTGAAACCCCATCTCTACTAAAAATATAAAAAATTAGCCAGGCGTGGTAGTGGGCACCTGTAGTCCCAGCTACTTGGGAGGCTGAGGCAGGAGGATGGCATGAACCTGGGAGGCGGAGCTTGCAGTGAGCCGAAATGGCACCACTGCACTCCAGCCTGGGCGACTGAGTGAGACTCCAACTCAAAAAAAAAAAAAAGCGGGTGGGGAGGAGTAGGAGACGGGAACAGCAGAAGGAAAAAGAGCCAACAGCCAACTGTCAAGATACTCAATTCTGAAGGTTCAATCATTACTATACTTCTTAGTTGTTTCGAGTAGAGTACACAACTCACAGGGCTGGCTCAAGAGGTTACCTATAATTGGTAAGAACCTATAAATGGTAAGAAACTACTGTCCCATGGCATAGTAGTTTCTTAATTATAGATAACTAAGCCATTTTAGAGACAAGGAAGCAAGGATACGTTAATATCAACACTACTATTCACTTTATTAGAGGAGGAGGAATGCCTTTCTGGCTTTTCCCAAAAACATCAAGGTTTGCACTGTGTTTTTGGAGACCTGTCAGTGCAAACACAAAACCAATATCCAGCTAGTAGAATTCCTTATATAATTCTACATTCTACAGACTGAAAAACTGTCCACGAGGGCTTCAGGATTCCCTGCATTGTCCTCAATGCTCTACCTTCCCTGTCAGACCCCCAGAAACTGAATTAGAGAAACATCTGAAGAAACAAGTTAGATAACGTATGTGGAACTCTTGATTTGGTGCTTGGTACAAAGAACATAATATTAAGAGAAACATACGAAAAAAGAACAACAGATTTTCTGGATGAATGGTACTCTCTTGCTCAGAGTTATTGTTAAGATGTGCTGTAAAAACCAAGTCAATGAGAAGGTGGCAAAACGTGGGTTAGACAAACCCCTTCCTCTTTAGGGATAGAAACTGCCAAATGCAACTTCTAAAAATGATGAAAGAAACCTCAAAAAATGAACTCAGTAGAATAGAAAGAACTTTGGTCTTGGAGGCAAAGATTTGTGTTTTCAGTCCCAGACATTTCTTACACCAGCTGTTAAACTCTACAGCCTATTTGGTCCTTGTGAAATACAGGGCTGGGATTCCATGTTCTGAAAGGTTTGCCTCAAATCTTGACATTTTACATGCCGATGAAAAGGAAAAATGTGGTTGGCAACAACGCTTTAAGAAGTGGCTCGCAGAAAGATTAGAATTCCTACTCAGCAACATCAGAGCCAGTAAACCCTCTCACCATTTTGACCACCGCCTCTCTTTACTTTTTAGGCTTGTCAGATAGACCTAAGGTCCAGAATTCACTGTGTGTATTTTAGAGGAACAATTATGTGTCCCACTTTCCCATTAAGTATAATCCTTACAATGACTAGTCTATGTGTAATTCAACAGTCCTATCCATAATAACTAGTCAAATTAAATCAGTATTTACAATATATAATGTATATTAATAAGAATAAATATTATGTATTATTTTAAGTATAATGCACCACTGAACCAGCATGGGACAAAAGAATAAGCAAATAAAAGCTTTTATGTTTAGCTATACCAAGGCTCAACTCTGCAGTTTTATACTATATGGCAACATTTGCCTTTATAAGATTGAGGTATACAACCTATTTTCAGGGTGTTTGTGTAGGTTAAGGCAGTCCATTATGTCACACAGCGCAGGCACATAGCAAGTGCTCAATATTATATGGCAGCTGAGACAGCTATGTAGATAATTCAGATTGAGAAACAACCCAGTGTATCCCAAATTACCCAGACACTGTCTATATATAATATTCTCTTGGAGTAATCAGTATAGGATAACATAAGAACACTGGACTCAAAATCAGAAGACTGGAAATCAACTGTTGGCTCTATAATGATACCACTACAAATTAGATCACTAAATCTCAACTTAGGGGTGGGGTGAAATTCTTAACATCATCAAAAAGTTAAATTTGTTTTCAATAATTTGTGGGGGGGAAACTTAGATAAAATTAACTGACACCTTGCATTACAGAATTCTCAGTCATGCTTTCATGGCTCAGACCTGACCAGAGACTGTTTCTGCCAAGTTGAGATCTCCCACGAGAAAACATCCAAAAGTTTTGTCATTATCTACCTATTGCTCGGAAATGGTTTATTCTGCCTGCTAACCACTCACAAACTTTGATATGATAACAAAGACTAACTGCTGCTTACAAATGCTCGTTTGATATTTAACTTGCTATTTTCTATTCAGGGCAAAATAACTATCTTGAAAATAGTTGTTAATTCTCAGCCACAGTGAATAGGAAATGCCAATCAAAAGTACCTCTCAATTTGTAATTCATTTGCTATTCATTGCTGCTTTATTAACATACCTCATTCTCCTTTCCCTTTAGGAAATAAATACTCTGAAAGCAGATAATGATGCCCTAAAGATCCAACTGAAATATGCACAGAAGAAAATAGAATCCCTCCAGCTTGAAAAAAGCAATCATGTCTTAGCTCAAATGGAGCAGGGTGACTGTTCTTAGCCCAGAAACTAAGTAGCACAATCTGTAGATGAGTATAGTGATCTCATTTCCTAAACTGTAATGCACAGACCTGAGGAACTTTACACTGACCAGCTTTAAAACAGTACTTTAAAAGGAAAAGCCTGTTACTGTTTATTTACCTAAAAGAAAGAGTCCTAATGTGCAGCACTGTTTTCTCTTTCAGTTAGTTGACTCAAAGGGGGAAAACTAAAGAATGCAAAACTTTTGCTATTCATACCACTGATGTTCATCAAAAGTATGCGATCTAAAACATGACTATCATTTCCTGACAATGGGGCATCTCGGTGGCCTGCCTGGCTGATTCTTCCTTAAAACTAAAATCTCTGGAAAATGTATTTGCTTCTTACCCTGTGTTTTCTGCAAACTGACTTACTTTGTTCCAGCCAAAGCTTGCTAATAATAGAAAACTACCCATATTCCAAAAGTAGATTTCCTCTGTATCCCAGCATACTTTGTGAACCTGGCTCCTTCTTCACTACCTCAGATCTAATCAATTAGTCCATGTACCCTCCTTCCTCACTACAGTCATAACACATGAGCATATCTACCTAGAAGCCAATTTCTACTGACGTAGCCACAACTTTTTAGAGGCCTATTAAACATGACGTTATCCAATTGCAGGTCAACTTATAGTTGTAGCCTTACAACTTACAGGCATCATAAAATAAGTAATCAAATTAGGTACCTGGAAACATAGCTATTACCATCTCGTATTACTGTCTAATTAAAATAAACATAACGCAAACATGTTTGTCCTTATATATTCTACAGTGGATAGAATTAGGAATTGATGGCTTAAAAAAAAAGTCTATGAAGAGTCTGTTTAACTCTTCATGTTTCATCTTTATCTTCTGAAGTAAACTATTTTGAAAGTTCTCTTTTTGAAATGAATTTGTGCTTAACTGTCTTCACTATTAATACTATTTAGAAATAAGCTAATTGGATCAGTGGCTTAAATAATAGCTGACTGTGTGTACATATGTATATAATATGTATATACAATATCAGGCATGCATGTGGCTTGGAATTTTGTTTCCTCCATAAAATGTGGAAGTGAATTAAACAAGTTTTAGTCATTTATACAAAGTCACAAATATAAAGTTCAGTTTGTCACAAGATTAAATTGCTCACAAGGTAAAATTGTATTGTTTGGCAAAATCACAAGTAACAATCCTGTGAGTTTTCTATTATGAAAGTTAATAATAAATGGGCTCATTTAGTTGCCTGGGCACCTATTCACAAATTCATTTGTCAGCCTCTTTTTAGTTCTCTTAAAAAAAAAAAAAAAACATATGATCATTTTCCTTTTTGGGGGTACTTAGCTTCCATGCCTATAAAGTCTGGTACCAGACTGACTTGAAATTCATAAACAAGTTGTCCAATTGCCAAGAATATGTTAACAATTAAAAGTTCCAAACTAAAGCCAATAGCACCAAGTCTTCATAAGAATACAAAGTATACATACAGTATTGCTTACCTGGAGGATTCAGATCATTTAGGAATTCTCTTTGATGAAAGACCAGTTCCCATTTGAGTTCCTCCTTGCACTGAGTTTTAGTGATATAGAACTAGCTTGTAGTTAGTGTTTCATTACATTATAAAGAATCGTTTTACACACATATTTACCCTTTTCCAAATTTAAACTCAGAAATACCCAAAGCAGGCCTGCTTAAGCCCACTACCTGGCATATAAACTTATAGTAACACTTTGTTACTTTCTTTTTAATAGGACAAGCATGAGTTAGGACAAACTCTAAAAATTCATATTCTTCACTATTCTTGTTTTCCTTTGATATAGACCAAAGATGGTGTACTCTAATTTTTTAAAACAGTAATGGAACACAATTTTTTTCATTCTTCCTCCTCTCCATTCAAAGTAAAGATCCCCAGTTAGTTTTTATATAAATAATCTATAGGGATTCAAAAGGTGTCACAGTCCCCTTAATTAGTCAAATTAGCAATGGCTAAACAGTATCAAGTACTGCAGAATTTATCACTGAAATGGATAAGAGGAAATAGTTTCATCACACGTTTTTACAGTCCAGCAAGGGCCAAAGAGGTATAGTATACAAGTTAACAGTATTTGTGTTGAGCAACATGGGGCTAGTGGGATCACAGAAATCTGGGAAAAAAAAAAAAAAACGGTTTTGGCTTATCAAGCCTAGTGTAAATTTCTGCATCTCACATGACTTTAGTTTGGCCAGGTATTTATCTGCCAAAACAAGGACAAATCTTGTTGTAGTAACAGCAGGGTCACTTCTCATTTTCTTTGCTGACTTACCTTTTTACTGACCATTGTGAATTTCTGTCTCAAAATGTATAATATAGAAATGCAAGAAAAAAACAAATGTACAGATTGTAAAGTTTTTTGATACCTAATGTAAGTTTTCTTTGTGTAATATTTATATGATAAAAGACATTAGGATCCCTACAACACAAATGTCTTGTGTTTCTTCTGCTTCGTGACCCCGTAAACACTTTACCTGAATTTTTCCTATATTCCACAGCTAAGACCACTGCCCTATTCTATTAATCAAATTGAGTTTTCCTGGGAGGAAAGGCAAAGCAGCTATTCAGTTTAAAATTTTCTACATCTTTTTACAACACGAAGAAGTAACACTACAGAAATATTCAATCTCTTTCCATCTTATTCATAACTTACAGTGGTCCCCAAATATTAAGTCTATAAATACTTAACATTAAAGGAGACAGACTTGAGGTTGTCCCTTCTCTGTGGCTTTTAATTCCACAGTTTCATCTAAGCAAACTAGCACGTAAAGAAGAAATCCTTTGAAGCTATGGATAAAATTGGTAACGACAGCTCAATCCAGGTTACAGACCTACTCAGGGCAATTTATTTGTGGTCATGATTATTTAGAATGATCAGACATAGCCACAATTTTCCCTTAATCCCCAGCTAATTTTTGTTTAACCACACCAATGAAGAAAGAGGAAAAATTTCAGTCACTCAAATTCCTCTGTGGAATGCATTCTGGAACATTTAGATGGGGGTGTATTTATCATTTGGGCAATTCATAATACTTCATACAAAGTAATAAAGTCACACTGACAGCCTGATCCTGAAGGCAAGATTAAACTGCCTGCTCACCTCCCCCAATTTTCATCCCCACGTTTCTCTAACCTGTGCTCCTTCCAAGGTATAGATAGTATCACTGCTCAGGACATTTTTCTGGTCACAAATTTTTTTTAGGTTGTCATGCCTCCTCTTGTCACAGATACAGGTAATAAGATGTTTTTTATTTAAAATGTTTTCCTTTTTCTGTTTAATGAGGCAAGGTTTCCCTGATCTGCAAAACAAAAGTAAGTTCAAAGAAAACCCTTGTTTCCCTTTTGATGTGTGCTTATGAGTAATAGTGTGGTGATTATGTTATAGACAGAATACATGCTCTTTATATGGTCCAGAGGAAAGATGACTACTTTAGCCAGAAACTCCCAGTAAGATCATGTCTATATTTGCTATTAGGTACCAGGCTGGACAAAAAGAGAAGAAAAAAGGGGAAGGACAATGAGGTAATTAAAAAATGAAATTGAGAACCAGGCAAAAAAGAATGAAAAGGAGGTATCAAAAAAAGTGTTGGATTTTAGGAAGCAGTGGAGTGCCATTCATCATACTCCATGTCGTATTGCACTCAATTTATAAAACATTTTCACACTATGGCCTTTCCCATTAAGGTCCCAAATTTCCTTCCTGCTATTCCAGATACTGCTCAGCAAACTGTTCTACAAAAGAAATTTTTACTGAACAAAGATTATCAGGAAAATCCCACCTTACAGGAAAGAGTAAAATATTAAGAGTCTACCTGATTCAGCTTTTCATTCAATTAAGGTTTATAGGAATGTGTACATAGGAGTGGTTTCAGCTCCAACACGATTCCAGGAAGCAAGTGCTAAACTTTGATAGGAAATAAGTGATTGTAGTGAATAACCCAAGCAGCACTCCTATAAAGGTACAAAGAAATCTTATGGAAAATCTAATGAAACTGATAAACTATTGTTTCTGCCATATTTACCATAAACCTTTAGTGGTAAAAAAGTTGAAAGTAGTTGTAAATCTCCTTCATCAGCAACTAATGCTACCAAAAAAGAAGTGAGGCAGAAATGTAAAGGTTTTAAAGAAGATTTTTAAACAACTCTTGAAATATTTTACTCAAGTAGTTTTTTTCTTAAAAGTTTTTAAAAATTATTTTTCAGAGTTCATAGCTACTGATAAAGGTATTTTCTTAATTATGGAAAGCCTTTTTTCCAGCTATCACAAATGAAATTACATCTTTTCATTAAATATAAACACAGAAAAAAATAAATTTACAAATAACCAAAAAATTTTATATTTTCCTACCTTGAACACATTTCTTCAAAGGGTTAACTTGAAAAATACATGTCTAAGATTACAGAATATTCAATAGTTACTTTTAGGGTTTTAACATTATTTTAGATTTTACCACAGAGTTTACCCAAAAAATAACAACAAAAAAACCTGCTAAACATCAAATACCACTTGTCCACTGGGAACAATTCAGCTTTCTATCAGTTGAGTTGGTTAGATCACATTAAGTTGTTATGTATAGGTATTGACCAGAAGCCTACAATGAGATACAGATTTTACACTGAGATTGAAAAAATTTATGGTACCAGCTCTTTTTCTCTTAACTTTCTACACTAAGAGAAAAATACATTACTTGGCCTACATCTTAAAGCATTCAAAATAGGCCCTCTGTAAGTTTTTAACAAATTGTATTTGTACTTAGGTCTTTAAGAAACAACCTGAGATGATGGTAAGTGTCTCATTCCTCATTTGACAAATGAGGACAAATCACTCCTTGAGAACTAAGGTCATTTCAATCCATAGCACCCCTGACCTAGTGCCATGATTCAAATTCACAACTCTTGATAGCTAAGACTTTGACTGCTCCAACTAGCAAATCACATATAGCCATTCCCTAACTTTGTGTTTCCCAAATCTAGCTGTGAATCACAATTACCACAGGATGCCTTAGCCCTACTCTTGATCTACTGAAGCAGGAAATTACTGCCTTAATTCTGTGTGATACAGGTCAGCCTGCCTTTTAATATTTGGATATCTAAAGTGAGAGCATAAATGATGAAGAGACCAGTTTATAGGACTATTTCTCACACCATCATGTAAAGTTGGTATGTGTCTTTGCTCCATTAAAGTATTTCTGACCTCAATCTTAAACTTTGCTTTGTCAAACAAAATCATGCTGATTTCAAATCCAATTAGAAAATAAGTATGTACAGTAAAAAGTAAACTTGCGCTTCAATTAATGAAACTTTAACAGAAACATGGCTAGAGAGGAATCTCCTCCTATAAGAGAAAAAAATGATTCACAACAACTGCCTACTAAATACAACTGGAAGTGCCTTTCCCTATTTTGTAAAATCGAATGAAAAACCCACAAAACACATCCACAGCAATACAGGTGAGGCAAGGGTCTATATTCCTTTCTATTATAGGTGGGGTCTTTTATATGTCTCAAACCTGAACAAAATACAGGTAACAATCTAAATTCTATCATGACAATAAAATACTTTCCATTTTCCAAGTCTGATGGTAATAAATATTTACATTTTAAAAAATAATTTTTGTTCTTTTTTGTTTTTTAAAAAGACACAACATGCTCAAGGGTACACAGAATATGGAAAAAGTCGTCACTTCATTTGAGAGATCAACTGGTAATAAAAAACAATGTTCTTACATATTAACCAATTCAAGAGTGGTATCACCAGGGAGTCTAACATGGTGTTTACTTCAAAGATGATATTCAATTATGTTATTTAGAACACTATTTCTAATGTATCTATAAAGAAGCAAGCACTGCTATCTAATTTTTATAGTTTTTAGTATCTTCTATATCCACCTCCTCCACCACCACCACCACCACCACCTCCTCCATATGGATCTCCATAGCCTCTTCCACCATAGCCCCCTCTTCCACCATAACCCCCTCTTCCACCATAATCTCCCCTGCCTTGGAAACCTCCTCTACCACCTCCTCCTCCTCCCCCCCACCCTCCTCCCCCTCCCCCACCACCTCCCCAACCTCCTCCTCCACCCCCCCAGCCACCTCTCCCACCCCCACCCCCACCACCTCCTCTACCACCACCTCCACCACCACCACCCCAACCACCCCTTCCACCGCCGCCTTCTTGTCTCTTTTGCCAAGGGGGCATTTCTGGAGGTGGTGGTTCAATTTCATTCGGCCGGCCTCCCCTGTCAGGCACCCTTCCCATCAGCACCTGTGTGAAGAAACATTTTCTTTTAGTTCCTAATATTTCAAAAAAGTTTACATAAAAGTTTCAAGTGATGTTGTTTCTAATAAACAGAAGCCAATATATAAGGACATGAAAGTACCAGACATGGCAGAACAAATTAATATTAAAAATATTAAGTGTGGAAGGATAAGGAGAAATCTGTTAAAGGATACAAAATCACGGCTAGACAGAAGTAATAAATTCTAGTGTTCTATACCATTGTATGATGACTGTAGTTAATATATAGTTTCAAATAGCTACAAGGAGGATATTGAATGTTTCCAACACAAAGAGATGATAAATGTTTGAGAGGGATATGCCAATTACCCCGTCTGATCACTATACATTGTATGTATCAAAACATCACTATGTACCTCATACATATGTACAATTATTGTGTTTCAATTTAAAAAATAATGTTTTTACTTCCTGTTTACCAAGTCTGAAGAAAAAAGAAAAAAATGAATTGTTTTAAAAAGGAAATATGAAAAAATATAAAATGTGTGATACATGACAAATTCCTTAGAATGAATATATATATATATATATATATATTTTTTTTTTTTTTTGACATGGAGTCTTGCTCTATTGCCCAGGCTGGAGTGCAGTGGCGTGATCTCAGCTCACTGCAAGCTCTGCCTCCTGGGTTCACGCCATTCTCCTGCCTCAGCCTCCCGAGTAGTTGGGACTACAGGCTCCCGCCACCACGCCCAGCTAATTTTTTGTATTTTTAGTGGAGACAGGGTTTCAACGTGTTAGCCAGGATGGTCTTGATCTCCTGACCTCGTGATCCGTCTGCCTCGGCCTCCCAGAGTGCTGGGATTACAGGCATGAGCCACCACACCCAGCCTAGAATATATTATTTTTAAACAATCTGAGAGAGTATTTCTGAAACTTAAAGGCTTAATTTTTTTCTCACTTAAATTTGTTTAGCAAATTCTGTAACAAATGTAGTACCCATTTCACTAAGAAGTTCTTTTAGGAAAACATTTTATATATATATAACGACATACCTTACATTCATTAACTTAATATCCATTTATACAATAACAACTCTGGACTTTCCATTGCCATTGATTTGGTAATTGATTATCCAATAAAAGATTATATTCCTAAGCACATTTCATTTCAAAAATGTATGAAGTACATATAACATGGGACCTTAATGAGGTCAGAGATTGATATAAAAACTATAATTCCAGGTATCACTGCAAAGAGAGAGAAGGATTCTCAATGAACTGCTTCTTTTAAGAAACTTAAGCTCACTTACTTTCAGTGATGATACTAGTACCATATTATTAAAAGGAAAACACAGTTGATATAATTCCTTTACTATGCTTTATAATCCTTTCAAAAATAAACTAGGGAAGAGTTTAAGTATCCAACCTTCTATAAAAAGTAGCAGCTTTATATGCCATGAGCAGAGGAAAGATAGCAATAAGAAGGGTGTCATCTGCTCACCACAGACAAGGGGAAGCCAATAGCTTCCTGCTACTGCCTTTCAGGAAAGAAAGTAAAAAAGTAACTGCCTCAACCA
Source organism: Pan paniscus (assembly GCF_029289425.2). Taxonomy (NCBI): domain Eukaryota; kingdom Metazoa; phylum Chordata; class Mammalia; order Primates; family Hominidae; genus Pan; species Pan paniscus. The sequence goes on along the minus strand of NC_073265.2, from coordinate 27,711,556 downwards.
AAATGACCAATTAATTATACACTTCCATTGATCCTCCAATCAAAACCAAGTTTAGGATTTATGTCACAAATGAAATATAAAAAGTGCAATATCCTCAAAGTGAGACAAGGTTCTAAGTATGCAACATTCTTTTAAAGATGGCAATGATGTCCTAACTACCAAATCCAAAAAACAGCCTTTCTTGGTTATTATTCTCACTGGTCTCTCTACCAAACATGGTATGTTGGTGGGCATATGGAGATGCCAGAACTGATCATAAGACTACCCTCAAATAATGAGACCATAAATTATAAACTCAGAAGAGATGGCCAATGTTACTTACAGAAATAGAACTCTTGATCCAGCAAGACTAAATTATAACCCAATGCAAGATGTTAGGTAATATATTTAAAGAGAGAACACTTTCAGAAGATAGGATTGAGCCACAGTGGAAGCACAGAGGCAAACACTGGTGATGCCTAACTTAGCAATAGTTAGCAAAATGACTTTAAAAACAACCATCCCTCTGAAAAGGTATTTTATCTCAAGTTACACTGAGTGAGAAGCGATGCTTTAAAATTATCCAAATCCCTTATTTCTGATTTTTTGCTCTTTTGTAATAAAGTTTGCCATGGAGTGCTCTACCTAAATGAAGAGGACATGCCAGTTAAGCTGACATAAACATACTAAATTACTTTATTGTTATTGCTGTTGTAAAGTGAAAAATTCAGACTCCTTGAGCTTGTTTAAACAGACTACTGTCAGAGAAATGGATGTATACTCCAAATCAGGAAACAGAAGCTCAAAGAGGTTCAGTAGCTTGCTCAGGGTCATTTCTGTAAGTAAATGACAGAGCCAGGATGGGAACCCAGATTGGTCTGACTCTAAAGCACAAACTCTTCTTCCCTTTACACCAAGGATATAACGAATCTGTCAGTACTTGAAACAATTCCGAAAGATTCTTACTGACAAAAAATGATTACTTTTTAGAAAGATGGAAGATAATTCTTGCTAAAGCTTTGACAAAAACAATTCATAATTCCTCTAATTCAGAAAATACTTTGATTTATGAATACACAAATTCAAGTGAACATACACACATACACAAAAATAACATAACTAAGCCTAGACTGAACCCCCCTGCCACTCTTTTTTCTAAACATTTACCAGGACATGAAAGAAAAATAGACTAAAATCTGTAAAAACATTAAGTAAGATATTATCAATTCATTTTCCACTGTACTGAAAGAAACACCAACCTTATTAATGGCACATGCGGTCTTCTCCCGGCTGGTGCCACTACTTGTCCTAATGATCTTGGATAGATCTTCACGAGCAGCAAGTAGATGTGCCATTGTAATCGTTGTCTTGGGTGACAAAGCATAACGCTTAGGCTGATAAATTCTTGCTATATCATCTGTTTTTACCTAAATGACAAGAGTTAAGGAAAAAAGGAACAAAAGTACATTTTAATGAAAGAGCAAAAACAATCATAATCTTTAGAAATAAAGAAAAGGAGATAATGCATAAGCAAGGAGTTAGAAAAGAGCAAAAACACCCAAATATCTGAGAATTTATGAATAATTTAGAACAAATAAAATAGACCAACAGGTGTTAAAAATATGTAACTACCAGCAACAACTCGCTAAAAAATAACAAAAAAATTTCTATACATATTAACAAAAAATACCTAAAAAATAGTTTTACCAAAACCACATACAGGACATTTAAAAGGGAAACATCAGTAAATCTTGCAAAAACAAAAGGAAAACTTGTATAAATGGTAAGAAATACCAAGTTTCTGTATGGGAACATTAAGTATTATTGTCAGTTTTCCCCCAAATTAACTTATAATCCTATATAAATAGTTTTTGAGAGAATGAAAAAAAAATCTAAAGTTAAATCCAGAAACTCAATATGTAAGAATAACTAAAAGCATTTTGAAATATAATCCTACCAAATACTAATATGCTATAATACAAAATTATCATCATCTTATCAGTTAACATTTAATGAGAACTTATTAAATGTGCCAGGATGCTGTTCACTTAGTAAGGCATTATTTCTTTAATCCTCAAAATATCCTTTTAGAGTGGTTGGTTTTTATTATCCCCTTTTGCAGATGGAAAAAAAAAATGAGGCATAGAAAGCTTAAGTTAGTTTCCCCAAAATATGGAGAGAATCCTAGCTCTGCCCACTTAGCAACAAAGGTCTACCTGACCCCCAAGCACAGGTCTAGTATAGATAACAGTTTGCTATCCTACCTCCATCTAATTAACTAGAACTTGGGAGAAAAAAACATAGATTGATGAAATAGTATATTGAGACTCAGAGCCTCATAAATCTATGAATGCAATAAATGATAAAGGAGACATCACAGATCAACGAGAAAAGGAAAGGATTATCTTTTAAATGGTGCTGGAATGACCTGGTGGCTATCTGTAATAATAACAATAATACAGCACACCATATAACAAAGGGAATTCCAAAGAGAACAAAAAGTTAACTGTTTGAGGTTTAATTTTCAATTTAAAAACAACTACATTATAAAAATTAAAATTTCTGTACTTTAAAAGATATAAAACAACATCTAATGACAACTGGGGAAAATATTTTCAACAAATAATTCAACCAGCAAACTTCCTTTCTATATAAAAACCTCAAACACAAAAAGAAAACAGAATTCTACAGGAAAAAAAAATGACAAGACATATAAATAGAAGTTAAAAAAAGGAAATTCAAATGACTAATAAGCTTATGAAAACAGTTCAACTTTGTCAATAATAAGAACAGACAAAACAAGTTAGTCTTTTTAACATCAAGTTAGCAATAAAGAGGCTAAAGTGAGACAACATTTCATTTACCTTACTGGTAGGAGTTTAAATTCATATAAACTTAAGTGGAAAACAATTTGGCCATGGGAAGCGAGAGCATTAAGAGACAAAACCTTTGACACAGTAAATTTCCTTTAAGGAATCCACCATAAAATTTTACTCTGAAATTTATATATAAAAATTATACACAGAAACATGCCTGGTATTGTTAATATAGAAAAAAATGTATAAAATAAGAGAAGTAAACTATTGAATCACTAAATGATAAAATATAATGCAGCCATAAGAAGGATACTGAAAGAAATTTAGTACTGTTACATGCTATGACATGAATAAACCTTGGAAACATTATGCTAAATCAAAGCCAGATGCAGAAGCCACATATTTTATGATTCCATTTATATGAAATGTCCAGATAGGCAAATCCATGGAAACGTAAAGTATATTGTAGTAATGGTTGCCAGGGCATGGAGGTAGGGAGTATTGGGAATGACTGCTGAGAGGTAGCTATGTCATTTTGGGATGATGGAAGTGTTATGGAATTACATATAGGGTTACACAACACAGTCAACAGACTAAAAACCACTGAATTGTACACTTTAAAATGGTATATTTTGGCCAGGCACAGTGGCTCATTCCTGTAATCTCAGCACTTTGGGAGGCTGAAGTGGGAGGATTACTTGAGGCCAGGAGTTTGAGACCAGCCTGGGCAACATGGCAAAACCCTGTCTCTATAAAAAATAAAACAAAATTTTTAATTAGCCAGGTGTGGTGGCACACGTCTGTAGTCCCAGCTGCCTGAGCGAAGGCCACAGTGGGAGGATCACTGGACCCTCCAGTGAGTTGCAGTGAGCTATGATGATGGCACTGCACTCCAGCCTGGGCAACAACAAGACTACAACTCAAAAATAAAAATAAAATGGTAAATTTTATGTTAATTATATCTCAAAAAAATTAAAAGTTAATTTTAAAAAGGGTACTAAAATAGAGTTTTTAGAGATATTGGAAAATGGTTACAATATATTTAGCGAAAAAGCAAGCTATAAAATTACATTCACAATATTATCTCAATACTAGTAAAACAGTGAAGAAAAGAAACTGCATAACCTTTCTAATAAATGACTATAATCTGTTTGAAGGGCAACTCTGGAGTATCCATTAACAGCCTTAAAATCATTTCCCTTAATCAAATAGTTCACTTTTAGGAATACATCATGGACATGAACAAAAATTTAGCTGTCAAGGATTTTATTACAGGGTCAAAGAGGCAAAATTAGAGAAAACCTCAGTGTCTATCAATACAGTATATATATGCATATAATAAAATACTGTGCAAAGATTTAAACTGCTGTAGAACAAAGTTGATGACAGTCACTCAACAATATCAGACATATTTTTCTATCACGAAAATAGGGAGAAAATGATAAAGATATAATAAATTCAACAAGAAAACTTAGTATACAAATGCATATAATCATATAATCAATTGAAAAAGACCAAATGAAAGGCCAAAACTGATCCATACATAGTCTAAGGAAAATATATTTTTAAAAACCTTCCCAAATAAGAAAAAACAAAAACACAACCTCCTTGTCCTAAAACATGAAGAAAAAAGACCAACATGAGAAGATAAAATATCAAGATATTTCCTAAAGGAATATTTGCTCAAAGCTCCCATTTAAGTCCGGTTCAGGGGTCAAACATGCCCATGAATCTATGTCACTGAATGTTGAAAGAATATATCAAAACTCACTTATTTTGGATTTCTCTGTAATCTTAATGCCAACATTGAAAATATCAAAGTACGTTAAGACAATTTTAATGCAAATACCCTTCGCAATTTGCCTAATATTCCTACGTTCCTTTTTCTCATTAAAATTCTGTTAGGTTAAACTGGAGACCCAACATAGATAAAACCTCTATTTAAGTTTCCAGAGCTCAGTAATGCTGGTGCTTCCCACACATCTGAACTCTATTCCATTTCTTGAGGTAAGCAATCATGTCATCTGCTTCGTTGGTAACTTATAACTCTTAACAGCACTCGAGCTTCTTGCACAAAGCAGTTACTCCAATGAAATACACAGACATCCCTGGAGTTTATCCTGGCGCACATGCAGAAGTGAATCAGGCTTTAACCACCCAAGAAGCTGATTAGATATTACACACACAAATCTTCTATACCTAATCATACGGAGTATTGAGATATTCATCCTGAACCAGGTACATAGTACCTGACATATACAAAGTGCTGAATGTTTATTAAAGAAAATGCATGAATGATGGTCTTCAATCCCTGTTCTAATCACTCTTCACTTTTCTGTATCTGTCAGGTGTTTGGAAAGGGACTCTATGTAAAACACATGAGGGAGGATTTCTAGGTAAATGAATCATACTGAAGACACTAAATTATAAAAGGTACATATATCCTATGACAAGAAGAATGAAAGAGAGACAGATAAAAAGGGAACCAACATTTCAAAACACTCAAAGTCTATTTGTAAAATAGGCCATCCCTCCAACCCCTGGTGACATGCTGCTACTCCTTTCCTGGACAAAGAAAAATACAGTATATAGGGAAAAAAAATGAGGTTTATCTTCCTGAGAAAATGAGCGGCTACAAAGACTACACGTTGGCATTAAGAACTGCCACAGCACATCGGCCAGCTCCAAAACCTGACATTAACGATCCCTAATAACGACCGTAGTTCCCAATAGGCTTTATAGTGCTTTACTCTTTTCTTTTTGTTTTAAGAGACTGTGACTCGCTATGTTGATCACGCTGGTTTTGAACTCCTGGCCTCAAGTAATCCTCCCAGCTCAACCTCCCAAAGTGTTGAGATTATAGGTGTGAGCACAGCACCTGCCCCCCAACCCCAACTGCCTTTATCATTAGAGACAGAGTCTTGCTCTGTCGCCCAAGCTGTAGTGCAGTGGCATGATTATAGCTCACTGCAGCCTCAAACTCCTGGGCTCAAGCAATCCACCCGCCCCAGCCTCCTGAGTAGCTGGGACTATAGGCACACAATACCATGGCCAGCCAGTGCTTTACTCTTAAATATGGACAACCAAAAACTACCATGCAGCTGAAGAAGCCACCAACATGGGAGAGACCAAGAAAAACAAATAAACAAAAAATTATGCTAGAGGAAACAGATAATTGAAAGCAAAAAAAAAAAAAAAAAGCAAAGTTTCTATCTTTAATCAAGATGATAGCATACCAAAATATATTTTTAAGAAATCAAGAATCAAAAAGGATTTATGGAAATTTAAAAAATAATTGCAGAAACAAAAATTCAACACCAAGTATAAAATAAAGTTAAAAACATTTCTGAGAAACTGAATTAAAAAAGGAGAGAGAAAATGAGAGGAAAAAATAAAACAACTTAAGCGAGTCTATCTAGAATGTTTAATATCTGACTAAAGCATTTCAGAAAGAGAATACAGAAAAAAGGGAAAAAGTAATAAAGGAAAATATAAAAGCTAAAACAGTCTACATATCGAAAGGTCCATCTAGTAGGGCACAATGAATGAAAAAAAACTCAGACCAACACATATTGTGCAATTTCAGAACTCCAAGGATAAAGAGCCCAAAAGCTTACAGAGAAACATAACAGGTCACACAAAAACACAGAGAATGGAGTCAGTTTTCTTAATGGCAGCACTAAATACTTGAAAACGATGAGGCAATGCCTTCAATATTCTTAGAGAAATACATTTTCAACCTAGAATTTTATATTCAAATGTGAAAGCAGACTAAACATTTTCAAAATGCAAAGAGATTGACAAAAATCACCTCCTATGCACTCCTTGTTTGGAAATTACTTGTGGATTTCCTACAGCAGAACAAGGGGTAAACAAAGAGTGAGCCATGGGATCTAGAAGGTAGTAGAGCAGCCAAGGATAGCCATAGCCATGCAAACAGCAAAACTGCAGTAAGTGGATGCAAGTTTCTGAGAGAAAAAGTATACAGAAAATGGAGAACTCATTAGAAGACCTAATTTTTCAAAGTATAGTTTTTAAAAAAAAGCATTTTATCATATTGCAGAAATACAATGCAAGAAAAAATAAAATTCATTTAGAAGCCCCTTTGTAGGTTGACTAGCCCTCCAAAGAGGTCCACATCCTATTTCCTGGAACCTGTGAATGTTACCTTACAGATGCAGGTATGATTAAGTTAAACATCTTGAAATGGAGAGGTTATTCTGTATTATCTGTGTGGGCCTAATATAATCACAAGGGTTCTCATAAGGGAGAGACAGGAGTGTCAGAGACAGAAGGCGATGCGACAATGGAAGCAGAGAGAGAGAGAAAGGCTGGAAGATTCTACCGGGCTACTGGCTCTGAAGAGAGGAGATGAAGCCAACAGCTAAACTATGCAGGTGGCATTTAGAAGCTAGGAAATGCAAGGAAACAGATTCTCCCCTAAAGGATCCAGGAAGAATGCAACCCTGCCAATACCTTCACTTTAGGACTGTTAATCTCCAAATTTTAAGAGAATAAATCTGTATTACTTAAGCTACTAAATTTGTGGTAAACTTTCACAGCAGCCATAGGAAACTAATATATCACATGGAAAGAGACGTCATGTGAAAGACAAGAAGGTAACAGAAGCACCACACTTATGAGAAGCTAATGCCTGATGATCTGAGGTGGAACAGTTTCATGCCAAAACCATCGCCCTGCCCCCCAACCCTCCATGGAAAAACTGTTTTCCATGAAACCAGTCCCTGGTGCCAAAAAGTTTGGGAACTGCTGGCATAAGTGACCCCAACTGATCCAGCATGGGGCAGAAGAACTGCCCAGTTAATTCAAAAAATGTAAAAATAATAATACCTGAAATTCCACTTGCAGTCAAGATACAGTAATCGGCACCAGATTAACTCTCCCACCTGAAACAACTAAAAAACTGGATAACCCATGTGATGTGAACCAATGATGGTCAGACACTGGACATCAAGGAACACAGGACAATGATCCCTAAATGAGGAGAAGCCCTATAATTATCTCAGCTTACTGCCTGGAGAGTTTCCAGGCAATGATGCAGGGTAGGGAGAGCGGGGGTGAGGAGTGATCCCAGACTAAGCATGGGTACAGATTAAAGGCATAAAATGGGAGTGATGGGAGACAGCTCTTTAGAAAGCTATCTGAAGAGATTCAAATTTGGAAATGCCCTCACCTCCCAACCCCCTCTTCAACTGAAACACATTCTATATTCATCCAGCCTTAAGATACTTTTAAGGCCTGTTGGCATCAGTACTACCTGCAACTATGCTTATATCCTGCTTTCTTGTTACGCTGCTCACTGTATCTATCTCATTATCTCATATGATGCCCCTTCTTTTATGCATATCCTGGCATAAATCACAATATCTATGAGTTTAAAATAAATGTCAAAAATGTGGGGAGAAATTAAGTTATATGCAACAGGGATTTATACAAGACCAGGATCATCTTGTAAGACCAGTAGTTGGCCTGGGCATGTAGTTGAGATGGTGATGAAGTACAAATGTGGCATGGTTACATAACAGACAAGCAAGCCAGAAGAGCTGTTATAGGCTACCACCTACAGGACACATATGGGAAAACAGCCTTACCTTTGCTCTATCAGACCATCCAAAGGACTGTACAGTCACATCTAATCGTTTCATTAACATTCGTCGGCGGCACTCATATTCACAGGAAAGAGCATCATTGATTCTTTCCAGTTGTTCCTAAAAAATTTGGAAACAAAAATAATAAACTTTAGATTCTTTCATTCTGCAAAGAAAAGAAATCTGAAAATTGTGCTAAGTACTTCCTACTGAGTCAAAAGATGTTGTACTTACTGATCATTTTCTGTTCCCATGAGACTTTATGGTAAATTATTTAAATACTAAAGCATAATTGAAAGAACATTTATGATATCCAGAAGACATTAAACATACAAATTAAACTCCACCCGTTGGTAGAGTATACTTTATCTATAATCAAATTTGTTAATTTAAGTAAAACATTTACCTGCTAAGCAGTCTGGACCAACAAGGAAAGAAAATACCAATAACTCATCTTGCTGGCTTTGAGCCTCTGTTCTTTTCAAATCACAACTGTGCTAGCACATTGAGCACTATCAATATCCTCAGCCAGGTATTTTTAAAAATTAATAATTTAACTAAAGAAATGTTAGGACATATTACTCCAGAATATCAATCAATTTTAATTCTACAAAATAATATATGCATGCTACATATTGCAAAATAGATGTTCATTTATAAAATTAAGTCATATTCACTAATGTAATTACATAAAACTAATAACAAAAAGGGGGATTTACCGCCTGTTCTGAATTTAAATCAATTTTCAGCAGTGGTTTTCCCACATGATTTTTCTGGACCTTTGAGAGAATATCTTTCACCTAAAAGTAAATATAAAAGATTGTGAAAAATGTATATTCCTAATTTAAAACAATCTTATGCTTGTTTAAAGTATCGCTCTGAACACTACAGAATAAAATATTAAAGTGACATAATTAAAATATACCATCATATACCAGAATACCACTACAATACAGAGTATCTTTTTCAAAAAAGCACATTATATTCATTCAAGCTATAGAGCACATTCTTTCCCAGAGTAAGAACAAACATACACAGACAGCTAAAGAAGTACCTAGGTTCTACTATGAGAATCTGTGTCTTAGTGAAATAACTTTGGAGTTCCTGCTTAAGATAGCACTTTCTTACTTTCTAGTAAATTTTCAAAAGGGATACTAAAACCTTTAACCAGCACATTGATTTTTCTCAAATAAATGCTACGTACACATTCCTGTTGTAAGTATTCTCGTTTCATTGTTCAGCAAGACAACATAAGGGAGCAAGCCATCTCTCTCAATTACAGTCATCACATACATATTTTCATTACTTTTGCAAAGCCCCTAATTTAAATTACTTGAAACATTTTTATTTTGATAAACAAAATATTAGGCATTTACTTTCCCTTTAGCAATATCAGGGTCATTCAATAATTTATCCTCCTAACTAAAGGATTAATTTACCTTCCTGACTGGAGAATCCATCATTAGCTAAATAAAATATTTACAAAACCAAATGAAATACAGTTTTTTTTACAAGGTAACCAAAGGAAACAACCAAGGGCAGTTCAGATTTTAAGGAGCATGAAGCTTATTTAATGTTGGGGGCACTCTTTAAGGAAAGAATTCAAAATTAGCCTGGAAGCTGGGGTTGTAATGTGGAGTAACTGTAAATGGGCACAGTTGAGGTTTCTTCTGAGGGTGATGGAAAAGCTCTAAATTCAAGAGTTTGGTGATGGTTGTTTAACTCTGTAAATATACTAAAATTCACTGAACTATATATATATACTTAAAATGGGCAAACTTTATGGCATGATTACATTTCATAAATGGTGTTTTAAAAAAATTAGCTTAGAAAGAACCTGTGCAAATAAGAGACCCCAAAACTTCAGCTTTAGTAGCTTCACAGCAAATCTACATCTACAATGACACAATTTCTCTACTGATACAATTTGTACATATTTTAAAGAAATTATTAATTTATTTTCTTAAAATGGACCATTTCTGTAGATTCTCCAACTGTTGTAAATATCTCCAATTTTAGGTTTTTTCATACATTATAAAAAGTATGAGTTGTAACTCCTCACTCCAGAGGAATTCTCAATGTATACTTGTAGTTTGTTACGTGTAATCACATTCAGCTCCATTCCTAGGATTCCAACATTACATAATAGTTTTAACAAATCTGAAAATCACTTGTTATAGAGTAAGTTAAGGGCACAGGCTCTGGAGGTTGACTACCTGGGTTTAATCCTCAGGTCTACCACCATTTAGAAATTTGCTTGTTTAACTTATTAGATCTTTCAGTACCTCAGTTTCCTCACATGGTTGTCTAGGTAATACAACACAGGGGTGATGTATTACCCATAACCACGGGTGATGTGAGAATTGAGTTATTACATGTAAACATTTATAACCACCTCACATGGGTGATGTGAGAATTAAGTGAGTTATTACATGTAAACATTTAGAACAGTGAATGCTATATATTTGCTATTATACCATCACTATGTATCTGTTGTAATTATACCACTATAAATACACATTTGAACAACTTGAAGTTAGAAAATAATACTTTCCTTCCCCAATGGTAACAAAGTGTCTTCTGGACACATCACATGCAGAAGAAAGAAAACATGAAAATTCTTACTTTTGGTTAAAAACTGAATAGAGTAGGAAGACCTTTTAAGTAAACATTTAGCCAAGATGGCCATAGTAACAACTACCTTATAATTAGTATGCCAGTATTTGAACCGAGGCATTACAGACTACTTCAAGTAGGGCAAAGAGGTAATTGAGAATGTTGTTAATACTAAATAAAAACCATAAAACGGAATAGCCTCTTTGAATTATAATGAGCTCAGAAATCTGTCTCAATCTGAAATAGTCCCAGAAAATTTAGCCAACCCCAGATCAGTCTTCATCCAGAGGAAAACAGAAAAAAATTCTGAAGAGTAACTTGTTAACTCTATAAGAATGTTTTTGAGCTGATTTTCACAGACTTACTCTCTGGTTTGCAAGTTCTACCAAAAAAAATTTTTTTAATATTCTGTTTTTATCTTAATGATACTATAATTCTCTTACATTAAGACAAACCTTATTTTTCAGTTCATAAATTATCAACGCAAAAGAGATCTTTACTGAACAAGGATTTAATTTAAGGCACTGTGTCTAAAAATGGAGTTATGTACTTATTCTTGAAGATTAGGCAAGAATTTTATTTTCCTTTAAAATGAATCCTGTATTCTTCCCCTAAAGGACTGCATATTTAACAAATGAAACCCAGGAACTAGGCCAGAATTTGGTCTGTGAGAGTAGCATCCTCTCTAATATATGGCTTGACAGGGAACAAGAGTTGTTTAGTAACTGAAAAAAAAAAAAAATTCCAAAGTACATAAGGTACATAGTTTGTAGTTGTTTTTAACTAACCCCATCAGGGTACTAATTAATACATTCTTCCATTCATTATATAATGCACTTACTCTTACTAAACATTCATCCACCAAAAACTGCATGCTCACTGCCAAAGAAACCACTCTGCAATTCTATTAACATCCATTTTTTAAAAAGTTTAGTTTCCTTTCACTTTGTAGGATAACTCTACTTCTACTTCTTTCTTTCTTTCTTTCTTTCTTTCTTATACTACATTAAAACCCTGGTTAAGAAAGTGATCCTTAAATTTGCTAAGTGATTTCTATCATGGTAAACTCTGGCAAAGCTGAAGGCCAGTAACTCATTAAGATTTGATTCCTGAATATTAGCTACTGACAGATTAGGTCACATGCCTGTTAAGTCTGAATCCAAAACTGGGTTTATATGAAGATAAACTCTTGAAATAAAATGTACACCTCATAATTATAGGGAATAGTTTCATTTTTAATATAGCACTTACATGTTACCATTCAGTTGAATTTTGGGGAAAATAAAACAAAGATAATACCTTTGATTCCACTTGGTTTAGCATATGCGGAATGTCAGAAGTTGTTGACTTGGGTATACCAAGTGTATCAAACATAGCTTGAACTTCCTGATAAACTTCACTATTTTTATCTAATTGAGAATTTTTATGTTTCTTGTTCTGTAATATCTGTGAAGCTTGAAGTTCTGTACTTAAAAATACTACAATAAAGAGAAAATAAATAATGTTAATACATGTATAAGAATCTCTTAAAATATTTCACTGAAATTATTTATTCACTTAAAACAAGTATCAATTAATACCAATAATGCCAACTTACAAAGACCCAAAGAACAACAGTTGTAGAACACTGTACACTTATAAACGAAGTGATTCCCTAGTCCATAGCAAGTGTTACATTTTTTTAAATGAAATGAGAAAAAACAACTAAAGCTATATAAAATAGACACCCTATTAAATGCATTTACACTGTAAATGCCACTTTAAATGGTTGATTCTTTTCACACCGGAGGCGCCCTAGCAGCTCCTACTGGAGTTAAGCAGGCAAAGATACAGGCCCCCAGAAAACAGCAGTGTAACTTTCATCTACTTTACCTAGAGAGGTTTAACCTAAGACTTAGTTTGAAACAGATGAATGGGTACAAAAAAAAAAGGGCACTACAAGCAAAAAACTAAAATGAATTTATTTAATACTACCAGGAAAAAGAGAAATGGTTATTTTATTCTCTTCGATTTCACACTAGCTGGTTTCAGTTCAATTTTAATTAACATATTAAATGATCTAGATTGCTATTTCAATAAGTACATGTCTACCAAGGACCTGTTCTGAGCCAGGAACGGTGTGAACAATGGGGATGCCAAGTCAAGGAAGATATGATGCCTACCCTCAAAGAGTATAAAATCCAGTAGTTGAGACCCACCACCAAATCAACAATTTAAGAACAGATAAGAATGTGTAAGACTCTGATAAATTATTCTCTGTCTTCTATGTACAGAGCACACAGGTCAGGGGAGAACATATAGCTCTAACTGATATATAAGCACATAGAGCAATTTGAGTCAGGATAAATCACCCCAAACTGTTTACAAGTCCCTTTACTTTCACCGTTTCATCTAATCCTTTCAATAGCCATATTTAAGAAAATTACTCAAAAATCTTAAATGATTACAGTCTTGTTTTAAACAGACTCTTCACTACGGTAGGTAAGACTTTGTTTTTGGCTGGGCGTGGTGGCTCATATCTATAATCCCAGCACTTTGGGAAGCTGAAGCAGGCAGATTACCCGAGGTCAGAAGCTTAAGACCAGCTTGGCCAACATGGTGAAACCCCGACTCTACTAAAAGTACAAAAATTAGCCAGGCGTGGCAGCACGCGCCTGTAGTCCCAGCTACTAGGGAGGCTGAGGCAGGAGAATTGCTTGAACCCAGAGGCGAAGGTTGCACTGAATCGAGATCGTGCCATTGCACTCCAGCCTGGGTGACAGATCAAGATTCCATCTCAAAAAATACATAAATAAATACTTTGTTTTTATTTGTTTAGTTAAAATTAGACACAAACGCCGCAATTTAATATAGCAGTTTTAACTTCAGCTGAGCAAAAATACATCTGAAAAACAATTTAAAAGTACAGGTGCCAGGGTCCCATCCTCTGAGATTCTGAACAGTAGATCTAGAAGTAGGAGTTGGGCATCTGTGTGTGGTTTGTTTTAGACCCAGTGTGATTGCCAAGGTCAGGCAAGATTGAGGGTCACTGGTTTAAAGACTTTTCCATGCAGTCTACACATGACAGTTTAAAGAGTCAAGTACCAAAATATTAAGATCAATTATTAAACTTTAAGACCAATATTAAACTTTCCTTATGAGGACTATACTAAGGTCCTTCTGACTTAAAAACTTCATTAAGACCAGCTATGGTGGCTCAGGCCTGTAATCCCAGTATTTTGGGAGGCTAAGGTAGGAGGACAGCTTGGGCCCAGGAGTTTAAGACCTACCTGGGCAACACAGACCCATCTTTACAACATATTTTTTAAAAATTAGCTAGGCATGGTGGTGTACGCCTGTAGTCCCAGTTATGCAGGCTGAGATGAGAGGATCGCTTGAGCTCCAGAGTTTGAGGGGCTACAATCGCACCATCACACTCCAGCCTGGGCGACACAGTGAGACCCCATCTCATAATAAAAACTTGATTAAACTTGATTAAAACAGATTGCCAGTTTTTCAAAAATTTATATTTTAGACAGAACCTTGGCTGAAGTCTACCTTTGCTCTATGGAAACATGCTTTCTCCATGTAATAGTACAAACAAGGGTTTAGCATTTACGATGCTAATCCATGCAGATAGTAAGCAGTAGAGGGAAAATTAAGCCTTCTTCCTTTTGCAGATCCTTAGATTCCCCCTTCCCAGAGGCAATCACCATTAATTTCTTGGGTATCCTTTTAGGCATGTGTGTGTGTATGTATTCAAGATACCTAGTAGCCATCTGTGTGCGTTTGTTCCTTTTATACAAACAAGAACATGCTATACATGTCCTGTATATTTATTTTGTATTTACCAACATATCTTAGAGATCATTCCACATCAGCACATTTGATTTATCTGCATTCTTCCTATTACCTATCTAGTGACATCACTGCATTAATGTACCACTTCTATTTATCTATATTTATGGACACTCAGGTTTCTGGTCTTTTTATTACTACAATGTCATAATGAACATGGTTTTCATTTATCTTTGTACACTTGGGGAAATAGATATATATTCATAGACAAACAATTGCCAAGTCAAAAGAATTGCCAAGTCCAAAAGCCAAGTGAATTTTAATGTGACATTGAAAATGTGTCCTCCTAAGAGGCTGTACAAGTTATTCTCCCACCACAGTCTAATGTCTGTAGTATACGAAAACGCTTACTCCCCCAAACTTCTATTATGATTTTTTGAGTGAAAGATGGTATCCTGTCATAAGTGATATTGTGCATCTTGTCATGCTTAGAAGCAGTTAAAAAAAAATTTTCTGTAGAATGCGTGTTCATGTCTTATGTATTTTACACATTTTCCCAGTGGATTTTTATCTTTTTCCTGTTGATTTATAAAAGCTCTTTACATAGTACAGGATTTGGCCCTTTTAATTTTATACATGTTGCAAACACTTTCAAAAAGAACATGAAGAAGCTTATTATATCAATATGATTAAAACAGTCAAACTGAAGAAAGACTAGATGCTGGTAAGACTGTGAATTGGTATAACCTTTCTGGAGCAAAATATGGCAATATACATCTAGACCGGAGACTATTTTAAATGTTCATAATCTTTGTCTAAGTAAGCAAAAATATAAACAAGGAAATCATTTTAAAATAGAAAAAAATCCAAATACCTCCAAATTTGAAATCTATTACACATAATGTTATGTCAATAGCAGAGCCAATTTAGTTTTTCAAAAAACAAGTGATAGGGAAATAAAGAGAAAAACGACACATCAAATGAAGAGGAGGAGGAGAAGGATCTGAAACAGGATCTTAATCTTATTTAAGAGTGAGTGCGAGTGTGAGAGTGTGTGTGTACGTACACAGAAAACAGAGACACAATATTCTCTCTAGGGAGTGAGATTATAAATGCTTTTCTTCTTTATGTTTTATGTATTTTCTAAGATTTCTATGATAAGCATGTAATTTTTGCACATATAAAATTTACCATTTTAATCATTTTTAAGTATACAGTTCTATGACGTCACCATCCATCTTCAGAACTTTTTCGTCTTCCTCACTGAAACTCTGTACCCATTAAACACTAACTCCTCATCACCGCCCTCCTGAGCATGTTATTTTTATAATCAGAAAAAAACTATATATTTCTGTTAAATTTCTTTTTTATTCCTACTTGTAACAGAAACCTGTATCACTACAATTGCTAAGCTTCTTAGCAGCTAAGGAGAAAGGGAACCATGATGGATTACATAATTCTCATTGACTGATATTAAGGATATGCAAGTTCCTCTAGTCGGTGTTTCCTAGGTTCCTTTCTGTCCCAATATACCTAAGAGTTACTGTGATCTCCCAGTAACAGTGGTTCATTAAATCAGTGACTCGAACCAAATGGGAGGAAGATGGAGAATGGTGTATTGGGATGGAGAGAGAGGGCATATAATTTTTATCCCCACTCAACACACACAAGGTAATTTCAATGCCAATACTTTTGTCACCACTAAACACACACACACACACACACACACACACACACACACACACATTTCACCTCTAATGAAACAAACTTTATTAAAACACTAGCGCCTAGGAGGAATATGTCACATGTAATCTTTTTATAAATGGCATAATCTGAAATAGAAATCTTCAATAATAGAAGGTATTAGAAAAATTCTTTCAAATAGTCATTGTTTGTAGAACTTTAAAAACATTATAAAATTAACCTAAAGTAAAAAAATGATGAAAGGAACCCAACACAAACATGGACCTACTATTTATGGTAATTGTTTTAATACAGTATGACCTATATTCCAAATCCCTCCCTGATGAAACTGGCCACATTTAAAGTGTCCTAAAGGCACAAATTTTATATTTAAAAAAAAAAAAAAACAAGCAACCCTCATATATCCCGAGTATCCAGAGCAGTTCTTGGTGTTAGAGCAAGTGATCAACAAATTATCATCCAGTGCCTAGTTTCAGAGAGTTTTAAGATTAAATAGGACTTTGGAGATCATCAATGTTAGCCATATAGTCACGAACAATAACAGATAGAATGAGATAAAGAAAAAATTACTAAAGTACTATATAAATCACAAACACAGGACATTCTATATTGGCCAAATAAATCACAAGTGTTAGAAGGTATACTGGTAAAATTTATACTATATTATATAAACATTTCTGAGATAGCTTTGTATTTTAAGTAAAATAGTAAAACCTTTTTAATATACAAAATGTCTAATGCTTCATTAATTAATAAATCTTGACTTGAAAATAATAAAAACCATGTCAAACACATGCATTTAAATGTTCACGATAACTTACATAGAAGTTTCAAACAGTCCTCCTTCTTTTTTAAACGATCTTTAATATCTCCTGATATGAGTACAGAATATGGACATGCCATTTCTTTTAAAAAGCCACTTATCTCAAGCTGGAAGCTCTCTAGATCATCTCTTCCTTTAAAAAAGAAAAATCATAAAACATTTACTGAGCATTTACCATATAATCCAATACTATAAAATCTACTCGTTTATTTCCATTTTACATTCAATTCTAAATTTTCACATTAAATCCTTAAATGTGTGATCACGAAGCTTATGTTAACAACTGAAATAGTAAAAGCATTATTATGGCTATAATTATTAATTCACTTCAGAGCAAATGATCCATTTCTATTGTATTTCTATATATTCAGAAAATAAATGCAACCATCTAATTAACCCTCAGTGCTTATCTTTATTTCATAATGTAATTATGTAGGCAGTCGTGTTATATGTTTAGAATTCAAATTATTTTACTTTGCATCAAGTGAACTGTTAGATCTGGCTGGGTGCGGTAGCCCACACCTGCAGTTTCAACTACTTAGGAGGGTGGGGTGAGAGGGTTGCTTGAGCCCAGGAGTTCAAGTCCAGTCTGTGCAACATAACAAGACCCCATCTCTTAAGAGAAAAAGGATACTTTTCAAAGAAAAAGCTACTTTTGTGAATGCACAATTTTTAATTTTTCTTTTTATTATACTATTAATATCTGAAATTCTACCAAAGACCCACAGGACTCCAGTTACTAAGATGGTAATGAACTAAAGAAGCTTTATGAGCTAGTACAGAAGTTTTTAATAGAAGTATTCCTATGTGAATCCATATCCTGAGCTACAAGCTTCAGAACACAAATTAGGAATTATATATATATAATATTTTAAGCCTTAATTCAACATGAGCACCATTCAAAAATTAAACTTTTAAATAATCAAATTCAGACCCTACTTTTTCTAAAAAACAATACTAAGGTTTAGACAGCAGATATCAGAGCCGTCAGGAAGAGAAAAAAATAGCAGATAAATAGTAATTGCTTACAGTTTTATAGCAAATTTAAATATCAATTCTGGATTAATATAAAATTTAATCCAAAAATGTTTACTACCACATACTGAAATTCTTTGGAATATGTGATTTTTCTTTGTACAGTGGGCACATTATTGATAAAACTATAAACCGTAAGTTATCAGCTTAGTTTACTATTAAACAGAAAAGTAAATAAAACATAATGGCAATACCAGCAGACGTGATACTTTCTTCCAAGTTGCATAATGATTTTATTTGAGAGCCTAACCAAATACAGAGCTCTGAAAATTCAGGTGAAGATAATCCACCCTCTGCCGCCTTTGTAAGGGCTTGCTCTTCTAACAATGGTCCTTTATACCTAGAAAGGAAGAAATACAAGTTAAAAACTAAATAAGCCAATCAAACAAAAAAACCTCCAACACTCTGTGTCAAGGTCTGCTGCTTGTTTTTGTAAATAAAATGTTATTGGAACACAGCCATTAAATGTATTAATCTACAAATTGGCTATGGCTGTTTCCACACTACAGTGGAAGAGCTAAGTATTTGTAACCGAAAATGATGACTACATGGCCTTCTAAAGAAATGGTTTGCTGCTTCCTGCTCTATATAATTAACATTTGGCTTTTTTCCTATGTTTTAACATTTTACAGTAAAATTATCTACCAATTTTAAGATAAATACCACCGGTATCACAAAGTCAAATACAGCATAAAGTCTAATAGCCTTATATTAATTACAATAAAAATATGGTGAAAAAAGCACAGACACAAATTACAAATTTAAAAAAGCTAAAGTTGAAAAGAATCTATTAGATCATTTTAATCTAAACTATTTAATTTAATTTTATTTATTTTACTTTATTTTATTTTATTTTATTTTATTTTATTTTATTTTATTTTATTTTATTTTATTTTATTTTATTTTATTTTTGAGTCAGGGTCTCACTCTGTCACCCTGGCAGGAGTATAGTGACACAATCTTGGCTCACTGCAACCTCCGCCTCCTGGGTTCAAGGGATTCTCATGCCTCAGCCACCAGAGTAGCTAGGATTACAGGTGCCCGCCACCACACCCAGCTAATGTTTGTATTTTTAGTAGAAAGGGGGTTTAGCCATGTTGGCCAGGCTGGTCTCCTGAGCTCAAGCAATCCACCCACCTCGGCCTCCCAAAGTACTGGGATTACAGGTGTGAGCCACTGTGCCTGGCCTCATTTATTTATAATTTTATACTTCTAAACATTTCTGCAAATTGTATTTCCCAAGAATCTTAAATTTTCAAAACACTTTATATACTATCTTAACTGAATTAGATGATCAGTTTTCTACTTTTATGGTTCTTTTTGCAAGTGAACTTTTGTTAACATTATAAAGTCACAGATAATATATTTGATGTGTTTTAATCCATCACAGTTATTCTTTTGATACTCAAATTCTTCTGTCTCTGGTTTATAGTAGCCCATTCAGGTAGGCCAGTCGAGCCCTTTGTCTTGTCCTCCGTACTCTCTGAATACTTTCCTTGCTTTCTACAACAACATCTTCCTGCCTTAGACTTGGAATCAGGCATTTCTCCAAGGAGCCCCGATTCTTTTAATGGTATTTAGAGTACATAATCTGCTACCAAAGGTTGGTCACTGTTTCTATGCCTTTTTCAGAGAAACTATATCAGTTTCATATTGCTATTTCCAACTGGAATTTAGAATTGTAGGGGTTTTACTTATTTTGTTTTACATTTTTATTTATCTTCTCTTACAATGACAATTCTTGTTTTAATAACATTTACAAATTCCTAATATATATTAAAATAGGTATAAATTACATATGGCTTCAGAATAGGAAATCCAGCATTACTACTAACAATAAAATTACAGTTTAATTTTTTTATATTTACGATGTATTCCTGTAAGGATATACAGAAAAACAATTCCCATGTGATTAAACCACCTACTCAATATATCAATAGACATTTGTTTTGTTCAGCTTTAATTTGTAGGGATTTGTTTCTTTTTATTTCATTTTTGTCTTATAATTATGTAAAACATTAATGCAGTTTCAAAGTCTAACTTAAAAAACAAAATGCATCAGAAAAATCTAGTTTGCAATTTTAATCTTGTATCCTCTACTCTGTTCTCTCCCTCCCCTACAGGTGACCATATTTATTAGTTTGGGGTTGTCCTTCCATCATGTTTTTCAATATAAATACATGCATTTTTGTCTCCTTTTTCAGATAAAAGGTAGCCTACTATGTGCTGTTCTAGTCCTTGCTTTAAACACATACATGCTCACACACACATACATTTACATAGAGTAGAGATCAGTATTTAGACATAGTATTCAACCATTTTTACAGTTATATACTACCTCACTGTCTGGATGCACCATATTTTATTTAATCGGCATCTACTAAAGGACACTTGGATTGTTTCCAGTGTTTTGTTAATATAGTTTGGCAAATTTTTGTCAGTTTTTATCTAGGATAGATTCCTAGAGGTGAGACTGTTGGGTCAAAGGGTAAATAGATACATAACTTTGCTAGATACTATTAAATTCTCCTGTAGAGGGGTTGTACCATCAAGGTATCCGAGTACCCATTCCCTCATAATTCATCAAAGTTGTCAAACTTTTGGATTTTTGACCATCTGGTAACTCAGTATAGTTTTATCTACATTTCTCTTACGAGCAAGACATAGGGCATCTTTGCATATGTTTAAAGGCCACTTGCAATTCTTTTTCTTTGAATTCTCTGGTTATATCAGATGAAGGGTAAGTACAGGTATTTTCAAATCCTCATTTTGTAGGTAAAGAAACTAAGACTTCATGACATTAGGAAACCTGCCTTTATGTAGCAGGCCAGGCACAGTGCTAGGCATATATATATATATATATATATATATATATATATATATATTTCATTTAATCTTTACAGTAATGCTTTAAGTTAGCATTATCCTAATTCTGTAGAATCAGAAAATGGCACTAGGATTTAAATCCACGTTTAACCCAAATGCTCCATCATTAACATAGGTCTTGTTAGACCTCTGTCTACAACTATAAGGAAACTAAGGAAATAATCTGGTCCAGTTGATACAGCCAAGTAAAGGCAGAGCTGAGACTAGAATATTATTTCTGCACCCCCCAGCTCAAGGCCGGTTCTTCTATGACTCAGCCTTCCTCTATGTCTTACAATGCCTCTCAATGAGATTTCATAGTAAACATCTTATATCCTCTTATTTGCTTTCATTTCTGCAATAAAGCAATACTCATAAACTCTTGAAGAAATTTAATTCATATTGATGTAAGTTTTTTTTAACTGAAATGTCAATAATAAAAACCAATAAGAACTGATCAAATCACAAAAAATTCTGAATTTGGAAAAAAAAAATCCAATCTTTAATGCCTTAGCTCATCAGATGAAGTAAAAATAAAAAGAGGAACAAATAAATGCATTTAACATACCTGAACATCTATTAACAATCAAAATCACAATAGTGGCTAACATTTAGAAAGTGCTAACTGTATGTTGGGTCAGTGCTAAACAATTTATATAAATTGTCTCATTTAGTTGCCACAATACCCTATAAGGTAGATACTATTATTAGCTTCATTTTACAGATGAGGAAGCTCAGGAAGATAAAGGTAAATAATTCATCCGGGATGGCCATAATCATAGCTAACAACTGTCCCGGAACTGAGCCACACAACCTACCTCCATAGCCCCACACTCTTAGCCCGTATTGTTCTGTCACCATCCAGAAATGTATCTAATTGTCTTAGGCAATAGAAGTGTCTAAGTATATTCTGCTAGATAACCGAATAAGAATATGAAAGCACTTTTCTGGCTAGAACAGTGCTTCTTAAACTTTTATGTGCATATGAATCTCCTGAGGGTCTTGTTAAAATAAAGACTCTAATTCAGTAGAGCTGGAATGATGTCTGGGATTCTGCATTTCTACTCCCCAGGTGATGATGACGCTGCTAGTCCACAGACCTCTCTTAAGCAGCATAGTACTTATTTTTTTACTTTCATTTAAAAAAAAAAACTCTCAATATTTATCATCACTCCTTCTCCTCTTGCAGTACATGAGAAATTACAGCAGGCATTTAAGAGTCTATTTATGCTACATTTAGCAACTGTTTAGTGTTTACCACATTTATTTCATACTTGCTTTGATTTCCAATGCCATTCTGCGTTTACAGAGAATAACCACGCTCCTAGTTTGTTCTATATATTCTTAGTTAATCATCAAAGTGCTACTGTTATTCCAAACACTGGGAACATCTCCCCTAGGGTTAGGCCCTCCCCCAAAGCCTCATACCCTGGAAGCATAGTTGCTGGTCTGACACTACTTCAAGCTGGGTGATCCAAATCTTCATCCATTAGGGCTGCTGGCAACTCTCCTCAACAATACAACCAGGGCCTAATTTACTTTCTATTTTCATCAGCCAAGAGATAAAACAGAAGACCCTTTCTTTTCCCATCATTTACCCAACCTATTGTCTTTGCCCCTCATCCAACTCTCTACCTCTCTCTGCTTCCTAAAAATGTCCACTATCTTTCATCCACAACACAGTGGATATTTTGCTATACTGTCCATTTCTTCTCAGAAAGATTATTCCTCTCTTGTTTTCACTCTGGATTCTCTATTTTGGACCCAAACTGAGAAGCCCAGAGCTGCTGCTAGGAGACTGGAGCCAGGGTACCCAAGGGAGCCCATCTCCGGGCACCCACCCTTGGTACAGGCCACCTCGCTTCGCAGCCCAGGGAGGAAAGGAGAGGGGGTATGTAAACAGCTGTGGGAGTCGGGAGTCTCAGGAGTTGCAGCAAGCCCAAACCCAGGCCCCCCAGCCCAGCCCAGACCATGGGCTCACTGGTTCTTCCACCCAACCAGCCCGCACCTGTGGAATTAGATGGAGCACAGTTCCATCATCACCCAGGCACAGGGGAAGACGCCCTGGTGCTCACCAAGCAAGGCCTGGTCTCCAAGCCCTCCTTAAGAAGCCTCGTGGATATAACATCTTCAAGGCCCTTGTCTGCTATTTTCGCACCCAGCATGGCCAGTCAAGCTCTTCCACTGAGCTCATCCATATAAGGAGGAAGCCAACACCACTGCTAAGTCGGATCTGCTCCAGTGTCTCCAATACCAGTTTTATCGGATCCCAGGGACGTGTCTGCTCCAAGGTGACAGAGGAAGATCAAAGGAGGATCTGTGTGGTCACTGACCTGGATGAAGCCCTTGTGCATCTTTAAGCCCAGCAACAATGCTAGCTTCACAGTGCCTACAGAGATTGAGGAGACCACTCAAGCAGGTGTATGTGCTCAAAAGGGCTCACGTGGAAAGAGACGAATGAGAGAACTCTTTGAATGTGTTCCCTTCACTGCCAACCTGGCCAAGTATGCCAACCCTGTGACGGATCTGCTGGCCGGTGTGGGGTGTTCCGGGCTCACCTATTCCATGAGTCCTGTGGTTCCACCAGGGCTGCTAAGTCAGGAACCTCAGCCGCCTGGGGAGGAACCTGAGGAAAACCCTCATCCTGGACAACTTGTCTGCTTCTTACATCTTCCACCCAGAGAATGCAGTGCCTATGCAGTCCTGGTTTGATGACATGGCAGATACTGAGTTGCTGAACCTGATCCCGGTCTTTGAGAAGCAGAGCAGAGGACGTCTATACCAGCCTTGGGTAGCGGCAGGCCTCTTAGCCTTCCCTGCTTCCAAGCAGTGGTCATCCCAGTAAGGGTCTTTCCTATGCTGTGCCTTTAGGATCACCTGACGGACAGAGTGAAAGCTGGAGGGCCTCACCACATGGGCCTGGAAATAGTGAGAAGTGATTGTAAAGAGCTTTAGGACAGCTTAGATGCCAAGTAGGCAAATGCCAGACCAACAATCCCCAGAGCTACCTGCTCCCGAGTTGTTGGGTTCCCGAGATGTGTGTGTGAGTGTGTGTTCTGCCATGAACTGTGGCCCCAGCATATAGCGTTTCAGTGGGGGAGAAGCTGAAAGACTCTTGGTCTTTCAAGTCGTCTCCTCTCCTGTCACCCTAAAAGCCACTGAACTCTACAGGGATGAAGACTATTGAAGACTCCATTGCCAAACCATGGCCTTTCCTCAGTGTTATAAAGCCTATGCCAAGGAAAAAGGAAGGGTATGCCTTTGGGTGCTCCAGGTACACACCTTTCCAAAATCTTTCTCCAGCCAGCTGCTGCAGACAAAAATAAGACATTTCTGGGAAGATAAGGACTTGTTTCCAGGCCAGTACCCCAGTGGCCATCAGGTCTTGTGGCCCAAAAGCTACGCTTGCCTCTAGCTAAGTGCCTGGCATGGGCCCTTTCTGTGTCTCCCCAAGGTTGGGTACTGAGCTCCCTTCTTCACCATCTAGCCATAGTCTCGAACCTATGGGGAAGGAGGTTTTCTCCCCACCCTGGAAGAGAACAGATTACTGATTTCTGTCCTTTTGACTCTGAAAATTCTCTTTCTAAAAAAAAAAAAAAAAGTAAGATTGTTATTCCTACCATCTCTAGCTTTAATTATTTTTATTTTCACAAATGCCTTAAGGTCAGATAGTAGGGGTTTTGGCCTCCTTTCTTACCAAAATAGCATCATTATCACTGCTCTCCCTTTATCTTATAAATATCTCCTGTTTCCTTGAGGCACAGGCCACTCAGATTTGCCACCCATTCACTTGTGGTTTTCATCTATTACCTCTTGGACACTCCCCAACATCCCCTTTGCTCAGTTTTCCTCTCCACCTCTATTCTTGCCATTACACTGAGTTTCTCTAATGTCTGTATGTATACCCTATCTCACACCCTGAGCTCTCAATTCCAACCTGCACATGTCACTCAGCCCCCCTTGCACCTTTGCCATTACTTGCAACCACTGCACCTCCAAAATCACTTATCCAAACATGTGGCTCCCTGACCACAACCTCTTATTTATCCTTCCACTTGCTTCTTCGACCACTCACCTAAAACTATTCTTTGATATCATCATTACCTCCATTCATTGATCCCTCTGCATTCTCCATATTTACCAACTCTCTCCTATCTTCACATTCTTCTGTATCCAATTTAGATTCTAAGGTGTATCATTTCATTTTGGTGCTCAATAAATACCAACTGAAGAAATTAATCTGTTGGGGCGTGGTGGCTCACACCTGTAATCCCAACACTTTGAGAAGCCAAGGCAGGAGATCATTTGAGGCCAGAAGTTCAAGACTAGCCCGGGTATCATAACAAGACCCTGTATCTAAAAAAATTTTTAAAATAAAGAGAAATGAATCCTTGAATTTTAATATCCAATCAATCACTAAGTTCAGTAATGTAGTTCTTCCCATATCCACTGCCACTAAGCAACCATCATTTCTTTCACAGACTATTAACTAAATTCTCCAATCCATTTTCCACCTTGCTGACAAATGTAACTTTCAAACTAGACATCTAACCACTCCCTTTTTATTTAAAATTATTCAATCACATCCCATTGCTGTTATGATCAAGAATAAAATCCACAACACAGACTAAAAGGGGCTGCATGCCCTGATTTTCACCTAACTCTTGAATCCAATTTCCCACCACTCTGCCCCTCACACTCTGCCTTCCAACCACATTAGCCTCCTTCCAGTTCTTCTAATACAGCAAGCTCCTTCGCATTTCAAAGTCTTCACATTTTCTTCTCACTGTAAGGATATCTTTGTCCCCCTTTTTCATCCATCCAACCTTAACTACTTAATTTCTATTCACCCTTCTTATTTCAACTCAAATGTCACTTCCTCAGGAATCTATCACTAACCCCTAAGACTTCTTAGCTCCTCCTGTTACATCACCCTGTTCTTTTCCTTTGACACATTTATTATAGTTTATAATTATTTTTGTGATCATGTCTGTTTCTCCACTAGATTATAAACTCCACAAGGGTAGGAACCAAGTCTATTGCTCACCACTGACTCCTCAGAACGAGGTCCAATATATAGTGTGTTCAATAAATAAATATTTAAAGGAAACTTCTCTCCATAGTAGTGTTTCTCAACTGAGTCTGTGAATCTTTTTAAAAATATGCAGGTCTGTACTGTACCTCTGAAGATTATGATTCGGTCAGTCTATGGTATATACTAGACTGGAACAGTTTTTCACAAGTTCCACACGACTCTGATGTACTTCCAGTGTTGAGATCTACTATTCCACAAAATCAGAGACTATCAGAACTGAAAGAGACTTCTAAAATCACTGCTCCAGCCCTCTCTTTTCACAGATGAGAAAACTGACTGACTCCTAGCCTATCCTGTTTTCACCTGTATCACTAAATTGTCCTTTCACATAGATTTTTCCCTTCAAATGTCTCCCATTAATTTATTTTACATGACAAACTGAAGTACCTTTCCTGATATCCTCAATACCTTACAACAGAAAATGCATTATTCACTATCTACATGGATATTTGAAAACACAGTGTTCCATTACAACACATATTGTAAATAACTACTTTTTTCACATCGTATTATCATAGGAAAATTCAAACTTCAAAATGTTGCCCTCATAGTTATTCCAGGAAAAACTAATTTTGGAGTGTGTAAACTGTTTTACTTTCCATGTTGAATAATCTGACTAATTTTCCTTGATAAAAATCAAGATTATAGCAATGAATTTTCTAAAACACTTATAATATGAACAATAAGTTCAAGAAATGAAGAAAGAAGAAAAGCACTGCCTTTTCCTTTTTCATAAACCATTTATGAGATCCCAATATTCTTACCTGAAGTACTTGGGAGCTCAAACTGTTTGGAGCCTAAATAATTCTACTAAGTATTTTCAGTTCTTGTTTTGGTTCTTTCTTAACCAAGTTAAGTGAGAACTTCCAAGGGACTTCACAGAAGTAAAAATGCCCCCTAAATAATCAATGGCACTGTTCTTTCGTTTGACAAATATGTATTCACGATCTACTAAGTGCAAGACTCCATAACCCTGGGTCACTGCAAAGTAGGTATTATCAGGGTTCAACTAAAGAAACAATTGATAGAGGGGCAAATGCAGTTTTAGAGAAGATAATGTGGGGTGTGGGATTGGTTCAAGCTTCATAATAACACTGCAAAGGCACAGCTTCCCCTATCAAGAAACAGCAGCACGTAGCAGGGCAAACAAATGTGCAGATGGCTCCAAGCTCTTTATTTAATGTGCACTGTATGACTCAACTATCTGGTCCTATGCTTACTGCTGTGGACTCTCTTCTCTAAGCTTTTCTTCATTCATTTACTCATTCATTCAACCACTATTTACTGTAAAAGACTCCGTTCTAGTGTGTTACTGGGAAAACATCGGTGAATAAAATAGACAAAGCATCAGTTTTCCAGGAGCTGACTTGGGGAGGAGGAGGAATAAAACGAGGGAGAAGCAGAGTTCAAGAGACAAATGAATGGGCAGGACATGATAATTTGGGATGGGGACAAGAGCTGTGTGGAAAAAAACAGGATGAGGTTGAGGGGGAGATTACGAACCACCACACTTGAGTATTAACATTACTCCCACCTCCACCCTGAGTTCTCACAGCACTTACCATTCTGCACTGTAAATACCAGCCAGCAGCAGACTTGCAGCCTGCGCGACTATGTAAGCCAAGAGTAATCTGAAAAACTATCCTTTTCCCTTGCCTAGGGGAAATTTACAAACGTAAATATGTGTAAATTAATATACAAGCTAATATACACGTTGACGAACGGACGAAATGGTTGAAAGAACGAACTCGCAATGAACTACAACACTTTCTCCGGTCAAAGTAAAAGCCATTCGCTCCAGAGCCCCAAGTAAGCCACAAGTTGTACATTGTAGGAGACAACAGTCCTCAACAGCAGCTCAGGTTCCAGCACCTCCCTCCGGGCGCCACAACTACGTCAACACAAATATCACCCGCGGGCGCGAGCTCGCCCAGAAAACCGGGGCTACAAGGGCCGCTCCGCGCCACCCGGCGGATTCCTGCAACAGAGTTTCGAGGCAAGAAGTTTGGAAGAGGGGGCCACGAACCCCAGCTCTCCGGCCCTGCTCCACCCCCCAGATAGATTTCTCTCCCGCCTCCCGCTTAACTCCGTCGGCGCCGGAGGGATCGAGGCAGGGAAGGAGGCCTACACATGGCCGCCCAGGCCCACAGAGGCCCAAGGGAAGTAGGCTAAGCAGCCAGGCCAAGGAGAGGTTGCGTTTTCAGGGAAAAGGCGTCTCCAAAAGCACTCACCCCAGCGCCTCCAGTGTGTCCAGCACGTCTCCCTCCATCGTCGGTTCGGGACCCGGCTCCGGCCCTCTCATGGTCCTTTGGCCCAGAGCTGTTCGGCGCTCTAAGTAGCCCGCCGGAAACTAGCGTCACCGCGCCAAGGTTCCGGTCCGGGTCTGGCCGGTAACTGCCTCAGAGCACAGCTGAAGAAGGGCGCAAAGGTTCCCAGCCCCGAGGCAATAAACACTTCATAGTGCCTAAAACCGCTGCGTGTAACGATAATAATTTTTTAAAAGAATAGTAGAAATAATAAATAATAGTAATAAAGAGGTCTCTGTGTTGGGACTTTTCTGTGTGTTCAAATAAATTTTAGCAAATATCGTGGTATCGGGTTGATCTCAACCTATCCGATTCCAGACCTTCTTTTTAATAACAGAAATCTGAAATGAAATTATAATTATCTTCAGCTAAAATTAGTAACTAATATCACATGCCTACACATATAATTTTTAAATCAATATACACGACGATGCTTCAACTTGAAGGAAAAAATGAAGTAATTTATAACAAGGTAATATTTTTCTCCTTATGAAATGCGGAAGACCAATGAAGTGATCAGATGCTTGCATCTATCTATGTAGAATCCCCTCAAATGCATATTCAGATGATGTGCTTCATTGCTGACAAAGCATCAGTTGTATAAGCAACAAACATACCGCCAGCAAAGTAAGGTAGTTGATGTGGTTTTCCAAAATTGTGGCGAATTCTCTGTAAAGTTCCAAACAAACAAAACATAATATACCCTCTGTGTACTATCCATGAAGAATTCAATCTCTTATCTAAAGGATTTTAAAAATGTATTTTAGGGTTCATATGTAAAAGGTACTAAGAGTATAAGGTTAGATCATTATTAGCAGGCATGTCACCTACATGAATACTCCAGCAGAACTGTTGGAAATCCTGCATGAAGTATAACTATTGATCCCTTGTATGGACCTGTCCCTTCCATTGCAGACTACATAGCATTCGTAGCCCCAGTCCAATAAAGACCAGTAATGCTCTCACCTTCCTAATTATGGTTACAAACAAAAAGCATACCCATAAATGTGTAAAACACTCAAAGGTAAGCTGTAGTAGTCCACTCTCATGTTGCTATAAAGATATACCTGAGACTGGGTAATTTATAAAGAAAAGGGGTTTAATTGGCTCATGGTTCCACAGGCTGTACACGAAGCATGATGCTGGCATCTGCTCCACTCCTGGGGAGGCCTCAGGAAATGGACAGTTGTGGCGGAAGGGGGAGTGCAGCTATCACGTGGCCGGAGTAAGAGGAAGAGAGAGGGTGCAGGGAGGTGCCACACACTTTTTTTTTTTTCTCAGTCTCGCACTGTCGCCCAGGCTAGAGTGCAGTGGCATGATCTCAGCTCACTGCCAACTCCGCCTCCCGGGTTCACGCGATTCTCCTGCCTCAGCCTCCCGAGTAGCTGGGATTACAGGCGCCCACCACCACGCCCGGCTAATTTTTGTATTTTTAGTAGAGACGGGGTTTCACCAGGTTGGTCAGGCTGGTCTCGAACTCCTGACCTCGTGATCTGCCACACACTTTTAAAAAACCAGATCTCATGATAACTCACTCACTATACAGTGCCAAGGCAGGAATGGTGTCAAACCATTCAAGAGAACTCTGCCCTCATGATCCAATCACCTCCCACCAGGTCCCTCCTCCAACATTGGGGATTATAATTTAACATGAGATTTGGGCACAGACACAGATCCTAACCATATCATAAACTCAACCATACATTTGTATAATGACTATTATTACTGTATATTTTAGTGTTGTACAAGGCTTAAGCGTAAAATTACTTGCAGTTTAATGTATCTGAATTCATCTCCAAATAAGGGAGAGGAGAATGTATATTAGTGGTTACTGCCTCTTGTCAGAGTTGGGGTGTCATAGAAGGTACTAGTCTTAGTAATCTTGGCAAAAAGTCTCTGTAAAAATCAAATAGAAATGAGGTAACTGTTCTTTATTATTGTTGATCTTAAGTGTTCTGCTGCTGGTTTTCCTAAAAAATCTAAATAAATGAATAACAAAAGTTATGCACAGAAAAAGAACTAAAAACAAACAAAAAAGCATGACTGGCCTAGCATGGTGGCTCGCATCTGTAATCCCAGCACTTTGGGAGGCTGAGGTGGGAGGATCACTTGAGTCCAGGAGTTTGAGACCAGCCTGGGCAGCAAAGTGAGACCATATCTCTACAACAAATTTAAAAATTAGTCAGGTATGGTGGTATGCACTTGTAGTCCTAGCTATTGAGGAAGCTAGGGCAGGAGGATCAGGATTGCTTGAGCCCAGGAGGCCGAGGCTGCCGTGAGCTGTAATCAAGCCACTGCACTCCAGCCTGGGCAACAGAGTGAGACCCTGTCTCAAAAGAAAAAAAAAAGCATGACAGATATTTGAAAAAACTGAAAAGGTCTAACATAGTAAATGGAATAATTGGACTCCAACAAGACCCTTGA
Organism: Pan paniscus; assembly: GCF_029289425.2. Classification (NCBI taxonomy): domain Eukaryota; kingdom Metazoa; phylum Chordata; class Mammalia; order Primates; family Hominidae; genus Pan; species Pan paniscus. The sequence continues at coordinate 27,680,507 of NC_073265.2, read as the reverse complement.
GAAAATGAGACAGAAGCAAGAAGAGACTCTGCTAAAAATTTCCTGACAAAACACTGATCCAAGAGCACTGTTAATGTCAACAAGGACGTATACAAAGAAATTCACAATTTAGGAAAATTTTAGTAAAAATGCTGAAAACAAAAGATAGAAGGAAAAGCTTAAAAGCAGCTGGAGAAAAAAATCAAACTTTAACAATAATATCAGCTGACTTCTCAAAAGAAACAATGGAAGCAAGAAAATCATGAAACAACATCTTTCATATGCTTTAAATAATGACAAGTCCAGAATTTTACACAGTGGAAATATCCTTAAGAAATGAAGGCAAAATAAAGATGTTTTCAGATAAACAAAACTCATGTAAATTGTTTCCAGCAGACCCATGTCAAAAGAAATATTAAAGAGGGTTCTTCGGGTTAAAAAAATGATGCCAGATGAAATCCCAATGGTGCAAAAAATAATGAAGAGTATCACTGGAAATGGTAAATATGTAAGTGAAACTAGATAAATATTGACTATTCAAAACAGTAATAGTAATGACTTCTGAAATGTAAAATATAGAGAGAATTCAGGGGGTGAGGTGCTGACAAAGAGTTTAAAAACAATAATGTTCTTCCATTATCCAGGCAGTGGTAAAATAATGAATTTATGGTAGCAAATCAAGATTGCATATTGCCATCATTTAGGTAATCACTAACAGAATTATGAAATAGTATATAACTAACAACTAAGAAAAGGGAGAAATGGAATAATGAAAAATACTTGTTAAATCTAAAAGAAGGCAAAAATGGAAGATAAAATATCAAACCAAAACATAGCTGGGTAGCAATATTAATATTAGAAAAAATAGCTATTAACACAGAAGCATTATAATATTACAGAGAGATAAATAGGGACATTTCATAATGATAAAAGGGTCACGACGCAGAAAACCGTAAGAATTCTAAATGTTTATTTGTTTAATAACCAGCCTCAGAGTATATAAATTTAAAAGCCAACAACTTAAAGGAGAAATAGACAAAGTCACAATCACATTAACTAATATAACAAGCAGTCAAAAAAAATCAGTAGGCATAAAATATTCCAAGTCAGTAAGACTTGGAAAACATAATTTATAAATTTGACCTAATTGATATAGATAAATCTCTACCCCTCCCAAAACTTCAGAATATGCATTTTTCAAGTGCACATGTAATTTATAAAACTTAACCCTATAGTGGATCCTAAAGTAAGTCTCACCAAATTCAAAATTGAAATCATAAAGAGCATGTTCTCTGACTAAAGTGGATTTAAAATAGGAATTAATTCCCGAGTATGAGATTGTAACAAAAAAATAAGGAATTAAGAATTTTAAAAGAAAACTAAAAAATCCCTTAACTGATTGATTGGAATTTAAGCAATACACTTCTAAATAACCAGGCTTCAAACTAGAAATTATAATGGATATTAGAGAGTTTTGAACTAAGTGATAATAAAAACACAACATATCAACACATGCAGTATTCAACATATGTGGATTCATTCTTAGAGGAAAATATATAGCATTAGGTGTGAATATTAGAAATGAAAAAAGATTAAAAATTACTTAAGTATCAATCTTAAGAGGCTGAAAAACAAATGAAATCCAAAGAAGCAGAGAAATAAAAACAATAAAGAGTAGACACCAACGAAATAGGAAGAAAATGCAATAGAGAAAATTAAGCCAAAATCTGAGTCTGCAAAGACTAATAAAATTGACAGATCTTTAGCAAGGCTGATCAAGGTGGGGGAAAAGAACAAACAACCAATATAAGAAATGAAAAATATCAGTACTATTTATCAGACATTAAATAGTTAAAAGAGAATGTTATGAACAACTTTATGCCAATAAATTTAAAAATTTAAAGGAAGTTGATAAATTCCTTGCAAAATGCAATCTAACAAATATCAGAAAAAATTAAAATATGAATCGTTCAGTATCTATTAAAGAAACTTAATCACTAATTAGAATTCATCCACAAAGAAAACTCCAAGCCTAGATTGCTTTCCTGATGAATTCCTCCACGTAAGTAGCACCATTCTTACACAAACTTTCCAAGAGACCAGGAAAACATGGAGCATTTTCAATGTTTTCTGTGAAGACAACCTAATCTTAAAGCAAACACCAATAAGGACATTACTAAAAAGGGAATCTGTAGACTAATTTCCCTCATGAATATAGAGCTGCACTTTCAAAGTCACGTAAGTAATGACCAAGTTGCCATTGCAGTTCAGGCCTTTTCAACATACAGTGCTGGCAATGGGATATCCAGATCTTCACTTCAACCTCATGCTATACACAAAAATTAACTCCTGATAGTGGTAGATGTAAATTAAAAGAGAAAACAATAAAGTTTTTAGGAGATAACATAAACTATCTTCATGAACTTGAGATAAGCAAAGATCTCTAAATATACTGGTTAGGGCTTTTGTGTCCTATTTCAGAAATCTTTGTGGCCGGGCATGGTGGCTCACGCCTATAATCCCAGGACTTTGGGAGGCCGAGGAGGGCAGATCATGAGGTCAGGAGATCGAGACCATCCTGGCCAACATGGTGAAACCCGGTCTCTACTAAAAATACAAAAATTAGCCATGTGTGGTGGCGCACACCTGTAGTCCCAGCTACTCAGGAGGCTGAGGCAGGAGAATTGCTTGAACCGAACCCTGAGGAGGAGGTTGCAGAGAGCTGAGGTTGTGCCACTGCACTCCAGCCTGGCGAGAGAGCGAGACTCCCTTTCAAAAGAAAAAAAGAAAAAAAAGAAAAGAAATCTTTGCATATTTTACAGAACATGATGATATTCTATATTATGTTGGCGACTTGGTCTTTATTAAATTAAGATCATGAAAAAGATTCCATTAAAAAAGCCAGAATGCAAGCTACACAAATGAGAGAAAATATTTGTGATACCTGTATTTGACAAGGGACTCCTATTCAGATTATGTAAAGAAATCCTTCAAATCAATTAGACAAAGACAATTCACAACTAACTCAAAGTTGGGAGAAGAAAAGTGGAAAAAAGAGTTGAATAAACATTTCACAGAAGAGAATATTCAAACCACCAAAACCTATACAAGACAGTGCTCAATCTCATTGGCATTAGAGAAATGCAAATCCAAATAATCAACACATATTACTACATACACAGAAAGAAAGGCTAAAATCCTCCCTCAAAAAAACAAACAAACAAAACCTTGACAATATCAAAGATTGGCAAGAATGTTAACACTGGAACTCTTATACACTGTTTTTTAATTAATTAATTTAGTTTTTTTATTTCAATTTTTTTGGAATATCAGTGGTTTTTGGTTACATGGATAAGTTCTTTAGTGGTAAATTCTCAGATTTTAGTGCGCACGTCACCCAAGCAGTGTATACTGTACCCAATATGTAGTCTTTTATGCCTCACCACCCTCCCAAACATAGTTTCCCCCACCACCACCAAAGTCCCACCACCGTGAGTCCCCAAAGTCCATTATATCACTCTTAGGCCTTTGTGTCCTCATAGCTTAGCTCCCACTTAAAAGTGAGAACATACAATATTTGATTTTCCATTCCTGAGTTACTTCATTTAGAATAATGGCCTCCGGCTCCATCAAAGTTGCTACAAAAGACATTATTTCTTTCCTTTTTATGGCTGATTAGTATTTCATGGTGTATATATACGATATTTTCTTTATCCACTCATTGGTTGATGGGCACTTAAGTTGGTTCTATATCTTTAAAATTGCAAATTGCACTGCTATAAACTTGCATGTGAATGTGTCTTTTTGATATAATGACTTCTTTTCCTTTGGGTAGATACCCAGTAGTGAGATTGTTGGATCAAATGGTAGTTCCACATTTTAGTCCTTTAAGGAATCTCCATACTGTTTTCCACAATGGCTGTACTAATTTATGTTCCCATCAACAGTGTAAAAGTGTTCCCTTTTCACCACATCTACTCCAACGTCTATTGGTTTTTGACTTTTAAATTATGGCCACTCTTGCAGGAATAAAATAGTATCTCATTGTGGTTTTAACTTGCATTCTCTGATAATTAGTGATGTTGAGCATTTTTTCAAATGTTTGTTGGCTGTTTGTATATCTTCTTTTGAGAAATGTCTATTCATGTCCTTTGCCCATTTTTTGATGGGATTATTTGTTTTTTTTTCTTGTTTGAGTTCTTTGTAGATCCTGGATACCAGTCCTTTGTCAGATGTATAGTTTGCAAATATTTTCTCCTACTCTGTGGGTTGTCTGTTTACTCTGCTGATTATTTTTTTGCTGGGCAGAAGCTTTTTAGTTTAATTAGGTACTATTTATTTATTTATGTTGCATTTGCTTTTGGGGTCTTACTCATGAATTCTGTGAATATTCTAAAACTTCTGGCCTTTAGTGTCACCTGTTTTCAGGAGATACTGACTCCTACGGCAATTCCCAGATTTCATTCGGAGGAATTTTACCCTCCAGACATTAGTAATAGCTCAGAGCATCATTAGGAAGACACTGATTTGTTTGATTAGAGGAATAATGGTCCTTGTACCCAGTACCAACTGCATAATGTATGGGACCCACTGCAAAATGAAAAAATATTAAGAATTTCAAGACAGCAACAGCACAGTATTAAACCAAGCATGGAGTTATGCTAAGAGCAGGGTTCTGCGCAACTGCATAGGTTGCATGTCTTTGAAGTTGGCTCTTCTTGTATCCACCTGCTATGGTTTGAATGTTTGTCATCTCCAAAGCTCATGTTGAAATTTAATTGCCATTGTAATAGTATTAAGAGGATGGCCCTTTGAGAGTTGATTAGGCTGTGAGGGCTTTGCCCTCATGGGTGGGCTTAATACCTTTAAAAGTGGGCTTTGAAAAGTAAGCTCTGTCTTTCTTTGCTCTTCCACTCTTCTGCCACATGGGGAGCAGTGTTTTTCCCCTCTGGAGGATGCAGCACTCAAGGCAGAGGCTTGGGCCCTCAGCAGACACTAAACCCACTGGCACCTTGATTTTGGACTTCCCAGCCTCCAGAACTATAAGAAATAAATTTCTGTTCTCTACAAATTATCCAGTTTTAACTATTCTGTTATAGCAGCACAAAATGTACTAAGATACCACAAAAAGGCCAAGAGTTTATGTATTTTTTTGTAATTTTTATTCATTTATTTAGTAGAGACAAGGTTTTGCTATGTTAGCAAGGCTGGTCTTGAACTCCTGGCCACAAGTGATCCACCCACCTCCACCTCCCAAAGTGCTGAGATTACAGGCATGAGCCAACATACCTGACTGGCCAAGAGTTTATGAATTCCAGTACAGAATGAGTGGAAGCTCTAAGGGAAAAAGTATACTGTTATGCATTAACCTGAAGAAACTGTCTCAGTGATTTCAATGCAGAAAAATGGTCTGTCTGTGTTCAAACTTATCTCCTTAACCAAGGAATCTACATCTACCTTACTAGTTATTGAGAATGGATGGGTTCTCCCAGACTATCATATATGTGTAGGAAGTCCAAGGAGGGTTCCTACTAGACATCATACGACCTGGAGAAAACAATCTGTGGCCATACATTCTTACTGATATCAGTTCTTTGGGCCCCTAAACAGCAGAAACAAGACTCTTGGAAGGTAGAAGTACAAGACTGAACCCTTAACCAATATATAGGTACTATGCAAATGATTTGAAGTGGGCCCTACACAAAGAGATAGCACTTCTTGTGCTACCATTAAGAATTCTAATAAACTCTTGAGGGATGCTTATAAAAATGCAATATATAAAATTCATTTGAATATATGCGATCCTTGAAATAGAGTTAAGTCTATGTGGAAAAAACCTTGGAATTTGAAATAAGATTCTGAAATGTGCAAAATAGAACTCAGGATTTTAGGTGGATCTCCCACTTGAACCAACCAGATGTCTGGAGGTGGGAAGTTCTGCTTGTGAAATGACACTGCCTGTAAGGTGATTATTTCCCAGTGGAAGTTGAGCCAGACCTTTAACTTGGCAGCTGGAGCTTGGTATACCAAATGTCCTTGTGAGTGAATATAGCAGGTACCTCATTACACCTAGGACTAAGTATTCTGCTTAAAATGTTGGTATCCTCATCGTGAAAATAAAGTACTGTTTCCTTATCCATGCCGAGAGGAGGCATTACTGATAATCCAGGAGGCAAGAGGGTGGTTCTCTCAGTGGATGCACTATCATGTATGGTAGTCAGGATAAACTAAGTGCTGTAACAAACCTTCAAATCTCATGGGGTTAGGATAATGTAAGTTTTTACCTCACCTATGCCATAGCACAGTCAAGTGTTTGGTGGGAGAGTATGGCATATTGTATTTTTAAAGATGATCACGACAATGTTATCAATACCTTATGTTCTTTTGCAATGTGACTTTACTACTCCCCCATCAAGATATACAGTTTATATTCCCATTGAATAAAGGAAGGGCCTGTCACTACTTTGATCAATAAAATATGCAGGAAATGATGTTATGCCACTCCAGGCATAGTCTTAACTGCTTCCAGTTCTTGACTCTTGGAATGCACAAGTATGGGGCTCTTCCTCTTGGAACCCAACCACCAGACTAAAAGAATTTCATGCCACATGGAGAAGCCAAGTGTAAGCCCTCCAGTTGACATCCCAGTTGGGTTTCCGGCACATAGCCAGCATTATCTGCTATCCATGTGAGTGGACCTTCTTGATCACTCACCCAGTTGAGCCATCAGATGACTGCAGCCATCTGTACTATCCAACAAGTGCCCTCAATTGCAAGAGAGATCTCAAGCAAGAGCCACTAGCTGAGCCCAGTCAACTCAGAGAGTCATAAGATCTAATAAAAGACTGTTGTATGAGCCACTAACTTTTGGTGTGGTTTATTGTGCAGCATTAGATAATCGGAACAATGGCCCTTCATGTGGTACTTTAGGAACCTAACATCTTTTTTGTGACTCAGCTACTTTGGACACATGGCAACCAAAGTTAGCATAGAAAACGGATATGAAGAATGTGGAGGATTATACAAAGAGTTGTATAGTATGGTCTAGAAGAAAGCATATTAATTCTGTCCACCTTGCACAAATTAAAACTAAGTCATACTACCCTAACCTAACTGCAGAGATGCTGGGAAATAGTCTAGGCTGTGTGCCTAGAAGGAAAAACAAACGGTTGATGAAGACATTGCATTTTCTCTACCAAAATACCCCCTTAAAAGATTTTTCTCCCCAGTAAGAAGCCATACGTAACTTTGACATATACAAAGTTTAACTTAAAATGGGTCAGTAAACTAAATATAACGGTTAACAAAAAGAAAACTTCCAGAAGAAAACATAGGAGAAAATCTGTTAGTCTTGGGTTAGGCAAAGATTTCTGAAACAAGATACCAAATACAAAATCTGTAAGATAAAAAAATGATAAATTACACTTGATGAAAATTAAAAACTTTTGCTCTCCAAAAGACACCACTAAGTGAATGAAAGCAAGCCACAAGCCTGAGAAAATATTTGCAACTCATATCTGATAAAAGACTTGTATCAAGAATCCATAAATAAATCCTAAAACTCAAAAATAAGAAAACAAACAACCCAACTTTAAAAAATGAGCAAAATATTTGAACAGATACCTCACCAAAGAAGATATGTGGATGAAAGATAAGTACATACAACTATGTTCAATTTGTCATAAATGCAAACTTAAATCACAATGAAATATCACCATATACTTATAGGGGCTGAATTTTTTGTTTTGTTTTGTTTTGTATTTTGTTATTTTTTTGAGACAGGGTCTCACTCTGTTGTACAGGCTGGAGTGCAGTGGCGCCATCTGGCTCACTGCAACGTCTGCCTCCCAGGTTCAAGCGATTCTCCCACCTCAGCCTCCCAGGCAGCTGGGATTACAGGCACGCACCAGCATGCCCAGCTAATTTTTGCAATTTTAGTAGAGACGGGGTTTCACCATGTTGGCCAGGCTGGTTTCGAACTCCTAACCTCAAGTGATCTGCCTGCCTTGGCCTCCCAGAGTGCTTGGGATTACAGGTGTGAGCCACCACACCTGGTCAATGGCTGACATTTTAAAATCTGACCATACCAAGTGTGAGGAAGACATGGAGCAACCTACACTCTCACATACCACTGGTAGGAACGTAAAATCATGCAATACTTTGGAATACAGTATAATGGCTTCTTAAAATGTTGAACATATATCTACTATATAACTCTACATTCCAATACCATGTACCCAAGAGAAAGGCAAGCATACATCCAGACAAAATACTTGTATGTTAATGTTTATAGCATTATGTTTACCCAAACTATAAATAAACCAAATGACCATCAACATGTGTATGAAATGAGTAAACATATTCTGGTATTTCCATATAGTAGAATACTACTCAGCAATAAAAGAAATAAATCAATGATATACATAACAATATGGTTAAATCCCAAAATAATTGTAATGAGTGAAAAATGCAAGTCAAAAAAGTGCACAGAATGTACAATTCTATTTATATAAAATTCTGGGGGGTCTGATTCAAGATGTCTGACTAGAAGCAGCTAGTTCATGCCTGTCTCACAGGAAAGAAATGAAGTAGCAAATAAATACTGACTCTTCAACTGCATTGTATTAATCCATTCTCACACTGCTATAAGGATACTACCTGAGACTGGGTAATTTATAAAGGAAAGAGATTTAATTGACTCACAGTTCTGCATGGCTGGAGAAGCCTCAGGAAACTTACAATTATGGTGGAAGGTGAAGGAGAAGCAAGTACTTTTTCACAAAGTGGCAGGAGAGAGTGCACAGGGGGAAACTACCACTTTTAAACCATCAGATCTCGTGAGAACACTCTCACTGTCATGAAAACAGCATGGGGGAAACTGCCCCCATGTTCCAGTCACCTCCCACCAAGTCCCTCCCTTAACATGTAGGAATTACAATTCAAGATGAGATTTGGGTGGGGACACAGGGCCCAACTATATCATGCATCATCATCTAAGAAATCACTCTGGGATTCACTAAGGAAGGGACCAGACCCATGGAGGGCAGAAAGGACTGAAGCCAGGCAACTGCCCACACAGGACTGGCAGGAACCTGGAGGAAGTTCCCTAGCCTGGGGAAAGGATAAGCAAGTGAGGGTCTCCAGGAGATCCACACTTCTGCCATGGGCCCTTACAATCCTGGGCACAAGAGACTCTCCTTGACTACCCCAGGCCTCTAGACCAACACAGAGAGCCTCCTGGAGTCTGTGCAGAGATACTACCCCAGCTCACATGGAACCTCACAGGCATTTGATCCCTGGGCAGCCCAGTGCCAGCTACCCTTACCCCACTAATAAAGGAAACAAGGTTCTTTTGCACACCCCTGGGATAGATGCCAAAGCTGCAAAACTGAGGAGTGGCCAGACTGCATATTACATTACCCCCAACTCCACTGCTCCCTGCCAGTCGGGGCTTGCTGGCTTGGGCCACCTGCACAGCCACCCTGCCCCTGCCGGAATACTGCAGTCAGAGCTCTGCATTCCTCTGGGTGCAAAACTCCCAGATATAGCTAACAAGCCCTTTGTACGGCCATTGTTGCTGCCTCTGCCCCTGCTACCCCCAGGCAAAGAGAGGCCGAGGAGTCTGGGTACTTCTGTGTGTCTCCAGCATGAACATAACAGCTGAGATATGGAGGAACAGTGGGCACACTGCACACCCTACAACTCTTCATCTCTGCTGCTCCCTGCCAAATGGGGCTTGCTACCTGCCAGCCCCCAGTACACACACACAGCCCCTCCCTGGACTCACTCAGCTGTCGCAGCTCTGTGCTCATCTGAATGCATAACTCCCAGAGGTAGCCGACAGGCCCTTTTCAGTCATGGCTGCCACTCCCTTCCCCCCTGCTGCCCCCAGGCTAAGAGGGAATGAGGAGCTAGGGCACTTTCATGTGCCACAGCTGAGATACAAATGAACAGCAAGTAGACTGCACTCCCCATGACTCCCCACCTCAGCTGCTTCCCATCAAATGAGGCTCACTGTCTTCCAGCCCCCAGTGCAGTCTTCTTGCCCCTGCCTGGACATCTGGCTGTAGCTCAGTTCCTCTGCAAGCCCAATTTTCTGAGGCCAGCCACAAGCTTCTGGCAGTTGCCACTACCACAGCCTCTGCCACTACCACTCCCAGGTCAATACAAGAGAAATATTGGCACCCTTGTGTGCCCCCAATAGTGAACTCCAGTGTTACTTATATAGAAGGGAACTGTGAGTGTGTCACACACCCCGCAGCTGCCAGTCTCCATTGCTCCAGCTGAGGGGTCCTGCCCTCCCCAGCTGCTCTGTCTCCGCCTGAACATTTCAGCTGCGGCCCAGAGCTCTCCTGAGAACACAATCCCCAGAGACCTGTGATCTTCCCTTGGGCTCCCACTGCCTGGGTGGGAGCCTGCCCTCACCTGAGAGTTTTGCAAGTGACCCAGGGACCAGTTCACCCCTCCCCATCACAGCCAGCACCCGAACTCTGGGCTAACCCAACCCTTGTCCAGCCCCACCAGAACTCATACATTCACACACAGTATCCAGTGGGCCATCTAGGGGCCTGGGAACTGGGGAACTACCTAGCCCATTTCAACACAGTGGGCACCTGATCAGCTCACCAGGGCATCAGATTGGTTTGACACAATCAGCCAATACCACCACAACCAACACCCTCCTGCACGGGCCCAAAGGTGGAGCCCCTACCTCTACACAAAGCAGCAACATTACCACACCGGAAAACAGGTGAGCCATAAAGCTATCTGTGACAGGCTGAGTGAGAAGTTAATGCCCTGAAGCAACACCCGTGGAGAGTTGCAGAAAGGGTTTTCCCATGGCTCTCAACCACATTGTGGTCCAGAGATAGACTTTAGTGTGCATACAAACAGGAAGTCATGAGCCCAAAGATGGGGTTATGATAGGGAAACAGATCATATTCCTGTCCTTCTAGGATGTGGAGCCGGTGCAGCCCCCTCACCACCTGCAGAGACCTCAGCACATTTCACCAGGAGCTCCTGCCAGCCGCCCTCATCAGGGCTGGTCCCTGTGTTTGCCACTGGGGAATTTGTAGGCAAGCCAGGAGGTCCGGCTCTGCCCAGCTGTCTCCACCCCTTCCCCCACCACCCCTATTGCAGAACAGGAAGTTCAGGATATCTGGCACTCCACTGTCCAGCCTATCACCTGAAACAACACAGAACACCTCACAGTAAACAAAGATCAGTTACATACCCATCTGCTCGTGCCACAGCTGACTCTTACCCATCAGCGCCATCTACTGGCCTGTACCTGGAACTGCATAGCTCAATATAAAACCTGCCAACAGAAGTGCAGAGCAGGTATAGAAATCAAAGCCCAAAGACCCTATCCAACATACTCTACAGTCACACTCCCTAGAGAGGCTGGAGAAAGGGAAGAAAAACATTCTATCTGAATGAAAATGATTTCAAAAATTAGAAGTGGCAGCCTTTCCAGATGACAAAAAACAAGCATAAAAATTCTGGCACCATGAGAAATCTGAATGTTGCAACAGCATCAAAGGATCACACGAGCTCTCCAGCAACGCCTCCTAACCAAAATGGAAATTCAGAAATGACAGATAAAGAATGGATTCAAAGGAAGCATTAATTCATATTTTATAATTCAATTCAAAGTATGAATTGCAAGGAAGCTCAACAAGATCCAAGACAAGGTCGAAAATCAACACAAAGAAACTACAAAAGCAATCTAGGAAATGAAGGCAGAGATTTTAAAAAACATCTTTAAAAAATCAATCAGAAACTTCTGGAATTGAAAAATTCACTTGAGGAATTTCAAAATACAATTGAAAGCCTTATCAATAGACTAGACCAAGCAAAGAAAACAATTTCAGAGCTCAGAGACCAGTCTTTTGAACAAACCTAGTTAGACAAAAGTAAAGAAAAAAGAAATTAAAAATTAGCCAGGCATGGTGGTGCACACCTGTGGTCTCAGCTACTTGGGGGGCTGAGGTTGGAGGATTGCTTGAACCTGGGAGGTTGAGGCTGCAGTGACTACTGCACTACAGCCTGGATGACACTGGAGGACCTCGCTTCAAAAAAGACAGAGAAAAGAAAAGAAAAAAGATTTTTAAAAATGAAAAAAGCCTTAGGAAATATGGGTTTATGTAAAGTGACCAAACCTGTGAATTATTCCTATTCCTGAGAGAGAAGGAGAAAAAGTAAACAACTCAAAAAACATATTTGAGGGAATAATTCAGGAAAATTTCCCTAATCTTGCTAGAGAGGTAGACATCCAGACACAAGAAATCCAGAAAACACCTGCAAGATACTGTGCAAAACAAGTATCACCAAGGCATACAGTCACCAGACTATCCAAGGTCAACACTAAAGAAAAGAATCTTAAAGGCAGCTATAGAAAAAGGTCAAATCACCTGCAAAGGAAAACCTATTAGACTAACAGATAGACTAGTAGACAGACTTCTCAGTAGTAACCCTGCAATCCAGAAAAAAATTGGGGCCTATTTTTAGCCTCCTTAAAGAAAAAAAAATACCAACCAAGAATTTTATATCCTGACAACTTAAACTTCATAAATGAAGAAGAAATAAAATCTTTTCCAGATAAGCAATTGCTAAGAGAATTTGTCACCACTAGACTGGCCCTACAAGAAATGCTCAAAGAAGTTCTCAACATGGAAATGAAAGGATGATACTCACCATCAGAAAAGGAAACATAAGTGCAAAGCTCAAAGATTCTATGAAACAACTACACAATAGAAACTCCAAAGCAACCAGCTAACAACACTATGTCAGGAACAAAACCTCACATATCAATAATAACCTTAAATACAAATGACCTAAAGGCTCCCACTTAAAAGATACAGAGTGGCAAATTTTGATTAAAAAATAAGACCCAGCCATCTGCTCCCTACAAGAGACCAACCTACTGACTAAAGACACATTTAGACTCAGAAGTAAAAGGGTGGAAAAAGATACATCATGCAAATAGAAAAGAACAGCAAGCAGGAATAGCCATTCTCATATCAGATAAAATGACTTTAAACCAACAACAGTAAAAAAGACAAAGAAGAAATATTTATTATCCTAAATATGGATGCACCCAACAATGGAGCACCCAGATTCATGAAATAAATACTACCAGACCAGTGAAAAACAGATTGATAGCAATACAATAATAATGAGGGACTTCAACACTTTCACTGACATCACTAGATAGATCATCAAGGCAGAAAGTCAAGAAAGAAACCCTGGACTTAAACTGGACTACAGACCAACAGGATCTAGGAGACATCTACAGAACAGTCTACCCAAAACTACACAATATACATTTGAAGAAGGAATTAATGAAATCAACTATAACTTAATAGTAGTAGTAATAGAAATTTTAAAGTCTTCTTAAAGTTGCTGCAAAGTGCGACCCCCTCCCTTACACTCAAGTTAAAAGGGAATATTAACAGCCTGTCTTCTCTCTGTGGACAGTGGACCTTATCTACACTCCCCAACTCCACATTCCTCAAAGTTTATTACAGGCCCAGTGAGTTCCTGCATGACTGCAGGGTCACAAGACTGATAAGTTTAGGTTGCAAATCATGTCTTTCTCAAAATGTAAGAAATGTTGCAACGCTGCCTTTGTTTCTTGCTTCTGTAACTCACTTCCAGCTTCACATAGTTCCTGCCTTAAGATGTTTAAAAGTAGGAAAAGCCCTTTGTTCAGGGCTCAGGCTTTCTGGATATATGTCTGGCTGGACCGGTGATCAGCTTAATAGACTCTCCTGAACTTTTTTCAGTCTCTCCAGTCTTTGATTGTCCTGCAACACATTCTTTTTACCTGTGCATGGAACATTCTCTAAAACTGACCATATGCTTGGCCATAAGGCAAATCTCAATACATTTTAAAAAAATCAAAATCATGGCCAGGTGCAGTGGCTCACGTTTGTAATCCCAGCACTTTGGGAGGCAGAGGCAGGTGGATCACAAGGTCGGGCATTCGAGACCAGCCTGGCCAACATAGTGAAACCTGTCTCTACTAAAAATACGAAAAATTAGCCGGGCGTGGTGGTGGGCACCTGTTATCCCAGCTACTCAGGAGGCTGAGGCAGGAGAATCACTTGAACCTGGGAGGCAGAGGTTGCAGTGAGCCGAGATCATGCCACTGCACTCCAGCAACAGTTCGAGACTCTGTCTCAAAAAAAAAAAAAAAATCAAAATCATATCAAATATCTTCTCAGACCACAGAGAAATAAAATTAGAAATTAAAACCAAGAGGAACTCTCAAAACTACACAAGTATATGGAAAATAAAAAACTTTCTCCTGAATGACTTTTAGGTAAACAGTGAAATCAAGGCAGGAACAAAAAAATTCTTTAAAATGAATGAAAATAGAGACACAACATACCAAAACCTCTGGGATATAGCAAAGGCAGTGTCAAGAGGAAAGTTTATAACATTAAATGCCTCCATCAAAAAGACAGGAAAATCTCAAATTAGCAACCTAATAGAAAAACATGAAAAAATCAAACCTAAAATTAGCAGAAGAAAAGAAATAACAAAGATTGGAGCAAAACTAAATGAGATTGGGACGAAAAAAAGATACAAGGGATCAATAAAATGAAAAAATTGGTTCTTTGAAAGGAAAAACAGAATTGACAGACTGCTAGCTAGACTAAGCAAAAGAGAGAAGATCCAAATAAGTACAATCAGAAATGGTAAGGGTGACATCACAACTGATACCAGAAAATACAAAAGATCATCCGGTACTACTATGGACACATCTATGCACGTAAACTACAAAACCTAGAGGAAACTGATAAATTCCTGGAAAGATACAACCTCCTAAGATTGAACCAGGAAGACACAGAAACCCTGCACGATACCAATAATGAGTAATGAAATGGAATCAGTAGTTAAAAATCTCCCCTCACAAAAAAAAAAAAAAAAAAAAAAAGCCCGGGACCAGATGGATTCATAGCTGAATTTTACCAGAAGTACAAAGAAGAGCCAGTTCCACTCTTACTAAAACTATTCCAAAAAATTGGGAAGGAAAGATCTCTTCCTAACTCATTCTACAAATCCAGTATCATTCTGATAACAAAATCAGGCAAGGACACAACAAAAAAAGAAAACTATAGGTCAATATCCATGATGAACATAGATGCAAAAATCCTTGTCAACAACATACTAGCAAACTGAATCCAACAGCACATTAAAAGATGATTCACCATGATCAAGTGGGCTTTATTTCAGGAATGCAAGGATGGTTACATATATAAATCAATAAATGTGATCCACCACATAAACAGAACTAAGAACAAAAAAAAATTATGATCATCTCAATACATGAAGAAAAAGCATCCAATAAACTCCAACATTCATTTATGATAAAAACCCTCAACAAACTGGGTGTAGGTGGAACATACGTCAAAATAATAAGAGCCATCTACAACAATCCCACAGCCAATATCATACTGATTGGGGAAAATTTTAAAGCATATATTCTTAGAGCTGGAACAAGACAAGGATGTCCACTCTTACCACTCCTACTCAACATTTTACAAGAAGTCCTAGCCAGAGCTATCAGACAAGAGAAAGAAATAAAAGACACCCAAATTGGAAAAGAGAAAGTCAAATTATCTCTGTACACTGATCACATGATCATATACCTAGAAAACCCTAGAGACTTCTCTAGAGATTCCTAGTCTTGATGAGCAACTTTGGTGAAGTCTCAGGAAACAAAATAAACATACAAAAATCAGTAGCATTTCTTTATACAAATAATGTTCAATCTGAGAATCAAATGAAGAACTCAATCCTATTTACAATAGCCACACACAAAAATAAAATACCTAGCAATACATTTAACTAAGGAGGTGAAAGATCTCTACAAGGAGAACTAGAAAACATGGATGAAAGAAATTGTAGATGACATAAATAAATTTTTAAAAATCCCATACTTGTCCAGGCACCTTGGTTCATGTCTGCGATCCCAGCACTTTGAGAGGCTGAGGTAGGAGGATTGCTTGAGCTCAGGAGTTTGAGACCAGCCTAGGCAACATAGTGAGGCCTCCTCTCTACAAATAATAATAATAATAGTAATAAATTAGCCAGGCATGGTGGTGTGCACCTGTGGTCCCAACTACTCAGGAGGCTAAGGTGGGAGGATTCCCTGAGCCTGGAGGTAGAAGCTACAGTGAGATGTGATCATGCCACTGTCCTCCAACCTGGACAACAGAGCAAGACGCTGGCTCAAAAAAAAAAAAAAACAAACAAATAACACCGACGCTCATGGATTGGAAGAATCAATATCATTAAAATGACTATACTACCAAAAGCAATCTACACATTCAATGGAATTCCTATGAAATTACCAAACTATTTTTTAAGGAATTAGAAAAAACAATTTTAAAGCTCATATAGAACCCTTCAAAGCCCAAATAGCCAAAGCACTCTTAAGCAAAAAGAACAAATCCAGCGGCATCACATTGCCTGATTTCAAATTATACAGCAAGACTACCATAAGTAAAATAGCAATGGTACTGGTACAAAAACGGACACATAGATCAATAGAAGAGAAGTGAGAACCCAGACATTAAGCCACAACCCAGACATTAAGCCACATATCTACAATCAACTGATCTTCAATAAAGCTGACAAAAATAAACAATGGGGAAAGGACACCATATTCAATAAATGATGCTAGGAAAATTGGCTAGCCATAAGTAGAAGAATGAAACTGGACCTTTATCTTTCACCATATACAAAAATTAACTCCAGATGGATTAAAGACCTAAATGTAACACCTGAAACTATAAAAATTCTGGACAAAAACTTAGGAAAAACCCTTCCAGACATTGGCTTAGGCAAAGAATTTATAATGAAGAGCCCAAAAGCAAATACAGCAAAAACAAAAATAGACAAATGAGATTTAATCAAACTAAAAAGTTTCTGCAGAGCAAAACAAATAATCAATGGCTAAATAGAAAAATCTAAAGAATGGAAGAAAATATTTACAAATTATGCCTTTGACAAAGGATTAATATTCAGAACCTATAAGGAACTCAAACAACCCTAAGGAAAAAACAAGTAACCCCATTAAAAACTGAGCAAAGGACATGAACAGACATTTCTCAAAAGACGTCATAGAAGTGGCCAAGAAATACATGAAAAAATGCTCAACATCAACTAATCATTAGAGAAATGAAAATTAAAACCACACTGAGATACCATCTTACACTAGTCAGAATGGCTATTTTTAAAAAGTGAAAAAACAAGAGAAGGTGTGGATGTAGAGAAAAGGGAATGCTCATACATTGTTGGTAGGAATGTAAATTAGTTTAACCTCTATGGAAAACAGTATGATGATATTTCAAAAAACTAGAATCAGAACCACCATTTGATCCAGCAATCCCACTACTGGGTATCTACGCAAAGAAAATAAATCATGATGTAAAAAAGATACCTGCACACCTATGTTTACAGCAGCATTATTTACAATCATAAAGTCATGAAACCAACTTAAGTGTCCACCAACAGTTGACTCGATAAGGAAAATGTGGTACATATATACCATGGAATGCTACGTAGCCATAACAAAGAATAAAGTCACGCCTTTGCAGCAACATTGATGGAGCCAGAGGCCATTATCATCAGTGAACTGACACAAAAGCAGAAAATCAAATATCACATGTTCTCACTTACAAGTGGAAGCTAAACAAATGGTACACATGGACATAAAGATGGGACAAAAAAAAAGAAACGTAATTTTTTTCACTCCTGGTGGGGTAAGAAAAAAAAAGAAATGAAAAAAATGATGGGAACAATAGACACTCGGACTATTAAAGGAGGGAGAAGGGAGGGAGGGGCATGAGGGATGAAAATTACCTACTGGGTACAATGTCCAATATTTGCATGATGGGTACACTAGCGGCCCACCCCCCCACCCATTGTACAAGTTATACTCATGTAACAAACAAGCACATATACCCCTGAATCTAAAATAAAATTTTAGATTAAAAAAATTATAGAAAAATAAGGTAACCAACAGTGACAGAAAGCAAATCAGTGGTTGCCTGGAGACAGGTAGGGGGCAGAGGCTGTCAAGGTCAAGTGAGAGGGAAGATTACAGAGCAGCAGAAGGAAACATTTGGAAGTGATTGATATGTTCACTATCTTGATTGCAGTGATGAATGCACATGTGTATAAATATGCCAAAATTTATCATATCGCATACTTTAATAAGTGCCATTTATTATATGTCAATTAAACTTCAAAAAGCTGTTTTTAAAAATAATGTATGTAACACAGGCATAGCATGACAGCCATCATTCTCCACCTTGTGCACCTTAGATTTTTATAGTAATAGAGCTTCACCTATTCTGCTAAGCCTGGGCTGGACCTCATTCTTCTTCTTAATGTGCCTCCTTCTCTGTCAGACTGTCAGAGGTGATAACCTGAAAAGGAGAAAGTTTCCTCTGATTTCGCTAGAATCACTTAAAACACTAGAATCTTCCTCAAAAGGTAAAATAAGAATGTTCCAATATTCCCTCGATACCTCATTTCCTTATTTCATTCTCACCAGGAACCAGGACAGGGGGATGGGAGGAAGAAAAGCCACCTTATGTAACATTATATTGAAATATTACAAATTCGATCTTATGGACATTTATATGTAAATAAGGTGATCAATTCAGCTAAATATTTTGCTCTTTCTTTTACTGAACACTTTAGTCTATGTCACACTTAGGACTCTTAGTGCCACAACTAACAGAAACCCCAGTCTGAATTGACTGAAGCTAAAATAGGAACGTGTTGGCTCATGTAAATTCATAGTGGAAGAATATTTCTGGTTTTAGGAATGGTTTGATCCAGAGACTCTTCACAAGGCCTTGGCTCTATTTCTCTGAAACCCTCTCAGCTCTAACGCCCCTGATGTAGACTTCCTGGTTTTATGCATCTTTATATCACAAAGGAGTTCTGATGATGATGCTCTCAGAAAAAGAAAAGTGTCTGGAAAGAGACTTCAGTCACATCTTACTTGTCTTGGGTCCAAACCAGATCTGTGCTTATTCTTGTACTAACACTGTGGCCAGAAGGAGAGGCTGTGCTCATTGATTGAAGCCTATCAAGACCCAGTCCTGAATCTGACAGTAGAATTAGTATCCTCTGAGTACTTGGAGGTAGAAAGGGATCCCCAAACAACAGGGGAACTGTTGTTACTGACAGAAAGGGGAATAAATGTTGGGCAACCCAAACAGCAAAGGTTCACCTTAGCAGTATCATACTCTTTGATGTTAAATTTGAGTGCAAATATAGGATATATGTATGTATTTATACATGAAGGCAGCCCTTATATGAGTAAACATTAAATAGGCAATTGTTAATAGCATTACCTGATGTTTCTCTGAAGGCATTACAAAAAAGTTATCATATAGTTAGAAGTAGTCTTTGCTGTTTTATTTCACAAGCAATAACTCATTAACCAACTTTGCATTCATTTTTATCCAGTTCAAACCACAAACATTCCCTTTTCTTGATCCATATATAATGCTAGGAACACAGACTTATTTTAAGTGGTAGGCATGGTAACCCACAGCCATAAAATGCTAAATGCTAATTCATTAACATTGACTTCATATTTTATTAGTTTCAAGCATTTATGACAAAGAAGATAGTGATGATCAAATATAAAGTATTTGTGGCAGACTGTACACCTTACTGCACGTAAACTGTTTGGGTTCAAAATCTCAAAGCTACCTTTTATGGAGGATAATATTTTCTCCTGCATTGGTTCAAACACAGAAGATCTTCACAGACACTGTTGTATGACAGCCATCCCACTAGGGGCTTTGGTGAATTGGGATGCCTATCTTGTGAGCAACACTAACAAATAATTAGCAAGGAAAACAAATATTATATCTGATCAATTCTGTTTTCCCAGAAGCAAATTATTTGGTGATCTTTGTAAAACAAGAATCTGTCATTTTTCACTCCAGCAAACTGCTTATCCTTATGCTTAGGATTCAAAATCCCTCCCTGCTTTCAAATGTTTTGGATGAAGACCAGTAAAATTTTGACACTAAAGTGGGTTCTTCCAGAAAAACACTCCCCTGGGAACCTGACTATTTCTTTTTTGCATTTATTGATATTTTAAATACACTTGGACTACCAGAATAAATTAATCTGATTTATCGGTGCCAGAATCTAGTTTTTTTTCTCCTTTTATTTTTTGTGTAATTTAAGCCTGAAACCACTGATTAACTGGTCCCAACCTTGAATAATCTACTCTCACTGTCCAGAGACTATTAAGTCAAATTGGTGTCACTAACAGGTGAGGGATGGCTTTTTCTTTTTAATCAGTATAATCAGTACTTTTCTAACAGCAAAGATCAACTGTATTTTTCCCTAGCCTCCACCCCAAAACTCAAACAAAAACGCATTGCAGTGGCTCACAATGGAAGCCCTGCCATTACACTCGTATCCTCAGGTTCCACATCTGGGGATTCAACCAACCTCAGATTGAACACATTAGAAAAAAAAATTCACAATATCACAATAAAAATACAGTATAACAACTATTTACACAGCATGTACATTGTATTAGGTATCATAAGTAATCTAGAGATAATTTTAAGTATTTGGCATCCAAGGTGGGGTGGGTAGGTGACATAGAACAAATTCCTCACATACCGAAGGACAACTGTACTCAGATTGCTCTACAAGACAAAACTTCTATTTTTCAATCCCCAGTTAAAGTTAGTATGGATTGAACTCAACCCTTTCACAGAATACTTTTCTCAGTAAATTTCAGCTTTAGTCGAATCCAATTAAGTTGAATTGAGTTTACTCCAAATGTAAAATTACTGAAAATACGTATGGTATGTCTTGAGAGCAAGAAATGAGTTCCAGAAAGAATCCCTGAATGTATACCACTACATAAATACATGATAGATATCACTGGATACATATAAAGACAGAGAGAGAGAAAGGGAAAAGGAAAGAGAGAAAGAGACAGGGGGAGGAATCATTATTTGTGACAGTTTTAAAACATGTTCGTAAATTCTTTGGCACTTCCTCCATGGACAGGTAGGGTCCATGTACCTTCCCCTCAAATGTGGGAAGGCATGTGACTGGTAGCCCACTAGAGCACAGTGGAAGTGATGCTGTACTGCAGGCTAAGTATCAAAGGCAACACTCTTCCCAAGTGGTCCTTTTGAGACACTGGCCTTTGGTGCTCTGATCTGCCATGTAAGAAAAGTCTGAGGCCATGATACTAGGGGGAAGTACAATCCCCCTGAATGGGTCCTAGGTAGGTGTTCTGGCCTACAGCTACAACTGATGTCCCAGCACACAGCAAGCATCGACTGCCAGACATGTGAAAGACAAAACCTCCAGCTGACATTTGCTCCCAGCCATCATCACTCCCAGTGTTTGTGTCATTGTCAGCTGAGGTCCCACATATACCAAGAGGAGATAAGCCATCCCCACTGTATCCTTTCTGAATTCTTGACCCAAAGAATCCACGAGGTTGGTGAAATAGTTATTTGAAGTTGGCAAATAGGTTTGTTAAGCAGCTCAGATAACATGAACTTAATGGTACAGAAATAAGCTTCTAAAGAGAAGAAATACAAACAGATAAGTTTACATTGGGCTACCAGCAGTCACTATCTTGATCTGTCATATTTCCATTTCCATCTTATCTTTAAATTTTTTTTTGAGATAAGGTCTTGCTCTACCACCCAGGCTGTGTGTGTGTGCATACATATTCAATGGCGGAGAGCAGGGTGCATTTCACAGTACCTACCATGCCATGCTTTAATGTAGAAGAATTACCATTCGAACCCACATCATGGCTCACTGCAGCCTCAACCTCCCAGGCTCATGTGATCCTCCCACCTCAGCCTCCTGATTAGTTGGGAGTACAGGCACACACACCACATCTGGCTAATTTTTGTACGTTTTTGTAGAAATGAGGTCTCACCATGTTGCTCAGGCTGGTCTTGAACTCATGGGCCCGAGTGATCTTCCTGCCTCAGCCTCCCAAAGTGTTGGGATTACAGACATGATCCACTGTGCCCAGCCTCCATTTTACCTTTAATACCTATTTTTTCCACATTCCTATTTATATTAGTTTTGTGTTGAAAATTAATTATGTAGAGTCAGAACTCTTTCAGGACTAATGCAATCTTTGTTTTTGTGTGATGCTAGATATTAAAAGGAGGATGTCCCTGGTGACACAATGTCAAAATTATTCTGATCCATTTGGAGCATTTCCAGTGAAAAGGAACAGGCACTGCTTAAGGAAGTCAAGGACACATGAAAAAAATATGATCCGAAAACATCCTCTAGGGACTAATTTAGGGTAAAAGCAATATATAGCAGCTCATTTCTCCCCTTTCCCTGTTAAAGCTTAATTAGCCAAAGACCACTGGGCACAATGTATAATCTGACAAAATCAGATGTATTGATTTTCAGTGAGGGAGCACATGGCAGAAGCACTGTGGCAGACCACTCAACAAGAAGGAGCAGGAAACATCTTCTGCACAGTGTGTGTTTCACTGAAGGATTTTGAGCAGGATCCAGGAACTGAACATCGGTTCCGGATTGGAGGCTGCTTCTGAAGTAGGATTAGGAAAGCGGGGATTAACTAGGGATTAGGATTGCCATGGGGTGTCCCCTGTAATACATGGATGTAGCAGAATAGTTCCAGGGACATCATCAATAAGAAAGCAGTGGTCACTCATAGAGCAGGTCTCTATGGTATTGGAAAGAGATGCTCTCTGTTCTCTGGGATCTCCCATTGTAAGGACTTGAACTTGGAGTTATTCCATCATCGCGTGGAAAGAATTTGCCTGAGAATTAAATCAACATGGATTAAAGCAGAGCTGGGGCACACTGGAACCCCTCAATCTAGCTCTGCCTAAAAAATCCATCTCTTGAATTGCCCATCACAGAGGCTAATACACTCCTGTTTTTTAAAGCTACTTTGTTCAAGCTACTTTTAGGAGTTACTCTTGACTAATACAAGCCTGATAACGTTTTCTGAGGTTCTTTAAGATGCTCTCACCTGAACTCCAAAAAGAAGCTTGTGTGTGTGTGTGTTTGTATGTGTGTGTGTGTGTGTGTGTGCATACATATTCAATGGGGGAGAGCAGGGTGCATTTCACAGTACCTACTATGCCATGCTTTGATGTAGAAGAATCACCATTCAAACCCCCATACTCTTGACATTTATATGAGGTTATATTTCTAAGTAACTAATAAATAACATCTAATATTCAATAAATTGACTTCTGTTTGTTGAATGCACATTTTGTACAAGGTGCTGAACTATATACCCTGAGGAGAAAATAAATAATAATCCAATATCATCCTGTTTTCAAAGCTATAGTTACTAGTTATAGTCAAGGCCAAAAGTAACATAGGCAGTCAGTCTTAATAGCACCTTAGAGGCAGGAGAGGCCATTACAGACCAGCAGCAGTGCAGAAAACTCTTCCACCAAGGCACAGGAAGGGAGTGGGGCTTCGACTGAAGAGTAAAATTGCAATCTGGGTGGGAAAGAAGACATTCCAGAAAAGGATTAAGGTGAGGAAATTGAAAACAATTATGGAAAGAGTAACCAGGACAGCTCGGGCCAGGAGAAGACCTCCTAAAGGGAGAGGAATGGAATATAAGTTTGGAAATGTAGATTGAGACCAGTCTTGAAACACCAGACCTCCAGATTTCTATTTTATTTGGTAGGAACTAAAGTGCCAATGCAGATTTCTGATTAGAGGAATATCAAGACAAAAAGAGGTTTTTAGTCAGGCATGGTGGTTTGTGGTTGTAATTCCAGCTACTCAGGTACTCAGGAGGCTGAGGTGGGAGGATTGCTTGAGGCCAGAAGTTTGTGACCAGCTTGGGTTATATAGCTAGAGCCAGTCTCAAAAGAGATGAAGAGAGAGAGAGAGGAGAGAGAGAGATTTTCAGGAAAATATATTTGGCAATTCAGTGTTCCTGACTGGAGAAGAGAATGGAGAATGCTGGATCCTGCTGCTATTCTTTACATAAAAGGTGACAGAAGTGTGAGTGAGCCTCTTAGCCAAAGGCAGGATGCAGCTAACCTCACCCCTACCTCTACTTCCCATACCACCGCCTGCTGGAGTAATTCAAGTTGATCCTCTTGTTGGCCTCACAGTTTACAGATCAGGCTAACATTTCTTTGAGCAAAGATTTCTCATTCAACAATCATTTTTTGAGAACTGCTGCTGCAAGGAATCATTCCAGTTGTATTTTGGGTCCTAGCTTTTCCATGTTATTTAATTAAGAATGCAAAAACACAGGGGTTTGACTGACTTCACTCACAGCTGGCCCAGAAGCAGGGATGTCAGAACCACCTGGAGGGCTTTCTAGACAGACACTTCCAGGCTCCATCCTCAGAGATTCTGATCCAGTGGAGGGGATGGGGTCTAGGAATCTGTATATTTTAAAGTTCTTTAGATGACTAAATAAAAAGTAAAGTTTGGAAAAAACTCTTGTACTAAATATTTGCATATATTTTCAGTCTCAGCAATAGCACATAGATCTGAGAACTTCCCCCTTTGAATTGTACATTTAAAATAATAATTTTAAGGCTTGATGGTGTGTGCCTATAATCTCAGCTACTTGAGAGGCTGAGATGGGAGGATTTTTTGAGCCCAGGAGTTCAAGGCTGTAGTAAGCCATGATTGCACCACGCACTCCAGCCTGAGTGACAGAGTAAGAACTTGTCTCTGAAAAATAAATCAGTCAATAAAATAAAATATAATAAATTTTAAGAACATGTTCCAAAAGCGTGGGGGAGGGAAAGGACAAGGAGACTTAGTGAGGGACCTTGAATTTCAATCCAGTCTTTCCAATTCTCCTCTGAATATTCTGTGTATCTATTTTTCTCACCAATGAGTCATCACAAGTACCTTTTATGGCATCCAACACCCACCGTGCCACCGAGCCACCATTTAGAGTGCAGATCTTCATTATGCCTTTCACGTCATCCTCTCTGCACTTTAAGATTTAGGCTCCTAGGTATTTTCCAGTCTAAACAACTATTCCAGCAGCCAGGCCACTCACTGGGTGGTCTCATCCTTATTACCTATGCCAGTGATTCACTTGCCCAGGCCTGGTTTTTTCACTGATACATATTACACATATTTATGCAGTATGTGTGATATTTTTTCATATGCACAGAATGTGTAATGATCCAGTCAGGGTATCTGGGGTGTCCATCACCTTGAGTATTTATTATTTCTATGTGTTGGGAACATTTCAAGTCCTCTCTTCTAGCCATTTTGAAATATACAATACATTGTTGCTAACTATAGTCACCCTACTTTGCTATCAAACATTAGAATGTATATCTTTTTTTTTTTTTTTTTTTTGAGACAGAGTCTTGCTCTGTCTCCCAGGCTGGAGTGCCGTGGCCTGATCCTGGCTCACTGCAACCTCCGCCTCCTGGATTCAAGCAATTCTCCTGCCTCAGCCTCCTGAGTAGCTGGGATTACAGGCGCGTGCCACCACACCCGGCTAATTTTTGTATTTGTAGTAGAGACGGGGTTTCACCACATTGGTCAGGCTGGTCTCAAACTCCTGACCTCGTGATCCACCCACCTGGGCCTCCCAAAGTGCTGGGATTACAGGCGTGAGCCACCGCACCTGGACATATATCTTCTATCTAACCGTATGTTTGTGCCCATTGACCAATCTCTCTTCATCTCCCCTAACCCACTTTATGTACCCTTCCTAGCCTTTGGTATCAGTCATTCTATTCTCTACCTTCATGAGATCAACTTCTTTAGCTCCCACATATAAGTGAGAACACATGAAATTTGTCTTTCTGTATCTGACTTATTCCCTATAGTTCCATTCATGTTGCTGCAAATAACATGACTTCATTTTTTTTTTTTATAGCCTTTAAGATAGATCTACTCAGGTGATTCTGATGACCAGCCAGATTTGGGAACTACAGCCTAAATGCTATTTTTAAAAAACCCTCAAATTTATTATTTTACAGTTCTGGAGGTCAGAAGTCTGAAATAAGTCTCACTAGGCTATAAAGTTAAGGGGTTATTGGGGCTACTTCCTTCTGGAGGCTTTGAGGGGAGAATCTATTTCCTTGTCTTTTTAGCTTCTATAGGCTGCCTGCATTCCTTGGCTCATGGCCCCTTCTTACATCTTCAGAGCCAGCAGTGTAGCATCTTCACTTTCTCTTTATCCTCTCTCTTCTCTCTCCTCTCTCCCTCCCTCGCTCTCCTTTTCCCTCGCTTTCTCCTACCTCTTTCTCTCTCCCTCTTCCTGCCCTGCTCTGCTTACCTCACCTTCTCTCACTCTGACTCCCTTGTCTTCCTCTTATAAGAACTCTTGTGATTACATTCTTGGGATTACATTGGGCCCACCTGAATAATCCAGGAAAATCTCGGCATGTCAAGGTTCTTAACATTTGTGTGTGATCTCCATAAGAGCTATTTTCAATAGCTTACTGCAGCTCTTCTGAAGAATGTTGAGTCCCTTCCAGGTGAATGGTACAGCCTGTGTTCTAAAGGAGATAAACCCCCGATTCCTTTGGAAGACTCTGAAACTAATCAACAAAACAAAACATGAGTTCACAAGCCGAAACACATTTTTTCACACAGAGAGCAAGAAAGTTCTGCCAATATCAAAGTCCCGAATAAGTGCATCAAGTAAAACCTATTTCCCTATTCATAAAAGAAGGAATAAGAAGGTTTGGTGGGTAAGGGATTTAAGTTATGAGATTTCCTATACTGAGTTAGGAATAAAATAAAATTGATTCAAATTGATAGAAAGCACTTTGTTTAAATTTCATTGGATAATTCTAATCCAAGCTCGTCCAACCCGAGGCCCCAAGACCACATGCGACCCAGGATGGCTTTGAATGCGGCCCAACACAAATTTATAAATTTTCTTAAAACATAATGAGATTTTTTTGTGTTTATTTTTTTAGCTCAGTGTGGCCCAAGACAATTCTTCTTTTCCAGTGAGGCCCACGGAAGCAAAACGATTGGACACTGCTGTTCTAATCTGATTGGATTTGTAACTGGGAATTCAATAAAGGTAGCAGTTTCTGAGTTCAAAGTATTGCTTAAAAACAAAACAAAACAAACAAATACCATCATGGGCTGACATAAATTCTGCCCAGCCCGTGGTAACTTCTGAAAATACCCATTGAAAAAAAAATGTTTTACACTTTTTAGAGCAAAGTGAAACTTGTGGTTGGAAAGACATTAACAAGATTTTTGTTTTCTTGGAAGCTTAACATGTCCAAACAAACATTTTGCTTTCAGTTTCTAGAATGTAAAAGAAAACAAAAACTTTAGCAACGAATATACAAATTGATCCTCTCAACTGAAATAGCCTTCACATTCAGAAAGAGGAGAAAAGGTGCAAATATATATATATATATATATACATATACAGACACACACACACACACAGAGTCTCTCACTTTGTCACCCAGGCTGGAGTGCAGTGGCGCTACCTCGGCTCACTGCAGCCTCCACCTCCTGCGTTCAAGCCCTCCAAGTAGCTGGGACTGTAGGTGTGCATCACCACACTCCACTAGTTTTTGTATTTGTGGTAGAGATGGGATTTCACTACGTGGGTCACGCTGCTCTTGAACTCCTGAGCTCAAGAGACCCACTCACTTTGGCCTCCCAAAGTGCTGGGATTACAGGTGCGAGCCAACCTGGCCGGACTTTTTTTTTTTTTTATTTCATGCTAGAAAAAAAATCTTTTAAGCCTGTGGTAGTAATGGGAAATGTCTGATAGAATTTAGTACAAGTTACAAAGATACATTCTAATCAAATTCTACAACTAAAACATGGGTCAGATTACAGTATGACTATTATTAAAGTATAATAATCATAACACAATAATGTCATAATTATTTTTAAAAAGTTAACAGTACTATATTTCCTTAATTTTAATATAACACTGCTTAGAAAATGCACTATATATTTAATAGGAGGTTTATTGGGGTGGAGGATGTATATGTAGATTGTAAGATTTCAGTAATGATGTCAAAAAAGGTCCAAGAAAAATAAGATAATTTGTTCATAAATAATCAATCCTTAAAAATAGACATGCTAACAAAAGAAAAAAAATAGAAAAACTGGACTTAATCAAAGTTAGAAGTGTTTGTGCTTCAAAGAACACTACCAGCAAAGTGAAAAGGCAGCCCGCATAATGGGGGAAAATCTTTGTAAGTCATACATGTGATCAGGGCCTTATATCTAGAATATATAAAGAACTTTTAAAACTCAACAATAAAAAGACAACCCAATTAAAAATGGGCAAAAAATCTGAATAGACATGTATCCAAAAAAAAATTTACAAATGGCCAATAAGCACGTGGAAAGACACTGGACATCATTAGTCATCGGGGAAATGTAAATCAAAACCACAGCCACTAGGATGGCTATAATCAAAACATCAGATAATCACAAGTGTTGACAAGGATGTGGAGAAATTGGCACCCTCACACTTTGCTAGTGGGAATGTAAAATGGCACAGCCACTGGGGAAACTAGTCTAGCAGTTCCTCAGAAAGATAAACATAGACCCAGCAATTTCATTTCTATTTATACACCTAAGAGAAATGAAAACATATGTCCATACAAAAACTTGTACATAAATGTTCAGAGCAACATTATTTATAATAGCCAAAAGGTGGAAACAAGTCATATGTCTATCAACTGACATTGACTACAAATTAGCAAGATGTGATACATCCATACAATGGAATACTATTCGGCCATTAAGAGAAACAAAGTACTGGTAAGTGCCATAACATGGATAAACCTCAAAAATAGTATGCTAAGTAAAAAAAGTCAGTCATAAATACTATATATTATTCCACTTATGTGAAATGTCCAAAAAGGGTATATTTATACAGAGACAAAGTAGATCAGTAGTTGCTTAAAACTAGTGGATGCGAGAGGATTGGGTAATGGTAGCAAAAAACATATAGGGTTTCTTTTTGAGGTAAAAAAAAGTTTCTAAAATTGGTTGTAGTGATGTTTGCAGAACTCTGTGAAGATACTAGAGACACTTTGAGTGAGTTGTATGATACTTGTGGTATAGATCTCAAAAAAACTGTCAACTGCCCCTTCATCAAGATAAGAAGACATGTTGAATTTGCGTCACCCAAAGCAAAAACAGAGTAGATAATCAACACCCTCTATTCCCTAAACACTCCTCCTGATTTTTAAAATTATCATGAAAGATACCACAATTCATTCAGTAACCCATGTCGTAAACCTTGTTCCTCCCCTTAGCTCACCCTTCATATACAACCTAACGGAACACAGTTTCTGGGTATATCATAGGCTAAGAAACACAGTGCAGCAAACAAAACACAATTCGAAGGTAACTGAAGTTTTTTACTGGATTTCTCAAACACTGTGGAGGGGATACACAATTCTCAGTAACGCTCTTAGAAATTCCCCACTGACCAGGCACGGTGGCTCTTGCCTCTAATCCCAGCACTTTGGGAGGCCAAGGCAAGTGGATCACCTGAGGTCAGGAGTTGAAGATTAGCCTGGCCAACATGATGAAACCCCATCTCTATTAAAAATACAAAAATTAGCCAGGTATGGTGGCACATGACTGTAATTCCAGCTACTCGGGAGGCTGAGGTACAAGAATCACTTGAACCCGGAGGGTGGAGGTTGCAGTGAGCTGAGATGGTGCCACTGCACTCCAGCCTAGGTAATGGAGTGAGATTGTCTCAAAAAATTAAAAAAAGGAAAAAAGAAAAAAGAAATCCCCCACTCTTCTTCCATCTGCTCCTTTCATGACTCTCATGCCTCTCAGCTTCTCTCTACTTTCCCCAAATTACCCTGAAATTTCCCTTCGTACTTTTGGCTTTCTGCCACTTTGTTCCCTCCCTCCACCAAAGTCTGCATTTTTAAATGCTTAGGAAATGGTTATGTTAATTAGCTTTATTTAATCTTCCTACAACATATACATATATTAAAGCATTACATTGTACCCCAGAAATATATACAATTATTATTTGTATTCAATTTTAAAATAAATAGATGAATAAACCCATGGCTGAGTTGTGGAAGGAACTGAGTAGTCACAGCCAGCACCCTCTTGAAAAGGCAAAGGTGACGAAGGGCTCTTTCAGATGAGGATCTTATGTTAGGCTATTTGTTAGGGGAACCTACTTACAGGACTGCACCTTACAGCTGCTCAGGGTGCGCACAGCACAAACCACACAATCCAATAGGCAGTGCTGTGCTTCCCTGGCCTCATGCTTCCATGTGGAGGAACTTTCATTAGTTTCTGGGCTCTTCATGACTCACTTCTCTGCCAGACTGAGCTATTTGATCAATGAGATTGTAGAAGCAGCCTGATATGCCCCAGTCAGCCACTCTCCTTTGTCTTTTCAACTTTGCCTGCCTACCGGGAGAGTGCATTCTGTTTCCTCTACTCCATGTGGTAAGGAGCCTCCCTTTCTGAGGGAGGCCTGCAGCTGTCCAGCTATGCCGGTGTCTGCATGTGTAGCTTTAATTTATGGGTGATGTAGTAGTGAGTCCATTTGGCTACAGATTTAAGGCTGTGCCATGCAATCAGCTTTAAAGGTAATAAGGGTGATTTTTTTATTTAAAAAAAAAAAGAAGAAAGAAACAGGGTCTTACTATGTTGTGCAGGCTGGTCTCAAACTCCTGAGCTCAAGTGATCCTCTTCCCTTGGCCTCCTAAATGTTGGGATTACAGGTGTGAGCCATCATGTCCAGCCAATAAAGGTAATTTTAAAAAATCTTTATTTTTATTAATCCTATGTATACCTATCACCTGCTCCCAAACTCCGGAAATAAGAAAGGGAGTTTAT
This sequence comes from Pan paniscus, assembly GCF_029289425.2. Classification (NCBI taxonomy): domain Eukaryota; kingdom Metazoa; phylum Chordata; class Mammalia; order Primates; family Hominidae; genus Pan; species Pan paniscus. The sequence goes on along the minus strand of NC_073265.2, from coordinate 27,649,664 downwards.
GTACTGACTCTTTTGGCTTTTTCTTCAATTCCATGAGCTGCCTCCAATTTTCCAATAATTAATTTTTAGCCTAAGTTAGTGTCTGTTGCTTGCAACTAACAAAAGCAAATGGAAACATCACTCAATACATATTTAACTAAAACAAAATTTATAATAAAATCAATATCAAGTTTTGGATTATACGCTATAAGATAACACTTAGATGTATTTAAATGAAAAGAAAGCTTGTATCCAGAGTTCTTTATAGCTGCAACCTGGAACTTCAAAACACCCTGGAGCCCAAATCATAAACTGTTGACAGCAGAACTCATTTTTTATGGCATTCTCATAAATCCTATTATTATTAACTTGGCATGCCAGGTTTTTCCTAAATTACAGCCAATTCTATTCATTATTGTTTTGTGATTTATTTCAAAATGATTGCAAGACAAATTTAATGATCATTAAGCTAGAATTGGGCATGATAATGATTTTTGAATGTAGGTTAATTTTACCTGGAGTCTGATATCTTTAAAATATACTTTTTTCTTCCCCAAAAGAAATACATAATACCAAATTATTCCTTTCTCCAATAAATCATCATTTAAAGCTATTTTTTAAGGACCAAGTAATTTTCATGTCATTCTAAAGTACATGCTAAGAAAAATGTATGGTATTAGATAAGATTTAGCACTGCTGGAAATGAAGTACGCTCTCAAAATAGAATTAGTATCTTTATAACTGAAGTGAGTGAAAGCATAAATATATCGTAGGTGTTTCCTTAGTCTACTCTTTTTTGCACAAGTTGTAATAATTTTCAGTGATTCTGTTTTCTTGAAGCGCTGAGATAGATATTGGTATCATTAGAGTGATGAGGTAATGTGGCATTTGCTGCAAACCAGGAGTTGGAAATAAAATGGAGAGGGATTGAAAAGACACCCTGAGTATAGGATCATAGAAAAATTTTGGAGGAATTTCTCAGTTTTGTCGTATACAGATTGTATCAAGCTCGATTTTTTTATAAGCAGAGAATGTTAAATTGCTGATTGTCCATGTAAATCTGGCAGCATGAGGAAGACCCCATTATTCTAGTCCCAAAATCATCCTCAACCACTTACTGATTTCTGAAACTCCACCAGGTATCCTGTGTCAGCTCTTTGACTTGACATTGTGTCAGTTATGAGAGTACTAACACCATTCAGCTCTGGGATTCATGCTGGTTTAGGAACTTGGCATAGTGGAAAAAATCTGTTTTAATCCTAGTATCGGCTGAGCACAGTGGCTGAGGCCTGTAATCCAGTGCTTTGGGAGGTCAAGGTGGGAGGACTGCTTGAGTCCAAGAGTTCAAGACATCATGCCTGGTAAACATGGCAAAAGTCTGTCTCTATTGAAAATACAAAAATTAGCCAGATGTGGTGGCGTGTGCCTGCAGTCCCAACTACTTGGGAGACTGAGGTGGGAGGATTGCTTGAGCCCAGGAGTACAAGGCTGCAGTGATCTATCTTCATGCCACTGCACTCTAGCCTGGGTGACAGAGTGAGACTCTGCCTCAAAAAAAATTCCTAGTTCTATGATGTGCTAGGTTATAGAAACACCTATTAAAAAGATTCAGGTTTCAGTGGTACATGCCATGGTACTGATCATTTTATAATAGCTCTTTGAAAGAAGACAACCCTCACAACATTGTTTTCCAGAGAGAGAGCTTCAGATTCTCACTGGTCTATTAGAGACCAACGCTTTCAGATTACAGCATGGTCACTCCCAAAAGGGCTGGGACCATCTCAAAGACCCTGACCACCTCATCCATAAGCCAGAGTGAGACTTGCCCACTAATCCCATCTCCCTGTTGCTTTAGGGCAATTTTATTTCAAAAGACCCTTAGCCAGGGTCCATCTCAGTGGCCCATCTCAAGAGGACTCCCTGACTCTTTCAGGGTGTAGGACTTGGGATATCATTTCCTTCTATCCCAGGACAACTTGGTCTCCTTATACCCACTTCCTTCCCAGGGGCTTGTTCTGCATGTTCAGGCCATGGCATAGCTTCTGCTAATCCACTCAAAAAGGGCACAGGTTTTCCCCAATACTTGGGACCTTTTGGCTTTAGATTTTCATAACAAATCAAGGCCATTCAAATAATGAAAAAATTTGTTTCAAAGTGATTTCTTGTTAATACTGAGTAGCAACTGGAACAGTCTTTCCCTTAAAAAAGTAAAACTTTTGATAGGGCATACTGCTACATTAATATGTTATTCTCCAGTTGGCATCACACATTTTAAACTACATGAATGAAAAGTGCTTATAGCATCTCCGTGGTCTATAGTTAATTATTGCAACAACCAATATTCACTTCAATTTGGCAAACCATTACTGTGGGCACTCACTGAGTGGCCAGTCACCAGACTAAGCACTTTAAATTTAATGCTTCTAACAGCCCTGTGAGGCTCAAGGAGGTTAAGTAATTCTGGGTAAGTTCACAGGCTAATCAGCAGCAGAGCTAGGAGGTGGTTTGTCTGGCTTTGTCCTTGACTCGCTGCCCTGCCTCTCCAACATAAGAGATGCAATGTTGGCACTTAACATGAGAAGCAAAACTTCAGTGGTTCCTAACTTATCTCCCACTGTCCCCCACAACAGGTACACATGCACACGCACACACACACACACCCTACCACCCACACACACACTATACAAAGTTAGCAAGTGTATTAGTCTGTTTTCACACTGCTGATAAAGACATACTGGAGACTGGGCAACTTACAAAAGAAAGAGGCTTAATAGACTCAGTTCCACGTGGCTGGGGAAGCCTCATGATCATGGTGGAAGGTGAAAGGCACATCTCACATGGCAGCAAACAAGAGAAGAGAGCTTGTGCAGGGAAATTCCCCTTTATAAAACCATCAGATCTCATGCAACTTATTCACCATCACAAGAACAGCACGGGGAAAAAAAAAAAAGAAGAAGAACAACATGGGAAAGGTCTGCCCCTATGATTCAATTAAGTCCCACCAAGTCTCTCCCACAACACATGGGAATTGTGGGAGCTAAAATTAAAGATGAGATTTGGTGGAGACACAGTCAAACCATATCCCCAAGTAACTTTCACAATTTCTTCACCTTATACACGTATACATCTCAGTGCAGCTATACACACACATACACACACATACACAAGAATATAGGCACATTGTTCTTGCTGTTGAGCCTGTCCAAAAGGAGTTCTGTACACACTGCAGGTCTAATGAGCCTTACTGAGGAAAAGAGCCAGTGATTTAGTAATTGGCTCTATTGGGACTAATGTTTGGCCCCCAGGACTTAAACCGTTGGGTGATTAAGGTACAACAGCCATCCATCAACCATCCTTCCAAGAAGATGGGGAAGAAACTCATTCTGAGAAGAAAAATGTCAGAACCCACAAAAGTTTTCTCAGTCTTTTCAGGAGAACACAAGGCATTACCTTCCACTGTTTTCTGGTTCAGATGGTTTCCTAGTTTGCAAACAGCAACAACAAACCAAGATATCAAGCCAAATAAAAGACTATGTCAGAAGACACAGCGTATACTGTGTTACAGCCTGGTGACAGAGTTTACTAGATAGTGGAGGGTATGTTTTCTATTCTCATCCGCTCCAGTCCCACTTTGGCAGGGGAGCTACCCCATGGAGTAGATCAAGACAATGTCAGGGCAACAGATGGAGGTACAGAAGGGGGGTTTGGGGAAGAGTCATGCCAACCCACGGTGAAACATCTTGTCCAGAAAAAGCAGTGCCTGGCAATGATCTGAGATCCATATGATAAAAGAGAAAAGGAAAAGGATATCAAGGGGGTAGGAGGAAGATGCTAGAGTGGTAGGAGTATGTGTAAGACAATCTGGCCCAAGAAGAGAACAATTTCCATGGTGAAGACTGAGACAGAGGCTACTGTTCAGTTGCACTGACCTTATAGCCCTCCATTTCAATTTCTTATTTTTAAAACAAAAGCTAAGACATATTGCTCATAGGACCAGAATACTTTAAAATTTAGAATAAGAATTATAGACTTCTATAACCTTAGAGCTGACTGGGATGTTAGAATTTAACTATTCTGTGTTAACGCTCCATGCTGAATTTTCTTTACACCACCCTTGACAGATGCTCTCCTAGCCTTTCCTTGGACATCATCCCCTCAATAGCACCACATTCCTGCAGCATACAGGTCAGATTGTTAGGCCCTCAATAAAAGCCTAAAAGCCCAAAGTTAATGGGCTCAATGTCCCCATATCATTACTGTTCACAGATTTGCATCCTAGATTTAAAAAATAAGACAATGTTATGGTCTTCGAGCAGACATGGTCTATGTCCATACAAGTTCAGATTGTCCCTCAAGAAGGGGTGAAAAACAGTCAAGAATACTTTGATATTAAACACAGTTTTTATCTCTTTCAGGACTATTCACAAGTATTCAGTGATTCTGGAAGAAGGGTAGTCCAGGGAAAATAATACATTTCTCTTATGAAACCAGAATTGAAATGGGGTAGCATATATACATACCTGTACCTATGTATTAATTTATTCAATCAGTGTTTATTAAGTACATACTATATTCAAGACTTTATGCTCAGAACAAAAGTTACAAAGACAAAGGAGTCTAGCACTCAATAGGCTAGTCTACAATTTAATAGAAGAAAGTTTTAGGGCCCTAGCATCACAAGGATATACCCAAATTAGGTTAAGAGGTTAAAAGAACTGCTTAGAGAAAAAAGGAACTGGACCCCTTCCTTACACTTAACACAAAAATTAACTCAAGATGGATTAAATTTAAAACTCAAAACCATAAAAACCCTAAAAGAAAACCTAGGCAATACCATTCAGCACATAGGCATGGGCAAGGACTTCATGACTAAAACACCAAAAACAATGGCAACAAAAGCCAAAATTAACAAATGGGATCTAATTAAACTAAAGAGCTTCTGCACAGCAAAAGAAACTATCATTGGAGTGAACAGGCAACCTACAGAATGGGAGAAAAGTTTTGCAATCTATCCATCTGACAACGTGCTAATATCTAGAATCTACAAGGAACTTAAATGTACAAGAAAAAAGCAAACCCATCAAGAAGTGGGCGAAGGATAGGAACAGACGCTTCTCAAAAGAAGACATTTATGTGGCCAACAAACATGAAAAAAAAGCTCATCATCACTGGTCATTAGAGAAATGCAAATCAAAATCACAATGAGACGCCATCTCATGCAGTTAGAATGGTGATCATTAAAGAGTCAGGAAACAACAGATGCTGGTGAGGTTGTGCAGAAATAGGGACACCTTTACACTGTTGGTGGGAGTGTAAATTAGTTCAACCATTGTGGAAGACAGTGTGGTGATTCCTCAAGGATATAAAACCAGAGATACCATTTGACCCAGCAATCCCATTACTAGGTATATACCCAAAGGATTATAAATCATTCTACTATAAAGACACGTGCACATGTATTTTTACTGCAGCACTGTTCACAATAGCAAAGACTTGGAACCAACCCAAATGCCCATCTATCATCTATCAAGAAAATGTGGCACACATACACCATGGAATACTATGCAGCCATAAAAAAAGAATGAGTTCATGTCCTTTTCAGGGACATGGATGAAGCTGGAAACCATCATTCTCAGAAAACTAACACAAGAACAGAAAACCAAACACCGCATGTTCTCACTTGTAAGTGGGAGTTGAACAATGAGAACACATGGACACAGGGAGGGGAACATCACACACTGGGGCCTGTCAGGGGGTTGGGGGCTACGGGAGGGAGAACATTAGGACAAATACCTAATGCACGCGGGGCTTAAAACCTAGATGACAGCTTGATAGGTGCAGCAAACCACCATGGCACATGTATACCTATGTAAAAAACCTGCACATTCTGCACATGTATTCCAGAACTTAAAGTGAAAAAAAAAAAAAAGGACTGCTTAGTTCTCTTGTTGGCATTACAGTTTTGGAGCAGACACACAGAGGTTTGCTCAGAGAGTCAGCCATTGAAGGTGCTGTGTCCTGAACAAGCACTCATCCATGCCTCTCTACATTTGACCTCACTTGTGTTCTATCAGCCAAAACATGGAAAGGATTCATCTGAAGAGAGCAGGCGTCTAACAAGGGAAAATGAAAAATTTTAATTACCTACTGTTTCCATGCTTCATGGACCTTTTTTTTTTTAAATTTATTTAAAGCCAAGCAACATGGAACAAAAAGCCCTGAATTCAACTGATTTTAAAGAGATGCAGAACTTGCTGTGACAAACTGGAGCTACCAGCTGGCAGGCAGTGCAGCCCCACTGAATAAGGCACTAGGAGGAGAAATCACTGTGGAACCACTAGGGGGGACCACAGCTCCAGGGAGCAGAGAGAACTGCTTTGGACACACTAGAGAAAGCCACATGGATGCTTCCTGTGGCTTTAATTTTGTTCTTTAAAACTCTTAACCATGGAATTCTGCCTCTTCTCCCAAATAGCCACTAACAGGAGAGCACCTAGTGCTACAATGGTACATTAAGAGTAATCATTAGAAACAAAAGGATATTAAGTGAAACTAACTGAGGTCCCCATGAAGAGTCAGGAAATTTAGGAAATCTACACATACATATCTCAATCTATCCTTTTAATTCTGTTATAAATTTTATCATGGACACAAAATAAGGGATAAATGAGGCTGAAAACTATTCTGTACAACATTAGAAAGTGAACATGCCTTAGCAGGGAAAGGAGATCAGCAACGCGGGGCGGATTCACAGCCCAGCTCTGCTTCCCCACCATTAAAAGGCTTCAACACAGCCAACTGTATGCTATGGACTCGGGTAGGGAATGTCTCAGAAGTGAGAGGAATTTAGGCTAGTTGTGTGTCTCTCAGTCCAAGGAGACCTGTATAGAACTAGCATTCAGAATAGAACAGTCAATACGCAATGAGCCCAACTTTCTGGAAATTCCAAATATGAGATGGGAACCTACAAAACAACAAGATACAGAGCTCTATTCACGTTACACAAGTGTTAACAATACAAAAGCACTCTCCCTTTTTTTTCTCATAATTCTTTTTTTTTTTAATTTAGATTCAGGGGGTACCAGTGAATGTTTGCTACATGGGTATATTGTGGAATGGTGGGCATTGGGCTTCTGGTATACCTGTCACCCAACTATTGAACGTTTTATCCGATATATCCAGTAGGTAATCTTTCAACCCTCTCCCTCTCCTTCCTTTCCCCTTTTTGGAGTCCCCAGTGTCTACTATTTCCATCTTATGTCCATTGTTATAAATGAGAACAATGTGATATTTAATTTTCCGCTTCTGAGTTAGTTCACTTAGGATAATGGCCTCCAGCTCTATCCATGTTTCTGCAAAGAAGATGATTTCATCCTTTTTTTAAAGGCTATGTGGTATTCCATGGTGTATATACACCACATTTTTTAACCCGGTCACCCATTGATGGGCACTTAGTTCCATGGCTTTGCTATTGTGAATGGCACTACCACTTTTTTAAAGGATGCATTTATCACAGGATTTCATTTGAAAGAAATCCTGCTAGTGCATTTAAAATAGGTGAAATTACCAAAATTTTAAAAACATAATTTTTCGGTAATATGTTTATGGCCTCATGACATTCTAAAAACAGAGGTAAAAAGTATATTTCTAAGAAATGAATACCATTATCATTAATTTTTTTCTAAAGTTAGCTTTATGTGTTATATGATTCTCTCCTAATAGTCATGTGAAAATATCAGATGTAAGACATTTCCATTTAAAGTTGGGCGTTGCAGGAGCAAAATACCAATCAATTATAAAGGAAAATATGATGGACACATCAAAGTTAAGCTTACAAGCAATGGGGAAAATATCTGCTCAAATTATTTTCACTTTTGTTTCTAAATATTTAATTTTTCAACAATTTAACTATTTAAATTCAAAGTTTCCAACTATATTGCTAAACTAGAAATTGCTGAGATCTTCAAAAATATTTATCAAGAAAAAAACTGACATGAACCCTACACTAATTAAAGCTATAGATATATATTTTGGGGGGAGTGTTCAAGTCCCAGGTTAATCACCTGTGCTTTAGACTGGAGGCAACATGAACTCTAAGACAAGATGGAATATGTGGAAGTGGAAAGGACCACCGATACAAAAATGACATCTGCTCCAACCCCTAGGCAATCAGAGTGTCAAGCCTAAAATGCCTTTGGCAGTACATCTGCAGTATTTAAGTCTCGCGCTGAAATGACCTAGAGGTGCAGTTTCACATAGCCCTGGGGAAGGCTGACATCCAGCAGAGGGGTCTGTGGTGAATGGTGAGGGTCAAGTTGAGCAGCTGGGGTCTGCTATGAATGGTGAGGGTCAAGCTGAGCAGCTGGACCTCACTCCCTTGCCTCCAATCCAAGTCAGGTTTATCTGTTTATGTATTGGACCTCTCAGTGTGATTTTATTTGAAGGAAAGTTTTTTTCTGCTAAAAAAATACAAATTAGGAGAATTTGAAAGTGCCGAATAGGTTATCTCTGGGTGATTTTTATCTTTCGGATCATCCATGGTTTATTTTTCTATTTTTGCTTTCTATATCTTTCATATTTTCAACAATAAAAATGTATTGCTTGTGTAATTAAAACACATGCAAAGTTACATTAAAATAAAATAATAAGCTTTGCCTACTTCTCCAAAAAAAAGTGCTGAAAACAGGCTTTCTGCTGGGATTGTAGAATTTTGAATGTGCGTTGCAGTTTTCAAACATAAAGCACAGCTGTTTTGTCTCTTACCCTGAAGCTGTGAAAAAGGGGAAAGATTTTTGAAAGCAGGAACAGGAAAAGACTGTTGAGAAAAGTGGCTGCTATTTCTAGGCTAAAGTCTCCCTGACAACACTGTTCTTACAAGTAATGCCTTCTTACGTGGTCTTAGCGGGATTGATGAGTGATGAATCCAGAGGTTCTGTGGGACCCAAAGTCAGCAGAGACCAGAAGAAGTTTGAGACAAAGCGAAGAATGATAGCAGGCTGGAGAGATGTAACAGACAATTTACTGCAGTCAGTGGTGTCTAATGGACAGTGTAGCTAAGTGGCCCACAGAGATCTGCAAGAAGATAGGACCAAAGAGGTCACTAGGTTTGCAGCCTTGCAGGTCAGGATGAGGTTCCTGAGATACGAGAGGGTCCAAGACCTCAGGGATTGAGGCTGAAGAAAAAGTGCAGCTTTGAGGAACTGCTACAAAGAGCAAAAGGTGAGCATAATCAGCAATTGGCTGGCACAGAAAAACTGCAGACTGATTAAAAATGAGTACTGGACATTGGGGGTTAGAGATGATTTAGAGGTGCAATGCTCTAAAGTAAAAAAAACCTAATTGTAATTTAGTTTTAAACGTGTAATTTAAAAACAAAGCACAATAGATAAAAAGAATGGGCATAGCTTTTGTGGCTAGATCCCCGAGCAGTGTTCCCCACTCAATGGATCAGGCAATTCTGGAATGCATGAATTTAAAGAAACAGAAATACATTACGGATGTAAATAACAAAAACAAAGAATTCGCAAGACAGGCACAAAAGCATACACATTAGAAACAGGACTTAAGCCCGTGCAGAGAGAACCTGCATAGATGTCACAATCAGCATATATCTAAAGCAATGGTTCTCAAAGTGTGGTCCCCAAACCAGCATCACCAGCATCACCTGGGAGCTTGCTGGAAATGCACATTCCCAGGCTGTGCTTCAGACCTACTGGATCATAAACTCTAGGTTGTGAGGCCTAGGAATCTGTTTTAAAAAGGCTGCCAGGTTATTTTTATGCATGTTAAATTTCAAGATTTGCTGATCCAAAAATATTAAAATCACCAGAAAAAGCTACCTATGAAACATAGTGAACACAAGAATGAACATTGAAAGAAGACGATGCCAAATGAAGCCAATCAAGGACTGAGATTCAACCTTAAACCATCCATAGCTAGAATTCTTCCCAATCTCCCACCCTAGTTCAAGTCTATATTGCTTCTTGCCTGGGCTACTTCCATAATAGCTGGGATGGCCATCTGTCCTGGTTTGCCTGGGGAAGTCCTGGTTTGAATCTGTTGTCCTGGTGTAATAATAAAAGGTCCCCATTATACTCTCAAAATTGTCCAGGTTTAGAGTATAATTGTATGGCTCCCCTAGCAATAGCCTCCTCACCATTTCCCCTGCTTCTGCTTTTGCCCATCTCCAATATGGTATCTTCACAGAAGCTAAGAATGTAAATTGTTGATGTTACTCCTCTCCTTCAAAGCCCTTCCATGACTTTTTGTTCCTCTGAGATAGAACTTTGACCCTTTGCAATGGCCCTCAGTGTTTATCTTCCCATCTTCTCCTTGTTCCATGTTCCTTCTCGCTTTCTTCATTCTCAGTAAAGTGGCCTCCTGTCAGTACCTTGAGAATCCATGTTCATCTGACCTCAAGACCTCTGCACATGCTGAGGACAGTCCTTCTTCCTGGACTGTCCAATTTCCCTCCCTCTGCCAGTGTCATGTAGTCTCTTTTTTTCACTTAGTAATATTCTGAATGATTTCTCAAATACTCTTTGAAAGAATTATTTTAATGACTGCATAGTTTCCCATCATGATCTACCTTAATTTATTTAGCCATTACCTAATATTATACATTTTGGATTGCTCCCTATTTTTTTTAACGAAGCTATAATTATAAATTAGTTATGGTTCTTGGTTGCAACCAATGCAAACTACCTTAGGCAAAAAGGGAAACTTATTGGAATGATATTGAGATTTCTCCATAAATGAAATAAGCGTTAAACAATGAAATTGCACAAAAGGCAGTGATCGAATAATTGAGACCAAGTATATAAATGTTATCTATCTATCAATCTATCTATGTATCCACACACACAGAGGAATATATATACACAAACATACATAAATACACATACACATACGTGTGTGTATACATGTATATTAAAACGCTCACTCATCTTTTCTTCTCTCTGTGTGCAGCATCACCCTTTCTCTAGAAAAGACTCACTCTACATGGCTGCTAATGCTCTCAAACCATGGCTCCCACCACCAGCCAGAGATACTGAATCATATTCTCTCTTACCTGACTAGCAAGTTGGGCTAAAAACCAGACAGGTTTGGAATTGCACCATCCTTTCAAAATTCCCCAAGGAAAGGCTCAGATTGGCTCCACTTGTGTCAAGTACCCACCCTTGGGACAATCGACGATAACAGCATTTGTACAAACCCCACGGTTAACAAGGAGTATGAAGCCCAGATATAGGAGATGGTTCTTCCCAGAACATGGGCAGAGAGATGCTGAGCAAACACAATTATAGATATCTACTATAGAAGAAGATATTTGTTTGTAATGCTATGGAGTGGGGGGGGGGGGGGATTTTTAAAAATCTCCAGCATATTTTTAAATAATAAAAACATAAAAGAAAATGGTTTTAAAATCTGTAATTTCCATCTCTCAAGTCTTTCATTTTTTGCTATTGCATTCAAGTATTCTTCCACATAGATAGTTTTAACTACCTAGTTTTGAATAGTTACATTCAAATTAAACATAAAATCACATATTAAGGCTTTTGTCACTTACCATTTTATCACACCTTTGTTCATGTGTGCATTGTAGTCCCTGTGTTTTCCTTTATCTCATTATTAAAATAGTATTTGCTCACTGTACTACCACTACTAATAATAATGGCTGAAACTTGAATGGAGTTTTCTGGGCACTGTCCTAAGCACATTATATATTTTAATATTTAAAATATTTAATTTTGATTCATCTGCCAGAGTACTGACTTATCAGGTAGGTGCAATTATTGTCACCATTTTTTTGGGAATAGGAAACTGAGACACACAGAGGTTGAGCACCATGTGGTAGTAAGTGGCAGGGTCAGTCTCCGGGAGCCCAGCTCTAGATTTTCAAAGCAATACTTGGATGAAGCAGGAAAACACATACATGCTCCTGACTCCCTGAGATCACGCCTATTTACATTTGGATATATCTTATCCCATCTTTTAAAAATTTGCATTCTTCTTCTTACACAGTTAAAATTATACCACAAGGTAAATGGCGAATATTTGGCAGATATCACAGAATTCCCTATCCTGATCCCCATTTCACCCCAAACAACCACAGCCCACATAAGCTTCTGTCCATACCATTCATTCCTGTTCCATTCTTTCAGGCCCAGATGTGGCCTGAAAATCCATCTGGGAAAAAAAGAAGCCCTCTCAGTCAATTCTAGCTGACATGTGAGAGAAACCTATCTACAATTTCTGTACTTTAATATATCATTAAAATTCCCGCATTTCCCCACATTGTTAGAATCCCTTTAAGAACATCTATTAAAGCAGAACGATTTTTTAAATTTCCTAAATATGATCATTTAAGTCGTTTTCAATATTTTTGCCATTATAAATAGTACATAGCGTTTTAAAATAATATATAATGCTATAATGAATAATGTAAATTTTATCTTTATTTCAGGTTTTTTCCTTAGTACAAATTCTAACGGAAAGCATAAATGTCAGACCTTTTATATCACAACGCTCCCAACCTTCAGTTTTCCATTTTCTCTTCTCAGTCAGATCCATTATGGGGGGTTGGGTTGGGGAGGTCGACTAGGGAGGAGGGAGAGGCAGAGAGGGGAGATGTATGTGGATGTCACAGGGAGAGGGGGCTGCTTCTTCCTTCTTCCTGATGGCACCAGGGAAACACTCCCAGTCCCTCTTCCATACCCTCGCCAACTCTTCCCTGGGTAGCAGTGGGAGTGGAACAGAGATGCAAGTTGGGCTAAAAAAAAACTACACAGGTTTGGAATTGCACCCTCGTTTCTGAACCAAGCCTGCCTTCAGGAAACAATTGTTCTTCTCGGCCCTGCATGCTGAATGTTTACCAGGACAGGCACTCACACAGGGGAGACATTTCTGAAGACAGCTTTCTAGTCCTAGGGTTCAGTTAGGAAATCCAATATTTCATAGATATAAGACACGTTCTCCAATATGAGCTTTATCAGATTATAAAGGGAGGATTTGGGCCCATCTGCCCAATTCTGACTATTTCTCAGTTGGTTCAGAACTTGGGAAGAGATGATGGATGCTACTGACTATATCCCAAGCCCTCAGTAAGTGGAAATATTTATTATGGCATTTCAAGATGTTTTCCAAACTCTCATATTTTAAATTATCTTTGCATTTTATACAAAGTTGTGCTGCGTATGCATTTATTTATAACCATTAACTCTCAAAAGTTCAGCAGTTTTGCTACATTTTCATATAGTATTTTGTTTTACATGCGAATGGTTTGGGGCCAGCCTGGGTGCTATTTCTTTGTAGGTAATTATTCCCCCTGTCTGAATGCTTTCAAAATCATTTTGAAAAATCATTGCTAATTTTTTAAAAATTTCAGGTTATCACCAAAGGTGGTTCTTTTTTTCATTGACTTTGCCTAGAATGTAGTAAACTAGCTCCACTCAGATAGCATACTTATTTGTTTTTACTTTTTAAGCTTAGGCATATTTCTTTGTCTTTGGTCATGATTTGCATTGCAATTGTCCTTGTTTTTTACTCTCTAGGAGCATTTATTATTGCTAGGTTAGCCCTCTAATTTCTGTCCTCCATGTTGATCCTATTTTCACTCATTTCTACCTCTCAGTCTTTCTCCCTGTATTTTTGAGAATCTTCTCATTTGTCTTTTACATCTGTCTCAGTTTTCACCTCTGTTGCTTACCACTTCTACTTATGTGCTTAGCACATAATTTTATTCAATAAATGTTTCCCAAATAAATAATAAATGAACAAACTGTGGGAGTTTTAGTTTTTCTGTGTTCTCTTTTCTTCTCTCATGTACCTCTTCATTTGATGCCACTGTTTCATCTCAGTTACACTCTCATTTTGATTTTTGGTACACATTCTTTTTCTTTTAAATCATTTTGAGCAAATTAGATGTACCCATTTTATAGAGCCATTTCTTCCTGCATCCAAGGAGCACACCAAACCAACTTTCTCCTTATCTTATGGTAAACCATATTTTAGAGGTCTGTCCTTATTCTGAGTCTTGAGAATAATGCTTTCTTCTTTTTACTTAGCAATATTTAACCCTGTAAGACTCAACATTTAACCCTGTTTTCTCATCCTAGAATGAGGTGAGCTCCGACCAAATCTTATGTTAGTAATACATACATAGAATGTGTGCTTTTTTTGGCCCCACTTCACGTGGGGTAGCTTGAGTCACTTCAGATCTATTTGAGTAGACTGAGTCACCTTCTCAGGTCTATGTCTGATGTCTATGTATGATGAGTTGGTGTACACAATTTTTAGCTGGTTTCATTTCCAGCAGCATTTCATCTAACAGGCATATGCTGGAATGAAACAGAATCTCGCCTGCCCCACTGCATGACTCGAGGATGCTGGGAACAGATGGAGTTCATAATGCACGACAGTCCCCATGAGCCGCCAGTGCTTCCCGACTGCTTCCACCACAGCACTTTACTTGTGGGAATCAAACCTCCCAGGATGAAATTCAGTCCTCCCTTACTTCCTGCCCAGTTGTTTCTTGAAAGTGTTTTATTCTGCTGAATACAGAAAAAAGAGGTGCAGATGGGAGACAGGAACAACACTGGCTGCTTCAAGAGAAAATGTCATCACAGGAGAGGGAGGACTGCCCATTTTTTCAGTTGGTACAGATCTTCCATTTCTGAATGACAGATGAAAGGGTAGATCATCCCATCTTTGTTCCAGTTGTCATACCACACAATAGAACAAGAATTGTTTTCCAAATCAGCTTCGTGAGCTTTATCACTATAAAATTCATCCAGATTCTGGCATTGGGTTATCTAGTGGTCAATTAATATTTGATGATAGTTTTCAAAATGTAGACTCTATTGATCAGACTGAGGAGGTTCCCTTCTACAATGAGTTTACTAAGTTTATCATGAAGGGATGTTAAATTTTATCAATGCTTTTTCTGCGTCTATGGAGACAGTCATATGATTTTTCTCCTTTATTCTGTTAATGTGGTGAATTATATTTATTGATTTAATGTTGCAGATTTTGCATGCCTGAAATAAACCCAATTTTATAGTGATGTATTAGCCTTTGTGTAACTAATATTTTATTTATGATTTTTCATTTTTTGGAGATATTTGGCCTATGATTATCTTTTTTGTAACATCTTTGTCAGGTTTTAATATCAAGATTATGCTGGCCTCCTAAAACAAATTGGGAAGTATTTTCTTTTCTTCTCTTCCTAGGAAGATTTTTGGCTTTATTGTTGCTGTTGTTTAGTTTTTGTAAGATTGGGGTATTTTTAATTTATTAAATGTTTGCTATAATTCACAAGTGAAGGTACATTGGCCTTTAGTTTCCTTTTAAATTACGGATTCAATTTCCTCAGTAAGCACAGGACTTTTCAATTTTTCTAACTTTTTAAAATTAGTTTGGGTAAATTATACTTTTTAAAGCAATTTTTGCATCTCATCTAAAATTTCAAATTATTTTCCAGAAAAACGTATAATATCCTCTTTTTGTCTTTTTAATTTATAAGATATGTAGTGATGTTCCTCTTTTTACTTCGTTAGTCATTTGTGACATCTCTCTTTTTTTTCCTTGATTAGCCTCATCAGGGGACTATCCATTTTTTTAGTTACTTTCTTTACATGTGCTTGTTTGCATTGGTGGTGTGTTGATTCATAAACGTTTCATATTGCTATGTGAATCTATCCTTTTTTTGTGATTATTTTCTTTGCATGTTTTCCCCTCTCAAAATCAGATAAATCTGTATCTGTATTTTCTTTAAGTTTTAAAAATTTCTTTTATGGTTAATAAATTAAATTTTTAAAATAAAAATAATATATACACATATTTAAAAGAAAATATATCGGCCAGGTGCGGTGGCTCAAGCCTGTAATCCCAGCACTTTGGGAGGCTGAGGCGGGTGGATCTCGAGGTCAGGAGATCAAGACCATCCTGGTTAACACGGTGAAACCCCGTCTCTACTAAAAATACAAAAAATTAGCCGGTCGTGGTGGCGGGCGCCTGTAGTCCCAGCTACTCGGGAGGCTGAGGCAGGAGAATGGTGTGAACCCAGGAGGCGGAGCTTGCAGTGAGCCGAGATGGCGCCACTGCACTCCAGCCTGGGCGACAGAGCAAGACTCTGTCTCAATAAAAAAAAAAAAAAAAAGAAAGAAAAGAAAATATATCGAACAGTTCAAAAGGTATAATGTGAAAAGTAAAATTCTCTCTATTTACCCTAACTCTCAGTTTCACTTCTCAAAATTTCTAGAATGAGTTCCTCTGTCTATATCCAGGATACATTTATGCACAGACCAACGTGTGTGTGTGTGCATGTGTAAACACACAGACATACACACACGTTATATATATTATTTTAACACATTTGGGGACAGACACAGAACTAAACATATACATGTATTCACATGTTATTAGACATTTGCTTACAAGAATATGCTTTTGTTCTTCAAAATTAGTGATTCTCCAAAAAAATAATAGATGCTGGTGTGGATGCAGTGAACAGGGAACACTTCTACACTGCTGGTGGGAATGTCAACTAGTACAACCACTATGGAAAATAGCGTGGAATTTCCTTAAAGAACTAAAAGTAGAACTACCATTTGATCCAGCAATCTCACTACTGGGTATCTACCCAGAGGAAAAGAAGTCACTATACAAAAAAGATACTTGCACATGCATATTTATAACAGCACACTCCACACTTGCAAAAATGCGGAACCAACCAAAATGCCCATCAATCAACGAGTGGATAAAGAAACTGTGATATATATATATATATATATATATATATATATATATATATATATGATGGAATACTACTCAGCCATAATATAATATATAATATCACAGTTGTGTGATATACGACGGAATACTACTCAACCATGAAAAAGGAATGAATTAATGGCATTCACAGCAACCTGGATGAAGAAACCTGGATGAAATTGGAGACTATTATTCTAAGTGAAGTAACTCAGGAATGGAAAACCAAACATCATATGTTCTCACTTGTAAGTGGGAGCTAAGCTATGAGGATTCAAAGGCATAAGAATGACACAATGGACTCTGGGGACTTAGGTGGAAAGGGTAGGAAGGGGGTGAGGGATAAAAGACTACAAATTGGGTGCAGTGTATGCTGCTCAGGTAATGAGTGCACCAAAATCTCACAAATCACCACTAAATAACTTACTCATGTAACTAAACACCACCTGTTCCCCAATAACCTATGGAAATAAAAAACTAAAAACAAAAACAAACAACAAGAAAAAAATAAAATTAGTGACTCTCAAACTTTAATATGCATCTGACTCACCTTAAGGTTTATTAAGATACAGACTGCTGGGTCCCACCACCAGAGTTTCCAGTTCAGCAAGTCTGGGTAGGAAGCTGAGAATCTGCATTTTTAACAAGTTCCTTGGTGTTGTGTTGGTCTGGGACCATACTTTGAGAACCACTGCTCTAAATGATTATTTCAAAATCCCAGAGAGTAGTGGCCTTCAATTCAAGTGTATTTAATAAAGAAGAGCAGAACCCGGAATTAGAGCAGTGATTGATGTGGTATGACCCACTCAGGAATTCCCTCTACCGTGACTTCCAGCCAGCCCCCTTTCTACACAGACCCCATTTTCAAAATTGACATCCACGCAGGGAGTATCCCTCATTTATTTTCCGATAATACAACCCTTTTGTATAATCAAGTGCTAATATGATACTGAAGGGACATGAATTTAAGCCTCTTATCTGTGACCACATTTGCATGGTTCGCAGGACACATAGTTTCCGACGGCTGCAAAAAGGAAGGTCTGGAGGACAACTGTTTGCCAAGCTCAGGCCTCAGATCTACATCAGCATCACTGGAGACACTCATGTGTACTACAGATTCCCACTCCATCCTAAGAATCTGGAGTTACGGAACATGGATCCCAGGGATTTGCATTCTTAAAAAGCATCCAAGATCATTTTTATGCATCCTTGCGCTTCCTAACTCTGGCCTGGGGAATGGAGCAGGATGGGAGGACCACTAGGGAAAAGGCAGTGGATTGTAAAGGAAGCCTCTGGAAGCAGGGAGTAGCATACAAAAAGGAAAAAAGAAACTGCAATAAGGAGCTGCCTACCACCGCCCAACTACCTTTTTTTGTGTGTGTGTGACGGAGTCTTGCTGTGATGCCCAGGCTGGAGTGCAGCGGCACGATCTCCGCTCACTGCCACCTCTGCCTCCTGGGTTCAAGCAATTCTCTGCCTCAGCCTCCCGAGTGGCTGAGATTACAGGCATGCGCCACCAGGACTGGCTAATTTTTTAATTTTTAGTAGAGACAGGGTTTCACCATGTTGGCCAGGCTGGTCTCGAACTCCTGACCTCGTGATCCACCCACCTTGGCTTCCCAAAGTGCTGGGATTACAGGTGTGAGCCACCGTGCCCGGCCTAGCCAACTACCTTTTATTTAGCACCTCCTAGGTAGGTACCCAGAACTCCTTCAGGCACTTCATATGGGTTACCATCGCTGTTCTCACAACACTATGATATCCAGGTAGCAGAGTATAAGGAAGACATGCTAGTAAGGGGTGGTACTGAGATTTAGGCCCGTGCTTGACTCCAATGCCTATGCTTGTTTTCCGTTCCACGATGCCTCTTTCACCATTTCTTTCACCCAAGTGATGCAGGATTTGGGTGGTTGTGCTTTCATACCTGCACTGCCCTTTGAGTGTTGGTGAAGCGGTTATGTTGGCAGAATTGTTGGTGATCATTACACATTGATGTGCCAAGAGATAAAGAGGATAAGAATGGCTGGGTCATTGGTAAATTTGGTGATATGGAGAGACAAATGGAATAACTAGAACCCAAGTAGAGTTTCATTCGCAGTTGCTTAATTCGGCCACTGACAAAGCCTCATGTCTAAAACAATTATTCAGTCAACCATCCTCTGAGTCACCATCACAAAAAAAAAAAAAAAAAAAAAAAAGAATAAAACAAACCCCGAGTCTGATTATGGAAACGCATCAGGCACCAAGAACAGCAAAGCATTTGGAGTCTGGGAAATCCCAAAACTAACATTGCCAAGATCTCGTTTCTTCTGATTCTGAAATCCATGTGTGCTTCTTGGAAAATTTAATCCACATGTTTTGAGATCATTTACACTTAACCCATCAATATGCAGTTTTAAAAGAACCATTTGATGTCTAGAAGCCTGATGCGCTTTCTTTCTTTTTTTGTTTTTTAACACAAGCCTCTGTAAGCACATCCTCTCCCACCCATAGCCAGTTTCTGAAGCTGGAAGTCATATTTTGTCAATAAAAACTAAGCCTAGAACCTGAAAACAGGCAACCCCAGGCCTAATCTATGAGCGTATGAAAAGCGACAAGTCTGAAGCCTGAACAAATATGTCCTGTCATTTCCAAGAAAAGTCTACTGCAAGCTGTGAGAAGCCCACCGTGCTGCAGATTCAGCCTCCTCTCCACACAGCCCTCCGCCGAGCAGGGGAACACAAGATGTATTCCAGACCTTTGTTTTTTATTTTTTAGTTCAAAGAGAGCTCTGCCCACTTTTTTCAGGGTAGCATTCTGGAAGTTCAATTTAGTGATTCATTCCAGTGAAATTCACAGGATACGAAACCATGATGAATAGACTCCAAACTGTTTCTGTCTCGCTTTTGTGGAAGTTTTCTCTGAGAAGAACACCCCAAACTCTATCAAGGGCTAGTCACCCAGAGCCTTATCAGGGACACCTGAAATCAAAGGGGAGTGGTGGCCATTATCCATAACACACTTCCAAGTAGGGAAACAGTACTTATCCAAATCCATTATTCATCATTTATTTCATATACTGTATTTCCCTTTGGTTTATTAGGTTGATTTTAATTGCCACACAGTTTTTCCAACTTGAGGCTATAGTAAATTACTAGCATTACTAGACTCTGCTTCCAAGTATTTGAAAAGCAAACCCAAATCCAGGGCAGATCTCTCCCTGCATGAGATACATTTTAAGTTAAAAGGAATACGTTGATAGAAAACAGTACGACGATTCCTCGAGAAATTAAAAATAGAATTGCCATTTGATTCAGCAACTTCACATCTGAATATATATCCAAAAGAACTGAGAGCAGGATATCAAAGAGATATCTGTACACCAAATATTCATAACAGCAATATTCACAATAACCAAAAGGTGGATGCAAACCGATGTCCATTGACGAAGGAATGAACAAACATTCAGGATACAGTAAGTCCTCACTTAACATTGTCAATAGGTCCTTGGAAACTGTCTTTAAGCTAAACGCCATATAACAAAATTAATTTTACCACAGACTGATTGAAATAAAGAAGAGTTAAGTTCCTACAACATATTTCTGGTTACCAAGGCATCAACAAACTTCTAAATAGAAACCAAAGCACTTCTAATATTAAACATTGAAATAAATGTGAACTATAGATACATTTGAGAAAGATTAATAAAAATAAGATAATTATTTACCCAATTATCCCAGTTAATGGTCACAAGTGGCCAGAACCTATCTTAGCAACTCAGGGTGCAACACAGGAACCCACCTTGAACAGAACTCCATCCCATCACAGGGCACAGTCAGGCACGCACTCACACTCGCTCACACTGGGACCACGTAGACATGCCAGTTCACCTAAGGGGCACATCTTTGGGATATGGGAGGAAACCCATGCAGACATGAGGAGAATAAGCAAACATTGGTTCCTGCCAGGAATTGATTTCTTTTCCTCATCAATGTTATAACAAAATGACATTGACCAAATTGGCTTTATTTGAAGACCTCTGTATATACATATAATAGGATATTGTTCACCTTAAAAGGAAGGGAATTCTGACACATGCTACAACATGGATGAACCTTGAAAGCATAATACCAAGTGAAATAAGCCAGTCACAAAAGGACAAATACTGTATGACTTCATTTATATGAATTAGCTAGAGTTGTCAAATTCACAGAGACAGAAAGCTGACTGATGGTTGCTGGGGCGGAGTGGGGGTGGCGGGAAATGGGGAGTTACTGTTTAATGGGTGCAGAGGTTAGGTTCAGTCTGCAAGATAGAAAGACTAGTTCTGGAGAGATGAATGGTAGTTACGGTTGCACTATATGAATGTACTCAATGTCACTGAACACTGTCACCTAAAAATGGCTAAGATGGTGAATTTTATGTTGTGTGTATTTTATCACAATTTTTTAAAAAGAAAAGGAATAGGCTGAGCCGAAATAGGTGAAGAGGTGCTAGACTTGAGGTTATTATTTTGCAATTTATCTGTATCTGCCTTGGGATGTTTAATCGTGTTTTGACCTAAGCCCTGGAAATATTTTGAGTGTATAAGAACACTAATAATGTGTTTCATGGTCTTTTATTATGTCTTTATTATTATTGTTATCATCACTATTTCCTAGCCTTAATATTAGTGTAGAGATCTTCTTGAGAAACTGACTTTTAGAATTAATCAGTTAACTAGTTCATCTCCTCCCCTCTAAAAAACCTGAGGAATAATAAAAGCCTTCCAGAATAGCGTGGCAGAGTGAAGCCAGATATTAAATTTTATCCCTCAAAACCTAAGAAAAATAATCTGAAAATAAGTAAACTTTAATAAGAAATATAGGGATACAAACTAATGCTATAATCTTTAAAAAGTGGTGGCCAAAAAAAGGAGAAAAATTCAGCAGCCGATTTGATACTCCTACCTTACTTCTGTAACACAATCCTCCAAAGCAGTAGGAGAGGAAAAAGGAGAGGAAAACTTTCCCTGAATGAAAGAATTTGAGGGTGGGGTATATTTTTATTTTATGTGCATACCCTTTAAAATATGATTTTACTCTAGATTTATGGCAAAGAATGATCATCAATCCCTTGATTCCCTTTGACAACGACTTTTGAACCTTCATTTATTACATTTTGAATGAGGTGAGAATTTAGACAGTTCTTGTAGGAATGAGGAAGAGATATTATGTAGATGTAGTGCATTAGGTTATTCTAGGACAATGGCAGAACAGGAGCCATTGTTCATAGCATCAGAAGTGGGGGAAAATCAAATTTAACGATGATAACAAAAAAGAGGTGAAAAGTGGAGAGAATTTAGGGGGGAAATGTGTGAGAATATATGAAGGGATCTAGAGACTATTGAAGAGGAAAGGAGCAGCTCAGAGGAAATGTGGGAGGAAGTTTCTGATGACATTAAGTCCTGGGGGGCCAAGCCTGTAAATCGTTATTCTCACCTTTCGACTACATGCTTGGAAAGTCAAGGTATAAACCAAAGGGACATGACAGCTGATCAGGGGAAAGCTTTTGGTGAAAATATTAGAATCTGGATTTTTGCCATTGGAGAAGTTCAAGGGATGACTGATCAGAGGATCTCTGAGCCATTCTCTGTCATCTAGCCAGGATAACACCTCAGCTCTCCCACAGAGTTCCATCTTGAATACCATATCCAGAGAGATAAACCACAACCTTCATTTGATTCTTAGCCACTGCCTGACCAAACAGGAAGCTTATCCTAGTGTCTACAGAATCCAAGCTGTTTGTGGAAGGTTAAGTCTCGCCAGCACTCAATGAGTCAGCCGCCATTACCCAGAGGAGTGAGCTAGGGCAACCACTTTGGACAATATGTTGTTTTGGAAGTGAGGATTTCTTTTAAAACATTGGAGCCTGGGAACATGGTGTGCTTTATATAAAGTACAAAATAAATAAAAGATTTCAAGGAATTCCTCTCCCACATGACCAATTCGAAAACCCAAGCAGATAAACCCAAGCACTAAATGGATTCAGTGAGCACTCATTTACTCCAAATTTAAAAATATAATACACATGAAACTATTTTAGAAGTTTTTTTCTCCTAAAAAGGGAAGTCACTGAAATAGAGACAACTGGCCACAATAATTTGGTTTTTACCCAGTGTGGGCTTCCAAATTACATCAAAAAAAGGCACCAGAAGGGATTAAACTTTTTTTTGTAGGAGGAGGAGAGAACATGGGTTTGATGTCATGTTAGGAAGTAAGGTCAGCCCCATCCAAAAATAATTAATAACAGTTTACAGTTAGTGAGTAAATTGTCTAAGAGTGCCCTGTTTTTAATTTGGGGAAGGGACACTCAATACCACATTGCTTCTTGTTTGCTATTATAATGTTTATTTGCAGCTGATATTAATTGTTTTCCACTGACATCCACTTTTTTCTCTTTCCATGGTAATAAAATGCATGATTTTTAATGAACCCTATGGTCGCTTAGAATAAAGATATTTCGTATCACCTTTGCAGCTAGGTGTGGTCATATGGCTAATTCTGCTAATGCAGAGAGAAAGTGGCATGTGCAACTTATGAGTGTTTCCTTGAAAGGCACAGGCATGCTCTTTGTTTTTCCATTCTTCCTTTCTGTTAGTTGGAATTCAGATACAATGAGTGATGTTCTAGCCATCAGTCTGGGCCAAGGGGTCCTTGAGAAGGGAATCAGCATGGTGAAGCCACACAATGGAAGTAGCTTAGGTCTCTGACCCTCTGCAGTGCCCAGATTGTCCTGGACTGACAATCTCGACTTCTCAGGAACATGAGAGGAATAAACATCCATCCTGCTTAAGCCATTGTTATTTTAGGTTTCTTTGTTGCTTACTTCCAAAGCTAATCCTAATCAACAAGCTATTTTAAAAGTGTTGTTTGATTGAGAGAGCAAAGTCTAAATTCTCAAGTAACTATAACCTAAACCTGGATGTTAAGATGCCATGGTCCTATCAACAATCTTTTTCCTCATTTAGCCATTTGACACTGGCTCTTGAGACACAGAAGAAACCAAGAAGCTTTTGAGAAAGGACAGCCGAGAGCATAGAGGTTCCCAACCAAGAGTGACACACATGCAGGCTAGACTCTGTGTTTTCATGGTAAAAACCATATGGCATTCGTGATCTTTTTCAGGGGAAATTCTGGCTTAAAAAAAAAAAGCCTCCAGCACTGGAGCTTGGCATCCCATCACTCAGGATTCATTTCTTTAGGTTAAGTAAATGTATGTTTTTGCCCTTTAAAATGCAAACTCATAGAGAGGCAAGACAGCAAGTCTCTTACACATTAGTATAAAGCTTCTTCTGTTTCATTCTGATTATAGAAAAGCCTTTAAAAGATAAAAGATATGTGTACTGAGGGGAGAGATGGGGAAAGTATAGAAATTGAGGATTCTAAAGAAGGAGAGAAAAGATAATTAAAAGACCATCTTCAAATATTTTATGATTATGCCAAGGACTGTCAATGTAAACAATGTCCAGAACCTTTACTCGGTGGAGTGATTGAAACCATAATGTAAAGAAATGTCAAGACAATTCCTTGGAATATGAACAACATGATCTTACCACCAACCTAGCTCGAAAAATGTAAAGAGTTTAAAAATCAGAATATACGGAGGAGGGTGAACACAGAGAAGTATCAGCAGTTTGCCTGGCATTATTGAAAACAAATAATACATTTGGAAGTTTCAATATTCGATAGGCAATAGCCACTGGGCAAATTAAGCAGTCGCATTTTGCAACCCCTAATAAAATAATAAATCCAGGCAATAATAATCAATGACTTGCTAAAACCATTAGTTAAAAGAGGTTGGGATGTCAGGTGCAGTGGCTCATGCCTGTAATCCTGGTGCTTTGGAGGCTGAAACCGGAGAAGCAGCTTGAGGCCAGGAGTTGGAGACCAGCCTGGGAAACATAGTGAGATCCCATCTCTTAAAAACACCTGTTTTTTATTTAGCCAAGCATGATGGTATATACCTATAGTCTTTGCTACTTGAGAGGCTGAAGTGGGAGGACTGCTTGAGCTCAGGAGCTCGAGGCTGCAGTGAGCTATGATCACACCATTGCATTCCAGCCTGGGTAAAACAGCAAGACCACATCTCTAAAAAAAATCAAGTAAAATAAAAGAGGATGGGGGACTGTATAATGAGCAGGTCAAGCTGACAATATCTGAACTCACCAATCAATCTTAACATCACAAAATGAGAGACAATCACACAGTGTGTGCCTCCTGATAGAAAGCAGTAGGAATTATGTGGCACTACCTATGGAATCATCTTGCCGAAATATGGAATCTGAATCTGATCAAGCTTTCCAAGAAACAGAGAAACATGCTAAATGCTATCTTGGAAATTCAATCAGCAAAATCCAGAATGTGAGAAATTGTACAGACAAATGAATGACAATGAAAAAAGACAATAAGAAGAGGAGTGTTTAATTTAAAAAATGCTTAAGAGACTTACCAGATGAAACTTGTGATCCTTGTTTAAATTCCCTAATCAATCAAACCAACAAACAAAAACCAATTGTAAAATGACATTTATGAGACCAAAAAACAATCTGAACATTGACTACAAATTTGATGATATATGAAATTGTTGTCATTTCTTTAGTTTCAATAATAATATTGTGATCTTGGATTAGGCAAACAGTTTCTTAAATATGACACCAAAAACACAGCAACAAAGAAAACACACAAATTGGACTTTATCAACATTTAAAACTTTTGTGCATCAAAGGACACTATCATGAAAGTAAAAAGAAAATCCACAGAACAGGAGAAAATATTTTCAAATCATATATCTGATAGGGTTGAGTATCCAAAATATATCTTAAAAACTCATAGATGCAACAATAAAGAGACAGCCCAATTTAAAAATGGGAAAAGGACTTGAGTAGACATTTTCCAAAAAATATCTATATTAATAACCAGTAGGACATGAAAAGATGTTCAACATCATTAGTCATTAGGGAAATGCAAATCAAAACAACAAAGGGATACTTCACACCCACTAGAATGGGTATAATAAAAAAGACAAATAACATTTTACCAAGGATGTGGAGAAATCAGGACCACACACATTGCTGGTGGGAAGATAAAAACAGTGCAGCCACTTTGGAAAATGGTCTAGCAATTCCTCAAAAAGTTAAATGTAGAATAACCAATGATCCAGTAATTCCACTCCTAGGTATATACCCAAGAGAAAAGAAAACATATGCTGTCACAAGAAGTGATACGTGAATTTTCACAATAGCATTAATGATAATAGCCAAAAAGTGGAGAAAATAATCCAAATGTTGATCAACTGATGAATGGAAAAACAAAATGCGGTTTACCTATACAGTGGAATATTATTCAGCCAGAAGAAGGAATGAAGTACTGATACCTCTATGATATTGATGAGTCTTGAAAACATTAACCTAAGTGAAAGAAGCCAGACCAAAAAAGCCACACATTGTATGATTCCATTTATATAAAATGTTCGAAATAAGCAAATCTATAGAGACAGAAAGTAGTCTAAAGGGTTGTGAGGATTTGGAAGTGGCTGCTAATGTGTAAGGGTTTTCTTTTTGGGGTGATGGAAGGGAATTTCCTATTTTCCATGCCCACCATAGAGAAGGACAGCTTTACTAGTGAAGGACAACATTGTGTATATACTAAAAACCATTTAATTATATACTGTAAAATGGATAAAATGGTGAATTTTATCTCAGCAAAAAATGTTTTAAATAGTTTTATATGTTTTAAAAAAGAACCCTTATCTCTTAGAGCTGTATACTGTATTTATGAATGACATGATAATGTCTAGGTTTTGCTTTTAAAAAATCTAGTGGGGTGGTAGTAGGTGGTAGTGCCTGGGAGTTAGGAGGGTATGAATGAAACCAGATTGGCCATGAGTTTGTATTTGTTGAAGTTGGGTGATGAGTACATGAGGGCTTGTTATACCATTCTCTCTACATTTGTATAGGTTTGAAATTTTCCATAAGTAAACATTTAATATCAACCAATAGTGTGTTGTCCTTTAACAATAGTGGCAGAGAGAGAGACAGCATGTGAGGCACAGATGGGGCCTTACAGATTATCTAGTTCAGCTCTTTCTTTTTATATAAATGTGGAAACAGACGTACCCAGAGAGAGAAAAAATTATTTGCCCAAATGATCAGAGTTAGCTCCAAAGCAGGGGTTGGCAAACTTTTTTTAATACTTGTTTTTTTAAGAGCAGTTTTAGGTTCACAGCAAAATAGAGAGGAAAGCACAGAGCTATGTCATATATCCCCCTCCCCGACACATGTATAGCCTCCCCAATATCAACATCCAGCAGCAGAGTGGTACATCTCTTACTATTGATGAACCTACATTGGCACATTATTATCATCCAAAGGTCATAGTGTACATTGGGGCTCATTCTTGGTGTTTACATCTGTGGGTGTGGAATGTCATATAGTTGGAATCATACAATATGTAGCCTTTTCAGATTGGCTTCTTCCACTTAGTAATACGCATTTAAGCTTCTTCCATGTCTTTTTATGACTTAATAATTCACTTCTTTTTAGCTCTGAATAATATTCCCTTGTCTAGATGTACCATAATTTATCTATTCACCTACTGAGGGGCATCTTGGTTGCTTCCAACTTCTGGCAAGTATGAATGGAGCTGCTATAAACATCCTTGTGCAGATTTTTGTGTGGACAAAAGTTTTCTCCTCCTTTAGGTAAATACCAAGGAGTGTGATTGCTGAATGATATGGTAAGGGTATGCTTATGTTTAATTTTGTAAGAAACCACCAAACTGTCTTCCAAAGTGGCTGTACAGCCTTGCATTCCATCAGCAATAAATGAGAGTTCCCATTGCTCCACAACCTCACCACCACTTGTTGTTGTCAGTGCTCTGGATTTTGGCCATTCTAATATGTATGTAGTGGTATCTCATTGTTATTTTAATTTGCATTTTCCTGATGACAAATGAGGTGGAGCATCTTTTCATATGCTTGTTTGCCATCTGTATATCTGCTTTGGTGAGATATCTGTTAAGACCTTTGGCCCTTTTTTTTCAGAAGGGGTCCCACTCTGTCACCCAGGCTTGAGTGCAGTGGCACAATCTCAGCTCACTGCAACTTCTGCCTCTTGGACTCAACTGATCCTCCCACTTCAGTCTCCTGAGTAGTTGGGACTACAGGCATGTGCCATCACATCTGACTAATTTTTGTAGAGATGAGGTTTTGCCATGTCACCCAGGCTGGTCCTGAACTCCTGGACTCAAGGGATCTGCCCACCTCAGCCTCCCAAAGTGCTGGGATTACAGTCATGAGCCACAGTGCCTGGCCTGGCCCATTTTTTAATTGGGTTGTTTGTTTTCTTATTGTTGACTTTTAAGTTTGTTTTTTGTTTTTTTAATTTTGGACAACAGTCCTTTATCAGATATGTTTTTGCAAACATTTTCTCCCAGTATGTGGCTTGTCTTTTCATTCTCTTGAAGTATATTTTTCAGAGCAGTTCTCTAAAAATTTTTAATAAAGTCCAGTTTATCAATTCTTCCTTTCGTAGTTCATGCCTTTGGTATTGCATCAAAAAAGTCATCACCAAACCAGGTCATCTTGATTCTCCTATGTTACCTTCTAGGAGTTTTATAATATAGCATTTTACATTTAGGTCTGTGATCCATTTTTAGTTAATTTTGATGAAGGGTCTCAGTCTAAATTCATTTGTTTGCATATGGATGTCCGTTGTTTCATTTTATTGCCTTTGCTCCTTTGTCAAAAATCAGTCGACTCTATTTACATGAATCTATTTCTGGGCTCTCCATTCTGTTCCATTAATTTGTTTACTCTTTCATTAATACCACACCGTCTTGATTACCGTAACTTTCTAGGAAGTCTTGAAGTTCTCGAGTGTCACTCCTCCAACTCTGTTCTTCTCCTTCAATATTGTATTGGCTATTTTAGGTCTTTCACTGCTCCATATAAACTTTAGAATCAGTTTGCCAGTATCCACAAATGACTTGATGGAATTTTGATTGGGATTGCACTGAATCTGTAAATCAAGTTACGAAGAACTGACATCTTGATAATATGGAGTCTTCCCATTCATAAGCATGAATTATCTCTCCATTTATTTAGATCTTCTTTGATTTCTTTCATCAGAGTTTTGTCGTTTTCCCCATATAGATCTTGGACATACTTTTAAGACTTATAGCTGAGTGTTAATGTAAATGGCATTATGTTTTAAATTTCAGATTCCATTTGTTCATTGCTAGTATATAGGAAAGCAATTGTCTTTTGTATATTAACCTTGTATCCTCCAAACTTGTTATAATAACTTATTAGTTCCAGGAGTATTTTTGTCAATTCTTTTGGATTTTCTACACAAACTTTTTCTGTAAAAAAGCCATACAGTAAATATTTTAGGTTTTGCAAAATGGTTTATGTTCCAACTACTAAACTCTGCTGTTATAGCAGGAAAGTAACTATAGAGAATATGTAAAGAAATGAGTGTGACCCCGTTCCAATACAGCTTTATTTACTAATTACATTATGTATTACATTGTTATTTTATGTGTGTACGTTTTATTTTCAGGTTGTGGGTGGGCAGATTTGTTTGGTTCATCTCCTAGTGTCAATGAACTGAATTCTTCAGACTCTAATTCCTGTTCTTTTTTCACTGGCCTAAGTTACAAACAAACAAACAAACAAATCCTCTGAAAATCTCCACACTAATGGACTTGTGGTCACAAGTGATGACTCAGAAGGGAGAAAAACACCATCCTTGAACCAGAGCTTCCCTGCCCCATCTATTCCTCACCTCTCAGTTTTGACCTACAGATGATAGGGGTATAGGGGCATCTTCAAATCGTTTTGTCCTGTGACACAAATATCATAGCACATCACAACTATAAATAAACCTGACCTCTAAGTCAAGTTTAAAATGTGGGCAGGGGAGGAGAAAAAGTGTTTCAGAGAAACTCTTTTCAAAAGAACATAATATCATACTGGGTCCTGCGCATTTAAATTGTTTAAAATGTAAATTAAAGTTAGTTTAAACTGTTTTTAAGTCAGTCTCTTGGTCTTAAATAGTTTAAAATAAATTTGATGTTAATAATTAATTTTGGTTAATAGCTTAAGCAGAATAAATGAGTTAAAAATATCTAATATTTAATGATCTTTCAATTTGTATCAGGCATTCTGCTATAATACATGCAATATCACCTTGGATCCTTGCAAAAAACAAAAATGTCTCTTAGTAAACACAACTCTGAATTCTGGACGGAGTGTATGAGCCTATTTGAGGACTCTGGAAGGTAAATGGTAGCAGACTGATTGAGGAAGAAGACCAGAATTCAAAGTTTCACCAAACTGGTGGAGCTTATCATTTTTTCCTTTCTGGTATCCCATGGCCTAAACTTAATGCACTGTTGAACTGGGGAGCCGGCATTGGAATGATCTCTCTCTAGAGGTCCAAGAGCAAGCCTCTAGATCTGGCTCAGGAGCAGAAAAAGGAACTCCTAAAACTCCAAGATGATGTATAAGTCCCCTCACTCTTATTCATTCACTCCATTTGCTTGCACCCCACAATCCCATGGTAACAGTGGTAGAGGCTGCAATTCAACAGGAGCCAAAACTGTGATAGAGGGGAGATTTCCTCCCCAAACCATGAAGCTGTGATCCCAAGAGGATGGAGCAAACCCTGTTGCCTTTTCTCTCTCTCTCTCTGTCTCACCAACCTTCTACCACTTGGTCCCATGGATGGCAGAGCAGGGTAAGTAAAGCCTCTGCATGCTGGCCACAGGCCCAAAGAGGAGAGCTTGAGAACCTGAAATTACTGGAAAATTGCAGAGAGGTATGAGCTCTGGAAAGTGACCCATAAAGTTGTTTGTGAACTACTGGGCTTACCCTTTAGTTGTACATGTACGGATCTGATCGCAATTGGCCTACCAAAAAGACTTTGAGAACTGAACTCATGATAGACCACTACCCAGACTGACCACTGGGTGGTGCACATGAGGGTAAGTGGGCAGGCATGACTACATAAAGGTAGCAGAAAGGAGTTTTGCCAGGTATGGAACTGTTCTGTATCCTGATTGCAGTGGTGTTTTAATCCATACAGATGTTAAAATTCATAACATTGTATGCCAAAAAAGTATTTGAACCATTTGTACATAATTTTAAAAACAGAATGAACAACAACAAAACCAGAGTAAGATAGTGCCCTTCTCAAAGTCCTTGGATGCAAGTATCAGAAGTGACTCCGGCTTACGTAGGCAGAAAGGTGTTTTATTTGAAGGCTATTGATTGGCTCACAGAATTGACAAGAATGAAAAAGAACTAGGACCGGAAAGGTGATACTACGAAACTGCTCTGGCTAGAACCCTCACTGGCCTTGCCAACACTGGGCCTTCAGTTCCACCACAGCCACTTGTGTTCCAACTGCCAGGGGTAGGGAATATCTGGACCCTTTGGCTCCACACAGAGTCCCAGAATAGATGGAGAGACAACAGCTACAAATGGGAGGGGTGCTCAGATGTCAGTTGGTAAAAAGAAATAAATAAAATACTATTATTAGTCCATCCTACAGATGAGACAACTGAGGTGTGCACGATTTCTATAACTTCCCGGAGATCACATAACTTCACCAGGACTCAAGGCTTGTGCTCCTAATTACTACAGGTCAGTTGGAAACGTCTCTGGCTTTAGGAGAGCTTTGTGGAAACCATGGTGCCTGTCTGAAAACAGAGAAGAGAAGTAATTGGAAGCAGAAATGCCAACTTCCGCCTGGCTCTGCAATTTGAGGGAATGCTAACTCAGCTGTCTTGTTTTGTTTTGTTTTGTTTGTTGTTTAATAGTTTGACTATATTTTATCTTTGAAGTATAAACTCTGTTGTTTTTTTGGTTGTTTGTTTGCTTTTTTAGTGTATGCTGCCTCTGATATATTCTCTAGAGAAGTAGCATCCAAAATTTTTTGATCACATACCCACCAGCTAATATTTTTTAGTATTACTTCTAATATACATAAGTTTACTTATAAATTATATATACACCATAATACTTATACATGGAATTCTAACACCTAAAAAAGAAAAAATGATGAAGTAACAATACTTTTAAATACACTTATTAAAATGGCACAAAATCACTTTTTATGTCATTAACAAATTATTAATGTGAGCAAGTTACTGAATATGCTTCAAATGTCTGGTCCTACATTCAGCTTATTTTTATACTTGATGTGAATGGCTGCTATAACTAGAAAAAATTTACACTGGGAGGCTGAGGCAAGAGGATTGCCTGAGCCCAGGAGTTCAAGACCAGCTTGGATAACATAGGGAGACCTCATCTCTACAAAAAAGAAAAGATTAGGCCAGCCACAGTGGCTCATGCCTGTAATCTCAGCACTTTAGGAAGCCAAGGCGAGTGGATCACTTGAGGTCAGGAGTTCAAGACCAGCCTGGCCAACGTGGTGAAACATTGTCTCTACTAAAAATACAAAAATTAGCCGGGTGTGGTGGCACATGCCTGTAATCCCAGCTACTCGGGAGGCTGAGGCAGGAGAATTGCTTGAACCTGGGATGCAGAAGTTGCAGTGAGCTGAGATCACGCCACTGCACTCCAGCTTGGGTGACAGAGCAAGACTCCATCTGAAAAAAAAAAAAAAAAAAGATTAGCCAGCGTGGTGGCATGCACCTGTGGTCCCAGCTACTTGGGAGGGAGGATCCCAAGATGGAAGGATCACTTGAGCCCAGGAGTTTGAGGCTGCAGTGAGCTACAATCAGGCCACTGCACTCCAGCCTGGGACAGAGTGAGACTGTCTCAAAAAGAAAAAAAAAGGAAAAGAAAAAATTCACAAAGATGTAAATCTAAATTAAAGAAGTTCATTGTTGGTTCTGTTTATTAAACTACACTTGTTATTTTTAAAATCCCATCTACCAATTATGCAAAGGGTTTTTTGGAGGGAGGAGAAAATTTAGTTAGCTAATGTTCATTTCTGCTACTATTGGGCAAACAATTAGAAGATGTTGCTTTTTTTTGTTTTTAACAAATGGCTTCCAGACTCAATAAAATTTTTTCAGCTAGAAAGATTTAAACAGTTGAAAAAACTGTAATTCCTAATTTGTAACTGTCTTGCAGATGAGACTTTGTAAGTGTTAACCTGATACGTGCAACAACAAAATCTTAAAATGATGGAAATGTTTTACCAATGCTTCTTTCAAAATTCTCTCTCCATAGCACAAAGTTCTTTTGAAAAGTAGTCCCTTTCTTACTCGCTGTTAAACTTTATATTTACCTCAAAAGACTAGATCAAGATGCTTATTATTTACAAAGAAATCTGCAAGGAAGCATACTATCAGTAACTCTATAGCATCAGAGAAAACTTCAGCAAATTTGGTACCCTTTGATCTTTCATAAAGCAAAAGCTCATGTTTCATCTTTCCCTTTCAATGAAATTTTGCTTCCAGCTTTGGTAGACTACGTTGTTTCAGAAGTATTTTCCCATTTAAAACAATTAGAAAAATTTAAAAAAAAATTCTTTTAAATTTGTTTGAAGGTATTAGAGAGCTACTAAGGTGCCAAGAAATTGTGGACCAAGATCCAAGAGAGCAAGAAAGTGCAGAGAGGTGAGCACAGCACTTAGAGCTGCTTTTCCTTTGTAGGTAATTGACAGTCTAAAAAGTAATAGCTGAAAGGCTAAATAAGCTTTCAACAGATTCACAGGACTCGGGGAAAAATCAGAGGAGGGGCCCTGGAAAATATTTCAGGAAATGAATCCTAAGAGTAAAGCAAATTAGAAATAAATCATTCCTCTCAAAGACTGAAGCTCAGTATCAAATCATTTCAATTCTTGTTTGAATTAAGATGATTTGTAATTGCTAGCACTCCTAGCCTAGATACCTGCTTAAGCAAAAGTAATCTTCTTGGAGGAAGATAATATAATCCAGAGCTTTAAAATATTTCTTCAATGTCAAGATCTCAGTAAAAAAATAAATAAATAAATAAATAAATAATCAGGCAGATCAGACACAGTGGCTCATGCCTGTAATCCCAGCACTTTGGGAGGCTGAGGCGGGCAGATCACTTGAGCCCAGGAGTTCAATACAAGCCTGGGCAATATGCTGAAACACCATCTCTACAAAAAATACAAAAATTAGCTAGGCATGGTGGCATGCACTGCAGTCCCAGCTACTCAGCAGGCTGAAGTGGGAGGACCTCCCGAGCCTGAGAGATGCAGGTTGCGGTGAGCCGAGATGGTGCCACTGCACTCCAGCCTGAGCAACAGAGTGAGACCCTGTCACAAAAAAGAAAAAAAAAAATCAGTCAGGCAATTAGGCATATAAGCAGACAAGATGTAATGGAAAATCAAGAAAAAAAAAAACACAGACACAAATGTACAAGTAATCCAGATAATAAGGTTATTAAATAAATATAAACTTAAAATATATATGATTAGTATGTTCAAATAACTAAAAGACACGTCTGGGAATGTTGGCAGGAAATTGAGAAGTATAGTAAGTAATCAAATAAAAACTTTAAAGTGGATAAAACATAAATGAAATTGAGACTTGAATGGATGGATTTAACACAAAATCATACACAGCATTAAAAAATTTGTAAGCTGGAAGTAGGTCAAAAGAAAATATTTAAACTGAAGCATGAAGAGATAAAAATATAGAAAATAAAGAAAGGAGACATTGAGTGTGTGGTAACAAAGGAAAAGATCTATAATTAGAGTCATAGAAGGAGACCAGAGGAAAGAAAGCAGAAGAAACATTTGAAGAGATAGTAACAGAATTTTCCAAAACTGATGATAGGCATTAAGCTACAGGTTCTAGTACTTTGGCACAAGTAACTAGCAAATTTCTGTGAGGGACCAGTGGTTTTTAAAAGAGTTTGTTTGTATAAAATTAACTTATTAGTGGCATCTCGTGGGCCTCTGTAAATTTTAGGTTTCACCCATTTTTTGAGTAATAGCTTGCCTATGAATCATGTGGAGAATAAGTTTCATATATGGTACTATATTTGTAACTCCAGAATATTTTATTTATATAAGTAAGATAGAGAAAAGGAAACATCAAGAAAATTACAAGGAAGAGAAAATGTACTTACTATTCATTAAGTGGGAGTGGATCATTGTAAAGGTCTTCATCCTCATAATCTTCACATTGGGTAGGATGGGGAGGGGGAGATGAGGTGGGGTTGGTCGGTAGAGGAGGTGGAAGGTGAGGGAGGAAGGCAGGCACCCAGGTATAACTTTACAAAAATACACTGGAAGTAATTTGTATCTTTTTTTGTTTTTTATTTCTCTAAACCATGTTTCTATATGGTACCAATCCTTTTATTTGCTTTAGTTTCAATGCCCTTATCATAGAAGGGTTCATGTCATGAAGGAAGTCAAAAGCAGTTTTGAATAACTGGAACCCATCTGCCAGGTTTTCTCATGTCAATTTGTTTTCTGGCACTGCCTATTCTGCGTCTTCTTCTTCATCATCTGGCAGTTGTCTGAAAGCACTCTTCTCCACCAAGTAGTCTTCTGTTAATTCCTCTGGTGTGTTGTCTATTAGCTCTTGAATTTCTCCTAGATCCGTATCTTGAAACCCTATACCCCCAACCTTTTCATCACACCCATAATCTCTTTCATGGTTTCGTTGACTGGCTCTGTCATAAATCCTGAGAAGTTACACACAACATCTGGACACAGTTTTCTCTAGTGAGAATTTACTGTTTTGAGCTTGATGACTTTCACAGCTTTTTCTGTAACAACGATGGCATCTTCAATGGTATAATCCTTCCAAACTTTCATGATGCTCGCTCTCTTTCAGGGTTCTCTTCCATGGCATTGACAATCTGTCCACAGAGTACCATGAACCATGTGTAATGAGCCTTGGGTCCTTATGACCCCCTGATCCAGAGGCTAAGTTAGAGACATTGTGTTCAGGGGCAAGTAGACCACCTCAACGCCTTCACTGTTGAACCCAGGGAGTTCTGGGTGGCCAGAGGCATTGTCCAATATCCAAAGAACTTTAAAAGGCAATCCCTTAGTAGCAAAGTACTTCCTGACTTCAGGGACAAAGCACTGAAGAAACCAATCTAGAAAAGGGGTTTTTGTCCGTGGATCCTTGTTGTACAACCAAAGGACTGGCAGCTGGTGTTTATCTTTTTCCTTCAAGCTTCGAGGGTTAGCAAATTTATAAATAAGGCAGTCCTGATCATAAACATGACTGCATTTGCACAAAACAGTCGAGCTAGGCTATCCCTTTCTGGCTTAAATCCTGGTGTTTGCTTCTCTTCCTTACCAATCAATGGCCCTTGTGGCATTATTTTCCAGAAGAGGGCACTTTTGTCTGCACTAAAACTTTGTTCAGGCAGATATCCTTTCCTCCCAATGATTTTTCTTAATGGCATCCGGGAACTCACTTGCTGCCTCTTGGTTGGCAGGAGCTGCTTCTCCTGTTATCTGACTTTTTGAAAGTCAAACTTCTTTCTAAAATTATCAAACTTTCATTTGTTGGCATTAAGTTCTCCAGCTTTAGATCCTTCACCTTCCTTTTACTTTAAGTTGTCATATAATGACCACTTTTTCTTGAATCATGCATGAGTCTATAGGTGTGTCTTTCTTACAGCAACCCTGCACCCACATAAAAGCTGCATTTTCAGTATGATATAGAAAGGTATTTTGTAAAAAGTGCAAGAGTTCCAAACCTCCTGGCATGACTGCAGTGATGATGTCACAAATTTCCTTTTCTTTTTTGACAATGGTCCTTCTGCCGGATTCATTGATCTTAAAATGGTGGGCAACTGCAGCTATAGACATCAATCTGTGACACATATCAAGTGATTCAATTTTTTCTTGTAATGTCATAACTTTTCTCTGCTTCTTGGGAACACTTCCAGCATCACTGGTGGTGCTTTGTATGGGTCCCATGGTGTTATTCAAAGTTTACTCTATTGCACTAAACAGAATAATACATATTCAAGAACTGTGAGAGATTTTTTTTACTGAGATACACAATTTACTGGAGAGATGAACTGATTAGCATCAAAGGGCATTTTAAGTGGATACTTGCAACACTTGAGCTCCCCGCAATAGCAACAGGAGGTAGCTATGAAATTATTACAGTAGTATAGTATGTACTAGAGTTAATTTTATATAGCTATGATTTAATACTGCATCTTTAATACTGTATCTTTTATTTATATTTCTCTAGACTGAGAATAGTGCCATGTACAGTTTATAAATGTATGTGTGAGTTTTGATAAATTTTAACTTTTTATAATGGATTTCATTTATTTTATGTACATTTCATGATAGTGATGATAAAATATCCTAGTAGCTACATATATTTTTGAATTCATGACATACCTTTTTCCTTCTTTCAATATTTCTAGGCTACGCAGTTTATGAGTTTTTTCAAATTGTTGCAAATCTCTAAAAATTTTTCCAATATATTTATTGAAAACATTTTTTGTATAAGTGGACTCATACAGCTCAAACCCATGTTGTTCAAGGGTGAACTGTATTTCATTATTAAAGTGTTCTAGGAAATACAATATACACTTTGATATATTAGGACCAACTTCTTTCTTCTAATTCAGGAGTCAGCAAACTTTTTTGTAAAGGGCCAGATAGTAAATATTTGGGGCCTTACAGGCCACTTGTAGTCTCTGTCATAACCACTCAACTCTGCCATAATAGCATGAAAGTAGCTATAGACAATACATCACATATGAGTGTGGCTGTGTTCCAATAACACCTTATTTACAGAAATAAGCAAAGAGCCAGTTTGATAAGTAGGCCATAGTTAGCCCACTCCTGATCTATCTGCTTAGGAACTTTCCCACTCTACATAATTTTTTCACCTATTTGTATCTTCATATATCAGCAATGATTTCCATGCCTTCCAACAGTATCTCCTAACAACAAAATGCAATTTATGTCTTTGCCCTATCAGTTCCTATACATCATATCAGTCATTTCAACATACCAAGAGTTTCCCAACAATAATTTTTAAAAATATCTTAACAACAGCTAAGAAAGTAGTCTTCTAAATATTTACAATTGAGTTTAGAGAAATTATATTTGGTACTGGATTGAGTATTACATAAATTTAAACATTGCTGGAAAAAAGGTCAAGGCTTGTCTTCACATGTGGATAATCAGTTTTTTATCTTCTAATCACGATGGCTTCACATTTTCACTCGCTAATATCTTAAATAATATTATAAGAAGAGGGTAATTATTGAGGGCAGGGGATAGAAATTTATACTTGAAATGGTCTTTTTGACAGTCTCTAACTCTTTGGGTTGACTTTAAGACATCATTGTTTGAATCTTATGTGGCTGTCAAGGAGCTTGTACTATCTACAGTAGTGCCAGGCATAACATTTCCTGAATATAAACATGTGCTTACATTAATTATATTGAAGAAAATAGTATTATCTTCAGTCTTAAGTTTCTGTGCAGGAATCTTTTAAAGACATTTGTTCATGTCATAACAGTTTATTTGCTAAAAACTAATATTACCTGTTAGTCCCTTTAAATAGCACTTAGTTAACAAAAGGATAGGCCTCTGAAATGGTGAGCTTCTATTAACAGTCTTGTCTTAGGTCATCTTGGTTAACATCTGTGTCATGTGACTAACATACAAACCTCACTGTTTTAGCAAACATTTATAAAGCTTAATTTCTCTCCAATTTTTTAATTAAAAAAATGAACATACATAGAAGTTTTTTCATTTACTTACCATATTCCAGAGAATCTTTAGTTATTACCTGGATAGTTAGTCCCCTACTGTAACCATGGCTCTAAAAATTAAAGAACATCTGAAACAATAGTACCCTGCTCTGTTAAAATATACTTTTCTCATCTGAGAATTCCAAAAACATTTAACTATGCTCCTACAAGTTATATAAGTAGTAGCTCTTAGCCTTTTTAAGACATGGACTCTTTGACGAGCTTAATTTTGTGGAATCCTTTTTGTAAAACAGAAACGTTTACTTACTTCCTGTCTCTCCCTCTCTGTCTTCCTCCTTCCCTCCCATCTCCTTTCCTCTCTTTATTCCTCTTTTCTTCCCACCTCTTTCCTCCCTCTCTTCCTACCTAGTTTAATCCCAAGATGTTTGAAGGTCAGGGAACTGGGTGAAGACAATGTAGGTGGTATCCCTGGGGCTGCTAGGAACCCGTGCAAGAAAATTATGCCAACGAGGGCAGTGGCATCTCAGAGGCAGGTAAGGGACCGACAAGGAATATGTGGTAAGTTGGGTGGAAGAAGACTGAACAACTAAGTACAAATGTTGATGATAATTGGATCTAAGTTTTCTCATTGTTGAAGGGACTTACAAACATGGGAAGGAGGAAGGCTAGAATGAATCCTGTTGTGTTGAAATAGAATCAGAGATATCAGAATAAAGCTGTGTTTTCTAAATATATATATATAGAGAGATACAGAAATAAATAGAGATGCAAATGTGTGAACATGTGTGTATGTGTATGCATGTATATTCCTGGATCTGTCCACTGAGAAGGCAGGGAGCAGCAATATCTCAATAACAGCGAGGCACCTAGTACTCAGATCTTAATGTCTAAATACCATTCTCCACAAATAGGTATAGAGCTAACTGGAAAAATGGCTGGTTTCAGGGTTGGGACAGGGAACGTTCAAATGAGCCTGAAATATCTGTTGTGCCAGAAAGAAAGGGAGTACTCAAAGCATGATGGGCACAGGTCAAAAGGCACAGAAGAAATTAGTTAGAAGGGGCTCACACTGGCCACATCTGGGACAACAAAGCAGCAGATGAATAATAGTAATAATGCATCATAACTCAAAAACCATGACACTTACATAATGAAATAAATAATATCCCACAAAGTGAAGAAGGTTTTTTGAAAAAGAAATAACAAACAAATGTGGAAAAAGGAAAGCTTCACCTTGTAGAATGAAAATAATAAATGTAGAAATGGACATTAAAACTAGTAGGGGAAGGTTTGATGACTTTGATAAATGAATAAATAAATGAAAGTATAACAACAAAAAAAACCAAAAAGGCAATATTGCAAAAGCCACATTGTGTGAGTTTCCACTGACCAGTGATACCAATAATAGGACACTTTGAACATCAATAAAAACAGTGTCTATAATGAATTGAAACACATCAAATATGAGCATTTCATCCAAGAGTTTATTTTAGAAAAAAAACAAACACCTCAAATCTCATTGGCTACTTTTAATGAACTGTAGGGAACCACCGCACTATTTTGAAAACTGGTAAATGAAGGAAAAGAATCAAGCATTTATTCTGCCTTTTCTATAGGATCTAAACCTCAGGGTAACCAAATGGTTGCTGAGAGAACTTTCCCTTTACAGAAGCATTCCAGTTCATAAACAATGAAGGAATTAGAAAAGCATGATTTGCAGCCTTTAATGAATTAATGGAACCTGACAGTGAATATTCATGGCTGATAATATCACAAAAAGAAAAACAACCACATATTATGCATCTCCTGATAGCGGCACACTCCACCTATGATATCATCTTATCCAGAAAACACAAACCTGCATTGACCAAGATGGTATACCCAATTTTCAATTTAGAAAACTACATAAAGGAATATGTTAAATCATCACATAAATGAAATCAGCAAAATCCAGACTATGGAAAACAACAGAGCAAATAAGTTTGTTTCTTCAACAAAAATTTGCAAGGCAGAAAAAATAAAATAAATTAAAAGAGATATAAGAGACATATCAACTAATCACAAAGTATGGACCTTATTTAGATCTTGACTCAAGCAAGCTGTTAAAAAAAACTATGAGACAAACAAGAAAACATAAACATCAACCTGGATATTTGTGAATATTAGGGAATTACTGTTTGCTTGGAGTGTGATAATGGTATTATTTATATTTTTATAGAAGTCCTGATCTTTTACAGATACATACTGAAATATTTCCAGAAGAAATGATGCAGATTGAGTGCAATTGTTTTAGAATCTTCCTTAGAATATTTGGAGGAGTGGAGTTAAGGTATATATAAGTAAGATGAGCCATCAGCTGAAAATTGGTGACGGTGAGTGATTTGTATACTGAGTGCTTTATCTAATTCCTCTTATTCCATCTATTTTGTATAGGTTTGACATTTTCCATAATAAAACTTAAAAAAAAAAAACTAGCATCGAATCTCAGTTAAACAAACACAAGGCCATCGCATATGGTTTGTCCAGGGCACCAATCAGGCTGAGAGGATTGAGGACGGTCAGAACCCCAACTCTGGTTTCTCTGCCAAGCCATTTGCCTCGGTGGGTGGTGATGTCAGTGGGAGGAAGGGACATGTTCTTCTCTGTGGTCCATGCCAGCAGGGCCATCTGTTTGCTCTTTATGGTGGGAAGCATTTTGTTTTGGGGTTTTACATAAAGGTAAATTGAGGGTTCTCTAGACAGGGGTGGTATTTAACTAGTATCCCTGAAGACAATGTCTTCTCTAATTTGGAGAATTTCAGTGGAGCTACCAGAGCAGAGGAGACACCAGCAGCAGAAGTCAGGTAAAAGCACGTATGTTTATTGTGGCACTATTCACAATAGCAAAGACTTGGGGCCAACCCAAATGTCCATTAATGATAGACTGGATTAAGAAATTGTGGCACATATACACCATGGAATACTGTGCAGCCACA
The DNA here is from genome assembly GCF_029289425.2 of Pan paniscus. Classification (NCBI taxonomy): domain Eukaryota; kingdom Metazoa; phylum Chordata; class Mammalia; order Primates; family Hominidae; genus Pan; species Pan paniscus. The sequence goes on along the minus strand of NC_073265.2, from coordinate 27,608,256 downwards.
AAAAAGGATGAGTTCGTGTCCTTTGCAGGAACATGGATGAAGCTGGAAACCATCATTCTCAGCAAACTATCACAAGGACAGAAAACCAAACACCACATGTTCTCACTTATAGGTGGGAATTGAATAATGAGAACACTTGGACACAGGAAGGGGAACATCACACACTGGGGCATGTCGGGGGCTGGGGGACTGGGGAAGGGATAGCATTAGGAGATATACCTAATGTAAAATATGAATTAATGGGTGCAGCAAACCAACATGGCACATGTATACCTATGAAACAAACCTGCACGTTGTGCACATGTGCCCTAGAACTTAAAGTATAATAAACAACAACAACAAAAAAAAAAAAAGAAGAAGAAGAAGTCAGGTGAAGACAGAAGAGAAAGAATAGGACCAGCATTATTCTTTGGGAGGCTGAGGCAGGCAGATCACTTGAGGTCGAGTTCAAGACCAGCCAGGACCAGCATCATTCTTTAAGGAGTAGCAGCAACAGGAGGAAGGGACCTGGTTGGTACAAAGTCATGGCCACTAGGAGATGCGTTAGACTCACTGCAGCCTCAGTGATAGTGGGGCGAAAAGGCATTCCCACTTCCAGTAAGAGCTTTAGACAAGGCTCAAAAAACATCTACCTTTTAATTATACTCACGCTCTTGTCCCTAAGGTGGGAGTAGCCTCGGGGAAACATAGCCTACATAACACATACCCACACACCATCCTGCCCCACTGCATGCATAAGTTGTTGATATCTGCAGGATGCTGGTTAATATCCCACAAGTGGCCATTCACTGATTCTAGCCAGTTGTGTGAACCTGTGTATTCCCAAGCTAAATCCATGCTTATTAGTCAAATGAACATTACGAGCCTAGTTTTCAATAGATACATTTCAAAACGGTGGTTAACTTTGCCTCAATTCACTATTATTTCAGAATGGCTAAATATGTATTTAAATAGCTGCTGAGAGAACTGGCATCTGGCAGGTGGCCAGCTGATTGGAAGTCAGCCCTATCACACACGGCGTCATTCTCTCAATGCCCCGACTTACACTCAAGCACAGACGCCCAGCCTCCCACACATTCCCACGCTGTGTGTGGAAGACTTAGAAGAAAATGCCTGTTCTCAGACTTGCTGCATCGGGAGCCTGACTTCTCGGCTTCCTCCCTGGTGACTTCCCGTCTTGGCTTCTGCAGGAAGCAGATCTGCTTTTCTCCCAGAGGAGGCCAAATGTCATAATAGAGAAAAAAGGCTGCTAGCAACAAGGGGGCCCAAATGAGAGAGCAGGGGAAAGGTTGGATCTAAGATTCTAAACAGATCATTTTTCTAGAATGGAGAGAGAAAAATGAAGGTTTTCCTAAAGCTGATTCATTCAACCCTCGCACTTCTCATCCCAATGCCACTGTGTTCCTTTCTGAATTCTACCCCCACCCCCATATAGCCCCTCATTGCTAGTTCTGGAAATCAGTGAGTGATAGGTTAGCATGGTGCTCATCCCATGGTGTCACCTAGCAACATGATGTTCATAAATAGCCACAATCATCTTTTCTCCATAAATGGCTAAAACTTCTTTTAAAGACATCAGGAAAAATGCTTAGCTCCTTCAGATCTAGTGTGAAATATTCCCTGGTCTCAGTTCTCCTATTCCCAGCCTTCCTCTTCCTCTTCTCAATTTGACCTCCCAGCATGTTTATTGTTTATACTTTGCCTTTTTTAAAATGCACATTTCCTTCTACAGGGTCACATAACAGCTGTTCGTGTAGAAGTCTCCCAGTAGTTTTGTAAACTTCATTCCACTCAGAAACAACTCAAAAGCCAAAAACATTCCTACTTAATTCTTATCCCTTGCATTTTAGAAGAAACCAAACTAAAAGCTGTAGAATACTAAGGCTGAGATAGAATTACCTCTAGGTAAGTTAAGATTGTACTAAATGTGCAGCACTATCAGATAAAAGTTGTAGCCTTTTATTAAAAGTTTAAATGCATAAGAACAAAAAGAGTCCCAATTAACTAGATCAATACCTAACAAACCTTAATTCATAAATATGACATACATTTTTGGGGATATCTATTATATTTCAAATACTAAGCTACATAATGATACAAAGATGAATAAGGTTATGCCATTGAAGGCAGTAAGAAATGTTAGGAAATTCTCATTGCAGGTGGGCCAAACAGCATTCAAGACAAGCCTCAATCTTCTAATTATACACTCTCATTGTTACAGATGGAGAGTCGCAGATGAGCAACCTCTGTATAAAAGCCCTGAGGGTGGCTGGGTGTGGCAGCTTATGCCCATAATTCCAACATTTTGGGAGGCCAAAGCAAGTGGATCACTTGGGCTTAGGAGTTCAAGATCAGCCTGGGCAACATAGCAAGATGTTGTCTCTACAAAAAAAATAAAAATTAGCTAGGCATGGTGGCATATGCTACTGGGGAGGCTAAAGTGAGGGGATTGCTTGAGCCCAGGAGTTCGAGGCTATAGTGAATCATGTTTGTGCCACTGCACTCCATCCCGGGAGACAGAGCAAGACAACCCTGTCTCAAAAAAAAAGCAAAGCAAAAACAAAACAAAAACTGAGGGCCAAGACAAATGCTGATATAATAGACTTGAGCCTGTTTGTAGTGTGAACAAGGGGCTATACAAGCTGATGCTATGTCCTATCATGGGGAAAACTAGGAGATTCAAGAAGAATATGAATCCTACTTTGGCTATGTTAAATTTGAGATGTCTAGTAGATGTCCATATCAGTCAGGATCAGGCAGGAAACAGATGTACACTAGATAATGGGAGGGAGTTTAATGAAGTGACTATTATAAGAACATGGACCAAAAAACCCCCAAAACCCCAACCATGGGTGGTGAAGTACTCTGGGACAGGCCACAGCACATAACAGTTACCATCTCTAGGCTTTCGAGACAATAGGGGAAAAGGTGGGCTAACCAGAAGCCAGAGAGAGTAGCTATAGCTGTTGGAGAGGGCTGACCTCAATAGAGGGAAACATCTAACCCATGGTGAGCAGGCAAGAAGGGAGACAAGGGAAGGCATACACAACCTCACTGTCCCCTGCCTTCCCATATATTGCTAATGCATCCCATGAGGCAAACTCAACGGGAAGCCAGAGGACAAGAGAGCTTGGTGATGCAGGCCATATGAGCCAGCCTCCCAAAGCACAGAACAGGAAAGAGATGGATGGAGAGTGGACCTGGAAGGGAAAATGGAAAATATCCAGCATCACACCCAAGGGGAGATGTTAAGAAGGCTTTTGTTTTCCTTTTGGTTATGCAAGTCTGGGAGTCAAGGGGGAGGTCAAAATTAGACATATAAATTTGGAAGCTATTCAGTTAATAAATGATAATTAAAGCCATGTTTCCAAATGAAATCACCCTGAGAAGATAAAAGGGCTGAGACCTGAGCCGTGGGCCATAATTTAGCAGTTTAGGAGAGAAGGGGGAGGTAGTAAAGGGATCTGAAAACAGCCAGTGAGTTTGAAGGAAAACCAGTAAGTGGAATTCCTAGAGCTCAAAGAAAAAGGGTAGAAGGTTGGTCCAGGTCCTGAATGAAGCTAAGAGATTAAATAGGAGTATGTTTTGAGCAGAGATACAAGGATAAGAAATACCATGCACAAATGTAACAATTTCATTGAATATGCAGGACTTATTCAGAACTTAAGGGCACAACAAAAATCAGCTGTACTCCCTGTCTTGCAATTTTAGTGGGCTAATTTTGCCTTACTCACATGGGTGAAATTTAGAGAGGCCCGTGATTTTTCTGGTCACCCTCAGATAATTATTTTAATTATTCCATGGCTGTGTGAATTTTCTTCCTTTCAGTTTTCAGGACTGGAAGGGCCCTTATAGCTTAGGGACCAGTGGGAGAATGCCCTTTTTCCAAGAAGGATTTCTAATCAGATAAACCAAGATGCAGAACCAGTCCTAGGCACTGGGGAAGCAGATGCGTATCACTAATCAGCAACACTTCTCATTTTCCCTCTCAGTATTCACTCTGCACTCTGACTTTCCTATAATTCTAGCTATCAAATGATTTCACTGTCTCTGTAGGTTATTTCCACTGAGGAAAATAGATCTGAGAACTTGGGGTATTCTGGTCCTAAGGCACTTGTGAATCAAGGGAGGACTAGAGAAAAGAACAATGCTTAACAGTATTCATTCTTTTAAAAAATATATGTGTATATATACGTGTGTGTGTGTGTATATATATATATATATATATATATATATATATATATATCCTACTCTGTTAAGTGTCAGAGATTTAAATGAAAAACAAAAATAAACATGGTGCCTGGTCTCATGAAAATTATAGTTTTTAATTTATTTATCACACAAATAAATGTTAGGTACATACATAGAGTTGTGAGAGGTCATAACCTGACAGGAAGTCCAGGAAAAAGCTTTCCTGAGGAAATGATGCTGGGGCTGCTTGAAAGATGAGTAGGATTTAGTTAGGAGGGGAGATGCTAAGGGAGCTGTCAGGCTTGGAAATTGCATGAAGGAAGGCCCTGCAGCAGGAGAAAGCATGAACGGAAAGACTGAAAGAAGGCCAGTGTGGCCAGAGCTCTGAAGGCCGATGAGACTGTGGAGTCCACCCAGTAGTGCTAAGTGGTTGTGCTTTTGCCCTAAGGCCAATGTAGAGCCTCGAAAGAGATCAAAATAGATTTGAAGTATGGAGAAAGGACTGAGGGAAGTGGGCTGGGGCATTAAGCAGAAGTCCAGGCAAGAGCTGACAGCAGCTTGGACTAAGGGGGAGGTGCTGAGCAGTGGTCCAGGAATGGGAGTGCAGGAGAGGGTGTGTCTGGGAGGACTCTGGGTTTGCAGCTTGTAGACTGGTCAGAGGGTGAGGTTAATCACTGATTTATGGAGCAATGAAGGAGTGGGAGACTATGAATAATGTGAGGAACATTACATTTTTGTAGTATCTCTCAATAGAACCTGTTTTTAGCTATTTCTCCCTTTGGCTACGATGGGTACAAAATAATCATCAATTTTGTTAAGATGATAGGAAGTTACTGAATGTGGTGTTTTACTCTTCAATAATGAGCAGAACTTTGCATAAAATGCATAAACATTTTCAAAGCTTGTTCACATCTAGCATTTTATTTTATGCTCACCAAAATTTCATCAGATCCCCCATCCATCCTTATTTAAAGATCAGTGCATTCACAATCTTGATCCAATTGTGATGCGTATTTCTGGGCACGTCATCAAAATCCTGCAGCTGCTAAATTCATTATGACTCTTAGACTCTCAAAGGTTTAAGGGAACATTAGCACTCACTTTCTTCCAAACCACTTATTTTGCTGAAGTCCAAAGAACTAGCTAGAGGCAGAGCCAGGATTAGACTCAAATAAAACAAGTATGAATCCAATTAATACTCACAATCTCTGATGGTTACTATGTTATTTTCATATACAGTTTTGAAAGACATAAATGGAAATTTTAAGACTCACCTAAGGTTGCTCAGCATGTCCCCATGGTGCTAATATGATAAGCCAGTTCTCCTAAAAAGCAGTCCTCATCAATCAGCACATGGCATATGGCTCAACACAATGAGCTGTGGGCATTAAAAGATGGAAAAGGCTCAGTCCCCTCACCTCTGCTCCTCCTGGGTGGGATCTGATCATCACTAGGCATTCCCCTGAACTGCCTTCTCTCAGAAAGTTGCACCCAGAACTCTGATAGAGAGAACCAAAGGGTTTAAATGAGTAGGTGAATCAGAAATGCCCACCCTGGCAAGGACCCAGGGCAGTTCTTTCAAGGTGTGCAAATGGGGTGACTGTATGGAATTTAATGGTTATTAAATCTGAGAATAAGAAGACTGCTAAAGGGAGAGGAAGAGATAATGGGTGGTGGCCAAATCAATCAACCAACCAACCAACCAACCAACCAACCAACCAGCCAACCAACCAACCAGCCAACCAACCAACCAGCCAACCAGCCAACCAGCCAACCAACTGAGCTTTATATACATAAAATCAACCTCAAAACTCCTAAGGCCATAGTAGTCTTCAGAATGAATTTTTGTGATTCCTTTATCCTTCAAGTTTGCCTTTCATGTTTATTTTAATCTGATTTGTTCTACAGAAAAATGCTGGAAGTAAGAAGTGACAGTGACCCTAAACAGAATTTGCCCTAAACTTAAATCGTATCCCTCACCCTCAAGATTCCTTCTGCCTTGGTCACCCATTCAACAAACATTCTTTAAGTACTCATCAATGTTAGGCTTTGTGCTAGGGTCTAGGGATGTAAAACAAACATAAGAAAAGACATCCTTCCTCAAGGGGATTATAGTCTAGGAGGGGAGTCACAGGGGTAAACAAATATAACCATATAAGGATAGGTGCTCATTGGCATGTGAGCAAGTGCTGAAAATACTAGGAGAGACCATTAGGTGGGCGGAGGGTGGGGGAGGGGGCGGTGGAGGGGCAGTCTAGGGAGAGGCTTTACCAAAGATATGGTATTTCATGGAAGTGTTAAAGAATTACACATAATTTTATAGGCAACCAAGAAGATTCCAGGCAGAAGAAATACTGTGTGCAAAGGACACATAAACATGAAACTGCTGGGAAGAGACTTTCAGGTCATGGCAGGAGATGAGAGACCAGATCACAAAGGGCTCCTAAGCTATGCTAAAGAACAGAAGCAATGCACTGCAATGTATTCTATATAAGCTCAGGCTCTTGGCATGTAGTAGAAGTTCATTTTGCTACAGTCATGCTGAGGAATAAGTAACTTCAAAAATCTGTCACTGGCAACAACAAAGTTTATTTTTCATTGGTGCTACATGTCAGCAATGGATCAGCTGAGGATCTGCTCTAGGTTGCAGGTAGACTGTGCACCAGCCTGACATTTCTCCTCATCCTCGGACTCAGGCTGAAGGAGCAGCCCCCCCTTCAAGATGCATCATTCTCATGGCAGAGAGCACGAGGGAAATTTTCTATGTCTCTAAAAAGCACCTGCTTAGAATTTACATCCACTCACATTTCCATTGGCCCAAGTAAGCTACATGGCCAAGACAAACAAAAGGATAAGGAAGTCTACTTCACCTACAGGAAGGCATAGCAAGGATGCGGATGCAAAATATTCTTTCACAGGAAGGAAAAGATGATTGGAAATGACAATACGATGTACAAATAAACTAAGGGGGAGCAAGGAAGAGGGTGTTGTAGTAGCCTAGATGAAAAGAGTGGCAGTGTTCTATTTACCTCTTGCTGCATAACAAATCACCCTAAAATGTAGTAGCTTAAAGCAACAACACTCATTTCATTGTTGCCCATGGTTTCTGTGGGTCTGGAATTCAGGAGGGGCTTAGCTGGGCAGTTCTGGCTGAGGAGTCTATAACATACTTGCAGTGTGGGTGTGCTGGGGCTGGGGTAGGGGAATGGGGAAGCACTTTCTGGTCATTGTAGGGACTCTCTATGTCAGCTAGTTTGAGCATTCTTACAACATGGTGGCCCAAGGCATTTAGACTGCTTCTATGGTGGCTGAAGGCTTCAACATTGAGGATTCTACTCAACAGGGGAGAAGCTGCATCCACTTTTTAAGATCTATGCTTGTAAATTACATGGCATCCCTTCAGTTGTACTCTAGAGCAGGGATAGACAAGCTTTTTCTATAGAGACCCAGACAGTAAACGTTTTAGGCCTTGTGAGCCATATGGACTGTTATAACTACTTGAAACTACTCAACTCTGCTGTTGTAGCTCAAAAGCAGCCACCAGTCCCTATGAACAAGAATGGCTGTGTTCCAAGAATATTTAATTTGTGGACAATGAAATTTGAATTTCACATAATTTTCACATGTCATGAAATATTCCTTTGATTTTTTTCACAACTAAAAATATAAAAACGATTCTTAACTTGAAGGCTATATAAGAACAGGTGGCAGGCAAGATTTGGCCCATAAGCTGTAGTTTGCCAACCCCTGCTCTGCTGGAGAGAAATCAGATCGGGTATGTCCACTGGCAATTGGGAATATAGGTTTTATGCTCATGAAAGATATCTGGGCCCGAATTATAGAGGTGGTGTCACCACATTTCAGTGCTGGTTGAAGACCCCAAAGCCAATGAAAATTTCCCCACATGCACTGAGTAGAAAGCAGAGATATCTTGGGATAGAATCTTCAGGACTCCAGTATTCAAGGAGCAGCTAGATAAGGAGCCAATAAAGAAAGGTCTGAGGAGGCCCGCAGCCCAGCCTCTTCCACCTTCTTTTTCCATAATAATCTCCATCTTCTTATTCCTACTTCCTTTCTCTGTCCCCCAACCCCAACCTTCCACCCTCAGACACTATATCCAAGGTCATGGGTAGAGAACAAGGCATGTCACATTTGAAATGTGGAGAAGACATTCTTCACACTCCTTTCTGTCCCATTGATTCATACAAAAACCATAATAACTTTATTTGTAAAATCATATGTTATTTAAATATGATTTAATGGCATTACTGCATGTTAAAAATTTTCTTAGAGTATTGACATAATATTTATTTATAAGTCATAATTATTTACCAAATGGAAAAAAGAACAACAAATTTAACCATATAAGTTGGCATTTGAAAACATTATTATTTGTACCTTACTGAGAAGGAAAATAAACGTCAGAAAGAGACACAAAGAGACTAAAAGTTGCTTAACTGTATTTTCTCTACTTTTTTTTTTTTTGAGACAGAGTATCGCTCTGTCACGCAGGCTGGAGTGCAGTGGTGCGATCTCCGCTCACTGCAATCTCCACCTCCCGGGTTCACGCCATTCTCCTGCCTCAGCCTCCCGAGTAGCTGGGACTACAGGCACCCACCACCACGCCCGGCTAATTTTTTGTATTTTTGGTGGAGACGGGGTTTCACCGTGTTAGCCGGGATGGTTTCGATCTCCTGGCCTTGTGATCCGCCCGCCTCGGCCTCCCAAAGTGCTGGGATTACAGGCGTGAGCCACTGCGCCTGGCCTATTTTCTCTGCTTCTTTAGTTCCTTAAAAATCTGTTCTGAACTGCTTCAGAGTACGGACCCTAACACTAGGTAAATAATTTCAGTAATGTACTTTTTATCCAGTGTTGAAGGTAGGCAACGATAGTTCTCTTCACACATAGGTCTGTGCAGAACAGGCAGTAATATTTGATGAGTAAGATAATTAGAAGTACAGCTGATTTTGTTCATTGAGCCCAGGATAAAAATGACAAAAAAAAAAAAAAATGAAAGTAGCAGAGTGTCATGACATAGCTCAAAAGAAGCAAGGCAAAAGCAGCCCAATCACATGAGGCATTCTAAGAAGATGGACGTCTAACTGCCTTGGAATGTGGCAGGGATAGGGCCCCCTCCCATCTCTGTGTTTCATTTATACTGTTTCCACATGTCTTTAAATAACATGTAGCCAATCATTCATTTATTCCGCAAATATTTAGTGAGCAGAGATACAAATCAAAATGAGGAGTACTCTGTGGGACTGAAAGATAAACAATATTTAAATAACATTCTGTCCCTGCCCAAAGGAAAATTATACTTTTTAGGGAAGATTCAATAAGTACATGAATAGGCTGCTCTGGATTGGGAATACAAAATTTTCTGTTGACCTCTTTCTTTTTACTGAGATTAGCTGGGATAGAAGCCCTGCCTAAGAAAGCCATCATTTCAAAACCCGGTTTGCTTGTAGTGATGATAGCCAAGATCAAGAGGTTGGCATCTTTGTTTAAGAAAACATCTTAATGGGTTTTTTGTTGTTGTTATGCAAAGTCAGGTCCTGAAGTCAAGTGAGGAGAACGGTTTCCCAGTCTAATGTAAGAGGCTATCTCTTTTATGGACAGAAAAAAACTTTGCTTAATTCTGTTTTGCTATTTTAGTAGTTACTTTAGAGTTTGTAGTATGAATATTTATCAGTCTATCTTCAAGTGCTATTATAACATTTCACATATAGCCTAAGAACTTTATAATTCCCTATCTCCCCTCCCAGTCTTTGGGCTACTATTGTCATGAATTTTATTTCTACATATGTTATAAAGCACATACTACTTTGTTTTTATTTTTAAACAGTCAATATTCTTTTTAAAAGAATTAAATATGAGTAAAGTACCTATTTGCTCATATAGCTACTACCTCCAGAGCTCTTCATTCCTTTGTTTAGATCCAGATTTCTACCTGGTGTCATTTCATTCTGGCTAAAAGACTTTTTTTTTTTTTTTTTAACATTTATTGCAGTGAAGATCTGATGGTAATGACTCTTTCAGTTTTTGCATAACTGAACAAGTTGTTATTTCATCTTTGCATTCCAAATATATTTTGGCTGGATACAGAACACTGATCTTGTTTATTTTTTCCTTGTTTATTTAATCAGTCTTGCCAGAGGTTTATCATTTTAACTCGTCTTTTCAAAACCACTGTTTGATTCTGTTGGTTTTCTACATTCTATGTTTATTTTCTAGTTTATTAAATTCCAATCTTATTTCCTTCCTTTATTTTCTTTGACTTTATTATGTTATTCTTTTTCTAACTTCTCATGATGAGTCTCATCAATTTCAATACATTATACTTTTCTAATATTAACATTTAAAGCTACAATTTTTTCTCTAAGTACTGTTTTGATTGTTCTTACATGTTTTGATATTCTATATCTGTGATTTTTATTATTGTTCCCATCTAAATAATCTGTAATTTTTATTATAAGTTCACCTGTGAACCACAAGTTATTTAGCAGTGTGTTTCTAATGTTCCTTATATATTTTTTCAAATTCCCTTTTTGTTCCCTAATATCATTCAGATCAGAGATGTGTCTCTAATCAATTTTTTAAAATTTATTGAAATTTGTTTTATGTCCCAATATATAGTCAATTTTTGTAAATTTTCTAAGAGTGTTTAAAAATATATTCTGCAATTTGGGGATATAATATGTGGTCATTAGATCAAGCTTATTAATTAAAAAAGTAATAATCCTGTGAACCCACAAAATGAAAACTGAAGATGAAGGCAAAATCATTTATGTACTAATTTTACATCTCTAAACTTGATTGCTTCTCAAGACTTTGTGTTTACATATTGAAGTTCCTATTCAGCTTCTCCACTTGGGTGTCTAATATAGTCCCCTCAGGTGTGTTATGCCCTCACCATTCCTATTCCCACTAAGACTTTGTCCTTCCCCAGGCTCACTTACATCAACATCTCTCCAGATTTAAGGTCAAGGATTATACTGTTTCACTGATTTCCACCTCCCACACCATTTATTCCATTATGAAGTCCTGTTGAAGCGGCCTTCAAAACATATGTAGAATCTGTCCCTTTCTCTTCATCATCTGATCCAAAGCAAAAAACCCTAAGACTACTTTAATAGTCTTATCATTGGCCTTCCTGCTTTTGGTTTTGTCTCCCTCTTCCCCAAGCAATTCTCCATATAGTTGCCACACTAATCTTTTACAATTGTAAATGATAAAATGCCATCCCCTAGCTAAAACCCTTCAATTATTTCCTCTTGTACCTAGAATAAAATAAAAACTCCTTACCTTGGTGTACGATGCCTACATAATCTGGCTTCTGACAATCTCTCCTGTGTTCACTCTGCTCCTATCCTAGTCTTCTATCTCTTCTTGTAACCCATAAAGCTTGTTTCCACCTGAGGCCTGCATTAGACAAAACAGGGTATGTTATGCTACTTTAATACACAATCCTCAAATCCCACAAAGTATCCAGTGCGACCAGGCAGCTCTCCAGCTCAACTGCTGTCCATAAGGGGACCTGGTAATTCAGGCTGCCTCAGCCTTGTGATTTCACCATCTCAGTATGTGATTGTTGTGGTAGAAGAAGAAAGTACTAGCAGGTCTTACATCAGCCTGCAAATTTTTGTATCACTTTGTCTCATAACCTATTCTCCAGAACCCATTTTCCAGAAGTAACTACCTATAGCCCCACAGGTAGGAAAGTATAATCCTCCTGTATGCCAAGAAGGAGAGCCGAGTCCAATATGAGTACAAGTCTCTACCACACACCGGTTTCCTGTTCCTGGAATGAACTTCCCTCTAATTTTCACATGGCTGACTCCCTATTGACATGCAGGTCTCATCTCAGAAGTCACCTTCTCAGGCTGTCATTGGCCACCCAGGTGTTCTTTGTTTCAAATTAGTATTAATTTTCTGTATATAACTTGCAACATTCTGATTTGGTTTTATTATTTTTTTGTTTATTGAATACCCTCTCCCTCATCTAGAATGTAAGCCCCATGAAAGCAGATAACTTATTTGCTTTGCTTACTCTGAAGTCCCCAGACTCTCAATAAGTATTTGTTAAATAATTTAATAAAACAGTTACTCAGAAATGCAAATATGATCATCTTCTCTCTCTCCCCCCACCCCCCCCTCCCTCTGTCTCTCTCTGTCCCTCTCCTTAATGAATTTTTATAATCTTCAGGATAAAGTTTAAACTTTCTGACATGAAACACAAATCTTCACATTTGTAACAACTGGTTACCTTTCATTTCATCCCCAGGGGCTGGTGCTTGGGGATACAGTAGTGTAGAATCTCCAGCTTCATATCCTATCCTTCTCTTCCCAGTACTCAGGGTTAAAGTCATATAAACAACCTAACGCAGCCAACAAATTCCATTTTCTTTAGACAGATCCTTTTTGAATTTATTAAGTGAGGATGGAGGCAGATTAATACAAAATGTACAAAAAAAGAGATTCGCGTTCTAATTTGCCTTCATGGCTAAAGCCAAATCAATGTTCTAAAATAATTCTTTTAAGTGCTTATCACTTAAATTTGGATAAGGCTAGATTGAGTTGCTGAAACAAAAACAACAAAACTCCAAAGTACCATGAGCTTAACATAACAGGGGTATATTTCTTATTCAGGGAAAGTCCAATGAAATTCAGGTTGTCCCCCTCTATCTTGTAGCTGCACCAGCTATTCATGACCACTAAGATTTTGCAGAAGGGCAAAAGAGACAAAGTCATACTAGTTCTTAACTGTCTTTCCTCAAATGTGACCCCTCACAACTAACTCTTTAAATTATGTTGGCTAGAAGTAGTCATGCAGCCTCAACATATTCTAGGGGAAGCTTGGAGAGGTAGAGAAGTGTATGAATACTAGAAAAGCACTAGCAATCTCTGCCTTAATCAGGCCATCAACCATTCCTTTGATTCTTTCCATCTACTAACAAAGACTTCTTGACTTGAGTCAGGCTCCTTGGACTAGACCCTAACCTTGGGCTCTGTCCTTAGCCAACTTAGTTCAGTTTTGGCAAGAATCCTGCTGGAACAGTTTAATGAAATTCCCCCTTCTGATACATGATCAATTTTCTCATACCACCCCCCTTGATATCTTATCTCTCTGGTCTGCCTTCAGCAAGGATCTTGTCAAGTGGGTTTAGCCACGATCTCCCTTACCCCTGATGTTTCTTTGTAGAAATTTTCTGTCCGCTGGCTCCCATGCTACTCCTTGGCTACAAATCCCTACTTGTCCTGGAGGTATTCAGAAATGAGTCCAATTTCTCTTCCCTACTGCAAAATCCCGATTGCTATAGTTCCTACCTCTATCACAATAGTTCTGAATGAAGTCTGCTTTATCATTTTAACAAGCATCTGAAATTTTCTTTAACACCACACAAAGAACATAATTGATCGATTCCCAAGGGAGACAACCTAAAGTACCATCCTATTGTTGCAGCCAGCTTAACAGCCTGGACCTGTGTATTTGTCATCTTTGAGACATGGTTCTTCTCCATAGATTTATGAGCCAAGAGTCGACTTACTGGTCCACTTCTCCAACATATCCCATATGCACTGCTAAATCAAGAACAGGATAACTGCAATAGAAAATTCTCATTCAAAAAAAGGAAGAATGGTGGACACAAAGCAATTAATCATCCATAGCAATTCTAAAATTCCACTCAGGAGACAACAGGAAGGTCTCTTACCCTGAAAATGAGAAAGAATCCTTGATTAGTCCCTAATTCTGCTCCGAAAAACTCCTTTATCCATTGCTGTGGCCCACTGCTTTGGCTTCTGAGGGATGTATTAGTTTTTTTGGAGCTGTTGGAACAAATTACCAAAATTCTAACTTACAACACTTCTAGAGGTTTAAAGTTTGAAACTTGAATACCTTGGGCTGAAATTAAGGTATCAGCAAGGCTGTGCTCCTTCTGGAAACTCTAGGTAGGGAAGAATCTGTTCTTTCCTTTTCCACATTCTGGTGGCGGCCAGCATTCCTTGGTTTGTGACTACAACCCTTGTCTTCAAGGCCAGCATCTTCAAATCTCCCTGTTCTGTCTTTACATTGCTTTTTGTGTGTGTCACCTCATGCTTGTAAGGTTTGTCTGCTCTTCCTTATAAGAACATATGAAATTATTATATTTAGGGTCCACCTGAATACTCCAGGACAATCTCTCCAACTCAAGATCCTTGGTCACACCTGCAAAAGCTACTTTCTGATATAAGGTAATATTTACCGGTTCCAGAGATCAGGACTTGTTATCTTTAGTGGCCATTATTCAGCCTACTACAGGAGCTTATTCCATTTTTCTTTCCTCAGTAACTATCTGAACTGGGCCTTTGGAGAGTGTACAGCTTTCTCAGCCTGCTTCTTACTGGAGGAAATTTAGTGGTCCTGGGTGGGTCTTATGCCTTGAACATCACTTTTCCAGAGTTCTTGTTCTTGATTCCACTTTCTTTTATAATCTTCTAAATCAGACAACTTCTTGGGAGACAAAGGTAACTTTGAAAATTAGATAAAACTACTGTTAATAAATAATGATTTCAAATAGCCAAGGAAAAAGAACAAAGCTGGAGATAACATGCTGCCTGACTTTATACTACAGGGTTTCAGTAATCAAAACAGCATGGTACTGGTAAAAAAATAAACACATAGACCAATGGAACAGAATAGACAGCCCAGACATAAGGCTGCACACCTATGACCATCTGATCTTCGACAAAGCTGACAAAAACAAGCAATGGGAAAGGACTCTCTATTCAATAAACGGTGCTGAGATAACTGGCTAACCATATGCAGAAGATTGAAACTGGACCCCTTCTTTGCACCATACACAAAAATTAACTCAAGATGGATTAAAGACTTAAATGTAAAACCCAAAACTATAAAACCTTGGAAGACAGCCTAGGCAATACCATGCTGGACGTAGAAACAGTAGACAACCTAGGCAATACCATTCTTTGTCCATTGGGCAAAGGATTTCATGATGAAGACACCAAAAGCAATTGCAACAAAAGCAAAAATTGACAAATGGGATCTAATTAAACTAAAGAGCTGCACAGCAAAAGAGACTATCAACAGAGTAAATAGCTTACAGAATGGGAGAAAATTTTGCAAACTATACATCTAACAAAGGTCTAATCTCTAGCATCTGTAAGGAACTTAAATACATTTACAAGAAAAAACAACCCGATTAAAAGTGGGCAAAGGATGAGAACAGACATTTTTCAAAAGAAGACAAACATGCGGCCAAAAAGCATATGAAGAAAGTTCTACATCACTTATCGTTAGAGAAATGCAAATCAAAACCACAATGAGATACCATTTCACATCAGTCAGGATAGTTATTCTTAAAAAGTCAAAAACTAACAGATGCTGGTGAGGTTGCAGAGAAAAAGGAATACTCATATACTGTTAGTGGGAATGTAAATTAGTTAAACTATTTTGGAAAACAGTGTGGTGATTCCTCAAAAACCTAAAAACAGAAATACCATTCAACCCAGCAATCTTGTTACTGGATATATACCCAAAGGAATATAAATTGTTCTATTATAAAGACAGGTGCATGCATATGTACACTGCAGCACTATTCACAATAGCAAAGACATGGAATTAATCTAAATGCTCACTAGTGGTAGACTGGATCAAGGAAATGTGGTACATATACACCATGGAATACTACACAGCCATTAAAAAGAATGAGATCACCTCCTTTGCAGGAACATAAATGGAGCTGGAGGCCATTATCTTTAGCAAACTAACACAGAAACAGAAAACCAAATGCTGCATGTCTCACTTACAAGTGGGAGCTAAATGATCAGAACACAGGAATAAGAAGAGGTGAACAACAGATACTGGGGCCTATCAGAGTGTGGAGGGTGGGAGGAGAAAGAGAATCAGGAAAAATAATTAATGGATACTAAGCTTAACACCTGGGTGACAAAATAATCTGTACAACAAAACCCCGTGACACAAATTTACCTACATAACAAACCTGCACATGTACCCCTGAACTTAAAAGTTAAATTAAAAAATAGAAATAAAATAGATAGGGCTGGACGCGATGGCTCACGCCTGTAATCCCAGCACTTTGGGAGGCCGAGGCGGGCGGATCATGAAGTCAGGAGATCGAGACCATCCTGGCTAACACGGTGAAACCCTGTCTCTACTAAAAATACAAAAGATTAGCTGGGCGCGGTGGCAGGGGCCTGTAGTCCCAGCTACTCCGGAGGCTGAGGCAGGAGAATGGCGTGAACCCGGGAGGTGGAGATTGCAATGAGCCGAGATCGCGCCACTGCACTCCAGCCTGGGCGACAGAGCAAGATTCCATTTCAAAAAAGAAAAGAAAAGAAAAGAAATAAAATAGATAGTAATTTATTCCTGGTTAAAACATCACGCATTATTAAGTTTGTTTTTACTAAAAGTTAAGTGGAGAAAATTAAAAGACTAAGAAAAGTATTCATATTGAAAATAATGGGTTTTAAATACTTAAGAGGAAATAGTTTCTAATAAGATACACACAGGTTAAACCTATGTCGTCAGAAGTGGAGATGACTTTAATCAATTGCCGATCAAACTACAGGGAGTAATGGGTAAGTGCCAGCATTTGCTAAGCACAATGGACTTAATGCTGCCCCATTACAAGGAAGCAAATAAAGGCCTCTTTGTTAGAATATAAGGCATTGCAGAAACAGGCTACAGAGGCTCACACTGACCTTCTAGTTAGTCATTTTCTTCCTAAAAATTTCTAAGCATAGACTTAACATTTTTAAGTGGCTTTGATATTGATGGGCGTCATGAAAGTAACCCCACAGTCAGTCCTTCAAAGCTTTAGTATACTTGAGTGTTATTTATGGGTAAGATAGGTCAGTGAGTATACCAGAAAATGCAGAATAAGAGAAAATACAAAGACAGAAATTTGAAGGGAAAAAAGAGACAATGCAGGTTGAGCAAAAACAATAAATAGAAATAAAAGAAGACAGACCAGGGATTTAAGAAGGGGACAATGGAGATGAACCCCACAGGAGTAGAATGGAAGCCAGGAAAGAATGGGAAGCAGATAGACCAGGGTTTGAATTTTAGCTCTCACACTTAAGAACATAGCTAAGTTTCTCAATTTTTATATGCCTTGTTTCATGTGTGAAATGGAAGTAATCATGCCTACATTACAAAAGTATTGAGTAATTAAGTAATATATGTGAATGTGTTCAACACGTTGTCTGGTACCTAACAGGCATATAATAAATGTTAAATTCTCTTTCCTCATTACTTGTGCACAAAATGCAAGTAGGAAGGAAAGGAGGAGAATAAGGAAAATAATTGTCCAATTAAGAAAAAACATAACAATTAATCCTAAAACTATGATAATGGAAAAGATGAATATTCAGTGAACATAAAGTAATGAATCTTTCTAAAAATAAAAGACCCTGAGGTGAGCGAGTAGAAGTAGGAAAGCTGTTATAGAAGTATAGGCAAGAGATCATTGAACCTTGGACTGAGATGGCAGTGGTGCCCCTGGTGAGGACTATTCAGGATTGAAATTTATTTTTAAGTTGAATCTCTCGTTGGTCTGTATTTAAAACATGAAGCAAAAAGATGAACTCTCTGAACAACTGGGTGAATTATGATCATTTCTTAAAATAAGGCATCCTGGAGGTGGAGCAGGTTTGGAGGGGAAAATCAGGGGTTCTGTTTTGGCCTCATTAAAACTGAAATGCCAGTGAGACCCCCAGTAGGTATGTCAAGTAGAAGATCTAAATGTGGATACCACAAACAGAAATAGGGCATTTAACTCTCTAAGCAGGGAGTATAGCTAGAGAGAGTTTATTGCTGCACCCTGAAGAATTCCAGCTTGTAGTGCTTAGAGAAGTGACAAGTGAAATTTGAGGAAACAAGGATAGTGCAGCATCAAGGAAGAATGTGCCAAAAGTTGCTCAGTGAGGTGAGGTCTAAAAAACATCCATCACATTTAGACATGTGGCGGCAGTCAGGGGCCCTGTAGAGAGCATTTCAGCAGAATGCTTAGGACGAAGCCTCAGGTAATACAATACCACCCCAACAAGATCTGAAACCAGCCTGTAATCCCAGCACTTTGGGAGGCCGAGGCGGGAGGATCACGAGATCAGGAGATCGAGACTATCCTGGCTAACACGGTGAAACCCCGTCTCTACTAAAAATACAAAAAATTAGCCGGGTGTGGCGGCAGGCGCCTGTAGTCCCAGCTACTCGGGAGGCTGAGGCAGGAGGATGACTTGAACCCAAGAGGCAGAGCTTGCAGTGAGCCGAGATCATGCCACTGCACTCCAGCCTAGGCTACAGAGTGAGACTCCATCTCAAAAAAAAAAAAAAATCTGAAACCAGTATTGGGTTTTCTTTCCTTTTGAAAGGCCAAATAACAGATTGCAAAATTTCCCAGTTGAAAACCTTCCAGTGGATTCCTATTACCCTCAGAATAAAAGCTGAACTCTTTACCACGACTTCCAGATTCCCAGAAGATCTGGCACTTGTGGTCTTACCTCCATCCAAGAGCAGCCTCACCCAGCCCTTCCAGCCCTACTAGCTTCTTGCTCTTCATTAAGAAGCCAAGTTCCCTTCTATTAAGAGCCTTTGCATTCATTCTTCTCTAACCTGCGTGGTTCCTTCCCCACTTATGTGCATAGCCTTCCCTGACTACTGTATATCAAACCTCTTTGGGAGGCCGAGGCGGGCAGAGCACCTGAGGTCAGGAGATCGAGACCAGCCTGACCAACACGGAGAAACCCCATCTCTCCTAAAAATACAAAAATTAGCCGGGCTTGGTGGCTCACACCTGTAATCCCAGCTACTTGGGAGGCTGAGGCAGGAGAATCGCTTGAACCCGGGAGGCGGAGGTTGCGGTGAGCCGAGATTGCGCCACTGCACTCCAGCCTGGGCAACAAGAGCGAAACTCCGTCTCAAAAAGAAAAAAAAAAAAACAACCATACCTCCTCCACATCCTTTAGGTAGTCAAGCTTACCTGGAGATTTCTTTTTCCTATGAAAGAAATCTACACTAGGTAGGCTATTTCTGATCTTGCTTTGGCAAAAAGTGAGTTGGAAAAGGCAAAGAAAATCTTTTGAATACAGGCTCACATGATTACAGAGCTACTGACTTACTTAAAATGCTACCAGCGACAAGATTCCAATGGTTTCCAGTAAGGGACTCTTCATTCACCTACGCTCTAAGACAAAAACCCATGACGACAAATAAGATAATACGTTTAAAATTACTTAGAAAAAATAATGGGTTTGAGGAAAAGTGAAAATGAAGTTTAAAGTTTAACATTTCTATAAGTTTGTACTCTATAGTTCAACTTAGTCTTAATTTTCTAGTTGGTCCTAGGTCCTGCGGTGTTCTTTCAAGTCACCATCATCTGATTCTGCAATCCCACTGTAAACCATTTTTAGATTTTGTCTAGATCTGGGAATATCGCAATCTGAAGATCACTTTTTAGTTACAGTATGAAGTATTTTCACCTTCTTAATCACATTTAAAATACAGACTATCTCTTATTAAAAATAATGGCATCCCAGTGATTCATTCAATGCCTACCTTCTAATGTCAATAGTGAGAAGACTTCTACTAAGATAGTTACAGTGGGGATAGAAGAACATGGACAGACTTGAGGGATACTTAAGAAACAGAACTGTAGGAAATTGAGAACCAATAGTGAAAAGTAAGGGGAAATGAGAAAATAAAGATGAAGGCCAGGTGCAGTGGCTCATGCCTGTAATCCCAGCACTTTGGGAGGCCGAGGAGGGTGGATCACTTGAGCTCAGGAGTTTGAGACCAGCTTGGGCAACATAGCAAGACTCTGTTTCTACTAAAAATAAATTTTTTTTTTTTTTTTCTCTAATGACCTGGTTTCTGGCTTAGCCCACTGGATAGGCAGTGGTGTCACCTCAAGGCAGAGAGAAAAAAGGTTTGAAGAATGGGGGAAATATGTCAGTTTTGGGCATATTGAATTTAAGGTACTTGCAAGAAATGTATTTTAGGCAGTTGGATATAGAGTTTAGTACAGATTGTGTTACTGTGTATGTTAAGTGAATGACAACCTTGCAGTAGTATCTAAACCTTCTTGGATCCATTACTACATTTATAAAATGAGGGTGTCGTACTGATCTTTAAGGTGCCTTTCAGCCCTAAAACTTCAGTGAATTCAACTTTATCATTTTATTATTTAAATAATTTGGTTTGGATCCCCATTTTCTTCTTAGACTCTAGAGTATCATGTTATTGTTAGCACTTTAGTTCAGCAGTTTTAAACAAAAACTATTAATCAGTTAGAAGCTTGTGAATTCATACAACTTTGTTTTCTCTTAAATTTTAAGGGATTGTGAATCATTTGCTTCCCCTACCAACGGAAGACATATATTCAAGCTTGCTGGACTTTCTTGGGATGAATACAAGAATTTTTAAAGAAAATGTAAAATATACTCATGAAAATTTCTTCTCCATGAATTCTTCCTCTCATAGATTTGGAGAAGTTGGAGAAACATTAATTAATAGAAAAAAAGGGGAGAGGAAAACGTGGAGCACAAAAAAATGGGGTTTATGTTTGGCAAGAAAAATAATCTACATGGAGATGTGTCACAATACATTTTAAAAGGAAAAAAACCAGCACTTAAATTGGTGCCTTGCAACTGGCAACACGAAACTAAGTGATAGAAATGAAAGACAGGTTTAAGTTAAATTTTAATTTAAATTTTATTGTTGAGATAATAGTCTTGACATTTCAATACTGAATATTCTGGAATTCTTTGTCCTCCTTTCTTCCTAATTGCACATAGCATCTTGGTTATTATAAATTATTTCCAGGTTAACAGAACCAGTAATTTTGAGAGAATACTAATCTCATTGTGGGAAACATGTTTCAGTAGTAGTCCTGGCCGGGTGCGGTGGCTCATGCCAGTCATCTCAGCACTTTGGGGAGGTCGAAGTAGAAGGATTGCTTGAGCCCAGGAGTTCGAAACTAGCTTGGGTAACACAGCAACACCTTGTCTCTACAAAAAAAGAAAAAAATTAGCTAGGTATGGTGGCAATTGTTGTGGTCCCAGCTACTTGGGAGGCTGAGGTGGAAAGGTTGTTTGAGACTGGGAGGTCAAGTTTGCAGTGTAATGTGATTGCTCACTGCACTCCAGCCTGGGCACAGAGCGAGACTGTGTCTCCAGAAAAAAAAAAAAAAAAAGTAGTCCTGACAATAAATGCAACTTTGGTTCCCAAAAGAGGCTCTGTGGAATAACTGACAGATGAATCGCTCATCACCTGGAGGGGGGGAGCGGGAGGTCGGAAGAGTACTGTATACACGGCTCATTTTAGAGCATTGTTTCCTACTGCCTCAAGGAGAAGTATTGCTGCTTTGGTGAAAATGAATCCCTCCAATAAAATCCACCAATTGAGCAAAATGAACAATTCCACAAACTGAACTATGTATGTTTTTAGTGCTTCCCATTGGATCAACTCACAACTGGCATATCTTGAAGCATTATCACAATTATCCTCCAATTTAAAAAATTCCCATGCCATACTGTGGATCACGTACCACAACTTAGTGAGATAGGGGGCCCAGAAATGGACAAGGGAGAGTAGAAATTAAGAAATTATTCCTTTATAAAACAAAATTACTCCAGCTTAAAATAATAGAATTTCATTTTAACAGAATGATTATTTTATGAAGTGTATCTGTGACTCCTGTAACAGAAAGCTGAAACTGCATCAGGAAGAAAAGCCTATGCTTTGGAGTCAATTTGTTTCAGACCTGGTGCCTCTGTGTTATCTGGTATTTTGACCTTTTAATGCCCAAATCTCTTCCTTAGAAAAATAAGGAAGATAATACTTACAAGGTTACTTGAGGATTAAAAGTAATCATGTATAAAATACATTATGTAACAAAAATAAAAAGAAACACTATTTCAACTGTGATTTTGTTAAGACTTTTATTATGAATGTATTTTTTGAACCATCATTTCAGATCTCACTAAAACTGCAAATCTTAGAGCAGTTCAATTTAAAGAGTGACTACAGCTTTCATACCATTGATGTCGATGTCTTTTTCTTTAAGGAGCACTATGTGCATGACACTTATATTGATAGCCAAGCTAGAACCCTCGTTTCAATTTCCTTGTTATAAAAGCTATTCTACTTACTTGTGGGTATTAACTTGATGTGAAGAATGTAAAGCAAATTCTGAAAAACCTGTAAATAAGCACATGAGACTACATTTCATAATTAATGGTAAAGATACAGTTACTCCTTGATTTTTCAAATAAACTATAATATAGTAATCCAACTTATTCTAGTGTTGAGATACACTATAATTTTTTATTACTGTCCTAATAACCTTTCATTTAGATTATTCGTTATTTTTTGTTTATATGGCGAGTTAAGTAAAACGATGAAACTGACTTGAATATAAAAAAATCAGTAGTCCTGGGTTAAACAATTGCCACTTAAGGTTATTAGCTTAGCTGCAACATGTTACCAAACCAATAAATATAACATTATTAGCTTAGAGACTTAAAAAATAATCTGAATACAATTAAGGATGAATAAATATGTTATTAAGATGAACTATATGTGAACTTTCAGTTTAAAAGTATACTTTTAAAGAACAGAGCTAATTATCAAAAGCTTCCATTTTTGCTTTCTCCTCCAGTAATTATCTCTTATGTGATAATTTGATAAGCTCTAGGAGAATAAGAAAAAGTCCTTTGATAATTCATGACAGGTTTAATCAGGTAATTCCAGGAGGGAAAAAAACCATTAAAACAAAATCTTATGATAATCATCTGCTATGTCCAATTACACGGGTATGAAGTAACAGAAATGGTTACAAACTTATAATGTATTATTTACATTATATACTCAAAACTATCAAGCTAGTTAACTATATCTGAGGAGACACATTATGACATGAGTTAAACAGTTTTTCATTGTTCATTAGAAAGAATGCAGTCAAGCTTTTAATGGAAATAATATACAAGTGAGGCACTTTTGAGGTCAGAAATAGAAAGCAAACGACACTACACACTGGAAATGTTCACAAAAATCTATGTGTATTTTTAATACAAAGACTTTTCAACTAGTTTATTCTTGAAAAAATTTCAAAACTAACAACTGATGCAATTTAAGAAGCTTTCAGGAATAATGGCTAACATTTATTAGTGTACCAAAGCATATGAATCTTTTATAACCACCTGGCTGCTAGGCAAACAGTACCTAATATCTTAAAGCCTTTTTTTTTCTTTTGGTTTATATAAATCACCTCAGGTTGTGTTTCTTTCTTAAAGAAATTCATTCTTTATGTTTGTCTCATTGCAAAACACCTCATGGTGCTATTATGATTTATAGACTTTTTTAGTGCAACAATAATGCCAGTTTCTAGTGCTTCCTCTTACACTTTGAAGTGTGATCATGGAAGTCAAATCAAGAATGAGCATAATAATTAGTAAAGAATCCTTGCTTTTCAGGTAACTAAAGTTTTCTAAGTTTTATGTGGAAAAAATGTTACACTTGCTTAATGCACCTTTGGGCTACAATTAAAAACCCAATTGAACACATATTTCCAAGTGTAATCACAAAATCGAATGTAAATTTCAACACAAGAAATATCCTTAAGATTCTTTACATTGACCATTTAGAGGAAAGCACATTTCCTGTACTCTGGAGACTCACGTGCATATTAAGAAACATTTCCGTGCCATTTAATTAAGGGGGCAGGGGAGAGGAAAAAGAAAAGAAAAAGCAAGACTTACCCAAGATATCAGATGGCACTATACACATGAATTGAAAGTGCTTTTACATTACTTCAAAAGCTCATTTTAGGCACTGCTGAATAACCAATGAAAATAGGTAGTTTCAAGTTTTTCCCTTTAGATTTTAACCCCACCCCATCATCATTTCAGAAACATACACACGGCTGGGCGCAGTAGCTCATGCCTGTAATCCCAGCACTTTGGGAGGCCGAGGTGGGTGGGTCACCTAAGGTCAGGAGTTCAAGACCAGCCTGGCCAACATGGTGAAACCCCATCTCTACTAAAATACCAAAACTTAGCTGGGCATGGTGGTGGGCGCCTGTAATCCCAGCTACTTGGGAGGCTGAGGCAGGAGAATCGCTTGAACCCAGGAGGCGGAGGTTGCAGTGAGCTGAGATCGCACCATTGCACTCCAGCCTGGGCAACAAGAGTGAAACTCCGTCTCAAATAAAAGAGAGAGAAACGTACACACACACTCTCTGAAGCTGTCATGATAAAATACAGGTGTGATTATGTTTTTTCATGTTTTGATTATTATTTTTAAAAATTCTCCCTGACTGGCGGAAGGAGGAAAAAAATATCATTTTGGTAATGGCTTTTGAGAGTTAAAGCAACTGGTTCTATAAATGCCTCAGTACATCCATTAAGTTTGATTGCCAGTCCCAAATATCAACAAATATTTTAAAACAGGATATGTAAGAAAAAAGTGCTTAAAATCTTTCAGCAAGCCAACAAGACACATTAGGTAAATAACCATTTTACAATTCCTTTGAGATAGTTCTTACTCCTGGTTTCCCTGGTAGAGGTGGTCACCACATAAATAGCCCTTTAATGGTAGTAGTGATGAACCCTGTCAGATCCCTATTGCCATCTCATGTCTCTGGCCTGGAAATCATCCAGTAGGTGGTGCTGAAGCTCCACACGACATACTTCTTCAGAAATCAAATGATGTCCCTTTTCAAGCCAAGAGAAATATTTAAGAATTATCAATTCTGAACAAGTTCATCAGACCAGTCTTGCTTGTCATGCCGTCTAGATGATTCCATTTTCAATACTATTACTCAAGCAGTTGTCTTGAGCCATCTGCTTATATCAGATAAAAACAAAGAAAAGTTTTAGAGGAAAAGCCAATTGGCAGTGCCGAATCTGTACAGAGAATGAGAAAATGTTCCTGAAGGTGCCTATACACATGTTTAAGAATCAGTGATTTAAACTACCCATTTGCTTTCACAAAGGAATTCTAATTTACTCAAAAGAAAATTTCCATATAGGGATTCAGAGAACATTATATCATCAGTTAGTCTTGTAGACTGATTAAGAAACTGGGTATGTTAACTATAAAGATCCAAGGTAAAATAAAAACCATTTCATCACCATAGTTTTTAATGAAGAAACTTGTTTAAAATTGTAAAGGAAAAAATGGGAATGGGACGGCAAAATCTTAGCAGCAAAGTGGTTAAACAAATTGAAAATATTAATGCACAAACATTAAAATATTAAAGCATATATGTTGCATATAAAATACAGTACAGAACCAGGAGTTGCACTATACTGATTAGTGCTTAACAGAAGAAATGATTAAATTTGTTCCTCCCAGAAGTATATACACAGTTCATTTCCACAGCATTTTCCTATATAGCCAGCAAGTTATTTTCTTCAGTTATTCACACCTTGATCAAACCTGAATTATAAACTTAGCACTTACAAATATGAAAATTCATTCACAAGGAAAAACAGTATTTCCATTTCACCAATAAAAATTTTGAAAGTTAACAGTCTATTCTAGGAAACCAAGTTTAGCTGAAAACTTCAGGGATGAAGATCATCTGTTGTAGCAGCATTCAAATATATAAACAGTAAAAATAAGACTTAAAACTGCTGCTACAGTGTCATGTTTTGGATTTAGTTCATCCAATTGATTTTTAGTACAAAACTAGAAATACCCTCTTCTTCATAACATCTATAGTTATCAATATATTTTCTTCTTTTCAATGTGAAATAATACTTCAAGATGATCTATATACACAATGTTGTCAGTTCAAGCTGTCATATAAATATAAATGCTTTCTTAAAAAAAGTATTTTACAGACAGATAGTGTTATATACATTGTTCAGTTTGATCTGGGGCAAAAGAAAAAAGCTAACACAAGCTTAAGTGTGATATATAAAAAGAATGATACATAAATGACGTTTAAAAACCTGCATAGAAAATGAGCTTCAAATGGTAGTGTGATTTTAATTTTTATCACCTCTGAAACTTCAAGCCATTAAAAAAAAGGCACACTTCTCAACTTTATCCCTCTAAGGGAATGTTCTTAAAGAACCCTTTCCTTGGTTAGAGTTTTAATGTAACACTTAAGAAAACAACAACAACAACAACAAAACAAAAACAGACAATTTGACTTCAAGGTACTTTAAAGTTTGTTGGAACATTTACCCAACTATTTTGTAAATTAAACATCCAGTAATATAATGCTCTGCAAAAGAAATAAATTTATATGTACAAGATACTTCATTTACAATGTTGGATTAAATACTTTCCTGGGATAGTTTAGCACACATTTTAACATAAAATAATTTTGCTTTTGGCCAGTTTAAATAAAAATAAAATGTAACTGATAAAAAGTTATTGTTATGTAAATAATAAGCACTGAGGATTAAGCTGAAAAATTAGTAACACAGCTGAACATATTCTGGTTTAGCAGAATGATACGTGAAGATCTCAACACGAAGCTTTTACACTAACTATCCAGTCAAACTTTCTGCCTTGTAAAACATTTGTAAATGCAATATAACTTTTTGAAGGAGGAAACTCTGAAAGAAAACAACTTGCTGGTTGAATACCACAAAAAACAACTAAAAAACTTCACTTTTTTTCTATAATGTTTGTTTACTCAGTCTCTTTTTATATAAAAATAAGTGTTACGTTCCCATCAGAACATTAGACAATTACATCTGTGCTTTAAAAAAAAAGTTGGTCACTCAAGGCTATTAGAGTATTTTTAAGGATTTTAGATTACCAGAATGTACAGATATAACTCAATATAAATTGTAGCCAAAGAGAAATAAGGATGAAAATATCAAATCATTCGCATGGAATAAAAACATTATTAACTAGATGAGTTAAATATTCAAAATATATGGAATGTGACAGTAGATATATATATATATATCTACTTCAGAACTAGGAAGGGGAAGAGAAGTTTAATATGTAATAATTCGTACCTTACATTTAGTTAAATATAAACATTTGTTATTTATACATAAAACTGCTTTCAAAAAACAACTAATAAATGATTTAGTTGCACTTGTTTTACTTCTTGTAATTCCCAAGTGTTAACTTTTCTTAGATTGAAATCAACTGTCCCCTAGTGCACTTTTATTTTTAGTTCGTGTCCTAATAAATTCAAACCTTTAAAAGTCCCATCACCTAATGCATAAATATACAAAAATGCCAAAAATTAATCCCTTTTAGTTGGATCATATTTTATGCTGACTTTTTATAGCCAAATAACCAGAAATGGTTTCCTTCTGCAAATACTCTACAACCTGTAACAAAACATGCCATGCACTCAAGGGAAAAGTTAGGCATGGCGTGAAACGCCAAGAACTGATGAGTTCTGCTTCCTCCATGTGTGGGCTCAATGATACCAGGCAAGATCCCATATTGCTTGCCAAAAGCTTCCACAAATCCAAGTTAGCTAATTCCTGGAAACAAAGATTTTAAGCTCATTTTGGCACTGGACCATTTCATCCAGCAGCTTTATGTTTCCCACCACAGCAACCACATGCCTCACCACAGCGATGGCACATTCTCAAAGGGACGTAGCAGCACATACATGGTACAATGAAAGACAAAGCTACCAGGGCTAACCATCGCAAGCAGAACTTGTCGTCGCTAGTGTCACATGAACAGGGATCAGAAAAATCTCCCTCTGAGTCTGACATACAATGATACAACATGCTCTCTGCACAGAGCATGCAACTAACTTGATATATGCATCTTTTAATAGGGTCTGGAGCATCCTGACATTTTCCCCTGACATTTTCTTCATGATTAAACCTTTCCTGGCAGTATACGCAGCGAGAACGTTCACCATCCTCTTTTCTTCGTTTTGACTTCTTAATTTTTAATGAGGAAGGCTGCGTCTTAAATACCACAGAGTCTTTGGGTGAACTTAACTTAGTCTCATCCCCACAAGAGTACAGATAGTCTGATTTTTTACTGTCTGGTTTAGAAAACTGAATACTGGAATCAGCATCATCTCTTTCCAAGTCATTTTTCCACATGTCAGGATGTCTGTAGTCTGCATAGCGACGTATTAAGATATCTCGAGGGTTTATTCTGACAATCTCATCCTCATCTTGAAAGCTGACATGCCTGATTGATTTCAAAGGGACCTAAAAAAGAAACAGATAAAAACTGCAATGAGGGCTATGATGGTTAATTTTACGTGTCACCTTGGTGGGGCCAGTGTCCAGATATTTGTTGAAATATTATTCTGGACATTTCTATGATATGTTTTTGGGATGATATCAACATTTCAATTGGTGGACTATGAGGAAAGCACAGTACCTTCTGTGATATAGGCGGACCTCATAAAATCAGTTGAAGGCTTTACTAGAACTAAGACTGAGCTCCCCCTGAGCAAGAAGAAATTCTGCCAGCAGGGTGCCTTTGGACAAGACTACAACTATTTCTTGGGTCTCCAGACAGCCTACCCTGTTTTGGATCTGTACCTCTACTATTGCATGAGCCACTTACCCACACTTGATTGAAAGACGTTATTTAGATGAGATTTGGGACTTAAGAGTTGATGCTGGAATGGGTTATGTCTTTGGGGCTGTTGGGATAAGGATGAATGTATTTTGCAAGTGAGAAGGGCATGATTTTGGGAACAAAGGACAAAATGTTATGGTCTGACTTATGTCCTCTTCAAATTCATATGCTGAAGCCCTAACCTCCAGTAATGCGACTGTATTTGGATATAGAGCCTTTTAAGAGGTGACTAAGTTAAAATGTGGCCCTTAAGGGAGACTTTAATCCAATCTGACTGTTTTCTTTATGAGGAAATTTGGACACACAGAGAAAGACACCAGGGATGTACGGGCAGAGGAAAGAGCATGTGAGGGCAGCTACCTGCAAGCCAAGAAGAAAGGCCTCAGAAGAAACCAAACCTACCAACAACCTTGATCTTGAACTTCTAAGAATTGTGAGAAAATAAATTTCTGTTGTTGAAGCTACCCAGTCTGTAATATTTTGTTGTGGGAGTCCTAGCAAATTAATACAAAGACACACATGTGTATAGCTTGGGTACACAAAAAGTCTCTGAACAATGACGTAAAATACCCCTACTTCCACAACCCTTCTGGGAAGGTTGGTTCTTTGAGGCCAAAGAACAAAATTAAGTCTTTTGACCCCTTACATCATCCATAAATGCAGGCTTCTAAGTAGACAAATATGTATCTTTAGCTCCAGTCCCTGGACATAGTGACCAGTCTACTACAAGTAAGCATCTGACTCAGTTTGGGGCAAACTTCTATTTCCTAGATACATGGAATTAGGGCTAAGAAAATTCTAGGTCTGAGCTAAAGGTGGGGTGACAGATACAGTTTATTTAATTAACAATATATAATTCCTTTTGGTCCTATCTAATAAATGCAGCTCTGGCAATCTTTTAGACTCAAATGAGAAGTTTGCAGAGTTTTTAACTAACAGCGTTTATAAGCATATAGGCAGCAAATTTATACAATGAAAAATTTTCTAGTACAATTCAACTATATGGAGAATTAGAAAGACTGGAAAACTTTACCTATCTATTAATTAGTTAAATTCCATATCACAAGATAAACTAACATTACTTACCCTATTTTGGGACTTTAGGCTTCCACATTCCTTGGATATTTGCCGCTGTACGTATTCCATACTTCTGCTCTGAATGTCCAAGCCTGGCTGACCAAATGTTATCTAAAATACAAACAATTTCTACTTAAATGACACAAGAATTTTACTTTTAATGAAACTGTACAGTGTATGTTCCAAAACCTCATAATCTATTAGCAGTAAAGTTTTTCAAAAACGGTTTTGAGAATAAAAATAGAATCATTTCCCCCCACCTAAAACACAAACAAAAACCATAGGTCTTTTCTTACATATTTAAACTTTAACAAGTAATGAATACATAGTCAAAAAAGTACAAACAACCCAAATATTCATCAACTAATGAACGGATAAACAAAATGTAGTAAATCCATAGAGTGGAATATTATTCAACCACAAAGAGAAATAAAGTAGTTACACATGTCACAATAATGGTTGCCAGGGGCTGGGAATAGGGAAGGAGGGGCAATGACTGATAATCAGTGTGGGTTTTTTGGGAAGTGATATGGAATTTGATACTGCTGATGGCTGCACAATCTTGTGAATATAATAAAAACCACCAAATTACATACTTTTTTAAAGGATGATTTTGTGGTAGGTGAATTATATAGCAATAAAAAAATAGGAATCTTTAGTGTCCTGATACATTTACAAGTGTTTCGAATTGCAAAGCCCATTTCAGACCTAAATTATAGCTAGAATATATCAATGTTTAATTTTTAAAATTTTATGGTGAAAAATTCTAATATACATAAAAGGAGAGAATAATGTTATGAATCACCACGGGTCTATTATCTAGCTTCACTTATCATCAACATTTTGGCAATCTTGTTTACTTCTTATTTTTCCAGATAATTTTGATCCAACTCCTACTGTTACATACTTAATAAACACTATAACCCTGAAAATAAATAGTAATACATGCAGATAGCAAAATTTTCAAATAGTATAAAAGCACATGAAGTAAAACTCTTCCTTTCATCTTAGACCTTTCAGACCCAGTTTTAAAAGTTAACTATCATAAAAAAAATTTTTTTAGTGCATTCCTCCAAAAATTTTTACACACACACAGACACACACACACACACAGATCTTTAAAATAGGACCCTTTGTACTGTGCCCTTGGTCTCTGCATTTAATGATACAATATGGAGGCCATTCTATGTTTATAAGTAGAATCTGTAAGAATTTAGAAATTAACAAGAGGAAATAACTATGGATTAAATGGTCTGGGAAGGCATGAAAAGAAATGCGACTTGAAGTAAACACAGAATAAGCTAGATATTTGGTCAAGTGAAAAAAAGAAAAACAGAAGAACATTACACAAAAGGAAGCAGAGAGAACAATTTTTTTTCCTGATAGAACACAATGACCTCAACTAGTATATTAAATATACATTTCTAAGAACTATTTTAAAGAGTAAAAATGTCAATTTTCTCACCACTGTCTCAGAAAAAAGTCACACACACCACTTAAACACATACACACTTTGAAAACTACCTGAGTCAACAGGGTCTATGAATATTAGTTCTCTCACACAATCGCTAAGTGAAAAGACAAATAAATGGACAATATTGACCTTTTCACACTTACTAAAAACAGATGTGATAAGATACACCCCAATTAATTTCTGCTTTTTAATACCCTCAAAATTTGGTACTTTTGCTATAATCTTCAGGAAAATTTATCAGCTGAAAAAGTCATAAGAGATGCTTCTTCAAAGCTGGTCACAATTAAAATTTTTAAAGGATTCCATTTATAATAGAACAACAAAAATGGTACAAAGAAATAATCCTATAAAATATGTATTATCTTTTCACAAAGAAAATACAAAGTTTTATGTAAAGATACAGAAGAAGAGCTAAACAGAGGTATATATCATATTCACGAATAAGATGATAAATTATCCCCTAAACTAACACACACATTCAGCGCAATTCAAATATAAACCACAAAAGGATTCTTCATCAGATTTGACAAGCTGATTCTAAATATTTTAAAAGGGCAAACAGCCAAATTGGAAAAAAAAAAAAAAAAAGATCCAAGCGGGAAAACAAATTTAGGCACTTTCTCTACAAATATTAAGTTATTATAGAGCTACAGCATTTCTACAGTAAAGATGACAATGTGACACTAATTTAGATTAGAGACATCAGAAACAGACTCAAACATATATAGAGAATTGATGTGACAGATATGGTACTGCATATCAGTGCGGGGAAAGGCTCCAATAAACAGTGCAGGGACAATTAGTAACCTATGTGGAAAAAATAAAATTTGGTCCCTACCATAGAAGAGAAATCAAATTAAAGTGGATTAAAGACAAAACTTTAAAACTTTTAGATTAGGAAGAAAATCTTTAAGATGAGGATAGGGAAGAGTCTGTAAAAATAATGAGAAATGATAAATTCAACTGCATTAAAATTTATAATGTCTGTTCACCAAAACACCACAAAGAGTGAAAAATAATCACCAACTAGGAGATACTAGCCGCAAATAAAACTCAGAAAGATCTGAATCCAGAATATACAGAGAAGTAACACAGAACATTTGATTACCTAGTAACAAGGCCATATGAAAGCATGCAGTTAAAATCCATTTGTAAAGGAACAATCACAGTTATTTCCGAAGTCTTTCAAATACTCCATACATATCCCCTGTAGGTAGTACACATCAATCCTAAAGTCCAATTTGTCCCAGAACCTTCTGTAGCACATCAATGTAAAAAATCCACTCCTGAACACTCCAAAGAAACTCATGCACATGAATAGCTGCGGACAAGAAAGTTTGTACTAGCAGTATGCCTGTAACAATAAAAACCTGAAAACAACTGAAATATCCAATTCGGAGAATAAAAAGAAACAAGTTTTAGAACTATCAAGGAAAGCATGAGAATGTTAGACAAATACAATTCCAGGTAGTAGTTACCTCTAGGATGAAGGCAAAGGTATAGATTGGGGGTGTTCCTTTTTTAAGTTGTTTCGTGGTTTCTCAAGTATTCAGTGAATACATTCTTTTTTATGTATTAAACATGTCATAAATCTTTGAAATATGCTGTCATATTTGTCTACAGGGAAATGAACCCGTGAAAGTAAGAGAAACTGAGTTAAAGAACTATAATGGCTTCCAGGCCTTTAAGACTTTGAAACAATGTATCTATCCATCCAGAGGATTTTTTTTTTTTTTTTTTGAGACAAGGTCTCACTCTATCACCCAGGTTGAGTGCAATGGCGTACGTGGCTCACTGTGGCCTGGACCTCCCTGGCTCAAGCAATTCTCAGGCTTTAGACTCCTGAGTAGCTGAGACTACAGGCGCGTACCACCATGATATATGAGATGGAATCTTGCTATGTTGCCCAGGTGGTCTCAAATGCCTAGTCTCAAGTGATCCTTCTACCTCGACCTCCCATAGTGCTGGGACTGCAAGTGTGAGCAACCATGCCTGACCTCAAAAGATTTACTAGCTCTTCAAAGCATTAAAAAACGAGTCAAAGACAAATACTGGCAATGCCTATTTAAGCATTACTAAGGGAACATAAACTAGCGTAGTTGACAATTCCTTATGGGTCCCATCTCTGCAGATCTAGTGAACATATGCACTATCGGCCTTTTGTTTTAGACTATCTTTTCAAGGACGTCTGTACAGTGAAACCCTTGAAAGACACAGTGTTTCCCCTTTGGAGACAGGCTTGTTTAGTGTCCAGTATAACAAAGACAGTATCTCCTTCCTCAGCAAGTAAGGCAGGCTACTGAAGTGCACTAAAAGTCATTACAAAAGACTTGACTTCCCTAAGTTCAGGGTTCCAATGCTGGGATGCAAACCCACCGAGTGGAAAACATATTCCTGAGCATCATTCCCATGGGATTTGGAGGAGCAAGGGAAACCAACACAAACATGAAGCTCATGCTACTATTGTACTGTGAATAATAATAAAGTCCTTTGTCTGACCCAGCAGCCATGTCTTCAGCAGGATTCACAAAACTAGTACGTTAACTTGCTAGCTTAATCTTTATAGTTCATCAAGGCAGTTGTCTAGTCCTTTTGGCAAGGTTGTTCCTCTGTTGTAGAAAAGGATCCATCAACTTACCCCAGTTGAATGCAATTAAACATTCAAAAGACATAGTTATTTTGTCGAGCATTTACACTCACCAAGTTAGCTTTTAGTGATGATCTCATAAAGACCTATTTTAGGTAGAGAATGTGTTAATCAGGCTACTGCAAGTAACTACAGTCCTCATGATGGTTGAAATCAAATTTTATGTTCTGATTTTCACATATCATTTTCTTAAACTCAATTATTTGAATCTCTGAAGACGACTTTAGTCCTAGTATCCTAAGAAAATAAGGTGTCTGGTCTGCAAGCTGAGGGCCAGATTCTCTACCATGGAAAAACTCATCCTGTGAGGCCTTCTTGGTCACATACAAATGGAAAACTGCTACACTATCCTAACAGCAGTGTGCTGAATGGAACTGTGTTTTATTCCTATTAAGAAACTTCTACAATATTTCTTTACTGTATGTATAGCTACAGTCTACTGCAGCTTTAAAAGAGTAAACCATTCCATTCTAATTCCTGTTAAATTGAGAAGTTCACCAATTATAACACCAGCAAATGTATAAACATCTAGTTATGCAATTCATATAATATAACCCTTGTTTCTCTAAGTCACATCAATCTTGGAGATAAGAAATTATCAATTACAAGGAATTACTTACGAGTATTATTGTTCTATTTAACATTTTTCCTAAGTGCTTTATATATAACATTAATTATTTAATATTCATAACAACTCTAGGAGGTAGATACCGATATTATTCCAATTTACAGATGAGGATACTAAGCCACAAAGAACCTAAGTAGCTTGCCCAAGGCCACACAGCTAGTAAGTAAAGAAGTTGGAATTCAGACCCAAACAGAATAGCTCTAGAGGCCATGTCATAATCCCAAAGCTAAGAGCTGTCTGCCAAATGTTGTTCACTTCTCTCTCTTGCAGTTATTCAGCACTTTTTGTACTTTCTACCTGATGACTACATTCTTCAACCACCCCATCATAACCGCCATTACTATTTTGGGAGAAGAGTTCAGTTCTTTTTCCCCATCAATCAAAAGAAGACCTTTAAATTTATAGTTCTTTCAGCCAAAGAAGGTAGGCCAAATAAATTCCCAGGGCCTGCGATGAGGAATACTGGTATATCATAACATCCCTGTGTTACATTCACCGTGTTTTCTTTCCCTGCTCAACTGTATGAATCAGTGACTTAGTTCAGGATATGCATACTTCCACTCTCTCCTATGTTGAGATGAGTTCTTCTGCCCGCCACTCAATATGGGGGAAAACATTTTGTACTTAAAACTGTTAAACTGAGTATCTCCAGATTCAAATGTCTCACAGGATGCCTGGAAGTTTATAAGCAAGTATGACTTCTGGTGGGTTCCTTTTAATATCCCAAAATCTCTAGCGAAAAT
Organism: Pan paniscus; assembly: GCF_029289425.2. Lineage (NCBI taxonomy): Eukaryota > Metazoa > Chordata > Mammalia > Primates > Hominidae > Pan > Pan paniscus. Next base: position 27,572,937 of record NC_073265.2, on the reverse strand, counting down.
ACGCAGATTGCTTTTAGCCTTTATTGTTGCAATTATTTTGCTCAAAGTAAAACTGGCTTGCAATTTTTTCCTTCTTGTACCAATATCTTAATTTTTCTTTAATTTTTTATAAAATTTCATAATAAATTTGGATAACATACATAAACTACAGATAATTTTTAATCACTAAAATTAGGTAGTTTGCCAGTTTGTTGAGAGGATTAAAATGAGTTATATAAGTAAAGCACTTAAAACAGTATCTAGCACATAATAGGTACCAGCTATGATAAACGTTAATAATAATGATTAGTGAAAAATAAAGCTATAGGGAGCCTGGGAGACTTACCCGGAGCCTTGTACAATCTGTGTCTACCTTGAATAATTCAAACTGTATTTGCTATGGTATGAGAGTTGCTGGAAGAAAAGCTCCCAGATGATCTAGAAGTTTTTTTGTTCTCTCTCTACTCACTTTTAAGACTTTAGGACAAGAATAGTAGGGCCCACAATGCCGAATTAATCAAGTTTGAATTTCGTTAACTTTCTGTCTCAATAGCAAATCTGTAACTCTACCTAAACTTCACTTCCACCTTGGAAAATGAAGTAATTTTATCTTTTCTCATGCAATTCTCCTGTCTTTACAGTCTCCGTTGTGCCTTTCTCTATCAATTTTTTTCTCTGTCCTGAATCTTTTAATTTCTCCACTTTCTTCATCTTATGACCATATTCATTTCTTGACCCTGCACCCCTCTAACTCCATCTATTTGTTAAGGAAGGCTTTTGTAGTCAAGCTTCTAGAGAAGTGGCTAGCAAACATCATCTTTGTTTCCTCTCCAGTCATGCACACCTCTTAATGCCACTGAAACTGTGGTACGGTTATCAATTACCTTTATAGAGATGAATTTGAATTTTATTGGGGCATTTACGTCGTAAAATATTAACTACTCCATCATTTCCTTTCCTTACTCCATCACTGTCCTCCCTGGGCTTCTGAGACATCCTTTTCTGGGTTCTCCTAATGTGACCACTCTTTCTTAACTCACTGTCTCAATATGTAGTGATTCCCTACCGCTAATAGTTTTAAAATAGAACATATATAGTCTTCCAAAATAATTCTAACTGTCCTCATAGTTTCAATTTTCATTCTCTGATAATGATTTCCAAAATTTATCTCCAGTCTTTAACTCTCCCTGAGCTTCAAACAATATTTAAAGAGCTACTGGTTGAAAATTTCTAAATCTGTTCAAAGACATCAAGTCACAGATTCCAGAAGCTTTATACAACCAAAACAAAATACATAACCTAATACATAGGTATAGCATAATAAAACATCTGAAAACAATAAAGATATTATTTCTTAATAGGAAGGGTAGAAACTTCTTCTCAATGGTATTACATCTTTTAAATTGATGAAAGAAAATAAATTATAACAGAATTCAATGAAAAGCAAAACATCCTTCAAAAATGAAGGAAATAAAAGATTTTTTTCAGATAAATGAAAACTGAGGTTCAGCAAGCACCAATAAACAGCAAATGATCCTAGATGGAAGTATAATACATAAGGTATTGAAGAATGTCAAAAGTCATAAAAAGGTGAATAAACCTAAATGAATGCTAACTGTTTAAAATAGTATTTTTGCAAGGTTTTAAATTTTATAAAGTTTGTAATGACAATTACATAAAAGGTAAAAGGGAGGTAAACTGAGTTAAGATACTGTAGATATGTGCATTATCCTGAAAATGTAAAACATTAATACAGGATAGATTTTAAGGAGGCAAGATACATTTGTAATCTCTAGGATAACCACTAAAAATACTTAACAGCTGTATTACTAATTAGCTAATAAAGGGATAAGAATCAAGTAGTTAAATATATTTGAATAAGCAAAGTGAAGGAAAAAAAACACAGCAAATGGGGCAAATAAAAAATGAATAAAATGGTAGATTTATATCAATAATTGTGGTAAAAGTAAATGAACAAAATACTCCAATTAAAAGACAAAGACACCCTGGGGAAAAAAAAAAAAACCCAAACCCAACTATATATGGTTTAAAAGAGAGGTCTGAAATGTTGGAAGGAAAAAAGAAAAAAACCTATTGTGAAAGCGCTAACCAGAAGAAAACTGAAGTAATCAGACATCAAAAAAGTACTTTTAGGCAAGAAGTATTACCAGAGATAAAAGAGGATATCTCATAATGACAAAAGGATCAGTTCAACAAAAAAGGCTGCTATACCCAACTACTAAAAATGTGCATTCTTTTTTAATGCACATAAAACACTGACCATATATGCTGGGCCATCAACCAAGTTCCAGCAAATATCAAAAAAATGAAGTCATACATGAAATCATCTTTATTTGTAACATTAAAGAGAAAACTAGAAAACCCCAAATATTTAGAAATGAAACAACCCGTTTCTGATAATGGTAAAAATAGGGCATATCATCATTTTGCCAATGATAGGTGTTGGAAGCAGAGTAGCATACAGTAGTTCACTTCTTTATTCATTCTACCTCTGGTATGTCTAAAATTTTCCATTAAAAATGAATAAACTAGAAAATATTGTAAAATGTGGATAGAGGAGTACTTAAATGAAAATTTATAGCCTTAAATACATACATTAGAAGAAGAGAGAAAAAAAGGAAAAAAGCTGAAAAAAAAATCAAGAAACTATGCTTTCACAAGAATCTAAAACCAAGAAGGGTAAAGCTAAAACCTAATACTGTAGGCAAATAGAAGTTAGAAGCAGAAATAAATGAAATAGAAAACAAACATTTAAAAAAGTAAAAAATCCAAAAGTTATCTTTGAAAAGGCAATTTGATCAACCCCTAAGCAAGAATAATCAAAGGAGAGAAGGCACATATTTTCAGTATCAGCAACGAAAAATGGGATATATTTATGCCAATGAACTTGAAAATCTGGATGAAACAGACAAAGTTACTGTAAACTATAACTTGTCATAGCTGACACAAAAAGAATTAGGAAAGGTGAATAGTCCTGTGTCTGTTAAAGAAACTAATTCCGTAATTCAAAACCATCTAAAAAAAAAAAAAAAAATCCAGGCCCAGGTGGCTTCACTAGGGAATTCTACCAAACATTCAAGAAAGAAATAACTACCAATCTTAAACTCTTCCACATATGCAAAAAAGAAATACTGTCCATCTTATTTTATAAAGCCAGCATACCCTGATAGCAACACCCGATAAAAACATTGTAAGAAAGGGGCCAGGTGCAGTGGCTCATGCCTGTAATCCCAACACTTTGGGAGGCTGAGGCGGGTGGATAGGTCAGGAGTTCAAGACCAGCATGACCAAGATGATGAAACCTCATCTCTACTAATAACTACAAAAAAATTAGCCACGTGTGGTGGCAGGTGCCTGTAATCCCAGCTACTTGGGAGGCTGAGGCAGGAGAATTGCTTGAACCCAGGTGGCAGAGGTTGCAGTGAGCCGAGATCATGCCACTGCACTCCAGCCTGGGCGACAGAGCAAGACTCTGTCTCAAAAAAAAAAGAAAAAAAAATTATAAGAAAGGAAAATTATGTTGATCTCTTTTATAAGCGCAGACTTAAAAATCCAAGATGAAATACTGACAAATCGAATCTTATGTATGGCTTGAATGTATACATATATGTATGTATATGTATAATGAATATATCACACGGCAACCAAGATGGGTTTATTCCAAGACTGCAAGGTTGCAAACCAATGACTGCAATTTAACAAACAGAATAAGGGAAGAAAAAAATAGAATCACTTCAATTACTGCAGAAAAAGCATGTAATAAAAATTTAGTTCTGTAGGAACACAAGGTTATTCTTAATCTAATAAAGAGATCTATAAAAACATATAGTAAACACATCATAATTAATGATAAATATTGAAAGCTTTCCTGTGAGATAAGGGGTAAAATAAGAATGCTTGTGATGTCCCCTTGCTCAATCGCTACACCCATATAGGACTTTATGGTGTATATGTTTATTGTTTCACTCTGGATTTGGTTCATTATAAATCAAATTCTCCTGGTTTTGTTTGTGGGATTTTTGTTTGTTTGTTTACTGTGTCTGGTAAAGGGCAGATGGTTTTAACGTCCTTATCTATGACATCATCCAATTTCTACACATATAAACAACGCGCTGAAAAAATATTTTATCTTCTTACCTGATTGGCTTGGCTTTGCATGTAGACTCTTCTGGCATTCAGATCTTCAAAGGGAGAAGGTCTTATATTTGAGCTTCTATAAGGCTCACTGGTAACAACTGTCTCTTGCTGAAAAAGGTGATCCTTCACTAGAGAACTGGAAGAATCCTCTTCATTTGCCTATTGGGAACAACCCTCAACGCATTAGTTGCCAGAATAAAAACCACCACCACCACAAAATAAGATACTTTCACTCTAAAAAGTATTCAGCAAGTCAGTAAGTATATATCGCTACCATCGCTATGAATAGCAATTCCCAAAACTCAAATGTACATGATTATAAAGCTATGTCAAAATACAATAATATGAACTTTTAGAAAAATTCACCTTCACGAGAAAAATGGACTTATTAAAAATAACATGAAGAACTAAAAGGCTAACCATGTCATGTAGAAGAGCTAATTATAATAATGCTTTTAACTATAATAAAAAGTGATAAACGTACATAGGAAATGCAGAAATTATTAGGAAGAAAACACAAATCTATGTTTTATTTTGCAAGTTAAAAAAAATGTTCAAAGAACTCTGCTGTTGATACAGTGAGTCAAAAGACAGAAGACAACATTAGTCTACTATTGTGTTGAATGAGTGAATGAATAAATTAGACTCAACTTGCTGATTACGTAGGATTTAAATCATGTACTCTTATTAGACTTAGGTTGGGAGATATGCTCAATAAATGACACTCACTAAAGACACTTAAAATGTCATAAACAATAATTTATATAAAATAAATATTAAGTAAAATTTAGCACACTACAAAACACAAAGTCCTGGAAGGGCTTTGTTTCATTTAATTTTTTAAAGAAACGGGATGTTACTTTTCCCATCACTGTATAATTATTTAAGAAAAAAGCTGATATCCAAGTAAAAGTGGCTGAAATACTTTCACTAGCTTATTCTAAAACAATTCAGAGTAATCACTACAGGGCTAACAATTTTAAGGGTTCAAACCTTTCATAAGCTTTTCTTTTTAAAAGATTTTGTTGGTGCTACTTCTAAAATTAACAAATAAAATTCAAAAATGACTAAGATATTTTAAATTTATAAATGCAAGTTCTAGATTTGTTCCAGAAAAAAAAATAGCCTTGTCTCATTTAATTCCTTTGGCATTCAATTTCTCAATTAGAAAATAATTGTAATACCGATGCTATTTTATGACACTGGGTTATCATAAGGATATAATGGTAATAACTGAAAATGCTCTTGAAACTAAAAGCTGTTATTGTATCAAGGAGTAGGCAATTGAACTATTAAAAATATATCTGAGAATCTACTGTCACTTAAAACTATGTCAAAACTGGCTGCTATTTTTACCCAATTTTCATAACAGCTGTCCCAATGTGTTGTGACAGTTGCTGATAAAATATTGGAAAAATGTTGGCTAAACATTGATACCCAGCAAACATGCTTTCAAAATACATAATCAAAATTGGGAAGGGTAGAAAACTTCAGGAAATGTATTTATTTGTTCCAGAGATTTCTGAAAATAAATGACTCAAATAACTGTCAAAAATCATAAGCAAACTGAATACAATACTGGGAGAAAAAAAAAAAAAACAAAACAAAAATGGGTGAGAAAAGACCTAAGTTAGAATCTTGTCTAACTTCTCTAAACCACAATTTCTCTCCTTTTTTTTTTCTTTTGAAATGGAGTCTTGTTCTTGTCACTCAGGCTGGAGTGCAGTGATGCAATCTCGGCTCACTGCAACCTCCACCTCCCAGGTTCAAGCAATTCTCTGCCTCAGCCTCCTGAGTAGCTGAGATTAAAGGAGTCCGCCGCCACGCCCAGCTATTTTTTTTTTTTTTTTTTTTTAGTAGCAATGGGGTTTCACTATGTTGGCCAGGCTGGTCTTGAACTCCTGACTTCAAGTGATCCACCCGCCTCGGCCTCCCAAAGTGCTGGGATTACAGGCGCACAATTTCTTTTTATTATAAACTGAATATCTGCCTCAACAATCTCAGGGTTGGGATACTCAGGAGACTGAAAACTATAAACAATCATAAGTTTTAGGAGTAGTATCAGTGGTAATTATAAGATATTACTTTTAATTGTGACTTTTTTGAATTATCTTTTACTAAATTATAATAACTGAGAAGTTATATTAAAATTATAAATTAAAATAAAGCTGACTTTAAAAATATCTGCATATGAACAAACTTAGTGTCTTGCTGTACTGAGTTGGGTTATTCTATTTATATCCTGTAAATTAAACATTAACACATTTTACTTTAAATATAATACTTTTTTAAAGAAAATATCACAAGTGTTTATTGCTTCATTATTAAATTGTGTGTAATATTTAAGTAACAAATGATTTTTAAATGTTTACCAATATAGCTGGAATTAACCTATTAACTAGGAATAGTTCATATCGCACAGTGAATTTATAGCTACACACCTAAGCGGGTCTCAGTGAATAAAATAACCAAAGCATCATTCAAGTGTCTGATATGGCAAACAAAAGACTGTTTGAAAATGCAAAGTATACAATCTACAATGAAGTATATATTATTCATGAATTGTAAGAATCAAATTAACATTTTAGAGGATCCTAAACTAGAAAAAAATATCTTCCTACTACCTAATTAACTCTTTCAGCAAGTTAAATGCTTAAATGCATATTAAATTTACAGGTTTTTTAAAAAGTGGTGATAAGGAAAACAGGCACACTCATTGCTAATTCTACACACACAGAAGTAAAATAAAATCTGGAACAACTCTTTCTGGAAAGCAATTTTAATAATAATGCAATAAAAAAGCATTTAATAAAATGTACCAAAAGCTTTTAAAACATTCACACATTTTGACCACTTCTTGAATCTAGCAAAGAAAAAGAGTACTAAAATGGAAAAAGCTTTAGGCACAAAGTATTTTTCTCAGAATTATTATTTGTTGTTGTTTTAAAGTTTTTTATTTCACTAGTTTTTGGGGGGAACAGGTGCTTTGGTCACATGAATAAGTTCTTTAGTGGTGATTTCTGAGATTGTGGTGCACCCATCACCCAAACAGTGTACACTGTACCCAATGTGTAGTCTTTTATCCCTCACCACCCCCACCCTTTTCCGAGTCCCTAAAGTCCAACATATCATTCTTATGCCTTTGTGACCTCATAGCTTAGCTCCCACATATGAGTGAGAACGAGTGAGAACCTATGATGTTTGGTTTTCCATTCCTGAGTTGCTTCACTTAGAATAGTTTCCAATTCCATCCAGGTTGCTGCAAATGCCATTATTTCTTTCCTTTTTATGGTTGAGTAGTATTCCATAGTGTGTGTGTGTTTATGTGTGTGTGTATATATATAATCAAAATTGGGAAGAGTAGAAAACTTCAGGAAATGTATTTGTTCCAGAGATTTCTGAAAATGACTCAAATAATATATATAACATATATAATACATTATATATATAACATATATATTATATATATAACATATATATTATATATAACATATATAATATATATGTAACATATATATTATATATAACATATATAATATTATATATGTAACATATATATTATATATAACATATATATTATATATGTAACATATATATTATATATAACATATATAATATTATATATGTTACATATATTATATATAACATATATATTATATATGTTACATATATAATATTATATATATGTTATATATATAATATTATATATGTAACATATATAATATTATATATGTTACATATATAATATTATATATGTTACATATATATAAAATATAACATATATATAAAATATATATATATACACACATATTATATATATGTTACATATATATAAAATATAACATATATATAAAATATTATATATATATATACACACACATACACATACACACACACACACACCACATTTTCTTTATCCACTCATTGATTGATGGGCATTTGGGTTGGTTCTATATTTTTGTAATTGCAAATTATAGTGCTCTAAGCATGCATATGCAAGAAACTTTTTCATATGACTTCTTTTCCTTTAGGTAGAGAACTATTTTAAATAGTAAAAAGAAACAACTTGAACATGCCATAATAAGGGAAAGGTGAAGTAAATTATGATATGCCCATAAAGTGAAATACGGTGTTGTCATTTGAAATCAGGTTTGGTAATAATATAATATACAATGTAGGAAATGTTTAGTGTTAAAAAGTCAGTACCTAAAATTTTATTTACAGTATTATCATAGCCATAAAAAGATAAAAAGTTGGAAATAAAATGAAGGCTAATACTCCTTGGTGGTATGATTAATTTTCCAATTTTGTAAGCCTGCTTTTATATAATTTTAAAATCAAAGTACTGCATACTTTCTCCCTTTTGATATAGAATCATTTTATATTTTAAATTTTTATTATTTTAAACTTTTAGAGGTGTAACTCAATAAGACTGATCTTTTTTTCAATTAACATGTTTATGAATATTATTGCTAGAATGAGGCAGGTTTAGCATCAATTCTATTCCTGTTTTGCCTTTCTTTTTCAAGAGACAGGGTCTTACTATGTTGTCCAGGATGGCCTCAAACTCCTGGCCTCAAAATAGTAGCTGATACTACAGACAGGTATAGGCCATTGTGCCTGATAAATCATAATATTTAAAAATATAATACAAATATACTGTAACAATGAAATCATTTTTTAGCTTAAATACATTTTCCCTCTTCATCTGAAATAATTAACTGAGAGACATACTATACCTTTGCCCAAATCCTTCTGAATTCATGCAGAATATGTCTTTATGTCAATAAAATAATTTTCTAAACAAGGTAATCTTCTGAGTATCTTTCACATCCATTTCCTCTTCTCAATACCTACTATTCACTGTCTTAATGCAAAGCCCTCATTATCTTTTTTTGCCTGTCTTATTTCAGTAGGTTTCTAACTGATTTCCTTGTTTCCAGCCTTTGTCCCATTATTCTTCAGGCAAATCTAATTGGTTTTTCTGTTCAAAACCCCTTAAGGTTTCCAATTACCAAAGCTTTGTTGGAAGACTGGGCACATACTGGAGAGGACAGGGAGGAGAATAAGTATTAGCTAAGGAACTCTTTTGCAAGGTACATAATTTACACAGTACATAGAAATGAGCCCTCTCTTCCTGGGAAGCATGAGACTCACAAGATAAAGCCCAATTTTATTTTCCTATGAAAAAGAAATGGAATGTAAGTATATAAAAACATACTGACCATTCATTTAAAGACACATGAAAGTATAATGCCATTTTTATATACTAACTAGGAAAGATGTAAAAAAATAGGTAGTAATACTCAATGTTGGCAAGGGTTTGGAGAAATAGAAATACTTTTTTGCGCTGTTGGTGAGAGTGCAATTTGATAATGGCACTGGAAAAAAAAATCCGTACTTTTTGACCCAGCACTTCTACTTTGAGAGATTGACTGTATATACAGATACACACACACACATACACAATCACAGTAGCACTATTTTTTAACAAAAATAAAGAAAACAAGAATCAAAATATCAAAGAAAACAAGAATCAAAATATCTTATGGCTCTACCAGCAGGGAACTGGTCAAAAATTATGATATATGACAGAATTCTGTGCAGCTATTAAAATGATATTTTCAGTATTCCCAAGGTATTGTTAAATGAAAAAAGCTAGGTACAGAACAGTCAACATGGCATGATCCCATTTGTCTAACTGATAGAAGGATGAATTGATGGATTCATATTTTTACTTTTAAAATACCAGAAACTATCAATATAGTTCCGTGGAGTTGAGGCTAGAACCAGGGGACTCATGGGTTCTCTCTCCAAGGAGTTATTTTATATGTATAAAGGACTATACACAAAATCATACAAAGAATAATAGAACGTGTACATTTGTCACCCAACTTAAGGAAAGTGAACATAACCAATACAACTAATTACTCCTCTGTGTTTCTCCGTATTAGCACCCCCTACCTCTACCACTTGGACCCTCAGCAGATAAACCATATCTTGAAATCATATTTTTTTCATTTTCTTATCTTCTTTACAGTTTTACTACACAAATATCCCTGAACAATATTTAGTTATAGATGCTTTTGAACTGACTGATATCATGGGACATTCTTAAATTTTTTGCTCAATTTTTTTTCAGTGAAATTCATTCACCTTGACATGTGTAGCAATAATCAGTCATTTTGACCTCTGTGTACCAATGATAGCTAAAATCTATTGAGCATTTTCTGTGTATCAGACAGTCTCAAGTACTTTACATGGGTTAACTCAATCCTCACAATAATCCTTTGAGGTACATAGTATTATCAACCTACTCCGTATGAAGAGACTAAAATTCAAAGGGATTAAGCAACTTGCCTAAAATAAATGTTACTAGGTGGCAGAGTCTGGATAAGAACACTACAATTTATTAATCTATTCTCTGTCTATGGATGTTTGGGCAGTTCTAATTTTTTGCTATTTCAATAAATGTTGCTAGGAATAATAGTGTATAGGTCTTATGGTATATATGCACAAGAGTTTCTCTAGAAGACAAAGAATAGAAATACTGGGTCACAGGATATACATATGTTCCAGTTCTCATAATGAAAATGATTTTTGAGGTGGTTTGAACAATTCATGTATTCACAATCGGCGCTCCATATTCTTACCAAGACTAGGTGCTGTCACACTGTTCACTCTTATATGTATTTCTGCTATTTAATTTCTATTATAATGGATCCATCTTATTAAAAATTATATAGTGGCTTTCCTTATGTGAATAAGAAACTCCAAGAATGAACAAAAGAATAAATGAACACACAGTCTGTTACTTTAAAATAGTCAATATACTTTCTTAATATGGCTTGTTCCTACTGATTTTCATCCTCATTTCTTTGCTTTACAAATATTGATGTACCTGTCTCTTTCTGTTAGCATCTGATGTTTCATACTTCTGATTTTCTGGTACATGTCAATTCCTTTGCCCAACAATGACATGCTTCAAATTTTCCACTAAAAAACTGTTTTATGCTTAACCTCAGCTACAAACTCATCAAAAAGTCTTTGTTGATTCAGTCACAAGTTAATCACTCCCTCCTTTGAATTACCTTAAAATTATATGTATCTATCACCCTATATTCTGAGTACTCTTTTACTTACGTTTTTCCTGTGAACCAGTGCTATACTCCGAATGTTTGTGTCCCCCACAAAATTCATATGTGGAAATCTAATTACCAATATGATAGTATTAGGAGGTGGGGCTATGATTCAATTAGGAAGGTAGAGCCCTCATGAATGTGATTAGTGTCCTTATAAAAGAGACTCCAGAGTGCTGTCCTGTTCTTTCCACCATGTGAGGATATAGCCAAGTATCACTTATGAACCTGAAAGTGGGCCCTCACCAGGCACAGTCTGTGCCTTGAGTGGACTTCTGAGACTCAAGAATGGTGACAAATTACTTTTGTTTATAAGCTACCCAGTCACGGCATTTTGCTGTAGCAGCTAGAACGAACTAGGACAACCTGTAAGGAGGGCTCTGCCTAAGTTTTATCCCTGGAGCATAGAACTATATGCCTGGCACACACTGAAAATTCTATAATCTGTGACATGCAAATATCCAATAATCAGATCACATTGATACCTCAGGAGTAAATGTGATATATTAGAAAAAAAGTGTATAAAGAGAGCTCCTTAAGCAATAATAAATCTAAACACTCTAGCTAGCTAGCTAGACAAGGTCTTGCTCTGTTGCCCAGGGTGGAATGCAGTGGCACGATCACAGCTCACTGTAACCTTGACCTTCTAGGCTCAAATGATCCTCTCACCTCAGCCTCCTGAGTAGCTGGGACTACAGGTGGACTCCATCATGCCTGGCTAATTTTTTGCTTTTGGTAGAGACAGAGTCTTACTATGTTGCTCAGGCTGGTTTTGAACTCCTAGGCTCAAGCAGTCTTTCCGTCTCATCCTCCCAAACTGCTGGGATTACAGGCATGAGCTATCACACCTGGCAAAAAATATCTTTCAATAACTGTTATTCAAAGTTCAAGTTATAAAAACAAATTATTTCCATAATCCTACCCCCATGGAATAGCCACTATTACTATTTGACATATATCTTCCTAAACTTCCTAATGCATGCACATGTGTTTACATGCTATGTATAATTTGATCCCATTTATATTGCAGTCTATCCACACAGTGCTCTTTTTCTTCACTCCTTAACATTCCATGGACCTTTCCCCATACCAGTATACAAGTTACACTTTGCAACTGCTGCAAAGAAGTCCAGTATTGCATATGTCATATATTACTTAGCTAATACTCTGATTATGGGCATTTAGGTTTCCAAAATTTTGTTATATGCATTGTAATGTACTTCTTTTTACATATATCTTGGTGTACTTGTATTATTTCTTTAGTATTAGTTCCTATAAATGGAATTGTTGAATAAAGTATATACACATATTCAATTATATTACCAAGCTACCCTTTGGCAAACTTATGTTATCAACTGAAAACCCCTTAATTGTTTAAGACAGAGGATACATTTCCTTACATCTCTGCCCACACTGGGCCTTACTGCTTACCTAACTTTTATATTAGGGATGTTCAACCTAAGTATAAATGCGTATGATATAATATAATATAATACAATATACCTACCCTAGTAAAAAAAATTCAAAATCTGAGCATTCTTTTGAGCCACATGTCAGTGCTTAAGAAAATCTGAATTTTGGAACATTCTGAATTGTGGATTAGGGATGCTCAACCTGTAGTAATAACCAAAACACTTTCTTAATTTGGATATGATTGAGCATAAAGTGTTCAGACTTAGACAAACTTCTATTTTTTTTTTAACTGGGTTATAACCCCTGAAAAGTGACAATTACTATGGAAACATGAACATAACATAAAATTAGGTGGTGAGAAATGCCAAAAATCTTCCACAAGAGCAAAAAGTTTAATATATGATAGGCACAAAGACTGTAAATACACTGGCATGACCTCTAGCTTAAAAAAAATTACATCTATAGCATTTATATATACTCACTTTCAGTGCTTTTAGTATTGTATGCTGGCACAGGCTAATGAGTATTGTCTACAAAGTAACCCATGCCAATAGTTAATGCACAATGAAAATTTGTTTTACTCTCAGCTGCTGGTGTAAGAATTATTCTCTTATGGTTGATAAGTGCCTAGCTTTTTATTTTTCAAAGACTTCTATAGCAATTTTGTGTGTGGAGGCAAAAGGATACAGAGTAAAGCAATAAAATAATTCCAGCTGTAGCTCTTGATCAGAACATAAGGCCAGATGACAGCTGCAGAAAAAACAAAAAAAGATTTTGCTTCTCTCCTCCCTTTGCACCCCTTCTGCTGGTACTAGTTCTTAGAGAAAATTTAGTACTGTTTTGCAAACCCTTGTTAAAGTATGATTCCCAATAAATAAGTCAAATGCAGAAAAAAAGGGATATCACAGTCGACATACTGCTCAAGAACATCATTCTTGTAATTGTAAATCACAAATTACAGGTTTGCAAAATGTGTGGCTGGCTCATATACTACTAAAATAAGTTTTTAAATAATTATATCATTGGTTTATTAAATGACAGAAGTGGTTTAAAATTTTCTTTGGTAAAGAGCCCTTATATCTTGGCATTACATGTGTTAAACATGCTACCAAAGCAATTCTTTAGGTATTTAAAATTATATGCTCAAATTATGCTAGCTTAGGAACCATAGAAAAAAAGGAAAAAAATTACTCTAATTCCACAAGCCCAACAAAACCATTATTAACATGTGGTGTAGTGTTTCCAGTTGCAATTCATTTTAAGTTTGGCCACAACTGTCTCCTATTCTGTTCATTAGCTTTCTTTAGTTTGATTAGCTTAAGGGTAAGAATAAACCAGCCCTTGAATTTTTAGTTTTCTATTTGTCTGAGCTTTGACTGGAAACATTAACAGCATATAGCATTTTCTTTAAGCAACCTGAACACAGTGATCTGTGATGAAATAATATAGAAGGAATATAAAAAATGCAGCAAGACACAATGTCTGGCAATAGTGGTAAAGGAAAACAAGTCCTCTAACCTGGCTTACTCAACAGAAGAACTAAACTACGTTTCTAATGAAGAGTTAGTTTGGCTTAATGTGATATTAGGTTTGCAGAGATTGTTTACTGTCTGTAGATCTACTTTTGAGTTAATAAGCAGTAGTTACACACATCCTGCTAACACATAAATCTTCAACCCTTTAAATGATAAGTATATTTCTAGGATTTTTATCTTAAGGTCACACTCAAAGATACAAATTAAAATGTATGTAAAATGCTGTGGGAAATATTCAATGACATGAATGATTAAATTGTAGTATAGCTACATAATGTAATGGCTAAGATCAAAGACTCTGAAGTTAGACTGACACAATGAAAATGGCCAAGAGATTTTAAGCTAACTGCATTTTAGAAGTATGATCCCAATGGTGCTTTTAAAAGGAGGTATGCATTTGTATACAAGATGCCAGAAGAAAGAAAAACCTAAGCAGAAATATTCAAATATAAACAGTAATTATTTTTGGGTAGGAATGAATGATTCCTAATTTTGTCTTTGTAATTTTCGAAATATGCACATATTAGTCTAAGAGTCAATAAAATTTTAAATAACATTATGCAAAAAGTTATACAGAGAATTTTTTTGCTCTCTTATTGGGCAATAAATAAAACTCAACCTAAGATACAACAGGGCTTTCTGAAAACTGTTAAGGCAGCACTTACTAAAGGATTGTGATAGCTTGCAGTACCATTAAATACTCTGTACTACCTAAATAAAGCCAATCCACTAACTTAGTTTTCAGATATAGAGCCTTATTAAAATATTACCACCTTTGAAAATCATTACATGAACAATTCATATCCCTTGCCTAAAGCAAAATTAGACAAACATAAATCATAGCCTTCTGATCATTTTGGCTCAGAAATGACATTACTTACTTCTAAAAAAGATTAACTTAGGTACTTCTCAATGGCCAAACGAGAAAACATGACAATGTTTTACTTCATATCAATCAGATCTCATCTTTCTTCTGCCCAAAAACATGATATCTAAGATATTTTCCTCTTTCAACCTCAAGCCTGTTGTGAGGTAAGTTTTGTGGGTTTTGTTCTCAATCCAGCATATCTGAACAATAAGAGCTGTAAATGTTGTAAGTGACAACTCTGTCAGCACTTAAAATGATCTTAAAACAAGCATAAGCTAGCATTAAACAACAACAACAAGAAAAACCTAGACCAGGCACAGTGACTCATGCCGTAATCCCAACACTTTGAGAGACCAAGGTGGGTGGGTGGATCACTTGAGCCCAGGAGTTTGAGACCAGCCTGGACAACGTGGCAAAACCCTGTCTCTACCAAAAAGATACAAAAATTAGCCGCGAGTGGTGGTACGTGCCTATGGCTACTCGGGAGGCTGATGCAGGAGGACCATTTGAGCCCAGGAGGCAAAGGCTACAGTGAGCTGAGATCATGCCACTGCACTCCAGCCTGGGCAACAGAGTAAGACCCTGTCTCAAAAACAAACAAAAAAACCAAAAGCTCTCAACTGTCTCATTAAAATAGTCAAAGAAAAGAAACCAAATGAAAAGAACATTCACACCTTAATATTGGTTAGGTTTTTAAAAATCTTAACTTTTAAGACTTTTCCTCAAAACTTTTGAGTGCCAACTATGTATGTGATTAGCACTATACTACACATCAGGAATAAAAGATAAGAAAGATAGGATTTTAAATTCAAATGATGATCTGTTATAAAACCCTCCAAAGACAGATATGAAATAGAAAGGTAAATTTCTTTGTTGACTTATGATAATTGATGAAGACATTAATTGTTGAAAGCAGAAAGTTGTCCAATAGCTTATGAAGGAAATGTCTAGCAGTTATTGGTGCAGAAATAGGTACTCAAATATTTGTTGAATTAATTAATGAACATCCAAAAGGGAGAGGATTTCCACTCTTGACATTTAATGCCTTCAAAACATTTATTTAAATATAACATTATCATTACTTTTACTGTTAAAAAATTAGATAATGCATTATTCTTTTAAACTATATTAGTTGTCTTTGCAAACAATTGCCAATGAAGTAAACCCGATATAAACACCACCTTAAACAGATTTTGAATAATCTGTATTCAAAACATTTATGCCAAGCCCATAAGATGAATTATGAAACTTAACATGATCTATTTTATTCCTAATAAAGTAGCTAGATAAATCAGAACACACTGCAACTTCCCATACATTCCAAAAGAAGAATGACCTTCTAAACCTTTGGAACATCATGAATGAAATAAATGGTACTAAGGTAAATTTAAGAGTTTTCTTTTGCAGTTGTAACTCTGAAAAAATTAGCTATCATTCTAATCGTCTTAAGAAAAAGTTAAACTTCCCTTTCTGCTTGTGCATTCTTTACCTATAGATGCATTAAAAATTACCACAAAACTTAGCAGCTTCAAACACAAACATTTATTATCTCATAGTTTCTGTAAGTCAGAAATGTGGGACCAATTTAGCTGGGTGATTCTGGCTTATAGTCCCCATGAAGTTCTAGTCAGGATATTAGCAGTGGCTGTAATTATCTGAAGGCTTGTTTGTGGCTGGAGGACTTGCTTTCAGGATGGTTCACTTCACGTGGTTGTTGCTAGAAGGCTCCAGTTCCTTGCTGGTTGTTGGCAGATGACCTCAATTCCTCACATGGATCTCTTCATACATCTCTTCTCCAGTGTCTTCACGTATAGTAGCTGGCTTCTCCCAGAGTGATCCAAGAGCGAAAGCAAGATGGAAGCCAGAAATTTTCTTAGGATCTACCCTCAGAAGTCACACTTCATTTTCAACACATTCCGTGTGGTAGAAGTGAGTCCCTAGGAACAGCCTACACTCAGGAAGAGGGGAATTAGACTCCAATGATGAGAGAAGTATAAAATAATGTTTCCGTATTTTAAAACGACCATACTTCACTGCTCTTTGAACACCAATTATTTATATTTTTCTCATATTCAAAATACACTCTACCCTCCCATGACTTCCTAAAACTCTCATCTTTTTACAGCAACATCTTCAAAGCTAGGATGTTGTCTTCTAAACAGGTGCAGGTACAGATGAAATTTCCTGGGTGTAGGTAGTTCCTTAAATGCTGCTCCTTGAATATATATTGCTTCTCTCAATCTGGTTTCTGGAACTTAAGAGACAAATTACCTGCCCAACACATACCCAAAAGACAATGGTAGGACAGGCAGAGGGTAACTGCCATGTGACCTTCTTGCTCAAAAGTGGAAAAAATGAGAGGAACAACATAGTTATTGGTGCACATAATTCTGAAATCAAGGTGGCAATGTCAGAAGTTCCTAGAATGGAACTTAGGACCTGGGAATAATTTTTCATAACTCGTGGCTCTGGCCTGAGATCTTGGTTCTAATTTCTAATTTCCTTCTATTTTCATTGAAAGGTAGGCCAAGTTTGCATCTGCATAGTGTTTTCAACTTGCTTCCTGCCAGTGGAATTTTGGGGATCCAAAGGGCCCCTCTTCAATCAAAGGTGGTATTTCTGCCAATATAATGCTTTGAAAAACTTTGTGAATCTTGTAGAGGTCCACTCCATTAGATAAAAAGCACACTCATAAATGAGAAAAACTCTTCTCAACCTTAAACTTCTGCTAAGTGACATACATTTACACTTCGTATAGGACCTACTACTTCGATCGAAAGTTTCTCTGAGGTTCATCTTAAATCCTCCTGAGGTCTTAACAAAGGAATTTACACTCACATCCTTAGACAATGCTTTTCTGAGAAGGCCCTGGATTTTATCTTTGCTTAGAAACCATTTCTTAATCTTAGTCATTTGACATACTGAGAAACTGAGAATTTTCAAAACCAGCAAAGCCCTGGGTTCTTTCTGTTTAGGAGCCCTTCCTTAGCTTACTTCTCTCATTTACTGTTTATCATAAGCAGTAAGAAGAAATCAGGCAAACAGCTTCAACCTTTTGCTTGAAAACTCCTTAGCTTAACCACCCAGTACATTAGGTACATTTTCTGCTTCCCACATTACTGCCATGACATTGTTGCTAAGCTTTCAGCCACTAAACAAACATTCCCTTTCTTCCATTTTCCAATATGGTTTTCTTCATTTTCATTTAAGCCCTCACTGACGCTCTATCCAAAGATCTTCAAGCTTCCAGTAAGTCTCTTCGGAACTTCACTAAAACTCGCCTCAAAGACCTTCCAGCTTTTATTTACTGTCTGAGTCCTGAGTCCAAAGTCATTCCCATGTTTTAGTATTTGTTACAGCAGCACTCCATTTTCAGGTCTCCAGAATCTGCATTAGTCAAAAATCATTCCCAAATTTAGTGGCTTAAAATAACAAACATTTATTATTTCACAATTCCTGTTGACCAGGAATTCAAGAGCAGCTTAACTAGATGGTTTTGGCTCAGGGTTCCTCATAAGGTTGCAATGAAAACATGCCACAACTGGTCATCTATTAAGGCTTGCTTGGAGCTGAATAACCTGCTTCCAAGGTGGCTCACTAATATGGCTATTGTCTGAACGCTTCAGTTCCTCACCACATGAGTATCTACACAGTGTTGCTTGAATGTCCTTTTAATATGGCAGTTAGGCATCCTCCATAATGTGGGTGACCTCACGCAATTAGTTGAAAGGCATAAGAAAAAAGATTGAGGTCCTCTGAAGAAAATAGAATTCGGCCTTCTCATGACTGCAACATCAACTTGTGCCAATTTTCAGCGTGCCTGCCCATTCTGCCAACCCAGCCCACAATCTTATGAACCACTTCCTTAAAAAAGAAAAAAAAAATCCCAGAAACTTTACTTTCTATATAAAGATTGATATCTCTTATCTGAAATGCTTGGAACCAGAACTGTTTCAAATTTCAGAATATTTGTATGTGCATAACAAGACATCTTAAGGATAGTACCCAATTTAAAGATGAAATTTATGTTTATACACCTTATAACACACAGGCTGAAGGTAATTTTATACATGATTTTAAATAATTTTGTGCATGAAACAAAATTCTGACTGCATTTTTAGTGTGATTCATCACATGAGGTCAAGTGTAAATTTTTTCTACTTGAGGTGTCATGTCCATACTCAAAAAGTTTCGGATTTTGGGGCCAGGCACGGTGGCTCAGGCCTATGATCCCAGCACTGTGGGGAGGTGGATGGATTGCTTGAGCCCAGGAGTTCGAGACCAGCTTGAGCAACATAGCAAGACCTTGTCTCAAAAAGAAAAAAAGTTTCAGATTTTGGAACATTTCAGATTTTAAATTTTCAGATGAGGGATGCTCAACCTGTATTGGTTCTTTTCTTCTAGAGAAATCTGACAAATACAGTGTCTTAGAAATATTCTTAGTAATTGATAAGTTTATTGAATAAGGCTAGTGATTTCTTCCACATCCTTTATGTTTACAAATTCCTTCCAAGCCATTACTTACTTGTAAGTCATCTGCCCCTTCAGCTTCATTTTTTGATTCGGGGCATCCTAAGAAAATAAATAGAAGTTAATTAAGTATAGAATTTTTGTCTTAGAGTTCAGTATTAATGACTAATTGATTATGTCATTATAATACTTTAGAAGACTAATCAGAGATCTTTCTGGACTGCCTGGCAATTAAGGTACTGGCCACTTGTATTTGCCCGTTAGAATAATGGAGAATAATGTAATTATTTCCCTCCTCTATAGGTAAATTTCCAGCTGCTTACTAACGAGATGTTTTCTCTGAAAGTATACTATCTCTAGCTACCCCTGCCCCTAGTTTCTCCCAAATACTCAAAATTACTAGGCAGATTATAATTACATTGCTCTGATGATGCTAAGATGTGATTTATTCAATTTTTCTAAATGCTTTAACCCAGGAAACAGTATTTAGTACCCATAACCAGGATTTTAGTTGCTTTAGCTAAGATGGAAAACAAATGAGTTTTAATCCACTATTGACAGTTAATGGCCAATTGTTGTTACTGACTTTTTTGCATCAACGTCTCTGTACAGATTTTCATGCTGTTAAGAGTACCTTTAGTTTCAATAAATTAATAAGAAAGGATTTGTCCTAGCAAAGTACTCTTAGTTCATGCTACCCTTGAGAGGCACAGCTTAGCACGGAGTAGGCATGAGATAAGAAGAAGTGCGCCCTTTGGAAAGAGCAGCATATTTTATCTTTTTGTCACAGAAGGTCAAGTAAAAGCAATTTGAGATTGTTGAAAGTCTATATAGCAGCTGATAATAATGCTAGCTAATGTTTTTTAATGTTCAAAAATAACAAGGCAGACTAAGTACTGTAGTCTACTCTACCTAGAAGTTTGTAAGCTACTCCTTATAAATCATTTTTTAAAACATTAAACCCAATCTGTTTGATCCTAGTGAAAGAGGTATACTGTTATGGTACATGAGCATAAACTTAAAAGTAATTCAAAACTTTAAATCATATAAATTCCAGCAGCCATGGATACTATTTTTCTCTCTCTTTAAAGCACTGATTCTTCAAACCTGGCTAAAGGTTAGAATCAACTGAGGAATTGTCAAAAAATACACTGATGCCAGAGTATGGCATCAAACCAAAATATATCAGAATCTCTGTGGAATGAGGCACAGAACATCATGTATTTTTTTTTAAGTTTCTTATTTTTTTTCCTTCAAATTCAAATTACAATTCCTTGACTAGAGAACAATTCCTCACCATATTTGAACTTTCTTGGAGTTTTTGAAAAATAAGGGATGACTCGACTCTATTCCCCAGATAGATTCAATTGGTCTGGAGTGCAGACTAGTCATTTTAAGCTTCAAAAGCTTCCCAG
Source organism: Pan paniscus (assembly GCF_029289425.2). Taxonomy (NCBI): domain Eukaryota; kingdom Metazoa; phylum Chordata; class Mammalia; order Primates; family Hominidae; genus Pan; species Pan paniscus. The sequence goes on along the minus strand of NC_073265.2, from coordinate 27,551,960 downwards.
GTGATTTTAATGTGTAGCCAAGGTTAAGAACACTGATCTAAGGAGAATTTATGGGGTCTTACAATAAAGACAAAATGGCTACTATTACTTCATAGTAATTTTTTCTGGATCAGAATAAAAAATTACTCATTTACCAAATTCTAATCTTTTAAAGTAGCTAAATAAATTACTTAACTACAGTTTTATGCACTATCAAAACAGATTTGTACAATGTATTTCCATGTTCTTGCCTGTGACTGGTCTCACAGTTTATGTTTTCAGATTTTCTTATTAAAATGACATCTTCAAAATACACAAATCACAACGTAGTCTAGCACACTTTCAGTTACTTTATATAGAAAGTTAGTTAAATTGAAATAATTTTCCTCCTAATTAGAAAAAAAAATCAAGTCTTAGATATTTCTTCCTTTATGGGAAGAAATGGGTTTTAATGTGAATTTTGTTTAAGTAAGCATAAGCCAGTCTTACATGAAAAAACATTATTCTTCCCTTCAAAACCTGTATGCTTTTGAGTTAATAATTTTAATAGACTGGCAAGATAACAAAGGAATAGATGAGCTTGTGGTCTCTGCCAATCCTCAATAATGAAATCAATCAAGTAAAGACTTTTGTCATGGAATAACTACAGTCTACATACATTTGAATATTACAAGTTCTATATAATTACCCAAAAAAAGGATGTGACTGGTGTCATACATACACAAGTAGAATACCAACTGGGATTCTCACAGCTGTACATTTCTATTCCCTCTTCCTTCAAGCTCTTATTTTAAAACATTTGAATTATCTGAAGTCAGCTGTTGATGGACTCTTCAAGATAATACATGCAATTGACATAGACTATGATGTGACAAATACAAATCACGTTAAGGAATGTATTATTTTATCTTCATCTATTGTGAGGTTTCAAAGCCTGGTCACATATCACAAAAGCTGACATGGTTAAAGTGTGAAAACTACTTTGGGTCAACTTTAAGAAAGATAACCTTTACTATATATAACCGATAAATAAATTAAGAAAATAGTCAAGAATACCTACCTTGAGAAATATCCTCTATAGCTCTTCGGATACCTCTATCAAAAGCCCTAGCATCAGCAGGACTTTGAAACGTAAGACCAAACTTCTTGTCATCAATCTTCCAGTGGTGAAATGTTGGAGTGACCTTATTATAAATGAGGTCTTTTTTAAGCATACATTCCAAAACCACCTGACAAAAGCCAAATACCAAAAATTAATATACATATATCAAATGCATCTAATGTAGCTCATAAATACAAACTGAGGTGATACAACGCTATTACTTTTTAATGAATAATTTTTAGTATTTTAAATAAAGTGGTCTACTTCACAAAGTCACTCAATAAAGAGATTAAGATGGAATAAAAAAATGCACATTATAAACAGGATGCTTATTATACTCCCATTTTAAGAATACACACATATATACACTCCCATTGCATACAAAATTTCTGGAGGAATATATCAGGAATTACTTCCAGGAAACAGGCAGGGGGTTGGTAATAATAGAAATTTAACTTTTTAAAATCATTTTTGGCTGGGGGCAGTGGCTCACACCTGTAATCCCAGCACTTTGGGAGGCCGAGGCGGGCGGATCACTTGAAATCAGGAGTTTGAGACCAGCGTGGCCAACATGGTGAAACCCCGTCTCTACTAAAAACATAAAAAATTAGCTGGGCGTGGAGGTACGTGCCTGTAATCCCAGCTACTCAGGAGGCTGAGGCAGGAGAATCATCTGAGCCCAGGAGGCGGAGGTTGCAGTGAGTTGAGATCACGTCACTGCACTCCAACCTGGGCAACACAGTGAGACTTCGTCTCAAAAACAAAACAAAACAAAATAAAGTCATTTTCCTAAACTTCTTAAAAGACGTATTTATATTTTGTGTAAGGATTTAATGGTCACAGCAGTAAAACAAATACACTTGGCCACTTTTTCAAAATATGCATTTAAGTGAGTTACCTAACTTTTGAAGTCTTAGTTTACTCATCTCTAAAACAGAAATTGCAGTACTAAAATATCCCAGAGCTTAGAGTGGAATGACCGAATGTGCATTCATGTTAAGAGCTTCATGCAATGCATGAAGCAATATACCCTTGGTTTTTAAATTTTTTATTTTGAAAGTATTTCAAATTTGTAGAAAAGTAACAAGAATAACACAGAAAATTCCTGTTTTCCCTTTATCCAGATTTATCACATTAATTTTTAACATTCTCTCCACATATATCCATGTATAAACATTTAATTTACTTTATTATGAACTATTTCAAAGGAGTTACATATATTATGTTCTACTGCTCTTTAATACACACTTGAGTATATTTCCTAAGTGCAATACTGTTCTCTTATGTAATCACAGTATGGTGATCTCATTCAGGAAATTTAAAACCAACAAAGAACTTTAATCTATAGACCATGTTCCATAGACCACGTTCCACTTTCGCCTACTATACTAATAACACCTTTTAGAGCATTTTAAAAATCCTTCCAGTATAGGATCCATTCCAGGACAGTTATAAGGTCTCTTCATTTTTTCGTTCCTGGGCCTGTCTTTCATTATATTCACAGTATGCTTTTAATATATGTTAGTTGTCAAATAAAACAAAAGTGGATATATTAGTGATCTTTGCAATTAATCTAATAAAAAGACTAGAACTACACACCTTAATTATTTTAAGAATCCCCTATAAGAAAACAGGAGGAAAAGAATTAAAAATAATTCAAATGAAACCCATAGTAGCACATGACACATAATAAATGCTCAGCTGGTATTTGGTGAAAGATTGTATTTTCATTACCTCCACTCTTTTCCAATCACCATTATCACTTGCACATCTCTTCCATGCACTGCTGATGATCCCCCTCAGATATTACTAGTAGTAGTGAATTACTAATAGTAATTGCACTACTCTGCAGGTAGAGTAATAATTTTTCTTAAAAAAAAAAATAGCAACTTTACTGGACCACTCCCTAGTTTCAATGTCTTTTCAATGCTTTCAAGACTAAAATTCTTACTATGACCTACTAGGCCCTGCATGAGCTGGCCTTTGTCTGTTTGCCAAATCCTTAAACTACAGTGGCAGACAAACATTAGGTACTCAACCAATACTTCTCCTCAGAAATCTTTTAGGCTTTATGCACTTCCCGAGGAACTCATTCACAGATCATGGACTAGGAATCTCTAATTTATACTTTTGGAGGGGAGGTCTGCTAGAGTCTGCTTATACTGGCTCCCAAGAGCCAGATATTAAATTTTCAAGAATTTTGGAAGCCATTGTTAAAAGCTAGAATATATAACTCTACAATGAAATAAATTGCATTAAAAATAAAATAATAAATACACAAAACTCATCAGTTCCTAATTATTTTACTATATTTTTTCAATTACCTATGTTCTTGAGGTAGTTTATGTCTGTCATATCTGTACGGTGGAAATACTATATAATGCCACACTGCTGCTCATTTCTTCCCAATGCTATATGCAATGATGGCATGTTGAGTAAAAGCAGCCATGGTAGAGGTATGTAAATGCTATAAATCATTGACTTGTGTCCCCTCTTGAAAGCTGATTGTTAAACCTTTTATCAGCATACCACTGAATATAATAATTCTTGGTAGTAAGTTTTATTAATTCAGAAATAACCAAAAATGTGACTAAGGTTCAGTCCTGCCCGTTTATAGGCAATGCAGTGAAATTCTCTCAAGACTTTTGCTTCCTATGCTTTGATGACTCTATGTGTATTAGAAAAGAATTAACCGCCAGGCACAGTGGCTCACGCCTGTAATCCCAGCCCTGTGGGAGGCTGAGGCGGGTGGATCAACTGAGGTCAGGAGTTCAAGACCATCCTGACCAACATAGTGAAACCCGTCTCCACTAAAATACAAAAATTAGCCGGGCGTGGTGGTGGGAACCTGTAATCTCAGCTACTCAAGAGGCTGAGCCAGGAGAATCACTTCAACCTGGGAGAGAGAGGTTGCAGTGAGCCGAGATCGTGCCATTGCACTCCAGCCTAGGCAGCAAGAGTAAAACTCTGACTCAAAAAAAGAAAAGAATTTACATGTATCCAGAGCTTTTATGAGTCGGCACTTTGCTAAAGCATTTTACACAGATTTACTATTAAATATTTGTTACAACCATTTTGCAACAACAACAACAACAATTCATGATTAAGTTCTACAATTCAAGGAGAAGTAAATGGTAGTGTCATAAATTACTGCAACATTTATACTATATTCATAAACAGTGGGAAAAGCAGTATTTTGTAAAACAATGCTAAATTGGAATTGTTAAAAAGGGGAAGACATAAAAACAGTTTGATTCTAGTTTTTTAATATATAATAATAACACCAAATTAATTTTTAATACATGAAAATATTACTGAATTAACCCCCTCTTCTATTTTACAAAATTAATATTTTCAACTATTAACTCTCAAATAAAATTTCAACGTGATCTACCCTAATCTCGTCTTCAAATGGCATCTATTGTTTAGAGCCTCCCAACACTCACAGAAAAAGTAGTTTTAAAAATAAGTTTAAGCACTATTCACAATAGCAAAGACATGGAATCAACCTAGGTGTCCATCAATGGTGGATTAAATAAAGAAAATGTGGTACGTATATACTTATAAAACATATACCATGGGATACTAAACAGCCATAGAGAAGAATGAAATCATGTGCTTTGCAGCAACATGGATATAGTTAGAGGCCATTATCCTAAGCAAATTAATGTAGGAACCGAAAGCCAAACACCACATGTTCTTACTTATAAGAGGGAGCTAACAATGAATACTCATAGACACAAAGATGGCAATAACAGACACTGGGAACTACTACAGGGGAAAGAGAAGGAGGGAGGTAAGAGTTCAAAACCTATTGAGTACATGGGTGTCAAAATCCATTATTGCCCAAACCTCAGCATTACCCTATACCCAGGTAACAAAATCTGCACATGTACCCCTTGAATCTAAAAGATGAAATTGTAAATAAATCAATAAAAATTAGCTTTAAAATGCACTGAGGAAATGAAGAGGCCAATGAACTAGCTCTTTGACTCACATAAATACCCATGCAGAAATGTGTTCCACCTAAAAGTCATGAAAACACTGAGTTTAAATATCATACCAACCAGTACAAAAACATACTAATTATAAACTAGATCTCAACTTGTTTACGTCTATCTATAAAAATACGAGAAAATACTGTTGGCATTATATATTTAATGTAGCATAAAACTGATTATCCTTTAGGGAAAAACTTCTATGATAGCTGCTAAAATGAATTTTGGAATAGGCAGTGGAATAGATAAAAGGTAATCTATTGGCACAATCACCCAACATCTTTGTACATAATTTTTTGGATATGCCTCCTAGAACAGTCTATCGCTCATTTACATAATTCTCATAGGTTCCCTATGCAATGTACAATATTTTCTTATTTATCTAAGTGACACAATATATTAGAAAGTTGTTTTGCTTTTGACTTTAAGTAGCATTTTGTAAAATGTACTTTCATCATACTAAACACAATGTATAGTACACCTTGATTAAGTAACAGAGACAGATACCAACTGTCTACTTCAAACTTAAAAAAAAAAAAATCAATGGGGTTGAAAGTTGTTAAAAAAAAAAAAAGAAAGCAGAAAAAAAGAATGCCTCAGAAGATGTTTACTCATCATCTGATGAGAACTAAATTTACATTCCTGAAAAGCAAAAATAATTTTAAGGGCTAGAGGATTCTCAAAATTACTGAATTCTGCTGGCTATTTTCACGTCCCTTCTCAACTATATCAGAACACTAAGTTCTGACTTTAGCCCAATGTAGTTTTCACTGTATTAATTCTGTATCTTAAGATAATAGTAATATTAGTAACAACAATCATACAGGAAGCAGAGTTCAATGCTGAATTACCATATTTGAGATTGGCATAATTAGCAAACAAACTGTAGAAAATAGCAATTACATCTTTGACAAGAGATTAAAAACAACCAATGCCATATTACCAAGTGAATTATTTACTTTGTAGGAGAAATGAGGTAAAGGGATACATTACTTCTGGCCAATAGGAAATTAGACTAATTACCAATGGCAATTAACGTCTTGTCTTCTTTGTAAGACAAGACATGGTGCAAAAGGAAATAAATAATTCTAAGTCTTGTTAAGACTATCCTAAAGGCCATTGCCAGAAGCTATTAAAAACATAATCTTAAAAATATTCAGTCTATTGGAATATATCCCTAATTCTAATTAAAAGCTGAATAAACTTCTTGCTAGTATTAATTAGTCGTGGGTGTGAATTTCATCAGGCCCCCATCGTATTAATGAAGGACATTCATAAAATAGATAGTAAAGATAAATTTAAAAGCCAACCAGTGGCCTCACCCTCTTTTTTACTCAAAATATAGTTTATATTAATAAACTGGAAAGACATCAGAAGTGTAGACAGCTACTGTAAATATTAAATGTAGGATTCAATCAACAAGAATAACTATAAAGAATATGATGCCAAAATAATATGACATGAATAACCCTTCACTGATCCATTAAAAATGTGGCTGGTTGACAAAGAACAAATTAATGTTTTATTATTAGTACTAGAACTTTTTGAACTTTTCATCATCTACAAATGCACAGGGATTAGAAATAAAGACATTAACCAAAAAAAAAAAAAAAACCATATAATGGAAAATTGTAAACTAGAAAAAGCCGCAACAAATTCAAAAGCACTTAAATGTTTATACTGATTGCATGAAGAAAAATTCAGACTTTTACATACAAACATCTGGCCAGGTTGGAGTACAATATAATTGCTGCAAATAGACTGGCTGGAGCCGGCTTTAGGAAAGTGACTATAATAATAAAGGAGGAAAATACAGTTATGTAGGTGTATTTGGTAGCACAACTTTGCATTCCAACACAGATCTTAACAAATCTAAGTTGCTTAAGACATACAAGTCTAAATTCTTTACTAGCAAGGTAAATATTTTTGGAACCACAGATATTTTAAGAAGATCTTAAAGTCTTTCAATCCAGTGGTAACGAAAATAACTTTTAAAATCTATTTTTATTTTTTATGTTTTTGTCTGTTAACATTAAACAGATGTTATTTACGAAAATACAGATAAACAGATAAACAGGTGAACTCTGGACTTCAAGAAAACTGAAAATACTGTTGACATAAATTTATTAAAATCTGATACAGATGAAGGCAAACGGTTTCCTTATATTACACCAGGTTAAGAGACAGCGGAAGAAGGTGTTTAACAAAAATTGATTTTTATATGAGTGAAAAGTGTTCAAAATAAAATGATTAAGCTATGAAAAATAGAACAGGCCAGGAACGTGACACATTCACTTCCCAAGGAAGAAGAAAACAGTTACTACTGTGTAAGAATTCAGTATAGTAATTAGTTAAGCTTGTAGGCTTTGTAGCCAAGACCTGCTGGGTCCCATCCAGTCTCTACCATTCACCATCCAGCTGACTTTTGAGAATTAGATGAACTAATAAAGTATTCAAAATACTGCCCGACACATAGTAAATCTTCAATAAATCTTAGTAGTGATGGTGATGTTGGTGACTAGGTGATGCCACTACCCCACAATAGGTTACTTGCTATGCGAGGATGGGAGATCATTATTTATGAAGAGGATTTTTGAGTATGGAGACAGAGGTGTTTGAGTGACAGATACAACTATTAAGCACTTCAAAGAACTTATGTGAGTAAATTCTAAAGAGTTTGTTAATGGATTCTAAAGGCTGTAAAAATGCTTCAATCTCCAACCCTTTTCCTTCATCTGAAAAAAGTTCCAGGGTGAGAATTTACAGAGGGGGAAAAAAGGGGAGAAACTGTGATTACTAAGTAACTACAACTTCTGAAGACTTATTCCAAGTTATTTTGGGAAATATAGAGCAAAACTCCCATCGTAAAATAACTGTGTTGCTTGCCAGAAGCATTTAAAATAGACCAAGCCAAAAATGGGTGTAAGTGCATTTTGTTTCACTAATAACAACTAATAATTTGGAAGAAGAGAGTACAATTAAATATATACTTTTAAATTACTAAGTACTATATTGTAGTTGCTATCTTACGAGTAGATAATTACATGTTCACAAATAGTGTTATCTAAGAAGTAGTATGCTTGGTAACCAGACATAAAAATTTTTACTAGTAACTTTCTGAAATACCTTTGAATCCAATGAAAAATAATTTCATTTTTAAAATAATAATTCCAAATTCAGATTAAATTACTTGATAACCAAAGTCAATAACTGATATCTCAAATAGTTGCCCTTATAATGAACTTTAATTTTCTGAATGACATAAAAACCTGTACCCTTTAAGAAATACATTATGACATTCTATATAGAATTATGTTATCAAATACATGTTTTTACAATTGTCTATTAATATAAATTTGTGTTTAACACTGTGTTCTGAGCTGAGTGGGACTTTAGACATTGAAAAATAAAAGTAACAGAAGCAGCAATGGCAGTGATTCTCACACAATAGCAGTTCCGTTACCTTCAGCTACCACAAAAGGAAGGGAAGGAGGGAGAAAAAAAGGAATAAAGGAGGAGAGAAGGAAAGAAAATGGTATCATATTTTCCTAATTATGGCACTTTATTTTAACACACATTATTTTTGTATGACTAAATAGTTAATATAAAAAACAGCAAGTTACAAAAGAGATCAAATATTTGACAGTCAGACATACATAGGTATTTTATTTTCACTCAAAAAGATAGTAACTGGAACACCAGTATCTACAGTTCCCATACTCCAATAAACCCACACTTCTACCTAGATCCTACTTAAATAAATGAGGTGAGAAAGTATACACGTATGTGTGCAAATAATAAAAATTAGAACAAACAACCAATAGAGGAATAAAATTTAACTGGAGGCTCACATGACTACAAGGATATGAAAAAGTGTTCAGCTGGAATTAAACTTGACATTATAATATTGGGAAAAGGTGGTGGATGCTGACAGTAATAAGCAAAATGGACTCTTAGGCTAAAAGGTATAATGAATAAAGTTCACTTAGTAGAAAAATAATCCATACATTTTTATTAGGCAAGAATAAACACAAGAAAAACTTGACACATCTATAATCAGAGTAACATATCTGAATATATGTCTCAATAATTGATAGATGAAATAGACACAAAATTAGTAAAGATAAAGCAGATTTGAATATCACCATTAAAACATCTGACCTATGGGACACATGCAGAAACCTGTATGAATTACTTGAAAAATACATTCTTCTAAAATATGTGGAACACTTAGGTAAATTAATCATTTACCCACAATATAACATATATCTTGACAAATATAACTGTTATTGCATAGGCTATCATCTCTAAACATAATGCAATACAACTTTAGTTTAAAATACCTGTTCTTTTGAAAGAAATTATACCTGCTTCTAAATGACAAGTGAATCAAATAAATCAGCATGAGAATTAGAAAACCCTTAGACCTAAAAGATAATGAAATTAACTCCATATAAAAATTTGTGTAGTGCAACAATCCAAAACAAAAAGCCAAAAAGGAAATTTGTAGTTTAAAAAGCTTAGAGTGAAAATCAAAATCTGAAAATAAAATGAACTCAATGTCCAATTTAAAATGTTAAAAATGAATATAATAAACCCAAAAATGTATTAAGAAATAAAGAGTATGAATTCATTTAAAAATATCTACAGAAAGGAAGAACTACTTTTTCACTATTTGCTTGCTTGTTTAGAATACAGATAATATGAATTCCTGTTTTAGTCAATGAATTATAATCATTTATCCTACTTTAATTGGATAAAGGGAACTCCTTCATGCTGACTTGTGTCTTTTCAACAAGATTTCATCCATTGAGTACAACTTTACTTTCTAGCACAAGATGTTATATGATATTCTGGGCAAGGATGAATAATATGAATCTAATCATGGGGAAACATTAGAAAAATCCAAATTGAGAAACATTCTATAAAATAACTGCCCAGTATTCTTTAAATATGTCTATGTCATTAAAGACTGAGGAACTGCTCCATTTTAAAAATCAGAAGACTAAAGAGCTATGGCAGTTAAATGCTACATTATCTTATACTGAAGAAACAAAATTGTCATAAGAACATTACATGGACGGTTGTAAAAACTGGAATAGGGACTGTAGATTAAAGACTGTATTTATGTTAATTTCCTAAATATGATAAATACACTATAATTTTGTAAGAGAATATCCTTGTTCTTAGGAAAAATACACTGAACAATTAGGGTAAAAAGCAGGCTGTAATGCAACTTACATCACATAGTTCAGAAAAAAAGTGTTTTTTGTGTATGTGGGTGTGTGCATGTGGGAGAGGGAGAAAATGATACATTCAATGTGGCAAATGTTAAAAACTGGAGAATTTAGGTAAAAGGTATACAAGAGGGCTTGAGAGTATCCTTGCCAACAGCTGATTATTTGCAAAGACCAGTGAAATGGACAAGAAAAAAAGAAAAAGTACAAATAAACTATGTTAGGAAGAAAAAGAGGGACAAAACTAAAAGTAAAGATTTAAAAATTAATAAAGAATACAATATAAAGGTTTATGACCCTGAATATGAAAACTTAAGTGAAACAAGCCAATTTCCTAAAAAACTGTAACTTACCAAACTAACTGAAAAATAAAATAGAAAACCATTAGAGACCTGTAACTATTAACAAAAGTGAATGACTAGAAAGCAACGACGACATGGGATGAGGGGAATGTGAGGTGAGATATACTGGGATTCCACCAGGACCTCTTGGAAATATATCAAGGACTAGAGGTCAAAGAACAAGAATGTCACCACCTTTTATAGATACTGTAGGGGAATTCTACCCACAAAAGAGGAGGGCATTGTCAAAACTGACTCCTAATTAGGAATTAATATGGCTCTGACTCCTGGTAGGCACACTAAAAAATAACAAAAAACAATTGGGCACAGGCTTCCTGACTTAGCTTTTTCTTGGGTCCCCACAGGTTGCTAGATTTCTAAACTGCCAGAATAAAACTAAATAAGCTTAGGCAATTCTCTTTTCTCTCACTGGATTTCTATAATTTGGAGATGCGCTCATATAATGTTGATGAAATGAATCTCGAAGATCTAAGACTTTAACAGTTACGAACCTTATGAACCAATTGATACAGCAATACCCTATTATAACACAGAAACCATTTAGAAACACAAAAATATCCAAAAACATGATAGTTGGAGATATTCAACCTTTGAAAGTTAAACAAAAAAGTATGTATAAATTTGAATAATTTAATAAATAATGTTAAATTTTATAAAACCAAAACTTTATACTATAGTGAACTGAAGTCTTTTCAAAAGTCTGGACTTTACAAAGGAGGAAAAATCTCAAATCAATAATTGAAGTTCCTACCTCCAGAGACTAAAGAAGGGAGAGCAAAATAAACCCAAAGCAAGCAAAAAGAAAATGACAACAGAAATAAAATTGAAAATAGAAGAAAAATCAATGAAACAAAAACCACTTTTCTAAAAACCAATACAATTGATACATCTCTAGCAAGACTGACAAAAGAGCAAAGCCACAAATCCATTACAGGAATGAAACGGGATACTGCTAAAGTTCCTGCAGCCTTTAAAAGAATAACTGAGCTACTAAGAACAACTTTATGCTCATAAGTTAGACAACTTAAAAGAAATTGACTGATTATTTAAAAATCACAAATTATAAAAATTCAACCATGATGAAATAGATAACCTGAATAGTCGTATAACAATTAAAGAAACTGAATTTGTAATTTAAAATCTTGTGAAGAGATCTTTATATTGAGATAGTTTCAATGAAAAATTCTACCATCTAAAAACGAACTAACACCAATTTTACAGTCTTTTCCAGAAAACAGAATATGAGGGAGTACTTCCCAACTTATTTTAATGAGGCCAGTATTACCTTGACACCAATATTAAACAAAAACAGTACCAAGAAAACCCCCACCAACCTAGACTATTATCTCTAATGAACTTAAATGCAAAATTCCTCAACTAAATATTAGCAAACCAAGTCCAACAACGTATCAAAAATTATACACCATGACCAAGTGGGATTTATTGCAGAAACAGGGCTGGTTCAATATTTAAAAATCAATCAATATAATCTATCGTATCAACAGGCTAATGTGATCAATTGACACAAAAAAATTTTAACATACTCCAATATCTAGTCATGATACAAATTATCAGCAAGTTAGCAAGAGTAGAATTATCTCAATTTGATAAAAAATGCCTGCAAGAAACCCCAGCCAACAATATACTGAAAGTGAAAGAGTGTATGTGTTTTGGTTAATATCTGAAACAAGGCAAGGATGTACTCTACTACCATTGTATTCCATATAGAATTGGAGGTTCTAGCCACAGAAATAAGGGAAGAAAAAGAAAAGACATATAGATTGAAGAGGACGAAATAAATCCCTTCCTATTTGTAGATGACATGATGTCAACATTAAAAAATTCCAGGGAATTTACATAAAGAATTAAATATGTCTATGTAACAGGATACAAGAACAACAAATGAAAATTAATAGCATGTCTATATACAATGGACATGCAGTAACCAAAATTAAAAACACAATAGTATTTACAATTGCTCTAAACAAAACATTTAGGTATACAATTAACAAAACATATAAGAAAAACATTTAGGTATACAATTAACAAAACATATAAGATCTATGTGTTGAAAATCACAAAATGTTAATGAAAGGATTCAAAGACCTAAACAGAGACACAGTGTATTTATGAATCATAGTAAAGATGTCAATTCTCCCCAAGTTGATCCACAGGTTTAATACAATTCCTATCAAAACCCCAGTAAGGTTTCAGTAAGGTTTTTTTGTAGATACATACAAGAATATTCTAAAATTTGGCTGGGCACAGTGGCTCATGCCTGTAATCCCAGCACTTTGGGAGGCAGAGGTGGGTGGATCACCTGAGGTCAGAAGTTCAAGACAAGCCTGGTCAACATGGTGAAACCCCCGTCTCTACTAAATATACAAAAATTAGCGAGCGTGGTGGCAGGTGCCTGTAATCCCAGCTACTCGGGAGGCTGAGGCAGGAGAAAAGCTTGAACCTGGGAGGCAGAGGTTGCAATGAGCCGAGATCACGCCACTGCGCTCCAGTATGGGCAACAAGAGCGAAACTTCGTCTCCAAAAAAAAAAAAAAAACAACACACACACACACAAACACACACACACACAGAATAGTCTAAAATTTATATGGAAAAGCACAGACCCAGAATAGCTAAAACAATATTGAGAAGGAAGAGTAACATGGGAGGAATCATTCTACTCTGTATTAGGAATCATTCTACTCTGTATTAGGGCTTCTTATATAGCCACAATAATACAGTGTGTCATACTGGTGGAGGGATGGACAAATAGAGAAATGGAACATAATAAAGAACACAAATATGCTTACCTGATTTTTAATGAGTACAAAAGTAATTCAAGGGAGGAATCCAATCTTTTCAACAATGGTGCAGGAAAAACTGGACATTCATAGGAAAAAAAACCCCTTGATCTAAGTATCACAATTTACACAAAAGTTAACTTAAAATGGACAATGGGCTTAAATGTAAAAGGTGAAACTATTATATAAAACTTTCAGGAAAGAAACATAGGATAAATCTTCATGACCTATGGCTAGGGAAAGAGTTCTTGGACTTGTCACCAAAGTATGATCCATGAAAGAAAAACTTGATAGATGGGACCTTATCACAATTTAAAACTTTGGTCTGCAAAAGGCCATGTTCAGAAGATGAAAAGACAAGCTACAGACTGGGAGATAACATTTTCAAACCACGTATGCCAACAGAGGACTTAGTAGCTAGAATATACAAATAACTCTCCAAACACAATAGTAAAAAAGCAAGGCTGGGTACGGTGGCTCACGCCTGTAATCCCAGCACGTTGGGAGGCTAAGGCGGGCAGATCACTTAAGGTCAGGAGTTCAAGACCAGCCTGGCCAACATGGTGAAACCCCATCTCTAGTAAAAATACAAAAATTAGCCAGGTGTGGTGATGTATGCCTGTGGTCCCAGCTACCTGGGAGGCTGAGGCAGGAGAATCGTTTGAACCCGGGAGGCAGAGGTTGTAGCGAGCCAAGATCACGCCACTGCACTAGAAGAAGACGCTATCTACAAGAAAACCCCTCAAACAATCCAATAAGAAAATGGGCAAAAAGACTGACATTCGCCAAAGAAGGTACAAATAATCAAATGAAAAGATGATCATTAGTCATCAGAAAAATGCAAATTAAAACCACAATAAGTTATTATCACTACACATCTCTCAGAATGAGTAAAACAAAAAATAGTGGCTACTTGAAATGCTGGTGAGGATGCTTAGAAAATGGATTGCTCATAAACCGCTGGTGGCAATGTGGCATGATAAACCCACTCTAGAAAAAAGTTTTGCAGTTTCTTAACAAAACTAAATATGCAACTACCACACAACCCAGCCACTGCATACCTGGTCATTTACCCCAGAGAAATAAAACTTACATTCACAGAAAAAACATGTATGTGAATGTTCACAGCAACCTTATATTTAGTCCCAAACTGGAAACAGCCAAGATGTCCTTCAGTAAGTCATATAAATACATATCACAGACTACTACTCAACAATAAAAGGAACAAACTCTGGAGATACTCAATAACCTGGATCAACCCTCGGAGAATGATCATGAAAGAAAAAAGGTCAATCCTGAAAGGTTACATACTTATTATTACACTTTTATAATATTTTTTGAAAGAAAAATTACGGAAATAATTGAGAGAACAAAATAGTGGTTGCCTGGCAAAAACGGAAATAGATGTGGTGATAAAATCAACAGAAAGAAGAGATTCTTGTGGTTGTTAAACTGTTCTGCATCTTGTCTGTGGTAGTGAAAACGTGATAAAACTGTACAGACTTAAATAAAATACACACAAAAATGAATACAAGTAACTGAGGAAATCTGAATATGATAGATTGTATCAACAGAAATATCCTCGCTGTGATATGACAATATAGTTTTGCAAAATGTTGCCACTGGGAAAACAGGTTAGAGTGTACACAGCATTTATTATTTCTTACAATAGCAATTAATAATCTACAATTATCTCAACAAAAATTTCAATTTAAAAAGTCTGTGAGACATTTGCAAAATCAGATTTCATAAAAATTAGTACCAAATTCTAGTCTGGGGAGGTGGAGAACATAAGAACACTTCCTTATCATGGTAAAGGACATCTCAAGACAACAGCTGACATCATACTTATCTGTGCAACATTAGAAATTCCTTTAAATTCCCAAAGAAAATAGATATTATATCACCAATATTGTCTAACATTATTCTAAAAGCTGCATGAAGAGCTTCAAAAGATACCAAAAATGGTTTTTAAAATATATCATTTACAATAGCCCCTTGCCACATTTTTATAACCCTAAGAAAAAACTTAAGTAAATGTACCTACATGCGAAAAAACATAAACTGTCTGGAGTTCTGAAAGAATAAGCAAAAATATACCCCTCCCCACAAAAGTTAAAGTAAGTCTAATGAGAAAAACTAGCACTAGCAGATACTAAACTTCTTATTAAAGTTACAATAATTTAGAGAGTGTACATGCATATCATAGAATACTACTCAACTAACAATCAACAGACAAACAGTACAATGGAATAGGAAGTACTATGGACTGAAGGGATTGTGCTCCCCTCAAATTCATATGTTAAAGCCCTAATATCCATGGTGACTACATTTGGAAATAGAGCCAGGGAGGAAATGATAAAGGTTAAATGAGATCATAAAGGTGGGGCCCTAATCTGATAGGGCTAGTGCTTTTATAAGAGGAAGAAACACCAGAGCTCTTTCTCTAGACCATGTGAGGACATCTTGAGAAAGTGACCGTCTGAAAGCCAGGAAGACAGCCCACACCAGAAACAGAAAATTGGCCAATACCTTGGACTTCCCACCTTCCATAACTGTGAGAAAATAAATTCTGTTGTTTAAACCATTCAGTCTACGTTATTTTGTTACGGCAGCCCAAGGAAACTAATACAGGAAGTCAAGCACATAGAAGGCACTCAGTGGTTGATTAAACAAAGGAATACTACAGTCAACCACTCAATTAAAAGCATGACACATTCAAATTATAATTTAGAATGTAATAAAACAAAAGTAGTGCAGAAACATTTGGAAAGCTAATAAGTATGGTCAATAATTTGAGGTCAGAGTTTGGGCTTTAATTTAGCTATGATAGAGGCTATTACAGTTTAATGGCAATTGGAAGATAATGGAAAGGATGTGAAATAAATTACGAAATATACCACAATCAGGTATAAAAGAGAACAATGAAGCCAAGACAATATTGATGAGGCTGACAGACCAAATCAACCAGTGAAAAGCAGTAACTACAGAAAGGAATGATGTTAGTTTAAAATAAATTGTAAAGAGGAAATATGTCAGATGCCAAATGCAGGGTTTGAAAGAAGAAAGAGGAAATGTAATAATAAAGAGTTTGCTGAAGAAAGGTGAAAGTGTTAAGCTAAATGAGAAAATAAAGGCAACCAGGAAGGTATAATAATTTGGGACATTTTCTAAATCTTAATTTTCAGGAACCAGTTCCCACAAGGCTCCAGGGAAAGAGAACAGAAATGCTAATAGGCAGACTTCTTCCCCCTCTTCAAGGTATGCTAGCAATATTAAATAATTAACTGTTGCAAAACAACTGCTGGGGAAAAACTACAAAATTCACGGTTGTACAGAAAGTAATTAATAGCATAATTTATTACCTTTTCAATGGGTTAATAATGAAAAGAATGGGATTCTGGACTGGTTATTATTATCATTTATCTCAATTCCAATTCTTCACAGCAATATTGTTTGTCCAAGGTGCTTTAACCCAGTTTTCCTATTTTTCCATCTATGACAGTAAAAAGGAAACCGTTTCCTGCCATTATTGTTTTCTGAGCATTAGCAACATGTTTATCAACATTCTCTACTCCACATAATCTCTCAATATGCTATCTATATAGTGCCATATTTATTAATGTAAAAGGGGAAGGGCATTTTCTTATACATGGTACTTCTGATGAACTACAAGTAACTCAGTAAGGAAATACCATGGAAATGATTACCTTTGAGAAAAAAGGCAGACAGATTACAGGGCCAGATTATAAACATTTTCTATGTGGAGATGAAATTGTCTCTAGGAAATCAGTGGGGAATCCTAAAGAAGTATTAGACCCAAGTTTTAGAAATTTAATTATGGTAAATAACACAGAAGTTAGAAGGAGCCAGGTAAAACTGGGCAATGAAAAAAAAAATAGTAGCCTTATTTGCAGGAAAGCTATGAGAGGGGTAGAGATTAAAAGAATGAAACAGAATCAAGAATAAAGAAGATCTGTTTGAATAAATGGAGGGATCACTGATAATCCCTAAGTTTATAACTATTGTTGATGCACATTTTGAGAACATTCACCAAATCCAAACAATTTCAAGATCTTATATAGTTTAACATAAGAACTGAAACAAGATAAATTTATTCTACTTTAAGAATACTGAAGATTTGAAAATCTGAACATACAAACTAAAATATGAGACCTTAATCACCATATAAATAATTTTCACACGAATGTTACCTACATTCTTGGTAAGGCCTTCCTTGGTCACTGTGTCTATATACATTTTAACCAATCCCCACACCCACCAAAAAACTTCCCTATACTCCCTTTTCCTACGTTTTTTCCCCTTAGCACTGTCTAGCATATCATTTTCCTGTTTTACTTATTGTAATATTTATCTTCCACTAGAATGTATATTACCTCAAGAACTGAGATTTCTATTTTTGTTCACTTACATATTCCCAGTGCCTACAACAGTGCTTAGCACACAGTAGCCACTCAACAATATTTATTGCATGAATGAACAACCCACCTTTAAAACGAAAAAAAAAAAAAAAAGTTTTTTTTTTGTTTTGTTTTTTATTTTTTGACAGTTTCACTCTCGTTACCCAAGCTGGAGTGCAATGGCGTGATCTTGGCTCACTGCAACCTCTGCCTCCCACATTCAAGCAATTCTCCTGCCTCAGCCTCCTAAGTAGCTGGGATTACAGGCGTCTGCCCCCATGCCCAGCTAATTTTTTGTATTTTTTTAGTAGAGGTGGGGTTTCACCATGTTGGCCAGGCTGGTCTCGAACTCCTGACCTCAGGCAATCCACCCGCCTTGGCCTCCCAAAGTGCTGGGATTACAGGCGTGAGCCACCGTGCTTGGCCTAAGAAAAGAGTATTGAAAGAAAATACTGTAGGATTCAATGAAGTTCCTTTATTGTCAACTAAGGTTAAAAAAAACTTAGCAACATATTGTCTACTGAAATATGAATGAAAGGGTTGTTTGAGAGATTGACTGAAAAGATTTAGATTAAATTAAAAAAGAAAACAATAAAAAAATACTGAAGCCAGAAGGAATCTAGTTAAGGAAAAAATTGGAGGCACAATGTAATAGCGAAGACATGAAATTGAAGAGCAGTAGGAGGGGAATAAAAAAGAAATGACAGGAAATTATAAAATTCCTCAAATGGAACAGTTCTGGGTAACAACCAGATCCAGGAAAGTAGCCTGCTGAAATGAAGACCAGAAGGTCGAGACTGCAAAGAAAAGTAGCCAAGAATGATGATGAGGCTCAGATGTAGAAAATCTGGCTTTGGGAAGAAATTGCTAAGATGAGTAGATGAAAATGAAAGCTAATAGATGCTAATCTGAATGCTACACAGATTCAATAATGGGATTTATATATGTGGGTGATAGACTAATAACTTGTAAGGGGAATAAGGAACAATAACAATACTCCACTATCTCTACTCCCACTCCCATTCTTTTACTAACTGTGGTATTACGGTGAATAGGAGAACTAGTATCTTTCAAGAAACAAAACTGCTAGGAAGGCTGAATCCTAAGGAAAAGTTAGTTAAGGCAATTGCTTTTTAGTGGAGGAGCACTTCTGTAGGACTGAAGTTTCACAAAGGAATAATTCAGAGGCACAGTGGAAAAGCTTAGCAGGAAATTCTTGTTCTGTACTTCGATAAAGTTCAACCCAAGGCAGAAAGATGTTTCCCTGGTCTTTCAAGATTCCCCCATGATAGAAAGGGGTGAGTCTCATTTTTAATAAAGCTACTGCTATATTATAACCACATTATTTTCTTCCTAGAAAAGAAATATTCTAATTTTGTTTTAGTCTACAGTAACTGGAAAGAAACCTTATTTTTAAAACATGCTCTTTTTAAACAATAGAACCATTATCTTAAAGGCACTTCAACTTCTATAAACAATTTTATCCACAGCCTAATTACTTGTTAATCATAAAAACAATTCCTTAATCTCTTTGGCAACTTCTTAAACTGGAAATATTTCTAGTTTTTCCTTTCTCCATTTCCACATTACCTTTGTCACTCTAAGTTTATAATGGTAACTGTCTTATAACCTTGCTTTTTCTTGTCCCCACAGAGCATCTTCAGGAATTCAAGCATTTTAAAAGACTCCTATCTTTCTACTCAGCCTATTCTTTTGTCATACCTTAGCCCATAATATGGTTTAAAAAGCATAGCTTTAGCAAATTTTAATAATACTAGCAAATTTATAATATTTTATTATCTATTATATAAACTAAAGAAAAACTACTTTAGATCCCCATGATAACTAAAAACTGTGTTTAGTAGTAAACAGATATTTTAGCAAACTTTTGATACTAGTTAATTCAGAAACTTAAAAAATCTTAAGCTGTATTATAATTTGGTATTTTAAATTTACATGTCACATACCATGTATCAGCTAAAGATGGTCAAATAACATAACCTATACAAATGGTAAACATTTTGATAAAATGTTGGTAAGACAGAAGTGTCCTACTTACAGAGAAGAACCATTATATCTAACGAAAACTAAATAGGCAATGTGGAACTCTATGATGTACACAAATGAACAGTTAAATTTTAGTTAACAATTTAAATTATATGTGCTCCAAGGTAATACTAACTTGTATTAAAGAATTAAAGGAAGAAATCAAGGCTATAAAGATTTAGAAGAAAACAGAGGCTATAGCTCACACACATCAAGTAAGACTTTCTTTTCTTTTTTTTTTTTGAGACAGAGCCTCGCTCTGTTGCCCACATTGGAGGTGCAGTGGCACAATCTCAGCTCACTGCCACCTACGCCTCCCGGGTTCAAGCGATTCTCCTGCCTCAGCCTCCTGAGTAGCTGGGACTACAGGCACGTGCCACCACGCCTGGCTAATTATTTTTTGTTGTTGTTGTTTGTTTTGTATTTTTAGTAGAGATGAGGTTTCACTGTGTTAGCCACGATGGTTGCGATTTCCTGACCTTGTGATCCGCCTGCCTCGGCCTTCCAAAGTGCTGAGATTACAGGTATGAGCCACCACGCCCGGCCAAGACTTTCTCAGAATCTGTCCTTAACAACGATCATTCCATCCCCAAGTGTCTCAAAGAAAGGTAGTACTTTCATTTTCTTAGGCTACAACACCAACCCCTGGTGTTTCTTTCAAATTCTTTCTTTCTCAATCATCCATAAGGCATGAAAGCCAATTATGCAGAGCAGTGCTTTCCAACTCTTCTCTCCTCAGGCACATATAGAACAGTAACATAAGGCAACCAGTCTGGAGGCCCCAGACACTCATGGCACACAGGTTGGAAAGCTCCAATTTAGAGTATCAAAGGATAATCCAGGAAATAAACTCCACCTTTTGTAGGCATCATGAAGATGCTTTATAGGTAAGCAACATAGGATCACTGAATGAGTGAATGAGTAAACACTGACTCAGTTACACAAAATGATGTCTTCTTGAACAAGTCTCAGGCAGCCTGCTCTTCATTTGTGCCCCCTTTCTTAAAAAAATAAAATAAAGTAAAATAAAAAATAAAAAATAAAATAAAACAGTAAAGTATATAACCTTCTGGGAATCGTAACAAGACTTATTTTTAGTACCTGTAATTGTAAATCAAAGGTTGGAAAAGTCTTCTGTGAAAGTGGTTCTCTCATAACTGATAAGGGCCATCTTCTTCACTATTGTTATCAGTATTCTGACTTACAAACACTCATTAAAATATTGTATTTATTAGCCACACGAGTGGTCATATACTCCTCTTCTGAATATTTATTCTTTCTTCAAGGGCATGAATTCATGGGATATGAGGGGCAAGAATCTCACTTCTAGAATTCATCTAAGGTAGAGGATTCTAAGATGTAATCCACAGGCAAAATGGTTACAGAACAGTTTTCAGCAACTATCTTTCACATAACTATTACATCAGAACTACTACTAAAGTGCACTGTTTATTCACCAAGAAGGCTTTTAAAGGAAAGCTACCATTAATCTGGGAGGAACCCTGTAGACTTACAGACTCAGTAAACATAATACTTCTTTAAAAAAAAAATCAAGAAACTAGAACTCAGGAAAATGGGTTAAAATAAAACCAATGAATAACCAATGAATAAAACCAATGACTATAGAAATGAACATTAGTGATCTCAAAATGCAGTGATATTGTAAACTAATGTATGTATATGTCAATTCTACTACTGGACTTTTCAGAAGTAGTCTTGATCACAGTGTATTACCCAGCAGAGGGTGCAAATTAATCTCATTTCAATATCACTGTCTCATTTGTCTTGAGATTTCACAAGACTTCGCTATTTTCAATTTACAGCCATGAGTTATCGCCTCTGCCTTTGATCACACAAGTCCCCATAACCTACCTAGAATGCTATACTATAGTTAATCCCTCTAAGAAATATGGCAAATTTCTGACTGAAAGCTCTCCTTTATGGCAATACTGAGAGATGTTTCTTATCCCCGTTTCACAAGTAACAAGCTTCCTCAAAGAAAAATGGCTACATGAAACAACAGGTGTTCTGATTCCTGTTACTTCTAGCAAAGTAATCTATTTTCTTATTAGTCTATCAATATTCTATACCCTAGGACTAGGGTAAGTGCTCTTGATTTTTAAGCTGTCATAGGGAATAAAAGTTTCTGTTCTTTCTGAATCTCAGGTTTATTTTCACTAGCTTTATTTATGTTAAAGCCACACTCTGAACAATCACCCAATCCATCAATCTGTGCAGACTCATAATTAGTTATGCAGATTTGGTCCCTTATTATCCTAAACTGTCCATCTCTACTATATCCAATATTCTGTTTCACTGAGTTTTTTCTATTTCACATCTAGGTCATCCTTTCCTTGTTCTTATAATTTTTCGAGCAAGCATTTTTCTCTCTTAATCCACATTTTACTTTCTACTACCTTTGTATTCTTAGGAAAAAGTTTATCTAGAAAAAAATGCCTTAGATTTTCACCATTTTACTCGGTTTCTAAAATAGACAATTTCTCCAACAATATTCCCCAGTTACCATTAGCTCAGACCAGAAGCATTATACCATCATAGGTGCCTTCTTAGATGTCTCCAGGCTTAAAAAAGCATTAGTATATGGCAGATCCCATTTTATCCAAGGCCAGACCACCTTTAAAAAGTTAAACTTTTTAAAGATGACATATTTATCATATTTCACTTTTGACTTCAATCGGGGTTCTCTACTTAAACATATTTTGGCTGAGACACATTATACAATGTGTAGCATGGGTGAATCATAAACTCATAAAACACTAGTGTAGGAAGGCTTTCGAGATGATTTAGGATAACTCTCCCTTTAAGTGGGGAAGAAATTGGGGCAGTGAAAGTTAAGCAACTTTCTGAATTACTACAATGATTCAGCTGTAAAAAAAATATGAAGAAACCAAGCCCCCAAACTGAAAGTAAGTCATATTCAAACTGTTCATGCATGGAAGAATTATTTGGAGCTCAAAACATAAGAAATAACAAAGATGCTAAATAAACAGATCCACAAATATATATTTAAAGGGAATTCTCGTTATTTTCAAGGCTCTATTTTGGGACTTTATTTTTATTTTGCGTCTAAGTGTATGCTCTTCTTTTTCTTGATACAGAAATGACACTAACATTACTCAGCTTTTCGGATGTAATCAGTTGTTTTTGGCCCACAAATGAAACAAAGAAAGTGAAGGAGCTTTCCATACTAATTAAAAAAGAGCAAATAACATTATCAAAGGTTAAACTGAAATTTTAAAATGTATACAGGTAAGAAACCACACATCTGCATGGAAGACAATAGTGTTAAAAATTAGGCTGGCCACCAGATAGTCTTATGAGACTAGAAAATAAGGGAATTAATAAGGGAATCACCTTGGCTATGTTCGAATAAAACTTAATTTGTGGATACTGAAATGGGAAATTCATATAATTCTTATGTTACACAAAATTATTATTTTTAATTTTTTCCAACCATGTAAAACTATAAAAACCATTATTAGCTCACAGACAATATAAAAACAATTGGTGGGCTTGCATTTGGCCTGTGGATTAGTTTGCCAATCTCTGGTCTAGGGAATAGCTGAGAAAAGGGAAGGCAGGAAGTTACCAGTTGAATAACTAGGGGGACTATTTATTAACTCCTGCATTAAGCGTAAATGGAAAAGCAGCAACCCCATCCCCCAACAAATGTGTATCAATGTCAGTCTCAGTTTGAAAAAAAAATGTTGTATTTCACTGCCTTTAACACAGAAACAGCTCCAGAAACATAATTACTGATTCATAGGTGAAAAAAATCTCACAACAGTATACTAATCATAACTTTAAACAGATAATTCATTATCTAAAATTATAGTATTAGATACATTATTCATTACCATTTTGTCCCTGAGTCGCTCTCCACGGATAAAAAAGTCAGCACAGCCATTCTCTTCCTGATGAGGGACTTTGAAGATAGTGACGCTGCTTAGTCCACTCCCTCCAAGTGGTAACCATCCACCACTTGAGTCATCTCGGGTCATCACCACAGCTCGCACTCGTGCATAACTATTACTAAAATAGATGCAAAGATCAGGAATTAGCTTTTCCATAAACAAAAAACAGCCAAGCCATCAGTCTTGTTTGAGAAACCAAAGAACACATTAGTTAACATGTGGTGACTAAGGTGTTTACTACTTCCATGAAAATCTACAGAAAGTAACCTACTTGAAAGAGGTCAAAAACCAAAAACAGACTTTAAGGTTGTCCTTTATTTTAAAGACTACTCTTGTAATAAAAGACTACAAAACTACTACCTCAATTCATCATTTCAGTAGTTCCAGCACATCTGATTGCCACGGAACAAGTTGTGAAGGATCCCAGAGGGAAATACTGTCAAACTACACAGGGTACCATAAAACTTGTCTATATATGTCCATTTGCTACAATATTATAACCAGGACAAACTGCTGTATTTCAGCACATTAAACTGTAGCATCTAGAAGTCCCTAACAGTTCCAGAATATTATAAATCAAATGCTGAAACAAACATGCTTAGTTTAGCTACATTTTTAATTTATTCTACCAACTGGGAATCTCAATCACTTACACAAATCATATAAAGAAAAGTGTTATGCTTAGATTACTTAACAAGCAAATTGGCCTGTAGAAACTGTAAGAAATAAATTTCTGTTATTAGCTAACCAGTTTATATTTTTCTATAGTAGTCCAAAGAGAATAAGACACATGTATAATCAACATGATAATCAAAATACAGGCCATTTTCATCACTTCAAAAATCCTTATGCCGAACACAGAGATTTTGCCTGTTTGGGGCCTTCAAATAAATGGAATCAAACAGAATTACCATTTGTACCCTTTTTGTCTGACTTCTTTCTCTCATGTTGTTTTGTGTATCAGAAGTTCATTTTTTTTAACTAAGTAGTCCTCTAATTGAATAAATCTATCATAATTTATTCTTTCTTACATGGATAGGCATTTGGATTTTTCTAGTTGTTGGCAATTATGAATAAAGCTGTTATAAACATTCTTGTACATGTCTTTTTTGTAGACATTTTTTCATTTCTCAAATAATTACCTAGGAGTGGAATTAACGGGTCACAGGATAGGTACATGTTTAACTATACAAGACATTATCTTCCAAAGTGGTTGTACTGTTACACATTCCCATCAATAATGTATGACAGTTTCAGATGCACCACATCCTTGCCAATACTTGGTGTTTTCAGTCTTAACTTTACTCATTGTATTGAGTATATAGTGGTATCCCACAGCGTTTTAAATTTCTATTTCCATAATGACTCATGATGTTGAGCATCTTTTCATGTGCTTTTTGGCCATTTGTTTATCTTGTTTTTAAGTCTGTGACCATTTTTTATTATATTGTCTTTATTATGATTTTTAGAAGTGTTTTTTAAAATATATTCTGGACATAAGTATTTTTTAGAGAATATACTTTTAAAGTTGCACTGGGTTGTGGTTAAGAGTGAGAATTCTAGAGACAAACTTCCACAAGTTGGATCTTGGCTTAGAAACTTACTATCTGTATGGCTTTGAGAAAGTTACTAAACCTCTGTGCCTCAAACTTACGTGTGAAATAACAGCACTCACTTATAATAAATGTAAACCATGCCTGACACATAACAAGCACTATATGAGTATTACTTTTTATTATCATTATGACAACAAAGCATTGAAAACCGAAGACACTACCATCCTGGTAATTCAAAATCAGATAGGATCTGGGAAATAATTGAATTTTCATGTTCAACCATAATTATCTATTATTGGGGTCAAAATAATTCTTTATATAGAAACTCTGAAAGGGTTTGGCTTCATAATTTACTCTTTTGTGGAAGCTTTTTATTATTTAGTTATTCAGAGGCTCTGATTCTTATCTGGACCCAATTCTTGCCAATCTTCAACTCAGAGAAATGGTCAGAGGAAGTGCGGGTGCATAAAGGTTGGGTTGATGTAGATATTAAATTCTCCTGAGATGGGCTGGAGCAAGCTCCACCACTATAAACACAATATGCATCTTAAGAGGCAGTGGGAGCAGACTACATAATAACCACATTTGTGGGCTAGCTTCTATTCTAAAGCAAATTAAGAGAATCTTGTAAGATGTTCCTTCTTTATTAAAAACCTAAACTATAACTCAATTTCTAATCTCTGATCATATTTGAATAGTAATTTCAAATATATCCTTTCATACACGCAGGAAAACTAAACTACTGTCTCTGTACATTTTGTGCTGCTTTAACAGAATACCAGACTGGGTAAATGACAAAGAGAAATTTATTTCTCACAGTTCTAGAGGCTTGAAAGTCCAGAGGCTGGGAAATCCAAGATCAAGGCACCAGTAGGTTCATTGTCTGGAAAGAGGCCAATCTCCACTTCCAAGGTGGTGCACCTTGAATGCTGTGACCTCTGGAGGGGAGGAATGCTGTGTCCTTACATGGCAGAAGGTGGACAGCCAAAAAGCGATGGGCACCCTCAGTTCTTTTATTAGGATACGAATCCATTCAAGAAGGTAGAACTCTTACTTTCATGATGGTAGGTGCTAAACACCTCCCAAAAGGCCGCACCTCCTAACACTGTTGCACTGGAGTTTAAATTTCAACATAAATTTGTGGGGGCAAAAACATTAAATCCACAGCAACTACTAATGTAGAAATCCAGGTGAGAGGTAATACTGAATTGAACTAGGACGATAACAATGGACACGAAGATGAATAGAGAGATTTGGTTATATTTTGGAGGTAGAGCCAAGAGGAAACTTGCTGATGAGATTATAATTACAAAACAAGTAAAGTGTTCCAAATCATCTAAAATTCTTAGTAGAATCCATGAGCTTCATTTCCTAAAATTTTCAGCTAGTATTTCAATAAAGTCAAAGGCAAAAGAAGATGACCAAACACACGAAGACAAATTTTGTCTCAGTTGTATTGGACCATGTAGTTTTGTTTGAAATGACAGTACTATATTACACATGAACCAGAATAACTCTAAAGCTATACTTTATTGCACTTTGTGGATAAATGTATGGCAGCAATTTCAAATTTACATATTGGCAAAATTTGTAATTTGATTAACAATCAAATTAATAGTTGCAGAAATTTTTACCAGCCCTAGTAGTTTTAACTGTCTGAAACGCAAAGTGTCCTTCACCTAAAGTGACCTGCTTTTTTAGTTTCTTTTCTCCCTTACAGAACTATCTTGCTTTGTGATTACCAAGCCTATTATATACCCCACCCAACTGCTAGACAAGTAGAAGGCTCAAGGAAGACATAGTCTGGAGATCTGAGATTTTATGTTTTCTCCTTGTTTTATGTGTCCATTATAAGGAAAAACCAGGCTTAAAACACTTAAAGTGTTTGATAGTCAAACTCCTTAGAGAACATAAAGACTCTAACCATACACTGCACAGTTTTAATACTGATTCCCATTCTTCCCATTTCCTGGTCACAACCAAAAGTTCCCGACTCTTCCTTTTCTCTCCACCAAGAAGGCAGATAGTGACCATAATATTGTACTATAGATGCATACATGCTAATGCATGTATGAAACTTGTGATTTTTTTAGCTCATTGGCTGACACATGTATGAGTCTAGAGTACAGTATTATGCAAGTTTTTGTAATATTTATAAGCTTATAATACTTACATTAACCAGATGTTCAATTATGAGGTAAAATAATTGTGCATGATGTTCATAAATTAAAATTCTATCTATCCCCTATCCCTCTTACTGTTATTAGTTAATATGTTAAACATAATATGTATTCAACTTAATAACAGGAAAACAAAATTAACAAGCATTGTAGCACAATATTGACTCCTATGGAATTCTCATTAATTTTACATCGGTTTCATTTTCTAAATACAATCCTGTGTTGCATAATAATGTTTCCGTCAACAACAGACTCCACGTACAACAGTCCCATAAGATTACAATACCGTATCTTTATTGTACCTTTCTGACGTTTAGATACACAAATACTTACCATTGTGCTAAAACTGGCTACACTTTTCAGTACAACCACATGCTGTACAGCAAGCCTGTCCAACCTGTGGCCCAGGATGGCTTTGAATGCGGCCCAACACAAATTCATAAATTTCTTAAAACATTATGAAATTTTTGTGTGATTTTTTTTAAAGTTTATCAGCTATCATGTTAGTGTATTTTCCCATCTAGGTTTGTGTAGGTACACTCTATGATGTTTGTGTGCACAATGATGAAATAACCCAACAATGTATTTCTCAGAGCAAATACGTATTGCAAAACACGTGACTGCTTTACTTAGCATACTTTTATTCTCTTGAAAGTAAAATAATTTCATGATTTACTTGACAGAAGATGCTGTAACTCCACTCAACTGGCACTCAAATATCTAATGTGCAAGGAAATGTTATCTCGATGAATCCAAAATTCATAGAGCCAATAAATCTGTAGCAAAGCAACTTTACCCTTTACACCAAAGATTAATTTTGTGAACCTCCTGGAAAGGATTATGAATCCCCAAAATTGTAATCAAATGTGAGTTTTTTTGCCACATATATATTTTCTTCAGGGGAGATAGTACATAGCTTTAATCACAATAGCATCTATGATTACCCTGGCCCACCAATTTAGGAACCACTGCTATACAAACAAAATGACTAGCAGTACAGCTCTGGCTCTTGCTCAGATCAGTTTCCTAAATTTGGATACATTTCTAACAGCCTGCTGGCCATTTATATTGTTTTGGTCGACTGTTCTTAAGCTTAACTTTTCTAAAATAAATTATCTGTCTCTCTCTTCTCTCTATACCTTTCTTTTCTATTATAATACATACCCAAGAAATACCTTGATATTAGCCCAGTGAGACCTATTTGTATTTCTGACCTCCAGGCTAAAATATAATAAATTTCTGTTGTTTTAAGTCACTAAGTTTATGGTAATTTGCCTACATCAGCAACAGGAAACTAATACAAAGGAGGAAACACGTTCTCGAAGATATAGTAATATATATACAGGAGAAAAAGATAACTTTTTCCATTTTTAATTACAATAGTATTAAAACAAAATCCTGACCTCCGCCCCACCAACCACCAAATTGAGGAAGTTCTTACAATGCCTTAAGATTTGTACAGTATAACAGGAACTTATTTATCCATTGAGGCATATTTATAGTGACAGAACACCCTTTGCTCTCTATATATTTTAAGTAAATATTAACCATCCAAATATTAAACATTATTACAGAGACTAGGTAGAAGAGAAAAGGGAAGCATTTAATAGAAGTAGGTTGGGATGATGTAGTACTTCACAGTGTAAGTACGTGCTTTCTAAACTATATAGAACGCAGACATTCAGAAGATAACCACATTACTACTCAATAATCTATTCACTTAACCCATGAGATTCATATACTACATAAACAAAATTGAAAAGTTATGATCCTCTCCCTGTAGAAGCTCATAATCTAGTGGGCAAAGATACATTACCACAAAATGGGAATATAGGAGATTACTAGTATTCATATTTGATGTAGGTTTTTAATAGCAGTATATCAGGTAGATAAAAGGCTAAGGACACTCAATAGAGAGAGCATGACACAAGTATATCATATTTAAGAACCAATACGAAGTTCAAAAGATGACAGTAGACATAAGCGATAGAGAGAAAGAAAGAAAATAGTAGTTGACTTACTGTATTAAGCCATGCATACTATGCTCAAGGTTAGTACTCTATTTTATCATGATAAAGAGACCACAGGATGACAATAAGCAAGAAAGCAGAATGTTCTGATTTGTATTTTAAAAGCTCTAAGAGCAGTAGGAGACCACTACTGCATTAACCCTAATGAAGGAGATATTTCTTCATCTTACAGAGAAGAGCTAAGTTTGATTAGAAAGACGAAGATCTGTATTACTCCTTTAGCACTGGCAACTCTAAAAACTGGAGCAAATATTAAACATGGCACTGTTTAATAACAAGTCAGATCTAGGTTCCAAAGGCAGTGTCACCTCTTAAAAGTTGTAATCTTGGAGCCGGGTGTGGTGGCTCACTCCTGCAATCCCAGCACTTTGGGAGGCCGAGGCGGGTGGATCACGAGGTCAAGAGATCGAAACCATCCTAGCAAAGATGGTGAAACCTTGTCTCTACTAAAGATACAAAAATTAGATGGGTGTAGTAGCGTGTGCCTGTAGTCCCAACTACTCAGGAGGCTGAGGCAGGAAAATTACTTGAGCCTGGAAGGCAAAGGTTGCAGTGAGACAAGATCACACCACTGCATTCCAGCTTGGTGAGAGAGGGAGACTCCATCTCAAAAAAAAAAAAAAAAAAAAAAGTTGTAATCTTGGGCAAATTACTTAAGCTCTCTATATCCCTATTCCTGGTCTATAAAATGGAGATAATAATATTTATCACAGTGCTATAAGAAATAAATGAGGTTATGCATGTAGATTTCTTAGCATTTTGCCTGGCTCATTGTTATGTGCCCAATAAATGTTATTACAATGACTTAATATATTAAATCAACTTTATGTTACTACAACCGCATTATCAAATTGTCTAAATTTTCTCATTATTTATGATGATCTTGTATAAAAAACCAAGGTGACAGCTCCCTCTCAGAACTTTTAACGTTAAGAATTATTAATCATAGCTAAGTATGTGATATGGTTTGGCTGTGTCCCCATCCAAATCTGAACTTCAATTGTATCTCCCAGAATTCCCATGTGTTGTGGGAGGGACCCAAGGGGTCTTAATTGAATCAT
Organism: Pan paniscus; assembly: GCF_029289425.2. Taxonomy (NCBI): domain Eukaryota; kingdom Metazoa; phylum Chordata; class Mammalia; order Primates; family Hominidae; genus Pan; species Pan paniscus. Next base: position 27,521,253 of record NC_073265.2, on the reverse strand, counting down.
GGGGGCCGGTCTTTCCTGTGCTATTCTCATGATAGTGAATAAGTCTCATGAGATCTGATGGGTTTATCAGGGACTTCTGCTTTTGCTTCTTCATTTTTCTCTTGTTGCCATCATATAAATGCCTTTCACCTCCCGCCATGATTCTGAGGCCTCCCCAGCCCTGTGGAATTGTTAAGTCCAATTAAACCTCTTTTTCTTCCCAGTCTCGAGTATGTCTTTATCAGCAGTGTGAAAACGGACCAATACAGTAAATTGGTACCAGTAGAGTGGGGTATTGCTGAAAAGATACCCAAAAATGTGGAAGTGACTTTGGAACTGGGTAACAGGCAGAGTTTGGAACAATTTGGAAGACTCAGAAGACAGGAAAATGTGGGAGAATGGCTTTGACAAAAATGCTGATAGTGAAATGAACAATAAGGTCCAGGCTGAGGTGGTCTCAGATGGAGATGAGGAACTTCTTGGGAACTGGAGCAAAGCTGAATCTTGTTATGTTTTAGCAAAGAAACTGGTGGCATTTTGCCTCTGCCCTAGAGATTTGTGGAACTTTGAGCTTGAAAGAGATGATTTAGGGTATCTGGGGGAAGAAATTTCTAAGCAGCAAAGCATTCAAAAGGTGACTTGGGTGTTGTTTTATGCTGTTTTCAAAGGGAAACAGTATTAAAGTTCAGAAAATTTGCAGCCTGACAATGCAGTGGAAAAGAAAAAACTATTTTGTGAGGAGAAATTCCAGCCAGCTGCAGAAATTTGCTTAAGTAGCAAGGAGCCTACTGTTAATCCCCAAGACCATGGAGAAAACATCTCCAGGCCACGTCAAAGACCTTCAGAGCAGCCCCTCCCATCACAGGCCCAGAGGCCCAGGAGGAAAAACTGGTCTCACAGGATGGACCCACTGTCCCCATGCTGTGTGTAGCCTAGGGACTTCATGTCCTGTGTACCAGCCACTCCAGCCATGGCTGAAAGGGGCCAACATAGAGCTCAAGCTGTTGCTTCAGAGGGTGGAAGTCCCAAGCCTTGGCAGCTTCTACATGGTGTTGAACCTGTGGGTGCACAGAAGTCAAGAACTGAAGTTTGGGAAATTCTGCCTAGATTTCAGAAGATATATGGAAACACCTGGATGCCCAGGCAAAAGTGCTTCAGGGGCAGGGCCCTCATGGAGAACCTCTGCTAGGGCAGTGTGGAAGGGAAATGTGGGGTCAGAGCCCCTACACAGAGTCCCTACTGGGGCACTGCCTAGTGAAGCTTTGAGAAGAGGGCCACCATCTACCAGACCCCAGAATGGTAGATCCACTGACAGCTTCCACCATGTGTCTGGAAAAGCCACAGACACTCAACATCAGCCTGTGAAAGCAGCCAGGAGGAGGCTGTACCCTACAAAACCACATGGGCAGAGATGCCCAAGACCATGGGAACCTACCTCTTGCATCAGCAAGACCTGGATGTGAGACATAGGGTCAAAGGAGATCATTTTGGAGCTTTAAAATTTGACTGCCTCACTGGATTTAAGACTTGCATGGGCCCTGTATCCCCTTTATTTTGGACAATTTATCCCACTTGGAATGGCTGTATTTACCCAATACCTGTATCTCCATTGTATCTAGGAAGTAACTAGCTTGCTTTTGATTTTACAGGCTCACAAGCAGAGGGACTTGCCTTGTCTCGAATGAGACTTTGGACTCTGGACTTTTGGGTTAATGGTAAAACGCGTTAAGACTCTGGGGGACTGTTGGGAAGGCATGATTGGTTTTGAAAAGTGAGGACATGAGAACTGCAGGGGCCAAGGGCAGAATGATATGGGGTAGCTATGTCCCCACCCAAATCTCAACTTAAACTGTATCTCTCAGAATTCCCACATGTTGTGGGAGGGACCCAGGGGGAGGTAATGGAATCATTAGGGCTGGTCTTTCTCATACTATTCTTGTGATAGGGAATAAGTCTCAGGAGATCTGATGGGTTTATGAGGGGTTTCCACTTTTGCTTCTTCCTCATTTTTCTTTTGCTGCCACCATGTAAGAAATGCCTTTCGCCTCCCGCCATGACTCTGAGGCCTCTCCAGCCATGCGGAACTATAAGTCCAATTAAACCTCTTTTTGTTCCCAGTCTTGGGTATGTCTTTATCAGCAGCATGAAAACAAACTAACACAGTATCAAATATCAGTCATCTAAGTCTTCCACAAACTGTTTATATAATGCAGACATCTGGGAATTCTTCCAGAAGAAGAAATAAAATTAAAATATGAGAGATGAATAGAGGTTTTCACAAACTACACCTTTAGAATCAATCATTTTAGGTTCTGCTAGACAGTATCATCAACCTATGAAAACAGTTCAAACTATAACTACTTTGAATGTCCCCTGCCTTCTGGTACTACTAGTGTCCATTCCCCATGACTCCTTAATTACTAGCATTGATACTATGATTTCATTCTGAAATTCTCTTGGTCTACGTCAGAAGAAGAGAACTATAAAAAGTATTCATTCTCAACAAAAGATCACAACATAGAAGACAGGAAGTCAACATTAATATGAGAGTTCATGATGAGATAAAAACATTAGAGTAAAATATGAAAAACTTTAAAATAATCCTATAGTTGGGAAAGCCTAAGATCCAGAGGCCATTAAAATATAAAAGGATAAATTCAACTATATTAAACACATTCCTGCATGGTAAAAACACCATGAACAATAAAGACAAAGATAACAAATTGGGAAAAAAATATGTAACACACATGTATTAGCTTTTTATTGCTGTCCTAACAACTACCACAAACTTAGCGGCTTACAACAACACAAATTTATACATTTCTGTGAGTTGGAAGTCCAAAGAGTTTCACACTGGGCTAAAATCAAGGTACTGGCAGTGCTGCGTTCCTTTCAAGAAGCTCTAAAAGAGAAAACAGTTTTCCCTTGCCTTTTCCAGTTCCTAGAGCCCATCCACATTCCTTGGCTCATGGCTCCCTCCTTCTACCCTCAAAGTCATGAATATTGCTTCTCTCTGAACCTTCTTCTGTAGTTATATCTTTCTCTGACCACAGTCCTATACAGTCAGGAAAGGTTATCCACTGAAGTGCTCATGTGATTAGCCTAGGTTCATCCAGATAATCCAGGATAATCTCCCTATATCAAAGCTCACAAACTTAATCACAGCTGCAAAATCCTAACATACTCACAGGTTCTGGAGATTAGGGCAAGGACATCTTTGAGGAGGGGCAGGACATATTCTGTCTACCACAAATGGCATATAACAGGGAAAAAAAAAAAAGGTACTTCCTTAAAAGTAACTCCAAAAATCAGTAAGAAAAGACAAACACCACAAAGGAAAAACAGGCTAAGTTCATGAATAAAATCCACAGAAGAAAAACATAAATGCCATGAAATACAGAAAAAGTAATTTTATTCAGAATAAGAGGAATGCAAATTAAAGAGATTACCTTTTTTTTTCCATTTCAAAGCACTGATTGCAGTTTTTCTTAAACGTGGAATACAAAACTTGTAAAACCCCAACAAATTCATTTAATAATGACCATACTAATAATCAGGAATCATGGCAAAACTTGTTTTAGCGAAAAATTCCATTGGTTTAGAGGTAACTAAAAACACAGATTCCCAAGTCTACTCCCTGATTCCTAAGGTTTAAGGCACAGGAAACCTGTAGTTTAAATTCCGAAGGAAGTTATGATGTTGTATTTGGAATATTGGTAAACTAGAAAACTAATCTTAATTTTGAATAAACTAACTGAAAATTTGTTGCTGTAAAATTCTATCCAGAATAATTTATCTCATATCACTGCAGGTAATGTAGCCTAACCAAACAGTTACTCTAGTTTAGGGCTTTGAATAATCCTAAATATTGAGTACTAAAGAAAAGCAATAAAAAAAGACACAATATTCAAAGCAAAAAAATACTGAGTTAGCATAGCCTGGCAATATAAAATCTTATAATGGCTATAACTTAGAAGGCTATACCTCTCTGACCACCTCTCTTACTGCTTACTCACTATATTGCAATGATAGTATTTTTGTACTCCTTAAGTATAATAGTTCTCTTCTACCGTGGGGCTCTAGACGCTGTTTCCTTTAGTTGGGTATTCCCCTGAGATATTCTATCGGTTGCTCCTTTCTAAGCTATCAGCTAACAAGAATCCTCCTCGGAGTAGCACCAGCATCCATCCACCTTCTCTCCACTATTTCTTTTTCTGGTTTTATCTTCCTCATAATGCCTATGACTATCTGAAATTATTTATTTATTTATTGTCTGTCCTCTATTAATAGGATTTACGCTCCATGAGTAGGAACCTTGTTTTCCTTGCTCACTACAAACTCCGAACCTTCCTCTCAATTTATTAACATGTCATATTCATGAACCTCTATGAAGACAATAACATATGTTATGAAAGTTTAGTTGTAAACAAGCCTGAAGTAGAAAATTTTCAGTACCTTCCTCTACCTTCCTCTTCTGAGCTCCCGTCTTCCACCAATATTCATTTATCCCTGACCCTTGTGATCAGGTAATTTTGACTGAAGGTAGGTAAACATGACTCCAGAAGCAACTCTTAATGATAGAGAGGTGAAAACAGGTATATTGTTACAATCCAAGCAAAAACTGTAAGATACAGAACTTTTCTCAGTTGTGTATCATTCAGAGAAGACCACCTCATATCTCAGAGTGATTCATGATTCAAGTCTTTCCAGGAACCAGGAGTACTCTGGATCCTAAGAGATCAGAAGGATAAGCAAGGGGAAATCAAAAAACAAGAAAAAATAAAGGAAGGAGAAGAAAGGTTTTCCTGATAGTAGGCTACAGTTGTTCCTCGGTATCTGTGTGAAATTGGTTCCAGGACCTCGCTTGAGTATCAAAATCCTTGACGCTCAAGTCCCTGATATAAAATGGCAAAATACTTGCATACAGCCTATGGACATCCTCCTGTATACTTTAAATCATCTGTAAACAGTGGTATGCTGTATTGTTTAGGGAATAATAAGATTTTGAAGTGTGTACATGTTCAGTAAAGATGCAATTTTTTTCAAATATTTTCAATCTGTAGCTGGCTCAATTCACAGAGGTGAAACACATACATATGAATGCAAAGGCCACAAGACAAGAAAGAGCATTAGAAAAAATGATAGTCTACAAGATTCAGATGGACATTTTTTTAAGTGGGGAGGGAGCAGTAATGGGATATATGGACTAGCTCATACAGGGCCATATTAAGGATTTTGTTCTTTATTTTAAGAAAAAACACATTTTGATCAAAGAAACAATGAAAGAGATGTATGTTTAAAGAAAAATCACAGTTTTGCAGATTGAATGAAAAGATAGTGGGGGAAAGGGAGTCAGCAATAGATGAAGGTGGCATGCTAGAAATCCAGGTGAGAAATACAGACTAGAATAATGAGATAACTAGACAAATAAATGAGAAAACTACATAGACAGAAGATGTCTTCTGGAGGTAAAACTGTGCTAGCCAGTGTGCTTCTAAAACTCTGACCTCTGTTGCATTTTTCTGTTTTTTCAATTGTTTCTAGTCTCTAGAATAAAGGCCTTATTACACATTTTAAATAAAGAATTAAGGAGGTAATGCAATTCAACTTAACATGGTAACAGCTGCATTATTACATAAGACATGTGTGATGGGAAACAAATACAAATAAGATTCTATACCTTCCCTCAAGATGTTCACCATCTAAATAGGATTGTAGATATAATACAAGTAGCAATATAATAATGTGCAGTATGAATAAAAATACATAAAAAGAGAAAAGAGGAGCAAAATCTCAAACATAAATTTGATAAAGTGGGACAACATTATTTTTACAAAGTCTGCACTCCATGATTCAAATACTGGAAAGGGGACTAAACTGGCAATCAAAAGACACTGCTTCAGAAAAACTTCACTTACTTGGATGATGGTTTAAAAGAAATGAAAAAATCAACATTTATTCTTAAAAATATTCATGGTAAAGCAGTATGAGATACTTCATCAATACTGTAAAGGCTCAATTAATAATATGTAATGTACAACAATAAAAATGTATTTCAATAATTGGTACCATGCCTAAAAATGAAATACCTGGGCATTCTATTAAAGTCAGAAATAGGACATTACCACAGACTTAAAAAAAAAAAGGCATAAGTAATGATTAGAGGAGATGGTGAAAAAGATAAATATAAATCTTCATTTAAAAATTATTCTTGTTTGCAGATTATGTGACTGCTTACTTAGAAGATACAAGCAGATTTCCCATTAGAAAAACAAAAGAATGCAATATAGTGGTTAGAGGAAATTTTAAAAACTGTCCTATTTACCAATGATTTAGAAATTGTCACACATACAAAAAGAGCCAATTCACAATAAAAATAATATAAAATTGATAGGATAATGATGTACAGAGCTAATCTGAAGCAATCTGCAAAACTTTTTTTTTTTTTTTTGAGGCTGGAGTGCGGTTGGCATGATCATAGCTCACTACAGCTTCAAACTCCTGAGCTCAAGTGATTCTCCCCATTTCAGCTTTTCAGCTCAGTAGGCGTGACCATAGGCACCTGCCACCATACCTGGCTAAATTTTTTCACTTTCTGTAGAGACAGGGTCTCACTATGTTTCCCAGACTAGCCTTGAACTCCTGGCCTCAAGCAAACCTCCCTCCTTGGCCTCCCAAAGTGCTGGGATTATAGGCATGAGCCTCCACATCTGCCTGATCTGAAAACATTAATAAGGGTATAAAGGGCATGAATGAGTAAGAAGATATTGTATGTTTTCTGGAAGCAAAGCTTAGTATTTCAAGGATGACAATTCTAACGTGTCTGTTCATTTATTGGAAATTGAGTTTAAAATACCGATGGGCTATTCTGGGGAAACGGTAACTTGAAAAACATGAGCTTTAAGTATACATTAAAGCCAAGAACATTTGAGTGATCTTTTAAACATGAATCAGGTCATGTGAGTCTTGCTCAGAAACCTCCAAGAGCCACATATTTCACGCACGGAAAGAGTCCAAACTCTAAAGACCCTACAAAAATTGGCTCTTGTAATCTGTGTGACTTCATCTCCAGCCATTCTCCCTCCCATTCCCTGTTCCAGCCAAACTGTTCTTTCTCCTTCTCAAACATGCCAAGCATACGCCTGCTTCAGGACATTTACTCTTATTGTGCTCACCACCTAAACCCCTTCCCAGATATTCTGTATGCCAGATTCCATCACGAAAGACTCTGCTTTACTGAAATGTCACTTTCTCAATGGGGTGCTCCTACTGCCATCATCTCCACTCTATTTGCCATCCATACCATGTAGTCTGTGCTACCACAGCACTATAATTTAATTACTATAATTTCATTGTTATCTTCTGTGATCTCTCTCACACCTACATAAAAACTCAAAGATCTTTGTTTTGTTCTTGAATACATCCTTAAACTAGAAGAGTGCTTGGCATAAAATACGCACTGAAAATATCTGCTGAATAAATAAACATTTTAATTTGGAGGTGGTGCTTTTCCTGGTAGTTATTCAAGTGTAATGTAAAAATACATTACTTGAATGGAGGGACAGGGAGCAGGAGGGGGCAGTCAGGCAGCAGGAGGAGCTGGGAGCAAAAAAATATATTTAAAAAAAATAGATCTAGTATTTAAAATGGTGTGGTACAGGTGAAACAGAGGAAGGCTTCTCAATGTGTGGCTCATAAAACACATGCATCTTAATAACCAAATGTGTTTATTATAAAACTGATTCCTAGATCCCACCAAAACTTTGAATCAAAATTTCTGGAGGCAAGGCCCACAAATAGGTTTAAAAAAAAAAAAAAAATCCCAGATGAAGTAACCCCTTATGCACAGTTTAAAAACCACAGGAGTGGAGCCCAGAAAGCATCCAAATGCATACAAACATTTAGTAGGTGATAACAACAAGGAACATCAAATCTGTAGAAAACAGAAGGTTTACTCAAGGAATAGTGAAGTAAAAGTCTATCCATCGGAAAAAAAATTAAAACTTGAATCTCTACATTACACTAAAATTAAGACTGTAATTATTAAAAGAAATATGTTTATAGTTGTGTGGTAATACCACTTAAAACTTCCACTAAAGTCAGAAATTATAACAGAAGACTGCTATATTCAACTGCATAAAAATGTAAAATCTCTGTATTGCTAAAAACACCAAGATATTAGAAGACAAATGACAAACTAGGAAAAAACATGTTATCATATATGGCAAAGATTAGTATCATAATATAAAATTACATCTTATACAGCAATCTGGCAAGTTAAAAATATTATACCTTTAGACCCAGAAATGTAACATCTAAATATTTATTCTAAAGAAACTGAGACATGCACTCATGAGCGTATGAACAAAACTGTGTATCAACATTGTTTATTATGGTAAAATAAAAACCTTTGAAACTGCCTAAGGACCCACCACTAAGAAACTGACTAAAAGTAAATTTTCAGCCACTATTATGATGTGTATTTTCACAGGCTGATACAGTAAATAAAAAGACTTCCAAATAGTATAAAATAGTACAACTTCAGTTTTATAGAAATAAAAACATTTTAAAATGTATCAAATATGCCTTAAAAGATAATCTGGAAAAATTTACAACATAATGTCATAATGGCTATCTCTTAGTAGCAGAAGTAGAGATTATCTTTATTTTCTTCTTTTATAATCACATGGACAAAGAAAACTATCTAAAATAAAGTGATCTGAGCTCTAATAATAAACATTTAATAGTAAATACCTAATTTTTACCATTAGTTTTTACTATTAGTAAGGCAGTTACACTATAGTAAGGCAGCTCTATCTACCTAATCTATTTTGAATATTTGGTTAAAGACATTATCTTTAATTCTGACAATAACCCTAGAAAGGGTTATTATCCCCAAATTACAGATAGGGAAACTAAAGCTTCAAGAGGGTAAGTGATTTGCACAAGATCACATCACTGAGTAAGGATTTAAACCCCTGCTGTTCTAGTCCTGCTGTGACTGGAAAGGAAAACAGCCACTCATATCACACTCTCAGCTTCACTTATATAAAAATAAGAATATTTGAAGTAAATATTCTCCATCAATTATATTTTTCATTTTCTACAATTTTCTATGTCTAAATATAAGCTCATAGCACTTACTGAAAAAAGCAGATTCCATCATCATGCCCCTGACACCTACAAGGAAACAAATCACAAAATCTGTAATATATTTCACAAAATAAACATGCTGACCTTGTCTACATATCCCTTCACATTATTCCCTATACCTCTCAAGACATGGTCTGGCTCTGTGTCCCCACCCAAATCTCATCTTGAATTGTAATCCCCACATGTCAAGGGAGGAACCAGGTGGGAGGTGACTGGATGATGGGGGTGGTTTCCCCCAAGCTGTTCTTGTGATAGTGAGTTCTCACGAGATCTGATGGTTATATATGTGTTTGACAGTTCCCCCTTAACACGCTCTTGTCTCCCTCCTGTCGCCTTGTGAGGAAGGCGCCTACTTCCCCTTCGCCTTCTGTCATGACTGTAAGTTTCCCGTGGCCTCCTAGCCATGCTTTCTGTTAAGCCTGTGGAACTGTGAGTCAACTAAATCCCTTTCTTTTATAATTACCCAGTCTCAAGTAGTATTCTTTATAGCAGTGTGAGAACGGACTAACATACCTCATTACACCCCAAAATGTTCGGCAATCCAGTATCTAATGGAAATACACTAGAACTTACAAGAAGCTTTTTAACTATAAGCAATACTAGATTCAAATCAGTGTCACAGTCCTCAAAGTAGCAAGAAAACCGTGGTTTAAAACAACGCATGACAGCGAGGGACTTACAAAGCTACAAACCATGGTCCTTAAAGAAAAAACAGACAATGAAGAAATAAAAACAGCTATCAGCAGAGAAATTTTAATCTATAAACTTTTCATCTGCAAAGTTAAACTGAATAAAAACAGCAAAGATGTACAGGAGACATTTCCCATCACTATTAGGAAATGGGCATAGATAAGAATTTTCAAGTGTTTCCAAGATCCCCAAACTCAAACCATCCTACCACTACTTATCCATCGACATCAGTGGCTTTTACATCAGACAAAGGTGGAGTAAATCAAACATACCACCCATGGCTTCTTGAGTAGCATGAGGAATGAAATAAGAATTTTTTTTTTTTTTTGAGACGGGGTCTCGCTCTGTTGCCCAGGCCAGAGTGCAGTGGCACAATCTCTGGTCACTGCAACCTCTGCCTCCCCGGCTCAGGCAATTCTCATGCCTCAGCCTCCCAAGTGGTGGGAATTACAGGTGCCTGCCACCACGCCAGGTTAACTTTGTGTGTGTGTGTGTGTGTGTGTGTGTGTGTGTGTGTGTGTGTGTTTTTAGTAGAGATGGGGTTTCAGGATGTTGGCCAGGCTGGTCTCAAACTCCTGACCTCAAGTGATCCACCGGCCTCAGCCTCCCAAAGTGCTGGGATTAGAGGCATGAGCCACCGATTCTGGCCAGAATAAGAAATGTTAACTTAATGAATGTAAACCAACCAACACTCATTCCCAGAAAGATGTATTTATGGAACATGCATGGAGTATTATGGACAGTATATGAACTCAGTGATGCTGGTGTCCACTGGACTATGACAACTTCAGAAAGCTTCAAATTAATCCCTTAAAACAAGTAAAGCTTTTTCACTCCATAGATAAATAACCACAAAAACATACCTTCTTTAGCAATAAAATCGGCTTTACCCTGTAAGAGCTCATACTGAACTAGGTATCGACTTTACATCTAGAAATTTCAGGAACTTCTGTAAGTGAACATGAACTGAGTAAATTCCAAAGGATTAATTGGGGTCAAAAATTTCTTCTTCATCCATAAATCCCAAACTTTACAGCATGTCTCTAAAGCTATGTATTTTATATATTTTTATACAAAAATGTACATTTCTCAAAGGGTGGAAATGTAAGAAACAGAGCAGTGTATGACATGTATAAAAATCAAAAGGCCAGGCACGGTAGCTTATGCCTAATCCTAACACCTTGGGAGGCTGAGGAGGATCACTTGCAGCCAGGAGTTTGAGACCAGCCTGAGAAGCATAGCAAGACCCTGTCTCTACAAAAAAAAAAAAAAAAAAAATTAGATGGGCATGGTGGCACACACCTATAGTCTTAGCTACTAGAAAGTCTGAGTGGGGAGAATCGCTTGAGCCCAGGAGTTTGAGGTTGCAGTGAGCTATGATCACACCACTGCACTCCATGCTGGGTGACAGACAGAGACCCCCGTCTCAAAAAATCAAAAAAACAGAACTTAGGCAGTTGTAAGGAACCTAAAAGATCTAGACTAATCTGACACACTACACAATACTTACTCCTTTTGCAAAGATGCACGGATGATCAATCTTTTCACTCTCCATTTGAAAATAACTATAGGAAGCTCCCAATTTCACAAGACAGTCCATTCCATCATCAAACAAATCACATCAGTAGGAAGTTCTCTTTTGTATAGAAACAAAACTTACTCCCCCACCTTTTTTTACTTTCATCCACTGATTCTAATTTTACTTTCAGGGACAAAAGAGTCTAAATTTACTCCCATTATTATATGAGGTTTTCAATTATTTGAAGATAACTAATATTTCAGTGATCAACTCTTCTCCAAGTTCAACCTGACGAGTTCCTACAACTTGTCCTCATTTAATGTAGTTTCTAAATATATCATCACACTGGTGGGTTATGAATTTATCACAATGGTTACATATGTACTGGAAAAGAATAAATAATAACCTTTGAGATATGGATGTTTAGGTGATGAGCTAGGCTCACCCACTAGCAAAGCGATTCACTGTTTTCTCTTTTAAGGTATTATCTACTTTACAATTACATATTCTGAATGAAGATCTATAGAGTTCACAAGTAGTTATTTTTAAGTTATAAGAGATGTTAAATTTCTACTCATTCATTCTAAATTGTGGTTTGGCAAACAAGGGCTTTTGATTATCAAAGAAAACAGTTTGCTGATCCACATATATGCTTACTATCTCTATTAGTACACTGCCTAACCAAATGTCCTAAGTAGCCCCAAGCTAAAAATCACATTTTTAAAATCTCTTATCTTTAGATAAGATAGATTTAATGGTCTAACTCAATTATAATTATCTCCACAAAAAACAATGGATTTTTAAAAATCTAACGCAAAGATGATATCCATGTCAATTCTGCATAAGGATATAGATAAGGTTATCTTTTTTGTACCTTTCTGTATTTTTCAAATGTGTAAGAGTAAACAAGCAACTCATCTATAAGCTAAATAATCAATCTACTGCCAATACCCTTCTGGCTATCATGAGAATCTGAATAGTGCTTTTGGAGATTTTCATTAACTTGCTGGAGGGATTCATGAAGAGATTCTGACAAAAAACATTATTATACTATTGTGTTCCTTTCAGGAGGCAAATGAGGTATTTCTCTTCCAACTTATATTACCTACACTTTAAGAATCAGTGTTGATTACTGATATCAATGATCCCTAAAAATAAAGAAAAAGATGACTTCCCAAACAAATCATTTCCCTTTAAAGACACTGGGGTTACCAGGGGCAAAATTATAGGAAAAAATTGACCAAGGCAACATTCAGTGGAAACAACACTGAACTTACAGTCATGAAGACCAAGTTTCCACTGAGACTGACACATGCAACTGTAATAGTTCCAGCAAGTTATTTTATCATTCCAAGATGTAGCACCCTCATCTATAAAATTAAGGAAGAAAAGATGCTAATCAAAACCCTCTCCTAATCCAAACTTCTTTGATTCCATGAAACACTGAAGACTCCTAAAATTATCCTAGATAGTCCCCCATAAATGTTTGTCATGTATTACCTAGTTCTTATTCTACACTAGGAACTTTTAATGTCTCCTTGCAATGAATTACTACTACTACTACCACTAATATTAACACGCACTCAACACTTCAGTATTTGCTATGTGCAGATACGGTTCAATGCTTTACAAGGATTATATTTAATCCTGATGATTATCCTCATTTTACAGATGAGGAAACTATGGCTTACAGAAGTCCAGAACCACATAACTGGTAAGTAAAAGAGCTGGACCTTGATCTGGGCAGAAGCAACTCAAAAGTACCAATGGAAGTTTACTTCAGAGGTTGTGATTAGAATAGGATAGCACTGTTTGGCACAAAACCACATACACACATCCTCTTTTGATTGAGATGCTAATTTGCAACCTGATAAGATTAAGAAAACAAGAAATAATATTCTGCATCCACTCTTAAGACTAAATTTTAGTAAACAATCTAAATTGCAGAGCTATAGCCTACATAAATCATGACCTTTGACTCATACTGGTAATTGCTCTACAGAGAAAATTCAACCATATTTAAAGTACAACAATAAGAAAATGTGGTAGAATTCTTCTTGGTCACTGACTAACATTCAAATATGGTACGATCATATTGTGGGTGTACCATAGTTGTAGTATTTGTGGTTACCACATCCACAGATTCAATCAACCTTGGATGCAACCAACCTTGGATCAAAAATGTAGTTAGGAGGCTGGGCATGGTGGCTCACACCTGTAATCCCAACACTTTGGGAGGCCTAGGAGGGTAGGTCATGAGGTCAGGAGTTCGAGACCAGCCTGACCAACATGGTGAAACCCTGTCTCTAGTAAAAATACAAAAATTAGCCACCTATTGAGTATTATGCTTATTACCTCAGTGACGAAATAATCTGTACATCAAACCCCGTGACATAAAATTTACCTATATAACAAACCTGCAAGTGTAACCTTGAACCTAAAAGTTTTAAAAAGTCCTTATACTGACACAAGAAATTTTAATAAATTTACTTCTCTTAATGTAGAAGCAAAGATAAGCTTTATGAATATTACTATCATTTTTTATAAAGATAGACCCCAAACTATCATGATGACCCAGAAAAGAAATGCACACCAAGCATTAGCCTGCTATTATAAACTAGCACAAAAATATATCCACCTCTTTTTACTTGTGGATACTGATCACTAACCTAACACAACTTTATAGACCAGAAGAATGTTCCATAAGTTAGTAAAAGGATACTGCCATAAGACTTCTTTAGGATAAACTACAGTGTTTCATAAATCAGGCAAAAACTTTAAAAGGACAGGCTCAAAATGTGTAAGTCAAAAAATGTTTAAACAGAATAGACTTACTCACCAAATCCTGAACATGAGAATTAAAATGATACTTGAAAGCCTGAACAAAATACATCCACAATAGGAAGAGTATTTCACATTGTAGGTAGCATAAAAATTAGATTTAAATCCACCTTATAATATTTATTACGCCTTGGGTGAGTCAATTTAAGTCTGTTTGCTCACCTGAAACATGGGAAAAATAAGACCAACTCATGAAGCTACTGTGAGAATTAAACGCAACAACATAAAGTGCTTAACTGTGGTTAGCAAATATGTATCATTTAATGAGTGTATAATGTTACAATTATGAAACAATATCATTTAACGGGTGTATAGTATTACTCTAACTATGAAATGATAGTGCACTAAAAGGAGGTACATGTAAACAAATGCTATATATATAACACTTCTGCATATTTATATAATATAAAAATCCTAAGTCATTTGAATTAATGGATAATGACATAATTTACAGTTGTTATACACCTACCTCTACCCCTTAAATATGTATCTAGGGAAAAAGAGCCACAGTAAAAAAAAAAAAAAAATTCATAGCACAATGTCTCCTAGTACATATGCAAATACTCACATACCAGCAATGTTTGGCACACTGCCTTACACATAGCAAGCATATGATAAATATTTCTGGCACTGCAATGACTATTTTTTGCATTGAAATAACTGTATCTATTATTAATAAATAATTTTCTTGAATCTATTTTAATTAGATTGTGTCCTGTCCTTGTCCGGCAAGACAAATGACAAAATTAATGGGAAAGCAAATGTTAAGAAAGGAATACTACAGTACCACAGGAGAGTAAGTGGAAAGAACCCAGACTCCACAATAAGAAGGTCCAAGTTTACATCCCAACTGGATCACCTTACCTGGGTATTGTGAACAAGACTTTTAACTTCAGCTTAGTTTTCTCCAACTGTAAAGAGGGTTAATAATACCACCAGCGGCGGGGTGCACTGGCTCACGCCTGTAATCCCAGCACTTTGGGAGGCCAGGGTGGGTGGATCACAAGGTCAGGAGTTCAAGACCAGCCTGATGAACATGGTGAAACCCCGTCGCTACTGAAAATACAAAAATTAGCTGGGCATGATGGTGCGCACCTGTAGTCCCAGCTACTTGGGAGGCTGAGGTACGGGAATTGATTGAACCTGGGAGGAAAAGGTTGCAGCAAGCCAAGATCGCGACATTGCACTCCAGCCTGGGAGACAGAGCAAGATTCTGTCTCAAAATAATAGTAATAATAATACCACCAGCCTCATCCCAAAGCCAATTAGCACATCTAGCACCCATAGAGTAGTTTCTAAATACAATTCTCCAATAAAAGGAACTAGAGCTTCTTTAAGTAATGTGATGGTTCCAAAGCTGGGCAAGAAATGCATGAGATGAGCCTGGAGCATCTTATGATACCAGAAAGGACGTGCTGAAAAAATGAAGGGATATGTCAAAAGGACATAGAAACAGACTTGACGGGGTTCCCAATGGCCAAGTCTGGGACAACAGAGCATAAAAATGATGACAGTGATGGATTATAATTGATACTAATACTTAAATAAATGTGAGAAAATAAGGCTCTTCTATAAAATTCCAATTAATAAAAGCAGAAGGAATGATGGAAGTAGAAAAAAAATCATTTGGCAAACATCACAGTAATTGTTGCAGGCAAGAATCATCAGCAGATGCTAAAAATAGTAACAAGTGAATGACAGAAAATAGGATATTTATTAGTCTCAAACTATCTTTTCAAAAGATGCTTATTACAAAGTGAACAGTTACAAAACCTGGCAAAACAAACATCTTGTTAACCAAATGATGAAAATTTACCAGTAATGGGATATATCAACACCATCCACCTGTTGAATTGATGCACAAGGATACCATCACTCTATAGTATTGTTGCCAAAAACATGTAAGTTGAATTTAGGAACATTCTACAAAATTCCTGGCCAGTACTCTTCAAAAGTGTCAAGGTTATAAAAGACAGGCTGAACAGCTGTTTCACCTTAAAGGAGACTAAAGAGACATGACAACTTAATGCAACATCATTTATCATATCCTGAACTGGAAAAAGGACATTAGTGGAACAACCGGTGAAATTTCAATAATATCAATAGATATGAATATTGCCAGTTGATAATAATATTGTATAGATCCTAGTTTCCTGATTTGGCTATGTAAAACATTTTAGGAAGCTGCCTGAAGGATATGTGCATTCTTTGTATATTTTTTCTTACTCCTGTAGGTCTAAAATTATTTCAAAGTGAGAATAAATATATATGTAGTTTCATAAATCTCACAACTGCTTCGAGAATCACATGAGATAATGCACATAAAGGTGCTCAGTAGATTCTAAAGTAATATACAAATGTTAGCAGCTTTCATTATCATTTCCGACTCTGGTGCTGCAAGATACCTGACACTTCCTGTTGGCAGTTCCCCCCAGTACACCTTCCAGTCTGTGGGAAGAAACAAAATTGTTAACTGGTCCTACATGTAGAATTTTGGTTCTAAACCAAGGGTATCCAAAGGTGCTTAAACTTCTACTCTAAAGGGAAAAACTTTTTCTAAAAATGTAGTCTGACCATTTAAAAATGAATCCTGTCTCCCTGTCACTGTGATCTTAAAGTAGACTCTAAGCGTAAGAATTTTCTGAATAAACACAGCAATATGAGGAGGACTCGCTCATAATTACCAATAATGGCCACATATCTTTGAATAACTCTTTAATATGTGATAGTGAAAAAGTTCTCAAGATTATCTAGGTTGTCAAAATAGAAGTAGTGATGGGATTATTTAAACATGCTTGTCTGTCATTCCTTGTCTTAGCAAGTCTTTAGTATAAATAACTGAAGGGAAAGGGAGAAATAAACATAGTTCAGTAGGTTCATGACAACTTATTTAAGGAGTCGGGAACCACCACCGTGTTCTTCACCTAAAATCCTCCCTTCGTCTTCCAATCAGAAATCCGGGCAGTTTGGGCCATTTACATGATTTAGAATGACACATCTCATACATCTCATGCCAGACCCAACTGGGCTAATTATCATTTAGCTACAAATTATCATTTAAATTTAAATTATCATTTAGCTACAAATTATCCATTTTCAAGCTCTTGCTAGTGAAGGGAATAATTTTTTTAAAAACACTAAAGTCCTACACATCCTATAGGAAAAAAACTATTATTAATATATATATATATTAATAATACATAAAAATAAAAATTAAGGCTAAGGTTAAAAAAACTTAGTTCATGATATTCATTTGCTCCTGAGCTCTATGTTGTTAACAGACAATAAATCTTTAACCCTTCTTACACAATCTATCATGCCATACAAACTTCAAAGTGAATCAAAAACAGTTAAGATTGTAGCTACTTAGATCACAAGACTACTACTGAACTATAAAGTTAAGTATAACACATAAAGATGTTTCTTCAAAATGAGGTAATTTACACATGGTGAAAGGTAGGGGTCCAGTTTCATTCTTCTGCATATGGCTAGCCAGCTATCCCAGCCATATACAAAAATTAACTCAAGATGGATTAAAGATTTAAATGTAACACCACAAACTATAAGAATCGTAGAAGAAAACCTAGAAATCACCATTCAGGACATGGGCCTTGGAAAAGAATTTACGACTAAGTCCTCCAAAGCAATTGTAACAAAAAAATTGACAAGTGGGACCTAATTAAACTAACAGCTTCTGCACAGCAAAGGAAACTATCAACAGAGTAAACCTACAGAACGGGAGAAAATATTCATAAACTATGCATCCAACAAAGACATAATATCCAGAATCTATGAGCAATTTAAATAACTGAACAAGCAAAAAACAAATAACCTCATTTTAAAAAGGGCAAAAGACATAAACAGACACTGCTCAAAAGAAGACATACAAGTTGCCAACAAACCTAAGGAAAAATGCTCCATATCACTAATCATCAGAGAAATACAAAACAAAATCACAATGAGATATGCCATCTCACACCAGTCAGAATGGCTATTATTATAAAGTTAAAAAATAACAGACTCTGGCAAGGTTGCAGAGAAAAAGGAACACTTACACAATGCTGGGAATGTAAATTAGTTCAGCCACTGTGGAGAGCAGTTTGGAGATTTCTCAAATAACTTAAAACCAAACTACCATTCGAGGTCGGGCACAGTGGCTCACACCTGTAATCCCAGCACTTTGGAAGGCTGAAGCAGGCAGATCACCTGAGGTCAGGAGTTCGAGACCAGCCTAGCCAACATGGTGAAACCCCTGTCTCTAGTGAAAATACAAAAATTAGCTGGGCGTGGTGGTTGGTGCCTGTAATCCCAACTACTTGGGAGGCTGAGGCAGGAAAATGGCTTGAACCTGGGAGGCAGAAGTTGCAGTGAGCCAAGATTGCACCACTGCACTCCAGCCTCAGCAACAGAGCAAGACTTCATCTCAAAAAAAAAAAAAAAAAAAAAAAAAAAACCTACCATTCGACCCCTACAATCTCATTATTGGGTATATATCCTAAAGAAAATAAATTGTTCTACCAAAAAGACACGTGCACTCATGATCACTGAAGCAAAGACATGGATGCCCATTAACAGTGGGTTAAAGAAATGTGGTACATATATACCATGGAATACTATGCAGCCACAAAGAAGAACAAAATCATGTCCTTTGCAGCAACACGTATGCAGCTGGAGGTCATTATCCTAAGTGAATTCAGGCAGGAACAGAAAACCAAATACCACTGTTCTTACAAGGGGGAGCCAAATATTGGGTACTCCTGGACATAAAGATGGGAACAATAGACACTGGGGACTACTATATGGCAGGAGGGAGGGAGGGAAGTAAGAGTTGAAAAGCTATTGGGTACTATGCTTACTACCTGGGTGACAGGTTCAGTCATACCCCAAACCTCTGCATCATGAAATATGCCTTTGTAACAAACCTGCACATGTACTCCCCAAATCTAAAATAAGAATGGAAATTTTTTTAATGAAATAATTTTTATTTTCAGCAGTTTTTCTCACTCTCCTGGGAAAAATGTATTTCCTCTAGCAGGGAATCAATATCTCTAAGACCTTTTTTACCAAAGAACCAATCAATCATTTACTTCTAACATTAGGTTGAGAACTGCACGATGAAAAGATCTAGATTTTATTCATCTCTAAAGCCTACTGTCCTAACACCTGGAACAGAGTAAGCTTCAAAAATGTTAGTTTCTATCCTTTCTCTAACATATAATAAGTGCTCAATAAATGTTTGTTATCTCTATTTCATTAAGTATCAACATTAATGACTGTCAAACCTAAGAGCAATGTAAAATCCAGGAGATGGACTAAATGTGACTACTAAGAAATGCTGCAACATCCTGATCTCCATCTGTTTGGCTGTTTCTATTAGCCCAGCATTCCAATGCACATGTGTGATTGATCCTTTAGGGTCTGCTGCACTGAAACATTTAATTACCACTAAAATATGCAGCATACACATGACTTTGAATTAAAAGACATTTCCTTACTGAAACAGGTCTAAACACTATTTTCATAGAATCTAAACACTTTAACATCTGACATTTAGATAATATCACACTTTGGCATGATACACGGATAATTAGGTATTTATTATTGGGTCTAATGACTTTGTCACTCAATAATTATTAAGTAAATTCTCATATCACCAGAAGAGTCATTTTTATATAATATTTATCTTTAAAAACCCAGTGTCTAAAAGGTAAAATAAAGCAAAACAAACAAATGAACAACAATCTATGGTTCATCTAGCAGATCATAAAGATGATTAGCTTTACAAAGCACTACCTCAAAGGTATCAACAAGAAATGTTTAAAGAAAACATTTCACTCAGTTCAAGAGACATATGTACAAAAGCTGATATATGAAGATTAGTATACTAATTAGTATATATACATACATACATACATTTTTTTAAATTTAAAATTCAACAAGTATTAAGAAAGGAATAACTTCTCAATTTAATTTAATGCTGATTTGGTTTGGCTCTGTGTCCCCACTGAAATCTCAGGTCGAGTATGTAATCCCCATGGGTTGAAAGAGGGGCAGACTACCCCCTTGCTGTTCTTGTGATAGAGTTCTCAGGAGATCTAGTTGTTTGAAGTGTGTAGCACTTCCCACTTGGCTCTCTCCTGCTCTGCCTTGCTAATACTTGCTTCCCCTTTGCCTGCCACCATGATTGTAAGTTTCCTGAGGCCTCCCTGCCAAGCTTCCTGTATAGCCTACAGAACTGTGAGTTAATTAAACCTCTTTTCTTAATAATTACCCATCTCAGATGGTTCTTTATAGCAGTGAGAACAGACTAATATAAATGCCATGTCTGTGAAACAACTAAAATTATCTTACATACCAGTGGCAAATTCCACATTTTGGAAAAAGCTATGCTACCTCAAGTTACCTCTCCATGAAAAAACAATTAGAAACTTTCTTCAGCAGAGTGAATGGAGAACATGTCATAGTTTTCAAAAAAGGTGTTGGGCTTGAAGGAATAGAAATACTCCAGATTTGGGCTGGGCATGGTGGCTCACGCCTGTAATCCCAGTACTTTGGGAGGCCGAGGCAGGCAGATCACCTGAGGTCGGGAGTTCGTGACAGCGTGGCCAACATGGTTGAAACCCCGTCTCTATTAAAAATACAAAATTAGCCGGGCATGGTGGCACATGTCTTTAATCCCAGCTACTCGGGAGGCTGAGGCAGGAGAATCACTTGAACCTGGGAGGCAGGGGTTGCAGTGGTCTAAGATCGTGCCACTGCACTCCAGCCTGGGAGACGGAGCAAGACTCTGCCTCAAAAAAAAAAAAAGAAAGAAAGAAATGCTCCAGATTTGTGCCATCCAATACAGCAGTCAACACTGGCCACTTGTGGCTATATAAATTAAATAAAATTTAAAATTTAACTCCTCAGTCACTCAAACCACTTCAAGTACAGCCAAATAACTATATAGTAGCTACCATAGTGGATACCACAAACAGAATGTTTCCATCATCACAGAATGTTCTATTGTACTCACTGCTTTAGATTCTCAAAGAATTCTAATAAAGCCCAACTGGCAGCAAATGGAAGTAAAAATTTTAGCAGATAACAAAGGTAGTATCTTTCAGTAAAGTAACAAACATTTGGAAAAAACAGTGAGAGACAATGAATTAAATGCTAGTAGTAAGGGCCAGGCATGGTGGCTCACACCTGTGATCTCAGCACTCTGGGAGGCTGAAGTGGGAGGACCACTTGAGCTCAGGAGTTGAGACCAGCCCGGCTGGCCAACAAAATCAAGACCCTGTCTCTACAAAAAAATTTAAAAATTACTGGGCATGGCGGCAGGCACCTGTAGTCCAAGCTACTCAGGAGGCTGAGACAGATTAATCACTTGAGCCTGACAGTTCGAGGTTAGCGTGCTGTGATTGTGCCACTGCACTCCAGCCTGTGTAACAAAGTGAGAGACACTGTCTCTTAAAAAAAAGTTAGTACTGGCTGGGCGCGGTGGCTCACGCCTGGAATCCCAGCACTTTGGGAGGCTGAGGCGGGCAGATCACAAGGTTAGGAGATCCAGACCACCCTGGCTAACACACGGTGAAACCCCGTCTCTACTAAAAATACCAAAAAAATTAGCCAGACACGGTGGTGGGCGCCTTAGTCCCAGCTACTCGGGAGGCTGAGGCAGGGGAATGGCGTGAACCCGGGAAGCGGGGCTTGCAGTAGCCGAGATCGCGCCACTGCACTCCAGCCTAGGCGACGGAGCGGGACTCTGTCTCAAAAAAAAAAAAAAAAGAAAAAAGTTAGTACTATAAATATGATTTCTGTTTCTACAACTCCTTTATAATCTGATGATTTCAAAGATTGAAAATGTACTGAGGTAGATAGGAATCCCTCTCCAACTAAGATGATATGGTTACTATTAAGGAATGAACAGTAAAAACTTAGAAAACAAGGTTAAGAGACTGAAGCCATAGACTTTTAACACAACCTGTGAAAAATCTTTTAATTACCTTACTTTCATTAACATAAAGCAATAAGGAAAGTACGCTCAAATAACACAGTATTAACAATATCTTTTTAAATGATGGGTCCTGTATGATGATTTATCATTTACTATACCCTGGTCACTTTTAAATGTTTAGGCTATTCCCCCACCCCCTACATGGTCTCAACATCCTTGTGAATTTGTTTGGGAATGACTGGTATTCACAAGGGTAAGTGTATCACGCACACACATAACTTTTCACAAAACAACTTAGACTTACTGTGACAACACACAGGCTGACTTTGGTATTCTATTCCATTCTACATGGAAACATAATGCTGATGGAGACCCATTGCCATTGAAAAATTCCCTGTTCTAAACTACTGTGAAGTATTTGGGATGTGGTTCTCCTCTAAGGATGTACCTCCGTGTTAGTAGTGAAGATTCACATTTATGTTCAGCTTATTTCATGAAAATAAGAGATAATACTAAAAGGCATAGGATACTCACAAGAGTGGGTTTCAAGGCTGAGCTGTGAGGGACTGCAGAAGAATTCAGAATTGAATTGCTGTAGCTAGAGTAGAGACAGCAAATGTTATTACATCATTGCTTTTTCAGATGTCTTCACTGAAGTGCTCCAAATGATATAGCAATGTATTGCAAATTAATCTTTTATAAGTATATAATTATTTGTAAATACAGTAAACTAACTCAGATTTATGTGAACACTGAATTCTAATCACTAGGACAGTTGTTTTCCCAATATGAAATGTTTTTAATTATTTGTATTAGGAAAAGATGGAAAGCTTTTTAAACACTAAATCTTTTCATATGTATATCCTATGGGCATACGTGCGTGTATGTACACTGCTGATGTCAAAGTGTCAAAATGCAGAATGTATTTGTTACTGTGATGCAGTCAAAAAGTCTGAAAGCCATTGTTTTAGGGCATAGGCTTTGGAATCATAAGACTTTACCAAGTATGTAATCTTTGCCAAGTCATTTAACTTTCCTGCACCTCAGTTTCCGTGGCTTTGTAAATGGGAGTAGTAACATTATAACAAACACTTACATGGTTATTATAAAGACTAAATGCATGAAATGATTTTAGGCCAATGCTGTTAGTTACTCAAATATGAGCTGTCATTTAATTATGTACTGAGAGCTCCATAGAACCACAAGATACCAAAGAACAAAAAAGGAATCTAAGAAATTTAAGAACAAATTTCATTACAAATAATCCACGATAGAAAAAAATGTGAATTTTCAGAAGTGGCAGTTCATATTAAGAATTTTAAAAAACCACTTGTACTCTTTGACACACTTATCCTACTCCTGTAAATTTATCTTAAGAAATTTTACTAAAGAGAAGAAAATATTTATATGCAAAAAGATGCTCCTTAAAAATGTTATTTGTAATAGCAAAGAGCTGGAAACCTAAAGTGTTCTTTAAAGAGATAACAAGTAGGTAAACTTTTGGTAAAACAATGTGAAATATTACAGGTACTAAAATGATTATTTAAAAACTAGATATACACCTAAGTCTTTATATTAAGTATATCAGGTGATATACTTAATCAGGTAAATAATATGTGTATGTACACAAGCAAAAATGTGTATGGAACTAGATGCAGTTGAAAGCTTTGCTGGGTTTTTAGTTGATTTCTTTTGATGTAATTATTGCTCATTGTTTTCCTAAAGGATTTTAGCTTACTTTCATTTTTTTCCTTATACCACCTGACTAAATCTGAGATAGGGTAAATGCAAAAATTGGATGATCTGCTATTAGCCAGTAATTGTAAGTCAAATTACCCTTCTTATGTGTTATATGCTAGGGCCTAGTACACAAAACACAGTTCAGACTCAAAAGCAGTAGAGTCTATATACAACATCCAATAATTTTTTTTTTCTTTTTGGCTCACTTAAAAGCTCAGTTTGCTTGCTCTTCAAGTATCAAGACTAGGAAACATTGCTAAGGAAAACTAAGGTGGCTAGAAGCCAGTCTGTCTCATCCATCTCTCGCCACTCTCCTTCTCTTTAAAAATGATAATACAAAGTTGAAGAATATCCTGTTTTTTTTTGTTTTTTTTTTTTTTTTTTTTGAGACAGAGTCTCACTCTGTTGCCCAGGCTGGAGCACAGTGCACGATCTTGGCTTACTGCAACCTCAGCTTCCCGGGTTCAGGCATTTCTCATGCCTCAGACTCCCGAGTAGCTGGGACTACAGGCATGCACCACCATGCCTGGCTAATTTTTTTGTATTTTTAGTAGAGAAAGGGTTTTGCCATGTTGCCCAGGCTGGTCTCCAACTCCTGAGCACAGGCAACCTGCCCACCTCGGCCTCCTAAAGTGCTAGGATTACAGGCATAAGCCACCGTGCCTGGCCCTAATTTGATACATCATTTAAGGCTGTTATATGTTCTTAACTGTTACTAAGTTAATTAAGTTTGATTTTTGGATCCAATAACCTTCATCAAGAGAAAAAGTATGTGCATTATTCATCATATTTTTAAGTCCCTGATTTATGCTCATTTAAGATTTTGATTCATACATAACTCATTCCTAAACCAAGTTTCTGATTATGTGTCCAAGGCAATTATTTTTGAATTAACAAATTATACAGTTTTTTCAGAATGCTAGGACTAAACATCAGGCTAAAGCAAAATGTAAACGTATTTTTGCTTTAGCTGTTAATGACCATAAAACTTAACTAAACATGAGCATACAGACCATCAGCTGTCCAAATTACAGTTAACAGACTAAATCAAGAACAATGAATTTCTAGCTGGCAGAAATAGTGCGTCCATCTAATAGGAATCTTAGTTTAATTACAGCTGCAAAAAAATTAAATTCTAAACCTTTAATAACTTAATAATTCCCCTAAGCTGAAAAATCTTCCTCTCCCATTCTCTCCCACGAAAATAGATTTCTGCTTGCCATACAACAATATTTGAAAGTTCCTGGATTGAACTGTAAGATGTTTTTTTCCATTAAAAATGATGGCAAGACACTGAATCTATTTAGACTTCCAAACTGTGCTCAGGTATTAAAATTATTTTAATAAGTTCTAGAAATATACTCCTTTTATAACTAAATAGTTATATTAAAAAATTTAAAAAAAAACTACTTAGAGCTAGTTGTTTGTCTTATTAACCTACTCAAGACTAGTTACATCTACCTCTTCAGTCTGCCCAGAACATGGAAGAAAATTTTCACAATATAAATTTTTTTCTAATGTTGGAATTTTTAGATTTTAAGTTTTTCTGAAAAGTTGCTTTCTAACATTTAAAATGAAACACAATTTTTCTTAGTAGGTTAATAATCCTTTTTAAAAAGCGACCCCACCTTCAGGCTAAATGAAAATGAGCACTGATTATTTTATAAACATAGTACCTTCCTTCTGAAGAACTAAAAGTTCTGTTTAATATTCTTTTATCTCTAATCAAAAAATGTTATTGTAGGGAGAGAGGTTACATTCAGAGGTTGTATCCCTCTGAAGTAGGGACATATTATCCTGGTTTTATAGATAAAAGGCAAGCACAAAGACAGGTTATGTTATTTGCCAATGTCTTAATGCTACAGTCAGCAGTAACCCCAGGATTATGTTAGTTGTGAACACCAGGTTAACTGTAAAATTTAAATTAGTAAATTTTTATTTGAAAGGGCTTCTCTAACCACATTAAGAATGGAGAACCCAAAGGCTACAAAATCCCATAAATGACAATATAATTTATTGGATAAAACCCTGCAATATCAGTCAACATCTTGGTTTGCCTCTCATAAAAACGTAAAGTTCTTAATAAGACCTTAATTTGGATAGTTTATTTACATGTCTCTCTTCCCCTCTACTTTCTAATTCTCAGAATCACTCGTTCCTGATAGGACCATTATTACATGACATCCTATCATTGCTAATACTCTCAAATCTTCCCAGCTAAACCCTTCCCTTTTCTTATCCTCTTCCCCAATACCCTTTTCTTCAACCTCCAATTCCAAAATCCTTACCCCTGTCTCTCTTGATTGCAGAGGGAGGTGGCAACAGTGATACCAGCACTCTAAGTCACTCGACCCACACTCACATTAAATACACTGGCACTGGCTTAGGATTTCTCTCCACCTCAACTCCTGATACCACCCTAGCTATCCAAACATCCATACTGTTCACTCTTTTTTAAAAAAAACATTTTAGCAGATCCTGGCTTCTCCAATAACCTTCATCCCTGTTTCTACTTTAATCTTCCCTTACATGTCATCACTCTGGAGCCATTGTTCTATGATCAAAATCTCTTTGTCTTTCCATTTTTCCCACTTACACTCTACAAGCTCTTTAACTTTACCAAAACTTACAGTTCTTCAAAACAGCTATCAGTTCTATGTGTCAATCTACCACTTCAAGCTAATTTTTTCTTTAAAATCTAGTCTGTCAATAAAGTATATGACGTACAGTGTGGTATAAATACTGTGCAGTTTGAATCTCAGTTCTACCACTTTACTCTCTTGCGTGGCCATGGCAAGTTACTAAACCTTTCATGAGTCTCAGTTATCTCATCTGTAAACTATGGATACTTAGCTCACATGATCTTTAGAAGGATTAAATCTAACAGTGTGTGACAACCAGTAAAACAATTTGATAGACTGTCCTAGGCCTTGCTCCATCCATTACGCCATTCCTTAAGTCTTTCTTTCTCTTCTTCTCCACTACTGACATGAGCCAACAAATAAACTTCAACTACTAACTTCGCCCTAAATGACTAGCATCTACTCTATGACTTCTCTGCTTCAGCACTTCTTATTTTCTCTTTAATCTACAGCAAGCTCATCCAACCCGCGGCCCATGGGCTGCATGCGGCAGGACGGCTTTGAATGCAGCCCAACCCAAATTTGTACACTTTCTTATAACATTATGAGATTTTTTTTGTGATTCGTTTTTTTTAGCGCATCCGCTACCTTTAGTGTTACTGTATTTTATGGGTGGCCCAAGACAATTCTTCCAAAGTAGACCAGGGAAGCCAAAAGATTGGACACCCTCAACCTATAGCAAAACCTGACTTCTGTCCCTATTATTACTCCCACAAAGGTCAATGACATCCTAACAGTTAAATCCTTGTCTTAGAAATCATCAATCTAATTTTTCTGTGATATCTAACGCTTTCTCAATACTCCTTTTTCCCTTGGCTTCTAAAATACTTTCCTCTCAGAGCTCTCCTACCACTTAAGCCACTTCCGTATTTTGGCGTCTCTTCTTTCTTCTACTCTCCCTTAAAAACACTGCTGTTTCTCACTTGTCATCTTTCCATTATTACTTAATATTCTCAAGGGGAAATTTTCCACTGGCCTCAACTACTATATATGCTGAAGATGTCACTATAACTCTACCCTCTTAACCTTTTTGAGAACTCAACCTATAGTTAAAGCACCTTGTTGGACACTTTCTACCTTGACATCCAGTAAGCACCCAGACTAAAAAAGATCAAAACTGGGTTATTTTCCCATTTAAAAAACCGGGTTCATCTCTATTCCCACCTTCATTTAAAAGCATTACAGCGGCCTAAATTTAAAATGTTCAAGTCATCCCACAACCTTCCTACTCCTTCCTTCACATTCAGTCAAATAATCATTGGACATTTGAATTTCTTCTCATATGAGTCCCCAATAGTTCCAAATGCTCTATTCCCAGCTCTGTTTTGTTGTCTTACTACATCTTCCTCATCAACTGAAGTTCATTTTCTTCTCCCTCCAGTCAACTGTCCTAAGAAGCCCTGCTTTACACAAATTGGATTCTCATTCCCTCACTTAAAATACTGAGTCCCCACTGTCTACATGATGAAAACTTCACCTGGTGCCTCTCATTAAGTATCCTTACTGACTAAAGATAGTTGTGGTGAGGAGGGAAGGTAGCTCAAAGAACAAATTTTCTTTCAACTCTTCAGTGTTTCATCTATAAAATTAATGGGAACTCTGTTCAAAATTCCTCTTATTACTAACCAGTCAGATAAATATTCAACTTTTCAAGAAAAACTGATTTCCAGGGGCTTCTGCCATGCTCGTATTGTGTCTCACATTTTAGGCCTAGCCACCATCCCTTGCCCCACAGTTGGTGATATACAGGTAAGCACAAATCTACACTACTCACAATCTGGTCCCTCAACACTTTCCTTAACAACTCCTCCAAACAACTGTATCCAAAAAGGTATTGCCTTTCCTCCAACTTTTTCTTCTTTCTGTGCTTGTCTTCTGCCCCCTCTCTTCCTGGTTGGAATACCCTTCCCCCTTTCCATGCCCTCATTCATGGCTGACTCGTAAAATGCCACTTCTTTCCTGAAGCCTTCCTTCACACAGTCACCATCCTGCCACCAACTCCCAGGTAGAATCACTTTCTCCTTGAGCCTCGAAGAACTTTATAACCAGAACACCCATCACATTTCAGAAGTATCTATTTCCCTTGTGGACTGTGATAGCGATTTTAAAGTTTTAATTATCTTTGTATCTCCAAAGCTAAGGCAAAAGTCAAGTGCCTAGTAAGCACTCATTCAAATGCCACTGAACTGAATTTCTTTAGGAAAAAGTTACTAATGGTCCCTGTTCAAATCTATCCTGAAAGTGTAAAAAGTCAATATATATAATCCAGCAACTAAAATTCTGAAATGTTTAATACTGCTTTTACATATTAAGGGGGGAAACCCCAGAACTCCCCAATCTCACAGTATAAAAATAACACAATAAAACAGTAAAAAAAAAAAAAAAAAGAGTTTGGTGACTGTGCTGAAGTGAATAAAACACTCTGAAGTGGTAAAAGTTACAGTAACTTTGAAAAAGTGGCATCAGAAAAGACACAACTCACTAAATTTTATCTAAATTTTTGGCAATCCTGCCACGGGATGCTAATATATAGAAGTCATTAAAAAACACTGTATTTGTGAATGTAATTCCTAACCACATGAACAGCTCAAGCAAAATGTGTTTAATCACATGCAATAGTATCAGTAAATACTACCAGGAAAAATAATTACATTCCACATTCCAAGTTCATAATGGCCTTTATCCAAATTATAACTCCTGTTAGAAAGGCGTGAACCCGGGAGGCGGAGCTTGCAGTGAGCTTGCAGTGAGCCGAGATGGCGCCACTGCACTCCAGCCTGGGAGACAGAGCAAGACTCCGTCTAAAAAATAAATTAAAAACAAAAACAAAAACAAATTATAACTCCTGTTATACAGATTAAATTTAGACATAAAATTATTAAACTGATATTAGACTGAAATTTAATTCCAATTACTCTTGAATTTACTAAAGGTTATTCTTTGCTCTCCAAACACAGAAAGAAATGCCTTGCAAGGTAATTCAGAAATTTCAGACACAAGGCAATTTCCACCAGTCAATCCTACATCTGAGTAACAGAAATGATATATTAATTCAGAAGTACAAAAAAAATCAGTTATGATTCTAGAACTCTTGGACTAAAATCCCAAAGTTGAGTAAATCCCACACCCTCGTTTTAAATCAGAAAAATTAAAAATCTAAAATTCTAGAGAGCAGAAAAATAATTTGTCTCTATATTTATGAACATTTACTTTATTATGGGCAGAGATTAAAGGACATTTCTGGCATTTATTAAGATCGTATCATTTCTCTCCATTAATCTTCAAATGTGATAAAATGCACTGCTTTTCTCATGTTGATCCATTCTTCCATCCTCAAGATAAACCCCATTTGACTGTGAGGCTTTGTTTTGTTCTAGTTCGCTGAGTGAGGTTTGATTTGCTAGTTCTTAAAAATTTGCAGCCACTACTTGTAATATTTCGTCTCCTCTATTCTCTTCTTTTGGAACTGTTAGCTGTATGTTGGAGTTACTCATCTTATCCTCATGTTTCTTACTCTTCCTATTTTATATCTCTATCTTTGGGTTCAGGCTTCTGGGCTTCTGTCCATTGCAGAAGATTTTAACCTTTTGTGTCATGGATGTTTTTGGCAGCCTGGTAAAGCTTATGACCCCTTTCTCAGAACAATATTAGGGACCTAAAACAACATACACACTATTACAAAAGAAATTAATTATATTGACATAGTTATTGAAATATTTTTCATTTTGATACGGTAATAATGCGGTTCTTTATTAACACTTTAAAATATATGCTCTAGCAATAGCTTTAATAACTACAATAATTTCAAATTAGTGATGACTATAAATGGTATTTCAAGATAGCTGTAACAGCTAACAGCAATTGTGCTATAAGAAAAAAAAAATCCGTAGTTTCTATTGGTGTTATGGGTTGAACTGTGTCTCCCCCAAAATACATGTAGAAGTCCTAGCCCCATGACCTTATTAGTTAAGATGAGGTCATACTGCAGTAGGGTAGGCTCCTAATCCAATGACTGGTATCACTCAAATGAAGATAGAAACACACAGGGAGAACACCGCCATGTGATGATGAAGACATGGAATTATGCAGCTTCAAGCTCAGGAATGTGAAAGGTTCCCAACAACCACCAGAAGCAAGGAAGACAAAAGAAAGGATTCCCCTACTGGTTTTAGAGGGAACATGGCCCTGCCAACTCTTTGATTTTGGACCTTTAGTAATTGTGAGACAATAAACTTGTTGTTGCTTTTTAAGCCACCCAATTTGTAGTACGTTGTTAAAGCAGCAATAAAAACTAACACATTTGCTGTCACAAGTACCTCTAATACTGTCATAGCTTGTTAACATTTCCTTTAATTATGAATGTTCAGGTAGAGATTAGTAAGAACGTCACATTTTCCTTCAAGCCCGCAAACACTCTGAATTTTAAGAATGCTTTGTCTACAGCAACATAATACCTTAGAGTGAAATCCATTATTAATGAACTGTTTTTCATTCTGAGTATCGCAAAAACACAATCTCACAGATATGTAATAATTTTGGTTCTGGATTCTGAGATGCAGCTATGACATAATACTTATCATAAATCTAAACATTAAAGAATAACAAAATTCATTACCTGAGTTAACTTCTTAAACTAATATACAGTTATCCCCTAGTGTTACATTATTGATTTGTATAAGTGACCTAGCAAAAAACTTACTTCTGTAAGTAAAGCATAAAGACTGGTATCTTGTTAGCATATTCCTTGTAGAACTAATCAAGTTGGTGTTTAAGCCCAATAGCCTTTGTTTACTTATTCATCCACAGATGGAGGCCATACTTTTTTTCTCTTTTTTAAAATGAGGGCTGTGCATGGTGGCTCGTGCCAGTAATCCCAGCCCTTTGGGAGGCCAAGGCAAGAGGATCACTTGAGCCAAGGAATTTGAGACCAGCCTGGGCAGGACCCGATCACCACAAAAAATTTTAAAATTAGCCAGGTGTGGTGGCGCACCTGTCGTCCTAGCTACTTAAGAGGCACAGGTGGGAGATCACTTGAACCCAGGAGTTCAAGGCTGCAGTGAGCTATGATCATACCACTGTACTGCCCTCCAGCCTGGACAACACTGCAAGACCCTGCCTCTTTAAAATAAATAAATAAAAAACAAAATTGAGTAGTACAAAATTTTGTGTCATCAAAGATACATGGCTATTAAGCCCAACGTAAGTCTTAAAAGACTATTAATATACCAATTGTTTCCAAATTTTGTATCTTAATTGTTCAAAATGCATGCTTTTACCTCATCTTCCTACCACTTCTACTCTTAAGTCTTTTGTTTAAGTATGTCAAAAATAACAATATAATAAAATTAACAAAGTCTAAATCATACACCATCAACAAAGGAAGGGCGCATATGATGCTTAGTCCAAATTCTTTAATTTATAAATCAGCAAACTGAGGCCTACAGAACCCAGGATTAGAGAATAAATTAAAAATAGCTACAAAAGAAATCCATCTCCCAATTTCAAGTCCAGTGTTCTTTAGACTATACCATACTGCACAGAAGATGGTAAGAGTTAAATAAATGATGTACAAATGGCTTTTACATGAGCACTTAAATTCTATTTATAATATAGTATTTAAAAACATTCTAGTTATCGCAAAACAACCTAATAAGTTTTTAAATCAATTTTATTTTACCATAAAGCATTTAAAAAATAAGACTTCACTTTCTACCTTCAAAATTGGCAAAGAAAAATTCAGACAACTGTACAGACATTTCAAAGTTTAAGCACTCTCATATACTAAATACTTCTTTTCTAGAGGGCAATTTAACAGAAAGAATAAAATTAAATATTTTCCTCTCTTTTAACTCCATTCTTAGACTATCTCAAGGGAAAAGTAAGAGATCTGGATGGAGACAGAACTCAGGATGGTATGCAACATTGTTTAAAAATAACTAAAATATCCAACAATAGGAGACTGATTAAAACTAATGTATATCATACACTGAACATAATGTAGCCACTAAAAATTATATTCTAGAATATTTAATGACTTAAGAAAATATTCACATTAAGCTACAATTGTACCCACTGTGCAATTCCATTCCACTGAGAAGAAACACATGTATATATATAAACTACATAATGCTTTGAACAGTGCTTGGCATACAGTAAAAATCTAATAAATGAATACGTTTCATCACCAACATCATAAGAAAGGTTTCCATGTAGACCAAAATTTTAACAGCTGTTATTTAATGGCAGAATTGCAAATCAATTATTATTCACTTTAGAGATCATTTTGTACATTATCTGAAATAAACTACTACTCTTACATGGGGTGATGCATCTCTTAAATTGGCATTTTTAATGTCGTTCCTGTTCCTACTGAAAGATGGAGAAGAAAAGCAGGCTTGTCTTTACCAATCATTTCCCCAAACTGGGTAAGACTAGTCAAGTTCAAGTTATACAACACCAGAGAAAAGGCTAAATTGTTACACTTTCCCCTTAGGCAGTTCTCAGTCACCAACAGCTGCAGTATAAAATCATGGAATCTGCTGCTGTTTACCCTTTCCTGATCAATTTCACTTCTTTATCCCTAGTCAGTTCCTCACCCTTGGCACTAATGTGGAACCATGGGGGAAAGGGAGAGCAATTTAAAGAACTTAAAACTGATAAACAGCTGGAGATACATATTCCTAAATTTTGAGCTTCCTATGCCAAAAAAGACAGACACACAAATGTCTACCTTCTTGTGGATATAACACGGGTCTTCAAATACACCACATAACTCAGAGGCCAAGCACATCCAAACATCCCAACAGCATTTTAGGACAGTTTTTAAGCCTGATCTAAGTTATTTCTCAAACTTGCAGAAACAAAACATGTCAAAAATGAGGCCAATTTTTGTCTTTTCTTAAAAAAAAAGGTAAGCCTTCTTAAACGGGTAATAATTTACTTTTCCCATATTCTTTTTCGGCCTTTTTTTCTAATACAGCTAATGATCTCAAATGCATAAATTCAGAGAAAACAAAAAAAATGAGGTAATGAGGCTCCATTAATTCAACCATATTTGTAGAGCATTTGCCATCAAGCACTGTGCTAGGCATACAAACAAAAGTAGGGAATTACAGAATAGTGGTCATAGAAATAAGTAAATAATCACAATATTATATGATTTTAAAACTAATATATGTACGAAGTACAGAGGCAACACAGAGGGACAGAGTGTTGAAAGAGGGGAAGAGAGAAGGTCTTTTGGGGGAAAAATGACGAATTTACAAAAGTTTGTAAGGAGAGGAATTCTAGGTATGGTATCATAATGTGTTTAAAATATATAATTCAGGATCATAAAGTTTTAAGTGAGAAAGCAGAGGGAAATTAAGTTGAAGCAAGTATGCAGTCATTTAGCTGATTTTTACATAGGCCAACTGAATAATAAACAAATTTTTATATTATGTATACACCACATCTATATAAACAAACATTAGATGGCTTAATATTACACAGCTTTCCAGTGCTTCCATTTATTTCTAGAATGCTTTCCAATTTTATATATATATATGTGTGTGTGTGTACATACATATACATACGTAAAATGTATGGGGTGAACATATGTTTATTTACACTTATCAAAAATAACTCACCACTGGGTATATTTTTTATGAGGCACTAAATGATATAACCATAAAAATTTGCTTTCTATTTACGGAAAAACGGTTCAAACTCAGATTACAACATAGTACGTTTATCACACATGGTCTAATTCTAGTTAACCTAATTCCAAAATCTAATATAATCCCAACTTGCTATTAGAAAGCCTAATACTGACACAGGAAGTGTTTCTGGCTAACGTGAACCTAATAAGCCAAATGCTTATTATTTCAGCTACTTCACTTCTCCAAATGTTTTGGCCAAATTGACAAAAGGACATGCAGTGCTATATACACTCAATACCAAAGGACAAAGACTCTTAAGTATTATATAATATGCCTTTAAATGTTTAAAACTCTATTTAGAAGGCTAATTCAATAATGTAAAATATGGTACAGTTATATCTATCGGAAACATTTGACTGGAGTATTAAACAGTCTCTGCAAATTACCTACAAAACAAACATGTATGTGGCTATTTCCTCTACTATTTATAACACAAATTCTTTTGCTCTAGAGTACGTTTACTATTTTTGAAAAGTAAGATTTTTAAACATAAATGTGAAACAATCTAAGAAATGCTTTATTCTAATTTATTTCTTCCTTACTTGGTTTGGCATTAAAGCAAAGCCCTACACATAACAGATCCCCCACTGATTCTTGATTAAATATATTCTCACAGTCAGCCTAGGAGTTATCCATTTCTCTACATAAAACTTTAATTTCAAATAATAGAGCATGTACTCGAGGATTTCAGAATGAGGCCCTACTGGATTTTACCACAATGGCTATCTAGAAAGGGTTAATGGTTTCCCAGGAAACTGGTGATTTTCACTTTTCTTGAAGGTTGAAATCAGGTGAAAAAGAAACTAAAGAATGTTAAAAATAGTCCCTACTGTAATTAAATCCCTATGAGCAATGGCTTTAAAAAAGAGAAAAGGGAAAAAAATGTAAGGCCCAAATAAAATCCATGTTACGGGGCAGTTTTAAACTGTGCTAAGGCCTTAATGGTTTCTGCCATGATACGTATCTTTCTTCATAATATATGACTATAAATAATAAATTTCCATTTCAAAACGGTTCACCTATTAAAGATGAGACATAAATTACTATATTAAAAGCTACATTCCAAATAAGTTCACTCTGTGGTTTATCTAATGCACAAGCAAACAATGCTGGCTCTAGTAAAACTGATTATCAGATGAACACATTATTTTCTAATATAATAGAGTTTTTTAAAGTAAAACCCCCAAGATTTTGTTCCCATGAAGAGTTTACCAAAATATTATGCTAAATATTATTATCGCCCTGCCCAAACTTAAAAAGTATTACAAAGCTCCTAGGGAATAATTTATTAATAAAGCAGGATAAATTTGTGAAAAAACGATTTTAAAAGTCTGGGTGAGTGAGATAATTTCCAAGTTGTCCCATACTAAGTACATTTAGATGAAAAAAAAAATATTTAAAGCAATCCTCTCACTGAAGATTGCCATCGGTGTTTCAAATATCAACATCTTGGGGATTAAATCACTGGGAGTATTTTCTCAGTTTACTGTAATAGCAGTGGAACGCACTATCACTATACAAAAAAACCTGTTGTCTCAATTTATTTATGGCAAGTATTTAAAAAATGGCCATTTAGAAAAAATATATTTTACTTCTGTTAATTCACATTCCATCATCTGCTTTTTTTATTAGCTGCAACCAGAAGGAAACAAGGAGATATTCACTGCTTTAAGAAAAAAATTAAACTGGTAAGAAGTCTTTTCCCATCTCTAAAAGAAAACTTAACATTTTTAATCCAAACTGTTTGAAAGATACCAATAAAAGTTACCGTCATTCGGTTCAGCATTTTTAGCAGTTCTTCTCCTAAATAACCATTATCTGAGATAGACTTCTTGATCTCCCTCAAAGTAGGTCTAATCTGCAGAAGGCAGGGAGACACTGTACTGCACTGTGAATGGACAGCCAGGTATTTTATGAATGGAGGCGATCACGTGATCCCAGCACCTCCCCGAACTGATATTTCCCACATAACTGTGTCAACATTCTCAGAACAGGGGTAGTTGTTTGTGTGTGCGTATGTTTTTAAATTTAACCTAAAATTTCACATTCTTCTTACCTTCTGAACTCAAAAATCTACACACAGACAAATAAGCCGCGAATTTTTTTTCTTGGGAAATCCTTTCAAGATGTCCAAGGTGATGGATGTTTAATTATTTTTTTTATGAATGAAGAGTGTGCTATGCAAATGAGGGCGATTCACAAAAAGAGACAGAACATGGCTGCCACTTCTGCTTCTACACTGCACTGACACTGCAGCAATGTACCTCCTTCTACACCCGCTCAGCAGAAGCGTGTGTTTTGGGGTGGGGAGGGAGTAAGGGAGGAGGAAATGTTGTTTGGCCTTTCTCTAGCTATTTTACGTTAAACAGGACTCGGTATAGACTTTATAAAGTTATTTCCAAAAGGTCTGACTTTAGTAATGCACTGTATTTAAAGGAATGCATCCAAATGACTAAGTCCTAACTCACTTAACTCTTTCCAACCCTCCGAAGATAAACAAAAGTTGAACTTAATTACAAGAAAACGGATGCTAATATTCTGCTTGGAATTAAATCCCTTCTCAATAGAAAAGTGTTGCCAACCATTATTTCTCCACGCAGCTGTCACGTTAAAGCAAAACATTTAAAAGACGAAGTACTTCGTTTGGAAAGCAAGGAGAAAGCCCAAATAAGCTAAAACTTAAACCGGAATGCTCTAAAAGTTAATGAAATCACCAACATATTCAGCAATGTAAATTCGGTTACATCAACGCAAATCATGTGTTTTCACATAGCTGAAAGGTAAAAATTAGCATTCAAAATTCTTCTCCGTTCCTGAAGACACGTCCAATATTCACACAGGTAAACTCTAGCTCAACATCGCCCACACTCCAGGTGTCCTTAATCCTATTAAATTCTAAAAATGTTTCCCTAACCCTATTTTTTACAAGAATCTTACAGGTCATAAGTTTAAAAGGGGGAGGGGGGAGAGGGTGAAGGCTTAATCGGTATTTAAGAGTCACTGACTCATCGAATTAAGATTCAAGAGCAGTTTGCTGCAGGAGGTGCTCCCACACATTAGTTTCCAAGTGAAACAGCTATAAAGGAAGTAGGATGGATACTGAAGGTATGGTGACTGGTATGTGAGTGAAAAAGGACGGGACAGGGGTCTAACAGGCAAAAGGGTAGTTTCTACTCCACTTCCATCCATCCACATTATTCCCTCTCATAGACGTACAATTGCCATCCTCTCCCAACACTTAATCCCCTACCCCAAAAGAAAGCAACTCAATGTGGGAGGATGGGGAGGGGTGCTGCCACTAAAAATGGCTAAAGAAATCAGCTATCTCCAGAAGATGCACTGAACTCTCCAGGGTCGCAAGCTTTCCGGCACCCAAGTTTCGGATGGGTCTGGGGGAGAGCCGAGGGCGGATAGGGGGAGGGGGATTAGCAATCGAGATCAATGAGGC
Organism: Pan paniscus; assembly: GCF_029289425.2. Lineage (NCBI taxonomy): Eukaryota > Metazoa > Chordata > Mammalia > Primates > Hominidae > Pan > Pan paniscus. The sequence goes on along the minus strand of NC_073265.2, from coordinate 27,483,602 downwards.
GCTTACTCGTTGTCAGAAGTCGCCGTCTCCTCGCTCATCTTTCCCTCACCGTGATCCGATCTGGAGATGGAGGAGCAACAGCAGGCGGGGGAGCAACAGCAGCACCGAGGGGCAGGAGGCAGCGGCGGCCGGGGGGGCGCGGGGGCAGCGGCACAGGGGCCTCACCATGGTGGATGCCTCACCCAGAACGGTACCCCCCCAGCCGGGAACCCCGGCCACCCCCGCAGGGGGGTGGCGGCAGCAACCTCCGCCGTGGCGACCCCAGCCTCTTCCCCCGCCTCAGTGCCCAGCCAAGGGATCCGAGGAGGCCCGGTGGAAAGGGAAAAAGAGAGGGGCTGCAAAGGCTGACTGGAGAGCTGCTCCTCCAGCCACTGGGGTGGAGCGCAGCGGGGTCCGGCCAGGAAGGAGTCGGCGGGCGGAGAACCCGGGAGCAGAGGCGGCGCTTCCCTCAGGGATGCGGCGAGGAGGAAGCAGAGCTCCGCTCGGTGGGGGCCGGCGGGGGGGTGCCGAGCCCAGGCTCCGGGCAGCGGCGGCGCGGTCCTGCCGGAGCCCACCCCACCATCTCCCGCCTCGCCGCCGGCTGCCCCTCAACCCCCGGCGGCGTCTGGGTCGGTCCTCAGGCGCGGGCAGAGCAGGGCTAGGGGCCCCGCGGCGGCGGATTCCTCCAGACACGCTCCAGCCGGGAATCCTCCTCAGGGGGGTGGAGGGGGCGGCGGGGAGCGTGTGAGGCGAGGGGCAGGCAAACCGATCGTTCCCACCCGACCGGAGAAGAGCGGGCGGGCCCGGGTCCGGGGGGCAGGATCCCGAGAAGCGGCGGGAGAGGACAAGAGCGGCCGCAGGTTCCCCGCCAGCCAGTGCCCACCAGCAGCTCAGCGGGCCAGCTCCTCACGCCCGAGAGAGGGGAGCCGCGAGGGGGGCGGCGGAAGCGCTCACGCCGCCCGCTCCTTCCGCCGCCGCCGCTGCCCGAACCGGGGGCGCCCGCGAGAGAAAGAGGCGAAGTAGTCCCTCGCGACTTCTCCCGGCCGCCCGCTTTCCCCGGAGGCCAGAGCGGGCGCGGGGTGGGGCTGCCGAGCGGGGTGCCCAGGCTGTGAGGGTGCGTGGGTAGGACTAAAAGCCGCGGCCTCCGGGCGAATCACTGCAACTCGAAGTCATGTGCAGCATAGCAAGTTTCAGGAAAGTAGTTCCCTCCTCCCTTCATTTCCCAAATCGTTGTCGAGCCACTTAGCGGAGAAAGGGGGGAGGGAGGCGGAGGGATATCCTCCCTGCACCGTGCTCGGTGTGCGTGCGCGCGCTCCAAACTCTTGGCACGCCGCGAAAGGGGGCGGGGGTGGGAGCTGCGAGGGGAGCTGCTAGGGAGGTTGCATTGTTGTGGCGCGTTACTCCCCGTTACTCTGCTTGGAATATCCGGGTTGCTTGAACGAAGAGGCTAGAAAGACAGTGTGCTCAGAGGGGAAATCTGGAGGCTACTCTCTTCTGCCGTGTGTGTGTGTGTGTGTGTGTGTGTGTGTGTGTGTGTGTGTGTTTTCCTTGCAGAGCAAAGAATGGAACTGGCATGAGTTCATTTTTAGTTAGTGGGGGTTAGAAGCAGGGACTGCAAAGAGAGCTCCTCCTGCTGTCCCCCTGGTTGCACTGCTGCAGTCCCCTAGCTGCATGCACGAAGTGTATGTGTGTGTGTGTGTGTGTGTGTGAGAGAGAGAGAGAGAGAGAATATGAGAATGTATGTGTGTTTTAACACCTCGCCTCGCTGCCTGGATTCTTACTGCGCAAGGGGTATGCTATCAGGGCATTCATCTCGGAAAGCTGGAGTGATTGTTAATGGAGAACGACTTCCATTGAAGCCCAGGGTAGGCGTGTTACATGAATCTGGCGCAGCCAGAACGGAGGAAATAACTCCCGCTGCGAGTGAGGTTGCATAACTATAGCGCAGGAGATGCTTCTGTGGCACGAACTGCTCTGAACGGAGGCGGACCGATTGGATAGACAGCTGTCACGAATGCATTGTTAGAAGACAATGTATGCATTCATCTCAAAAGATTTTTGCACAGAAACCTACTGCGGTTGCGGGCTGGAGCCTAAGGTCAGCCCAGCCACAGGAGTCAGAGCTCCTGGCTCTGCAAATTCTATTATCTGTTCTCCACTTAGAATACCAGCCTGTACATGAACCACCTTAGGGGACTGAATCCCAAGTGCTCCCAAGTTCCTGACGCATCTTCCCAGATATAAGTCTCGCCCTGCGTGCAATGTTTTTCTCTTCCTTCTCAGATTTGTGCGACCTAAGAATGAAGGTTGCCGCTGGTGCCACATTAAAGAGAACAATTCCCGAGGGAAAAAAGAAGTTGGGAGAACCTCGTTAACAAGGCAGCACTCCTCTTCTACCATCCCTCTCCAGGAATCGCAGGATTGTTGTTCTGAGAATGAGCGTGCACAGTAGTGCACTGTTAACAGTGTTTTGCACGTAGCAGGTGCTTAATAAATGTTTGACGAATGAACAGAGGCGCTAAACCGGTCAATGTACCCAAAAAACCATCCCATTGATTTCTGAGGTCTCTTTATGTAACTTGATTCCTGCCTCAGCAGCAGCATTGTCCTTACTCTTGAGAAAGAGAGGGGCAATGTTGGTGATGGTCTGTGCTAGACATGACCTCTAAACCTGCCTTTTTGAACTTATTCTTGCCAAGAACTTATACATGGGAGTGTTGATACTGGCCTCTTCCCCTTCCAGGACTACTGTTAACCAGTTAGGCTGCTCAAGTTTCAGTCAAGTACCATCAGTTATAATCTGTGTTCTTATCCAAGTTACTGAAACTCTGGGCCTGCATAAAATGGGGATAATAGTACTTAACTTACAGAGCTGTTGTGCTGATGAACGAGATAATAATATACAGAGTTACTTAGAACAGATTAAGAATTCACAGTAAGAATAAGTCCTAGTTCTTACTACTGTTTTGTCAGAGATAGTAATAAACTTCATGGCAAAATAGTGGCAGGTGCTCTGAGGATTAAATGTAAAGCATTCAATATTCTTGTTCATGCATTCAACAAATAATTATCAGTTGCTAGACACATGGCCTGGTCCTTAGTAAGCCATTAATAAATGAAACTATCACAGTTATTATGATTGAGTAAATAGAAGGAAAGTCGGTCATTTGCAAAGGCCTTTATCTTTTGAAGATTTGCATCTGTTTGAGGTTCTAGTGTATCAAGGAAATTGTCAGTATAGTCTTTGGAAGAATCTTGGTTGTCATGAGCCAGGCACTGTGCTGGCTATTTCCACATTCCACATACACCACACACTGCTTACATAAAGGGAGCAAGATGTGATCAATAGCCCAAATTAATGCTTTAAAGATTGCTCTCAACTCCACGACCAAGACATAGTCACCAAACCATCCACAGCCTTTGGTGGTCCTATGCCATTTCTAGAACACTTTTGTGCCCTTTTTTCAACAACGCATTTGTAGTTCTCTCACCCAGTTGTTAAAGATCTCACCAACTTTTTAAAAATTTGCTTTGGTTTAGCAGAGCTCAGAGTCTTCTACTCTGAAGCAGTCAGAAATGGTGCTACTGCTCAGAGCCAAGGGATCTTCTAGTCTGACTGTCAATCACTGGCTGCTCTATACTCAGGAGGCCTCGACTTATCTATCCGGGTGTCTGGACCTTAAGAGTAAAGAGACGTACCAACCAAAGACAATGTGTGAGATCTTATTTGGATCGTGACTTAAATATTTTTAAATTTGGGACAACTGGAGAGATTTGAACATTAACTGGAGATTTGATGAAAACAAGGAATTTTTTTTAAGTATTGGTTTATGGCAACATTTTCTTCAAGTCCTTACCTTTCAGAGATATGTACTAAAATATTTACAGATGAAACGTTATGCTTCAGAATAATCCACTGGGGTGAGGAGTAGGAAGAATGGGTAAGGATATAGATGAAACAAGATTGGTTATAGATTAATGATGAATACATTCTCTTTACTATTTTATAATTTAAAATGTTCTATAATAATTTTTTTAAAATACACTGCAAGTACTTAAAATGCAGATTCCTAGACCCCAGCTCAGAAATTGTGATCACTAGGTCTATGATGGGGCCATGCTTTTGTAAGTATGCCAGGTGCTTGGCCCTTTTTAGTCCTTCATCATCTACTCCCCCTTTCCTTAAAACCATTTTTGTCATCCTGTCTCCCAGCACATCCGTGATTGAAAGCTGTGTTCCAGCTAAACACAAAAAAGGGTGGCCCGTGGTATATCATAAGCTTAGATAGACACTGGTCAAGGCCAGAGGGATAGTTCAGTTAGGAAAGGGGATCCAGCCAGATGTGAGAAGCTAAATACAGATCACAGTTTTGTCTTAAGCTCCAACTCCATTCAGTTGGTACTAATCAAGAAGAATTCTATGGCCACATTCGGGCTCAGCAAGAAAGGAGATACTTATATTTGCTCAGTTGTGTTTTCTAGGTAGCCCTGTGGGAAGGAAGCTAGTCACAATAGCTGATTATCACAAGTGACTATCTGTATTATTGTCCTCAGCTTTAGGAATTAGCCACAACCATTTAATGACCTGTTCGAGGTAATTAATTATCAATAGGATCCATGGGCCAAAGAGGGAGGAACAAGAGAACAATTGCCAAGTAATTGCCAGTATAGGATATGATCCAAGTTAAGAAGGTACAAGTGGATTCTGAGTTCCATGTAGGTATCAGGCCAGGGTTTATTCACAAGGACAGCAAAAAGTAGACTGTCCTCACTGAGCCACTAGCAGATGGCATGCTATTCTCCTATTCAAAGTTTCTTTTCTTTTTTTCACATTGCTCAGCCCATAGTAATCATCTTTCTTATGAGTTCAGAATTGGTCTTCTCAGATTCTTTTATTTTTGCCTTTGCTGTTTATACTTGTGTTGATAATTATTATTTTTGCTGATTCATTTTTTATGAGTTTATATTTGTTTTCCCAATTAAATTTTAGTGACTTGAAGGTAGGGGCTGCCCTTTATATTTTTTGGCATCCTTTTTAGCAGTGGTCGTAAGTAATAGTGGCTTTTTAGGTGAAATACTATACCAGAGCCTTGACTATATATAAAAATGAAGCTATACTGACTGGCACTGGAGTCGAAATCAGGAATCCCCTCTGGCTTCCTATTGGGACTTAATACTATTGCAGTTTAGCATTTCACATACACTGTGCCTTGCACTAGAAGCTCTCATCAGATATTTGTATTCTTGAGAAGCCAAAAGAGGAGACAGCCATGCCAACATATGAGGTTCTAAAAGTACATAAAATACAAGTGCATATTTCCATTTCTAAAATTACCCTTAACATTACTCCTTAGCAGATGTTATTAAAATTTTGTTTTTTAAAACTGTAGTTAATGTGTGCCTTGATCAATCGGAACTTCCTATTTTCATCATGTACTTTGTTTAATAAATGATTTTTTTTCTTTAGTTTAACCAGTCTCTTGGCTAATGAGCCCTGCCTCTCAGTGGAATTACTAAGTGGTAACCATGTTTCTAAATAGTTTCCTTGCCTCTGGCATGAGTCTGCTTCCCCATCACTAGGATTCCCATGTTCTTCCAAACTAATGCAAAGTATAAAGGATAAGTATGCTATTTTCCTTTTTTCCCTAAGGACGGCAATTGTTGGTTTGGCAGTATCCGGTGAGTGTGTAATCAGTTTACTTTTAATGCTATAACTGCCTTTTACAGGAAGTTTCCACAAGATTAGGATGAGTACAAGGGAAATGAGCAGTCTGCAATTTCCTTTATTTTCTGTATAATCTTAGCAGGGAGGATGCTTACCAGACCCCACACTACTAAATAAAGCACTTACCATTATTCTCCCAAATGGCTTTATCATGCTCATTCTTTAACGGTTATGTCCCACTACAACAAATATGAAGGACTGAAATACCCATCATAAAATAATCCAAGGCCACGTGCAACACAAATTTAGTATAACAAAAGATTCTAGGTTGGTTCCTTGGATTTTGCTTTAAATATGGCATTGCCTTCCCTTTTAATGAGTACTAATTAACCATTGTATAGGATTACAACAGGATTACATTTGAAATACACATTGCCCTTCAGGAACTTACCTTCCTAACACCCTTCCCCAGTAGGTATTATTATTAACTCCAGGTTACAAAGAGACTTGCAAACTGAAGATCAGAGAGGTCCCAGAGGTTACACAATAGTAAAGGCATGGCTGGAGCTCAACCCCGTTTCATCCCCTCCTTCAAAATTCTGTGTGTGTGGGTGTGTATGTGTGTATGTTTCAATATTATAATTTCTCAAAGATGGGATATTTGGTGGGATAGACTTTCAAGTCATTATTACTTTGGATAATGATTTAACAGGAGAGTCCTACTTTTAGATAACGAAAGAATTAAATTCCTTGGCTATTATCAGCTGCCTTTTGTGGGCCTCAGGTACGTAAGTTCCTTTATACCATCAGTTCTTAGAGTAGGGTCTGGGGACATCTGGAGTCTCTTTTGTAAATTGGTTTCTAAATCTAGAGCCTTGATAGGAGGACTACTTCAATCAGAAGGCGAATAACATCTGGTTGTCTTTGGGTGATGCTAGCAGATATTGATGATCATGGTAACCACTAGCCATATGTGGCTGTTTATTCCTCAGGTATACTAGCCATGTTTCAAGTGCTCAATAGCGACAAGTGGTTAGTCGCTATCATATTGAACAATCTAGATATAAAACATTTCTGTCATCACGGGTTGTTTTCTTAGACACATGAATGTGCAAATGTGTTGCTGTAAATAACAAAAGTAGTTATCTTGTTATTAAAGTAGACATGTAACAACGATTATGCTCTCAAATACATTATTAGTGTGAACTGGGGCACTGTAGATCATCTCTTCATTGCCATTAACTAAGGGTAAAAGGGAGGATAATTTCATAATTATCTTTGATGTATAAGTCTTTGATAAACCTACAGAACATATCTATACTGGGAAGCATAAATTCATTGACTGGTTTATTTTGTTAAAAAATGGTTTTTGTTTGTTTAGTTTGGGTTTTTTTTTTTCTTCCTCTGTTGCCCAGGCTGGAGTGCAGTGGCACAATCTCAGCTCATTGCAATCTCCACTTCCCAGAGTCAAGCAATCCTCCCACCTCAGCCTCCAAGTAGGTGGGACTACAGGCACCCATCACCATGCCCAGCTAATTTTTGTATTTTGTAGAGAGGGGGTTTCGCCATGTTGCCCAGACTGGCCTCAAACTCCTGAGCTCAAGCAATCCATCTGTCTTGGCCTCCCAAAGTGCTGGGATTACAGGGGTCAGCCACCACACCCCGCATATAAAAATGTTTTGGCCAGGCGCTGTGGCTCACGCCTGTAATCCCAGCACTTTGGGAGGCCAAGGCAGGCGGATCACGAGGTCAGGAGATCGAGACCATCCCGGTTAACATGGTGAAACTCTGTCTCTACTAAAAACACAAAAAATTGGCCGGGCATGGTGGCGGGTGCCTGTAGACCCAGCCACTCGGGAGGCTGAAGCAGGAGAATGGGGTGAACCCAGTAGGTGGAACTTGCAGTGAGCCAAGTTCGCACCACTGCACTCCAGCCTGGGCAACAGAGCGAGACTCCGTCACACACAAAAAAATGTTTTAAGTGTTCATGTTTAATATTGCATATCCTTGCCACTCAAAGCTGCAAAGCTTCACCCGGAAGCTTGTTAGAAATGCAGGCCCTTGGGCTCCACTCCAGTCTTCCTGAATTGGAATCTGCATTTTAACAATACTGCCATATGATTCATCTGTGCATTAAAGTTTAAGAAGCCCTATTGTAAGTAATCCCTTTATCTTTATTATTATTATTATTATTCGAGATGGAATCTCGCTCTGTTGCCCAGGCTAGAGGGCAATGGCGTGATCTCGGCTCACTGCAACCTCTGCCTCCTGGGTTTAAGCAATTCTCTTGCCTCAGCCTCCCGAGTAGCTGGGATTACAGGCGTGCGCCACCACACCTGGCTAATTTTTGTATTTTTAGTAGGGACGGGGTTTCACCATCTTGGCCAGGCTAGTCTTGAACTCCTGACCTCGGGTGATCTGCCTGCCTCGGCCTCCCAAAGTGCTGGGATTACAGGCATGAGCCACCACACCTGGCCAGTAATCCCTTTATCTTTAATAGTGTCCCTTCCTAACCTTGTTCTTCAAGCTTGTCCAGCTTCCAAGTATGCAAAAGTCAGATATTCCCATTACCATTTCTAGCCCTTTTTCTGCACTCCCCACCCCAAAACAGGATTTTTATTCCTGTTTTCCTTTAGCCTCTTTTTCCTGGCCTGTGACTTGGACCACTCAGCACCTTGTCTCTGTTCATCTCTGGATTAAGCCCACTGCTCACCCGTAGCTCCCTACAGTGCTGGCAGGGGACTGTGGCCTTAACAGCTGCTCCCTGCTTTCCCTCTTTTCTCTAAAATCTCTGTGCTTTTCTAAAAAAAAAAAAAAAAAAAAAAAAGTCTTCCCGCCCTCAACTCTCTAGCTTACCTGAAGGTTCCCTCCTCTTCCCACTGCAACATCACACTTTAATTGGACTTTTTCACACTTCATTAGGCATCTGTAAAGCCTGGTGTTTCTACATAGTCACTCAGGAGACCTTAAAACTTTGCATTTTGTTGTAGCTTCCATGTAGTCCACTATAATTTTAGAAAGCTAAACAAAACAAAAGACCCTGCATTTTCATGCCACATTGGCCCCTCCAGCCCTCTGTGTTGGCAGTGTGTGTGCGCAGTTTCATAGTTATAATTCAAAGTCAGAATATAGGTAGAGGTGGGAGGAGAGCTATAAAGAAAATGTCAGTATTCAAGGGAAAAATAGCAGTTATTTTTATATATTATATTTTTATATGTTTGTAGAACATTTTATATTATTTAAATATTTCCATTTGGTTTTCCATGTCTCCTTGCTATACTGTAAGATTTTGGAGACCAGTAAAAAGGCTGTTGCAATCATCCATACAGGAGAAAACTGAGGACATTGCTCATGGGGCTAGAAAGAAGATGACTATAGACATATGTAGGTGGTAGAATCTACAGGACTACTCTAGGTACAGGGAGGAGGCCTGCTTTCCAGAAACTTACAGTCTAGCTAGGGAGACAGAACCAGAAGGAAACATTTAGATTATATAAATTGCAGTATGACTAAATGCCATAAAAAGTAATAAAATTAACTCGTTTTTCTCCAATGACACTAATCTTATTAGTATCCTCAAATGTGTCTGTTTTGAAGATTTATGATATTATCTTTAGTACTTTTGTATAGAGAAATAAAGAATACACACCCGAAGGAAAACTTCTTCCGGTTTAAAAATGCTGAAAACTTCAGTCCAGTGACATCTGGCCAGTTCTTACACCACCAGAAAGAGATGTTTTTATTTTCCATAAGATTTAAAATCCTAAGACACTGGCTTTCCTTCATCCTAGAGAATGCCTCCTTCAACTCTAAAGCTCTTTATCAAAAAGCCCTAAAACAATTAACACCCTCATTGCCTCCTGGGTTTTAGCCAATTTTTGTTTATGTCAAGTTTCCTTCTTTTGTTGGATCGTCCCAGACTTCCTTCTGGGTCCCCTGCCAAGATGCCATGCATTTTGAACAGTCTGTCTTTACCTATCTTATTCTTGCTTATTTCAGGTACAGTCAGATGCCTCATAATGACTTTCAGTCAACGATGGACTGCATATATGACATTGGTCCTATAAGACTATAATACCTCATTTTTATTGTACCATTTCTATGTTTAGATATGCAAATATTGACGCTTACCATTGTGTAACAACTGCTCACAGTATTCAATACAGTAACATGTTGTACAGGTTTGTAGCCTAGGAGCAACAGGCTATACCATCTAGGTTTGTCTAAGTACAGTCTGTGATGTTCATATAAAGAGGAAATTGCCTCACAATGCATTTCTCAGAATTTATCCTTGTCTTTAAGTAACACGTTACTATATATCTCCTGATATTTTCCATAAAGCTTTTTGGAATTGATTTGGGAAAATAAAATTACTTTCTGCAATCTTAAATTATTTGGTCCAGAGTATGTCTTAGAAATGTAATTATCCTTTATATGTTCCATGATTCTGTCCTTAACTATGTATTTGTTTAATGTCTGTATTTAGCTAACCATCCTTTCCAAATTTTATGAAGTCTCAAATTTCATATTATCATTCATTACACAAATTATTTTGTATAATAACTTGTAAAGTGAGATGTCAGATAGGCACTTATTATATGTTGTTTTATTATGGTAATAGTAATTTATTACTCTAGTAGGACAACTCTTAGTTTATATTTTGAATTTATGTCTCTGGAGCTCCTATCCATTTAAATGGCATGGAAATTTTGACATGCTTTCATCCAAATTCGTAAACTCTACTTATGTGTAATTCCAGTTTATTTTTACTTTTCATATATCTAAAATATCAAATTTGCTTGAAAATCACTTGAAGTATAACTCATTTAATTCTAACCATTATTATTGCCTGGTTTTGCTCTTTTTAGACTTTTCCTTATCACCTTCACTTCTGATATTTATCCTATTTTACAGAGCCAACAGTACTCAATAAACAATAGAAAGAACCTTCAGAAAACTATCAGAGCCATCTAGAATTCATTAGAGAGTGGTGTTTAGGTCCAACTTTCAAAGGGTCCATCTTTGATAAACTCACAGAAGATATCTATATCAGCAACACTAATTTATTGACTTACTTATTTTATTTGCCAGGCTCTTATTATAGATGAAATGAAAGCAGTTCTTAAACTCAAGAAGTTTATAGTCTAGTAAAGGTGTAAATTGGTAATTACCATTACCATGGTAAGTGCTATAAGAGTTACTATGGGAGAAACTGATTTTGCTTCACAAAGTAGAGGATTAACAGCAGATGAGTTACCATGAAGCATTATAGTGAAACATAAACAAGAACAAGGAAGTGAAAAACAGTCCTTGAAATTGACTTAACCATGTGTTCAAGGAGAATGTAAATAGAAAAAATATGCTAATTGTTACTTATTTGTATAACTTCAGCTTTCAAAGGGCCAATTGAAGCTAAGAGAGATTTGATACGTGTTTGGATTTTTTTTTGGTACACTTTTATATGGCAAGGCTAGGACTTGGCTGAAGAGGAAACCCCATCAGAATTAAGCTGTCATAGACATTGCCCAACCTTTAACCTATTTAAATATGTTATCCTTTTCACCAGCACCTATTTCATTTTCCCTGGGAAAATATCTGTTTGGTACCACACAGTGACCCAATGGATGTTTATGTAGCTGACTTGTTTGTTTTCAATTATATTTTCTGGCAGTTTTTTATTACATGGGCCCTTTGTGGCTTATTTCAGCAATCTCCTAATTTAGTACCTAAATACTCTGAGAAAATTATCTTTTACATAATGCATTTGGTTTGATTCCCAACCCAAGAACTGAGAGTGGTTGTCTTTTTTATTAATTCTAAATGCCTGGCTGTCCATGGTGGCTCACACCTGTAATCCCAGCACTTTGGGAGGCTGAGGTGGGTGGATCACCTGAGGTCAGGAATTCGAGACCAGCCTGGCCAACATGGTGAAACCCCGTCTCTACTAAACATACAAAAATTAGCCAGGCATGGTGGTGGGCACCTGTAATCCCAGCTACTTGGGAGGCTGAGGCAGAAGAATGGCTTGAATCCGGGAGGCAGAGCTTGCAGTGAGCCGAGATCCCACCACTGTACTCCAGCCTGGGTAACAAGAGCAAGACTGTATCTCAAAAAAAAAAACAAAAAAAAATTCTAAGTGTCCAAGGCCACCCGTTCTGATTCTCATCTTATCCATTCCAATATAGTTTTTACTAGGCCTCCTGTTTCTCTTGTCTCTTCTGAATGCATGTAAAAATTCTATACTAGACACATTTTTGTTGTGTTTATTTTATTCCAAAAAGTGTTCTTGGTTCTTAGTGTTTGCTCTGAATATCAAATTAAGAAAACAGTAGCCTTATTTTCTAAGATCTCTTTTATCTTCCCCAAATGTCTAGTATTGTTGATAGGTAGAAATTGCCTGTTGCCTTTCAGAAATTTAACGGACACTTATGTGCACCTATGTCATGTATAATTCAAAGGAATAATTTTATTTATTGATTGATTTCTTAAAACAGGGAGGGTCTCACTGTATCACCCAGACTGGAGTGCAGTGGTATAATCACAGCTCACCGTAACCTCAAACTCCTGGGCTCAAACAATCCTCCTGCCTCAGCCTCCCAAGTAGCTGGGACTACAGGAGTGCACTACCGTGCCTGGCTAATTTTTTAATATTTGTAGAGAAAGGGTCTCACTTTGTTTCCCAGGGTGATCCTGAAGCCCTAGGCTCAAGTGATCCTTCTGCGTTGGCCTTCCAAAGAGCTGGAATTACAGGTGTGAGCCACTGCACCTGGCCCAAAACAATAATTTTTAAAAGGCTCAAAATAATATCAAGATGAAGAAATCTCAATACTTAGCTCAAATCAGATATGTTGGAATTTAAAGTCCACATATACTCTCCATATATAACCTTAGTAATCCCCAAGTGCAAAGACAAAACTGCTAAATTGCCATTTTTGCTCATTTAATAATTAAACCAAGTACTCCTAAAAACTTAGAATTGTATAAAAAAGTGTACAGAGTAAAAGTGAGGACTCCAATCCCACTTTTCTCAAGGTGACCACTATTAGCAGTTTAGAATACAAGTATATAATTTCAGATCCTTTTCCGTATATTTACACACACATAATAAACACAAGTTTTACATATTATAATGCTACTTTTTCACAAGCTGTGTATATTTTTATATGAGTATTCATTATTTTAAATGGTTATATAGTATTTCATAATGTGGGTATACTACAAGTTATTTATTTCTATTTATCTGTTTCTGTCTACAAATGGACATCAATCATTTATTGTTTTAGATTTTGTTATTTCTATTGAAAACAATTCTTTGGCTAGGTGCAGCAGCTCATGCCTGCACTTTGGGAGGCTAAGGTGGATGGATCACTTGAGGTTGGGAGTTCCAGACCAGCCTGGCCAACATGGTGAAACCCCATCTCTACTTAAAAATACAAAAATTAGCCAGGCCTGGTGGTGGGCACCTGTAATCCCAACTACTCAGGAGGCTGAGGCAGGAGAATCGCTTGAACCCACTCAGGAGGCGGAGGTTGCAGTGAGCCAGGATCATGCCTGGGTAACAGAGTAAGACTCTGTCTCAAACAAACAAACAAAAACAATTCTTCAGTGATTATCCTTGTACACTTATCTTTGGACGTAAAGGCAAAGATTTCTCTCAGGAAGATTTATATAAGTGAAATTGCTACATCAAAGAGAATGAATATTTTAAATAATAAAAGATAATGCCAAACTGCCCTCCGAAAAGCATTGTTCCTTTTTTTAACCAATATTTTTTAACCAGTAATGTGTAAGAGTACCTTTTACTCTATAGGTGCACCCAAAGTGGATATTAACAATCTCTTAATTTTTACCAGTGTGATGCCCTACCAAAATGGTATCTTGTTGTTTTATTTTGTGTTTCCCTAATCACTAGGTTTAATTTTATTCATGTTTCTTCTTCAGTGAGTTCCCTAATTTACCTGTTTCTTAATTTCTCTTTGCTTCAATTTCCTTAGCTATACCATTAGCTGTTGTTGTGAAGTAACTGTAATGAGATTAATATGGTTAGGTTTGTGTCCCCACCTAAATCTCATCTTGAATTGTAGTCCCCATAATCCCCACCTGTTGAGGGTGGGTCCAGGTGGGAGGTGATTGGATCACGGTGCTGGTTTCCCCATGCTGTTCTTGTGATAGTGAGTGAGTTCTCACGAGATCTGAAGGTTTTATGAGGTAGTCTTCCCTGCTCTTGCTTGCTTTTCTCCTTCCGGCCACCTTGTGAAGAAGGTGCCTTGCTTCCCCCTCACCTTCCGCGGTGATTGTAAGTTTCCTGAGGCCTTCCCAGCCATGCTGAACTGTGAGTCAATTAAACCTCTTTCCTTTATAAATTATCCAGTCTAGGGCAGTTCTTTATAGCAGTGTGAAAACTGACTAATACAGAGAATATTCATTTATTAAACAGTATTAGCAGTAGCTCACTGTCTTTTCTAAGAAAAATAATATGTGAAAAATAACAGTCTTGTTCAGAAAGGCTTTTCAAAATTTCATTTTCTATATTTAATATTCTATTGTTATTTATGTAATTTTAAAGTTTGCTTTCCCTCCAGCCACAGAGAAATATTGCATACATTATATTCAGACTAGCAATAACAATACACATACTATAGGGAGAAATTCAATGGAATTACTTCTTTTCTATTACTATAAAATGTACATTTGTTCATAGTGTTTCCTCAGCACTTGCCCCAGCACAAAGGTGTTAAATGAGCCTTATTCCTGAAAGTGTTAACAGATGTCTAACTTTCTCCTCTCCCAAACCAATAATATAGAATAATTCTCTCAATAAATACAAACAGGCAAATGTTGCTAGATGCTTTTATATAAAAGTGTGTGGTCACATTCTTCCCTGCAGGATAGGGGATGTGAAGGTAATCATAATGGTTAACATCTATTGGGTGCTTACTGCCTGCCACAGCCTCCCTTCCATGCACTTTACATATGTTAATACTGCTGACCAAGAGACAGGTACTATTAATATCATCCCCATTTTAGTGGTAAGGAAATGAAAACACATAGAGGTTAAATTATATGCTTGAGAAGGTTTCATAGCAAGAAAGTAGCAGAGCTCTGATTCAAAGTCAGGCCATCTTGTTCCGGAACCCCACTTACAACCATGATGCTGGGCTTTCATGACCAATGCTTGACTAAAATAGCAACAGAGGGGGAAGGAACTAGAAAAATAACATGCTCAAGGATGCACAAGGGAGAAAAGAAAGAAGTAAGGGATAAGAGAAGAGAAAAAGAAACAAAAATAGAGATGTAGACAAAAGGGAGGCAATAAAAAAGAAATGGAGACAACTACCCTCCAAACTTCTCATGCCACCAACACAATGGCCAACTAACCCGAGCTTGCTCATATCAGCACTAATGAAATGCACTGCATTTTGGATTTGGTCTTCCTAATCCTCCCTAGTCTTTGGCCTAGCCACCCCCTTCCCTCCACCTATAGGCATACTTCTTCTAATATGGGAATATTGTCCTAGCATCTCCCCCTGCTTTACTTCTAAGGCTGACAAAAATTGTAAAAGATGAACTCTTACAAAGCAAAATGGGATCAACTCTATACTCACTGATTTGTGCTTTTAGGCTTAATACAGGCCGGTGGCATATGTACAAAGTGTGCCCTTAAAAAATTATAGCAAAGATAAGATAGAAAAAAAATTATAGCAGAAACATTATAGAATTCTGATTTGCATTTCAAGTTCTCCTTAATTCATTAGACTCACCTTATCTTGTGCACGGTAGAGAAGGTAATGAGGATCACTCCATGACAGTGGTTCTCAACCGAGGACAATTTGGGTGATGAAACATTGGTGATGTCTAAAACATTTTTAGTTGTCACTACTGGCAAGGTTGGAGGGAATGCTGCTGGCATTTAGTGCATAGAGGCCAGGGTTACTGCTAAAGACAGCCCCTCGCAACAACAAATTATCTGATTGAAATGTTGGCAGTGCTAAAGATGAAAAACCTTGTTCCATGAGGCAATGCTACCCAGGCTGAAGTGAAAGCTCCTCTCTGGTGGCATGGGAGTTTGTTCCCTAACAAAGATACAAGGACAGGTGACACTTTTCTTTCCAACCAAATTCTTCTTAGCCAGGAGCAGTGACTCACGCCTGTAATCCCAACACTTTGGGAGGCCGAGGCGGGCAGATCACCTGAGGTCAGGAATTCGAGACCAGCCTAGCCAACATGGCGAAACCCTGTCTCTACTAAAAAATACAAAAATTAGCTGGGTTTGGTGACGCTTGCCTCTAGTCCCAGCTACTCAGGAGGCTGAGGCAGGAGGACTGCTTGAATGCGGGAGACGCAGGTTGCAGGGAGTGGAGATTGTAGCACTGCACTCCAGCCTGGGTGACAGAGCAAGACTCTCTCTCAAAAAAAAAAAAAAAAAAATTGTTTTCCCTTCCAACTCCTTCCTGTCCGGCCTAAGGCTAGGCCATTGGTTTGAAAAAAAAAAAAAAAAAAAAAAAAGTTTTATAAAGATCCAAGCCAATATATTTGCTTGCAATTTCTTGTCTGAGTTTTCTACCACTGATCAAGGAATATTTTGCCAAAGGATTTTGTGAATGATATTATTTGGGTATCTCTTTATAAAGCTATGGATTAAAATGAAACTGAGCAGGTGTTGTTGGGATAATAATAGAAGAAAAAAAGGGAAAACCTTTATTCCACTGAAACTGTCTAAGGAATAATTATTACCCAATAATTAGACTCAGACACTTGGATGAATATTCCTTATCTCAAAAAAACCTTACTTTACAGATTTGAATGTTGTTTCTTTTATGTGTCTAATAATAATAAGGTGATATATTTATGTCACATTCTAAGAATATAAAAATGCTTAATAATTGTATCTGAAATTGATATACTATTTAAAATTTTATATACCACATACTCTGCTCAATCCTATGTACATGATTTTATTTAAGCCTCGTATACCCACCCAGCAGATATGGAAACTAAACATTCAAGTTATTTGCCTAAGCTTATATAGGCTAGTACGAGGGAGACTAGGATTTTAATTCATGTTTTCTGACTCAAACCAAATCTAGCATATTTACATAATACGATTCTGTCAATCTCATTATCCTTGTTCTCAACATTGAAGAATGGGCTATATCTCTATTGGTAATTTATAAAATATACCCCTAAATGAAATCATGATTACGTTATATAAATATATTGCTATGTTAAAATATTATGTTCATTATAAACACTCCAAAATAAAATTTCAAAAATGAAAGCAACAAAGAACAAGTAAAAATAAAATTTCTAAAATTTTATTTCTGTTTCTTAAAATCATCTTGTGTACATCCTGGGGTTTTTTCACCCCTTTCAGAGACCACTTGAGTACTGGAGTCAGTTCTTCTTCACTGTATACATCAGACTAGGAGATCCAGCCTATCTGTGCTTCTTCAGAAACTCTCTTAGAAATAGCTTCTTGTCATATCAGTATTGGATGTCAGTTCCAGTTCATAGCCACACTTAAAACTAAATGACACAATAGTGATAGGAGAATATGGCCCCCATCCATGAGTATAGTGCAATATGGTAGGAGGGGGTCTTCTGCCCCCTCGTCATCCATCAGGATAAAAATATGGTGTGACAAGGCAGACCCACAGCACAAGACTGAAAGCTTTCCAGCATTTCATTACAAAAGTCTTTACCTCAGAGTCCCAAGGAAATGTACCTCTAATCTCTGTCCTGTATTTCTTTTTCTTTCTTTCTGTTTTTTTTTTTTTTTTTTTTTTTTGGAGATGGAGTCTCACTCTGTCACTCAGGCTGGAGTGCAGTGGCACCATCTCGGCTCACTGCAACCTCTGCTTCCTGGATTCACGCCATTCTCCTGCCTCAGCCTCCCGAGTAGCTGAGACTACAGGCGAGCGCCACCACGCCCAGCTGATTTTTTGTATTTTTAGTAGAGACGGGGTTTCAATCTCCTGACCTCGTGATCCACCCGCCTCAGCCTCCCAAAGTGTTGGGATTACAGGCGTGAGCCACTGCGCCTGGCCCCTGTCATGTATTTCTTACACAGTAATTGTTCAAAATATATACTGAGGTCACTACTGAAAATTTAAAACTACTCTACTACGGAGTAAGGAAATCTTGGGGACATGAATTATGTGCAGAAAGGCAAATTATAAATATACCATTTAGTTATTTTATTTAATTTGGCTTAACAGGTACTAAAGCTTCTATAATTTCCTCCTGTTTCACTTCTTACCAGTACCCTTGCCTTGAACTTTTGTACAGATGGAATGCTCAGGATTAAGATGAGATGAGTGACGGACTTACTTCAAGCTAAAAATGTAAAGGGGTGATCAAAAAACTCGGTAGTGAAGATAAATAATACTTTAATGCAATGTTTTATAAAAATCAAATTAAGGCCGGGCGCGGTGGCTCACACCTGTAATCCCAGCACTTTGGGAAGCCGAGGTGGGCGGATCACCTGAGGTCAGGAGATCGAGACCATCCTGGCTAACACGGTGAAACCCTGTCTCAACTAAAAATATTTAAAAAATTAGCCGGGCATGGTGGCGGGCACCTGTAGTCCCAGCTACTCGGGAGGCTGAGGCAGGAGAATGGCGTGAACCCGGGAGGTGGAGCTTGCAGTGAGCCGAGATCACGCCACTGCACTCCAGCCTGGGCGAAAGAGCGAGACTCCGTCTCAAAAAAAAAAAAAATCAAATTAATACATAAAAATTCATGATGAACAAAATAGAAAAATTTTAAATACTGACAGAGGATTCTATCTGCTTCTTAGTTTTTCTAGGATTGTGGAAATAATATACATTCTGTCTAGATGATTTACCTTCACATTTAGGTAAGATGATACTTTATTTCACTCCCCAATGTAAAAATATGCCTTTGATCTTAACTCTAGGAAATCTCCCTTCAGCAGAACATATTCTGTTTTCAAGTCAGTTCCAGTTAAATTGCTTTCTGTCAAAGTATAATGTTCCTATCTGGCTATGCCTTCAGCCTTTACAGTCCTTAAAACCTTCAACTTTTAGAAACAAAAGAGATAGTAGAATATATTGCGTATAACTGTTTTCATCTCAACTAATAGATAATTTATTGGCTAAGTGGCTAATGTAATTTTTTTAGTGGGAAATTTAATGTATGGATTCTGAGTCCTCTCATTAAATAAAGGACAGTGATACATTGAGCATCATATTCAACCAGGATCATGGATTTAAAAGTTGTTTCTGTCTTTCTGTTCTATTTTTTGTGTCTGCTTTTTTCTTCTCTCTCATTATCTATTAATCGTTTTCACCACATAGATCAAACTGGGAAGGTGGCCACCAACCAGTTGTAGGTTTGCATATCCTCAGTTTCAGCTACCAGAAAGAAGCTGATAATACTTTTTAGCTCCAGTTCTGAAGTTCCTTGTAAAAGATTCATACCAGCCCAGCTTGGGAGTGCCTATGCCTGGATCAATCGACTTTGACCATGACCACAACCTCGCCCAATCTGGGCAGGGTCAGATTTTACCAGTTTGGTGGTTTGTAGCATGTTCCCATTGTAACCACATAGATAAAGAAATTGGAGGTTGGGCGCAGTGGCTCACGCCTGTAATCCCAGCACTTTGGGATGCCGAGGAGGGGGCGGATAACCTGAGGTCGGGAGTTCGAGACCAGCCTGACCAACATGGAGAAACTCCGTCTCTACTGAAAATACAAAATTAGCCAGGTGTGGTGGCACATGCCTGTAATCCCAGCTACTTGGGAGACTGAGGCAGGAGAATCGCTTGAACCCAGGAGGTGGAGGTTGCAGTGAGCCGAGATCACACCACTGCACTCCAGCCTGGGCAACAAGGGTGAAACTCCATCTCAAAAAACAACAAAAAAAGAAATTGGAGGGGGCAGGTCTCTCGCTAAGCTGCAGCTTGGCAGAAAGAAAGCATCTGTATCTACCACAGAAATAATGTAGTCCAAGCCCTTTATATAATAAATAATGAAACTAAGCCTCAGAAAGGTGGGTTGACTAGGACTAGGGAGAAAGCCAGAGCCAAATCCCAGGTCTCCTTACTGCCAGACTCATGTACTTTTATTCAACAGACATTGACTGAGCATTCACTACGTGCCAGGCCTGCTTTTGGATGCTCAGGTTGGCTGCAGTAGTAAACACTGTACTGCTTCTCAAGTCAAACAAATTATTTTCTGATCTATCTTCTAAACAGCTTCCAAACAGCTTCGTTTTTCTCACTGTCTCCAACCTTCCTTATTGAAAACTTCAGAAAATACCCCCTTCATTCTGCCCCTTCATTGCTTTCCCATCTGCCAGTTGACTCTCACATTATCTTTTCACAAATCTACATAAAGATTGCTTGCTCTGATAGACACACAGTCATGAGACACACATTTAACATACACAAGGTTTTTTTGTTTTGTTTTGTTTTGTTTTTGTTTTTGTTTTTTTGAGACGGAGTGTCACTCTGTCGCCCAGGCTGGAGTGCAGTGGCACCATCTCAGCTCACTGCAAGCTCCGCCTCCCGGGTTCATGCCATTCTCCTGCCTCAGCCACCTGAGTAGCTAGGAGTACAGTTGCCCGCCACCACGCCTGGCTACTTTTTTATATTTTTAGTAGAGACAGGGTTTCACTGTGTTAGCCAGGATGGTCTCGATCTCCTGACCTCGTGATCCGCCCGCCTCGGCCTCCCAAAGTGCTGGGATTACAGGCGTGAGCCACCGCACCCGGCTAACATACACAAGGTTTTTGAAAGGATGTGGATATTTTCATGATATGGGAGGCACATTCTAAGTGGAGAGGAAAAAATACACTTTTATTTTTAAATTATACCCCTTCTACTACTTTGCCTCAAGGGAAAACATTTATATGTAAAGATTGCAAATTCTTTGGGAGCCATTTGGAAAAACCAAGAAGAAAATAAAATAAAAGGATGGACACTAAATTCAGTCATGGTTTATAGTGAGACATCACACTTGCTGTTTGCTGGCTAAGAGACTTTTGTAAGTTCACTTTAACTTCTCTGTGCTTTAGTTTCGTCATTTATAAGAGTAGGGACTAAATCTCTATTGAAATTATTTATAGTCCCTACTCTTACTATGGTCTTAGAAGGATTTGAGAAGCCAATTAAATGTAAAATCCATTCCATTATCAAAATTCTACACTTCCATGATAATAAGTGGTTTCACTCTGCTTTATTTAGAGGTAAATAGCTCTGCGTTTTACTGTTTGTGTATAGATCCTGGATCGTGTAGTGATGTTCATTAAATCAACCTTGTTTTTGAAAACAAGGTGGCTTTGTTTTCTAATGCTAGCATTATAATAGGTTGTGACCGTCATACTAAAAATATCTATGTAGGTAGCCGAAAAGCATCTCACACTGGTCCTATATACAAAAATCCCACCCCTCCAAATGATTTCTTCTGTCCCTGCCCACATTAGAAGGCTAAGATATCGTATGAAAATGTAACACACATTATTCAGAGTTCTCCACACATTTCCTTCCTTGAAAATCTAAGAAAAGAGGGATGGAAGAGAAAACATTTCTTTTTTTGCTTACTGGATCACTCTAGTATACTTATGTGATTAAATTTTTTTAGTCTAGCTTTAATTTCTTTATGACCTGGGCACATAGGTCAGTGTATATATTTTTTTGTCTGATATCAGAACATTTTCATATTGAATTCTATAAAAAATGATCTTGGACCAAGCATGTCCACATTACTCTGTGTTCCCTTGACTACCGGAGATAGCTACGCCTTGGTGGGCCCTAGAAGGGACAGCATGTGAAATGTGCCAGTTCCCAGAAACAGAATACAGTCCCTGTGGCTGAATTTTGGATAGGCCTTCCTGGAAGCAACCGCTCAGGAGTGCTACTTTTAGCAACAATAGCTGCTAAGATATGATGCGCCAACCAGGGCATTGTGCTAGATCTTTTCTAAGTCTCTTGAATGAGCCACTGTTTGGGAGTGCTTACTGAACTGATAGCTGAATGCTAGTCTTCATGTAATACAGCCATCAATGTTTTTCCCATTGTAGAAGTGTGGAGCGTACCTCAGAAGTGGCCACAGAGGAAACCTTCTGGAGTGGCAACTTTGCAATGGGCATCGAAAACCTTTAAAAAACACAAAATTTATCTCAGTAATTCTATCTCTTGAGAATTTGTTCTAAGGAAATATGTAGCATATTGGCTGGCACATAGGAAATATGCAAAAAAAAGTAAGCTGTTATTATATAGGTGGTCATCACAGAGTAATTTGTAATGGTGAAAAACTTCAATCAAACCTAAATACCTGGGCTGACACAGTGGCTCACGGCTGTAATCCCAGCACTTTGGGAGGCCAAGGCGGGTGGATCACCTGAAGTCAGGAGTTAGAGACCAGCCTGGCCAACATAGAAACCCTGTCTCTACTAAAAATACAAAAATTAACTGGGCGTGGTGGCGCATGCCTGTAATCCCAGCTACTTGGGAGGCTGAGGCAGGAGAGTCCCTTGAACCCAGGAGGTGGAGGTTGGAGTGAGCCTGGAGCGCACCATTGTACTCCAGCCCGGGTAACAGAGCAAAACTCCGTCTCAAAAAAAATAAAATAAAATAAACCTAAATATCCAAGAAAAGGAGATGCTGCCACTAAAAGGTATGTCGGTGGTTTCCAAATTTTGGTGTGCAACAGAATTTCCTGAGGAATTTATTAAAAATAAAATTGCCCAGGCCTCATCCAAAATATTCTAAGAATAACTGATAAATTCTAGAGATAAGAGAGAAGTTTGGCTTCATGTGAACTCAATATACAGTACAGCAAGACTATTAATTATGCTTACAATATTATTAAGTCAAAGACTTACTGATTTTTCCTAGCCAGCCTATCTCCCAACCAATCAGTTTATTTTAAAAGGACGTATTAAATCCTTCAGGTCATTGAAAGCAAGCCTGACTTAAAGCTATATCTCATGCAATGAGGTTTTCTTTAAATGGCCATCGTTGTAAAAAGTCTTTTCCTCTCATCCTCTAAATTATATCGTCGTCTCTCTCTGGATGGATAGATTAGATGAGATAGATAAATTCTGGATAGATAGATTAGATAGATAGATTAGATAGACTAGATGGAGATATACTATATCTATCTATCTATCTGATCTATAATAGAACTAGAGATAGATATTATCTCTATTGTCTTTCTATGGACATCTCTTTAATAAAAGAACATTTTCTTCCAAGAGGAAAAGTCCATTTGGGGTAATAATTCACATTTGGGGCTATCTTTCAATCTGCCTTCTCTGGCAGTGTTTTTATAACATCTGTATTGGATTGAAAGGTAGTTGGAAGGCTGTAGTTGTGTATAGTAAAAACATTTAACTACAAACTCTGAATGTTATTCTAGCCTCTAGAGAAATAACTGTGTAGCTATAGTTCCTGTTTCGCTCAAAGAAATATATATACCCCCAAAATGGCCAGCACAGGATTTGCTTTCTTCCAGATGACACATTACTTCAAAAAGCAATGTAATACAGTGTATTGACATGGGAAATTCTAAGTTTTTTTTTTTTTCTGGGCATTCCTTGCTGTTTACCATTATTGACTCAAACCATAAAGCCGACCCATCAGCAGCAGAGTGACTCAGTGAGTGTGTATATGTCATGTTTTAAGGAGAGTGTTAAAGTCTTAATGTCTTATTTCTTTCCACATAACAACTTCCCTAATAACAGCAGCTTACAATTATGTAATGCTTATCTGTGTCAGGCACAGCTCAGATCACTTTATCTCAGTACTTATATGTTTAGCTCTCACTCTGTAAGTTCATAGTAGTATTATTCACTCCCATTTTACAGATGAGAAAACCTAATCCCAGAAAGGTTAAGGCATTTGTCCAAAGTGACAGTTACACACATGCGCAGTCCATAAAGATTTGAACCCAAGAATTCTGAGTCTTCACATGTAATCTCGAAGCCTCCATTTTAAGTATACTGCCTAAGGGCTGAGACTTTTGCTTTGACTGCTGGAGCTGTGGATGCAGGAGAGAATGCAAAGGACTGAGAGGCACAAAGAAGTGGCTTAAGACAAAATAAAGGGAGAGTTCTGATGGTTGCAAAGTGAAGCCATGAGAGGAGCCTGGACAGAAATCCTGCTCATCTCTGCTTCTGGCTAGCTAAGGCCCCTTAGTAAAGGTATTTCATTTTTCAGAACCTCAGTTTCCTGCCATAAAAAGCTGTTGACAATACCACTTTCATCGTGCTATCATAATTAAACAATATATGCCCAATAGGCACAGAGATAATACCTTAGCTGTCATCTACCTCCATCCCCCATCAAATGCAAAGAAAGAAACTTGAAATCTTTAAATTTACTAAATTACATAGATAGATATCTAAGTAGGCTTTCCTTAGGACTAGAAAACATATCAAAACAAATTGACAAAACAAAAACCTAAAAAAACGGCTGGCATTTGTAAACATTAGTTTTCATTAATTTAAAATGTTCTTTTTTATTGCTCTCTTAATTTTTTAATTTCTGCCTTCCTCTTTCTCTTCTTTCTCCTCTTCATTCCATTTCTCCCTTCATTTCTCAGTAGAATATGTTTTGAAAATGTCTAGCTTTGACTTAGCTAAATAAGAGGGCAGAAGGATAAGTTTCTACTGAGGCCAAGAAATCTATGGAAAGCTGAGTGCCCTGGGGGACAACCCAGCTGCAAAACAAAAACACAGAAAAGTGCGCTGAGCTGGGAGATGAATATTCTAAAGGGAGGAAGTATGGGGATGATTGAAAATTGCAGATTCTTTGTGGCCTGGGGTTTACTTCCTGGAATTTATGAAGTTCTACTTTGCTTATATATTTGATTTACTTTACTAAAGAGTGGCCCTTTACCTGGGCTGTCTTTTCTTTTCTTTTTTTTTTTTGATGGAGTCTTGCTCTGTTGCCAGGCTGGAGTGCAGTGATGTGATCTCAGCTCACTGCAACCTCCAACTCCCAGGTTGAAGCGATTCTCCTGCTTCAGCCTCCGGAGTAGCTGGGATTACCACAGGCGCATGCCACCACACCCAGCTAATTTTTGTATTTTTAGTGGAGACGGGGTTTCACCATGTTGGCCAGGATGGTCTCGATCTCCTGACTTCGTGATCTGCCCGCCTTGGCCTCCCAAAGTGCTGATATTACAGGCGTAAGCCACTGTGCCTGGCTTACTTGGGCTGTCTTATACTACCTTTTATATTCCTTTAGAATCATTCAAGTTGCTTCAGGCATATGTCTCATTGAAATCCAAATTGCAGATTAGAGTAAGAAAGTGTATCTTCCCCTTTGGTTCTATCTCTGTGTGTAAGCAGGAAAGAACTAGATTCTGGGGTCAAAGAGTTCTGAGTTGAACTTTAGCTCTGCTACTTAGTAGACAGGTGACCTTGGGCAAACTACTTAACCTCTCTAGCTGTCCTTATCTGTAAAGTGGAAGTAAGAATAGTAGCAACTACATAGGTTTGTTGAGATAGTAAAATGAGATAATGCATGTAAAGCACTAGCATAGAATTGGAGACTAAGAAGTGTTCATTATATGGTAGCTACTATTCTTATTTTTTAGTCTATTTTTCTCTCTCCCACAAGTGCCTATTTAATACAGGTTTGTTGAGCAAACTATAATATACGAATGCAACAAGGATGTACTATTAGCCAGGAAGAAAGACATAACAAAAGGTTTCTTTTCAGGGATTTGAATAATTTTAATATTATAGGTTATATTTTAGATCCAAACCATAAAAGGCAACATAGAAATATGAAAATAGAGTGATATCCAGTACAGTTGTCATAGTGGTTAGGACATCTTATTTGCATACATTATTTTTTATTATCTTAACTACCTTAGTAGAATACCATATTATTTGATATGTTTTTTTAAAAAGCAGGCCATGAAACAAAAATAACAATTTAAAATTGAACAACTCAGTCCAATTTTAAAGCCTAAAAGAGCGGTTATATTTCCCTTCACCCCGCCTACCCCCTAAACCCTGAATTAGCAGCTTTTTGCATGAAAGAGGCTATCCAGCAGATACCTTTCTGCCTCTAGGTAACTTAGTTACTTTTATTCCACTTCAGTTAAATAAATATTTTTTATTCATATACCTTGTACTAGACACCTGGGTTTCAAAAATGAACAAGATTGCCAACGTGTTAAGAACATGAAAATTGTGCTTTTGAGGAATGTGGTTGAGCTCATGGGTGCTTTTTATAAGACTAGGCTGTGATTAATCTAATCATTCCTTCTGTGTCCTAGTTATAGAACTCAGTGTTTATATGTATTTTCCAGGTTGTTGGTTTACTAGGTTAGTGCGTATTTATTTTACATCTTGTGAATGACAGTCAAAATTTATGCCCCAGAGTCAGAAGCTTGGGTGAACCATTTGCTAAGGCCTGAAAACTACCTTTCTCTCTCACACAAGCAGTTGTTGTAATCAAATTGGCTCCATGCCTAGAGCAGGCTGTGTGACTCAGTGACAGTTGCAATCAGAGCATGGAGTTGGAGACAAAGAAGTCATAGATCAGGAAATCACAGTGACGATGGCCAGTTGGGATTGGATGGTTTTATGAGTGGAATTTTTTTTTAAGAATTTTTTTTTCTTTAAATATCATTCATCAAAGACACATTTAATCCTGTTAGTTCTGCATGTGATTTAAAAAAATTGTTCTGGTAATACTCTGTTCAACACTACAAGTAATTCTGCATCAAGAGAAAGCTCCAAATATTCTAACAACCATTCAGCATTTCCAATGATCTTAGATCCATGCTTGGTAAGTGTAGGCTTATATGCCTACTCTCACTTGAATTAGATCCACTTTATGAAGTCACTTTGATTTTAACAACCACCCCAGGCTAGATTCCATTATTTCTAGTTAAGATAACAGAATTGATTTTAAGACAAATCTGAAGGTAAAAGTTTTCAAATATTTTGAAGCTCACAACATATGTTTTGCGTTTAAAAAGGATGAAACCCTTCAGTTTTATATTCATTAATCTAGTTATCAATAGTTATAAATGTACATGGCAAATGGTAATAAATACTTATATTGATTTGTGACTATTGATCAACTTTAAGGGGAAGGTGTATGTAAAAAATTAGGCAAAAATGAATAAGGGTGTGAAGTTGTGGTAGTTATAATACAATTTATTTTTTCTCTTTTTATGGTATCAGATATATAGTAATACAGGGTAGAAATATTTTGGTGACATCAAAGAAATCATTCTTAATTGCATAGTTGAGTAGTTGAGTACAACTGCTGTACGACCAAGTACCTCAGTCTTCTTATGCTGCTGTAACAAAATACCTGAGACTGGGCAATTTATAAATAATAGAAATGCATTTTTTACCATTCTAGAGGCTTGAATGTCCAAGATCAAGGTGCTGGTAGGTTCAGTATCGGGTGAGGGCATGGTGTCTGATTCCAAGATGGTGCCTTGAGTTCTGTGTCCTCACATAGTAGAAGGTGGAAGGGCAAAAATGGCAGAAGGTCATGTGAAGCCTCTTTTAGAAGGATCTTAACCCGTCTAAAGAAGGAGCCCTCATGACCTCATCACCTCCTAAAGGCCCCACCTCTTAATATTGTTGCATTGGAAATTAAATGAATTTTTGAAGGGCACAAACATTCAAATAATAACACTGGGTAAGGATGAGGGTAATATTGAGATAGTACAGCACTGGATTCTGAAATAATATTCTCACATAAACTTAAAACTTTGGGAGTGGAAAACAACTATTTTACACTCTAGTTGGGAACTACTCTTACCTTTGCTGTTACTTTTGTACTTGGGTAATGTTCCTAAACATGAATCCCAGAATTCTGTATGAGGATTGAAAATGCCATTGAAAAAGTCCTGAGGAATTGTGACGCAATTTGAAACAGAGTAATTGTGTGAGGATTAAACCACATCATTCCAAAGTGAAGAGCTATTACTTGTGGAAAGAATTGGCGTGACCATTGCATGTGATTTAGTTGGGTGTGTACTTAAGGTGAACAGACTTGTAAAATTAGATCACTATGCCAGGGTCTCCAACCCCAAGGGATGAATACAAGGAATGTGCTAAGTGCATATATTTGCATCATTGTATTATTGTAGTATTACATATTTAACCTTATGCAATAAATATTGTTATTATCAACAGATGAGAAAACAGTGGCTCAAGTAAGCTAAGAAACTTATGCAATACCTCAGAGCTAGTAAATTCTAAATCAAGGATTCAAACACTGATATACTGTCTCTAAGGCCTATAGGCTTAATTGGCATAGAGTGTTTCTTGAGAAGGACCTTAGAATTATTGTGAGAATACTGGAAAGAGCATTTGATTTGGAGTATGATGAGATCTGGATTAAATCTCATTTCTGTCTCTTATGTGCCCACAGGCAAGTTACTTAACCTTTGAGACTCAGTTCCCTGGTAATATCTACTTTGCCGTATTTTCGTAATATTAGAGATAATGTCACATAGTCCATATTCAGTACATGGTAGTTGTGATTTAACTGTTATCTCTGAGTCCAAACAGTTACAGAGAAAGAAAGCTATGTCAAATTTTGAGTGCACTTAACTTTTCCCTTTGTCATTAACCAAGGCTACTGGTGGTTATTTGATAATTTATCTCTAAAATCAAGTATGACCATTGCTGGAGGAAAGAAGACTGTGGAATGCACACTCCTATATTTCAAACAACTTAGAAAATGAAGCCCATTTATTTAATTTACACCAGAGCTTTTGGCACCATGTAAAGTCTTCCTCTGGAGGAAACAGACAACAAGCTAATTTCCCAAGGAGGGAGAAACAATTAGCTAATTCATGAACTGAGGTTGTAGTTACAGTATACTCTTTTGGCCAAAGATAATCATCCCTTAGCTTAAATAACACCAAACCAAGATTACCAATGTCATGACAGGAAGTGCTGCTTACGGATAGGTCAAGCCATAAATTTGAAATTCTGAGATGTTTGGGATGCTCAGAGACATTGAGATTTACATCGGGGATTTCATAATAAAAACAGAAAATCAAACTTACAAGTTATTTTCCTGAAAAACAGACGTATAAACAGAATCCTAATTAATGAATATTCCAGTAATTTTTAAGGAGCTAATATGTCAGAGCTCACTGATTTCAGATCTCTCTCTCTCTCTGTCTCTTTTTTGTTTGTTTTGGTAGGTGCGAAAACTGAAAACGAGAGAAAGGAAATGCTGTGGCCAGGTCCATCTGATACTGTGAAATATTTCTTATCTTGATTTTCTCCTGGATAAGATCCTGGGGCTTGGTGAGAAGTGTAATGTGTAGGGGTTCTAAAAGCCAGAGGCCTTGCTAAATTTAGATTTGGTTCTTGCTTATGTAATTTTCCCTGTGTTTTCAATTATTTATACAAATATATTATTTATACAAATATATTATTTATATATGTCTGGAACTTGTGCTTTTAGCACTCAATAAGCAGGAATAATTTATAGGATTACGGAGTGCTTCCTGTCCTTACCTTTCAGAGTATGTTCTTTTGCATTGTTAATTAATTGTTATATTTCAGCCTTGTGCAACTTCCTTTCCCAGCAGTCTTCTGGTGGTGCTTAACTAGTCAGAGAGATAGGATCTATATTTATCATCATATGCATGTTCCAAAATCCGGGTTAATTATTTTATTAGCCATTTCTCTAGCCTAGCTACCCATTGCGGGGAGGGGGCTGCGTGTCGGTGGCATGACCCAACAGGTCATGTTCCTTAAGTACAGTGAGAGCCTGCTGAAAGAGGAAGCCAGCTTCCAGGCCTAAATGGAAGTTGCCTGTGCTTCAGGTTTCTTTTTTGCCTCCACTTTCCAAAAACAATCTAGTTCTTGACCTATCCTTTTCTCCACCCTCCCTCAACACCTTTTTTCCTCTGCTGCCTTGCACTGGCCTCAGGCACCTACCCAGGCTCCTGACCATGGGTCTGGATTTGGGCTACTGCTAGAGATGCTGCCTGATTTTCGCCCTTGTCTCTCTACAGCGCTCCCTTCCAGTTGTTCCCCACGTCTGGCCCTCCTTTTCCTTGGTTCTCACCTTGTCTTGGATTTCAGAGATTCAGGCCCTGCAACACACAGGACTGGATGACAGCTGCTCAGAGTCAACCTGGCACATACCCCAGAGTGGTGCTTGCATGTAAGGAGGCCTAGGCACTCTGGGAATCGAAGGCCTGAAAGTGACTCCACTGGCTGAGGGCTGGGCAAGGTAGCAGCGCAACATCTACTTCTGCCTTTTTCTCCACAGTCTCCTCAGTATTCCCTGGAGCAAATGGAGAGAGGTGTTGGTTGTTTCCCCCTGAGGCTGGAGTATATTGCTCTCTAATCATAGGTTTCAGAAGAGTAAATATAGTGAGATACATAAACTTTCCCTCTGTGAAAAGGAGGACAGAGATTTACAAGCTGAGGTGTGTTTTTTGGCTACTGTCATTTAAAGGCATGACGCTGGCTGGGTGCGGTGCCTCATGCCAGTAATCCCAGCACTTTGGGAGGCCGAGGCAAGAGGATTGCCTGAGCTCAGGAGTTCAAGACCAGCCTGGCCAACATGGTGAAAACCCGTCTCTACTAAAAATACAAAAATTAGCCAGGCATGGTGGCAGGCGCCTGTGATCACAGCTACCTGGGAGGCTGAAGCAGGAGAATCACTTCAACCTGGGAAGCGGAGGTTGCAGTAAGCCGAGATCATGCCACTGCACTGCAGCCTGGGCAACAGAGCAAGACTCTTTCTCTAAATAATAATAATAATAATAATAATAATAATAATAATAATAAAAAATAAAGGCATGAGGCCTTTGGCTGTGATGGAGTCCTTTGAGCTTAGCCTTTCTTGGATTCCTTCTAACCTTTTGACGGAGCTATCAGGTCCGCAGCCCACTCTCAGACCATTTACCCTGAAGGTGAGCAATTAGCTTACCACAGTCATAGATGTTTATAAGGACGTAGACCATCTATGCCTTTGGCTTGACATGAAAAGACAACAGAATATAAACAAAATAATTCATAGGAAAAAGGGCCATTGAAGAGCTTTCCTCTTTCCTTTTCTCAGCATTGTCAGCAATTTGTTTTCTTTTTCATGACATGCTAAGTAGGTATCAGGCATAATACAGTGTACTAGGTTGTCAGTATGTATTCAATGAAGGATTGATGGGTGATGAAAGGGCATCCCAGTTTAAAATATGGAACTCTCCAGACCTGGGCTTATTCATACTGGGAACACCTTCTGAAACATCACGTATACCTCAGGAGCCCTGACAGCAGCTTTCAAGTCTTAAGGAATGCAGCTGCAGATGCTCCTGGTTAGGTGAGACTGATTGGCCACAGCACTGGCTGTCTGGAGCCTGCCTCCCTGGTCTATTTGTTCTCTAGAACACTTTGATGGATAGATGCCAGAAGGTTCTGGTGCCTTGTGGGGCCAACTAGACGGTCAGGGAACTCCACCCAATCCAAGTTGATTAGGCCAAGTAGGCAGTTTTAACTGTGTGAAAGGTGAAGGAGAGGATTCTGGGAAAGATACTGTAAATGCCCTCGGCAATGAGTTTTCATAAATTCATCTGGCCACAGAGTGTGTATTAGCTCCATATTTAAAACATCTTAAATTTTAAGAGTAATTTATGTTTGTCATTTAACAAATGTAAAAAACATAGATGAATATAAGGTAAAAAGTCCCCCTCCGGCCGGGCGCGGTGGCTCATGCCTGTGATCCCAGCACTTTGGGAGGCTGAGGCGGGCGGATCACGAGGTCAGGAGATGGAGACCATCCTGGCTAACATGGTGAAACCCCGTCTCTAATAAAAATACAAAAAATTAGCCGGGCATGTTTTCGGGCGCCTGTAGTCCCAGCTACTCAGGAGGCTGAGGCAGGAGAATGGCCTGAACCCGGCAGGCAGAGCTTGCAGTGAGCCGAGATTGCGCCACTGCAGTCCGGCCTGGGCAAAAGAGCAAGACTCCGTCTCAAAAAAAAAAAAAAAAAAAAAAAGGTCCCCCTCCTGTGTGGCGATACCCTAATCCTACAATTTGAGTAAGCACAGCTAACAGTGTCTTGTTTATCTTCCCAGGAGTGTTTAGTGCATGTGTAACCGGTATAGTGAAGGGGCTAAGACTAAATAAGGTGAAATCAGAAGAGTATCTTTATGTTTTTCTTTAACCCAAGCCCTTCAACCCCATTCTACCAGTCTCCCTCCATAGACCTCGGACAGTATTTTGAGCAGATCCTATGGGTTTTCCAAACATGTCTAGATGTTAAAACATTCTTTTATTTTAAAATGTATTTAAAAGGTCAATCTGATCAAAATCAAAATTTCCTTCTCACATCTGACTTTAAACTTCTCCCCTCTCCTTAGCTTAGGCCTGGCCTTGGCTCAGAAATCTGCAGTGAGGAAGAGGAAGGTGGAATTTGGCTTGTCTGTCCTCTCTGCCTTGCTTTCCAACTCCTCTGGATCCCCTGCTGAACCTGGCTACTCCAGGACCCGGCTGAGGGGCAGGAGGAGAAGTTAACAGAACAAGGTCTTGCTCAACAGGTGCTTTGTAATCAGATCAGTGCCCTCTGGATAGTGCATACCTCATGCTGGCTTTTTCCTTTATGGATGGTTTTGTAGGTTTTTCAGAGAATGCCCTCTGCTGAAGCAGCACTTTTGTTCTCTGTTCCCTGAACCATTTGTTTTGAGAGATGCTCTCTCAGCTTAGCAGAATGGTTCCCTTCCTTCCACAGAATGTTTCAGCTGGGGTTATCTTGGCCTGGAAGCCAGCTCTCTGGGGGCAAGTTCTTTTCGAGATAGCACTAGCCTGGCAATCTTCCAGGAGGATCACTTAGCCCATGGGAGAGCTTGGCATCATTGCCCCACAGAAGCATGGAGGAACAGCCTATTCCAACCAGAGCCCTCTTTCTTTGCTTTATCCTAGCAGGTCATTCTGGCCACCCTTCAGCCTTTTCCAGGCAACAGGCAGGCACTTCGTTCTGTACCCCTGAGTTCTAGGGAACAAAGGTCAAGCTCACCCAAGGGTTCTCTCACTACACTCTTACAAGAGGAGGAAGCCTTCTGAGTTTTTGAAGATTGGCAACAGTCAAGCTGGGGATGGGATGCCTTTTCTCCCTCTAGTGAGCCCCCCATTCTCTCCAAAGTTCTCTCTTTTCCTCTAACTTGGCACCCTGTGCAGCTTCTCTCATGAGGCGAGCAATCCCCTGGAGCTCTAACACTATTGGGCCAACAACTCTTATCCAGGTTCTCCTCTTCTTCCTCACTCTGATCAACCTCTAGTATCCTCTTACACAGAGACTGATGGTAGGTGATGGGCTAAGGGTCACAGTATAGGGTTTTGTTCACCATTTAGCAAGTCCTAAATGGATAAGATAGCACCTCTATTTAGAACATGGGGGAACATGTTACTTACTGTTATCAATTTTGAAACCTCAGCCCAAATTCAGAGACAACAGGAAAAGTACACACACTTCTAAATATTGTATATCCTTTTCTTAACTTCAAATGGGAGTATACTATTCTTACTGTTTTGAAACTTGTTTTCTTCACTCAAGAACATATCTTAGACATCTTACATTGTCCATATGTACAGATTACTGTATCTTTCTAATGGTCTATGCACTGTATGTCCATTTTCAGGTTTCCATTATTACAAACAGTGTTAAAATGAATAATCTTTGTACACTTTTGAAAGCGTATCTGTAGAATACATTTCTACAAAGAGAACAACTTTGAATTCATAAGTAGGACTTTAATATGTCTTGCCAATTTGCCAGTTTTCTATCAGTTTTCGCTGTCACCATTGAGGTATAGGATACCCATTTCTCCATACTTCCACCAAAAGCATTGAAATGTTTTTCAATGTGATAGGTAAAAAAAATCTCTACCTTATTTTAGTTTGTGTTCAACTGTAAACATGGCTGAACATCTTTCCATATGTCGCTTGGTCTTTGATATCTTTTGTTCCAAGTTGCCTTTTCACATCTTTGCAAGTTTTTGTACTCATGATTTTCATATTGATTTTTAAAGAGTACCCCACATTAAGGACATTAGCCATTTTCTGATACGTGAAATGCAAACATCGTCTCCAGTTCTTGTTTGATACATTGGCTTTGTGTGTATCTTTTATTTCTCTTCTCCAAAGAAGTTTTACAGTTTAATGCAGTAAATTCATCACTATGCATTTTTGGCCTCTGGATTTTATGACATCCTTAGGTTATGAAAATATTCCCCCATTTTCTTCTAGTGTTTCAATGGCATCATTTTTTTTTTACATTTAAGTTATTGATCTTTATGGAATATATTTTAGGGTAAAGTGTGAGCTTATTTTTATCTAACAAAGCAAACTTTTACATTTATTTTTACTTATTTTTCATTTTAAAATAATTTTTAATTGATTATTTATTTATTTATTTATTTTAGAGATAGGTTCTCTCTCTGCTGCCCAGGGTGGAGTACAATGGTGTGATCATAGCTTGCTGCAGCCTCAAACTCCTGTGCTTAGATGATCCTCCTGCCTCAGCTTCCTTAGTAGCTAGGAGTGTAGGTGCATACCAACGAATTCAACTAATTTGTTTATTTTTTGGAGAGATAGAGTCTCACTATTTTGCTCAGGCTGGTCTTGACTTGCCAAGATCAAGCAATCCTCCCACCTTGGCCTCCCAAAGTGCTGGGATTACAGGCATGAGCCACCACCCCCAGCCCTCAAAGCAAACTTTTTGCCTCTTAGACTTCTGTAACTCCTCTTTCTCTTCTTCACATCACTAAATGAAAATCTAAATCCCTTTAACTACAGCTTCCCACACAGCTAAAGGCAAAAGCAAATACAAAAGGTAAATTTTGTGTGTGTGTTTTAAATAATGCCCACAGCCCACTTTCCAGGAATCTTAGCCTGAATTTTCTGGGCATTGGTCTCATGGACCAGTGCTTATTTTCATGGCAGTTACAATGGGTTTTCAGATCAGGTGATAAAAAGAGGGAAGAATATTTGCTCCTTCTTATTTTTATAGCAGATGCCAGGAGAGAGGAAGTAATAGGCCCAAGGTCATAGAACAAATTAGAGTGTTGAAATCCAACATTCTGAGCCATCAAGCCTGTTGCACTCATCATTGGACAATATCTTGTACAAAGCACAGGTAGAAAGCATTCTTCTTATTGCATCACTCACCAAATTACATAATCCACAACAAAAACAGCTAGAGGGCAGTGGGCAGGGTAAAGCTTAGCCCATTGAAATGCACAGATGTTTTAGTGAATTGGGAAAATGGCCTGCTCATAGAGATCATATATAATAATTGACAATGTGAGTCAGAGTTGGGCCTCATTCAGAATTAATCTTATCCTCTTAATGAAATTGCTGATTGTTTTGACTTGCTCCTCTCTGCCTGTTTCAAGTTGCCTGACAGTGTGTTCCAAAGACAGTCCTGCTGGTCTGAGGCTCTATTCTCAAGTGCTGAATTATAGCGTCCATTAAGGAGTTCAGAAGATCTGTTTGGAGAGGCAGGAATCCAGCAAAGCTTCTAATTTTTCCATGATGACTGATGGATTTGGAGCACTCTTAAGGGGCGGCTGTATAATGCTAAGTGTTTAGCATGTGCCAGATTTGTCACCTTACATGAACCCTGTAGCTACCTTTTATTCCAATCTCATCTTCACAGGCTACCAAGAAGTGGTAGGTGGGAGAGGGGAGTAGGAGGGAGCTGCTGCTTCCAAGGGAAGAAGATTTCTGACTTTGGGAGTAGGGAGAGGTGGGAGGGAACGTGAGCAGTGAAGGGGGAGGCACCACAAAAAAAAAACCCTGCCCGTGTCCTAATTACCTGGAATATTCCCTGCTTGGGTTTCATAGGTCATTGGATTTCTTCCAGAAATGTTGTTTTGCAAAGGGTGTGTGGAGTAAGCAGACCTGCTGGTGAATAGGACATCCCTTCCTAACAACAGGATATGGAAGGGTTCAGCTCCAGGAAGATCTCTGTGCCCAAAATGGTGGAAAGAAGTCGGAAATGGTCTCTGTATGACCAGCTGCTATTTTCTGTAAACTCAAGTGGCTCTGGGGATCGGCCCCAGCACCTCGTAATACTGGGAGACAGTGTTTAATCTTAGGTGCCTGAAGTTCTTCAGTTAGTTTGTGGTTTATGTGGTTAGTGCTGACAGCACCAGCTAAGTTGGAGTTACAGGCAGTGATTGTGCTTGTCATAGAAATGGTTCATTCCTTGATGTGCTTTCAAGTGCTGTGTCCTATGAATCCTGTTGGCAAGAAAACCATCCTCCACCCTAGCACTTAGTTAATAAATATGTCTTGAAACACAGCCAAAAATGCATATGTTTGCTGTGCTGTTAGATTCCTTCTTGAAAGGGAAAAGCTCTTCTGAAAGTGATGCACAAAGGATTCTATTAATTAGAAGAACTTATAATGTCTCCCTATGGAATAAAGAAAAAATAATAGCCTGTATTGCTACTCCACTAGTTCCTTTGTTGCACAACATTTATTGCTTTTGCTCCTAGCAAAAAAATTGCTGCTCTGACCCCTCAGTTGTCTCCCTTATCCTTCTGCTGTGCACATACAACTATTCACTAATGTCAACAAGACTTATGAGTGCATATCCGGTGGGGCGGAGGCAAAGGGACTAGATCCCAAAGTCAACATCTTCGCAATGCATTCCAAGATGAAAATGATCAAAGTCTCATTACTCTTCAATGACTAAGAGAAAGCAAGGTAGCACATTCAGGACACAGGTTAGAGATGAAACAGAAGATTTTAATTTGTTTCTGATTTATGTTCATATATGCACCAGATCCAAAAACATTTCAAGTCAAACTTGTCTGTAGGTATGGTAAAATAGGGTCATTGGAACTCACTTGAAAATAGAATTTCTAGAAAGTAATTTAAACTTCCAGAAAGCTGGAGGGGGAAAGAGCAGCCATCCAGGCAGAAATCAGGAACTAAAGATTCTGAAACACACTTGGGTGAGTATCATCAGAAGAAAACATGTGTGTTGGATAAAGTAGCTAGAGAGAGGCCTCCATGCCTCTGAGGGAACAGAGAGATTCCTTAGCTTGTTTCTGCCTTGATGAGTTGATGACACTGTAGTTAGACTAAGAAGGGCTCCTAAGAAGACTTAGTCTCAATTCTAAAACCAGTGCTTCCAGACCTCCATTTTATTCTGGGGATAATACACTCCTATTTTCCTTTGTAAGTTATACTGTGCATTCTGTGTCCCCTACAGATTTATACCCCACCCTTTTCCACTCTGGACCCTATGAGGCTGATGTCTATGGACTACATCACCTGGGCTCCCTTGCCTCTGGCTTTTCTTTGGGTTTGGCTAATGGAAGTGGCTAACAAGAAGTCAGAGGACGGCAGGAAAGAGAGATGGATCAACTTATTCCCCACTGCCCTTGCTGCCAGGCCTCTGGTTATTAGTGGCTGTGTTCCTTAGAAAAGGCCACAGCTCCTGTCAGGATCCTTTCCCACTGTGCAGGTCTCCCTGGGATCCAACAACCACCCCTTTCCCTTAGCTGTCAGGCCTAGGATTGCTAGTGTCTTCTCTCTTTTGCTAGCCCAGAGATGTTTCACCATCCTTCCTTGGCTTTCCTTAACCAGTCTTACTCTTTGAATGAGCTACCTGTTTTCTGCTAGAATTATGACGTGG
Source organism: Pan paniscus (assembly GCF_029289425.2). Lineage (NCBI taxonomy): Eukaryota > Metazoa > Chordata > Mammalia > Primates > Hominidae > Pan > Pan paniscus. The sequence goes on along the minus strand of NC_073265.2, from coordinate 27,446,334 downwards.
ATATCCATCCATATCAGCACAGCTACTAAGAACAGAAAGCAAGCAGCCAGTCCCTTATCTGGATCCAACAACATACTTTACAGTGTTGTGGGTTTCTGGTAGTTGTTTTACCTTTGGAAATGTTGTTCACAGGCTCCCATTATAAATGGTCACTTCTGCTGTGTTTTACCTCTATCCTCTGGCCATATTAGCTGTTAAGTGACAACCTTGGCCTATCTGCTCTGACTCTTTCTTGCTTTGGATAATTTAAGTAAGTGCTTCCTATGAGTCAGGTACTGTGCTGAGCTTTTTACTTATATATTTTATTAAATCATCTCAATAAATAGGTACTATGTTTGTCCATAGGTCACAAATGAGAAAACTGAGGTGCAGAAAAAGCTAGTGAAAGTTACACAGCTAGGAAGAGCAGGCATTCAAATTCTGTTCTGTTCTAAACTGCAAACCTCTGTGCCAGCTGATCCTCTGGCTTAGATCTCAGAACTCACTATCATTACATGCCATGTTTCTACATACATTGGTGCTTCCCTTGTGTTTTCTAAACCATGGGGTATCTTAGCTATTCAAACTGCTCACTAGGCTTCTAGTCCTGGCCCATCTCCTGTTCCTCCCAATCTGGAGCTTGATCTCTGTTTTAGTTTGCTAAAACTGCCATAAAAAATACTCCTGGGGGGCTTAAACAATAGAATTTATTACTCATGGTTCTGGAGGCTGGAAGTCCAATATCAAGGTACTAGAATTCTAGGTTTCATTCTGAGGACATTCTCTCTGAGGCCAGCTGCTCTGTGTGTGTGTGTGTGTGTGTGTGTGTGTGTGTGTGTGTACATAAGGTTGTCTTTGTGCACATGAGGAGAGTTCTCTGGTGGCTGTTACTCTTCTTAGACACCAGTTCTATCAGATTAGGGCTCCATCCTTACGATTTCATTTAACCTTTATTACCTTCTTAGAGGCCCTGTCTCCAAATATTCACATTGGGGGTTAAGGCTTCAACATATGGGACACTGTGGGAACACAATTCAGTCCATACAGTACCTCTTTAGGAACCCAGACTTAGCATTGATTCCTGAGTCATCATGGTCAAAAACAAAAATCAGATCCTCTAGGGTAGGAAAAAAAATTCCCTCCCCCTCACACCTACAAGGTAGGAATCTTTCTAAATTCTTATAAACAAGTGATTTTTTTTCTAAATTCTTATAAATGAGTGAATTTTTTCAAAAGCATTTGGAAACATTACGTTAAACTGTACATATATGAGAACCTTGATTAACAGAATATTTATTTTTAAGGCATCCCATTCTAACTTCAGACAGAGCAACATTATGTCATCCTAGTAAGATGCGGTCTATGTCATATTTAATATTCTGTGTGAACTTACACATTTCTGAAGTAGACAGGATTTATTTGTACAGCATGAGAAGGGTGTGGAGAGGAGAGCTGCCAGTCATAGATAAAAACATACTTGGAGGTGTTTAATTAAGAGAAGAGAAGAAAAGAAAAAAGCTTTGAGGGTGAAGAGAAGGGGATGGATGAAATATTTTATCCTTTGGCAAATGTGTTTTCTGTGAAAAATTACAGGATTAAAAAAGTGGTCATGGAAGCTGTTTACCTTCCTTTCCTACTTCTACTCTTCATTCCCATAAATCTGACAAGTTTATTTGTTTCTGCTCAGTTGTACCTCTGGAGAAGAAGATAGGGACTATCTATAGTGGACTAGTTCCAGTTAGCTAGTTCCTAAAGTAAAGCTGGCACTTGATAATGAAGAATCTTCACACATTAGGTTATTTTAACTTCCAAGAATCTGGCTAATCTGGTAGAAGTACCATAGCTCTCCAGAGGAGCAATTTATCACTTTGATTAGAAAAAGAGAGCCAGTATTATTTTATACATGGAGAAAAATGTAATAGAACATTATTGGAAATGATTTGCCATTGGTATATATTTTTAACTTGGCATGTGTAGATATATGGGGTATGTCAACATAGACAAATCTTCGTGTTTTGTTTTGTTACAGTGCATGCTATAGCAAGGGAATCTAACAACACCAGTGGTACTGGCTGTTGGGTTGGGGACATACCTCAGATTAGGTAGCCCAAGCCACTTGTGTTTCTCCAAAGTCCTGTGGGTGTTTTGAACTGAGAGAGTAACACAAAAAAAGCGTATGGGGTCTCTGGACAGTTACAGGTCTGGAGCACCTGGCTCCTGGGATACATGAGGTAGAACTTGCTGAGACGCAGTGATAGGAGGTTTAATACTCTGGTGTGTCTTAATAGTACTAGTATAGAAAATCCATCCCTGTTATTACTCTGATCTTTTCAGGAAGCAAAGTCCACAGTCTTTCCCAGGCACTCTTTTAGTCTGTAGTGCTATTATGTCCAACAGTTCTCTATAAGTAACTCCAATCACTTATGCTAAGTGTAAGCCTACTGTCTTTTGTTCTAACTACAGTAAAGCTAAATGTCAGTGAGTCTGCATAATGATTCTTGTCCTTGAAAACTTTCTCTTGCCTTTATTAAATACATTGTTCCTCTCTGAGTTATAAAAAGACCAAGGAAAAAAGAAAGCAACAAAATGGATGTGTCATTAGAGTGAATATCTTCAGAAAGTTCCTCACACACCCTGGATTTTCTGATTTTTACCTCTTATCTTCTTGAATCGAGGATGATATGAACACATAACCAGAGCATGTCATTCTTTTCTTCATGAGCAGAAGGGAGGGGTTTTGTGAATTAAAAACTCAAATGCTAATGCCATGGAAAAATTATGACTTGGTATCACAAATGCAGTCAGTGTTTGTGCAGCCTCTCCTGCTATGTTTAAACTATAAAACATAACTCCTGTCTCTTTACATAAGCATAGTAGTATCACAGGGAACTACTTATGTGAGAAGGCTTTTCTCTCTTTCCCTAGTTTTTCCTTCTCTTTTTTAATGAGTGTGGGGGAAGAGTTTCAGCTCTTAGATGTTGGCCTTTATAACTTCCTTGTTGAAATTGTGAAGTTCCAAAGTTAATGTTTCCCTCAGGGAATTTCCTTGACAAGCAAACAGTTCTTGCCTTATTCTTCCAAGGTGGGAAACATTCAAGGAGGGAGGTCTCTCAGCCACAGCTCTTCCTGGAACATCTCCCCACTCCACTCTGGAATGTGGGGCCTATGGGGCCTGTGGCAGGTGGGAAACCTGTGGAACACAAAGCCCAGTTGTCCCTCTTCTAAAACTTTGCTTTGTCTGTTCAGAAACTGTCTGGATTGAGCTGGTGTCTCAGCACAGAGATGCCATGAGAATCTATGGGAGTAGCTACTCTATCCTTGGGATTGGTCAATGTATTGTCCCCAAGCCTGAAGGACAAAAACCTCGCTCATTCACCTGTGCCAATAGACACTTGTGATGGTTAATATTACGAGTCAACTTAGCTAGGCTACAGCACTCAGATATTTGGTCAAACATTATTCTAGATGTTTCTTTTTTTCCTTTCTTTCTTTCTTTTTCTTTTTTTTTTTGAGATGGAGTCTCACTCTGTCATCCGGGTTGGAGAGCAGTGGTCCCGTCTTGGCTCACTGCAACCTCTGCCTCCCGGGTTCAAGCAATTGTTTTGCCTCAGCCTCCTGAGTAACTGGGATCACAGGCACGTGCCACTCTACCCAGCTAATTTTTGTATTTTTAGTAGAGATGGGGTTTCACCATGTTGGCCAGGCTGTATTCTAGATGTTTCTGTGAGGTGCTTTTTAGATGAGATCAACATTCAGTCTGTAGACATTGAATAAAGCAGATTACCCTTCATAATATGGGTGGGCCTCATCTGATCAACTGAAGGCCCTAGAAAAAAAGACTGATCTCCAAAGAAGAGGGAATTCTGCCAGCACACTGCCTTCAGACTCAACTGCAGCTCTTCCCTGGGTAGCCTGCAGATTTTGGATTTGCCAGCTTCCTCAATCAGCTCCACAATCATGTGAGCCAATTCCTTAAAATCAGTCGGTCTCTCCCTCCCCACCCTCCCCCAACCACCTCTCTCTATACACATATATGCATACATCCAGTTCCGTTTCCCTTGAGAACCCTGGCTAATACGGCGTTGACCATACCTTAAAATTCGTTCTTAAAACTTGATCAGAAGCCTATTTGTGGAAGACGGTTATTTGTATTAGACTTGAATAAGTTGGCAATACAACACTTTTCAGGCTGTGGTTCCACATGAGGCTGATAAGAAACATGCAGTCATAGGAGAGACCTCAGGTATAGTGATTTATTCTCCACAACTTGGCTTTCTAAATCCGTAATCTTATTGTGTTGTTCGTGTGCTTAAAACTCTTTACTGCCTTCAAGAAAAAGGGTCAAAATGATTAATGTGGCCTATGAGTAGCATGATCATATAATTATGCAAATGGGAACACTTTTGAGAGTTAAGAGGAGTGCTGTTAATAGGATCCCTGTATCTATAAGATTCTGTCAGTTCTGACCCTTACCTCCTCTAGCTCCACGTTCCCCTCCGCTCACTTTGTTTAAGTGCCATGCTTCTTCCTGCTGCTGGGCCTTTGCACATGCTAATCTCTCTGCCTGGAATATTGCCCCTCCCACCCAAGCATCCCCCACTCTATCTAGCCAGTACTTCCTCATCCTTTAGATTTACCTCAAACATCACTCACTTAAAGTCTCCTTGGTTTTGGTGTGAAGTTGATATGTTCTCAAAACAGCACGCACCTTTGTAGCACATGCCATTTTGTAATTCTACCTTTTTACTTTTATTTGGGTCACTATTTGATTCAAATTTGTCTCCCCAGCTGACTGGAAGCTCCACCAATGCAGGGATTGTACCTGTGGTTCCAAGGCTTATGTGCTTGGCACGTAGTAAAACTTCTTCCAAATACTTAGTAAGTAAATAATTGAGTGAATCCTAACCACTTGAACCCCTTATAAGTGAAGTGTTATTTTCATTGGCTAGAGGTTAAGGAAGCCAAGGTTGATATATATGCCCTTGGTCACACCGTGGCAAAACTGACACTTAACCCTAGGTTGGTTGACCCAGAGTCCATGCACTTTCCTCAACACCAATCTGTCTTTCTCTGCACCTACAGAAACCAAAGGCAAAACTCCTATCTGTGGGCTTCTCATATTGTCTCATCTCTAAAAGCACATCCAATCCTGACACTACTAAGAGAAATGAGAAAGCTATCTCTGTACTTTAGATGGAACCAATCTTAGAGTAATTGTCTGGAGATTATGGAACCTATTGCCTCTGAATAATTGAGTAACAGAGTGAATCATATCACTCGAAGGTGAGAATAAGTGTGTACAGAATTTTTGTTATCCCCAGATTTTAGAGCGTAAAATGTTTGATCTCATGAAGGGAAGAAAATATAACACTGTTATATTTCATAAAAAATTGAGATTAAATCTCATGTTCTATTTTTATGCAACTTAAGGGTGTTTTAGATATAATTATAAAGAATCAGAGCAACTGTTTCCTAATTGATTCCTAAGTAGCAATACTAAACCCTCTCTTGGTTGTCAGGTAGATAATTTCATGATTCCATTTCATTTTAGAAACACAATAGCTTAAGAATTGTGCAGCCTTCGGTGGGTATCATGTAATGAGCAGACAGCTCACAGACAGGGAAACTTACAAAAATCTGATCAAAATGGTCTTATAGTCCTGTCTCCTGAATTTCATACCCACAGGGCAGATTCACAGCCAAGTCTGAAAGACTTGACAAAATAGGGTTACACTGGAAATGCTGACATGAGCTCAGCAGAGGAATGGTCTTACTATATTGCTGTAACAATCTGAGCAACAAAAAGAATATTTGTGTGTGTGTGTGTGTGTGTGTGCACTAATCTTCAAGCTACCTCTACGTGACTTGAGAATATGCCACTGAAAGCAACATAAGTTGGCCACATAAATTGTGCGTACATTCCTAGTGAACAGGGCTCTTGATCACATTCCTGCCAATTATGTTGTTCTTCAAAATATCTGAACTAAGTCTTAACATGTTAAGAATGCTCAGGAAAAAGGAAAAAAAAAAAGTACCAGTGGAGAATTTTACTTCTCTGTTATGAAAACAGAAGAAAGAGGGGCTTATTGGAATAGCAAGTCAAGACTGTTTGCAGGCGACTTCTACTGAGGTAAAGTGACTGATTTATAAGTTACTATGAGATAAATTTGGGTTGACTTGATGGCAAAGAACTTAAGGGACTTTAGGAAAAATCATTTTGGTAGTACCTATCCTTCCATAGGACTTGTTTTTTTCTCATGACATTTATCTTACTCTGGGCTGAATAAATATTTGTGTTTCTACTTTACTTTTCATATCTGCACTCCCACCTCCAGCCCCTTAGACTTATGTTGCCAGAGGGCAAGAAATATGTTTTATTACTCTTTTAATACCATATGATACTCAATAAACTGCAGTGAACATAGCAAATGCAAAATACGCATAAACTGGCTAATACGATTTAGTGCCAGGCATGGTGGCTCATGCCTAATCCCAGCACTTTGGGATGCCGAGGCAGGCAGATCACCTGAGGTCAGGAGTTCGAGATCAGCCTGGCCAACATGGTGAAACCCCGTGTCTACTAAAAATACAAAAATTAGCCTGGCTTGGTGGCAGGTGCCTGTAATCCCAGCTACTTGGGAGGCTAAGGCAGGACAATCGCTTGAACCCAGGACGCGGAGGTTGCCGTGAGCCGAGACCACGCCATTACACTCCAGCCTGGGTAACAAAAGCAAAACTCCATCTTAAGAAAAAAATTAATAAAATACTATTTAGTAACTAGCGACCTGAACACTGTAGAATATGGGCAGACGAGATATGTTCTGGCAGGTAAAATAATGACAACTCTTGACATTTTGAGAGCAATCTGGGCCTAAGATTCTTTGTGTGTTTTATTATTAGCCTCTTGAGCACTGGGGCTCTTAGCCTGGACCAGGTCACCTGCCAAACCAAATTGGCAGAATTGTTTTCCCTTTACAGGATCACTTAGGAGCCAGTTAATGCAATCATCCTCACTCAGGCTGTGCAGTTAGGCAAACTTATATTTGAACTCCAGTTTTGCCAGTTACTGGCTGTGTAACCTTGGGCAGGTTTCTTCACCACTCTAAGGGAAATAGTCTAGACAGTTTCCAGAGGTGAGTGCCTATGGCTGGCAGGCTTTCCATATGCTCCCAGCATTTGCGTAAGTGAGCTATGTTCACTTACAAGGCAACAGAATGGGAATATTTGGAAGTCAAAACACATTTTTTGGACACAGCAGAGAACCTGGAGGTGAGTGGGCTTGGAGTTTTGTCTAGGACTTTGGCATTAGCTGTCATCCTAATTTTATCTGGCAAAGTAGGATAGAAAGCAACAATTAGCCCTTATGGTTTGATCTGCAAACTGCTTCTTGTGCATTGAAAGTTGATTGACAATCCTGAAGGCACATCATATATAATCCTGAAGCTCTACTGCTGAGGTTGCTGCTGGGAATCCCAATATTATCTCCACTCCCTTGAACTGTGCAAGAACTGTGGAAACCCCCAGATGTTGCTTCTTCCACACTGACCCGTGATAGGAAATCAACATATTACACACTTCTAGGTTTTTAGGATTGGGGAAATGGAATAACTGACATTTCTGAGAAGTCCATGTGACCCACTCTAAAAGTCTGAGGTTTCAGATTAGATGTTGGCATCTCACATCCTAAACTCTATCCTGTGCATTAAGAGTTTGATGTATATGCATAGCTGATTATGTGTCCCCAGTGGCACATAGATGTGGTGGTTACTTCTGGGGAGACATTATCCACATTTTACAGACTGTTGAAAAGAAGACCTTGGAGTGAAGCTTCTTGCCCAGGGCCATGAAATGGGTCTATAGTAGAGGCAGAAGTCCCAGGATTTTAGGTCCAATTGGTTTGATGTCCCGGAAAGGTCTTTTCGGTATTGGAAAGTGAGGCAGCTGGAACATGGCCGTCTTCCCCTTTGCCTCTCTCTGAAATGGGTTACATCATCCGATTCTCTGAAAGTAAGTTTATTTTTTAAAAAATTAGTGGGGATTTTTTTATTACAAAGGATGCAGCATTTTAACACCACTGCATGATTTGGTGAATCATTTCAGTGATTACTTACTTAACAGGTATTTCCCTGAGGCCACACCAGTCATGAGATAGAGCTGGGATGTCCTACTGTAGCAAATTGATTTTTCTGCTCCTCTTGCCCATGACCTGTGGGAACTTCTATCTCAATTCAATCCTTTCCTCTGCTCAGACAGTGGAGGGGAATCCCTGAGGGGTAGGGGTCTCAGGAACTGCAGTCTTTCCCACATACTTCACCGCTGTGTCTGACAACACTAGTTTCCTGACCCAGCCACCAGCCACAGAACCATCTTCCAGTCTTGTTAGTGCTGCCTCTGAGGCCTAAATGTGCCACATGCCAGTGCAGAATGCTTTTTTCTTCTTTCTTTCCAGTGGATTTGGCCATTTCTCTCCTAGAGAAAGCACAGAGGCTGATTGACCCTGGGGTCCAGGAGCTTTCTCAGATGATCCGTCTCTTCTTCAGCAACCTGTATCTGCCAGTTCCATCTTATTCTCCTCTTGAAGCAGTGTGGTCCTTACGAACCATCCTGGTTTGTCCTCCTTTCTACCCTTCGTGACATTCTCAGGATCTCCTCCTCCAGCTCTTTCTTTCCACTTCTATCAGAAGATTCCTTCCAAAATAAAACCAGCACATTTTTTTGGTGTGGGTTGGAGAAGCAGAGCGGGGGGCAGACTTTTGTTTCAATTGCTTGAAAGGAAAGGAATCCAGGATATCAGCACACAAAATAAGGAAGTCATTTAGATCTATTTGTAGCCTTAACTCTGGCTCTCTAGAGTTAAGGCTCTTTTTGTTTGTTTTTCTGCTTTGTTTTTAAATTAATAGGCTTTGTTTTTTTAGAAAAGTTTTAGGGTTACAGAAAATTGAGCAGACAGTACAGAGGGTTCCTGTCTACACCCTCTCCTCCACACTCGGTGAGGTTTTAAGTACTCAGATGTGGAACTCATGAACCACTGACAGAAGAAACACAGTCTTGCGAATAAACACAGCATTTCTAACCTGCAGAGCTGCTGAGACATGCAAGGAAATAATGAAATCAGCATTTTAAGTAGATCGTTTGTCATCTTTCGACCATAGGTTATTAATAAAGGCAAATTACTAGATATTTTAATTGCTTAGCACTTTTAATCATTCAAATAAGAAGCAAAACTAGTGAGGAATGTTTATGTTATAGTTTAAGATACTTTTTTTTTTAGTTTAATATAATTGAGTAGAATTCTAAGAATAGCTAGAATTTTCTAATTGCCTACCTCCTTTTCTAGTTGCTTCTGTCCTGGGTTCTCATTCTAGTCTAGACCATTTGTCCAGAACCACAAATTGATTCTTAAAAGCTACCTGTGGTTGCAGTATGGGAGCAGAGTGGGAACTCTATTAACTGTGTGTGGTTTCATCTTTCTGCAGCTAAATCCTTAATGCCTTTAAAAGGGCCAGGGAGTTTGAAGTCCTTTCTAATGATCTAGTAATGGTGGAAAAAGCTTGTTGAAAGGTTGTAAATATTTGTTGATTGATTGTCAACAGAGAAAAAGGCTTTTACTCCTCCAACAGCATCAGGGAGGAGGGGAAGGGAGGAAGCTTTTACACACCCATTTCAATTCAGCTTTTTTATTTCTCATACTTTGAGGCCTGGGACATGTATTTCAAGAATAGACCTGTTCTTTCATCTTCAAAAGAGAAAAATTAGAATAAAACAGTTGTCTGTTTAAGTTTCACTCTATAATACAGGGAAATGTACAGAAATCAGTTCCCAAGTTGGACAAGGCTAAGCACAGCTCTTCATGAATAAGAACTAACTTTTATTTTCAATCCACTGAAGGGAGTAGGTGGAGTAGGCAGCTGCTGATGTCGTGAGATTCGAACATTACCAACAGACTTGCCTGCACAAAAATATCTATCCCTTGGGTCTATCATAGATACTGTAAGGAAGCCAGCCATTAGAACTGCTTTTCTGGATAAAGGCACTGTCTCCAGTTGGTGCCATTAAAATGCACATCTATTCCTTAGGAAAGGTAAATGTTAATGCATTATAAAAAGTTAAAGTGTGTGTGTGTGTGTGTGTGTATGCACGTGAACTTTTTATTTTGAGATAACATGCAATTGGAAGAAATAATACCAAGAGATCCTGTATACCTTTCACCTAGTTTCTTCATCTTGCATAACCATAGTGCAATATCACAACCAAGAAGTTCACATTGATAGAGTCTGCAGACTTTATTCAGAGTTCCCCAGTTTTACCTCTGTGTGTGTGTGTGTGTGTGTGTGTGTGTGTGTGTGTGTGTGTGTGTGTGTCTGTATGTATTTAGTTCTATGCAATTTTATCATGAGTAGATTGGTAAGGCCGCCACTATAGTCAAGATACAAAAGATACAAGATGCAAAACCTATCACAAGGTTCCCTCATGCTACACTTTTTATAGCTCTCTCCCTGCCTACCCACCACCCCAACCCATGGCAACCACTAATCTGTTCTCCATCTCTATAATTTTGTCATTTAGGAATGTCATAGGCATGAAATAAACCTTACTTCCATTTAGGTCCTTTGTCTTCCCCACTTGAAAAATATAATTGTCTTAAGTATTTCCTGTACATATATTGAGCACCACATCAGATGGTATTACAGTCTTTGCTTCAATAGTCAAATGATTTGAAAAATTCATGAGAATAAGGAGAGTCTATTATATTTATCCATACTTTTATCCATTCTGGTGCTTTTCTAGATAAGGTGAATTTGAAAATTTACTAATCACAGGCTTTCTTTCTTTGTTAATTTAAAAAATTATTTATTTATTTATTTGAGATAGGGTCTCATTCTGCTGCTCAGGCTGGAGTGCAGTGATGCAATCATAGCTCATTACAACCTGGAACTCCTGGGCTCAAGCAGTCCTCCCACCTCAGCCTTCCAAGTAACTGAGACTACAGGCATGCACCATCACACCTGGCTAATTTTTAAATGTTGTTTTAGTAGAGATGAGGTCTTGCTATGTTGCCCAGGCTGGTCTCAAACTCCTGGTCTCAAGCGATCCTCCTGCCTCACCCTCCCAAAGTGCTGGGATTATAGGCATGAACTACTGTGCCTGGCCTCTTTTGTTAATTCCATGTATTGTTAGGATTTATGCTCATACAAATAGCAGAACATTTCAAATAAAACCCTTATTGTAAAAGATACCATAGCGCTTGATAAGCAACCAATTTGATCAGAAAGAATGAAGAAAATTTGGCATCATAGAGCACTCCTGGAGAGAGTAGATTTTGTCCAGTGTTTTTCTATCTTTTCTAGAGTTAGCACTGTTCATGACCATCTGAGATTATGTCTGTTGTTAGGAAGTTACGTCCTCATAACTCGTTATGTGTTCATGATATAACATGTTATGCTGTTCATAGTTATGAAGTTATATCCTCATCTGTGGTTGAACCCTTGAAAATATGCTATAATCACAGATTTTTTTCCCTGTATTTCACACCTGTAACACAAATAGAAAGGCAATATTGTGACAGGGCTGATTAAATAAAGCTACTTTCCTCTGGAAACCAGGAATTCTGGTATTATTGCAGGAGTGGAAGTTGAATTCGGGGCTTCATGCCTCAGTTGGGCTTACTGACCTCTGTTCCAATGGGTTCTTTGGAACTGTTGACCCTCATGATTTACACACAAACAAGCTTTTAGTGGCCAATATGTATTTGTAAACATTATATAACCTCTGTAGAAAGGTTCCAAGAAGTCTTCTATTAAGAAAACCTATTTTACTTATTTAACTCAGAGTTTCTTTTCCCCTTCTCTAGACCTTATATTTCTTTTTTCTTTCTTTTAGCTTTTTAATTTGGAAATAATTTCAAACTTACTGAAAAGTTGCAATAAGAATAGTACAAAGAACATCCATGTATCCTTTGCCTAGATTCACTATTGTTAATATTTCATCCTGTCAAGCCAGGATTAAAAGTAAAAAAGATTTGTTGGGAAAAATGCCTGTGAATGACAAAGTGGGAAGAGAGTAGAAGTAGGCACAGAGTGCCTCAGGCTGAGATGCAGGTCTGACACCTGTGAAGGGAGATGGGGGTGAAGGAAGATTAAGTGGGAAGAGGCTGAGACTGTAGAGCAGCCATGAGACAGTCTCAGCCAGGTCCACCAGGAGCTCCAAAGCAAAGATTTCTCCTTAGAGGAGCCCTACATTGGGCAGGAATGACAAATGCAATTCCCTCTCCATGCTCAGTTATTGGTTAGGAACAGGCTGCGGGGGTGTGGTCTCAGCAGAAATTCTGTGACCAATTCAAAGATGTGGCATCCAGAGGTCAATTGCATTCCTTGCAGCAGGTTCTTTCTTGACAGGAGATCTGAGAACCATACTGTTATGATGACCTTTCTTTGTCTTTTATGACATTGACATTTTTGAAGAATTTAGCTCTCCCTCTCCTTCATAATAAAACATTCTTCATTTGGGTTTGAGGTTTAACCCAGTATTTTTTTTTCACAGACCTTTTTACTGATAATTACCTATTAGCATCCCTTTGGACTTGTATTCTGTAGAACACACTTTGGGAAACTGCACAGATGTTGATGTTGCTGCTAGAAATGATATTTGGTTAACCTTGGTGTGTCTATAAGGGTATTACCGGATGAGATTAACATCGTTTTTTGTGGGTTGGGGGTGTTAACAGGATCTTGCTCTATTGTCCAGGGTGTGATCATGGCTCACGGCAGCCTTGACCTCCAGGGCTCAGATGATCCTCCCACCTCAGCCTCCCAACTAGCTGGGGCTACAGGCATGCACCACCATGCCTGGCTAATTTTTGTATTTTTTTGTAGACAGATTTTTGCCATGTTGCCCAGGCTAGTCTCAAGCTCCCAAGCTCAAGTGGTCTGCTTGCCTCAGTCTCCCAAAGTGCTGGGATTACAGGTATGAGCCACTGCGCTGGCTGAGATTAACATTTGGTTTGGTAAAATGGGTACAGTAGATTGCCCTCCCCAGTGTGGGTGGGCCACATCCAATCTGTTGAAGGTCTGAATCGAATAAAAGCCTGACCCTCCCCTGAGTAAGAGAGAATGCTCCTTGATGGACTGTTTTTAAGTTGGAACATGGGTGTTCTGCCTTTGGACTCATACTTGAACTGGAACTTAGACTATTGGCACTTTTGATTGTCAGGTGTTTGGACTCGGACTGCAACCATACCATTGACTCTCCTGGGTTTCCAGCTTGCTGACTACATCTCTTGGACTTTACCTCCATAATCACATGAGCCAATTCCTTACAGTAAATCTTTCTTTCTCTCAGTACAGATATAGATATAGATATATATCCTATTGGTTCTGTTTCTCAGGAGAACTCAGACTAATATACTCCCTTAGTCATGCAATCATCACAAGCTGTTGGGCACGACAGCATCCTGAATGGATTGCTATTTGAACTAAGGAAAGGGTCAGCTCTTAGACAGGGCAATCAACCAGGGAGCTAGTTTTGCTGTGTCAACAAGGTTAAGGCACTTCGTGGGAGCAAAAGAAGTTCCAAAGAAATGCCAAATGCAGAACTAATTACCTATTACTTAAATAGTAACTGATAGTTTGCCAGTCATAGGAGTGCAGGCCTTTTTGTCTCTCTGAATATCTAGTTGACCATTTGCTAGAGAGAAGTACTTGCTTGGACTCATGCTTACTACACCCATGTCTTTTCCATGCCTCTCTCGATTTGTAAAACAAATGGCCTCTAGGTTTCTGGTCGTATATTTAGAGACTTAAGAGCAAGATACTCCCTTACATTTAAAACACAGAAAAACTTGGTGTTGTCTCATTAGGACAATAAAATCTTTGTGCCTGATTATATTGTTCAAAATGGCCAAAGCAGTATCTCCACTCCTACATGCTCTTATAGAACCAGGATACTTTGCATTAAGAGATGGAGTTTATTTCCCCTCTCCTTGAACCTGAGTAGGCTTGTTACTTCTCCAGCCAGTACAGTATAACAGAAGTGATGCTGTGTGACTTCTGAAGCTAGGTCATAGAAAGGATACGGCTTCCGCCTGGCTATCTCTTTTGGAATGCAGCCATAGTATTGTGAAGAAGCCAAGGTCACATGGAGGGCCCATGTATAGATGTTCCAGTCAACAGCTATTAAGTTCCCAGCCGACAGCTAGCATTAATTGTGAGTGAATAGGCCTTCAGATGATTCCAGCTTCCAGCCTTCAATTCTTTCAGTATCAGACATCTTGGAGCAAATACAAACCATTCTTTCTGTGCCTGTCCAAATTTCTGACCTACGGATCTATGAGCATAATAAATAGTTGTTTCACACTACTAAGTTTTCTGGTAATTTTTAATGTCAGCAGAGTAACTAAAACAAAACTATTGGCCAAGTTCAATACTGTAATCAGTCGACTATTCAACAGTTAGGTATTATGAGCCTGCTCTGATCAAAGTACTCTGCTAGACTTGTGGAGTTTTCAACAAAAAACAAGCAAAAGCAAAACCAAAGAATATTCTGTCCTCGAAGAGTCCAGTAGTCTAGTAGAACAAAACAAATATGTAAGAGCAAAAAGGTGGCTGTGGCTAACAATATGTGGTAAGTGACAAATGAGATAATAAACAATCACTATAAGGGGGTTGGATGGAGGGAGAGGTCACCCTGGGTAGAGCGGAGAGACTGGGCTTCATTATGCAGCAACACAGTACCCCAGTACACATCAAATACCTGGGATCTGTTTGTTAATTTTACTGGAGAAGAATACAAGTTGGTGATTAAAGAAGAGTATCAGGTACTTGGAGAGGAAAGATGAAGGTATTTCAAGCAGATTAGAAAATGGAAAGTTGGGTCTGGAATATTGACATGTGGTTAATAGCATTCACTCCTTTTGTGTGTAACAGCATACACTTCACAAAGCACTTTCGCAGATTTTGTCACATTGAATCTTAGCAATGATTGTATGAAGTAGGTTATCTTATCTCTATTTATGGATGAAAAAATTTAGACGCAGAGGTCGAAAAACTACTTTGGTTTTAATAGAAGTTTCTGGTAGGAGGAGTGGTGAATGACAACGAAAAGAAAGATGACTCAATTTACTGAGCTTCTGCTAAATGCCAGGCATTTTGCTTGGTTATTTTCATAATTTGTTTAACAACCTAAAATTTAATGTTACAACAACCCTACAAGCAATTGTTATGATCCCCGTTATAAAGATGAAGAAGTTGAAGTTCAGAGACATCAAATAACTTGCTTAAGGTCATGCAAGTAGTAAGTTACGACCTGGCAAGATGCAATGGCAAGTTCAGCAGGCCTCCTATATACCTGCAAGATAGAGTCTCTCTGCTTCTCTCCACATACATAGATTCAAACAAACCTCCCTTTTACACATTCACAGAAGCATCTGGATATCGCCCGTCAAAAGCACTCAAGGCATTAATATGGAAATAACCAGTGGGTTTAGCACCTTCGGAAAAAAAAAAAAAGGTGGGTGCGGTGGTTCACACCTGTAATCCCAGCACTTTGGGAGGCCAAGACAGGTGGATCACGAGGTCAGGAGATTGAGAGCATCCTGGCCAACATGGTGAAACCCCATCTCTACTAAAATACAAAAAATTAGACGGGCGTGGTGGCTTACGCCTTTAGTCCCAGCTACTTGGGAGGCTGAGGCAGGGGAATCGCTTGAACCTGGGAGGTGGAGATTGCAGTGAGCCGAGATCGTGTCACTGCACTCCAGCCTGGCGACAGAGTGAGACTCTGTCTCAAAAAAAAAAAAAAAAAAAAAAAAGAGATAGTTGTTAATCTCAAGGAATTTCCAGTTGGTAGAATGTGAGGGGGAAATCTGTCTCTCTCTCTCTCTCTCTCTCTCATAAGCTGGAGCACTGCTGATATACCCAATAGTTAAGTAACAAACCAGGACTATGATCTTGAACTAGGCTCTACCTCCTCTGGGTTTCAGCTTCCTCACCTGTAAAATGAAGGGATTGCTGGATGATCTTCAAGGTCCCTGCCAGATGGAATTTTATGATTCTGTAAACCCAGAACTAACGTGTAAAATGGGGAATTCGTCTTAAAATTTTTTTCAGCAGCATTTAACCTTTGTCTTCACCTTTGCAAGTGAGTCTGTTCCCAACCTATGTGAGCAAAAGATCATTACTGACAAGAGTGGGGCTTGGAGTAGTGATGTTCTGAAGCACATACCAGATCTATCTGTTGATGGTGCTTTCAGAAGAGCCACCAATATTTGGTAGATCACTGTAAACCTACAATTTCAAAGTTATTTCGGTAAAACTGCTTTACATAGTGAGTTAATTTTCCATACTTTGCTGTCTTAGGTTTTCCTCTGTTAAATACATGTCCATTATTTTGGTTGATGCTTTTGAGATGTTCCCACTAGGTGAGATTGCTCTAAAAATAAATTCCAATGATTTGGTCTCATCAAATGGCAGAAGGTTCTAATTGTATAAAACTACCACTAAAAAATCGGTGGCAATTTGGACTTGCATAAAGCACAGAAATTGTGATGTTAATTGCTCTCCTCTACCTTCTCTCTGTGTTAATTGCCACGGATAATTGCCACCTCCCAGCTAATCATGGAATATGGGGATGCTAGGTAGACTGCCCTCCCTATCTGTATTAAACCATTTGTGACAAATAAATATGCAAGAGGTGGTAGGCAAATGAATTTATGGCCTTAATTTTATTGCTTGTATTGAGTTAATGTGTTCCCAAACTCTTCTTTAATTGCTGTGTCCTTGTCTGTTGTTGAAAACCTGGGCAGTTATAAGTTGTTACATAAGATGTCATGACAGGTAAACTCTTATCTCCAGAAGTTGACTTATTACTTATATTATCTTGTATTTATACTTAGGAAATAGCAAACAACTTGACAGCATTACTTTCTTCGTCATTTTCAATTGCTTGTGAAACAATTTATTAGTACAGACCTTCCAAAAAGCCACATTCAGCAAAAGATTTCATAAAGCTTATAAAACTTTATTTCATTTATGTCTTTCAGTTCTTAACAAAGATGAAAGAATATTTCCTTTTTAGGAAGTTTCCTTTTTAGGTCTCATTTCATACAGACAGCCCTTGAGTGAGAGTCCTTTGCTCCAAATGAAAGAAAATTTAGCTTTGAGTATGATCATTTCAGAATGATACTCTGAACAACATGAAAACTAATTGCTACCCAAAAAAAGATAAAGGATTGACCCAAATTTTCCTATCCCCCTCTTATTTCCAAATATTCTAAAGGTCCTCTTCTGGTTCTCCCAGCCTACCATGATTAGTCCAAACCCCTTTGCTTGCAATAATCACATGCTAGTTGTAAAAACATTAAAAAATGCTGATACTGTGACTGGTGAACAAAATCATCATTATTTGATGATGCCCAAATCTGTCTCAAACCACATTTTCTGCCATGGTGGTAAACATCTGACTTCTATTAACATGTATTTAAAGAAGTTTTTGTTTGTTTGTTTGTTTGTTTGTTTGTTTGTTTTGAGATGGAGTCTCACCCTGTCACCCAGGCTGGAGTGCAGTGGCGCATCTCAGCTCACCGCAAGCTCCGCCTCCCAGGTTCACGCCATTTTCCTGCCTCAGCCTCCCGAGTAGCTGGGACTACAGGAGCCCGCCACTGCGCCCGGCTAATTTTTTGTATTTTTACTAGAGACGGGGTTTCACCGTGTTAGCCGGGATGTTCATGATCTCCTGACCTCGTGATCTGCCTGCCTCAGCCTCACAAAGTGCTAGGATTACAGGCATGAGCCACTGTGCCTGGCCTTAAAGAAGATAATTTTTAAGGGTGCAGTAAATATATGCTGAAAAGCTTGAAATCAACAACTGTGTTAGTCTTAAACAGCCTTCAGCTCCACAAGCACATTTGCAAACCAAAAAAACAGGGTTAGTGTAATATATTTTAATACTTTTTGAAGAATGCAACAATCCCATAGGCCATTACTGACTAGAAATGGTGACATTTCACAAGTGTCCCAAACTTGGGATTTATTGAGCTTCTCCATAGTAGAGTGTCTTTTCAAACTTGCTTCTATTAGTTTTCATCATCGCTGTTTTCTTTATTATGGTTGTTTCCAACAGTTTAAATAGAAAAATGCTACACATATTTCAAAGTGAGGAGCCTTGTATAGACCGGCATATAAGCACAGGAAGTAGCATTTAAGCTACACAAATGTTTCCCAGCCCTTGCCACTGAATAGGCCCATTGTTCTCCATCCAAGCTGTACGTCATGATCATCTGTGGGGTTTAAAAAATATAGATTTCTAGGCCCTGCCTTGGAGATTCTCAGTTGTTCTGAGGTGGGGTTGGGGGATGGTCCAAACTTCTATAGTCAAAAAAAGTGCCACAGATGTTTCTGCTGCACAGTGATCGCTGAGGTCTTGGATTTAGTAAAGCAATACCAAGAATCTTAATTTCTTGTCTGTTATGAAATTTTTAAAAGGCAGTACCTACAAGTTAAACTTGGGTGAAAGTGCCAGTTCCACTGCTTACTGTGCAAACTTGGGCAAATCTCTTACTGTTTCTGAGCCTCATGGTTTTCATCTGAAAAATGGGGAATCATAGTTTCCTAATGAAATGTGGTGAAGATTAAATGAGATAATGTATGTTACCTCATGTTCCCCAGTGCCTTAGTAAGCACATAATATGTAATAGTTATGATTTTATTCCCCTTTGTGTATGTCATCTGGAGAAATTTATACCTGAGAGATTGAATATGAGAGATTATTCTACCTACCTATGCCCAGGGGGACAAGGGGATCTATGAGAAACTAAAAATTGTAAAACCTGGCTGTTGACATCTAAACATTTGGAAATCAATGGCTAGTCATCTTTCCTACAGAAGGAAATGGAAAAATGAAACCACCCTTCTTCACTATGAAGGAAGATGCCTAAGAAGAATGGTTCTCTGAAAAACAAGATGTAACAATGGCTGCTGGTCATTGACCAACTTCAGCAGGAGAGATTGCTGATCTCTTGTTATTCTCAACTCCCACTGTGGGGGATGAGGCAGGTCTCTTCCCTATTCTCTTTTTCTACCATGGTTATTCCTGCTGCTTTGCCTTGGTTTTTCTGCTCTTCCCGTATCACTTAGATCCCATACATTCTTGTCTCTTTTGATCAGCCCAGCTTTCAGTGAAGCTTTTCTTGCCCCCATTTCTTGAACTTCTGTTGTCTTAGCTAGTACCTTGAACTGTATTCATTTTATTATTTTGTTGTTGTTAGTCCTGTCTTTCCAAATGGACTTCAAATTTTCTGAGGGAAAAGATATTTTGCTAACTTTCATGTACATCTTCTTTCTTAGCCCAGCACACACAGCCATAGACGTAAAAGATTGCCTCATAAAAGCAAATCAGGTGCCGAAGAGAGTCATCTGTATGTGAAGCAGAGAGTCAATGAGGCCATCTTTAGTGGTTGGTGTGCTAGTGACTTAAGGTTCAATTTTAGCAGCTGTTCTTCACTTTCCAACAGGGATATATAAAACACACAGATTGTTATAACTCTCCTTTGACTTTCCTTGTTGATAAATTTAGATATAATATTTTCCTATTTTAAGTAGTGGTTCTCAACATTGTTTACACGTTAGAATCATCTGGAAAGCTTTAGAAAACCCTCATGTTCAGACTACACCACAGACCAATTAAATCAGAATTTCTAGGAGTGAAGCCAAGGCATCAGAATTTTTAAAAGCTTCCTAGGAGATTCCAATGTACAGCCAAGATTGAGAACCACTGTTTTAGATTAAACTATGTAAAATCTGATTAAGAGACCCCTAGATTGGAAACTGACAATAAACAAACATCCAGGTCTGGGATTTCTTAATGGGCTCCACTGGTGCTGTGGACTTCCTTCTCATTCTGACTGTTCTTTTCCTAAGCTGCCTTAAGGCACATTGTTCAGTGGATCCGAGACTCCGATTTGAGAACAAGCATAAGCAAGAAGTGAAACTCTTGCAGCAGGGTACGTGTACCTGCTGTTAATCTTGGATTGCTCATACTCCTAAACGATGCCCATTATTCAAATCTCAAATTGAATGTTATTTCTTGATGGAGTCTTCTCTGACAACTCTCATATCCATTAATAGTTGAACACTAGTCATACTTTCTCAAACACTCTATTGTTTCCCTTTATAGCACTCATGATATACAGAAATTTTAATGGTTATTTGCTTAATATGTAATACACCATCTCCCCCTCCTCCTACCGCTGGGTTTTGAGCTCATGGATGGAAGAGACCATCTCTGCCTTATTCATTATTGTAAAGCTGGCAGCCATCACAATACATGTGGTAAGAGCTGAGTAAATAGTTGGGGAAGGAATAGAAATCAGAGTACTATTGTTAGATGAGTGTTTATTGACAGGGGGAGAATGGTAGAGTCCGGTGCCTCTCTGTGGAGCATTCTATCAATTGTGAGATAGTGCAGAGTGGGGGCAATCTCAATTACCTAATTTTGACCAGTGATTCTCAAATATGGCCTGCTCAGGAGAATCACCGGGATGTTTTGTTGAAAGTACAGATGCCTATGCCTCATCTCCAAAAGATCTGATTTCAGTAGTGTGATGTCAGAGCTAGGAATAAGTTTGCCAGCTAAGTCTGATGCCCTCGGCCACAGTCCAGCATTTAGAAACTACTGCTTTAGCCATTGCCTGAAATGACTTTCAGAACCACTGTCAAATTTGGAGCCTGCATTTTCTGTAGCTCAGTTATTCTTTTGCTCTGTGATGAAATTATGAAGGTGAGGTTACGGGTTTTCTCTGGAAGAGAGACACATTGCTTTACGCAACAACTCTGGAGGGATAATGCCCCCAGTGCCATCCACTCTGTTTATAATGTGGCTGGCTGAACTTATGGTTTCTTAGGAATCCATGTTCTAAAGCCTGATGGTAATATTAGAACTATGTCAATGTAACACTTTCCCCAAATGCTTGGAAAACGTAACCACGTAGGCCACGGTGTGTGGCTATACTGATCTCAGTGGCTGTACTGACACTGAAAAAAATACGTCAGCATTGGCCATATTTTTATATACCTAGATCTATTTTGAGAAACAGTCAACATGGGAAATATTACATTAAATATTCATGGCATTTGTGTTCATGCTTAAAAAAGTTACACAGATTATAAAACTTCAATGACTCAGAAATCTCCCATCTATCAAACTCAACTAGCCAAAAAGGGCAAAGAAGGAAAAAATAAGCAAAAGAGAACTCCAGATATCAAAAATATGTGGCATTTTAAATAAAACCTATATGAACAAAAGTAAGACTTTTTTCTTTTTTTTAAAGTAGAATTCATTTACTCAGGATCTATTTGCTGTAACT